>NW_027078014.1:1330000-2660000 GCF_963930625.1 Muntiacus reevesi
CGTGATTCCCACGTGATTCCCTCGTGATTCCCACGTGATTCCCACGTGATTCCCACGTGAATGACACGTGATTCCCACGTGATTGACACGTGATTCCCACGTGAGTCCCATGTGATTGACACATGATTCCCACGTGATTTACAAGTGATTCCCACGTGATTCTCACGTGATTCCCATGTCATTGACACCTGATTCCCACGTGATTGACAGGTGATTCCCACGGGATTCCCACGTGATTGACACGTGATTCCCACCCAATTCCCACGTGATTGACACGTGATTCCCACGTGATTCCCACGTGATTGACAAATTCCCACGTGATTCCCCCGTGATTGACACGTGATTCCCACGGGATTCCCACGTGATTCTCACGTGATTCCCATGTCATTGACACCTCATTCCCACGTGATTGACACGTGATTCCCACGTGATTCCCACGTGATTGACTCGTGATTCCCACGGGATTCCCACGTGATTCCCTCGTGATTCCCACGTGATTGACACGTGATTCCCACCTTATCCCCACGTGATTGACACGTGATTCCCACGTGATCCCCATGTGATTGACACGTGATTCCCACGTGATTGACAGGTGATTCCCACCGGATTCCCACGTGACTCCCTCGTGATACCCACGTGATTGACACGTGATTTCCACCTAATTCCCACGTGATTGACACGTGATTCCCACGTGATTCCCACGTGATTGACACATTCCCACGTGATTCCCACGTGATTGACACGTGATTCCCACGGGATTCCCACGTGACACACTCGTGATTCCCACGTGATTGACACGTGATTCCCACGTGATTCCCACGTGATTGACACATTCCCACGTGATTCCCACGTGATTGACACGTGATTCCCACATGATTCCCACGTGATTGACACATTCCCACGTGTTTCCCCCGTGATTGTCACGTGATTCCCACGGGACTCCCACATGACTCCCTCGTGATTCCCACGTGATTGACATGTGATTCCCACCTAATTCCCACGTGATTGTCACGTGATTCCCACGTGATTGACACGTCATTCCCACGTGATTCCCACGTGATTGACACGTGATTCCCTCGTGATTGCCACGTGATTGAAATGTGATTCCCACGTGAGACCCATGTGATTGACACATGATTCCCACGTGTTTTACACGTGATTCCCACGTGATTCCCACGTGATTCTCACGTGATTCCCATGTGATTGACACGTGATTCCCACGTGATTGACTCGTGATTCCCACCTTATTCCCACGTGATTGACACGTGATTCCCACGTAATTGATACATTCCCACGTGATTCCCACGTGATTGACACGTGATTCCCACGGGATTCCCACGTGACTACCTCGTGATTCCCACCTGATTTACACGTGATTCCAACCTAATTCCCACGTGTTTGACACGTGATTCCCACCTGATTCCCACGTGATTGACACATTCCCACGTGATTCCCACGTGATTGACACGTGATTCCCACGTGATTCCCACGTGATTGACACGTGACTCCCACGTGATTGACACGTGATTCCCACGTGATTCCCACGTGATTGACACGTGATTCCCACGTGATTGACACGTGATTCCCACGGGTTTCCCACGTGACTCCCTCGTGATTCCCACGTGATTGACACGTGATTCCCACGGGATTCCCACGTGATTGACAAGTGATTCCCACGTGATTGACACGTGATTCCCACGGGATTCCCACGTGACTCCCACGTGATTCCCACGAGATTGGCACGTGATTCCCACGTGATTCCATCGTGATTACCACGTGATTGACACCTGATTCCCAGGAGATTCCCACGTGATTCCCACGAGATTCCCACGTGATTTTCACGTGATTCACACTTGATTCCCACGTGATTCCCAAGTGATTCCAACCTGATTGACACGTGATTCCCAAATGATTCCCACGTGATGCCCATGTGATGATCACTTGATTGACACGTGATTCCCACGTAATTTCAACATGATTCCCTCTTGAATCCCACGTGATTGACAAGTGATTCCCACGTGATTCACACGTGATTGACACGTGATTCCCACGTGATTCCCACGTGAATGACACGTGATTCCCACGTGATTGACACGTGAGTCCCACGTGATTAACACTTGATTCCCACGTGATTCCCACGTGATTCCCACGTGAATGACACGTGATTCCCACGTGATTGACACGTGATTCCCACGTGATTATCACTTGATTCCCACGTGATTGCCACGTGATTACCACGTGATTGACACGTGATTCCCACGTAATTGACACGTGATTCCCCCTTGATTGACACGTGATTCCCACGTGATTCCCACGTGATTGACACGTGATTCCCACATGATTCCCACGTGACTCCCATGTGATTCCCACGTGATTGACACGTGATTCCCACGTGATTAGCACGTGATAGACACGTGATTCCCACGTGATTCCCACGTGATTCCCTCGTGATTGACACGTGATTCCCACGTGATTCCCTCGTGATTCCCACGTGATTCCCAAGTGATTCCCACGTGAATGACACGTGATTCCCACGTGATTGACACGTGATTCCCACGTGAGTCCCATGTGATTGACACATGATTCCCACGTGATTTACAAGTGATTCCCACGTGATTCTCACGTGATTCCCATGTCATTGACACCTGATTCCCACGTGATTGACAGGTGATTCCCACGGGATTCCCACGTGATTGACACGTGATTCCCACCCAATTCCCACGTGATTGACACGTGATTCCCACGTGATTCCCACGTGATTGACAAATTCCCACGTGATTCCCCCGTGATTGACACGTGATTCCCACGGGATTCCCACGTGATTCTCACGTGATTCCCATGTCATTGACACCTCATTCCCACGTGATTGACACGTGATTCCCACGTGATTCCCACGTGATTGACTCGTGATTCCCACGGGATTCCCACGTGATTCCCTCGTGATTCCCACGTGATTGACACGTGATTCCCACCTTATCCCCACGTGATTGACACGTGATTCCCACGTGATCCCCATGTGATTGACACGTGATTCCCACGTGATTGACAGGTGATTCCCACCGGATTCCCACGTGACTCCCTCGTGATACCCACGTGATTGACACGTGATTTCCACCTAATTCCCACGTGATTGACACGTGATTCCCACGTGATTCCCACGTGATTGACACATTCCCACGTGATTCCCACGTGATTGACACGTGATTCCCACGGGATTCCCACGTGACACACTCGTGATTCCCACGTGATTGACACGTGATTCCCACGTGATTCCCACGTGATTGACACATTCCCACGTGATTCCCACGTGATTGACACGTGATTCCCACATGATTCCCACGTGATTGACACATTCCCACGTGTTTCCCCCGTGATTGTCACGTGATTCCCACGGGACTCCCACATGACTCCCTCGTGATTCCCACGTGATTGACATGTGATTCCCACCTAATTCCCACGTGATTGTCACGTGATTCCCACGTGATTGACACGTCATTCCCACGTGATTCCCACGTGATTGACACGTGATTCCCTCGTGATTGCCACGTGATTGAAATGTGATTCCCACGTGAGACCCATGTGATTGACACATGATTCCCACGTGTTTTACACGTGATTCCCACGTGATTCCCACGTGATTCTCACGTGATTCCCATGTGATTGACACGTGATTCCCACGTGATTGACTCGTGATTCCCACCTTATTCCCACGTGATTGACACGTGATTCCCACGTAATTGATACATTCCCACGTGATTCCCACGTGATTGACACGTGATTCCCACGGGATTCCCACGTGACTACCTCGTGATTCCCACCTGATTTACACGTGATTCCAACCTAATTCCCACGTGTTTGACACGTGATTCCCACCTGATTCCCACGTGATTGACACATTCCCACGTGATTCCCACGTGATTGACACGTGATTCCCACGTGATTCCCACGTGATTGACACGTGACTCCCACGTGATTGACACGTGATTCCCACGTGATTCCCACGTGATTGACACGTGATTCCCACGTGATTGACACGTGATTCCCACGGGTTTCCCACGTGACTCCCTCGTGATTCCCACGTGATTGACACGTGATTCCCACGGGATTCCCACGTGATTGACAAGTGATTCCCACGTGATTGACACGTGATTCCCACGGGATTCCCACGTGACTCCCACGTGATTCCCACGAGATTGGCACGTGATTCCCACGTGATTCCATCGTGATTACCACGTGATTGACACCTGATTCCCAGGAGATTCCCACGTGATTCCCACGAGATTCCCACGTGATTTTCACGTGATTCACACTTGATTCCCACGTGATTCCCAAGTGATTCCAACCTGATTGACACGTGATTCCCAAATGATTCCCACGTGATGCCCATGTGATGATCACTTGATTGACACGTGATTCCCACGTAATTTCAACATGATTCCCTCTTGAATCCCACGTGATTGACAAGTGATTCCCACGTGATTCACACGTGATTGACACGTGATTCCCACGTGATTCCCATGAGATTCCCACGTGATTTTCACGTGATTCACACTTGATTCCCACGTGATTCCAAAGTGATTCCAACGTGATTGACACGTGATTCCCAAATGATTCCCACGGGATGCCCACGTGATGATCACTTGATTGACACGTGATTCCCACGTAATTTCAACATGATTCCCACGTGAATCCCACGTGATTGACAAGTGATTCCCACGTGATTCACACGTGATTGACACGTGATTCCCTCGTGATTCCCACGTGATTGCCACGTGATTTCCACGTGATTGACATTTGATTTCTACGTGATTCCCACGTGATTCCAACTTGAATTCCACGTGATTGACACGTGATTCCCACGTGATTCCCACGTGATTCCCACGTGACTCCCACGTGATTCCCAGGTGATTGATGCAAGATTCCCATGTGATTCCCACGTGATTGACGCATGATTCCCCTGTGATTCCCACGTGATTCCCAGGTGATTGATGCAAGATTCCCACGTGATTCCCACGTGATTGACGCGTGATTCCCATGTGATTCCCACGTGATTCCCACGTGATTCCCTCGTGATTGACACGTGATTCCCTCGTGATTCCAACGTGATTGACACGTGATTCCCTCGTGATTCCAATGTGATTGACACGTGATTTCCACGTGATTCCCACGTGATTGACACGTGATTCCCACGTGATTCCCACGTGATTGAAACCTGATTCCCATGAGATTCCCAAGTGATTCCTACGTGATTGACACGTGATTCCCACGTGATTCCCACGTGATTGACACGTGATTCCCACGTGATTCCAACGTGAATGACACGTGATTGATGCATGATTCCCACGTGACTCCCACGTGATTTACACGTGATTCCCTTGAGATTCCCAAGTGATTCCCACGTGATTGACAAGTGATTCCCACGTGATTCCCACGTGATTAACACTTGATTCCCACGTGATTAACACTTGATTCCCACGTGATTCCCACGTGAATGACACGTGATTCCCACGTGATAGACATGTGATTCCCACGTGATTAACACTTGATTCCCACGTGATTCCCACGTGATTCCCACGTGATTGACAGGTGATTCCCACGTGAATGACACGTGATTCCCACGTGATAGACATGTGATTCCCACGTGATTAACACTTGATTCCCACGTGATTGCCACGTGATTCCCACGTGATTGACACGTGATTCACTCGTGATTGACATGTGATTCCCACCTGATTGACACGTGATTCCTACGTGATTGCCACGTGATTCCCACGTGATTGACACGTGATTCCCACGTGATAGACACGTGATTTCCATGTGATTCCCACATGATTCCCTCGTGATTGACACGTGATTCCCACGTGATTCCCACGTGATTCCCACGTGACTCCCACGTGATTCCCACGTGATTGCCGCATGATTCCCATGTGATTGACATGTGATTCCCACGTGATTCCCAAATGCTTGTCACGTCATTCTCACGTTGCCCACGTGATTCCCACGTGATTGACACCTGATTCCCATGTGATTCCCACGTGATTCCAACGTGATTGACACGTGATTCCCAGATGATTCCCACGTGATGCCTACGTGATTTCCACGTGATTGACACGTGATTCCCACATGATTTTCACGTGATTCACACTTGATTCCCACGTGATTCCCACGTGATTCCCACGTGATTTCCACGTGATTGACACGTGATTCCCACGAGGTTCCCACGTGATTGACACGTGATTCCCTCGTGATTCCCACGTGAATGACACGTGATTCCAACGTGATTCCCATGTGATTGACACGTGATCCCTACGTGATTCCCACGTGATTGACACGTGATTCCCATGTGATTCCCACATGATACCCACTTGATTGACACATGATTCCCACGTGATTCTCACGTGATTCCCAGGTGATTCCCACGTGATTGACACGTGATTCCCACGTGATTCCCACGTGAATGGCTCGTGATTCCTACGTGATTCCCACGTGATTTCCACGTGATTGACACGTGATTCCCACGTGATTCCCAAGTGAATGTCACGTGATTCACACGTGATTCCCACGTGATTGACACGTGATTCCCACTTGATTCCCACGTGAATTCCACGTGATTGACACGTGATTCCCACCTGATTCCCACGAGATTCCCACGTGACTCCCACATGATTGACACGTGATTCCCTCGTGATTCCAACGTGACTGGCACGTCATTTCCACTTGACTCCCACGTGATTGACACGTGATTCCCACGTGATTCCCACGTGATTGACACCTGATTCCCATGAAATTCCCAAGTGATTCCCACGTGATTGACACGTGATTCCCACGTGATTCCAAGGTGAATGACACGTGATTGACGCATGATTCCCACGTGATTGGCACGTGATTAACACTTGATTCCCACGTGATTCCCACGTGATTCCCACGTGAATGACACGTGATTCCCACGTGATTGACACGTGATTCCCACGTGATTAACACTTGATTCCCACGTGATTCCCACGTGATTCCCACGTGAATGACACGTGATTCCCACGTGATTGACACGTGATTCCCACGTGATTATCACTTGATTCCCACGTGATTGCCATGTGATTCCCACGTGATTGACACGTGATTCCCACGTAATTGACACGTGATTCCCCCTTGATTGACACGTGATTCCCACGTGATTCCCACGTGATTGACACGTGATTCCCACATGATTCCCACGTGACTCCCATGTGATTCCCACGTGACTGACACGTGATTCCCACGTGATTCCCAAATGCTTGTCACGTCATTCTCACGTTGCCCACGTGATTCCCACGTGATTGACACCTGATTCCCACTTGATTCCCACGTGATTCCAACGTGATTGACACGTGATTCCCAGATGATTCCCACGTGATGCCTACGTGATTTCCACGTGATTGACACGTGATTCCCACATGATTTTCACGTGATTCACACTTGATTCCCACGTGATTCCCACGTGATTCCCACGTGATTTCCACGTGATTGACACGTGATTCCCACGAGGTTCCCACGTAATTGACTCGTGATTCCCTCGTGATTCCCACGTGAATTCCACGTGATTGACACGTGATTCCCACCTGATTCCCACGAGATTCCCACGTGACTCCGACATGAGTGACACGTGATTCCCTCGTGATTCCAACGTGACTGGCACGTCATTTCCACTTGACTCCCACGTGATTGACACGTGATTCCCACGTGATTCCCACGTGATTGACACCTGATTCCCATGAAATTCCCAAGTGATTCCCACGTGATTGACACGTGATTCCCACGTGATTCCCACGTGATTGACACGTGATTCCCACGTGATTCCAAGGTGAATGACACGTGATTGACGCATGATTCCCACGTGATTGACACGTGATTAACACTTGATTCCCACGTGATTCCCACGTGATTCCCACGTGAATGACACGTGATTCCCACGTGATTGACACGTGATTCCCACGTGATTAACACTTGATTCCCACGTGATTCCCACGTGATTCCCACGTGAATGACACGTGATTCCCACGTGATTGACACGTGATTCCCACGTGATTATCACTTGATTCCCACGTGATTGCCACGTGATTACCACGTGATTGACACGTGATTCCCACGTAATTGACACGTGATTCCCCCTTGATTGACACGTGATTCCCACGTGATTCCCACGTGATTGACACGTGATTCCCACATGATTCCCACGTGACTCCCATGTGATTCCCACGTGATTGACACGTGATTCCCACGTGATTAGCACGTGATAGACACGTGATTCCCACGTGATTCCCACGTGATTCCCTCGTGATTGACACGTGATTCCCACGTGATTCCCTCGTGATTCCCACGTGATTCCCACGTGATTCCCACGTGAATGACACGTGATTCCCACGTGATTGACACGTGATTCCCACGTTAGTCCCATGTGATTGACACATGATTCCCACGTGATTTACAAGTGATTCCCACGTGATTCTCACGTGATTCCCATGTCATTGACACCTGATTCCCACGTGATTGACAGGTGATTCCCACGGGATTCCCACGTGATTGACACGTGATTCCCACCCAATTCCCACGTGATTGACACGTGATTCCCACGTGATTCCCACGTGATTGACAAATTCCCACGTGATTCCCCCGTGATTGACACGTGATTCCCACGGGATTCCCACGTGATTCTCACGTGATTCCCATGTCATTGACACCTGATTCCCACGTGATTGACACGTGATTCCCACGTGATTCCCACGTGATTGACTCGTGATTCCCACGGGATTCCCACGTGATTCCCTCGTGATTCCCACGTGATTGACACGTGATTCCCACCTTATTCCCACGTGATTGACACGTGATTCCCACTTGATCCCCATGTGATTGACACGTGATTCCCACGTGATTGACAGGTGATTCCCACCGGATTCCCACGTGACTCCCTCGTGATACCCACGTGATTGACACGTGATTTCCACCTAATTCCCACGTGATTGACACGTGATTCCCACGTGATTGACACATTCCCACGTGATTCCCACGTGATTGACACGTGATTCCCACGGGATTCCCACGTGACACACTCGTGATTCCCACGTGATTGACACGTGATTCCCACGTGATTCCGACGTGATTGACACATTCCCACGTGATTCCCACGTGATTGACACGTGATTCCCACGTGATTCCCACGTGATTGACACATTCCCACGTGATTCCCCCGTGATTGTCACGTGATTCCCACGGGACTCCCACATGACTCCCTCGTGATTCCCACGTGATTGACATGTGATTCCCACCTAATTCCCACGTGATTGTCACGTGATTCCCACGTGATTGACACGTCATTCCCACGTGATTCCCACGTGATTGACACGTGATTCCCTCGTGATTGCCACGTGATTGAAATGTGATTCCCACGTGAGACCCATGTGATTGACACATGATTCCCACGTGTTTTACACGTGATTCCCACGTGATTCCCACGTGATTCTCACGTGATTCCCATGTGATTGACACGTGATTCCCACGTGATTGACTCGTGATTCCCACCTTATTCCCACGTGATTGACACGTGATTCCCACGTAATTGATACATTCCCACGTGATTCCCACGTGATTGACACGTGATTCCCACGGGATTCCCACGTGACTACCTCGTGATTCCCACCTGATTTACACGTGATTCCAACCTAATTCCCACGTGTTTGACACGTGATTCCCACCTGATTCCCACGTGATTGACACATTCCCACGTGATTCCCACGTGATTGACACGTGATTCCCACGTGATTCCCACGTGATTGACACGTGACTCCCACGTGATTGACACGTGATTCCCACGTGATTCCCACGTGATTGACACGTGATTCCCACGTGATTGACACGTGATTCCCACGGGTTTCCCACGTGACTCCCTCGTGATTCCCACGTGATTGACACGTGATTCCCACGGGATTCCCACGTGATTGACAAGTGATTCCCACGTGATTGACACGTGATTCCCACGGGATTCCCACGTGACTCCCACGTGATTCCCACGTGATTGACACGTGATTTCCACATAATTCCTACGTGTTGGACACGTGATTCCCAGGTGATTCCGACGTGATTGCCACATTCCCACGGGATTCCCACGTGACTCCCTCGTGTTTCCCACGTGATTGACACGTGATTCCAACCTAATTCCCACGTGACTGACACGTGATTCCCATGTGATTCCCACGTGATTGACACGTGATTCCCACGTGATTGACACGTGATTCCCACGTGAGTCCCATGTGATTGACACATGATTCCCACGTGATTTACACGTGATTCCCACGGGATTCCCCCGTGACTCCCTCGTGATTCCCACGTGATTTACACGTGATTCCAACCTAATTCCCATGTGATTGACACGTGATTCCCACGTCATTCCCACGTGATTCCCACGTAAATGACAAGTAATTCCCACATGATTCCCACGTGATTGACACATTCCGACATGATTCCCCCGTGATTGACACGTGATTCCCACGGGATTCCCATGTGACTCCCTCGTGATTCCCACGTGATTGACACGTGATTCCCACGTGATTCCCACGTGATTGACACATTCCCACCTCATTCCCCCGTGATTGACACGTGATTCCCACGGGATTCCCACGTGACTCCCTCCTGATTCACACGTGATTGACACGTGATTCCCACCTAATTCCCACGTGATTGACACGTGATTCCCACGTGATTCCCACGTGATTGACACATTCCCACGTGATTCCCACGTGATTGACACGTGATTCCCACGGGATTCCCACGTGACACCCTCGTGATTCCCACGTGATTGACACGTGATTCCCACCTAATTCCCACGTGATTGACACGTGATTCCCACGTGATTCCCACGTGATTGACACGTGATTCCCACGTGATTCCCACGTGATTGACACGTGATTCCCTCGTGATTGCCACGTGATTGACACGTGATTCCCACGTGAGTCCCATGTGATTGACACATGATTCCCACGTGATTCCCACGTGATGGACACATTCCCACGTGATTCCCACGTGATTGATACGTGATACCCACGGGATTCCCAAGTGACTCCCTCGTGATTCCCACGTGATTGACACGTGATTCCCACCTAATTCCCACGTGTTTGACACGTGATTACCACGTGATTCCCACGTGATTGACACATTCCCACGTGATTCCCCCGTGATTGACACGTGATTCCCACGGGACTCCCACGTGACTCCCTCATGATTCCTATGTGATTGACACGTGCTTCCCACCTAATTCCCACGTGATTGACACGTGATTCCCACGTGATTCCCACGTGATTGACACGTCATTCCCACGTGATTGACACGTGATTCCCTCGTGATTGCCACGTGATTGAAACGTGATTCCCACGTGAGTCCCATGTGATTGACAAATGATTTCCTCGTGATTCCCACGTGATTCCCACGTGATTGACACGTGATTCCCACGTGATTGACACGTGATTCCCTCGTGATTGCCACGTGATTGACACGTGATTCCCACGTGAGTCCCATTTGATTGATACATGATTCCCACGTGATTCCCACGTGATTGACACATTCCCACGTGATTCCCACGTGATTGACCCGTGATTCCCACGGGATTCCCACGTGACTCCCTCGTGATTCCCACGTGATTGACACGTGATTTCCACCTAATTCCCACGTGTTTGACACGTAATTACCGGGTGATTCCCACGTGATTGACACATTCCCACGGGATTCCCACGTGACTCCCTCGTGATTCCCACGTGATTGACACGTGATTCCCACCTAATTCCCACGTGACTGACACGTGATTCCCATGTGATTCCCACGTGATTTACACGTGATTCCCACGTGAGTCCCATGTGGTTGACACATGATTCCCACGGGATTTACACGTGATTCCCACGGGATTCCCACGTGACTTCCTCGTGATTCCCACGTGATTTACACGTGATTCCCACGTCATTCCCACGTGATTCCCACGTAAATGGCAAGTGATTCCCACATGATTCCCACGTGATTGACACATTCCCACGTTATTCCCACGTGATTGACACGTGATTCCCACGGGATTCCCACGTGACTCCCTCGTGATTCCCATGTGATTGACACGTGATTCCCACGTGATTCCCACGTGATTGACACATTCCCACGTCATTCCCCCGTGATTGACACTTGATTCCCACGGGATTCCCACGTGACTCCCTCGTGATTCCCACGTGATTGACACGTGATTCCCACCTAATTCCCACGTGATTGACACGTGATTCCCACGTGATTCCCACGTGATTGACACGTGATTCCCACGTGATTCCCAAGTGATTGACACGTGATTCCCTCCTGATTGCCACGTGATTCCCACGTGATTGACACGAGATTCCCACGTAATTGACACGTGATTCCCCCTTGATTGACACGTGATAGACACGTGATTCCCACGTGATTCCCACGTGATTCCCTCGTGATTGACACGTGATTCCCACGTGATTACCACGTGATAGACACGTGATTCCCACGTGATTCCCACGTGATTCCCTCGTGATTGACACGTGATTCCCACGTGATTCCCTCGTGATTCCCACGTGATTGACACGTGATTCCCACGTGATAGACACGTGATTTCCATGTGATTCCCACGTGATTCCCTCGTGATTGACACGTGATTCCCACGTGATTCCCACGTGATTCCCACGTGACTCCCACGTGATTCCCACGTGATTGCCGCATGATTCCCATGTGATTGACATGTGATTCCCACGTGATTCCCAAATGCTTGTCACGTCATTCTCACGTTGCCAACGTGATTCCCACGTGATTGACACCTGATTCCCACGTGATTCCCACGTGATTCCAACGTGATTGACACGTGATTCCCAGATGATTCCCACGTGATGCCTACGTGATTTCCACGTGATTGACACGTGATTCCCACATGATTTTCACGTGATTCACACTTGATTCCCACGTGATTCCCACGTGATTCCCACGTGATTGACACGTGATTCCCACGAGGTTCCCACGTGATTGACACGTGATTCCCTCGTGATTCCCACGTGAATGACACGTGATTCCAACGTGATTCCCATGTGATTGACACGTGATCCCTACGTGATTCCCACATGATTGACACGTGATTCCCATGTGATTCCCACATGATACCCACTTGATTGACACATGATTCCCACGTGATTCTCACGTGATTCCCAGGTGATTCCCACGTGATTGACACGTGATTCCCACGTGATTCCCACGTGAATGGCTCGTGATTCCCACGTGATTCCCACGTGATTTCCACGTGATTGACACGTGATTCCCACGTGATTCCCAAGTGAATGTCACGTGATTCACACGTGATTCCCACGTGATTGACACGTGATTCCCACGTGATTCCCACGTGAATTCCACGTGATTGACACGTGATTCCCACCTGATTCCCACGAGATTCCCACGTGACTCCCACATGATTGACACGTGATTCCCTCGTGATTCCAACGTGACTGGCACGTCATTTCCACGTGATTCCCACGTGATTGACAGGTGATTCCCACGTGATTCCCACGTGATTGACACCTGATTCCCATGAAATTCCCAAGTGATTCCCACGTGATTGACACGTGATTCCCACGTGATTCCCACGTGATTGACACGTGATTCCCACGTGATTCCTAGGTGAATGACACGTGATTGACGCATGATTCCCACGTGATTGACACGTGATTAACACTTGATTCCCACGTGATTCCCACGTGATTCCCACGTGAATGACACGTGATTCCCACGTGATTGACACGTGATTCCCACGTGATTAACACTTGATTCCCACGTGATTCCCACGTGATTCCCACGTGAATGACACGTTATTCCCACGTGATTGACACGTGATTCCCACGTGATTATCACTTGATTCCCACGTGATTGCCACGTGATTCCCACGTGATTGACACGTGATTCCCACGTAATTGACACGTGATTCCCCCTTGATTGACACGTGATTCCCACGTGATTCCCACGTGATTGACACTTGATTCCCACATGATTCCCACGTGACTCCCATGTGATTCCCACGTGATTGACACGTGATTCCCACGTGATTAGCACGTGATAGACACGTGATTCCCACGTGATTCCCACGTGATTCCCTCGTGATTGACACGTGATTCCCACGTGATTCCCTCGTGATTGACACTTGATTCCCACATGATTCCCACGTGACTCCCATGTGATTCCCACGTGATTGACACGTGATTCCCACGTGATTAGCACGTGATAGACACGTGATTCCCACGTGATTCCCACGTGATTCCCTCGTGATTGACACGTGATTCCCACGTGATTCCCTCGTGATTCCCACGTGATTCCCACGTGATTCCCACGTGAATGACACGTGATTCCCACGTGATTGACACGTGATTCCCACGTGATTATCACTTGATTCCCACGTGATTGCCACGTGATTCCCACGTGATTGACACGTGATTCCCACGTAATTGACACGTGATTCCCCCTTGATTGACACGTGATTCCCACGTGATTCCCACGTGATTGACACGTGATTCCCACATGATTCCCACGTGACTCCCATGTGATTCCCACGTGTTTGACACGTGATTTCCACGTGATTACCACGTGATAGACACGTGATTCCCACGTGATTCCCACGTGATTCCCTCGTGATTGACACGTGATTCCCACGTGATTCCCTCGTGATTCCCACGTGATTGACACGTGATTCCCACGTGATAGTCACCTGATTTCCATGTGATTCCCACGTGATTCCCTCGTGATTGACACGTGATTCCCACGTGATTCCCAGGTGATTCCCACGTGACTCCCACGTGATTTCCACGTGATTGCCGCATGATTCCCATGTGAATGACACGTGATTTCCACGTGATTCCCAAATGCTTGTCACGTCATTCCCACGTATGCCCACGTGATTCCCACGTGATTGACACCTGATTCCCACGTGATTCCCACGTTATTCCAACGTGATTGACACATGATTCCCAGTTGATTCCCAAGTGATGCCTACGTGATTTCCACGTGATTGACACGTGATTCCCACATGATTTTCACGTGATTCACACTTGATTCCCACGTGATTCCCACGTGATTCCCACGTGATTCCCACGTGATTCCCACGTGATTGACACGTGATTCCCACGAGGTTCCCACGTGACTGACACGTGATTCCCTCGTGATTCCCACGTGAGTGACACGTGATTCCAACGTGATTCCCATGTGATTGACAGGTGATCCCTACGTGATTCCCACGTGATTGACACGTGATTCCCATGTGATTCCCACATTACACCCTCGTGATTCCCACGTGATTGACACGTGATTCCCACGTGATTCCCACATGATACCCACTTGATTGACACATGATTCCCACGTGATTCTCACGTGATTCCCAGGTGATTCCCACGTGATTGACACGTGATTCCCACATGATTCCCACGTGAATGGCTCGTGATTCCCACGTGATTCCCACATGATTTCCACGTGATTGACACGTGATTCCCACGTGATTCCCAAGTGAATGTCACGTGATTCACACGTGATTCCCACGTGATTGACACGTGATTCCCACGTGATTTCCACGTGAATTCCACGTGATTGACACGTGATTCCCACCTGATTCCCACGAGATTCCCACGTGACTCCCACATGATTGACACGTGATTCCCTCGTGATTCCAACGTGACTGGCACATCATTTCCACGTGATTCCCACGTGATTGACACGTGATTCCCACGTGATTCCCACGTGATTGACACCTGATTCCCATGAAATTCCCAAGTGATTCCCACGTGATTGACACGTGATTCCCACGTGATTCCCACGTGATTGACACGTGATTCCCACGTGATTCCAACGTGATTGACACGTGATTCCCTCGTGATTCCAACGTGATTGACACGTGATTTCCACGTGATTCCCACGTGATTGACACGTGATTCCCACGTGATTCCCACGTGATTGAAACCTGATTCCCATGCGATTCCCAAGTGATTCCTACGTGATTGACACGTGATTCCCACGTGATTCCCACGTGATTGACACGTGATTCCCACGTGATTCCAACGTGAATGACACGTGATTGATGCATGATTCCCACGTGATTCCCACGTGATTTACACGTGATTCCCTTGAGATTCCCAAGTGATTCCCACGTGATTGACAAGTGATTCCCACGTGATTCCCACGTGATTAACACTTGATTCCCACGTCATTCTCAGGTGATTCCCACGTGATTAACACTTGATTCCCACGTGATTCCCACGTGAATGACACGTGATTCCCACGTGATAGACATGTGATTCCCACGTGATTAACACTTGATTCCCACGTGATTAACACTTGATTCCCACGTGATTTCCACGTGATTGACAGGTGATTCCCACGTGAATGACACGTGATTCCCACGTGATAGACATGTGATTCCCACGTGATTAACACTTGATTCCCACGTGATTGCCACGTGATTCCCACGTGATTGACACGTGATTCACTCGTGATTGACATGTGATTCCCACCTGATTGACACGTGATTCCTACGTGATTGCCACGTGATTCCCACGTGATTGACACGTGATTCCCACGTGATTGACATGTGATTTCCACGCGATTGACACGTGATTTCCACGTGATTCCCACGAAATTCCCACGTGATTTTCACGTGATTCACACTTGATTCCCACGTGATTCACAAGACATTCCCACGTGATTTTCACGTGATTCAGACATGATTCCCACGTGATTCTCACGTGATTCCCAAGTGATTCCCACGTGATTGACACGTGATTCCTACGTGATTCCCACGTGATTGACACGTGATTCACACGTGATTCTCACATGACTCCCTCGTGATTCCCATGTGATTGACAAGTGATTCAACGTGATTCCCACGTGATTGACACGTGATTGCCACGAGATTCCCTCGTGATACCCACTTGATTGATACATGATTCCCACGTGATTCACAGGTGATTCCCACGTGATTAACACGTGATTCCCACGTGATTCCCACGTGATTGACATGTGATTTCCATGTGATTCCCACGTGAATGTCAAGTGATTCACACGTGAATACCACGTGATTCCCACGTAATTTCAACATGATTCCCACGTGAATCCCACGTGATTGACAAGTGATTCCCACGTGATTCACATGTGATTGACACATGATTCCCTCGTGATTCCCCTGTGATTGACACGTGATTCCCGCGTGATTCCCACGTGATTGACACGTGATTCCCACGAAATTCCCAAGTGATTGACACGTGATTCCCCCGTGATTCCCACGTGATTGACACGTGAATCCCACGTGATTCCCACGTGATTGACACGTGATTCCCAAGTAATTTCAACATGATTCCCACGTGAATCCCACGTGATTGACACGTGATTCCCACGTGATTCCAACGTGAATGACACGTGATTGATGCATGATTCCCACGTGATTCCCACGTGATTTACACGTGATTCCCTTGAGATTCCCAAGTGATTCCCACGTGATTGACAAGTGATTCCCACGTGATTCCCACGTGATTAACACTTGATTCCCACGTCATTCCCAGGTGATTCCCACGTGATTAACACTTGATTCCCAGGTGATTCCCACGTGAATGACACGTGATTCCCACGTGATAGACATGTGATTCCCACGTGATTAACACTTGATTCCCACGTGATTCCCACGTGATTGACAGGTGATTCCCACGTGAATGACACGTGATTCCCACGTGATAGACATGTGATTTCCACGCGATTGACACGTGATTTCCACGTGATTGCCACGAGATTCCCACGTGATACCCACTGATTGACACATGATTCCCACGTGATTCACAGGTGATTCCCACCTGATTAACACGTGATTCCCAAGTGATTCTCACGTGAATGACACGTGATTCCAACGTCATTCCCACGTGATTACCACGTGATTGACACGTGATTCCCACGTGATTCCCACGAGATTGACATGTGATTCCCACGTGATTCCCACGTGATTCCCAAGTGACTGACACGTGATTCAAACGTGATCCCCACGTGACTCCCACGTGATTCCCAGATGATTGATACGTGATTTCCACGTCATTGACATGTGATTGACACGTGATTCCCTCGTGATTCTCACGTGACTGCCACGTTATATCCACGTGATTTCCACGTGATTCCCACGTGATTCCCACGTGATTGACACGTGATTGACACGTGATTCCCACGTTACTGAGACGTGATTCCCACGTGATTGACACGTGATTCCCACGAGATTCCCAAGTGATTCCCACGTGATTGACACATGATTCCACGTGATTCCCACGTGATTCCAACGTGATTGACACGTGATTCCCACGTGATTTCCACGTGATTCCCGCATGATTCCCACGTGTTTGACACGTGATTCCCACGTGATTCACACGTGATTGTCACGTGATTCCCTCGTGATTCCCACGTGATTGACACGTGATTTCCACGAGATTCCCAAGTGATTCCCACGTGATTGACACGTGATTCCACGTGATTCCCACGTGATTGACACGTGATTCCCACGTGACTCCCACGTGACTCCCACGTTATTCCCAAATGATTGTCACGTCATTCCCACGGGATGCCCACGTGATTCCCACATGATTGACACGTGATTCCCAAGTGATTCCCTTGTGATTCACACGTGATTGACAGGTGATATCCACGTGAGTCCCACGTGATTCCCACATGATTCCTTCGTGATGCCCACGTGATGCCCACGAGATTGCCACGTGATTCCCATGTGATTGCCACGTGATTCCCACGTGATTGACACGTGATTCCCACGTGATTGACATTTGATTTCTATGTGATTCCCACGTGAGTCCCACGTGATTGCCACGTTATTCCCACGTGATTCCCACGTGATTGACACGTGATTCCCACATGATTACCACGTGATTCCCACGAGATTGAAATGTGATTCCCACGGGATTCCCACGTGATTCCCACGTGATTCACACGTGATTCACACGTGATTCCCACGTGATTGACATTTCATTTCTATGTGATTCCCACGTGAGTCTCGCGTGATTGCCACGTTATTCCCACGTGATTCCCACATGATTGATACGTGATTCCCTCGTGATTGAAACGTGATTCCCACGAGATTCCATCGTGATTCCCACGTGATTCCCAAATGATTGTCACGTCATTCCCACGGATGCCCACGTGATTCCCACGTGATTGGCACGTGATTCCCACGTGATTCCATCGTGATTACCACGTGATTGACACGTGATTCCCAGGAGATTCCCACGTGATTCCCACGTGATTCCCAGGAGATTCCCACGTGATTCCCACGTGATTCCCACGCGATTGACACGTGATTTCCACGTGATTCCCACGAGATTCCCACGTGATTATCACGTGATTCACACTTGTTTTCCACGTGATTCCCAAGCGATTCCAACGTGATTGACACGTGATTCCCAAATGATTCCCACGTGATGCCCACATGATGGTTACGTGATTGACACGTGATATCCACGTGATTTCCACGTGAATGACACGTGATTCCCACGTGATTCCCACGTGATTTCTCACGTGATTGACACGTGATTGCCACGTGATTGACCCGTGATTCGCACGTGATTCCCACGAGATTCCCACGTGATTCCCTCGTGATGCCCACGTGACGCCAACGTGATTGACACGTAATACCCTCGTGATTGACACGTGATTCCCACGTGATTCCCACGATATTCCCTCGTGATTGACATGTGATTCCCACGTGATTGACACGTGATTCCCACATGATTGCCACGTGATTCCCACGTGATTGACACGTGATTCACACGTGATTGACATTTGATTTCTACGTGATTCCCACGTGAGTCCCACGTGATTCCCACGTGATTTTCACATGATTCAAACTTGATTCCCACGTGACTCCCAAGTGATTCCCACGTGATTCCCACTTGATTGACACATGATTCCCACGTGATTCTCACGTGATTCTCACGTGATTCCCACGTAATTGACACGTGATTCCCACGTGATTCCCAAGTTATTGACACGTGATTCCCGCGTGATTCCCACGTGATTGACACGTGAATCCCACGTGATTCCGTCGTGATTGACACGTGATTCACACGTAATTTCAACATGATTCCCACCTGAATCCCACGTGATTGACAAGTGATTCCCACGTGATTCCCACGTGATTGACACGTGATTCCCGCGTGATTGCCACGTGATTGATACGTGATTCCCTCGTGATTGACAACTGATTCCCACGTGATTCACACGTGATTGACACGTGATTCCCTCGTGATTCCCACGTGATTGCCACGTTATTCCCACGTGATTCCCACGTGATTGATACGTGATTCCCTCGTGATTGACACGTGATTCCCACGTGATTCCATCGTGATTCCCACATCATTGACACGTGATTCCCACCTGACTCCCACGTGACTCCCACGTGATTCCCAAATGACTATCACGTCATTCCCACGGGATGCCCACGTAATTCCCACGTGATTGGCACGTGATTCCCACGTGATTCCCAGGAGATTCCCACGTGATTCCCACGTGATTCCCACGCGATTGACACGTGATTTCCACGTGATTCCCACGTGATTTTCACGTGATTCACACTTGATTCCCACGTGATTCCCAAGTGATTCCAACGTGATTGACACGTGATTCCCAAATGATTCCCACGTGATGCCCACGTGATGATCACGTGATTGACACGTGATTCCCACGTAATTTCAACATGATTCCCACGTGAATCGCACGTGATTGACAAGTGATTCCCACGTGATTCACACGTGATTTACACGTGATTCCCTCGTGATTCCCACGTGATTGCCACGTGATTCCCACGTGATTGACACGTGATTCCCACGTGATTGACATTTGATTTCTACGTGATTCACACGTGAGTCCCACGTGATTGCCACGTGATTCCCACGTGATTGCCACGTGATTCCCACGTGATTGACTGGTGATTCCCTCCTGATTGACATGTGATTCGCACGCGATTGACACGTGATTTCCACGTGAATCCCACGTGATACCCACGTGATATTCACGTGATTCACACTTGATTCCCACGTGATTCCCACGAGATTCCCACGTGATTCCCACGTGATAGACAAGTAATTCCCACGTGATTCCCGCGTGATTCCAACGTGATTGACACGTGATTCACAAATGATCCCCACGTGATTCCCACGTGATTGACACGTGATTCACACGTGATTCTCACATGACTCCCTCGTGATTCCCATGTGATTGACAAGTGATTCAACGTGATTCCCACGTGATTGACACGTGATTGCCACGAGATTCCCACGTGATACCCACTTGATTGACACATGATTCCCCCTGATTCACAGGTGATTCCCACGTGATTAACACGTGATTCTCACGTGATTCTCACGTGAATGACACGTGATTCCCACGTGATTGCCACATGATTCCCACGTGATTGACACGTGATTCCCACGTGATTGACATTTGATTTCTACGTGATACCCACGTGAGTCCCACGTGATTGCCACGTGATTCCCACGTGATTGCCACGTGATTCCCACGTGATTGACAAGTGATTCCCTTGTGAATGACATGTGATTCCCACGTGATTGACACGTGATTCCCACGTGACTGACACGTGATTCCCACGTGATTGACACGTGAGTCCCTCGTGATTGACATGTGATTCCCACGTGATTGACACGTGATTCCCACGTGATTGCCACGTGATTCCCACGTGATTGCCACGTGATGCCCACGTGATGGTTACGTGATTGACACGTGATATCCACGTGATTTCCACGTGAATGACACGTGATTCCCACGTGATTCCCACGTGATTTCTCACGTGATTGACACGTGATTCTCACGTGATTGACCCGTGATTCGCACGTGATTCCCACGAGATTCCCACGTGATTGACACGTGATTCCCACCTGACTCCCACGTGACTCCCACGTGATTCCCAAATGACTGTCACGTCATTCCCACGGGATGCCCACGTGATTCCCACGTGATTGGCACGTGATTCCCACGTGATTCCCACGCGATTGACACGTGATTTCCACGTGATTGACCCGTGATTCCCTCGTGATGCCCACGTGACGCCAACGTGATTGACACGTAATACCCTCGTAATTGACACGTGATTCCCACGTAATTCCCACGATATTCCCTCGTGATTGATATGTGATTCCCACGTGATTGACACGTGATTCCCACATGATTGCCACGTGATTCCCACGTGATTGACACGTGATTCCCACGTGATTGACATTTGATTTCTACGTGATTCCCACGTGAGTCCCACGTGATTGCCACGTGATTCCCACGTGATTGACACGTGATTCCCTCGTGATTGACATGTGATTCCCACGCGATTGACACGTGATTTACACGTGATTCCACGAGATTCCCACGTGATTTTCACGTGATTCACACTTGATTCCCACGTGATTCCCACGAGATTCCCACGTGATTCCCACGTGAAAGACAAGTAATTCCCACGTGATTCCAACATGATTGACACGTGATTCACAAATGATTCCCATGTGATTCCCACGTGATTGACACGTGATTCCCACGTGATTCCCACGTGAATGACACGTGATTCCCACGTGATTTTCACATGATTCAAACTTGATTCCCACGTGACTCCCATGTGATTCCCACGTGATTCCCACTTGATTGACACATGATTCTCACGTGATTCTCACGTGATTCCCACGTGATTCCCACGTGATTGACACGTGATTCCCACGTGATTCCCACGTGATTGACACGTGATTCACACGTGATTCTCACATGACTCCCTCGTGATTCCCATGTGATTGACAAGTGATTCAGCGTGATTCCCACGTGATTGACACGTGATTGCCACGAGATTCCCACGTGATTCACACGTGATTGTCACGTGATTCCCTCGTGATTCCCACGTGATTGACACGTGATTTCCACGAGATTCCCAAGTGATTCCCACGTGATTGACACGTGATTCCACGTGATTCCCACGTGATTGACACGTGATTCCCACGTGACTCCCACGTGACTCCCACGTTATTCCCAAATGATTGTCACGTCATTCCCACGGGATGCCCACGTGATTCCCACATGATTGACACGTGATTCCCAAGTGATTCCCTTGTGATTCACACGTGATTGACAGGTGATATCCACGTGAGTCCCACGTGATTCCCACATGATTCCTTCGTGATGCCCACGTGATGCCCACGAGATTGCCACGTGATTCCCATGTGATTGCCACGTGATTCCCACGTGATTGACACGTGATTCCCACGTGATTGACATTTGATTTCTATGTGATTCCCACGTGAGTCCCACGTGATTGCCACGTTATTCCCACGTGATTCCCACGTGATTGACACGTGATTCCCACATGATTACCACGTGATTCCCACGAGATTGAAATGTGATTCCCACGGGATTCCCACGTGATTCCCACGTGATTCACACGTGATTCACACGTGATTCCCACGTGATTGACATTTCATTTCTATGTGATTCCCACGTGAGTCTCGCGTGATTGCCACGTTATTCCCACGTGATTCCCACATGATTGATACGTGATTCCCTCGTGATTGAAACGTGATTCCCACGAGATTCCATCGTGATTCCCACGTGATTCCCAAATGATTGTCACGTCATTCCCACGGATGCCCACGTGATTCCCACGTGATTGGCACGTGATTCCCACGTGATTCCATCGTGATTACCACGTGATTGACACGTGATTCCCAGGAGATTCCCACGTGATTCCCACGTGATTCCCAGGAGATTCCCACGTGATTCCCACGTGATTCCCACGCGATTGACACGTGATTTCCACGTGATTCCCACGAGATTCCCACGTGATTATCACGTGATTCACACTTGTTTTCCACGTGATTCCCAAGCGATTCCAACGTGATTGACACGTGATTCCCAAATGATTCCCACGTGATGCCCACATGATGGTTACGTGATTGACACGTGATATCCACGTGATTTCCACGTGAATGACACGTGATTCCCACGTGATTCCCACGTGATTTCTCACGTGATTGACACGTGATTGCCACGTGATTGACCCGTGATTCGCACGTGATTCCCACGAGATTCCCACGTGATTCCCTCGTGATGCCCACGTGACGCCAACGTGATTGACACGTAATACCCTCGTGATTGACACGTGATTCCCACGTGATTCCCACGATATTCCCTCGTGATTGACATGTGATTCCCACGTGATTGACACGTGATTCCCACATGATTGCCACGTGATTCCCACGTGATTGACACGTGATTCACACGTGATTGACATTTGATTTCTACGTGATTCCCACGTGAGTCCCACGTGATTCCCACGTGATTTTCACATGATTCAAACTTGATTCCCACGTGACTCCCAAGTGATTCCCACGTGATTCCCACTTGATTGACACATGATTCCCACGTGATTCTCACGTGATTCTCACGTGATTCCCACGTAATTGACACGTGATTCCCACGTGATTCCCAAGTTATTGACACGTGATTCCCGCGTGATTCCCACGTGATTGACACGTGAATCCCACGTGATTCCGTCGTGATTGACACGTGATTCACACGTAATTTCAACATGATTCCCACCTGAATCCCACGTGATTGACAAGTGATTCCCACGTGATTCCCACGTGATTGACACGTGATTCCCGCGTGATTGCCACGTGATTGATACGTGATTCCCTCGTGATTGACAACTGATTCCCACGTGATTCACACGTGATTGACACGTGATTCCCTCGTGATTCCCACGTGATTGCCACGTTATTCCCACGTGATTCCCACGTGATTGATACGTGATTCCCTCGTGATTGACACGTGATTCCCACGTGATTCCATCGTGATTCCCACATCATTGACACGTGATTCCCACCTGACTCCCACGTGACTCCCACGTGATTCCCAAATGACTATCACGTCATTCCCACGGGATGCCCACGTAATTCCCACGTGATTGGCACGTGATTCCCACGTGATTCCCAGGAGATTCCCACGTGATTCCCACGTGATTCCCACGCGATTGACACGTGATTTCCACGTGATTCCCACGTGATTTTCACGTGATTCACACTTGATTCCCACGTGATTCCCAAGTGATTCCAACGTGATTGACACGTGATTCCCAAATGATTCCCACGTGATGCCCACGTGATGATCACGTGATTGACACGTGATTCCCACGTAATTTCAACATGATTCCCACGTGAATCGCACGTGATTGACAAGTGATTCCCACGTGATTCACACGTGATTTACACGTGATTCCCTCGTGATTCCCACGTGATTGCCACGTGATTCCCACGTGATTGACACGTGATTCCCACGTGATTGACATTTGATTTCTACGTGATTCACACGTGAGTCCCACGTGATTGCCACGTGATTCCCACGTGATTGCCACGTGATTCCCACGTGATTGACTGGTGATTCCCTCCTGATTGACATGTGATTCGCACGCGATTGACACGTGATTTCCACGTGAATCCCACGTGATACCCACGTGATATTCACGTGATTCACACTTGATTCCCACGTGATTCCCACGAGATTCCCACGTGATTCCCACGTGATAGACAAGTAATTCCCACGTGATTCCCGCGTGATTCCAACGTGATTGACACGTGATTCACAAATGATCCCCACGTGATTCCCACGTGATTGACACGTGATTCACACGTGATTCTCACATGACTCCCTCGTGATTCCCATGTGATTGACAAGTGATTCAACGTGATTCCCACGTGATTGACACGTGATTGCCACGAGATTCCCACGTGATACCCACTTGATTGACACATGATTCCCCCTGATTCACAGGTGATTCCCACGTGATTAACACGTGATTCTCACGTGATTCTCACGTGAATGACACGTGATTCCCACGTGATTGCCACATGATTCCCACGTGATTGACACGTGATTCCCACGTGATTGACATTTGATTTCTACGTGATACCCACGTGAGTCCCACGTGATTGCCACGTGATTCCCACGTGATTGCCACGTGATTCCCACGTGATTGACAAGTGATTCCCTTGTGAATGACATGTGATTCCCACGTGATTGACACGTGATTCCCACGTGACTGACACGTGATTCCCACGTGATTGACACGTGAGTCCCTCGTGATTGACATGTGATTCCCACGTGATTGACACGTGATTCCCACGTGATTGCCACGTGATTCCCACGTGATTGCCACGTGATGCCCACGTGATGGTTACGTGATTGACACGTGATATCCACGTGATTTCCACGTGAATGACACGTGATTCCCACGTGATTCCCACGTGATTTCTCACGTGATTGACACGTGATTCTCACGTGATTGACCCGTGATTCGCACGTGATTCCCACGAGATTCCCACGTGATTGACACGTGATTCCCACCTGACTCCCACGTGACTCCCACGTGATTCCCAAATGACTGTCACGTCATTCCCACGGGATGCCCACGTGATTCCCACGTGATTGGCACGTGATTCCCACGTGATTCCCACGCGATTGACACGTGATTTCCACGTGATTGACCCGTGATTCCCTCGTGATGCCCACGTGACGCCAACGTGATTGACACGTAATACCCTCGTAATTGACACGTGATTCCCACGTAATTCCCACGATATTCCCTCGTGATTGATATGTGATTCCCACGTGATTGACACGTGATTCCCACATGATTGCCACGTGATTCCCACGTGATTGACACGTGATTCCCACGTGATTGACATTTGATTTCTACGTGATTCCCACGTGAGTCCCACGTGATTGCCACGTGATTCCCACGTGATTGACACGTGATTCCCTCGTGATTGACATGTGATTCCCACGCGATTGACACGTGATTTACACGTGATTCCACGAGATTCCCACGTGATTTTCACGTGATTCACACTTGATTCCCACGTGATTCCCACGAGATTCCCACGTGATTCCCACGTGAAAGACAAGTAATTCCCACGTGATTCCAACATGATTGACACGTGATTCACAAATGATTCCCATGTGATTCCCACGTGATTGACACGTGATTCCCACGTGATTCCCACGTGAATGACACGTGATTCCCACGTGATTTTCACATGATTCAAACTTGATTCCCACGTGACTCCCATGTGATTCCCACGTGATTCCCACTTGATTGACACATGATTCTCACGTGATTCTCACGTGATTCCCACGTGATTCCCACGTGATTGACACGTGATTCCCACGTGATTCCCACGTGATTGACACGTGATTCACACGTGATTCTCACATGACTCCCTCGTGATTCCCATGTGATTGACAAGTGATTCAGCGTGATTCCCACGTGATTGACACGTGATTGCCACGAGATTCCCACGTGATACCCACTTGATTGACACGTGATTCCCACGTGATTCACAGGTGATTCCCATGTGATTAACACGTGATTCCCACGTGAATCTCACGTGAATGACACTTGATTCCAACGTGATTCCCACGTGATTCCCACGTGACTGACATGTGATTTCCATGTGATTCCCACGTGAATGTCAAGTGATTCACACGTGAATCCCATGTGATTCCCACGTGATTGACACGTGATTCCCACGTAATTTCAACATGATTCCCACGTGAATCCCACGTGATTGACAAGTGATTCCCACGTGATTCACACGTGATTGACACGTGATTCCCTCGTGATTCCCACGTGATTGACACGTGATTCCCGCGTGATTCCCATGTGATTGACACGTGATTCCCACGAAATTCCCAAGTGATTGACACGTGATTCCCGCGTGATTCCCACGTGATTGACACGTGAATCCCACGTGATTCCGACGTGATTGACACGTTATTCCCACGTAATTTAACATGATTCCCACCTGAATCCCACGTGATTGACAAGTGATTCCCACATGATTCACACGTGATTGACACGTGATTCCCTCGAGATTCCCACGTGATTGACACGTGATTCCCGCGTGATTGCCACGTGATTGATACGTGATTCCCTCGTGATTGACACGAGATTCCCTCGTGATTCCCACGTGATTGACACGTGATTCCCGCGTGATTGCCACGTGATTGATACGTGATTCCCTCGTGATTGACAATTGATTCCCACGTGATTCACACGTGATTGACACGTGATTCCCTCGTGATTCCCACGTGATTGCCACGTGATTCCATCGTGATTCCCACATGATTGACACGTGATTCCCACCTGACTCCCACGTGACTCCCACGTGATTCCCAAATGACTGTCACGTCATTCCCACGGGATGCCCACGTAATTCCCACGTGATTGGCATGTGATTCCCACGTGATTCCATCGTGATTACCACGTGATTGACACGTGATTCCCAGGAGATTCCCACGTGATTCCCACGTGATTCCCACGCGATTGACACGTGATTTCCACGTGATTCCCATGAGATTCCCACGTGATTTTCACGTGATTCACACTTGATTCCCACGTGATTCCCAAGTGATTCCAACGTGATTGACACGTGATTCCCAAATGATTCCCACGTGATGCCCACGTGATGATCACGTGATTGACACGTGATTCCCACGTAATTTCATCATGATTCCCACGTGAATCGCACGTGATTGACAAGTGATTCCCACGTGATTCACACGTGATTGACACGTGATTCCCACGTGAATCCCACGTGATTGACAACTGATTCCCACGTGATTCACACGTGACTGACACGTGATTCCCTCGTGCTTCCCACATGATTGCCACGTGATTCCCACGTGATTGACAAGTGACTCCCACGTGATTAACATTTGATTTCTACGTGATTCCCACGTGAGTCCCACGTGATTGCCACGTGATTCCCACGTGATTGCCACGTGATTCCCACGTGATTGACACGTGATTCCCTCCTGATGGACATGTGATTCGCACGCAATTGACACGTGATTTCCACGAGAATTCCACGTGATTCCCACGTGATTTTCACGTGATTCACACTTGATTCCCACGTGATTCCCACGAGATTCCCACGTGATTCCCACGTGATAGACAAGTAATTCCCACATGATTCCCGCGTGATTCCAACGTGATTGACACGTGATTCACAAATGATTCCCACGTGATTCCCACGTGATTGACACGTGATTCCCAAGTGATTCCCACGTGATTCCCACGTGATTGACACGTGATTCACACGTGATTCTCACATGACTCCCTCGTGATTCCCATGTGATTGACAAGTGATTCAACGTGATTCCCACGTGATTGACACGTGATTGCCACGAGATTCCCACGTGATACCCACTTGATTGACACATGATTCCCACGTGATTCACAGGTGATTCCCACGTGATTAACACGTGATTCCCACGTGATTGTCACGTGAATGAAACGTGTTTCCCACGTGATCGCCACATGATTCCCACGTGATTGACACGTGATTCCCACGTGATTGATATTTGATTTCTTCGTGATTCCCACGTGATTGCCACGTGATTCCCACGTGATTGCCACGTGATTCCCACGTGATTCCCACATGACTCCCTCGTGATTCCCATGTGATTGAAAACTGATTCAACGTGATTCCCACGTGATTCCCACGTGATTCCCACGTGAATGACATGTGATTCCAAAGTGATTCCAACGTGATTCCCAAGTGATTGACACGTGATTCCCGCGTGATTCCCACGTGATTGACACGTGATTCCCACGAAATTCCCAAGTGATTCCC
Source organism: Muntiacus reevesi (assembly GCF_963930625.1). Classification (NCBI taxonomy): domain Eukaryota; kingdom Metazoa; phylum Chordata; class Mammalia; order Artiodactyla; family Cervidae; genus Muntiacus; species Muntiacus reevesi. The sequence goes on from NW_027078014.1 coordinate 1,359,760, forward strand.
ACGTGACTGACACGTGATTCCACGTGACTCCCACGTGATTCCAACGTGAATTCCACGTGATTGACACGTGATTCCCAAATGATTCCCACGAGATTCCCACGTGATTGACACGTGATTCCACGTGATTCCCACGTGATTCCGACGTGACTCCCATGTGAATGACACGTGATTCCCACGTGATTGACGCATGATTCCCACATGACTCCCACGTGATTGACACGTGATTGACACGTGATTCCCACGTGATTCCCACGTGATATTCACATGACTACCTCGTGATTCCCATGTGATTGACAAGTGATTCAACGTGATTCCCACGTGATTCCCACGTGATTCCCACATGATTCCCACGTGATTCCCACGTGATTCCCACGTGATTGCCACGTTATTCCCACGTGATTCCCACGTGATTGACACGTGATTCCCACGTGATTCCCACGTGATTCCCAAGAGATTGACATGTGCTTCCCACGGGATTCCCAAGTGATTCCCACGTGACTGACACGTGATTCAAACGTGATTCCCACGTGAGTCCCACGTGATTCCCACGTGATTGATACGTGATTTCCATGTGATTCCCACGTGATTCCCACGTGATTCCCAAATGATTGTCACGTCATTCCCACGGGATAGCCATCTGATTCCCACGTGATTGACACGTGATTCCCATGTGACTCCCACGTGACTCCCAACTGATTCCCAAATGACTGTCACGTCATTCCCACAGGATACCCACCTGATTCCCACGTGATTGACACGTGATTCCCACGTGATTTCCTTGTGATTCCCACGTGACTGACACGTGATTCCCAGGTGATTCCCAGGTGATTCCCACGAGATTCCCACGTTATTCCCACGTGATTGACACGTGATTCCCGCGTGATTCCCACGTGATTGACACGTGATTCCCACGAAATTCCCAAGTGATTCCCACGTGATTGACACGTGATTCCACGTGACTCCCCCGTGATTCCCACGTGAATTCCACGTGATTGACACGTGATTCCCACCTGATTCCCATGAGATTCCCACGAGATTCCCACGTGATTGACACGTGATTCCACGTGATTCCGACGTGACTCCCACGTGAATGACACGTGATTCCCACGTGATTGACGCATGATTCCCACATGATTCCCACATGATTGACACGTGATTCCCCCGTGATTCCCACGTGATTTTCACATGATTCACACTTGATTCCCACGTGACTCCCATGTGATTCCCACGTGATTCCCACTTGATTGACACATGATTCCCACGTGATTCTCACGTGATTCCCAGGTGATTCCCACGTGATTGACACGTGATTCCCACGTGATTCCCACGTGATTGACACGTGATTCACACGTGATTCTCACATGACTCCTTCGTGATTCCCATGTGATTGACAAGTGATTCAATGTGACTCCCACGTGATTGACACGTGATTGCCACAAGATTCCCACGTGATACCCACTTGATTGACACATGATTCCCACGTGATTCACAGGTGATTCCCACGTGATTAACACGTGATTCCCACGTGATTCTCACGTGAATGACACGTGAATCCAATGTGATTCCCACGTGATTCCCACGTGATTGACACGTGATTCCCATGTGATTCCCACGTGAATGTCAAGTGATTCCCACGTGAATCCCACGTGATTCCCACGTGATTGACACGTGATTCCCACGTAATTTCATCATGATTCCCACGTGAATCCCACGTGATTGACAAGTGATTCCCACGTGATTCACACGTGATTGACACGTGATTCCCTCGTGATTCCCACGTGATTGACACGTGATTCCCGCATGATTCCCACGTGATTGACACGTGATTCCCACGAAATTCCCAAGTGATTCCCACGTCATTCACACGTGATTCCATGTGACTCCCACGTGATTCCCACGTGAATTCCACGTGATTGACACGTGATTCCCACCTGATTCCCACTAGATTCCCACGTGATTGACACGTGATTCCACGTGATTCCCACGTGATTCCGACGTGACTCCCATGTGAATGACACGTGATTCCCACGTGATTGACACATGATTCCCACATGATTCCCACGTGAATGACACGTGATTCCCACGTGATTCCCACGTGATTCCCACGTGACTCCCACGTGATTCCCAGGTGATTGATGCAAGATTCCCACGTGATTCCCACGTGATTGCCACGTTATTCCCACGTGATTCCCACGTGATTGACAAGTGATTCCCACGTGATTCCCAAGTGATTCCCAAGAGATTGACATGTGCTTCCCACGGGATTCCCACGTGATTCCCACGTGACTGACACGTGATTCAAACGTGATTCCCACGTGATTCCCACGTGATTGATCCGTGATTTCCATGTGATTCCCACGTGATTCCCACGTGATGCCCAAATGGTTGTCACGTCATTCCCACGGGATACCCACCTGATTCCCACGTGATTGACACGTGATTCCCACGGGATTCCGACGCGACTCCCACGTGAATTACACGTGATTCCCACGTGATTGATGCATGATTACCACATGATTCCCACATGATTGACAAATGATTCCAAGTGATTCCCACGTGATTCCCACGTGATTCCCACGTGACTCCCACGTGATTCCCAGGTGATTGATGCAAGATTCCCACATGATTCCCACGTGATTGACACGTTATTCCCACGTGATTCCCACGTGATTGACACGTGATTCCCACGTGATTCCCAAGAGATTGACATGTGCTTCCCACGGGATTCCCACGTGATTCCCACGTGATTGATACGTGATTTCCACGTGATTCCCACTTGATTCCCACGTGATTCCCACGTGATTCCCACGTGACTCCATCGTGATTCCCATGTGATTGACACGTGATTCACACGTGACTCCCACGTGACTCCCACGTGATTCCCACGTGATTGATACGTGATTCCCACGTGATTCCCACGTGATTCCCACATGATTCCCACGTGATTCCCACGTGATTCCATCATGATTCCCATGTGATTGACACGTGATTCCCACGTGATTCCCTCGTGATTCCCACGTGACTGATATGTGATTCCCAGGTGATTCCCAGGTGATTCCCACGAGATTCCCACGTTATTCCCACGTGATTGACACGTGATTCCCACGTGATTGACACGTGATTGACACGTGATTCCCTCGTGATTGACACGTGATCCCCACGTGACACCCAGGTGATTCCCTCGTGATTGACATGTGATTCGCACGTGATTCCTACGTGCATGACACACGATTCCCTCGCGATTGCCACGTGATTCCCAAGTGATTGACACGTGATTCCCACGTGATACCCACGTGATTCCCACGTGATTGACATTTGATTTCTACGTGATTCCCACGTGAGTCCCTCATGATTGCCACGTTATTCCCACGTGATTTCCATGTGATTGACACGTGATTCCCACGTGATTACCACGTGATTCGCACGAGATTGACATGTGATTCCCACTGGATTCCCACGTGATTCCCACGTGATTGACACGTGATTCAAACGTGATTCCCACGTGATTCCCACGTGATTGACACTTGAATCCCACGTGATTGCCACGTGATTCCCACGTGATTCCCACGTGATTGACACGTGATTCCCCCGTGATTGACACGTGATTCCATCGTGATTCCCACGTGATTGACACGTGATTCCTACCTGACTCCCAAGTGACTCCCACGTGATTCCCAAATGATTGTCACGTCATTCCCACGGGATGCCCACGTGATTCCCACGTGATTGACACGTGATTCCCACGTGATTCCATCGTGATTACCACGTGACTGACACATGATTCCCAGGAGATTCCCACGTGATTCCCACGTGATTCCCACGCGATTGACACGTGATTTCCACGTGATTCCCACGAGATTCCCACGTGATTTTCACGTGATTCACACTTGATTCCCACGTGATTCCCACGTGATTCCCACGTGATAGACAAGTAATTCCAACGTGATTCCCACGTGATTCCAACGTGATTGACACGTGATTCACAAATGATTCCCACGTGATTCCCATGTGATTCCCACGTGATTCCCCCGTGATTTCCACGTGATTTTCACATGATTCACACTTGATTCCCACGTGACTCCCATGTGATTCCCACGTGATTCCCACTTGATTGACACATGATTCCCACGTGATTCTCACGTGATTCCCATGTGATTCCCATGTGATTGACACGTGATTCCCACATGATTCCCACGTGATTGACACGTGATTCACACGTGATTCTCACATGACTCCCTCGTGATTCCCATGTGATTGACAAGTGATTCAACGTGATTTCCACGTGATTGACACGTCATTGCCACGAGATTCCCACGTGATACCCACTGATTGACACATGATTCCCACGTGATTCACAGGTGATTCCCACCTGATTAACACGTGATTCCCAAGTGATTCTCACGTGAATGACACGTGATTCCCACGTGATTCCCACGAGATTGACATGTGATTCCCACGTGATTCCCAAGTGACTGACACGTGATTCAAACGTGATTCCCACGTGACTCCCACGTGATTCCCAGATGATTGATACGTGATTTCCACGTCATTGACACGTGATTGACACGTGATTCACTCGTGATTCTCATATGACTGCCACGTTATTTCCACGTGATTTCCACGTGATTCCCACGTGATTCCCACGTGATTGACACGTGATTGACACGTGATTCCCACGTGATTGACACGTGATTCCCACGAGATTCCCAAGTGATTCCCACGTGATTGACACATGATTACACGTGATTCCCACGTGATTCCAACGTGATTGACACGTGATTCACACGTGATTTCCACGTGATTCCCACGTGATTCCCACGTGTTTGACACGTGATTCCCACGTGATTCACACGTGATTGTCACGTGATTCCCTCGTGATTCCCACGTGATTGACACGTGATTCCCACGAGATTCCCAAGTGATTCCCACGTGATTGACACGTGATTCCACGTGATTCCCACGTGATTGACACGTGATTCCCACGTGACTCCCACGTGACTCCCATGTTATTCCCAAATGATTGTCACGTCATTCCCACAGGATGCCCACGTGATTCCCACATGATTGACACGTGATTCCCAAGTGATTCCCTTGTGATTCACACGTGATTGACACGTGATATCCACGTGAGTCCCACGTGATTCCCACATGATTCCCTCGTGATGCCCACGTGATGCCCACGTGATTGCCACGTGATTCCCATGTGATTGCCACGTGATTCCCACGTGATTGACACGTGATTCCCACGTGATTCCCACGTGATTGACATTTGATTTCTACGTGATTCCCACGTGAGTCCCACGTGATTGCCACTTTATTCCCACGTGATTCCCACGTGATTGACACGTGATTCCCACATGATTACCACGTGATTCCCACGAGATTGACATGTGATTCCCACGGGATTCCCACGTGATTCCCACGTGATTGACACGTGATTCACACGTGATTCCCACGTGATTGACATTTGATTTCTACTTGATTCCCACATGAGTCCCACGTGATTGCCACGTTATTCCCCCGTGATTCCCACGTGATTGATACGTGATTCCCTCGTGATTGACTCGTGATTCCCACGTGATTCCATCGTGATTCCCACCTGATTGACACGTGATTCCCACCTGACTCCCACGTGACTCCCACGTGATTCCCAAATGATTGTCACGTCATTCCCACGGGATGCCCAGGTGATTCCCACGTGATTGGCACGTGATTCCCACGTGATTCCATCGTGATTACCACGTGATTGACACGTGATTCCCAGGAGATTCCCACGTGATTCCCACGTGATTCCCACGCGATTGACACGTGATTCCCACGTGATTCCCACGATATTCCCTCTTGATTGACATGTGATTAACACGTGATTGACACGTGATTCCCACATGATTGCCACGTGATTCCCACGTGATTGACACGTGATTCCCACGTGATTGACATTTGATTTCTACGTGATTCCCACGTGAGTCCCACGTGATTGCCACGTGATTCCCACGTGATTGCCACGTGATTCCCACGTGATTGACACGTGATTCCCTCATGATTGATATGTGATTCCAACGTGATTGACACGTGATTCCCACGTGATTGACATTTGATTTCTACGTGATTCCCACGTGAGTCCCACGTGATTGCCACGTGATTCCCACGTGATTGCCACGTGATTCCCACGTGATTGACACGTGATTCCCTCATGATTGATATGTGATTCCCACGCGATTGACACGTGATTTCCACGTGATTCCTACGAGATTCCCACGTGATTTTCACGTGATTCACACTTGATTCCCACGTGATTTTCACGAGATTCCCACGTGATTCCCACGTGATAGACAAGTAATTCCCACGTGATTCCAACGTGATTGACACGTGATTCAAAAATGATTCCCATGTGATTCCCACGTGATTGACACGTGATTCCCACGTGATTCCCACGGGAATGACACATGATTCCCACGTGATTCCCCCGTGATTCCCACGTGATTTTCACATGATTCAAACTTGATTCCCACGTGACTCCCATGTGATTCCCACGTGATTCCCACTTGATTGACACATGATTCCCACGTGATTCTCAAGTGATTCCCACGTGATTCCCACGTGATTCCCACTTGATTGACACATGATTCCCACGTGATTCCCACGAGATTCCCACGTGATTCCCACGTGAATTCCACGTGATTGACACGTGATTCCCACGTGATTCCCACGTGATTGACACGTGATTCACACGTGATTCTCACATGACTCCTTCGTGATTCCCATGTGATTGACAAGTGATTCAATGTGATTCCCACGTGATTGACACGTGATTGCCACGAGATTCCCACGTGATACCCACTTGATTGACACATCATTCCCACGTGATTCACAGGTGATTCCCACGTGATTAACACGTGATTCCCACGTGAATGACACGTGAATCCAATGTGATTCCCACGTGATTCCCACGTGATTGACACGTGATTCCCGCGTGATTCCCACGTGATTGACACGTGATTCCCACGAAATTCCCAAGTGATTCCCACGTGATTGACACGTGACTCCACGTGACTCCCACGTGATTCCCACGTGAATTCCACGTGATTGACACGTGATTCCCACCTGATTCCCCTAGATTCCCACGTGATTGACACGTGATTCCACGTGATTCCCACGTGATTCCGACGTGACTCTCATGTGAATGACACGTGATTCCCACGTGATTGACATATGATTCCCACATGATTCCCACGTGAATGACACGTGATTCCCACGTGATTCCCACGTGAATCCCACGTGATTCCCACGTGACTCCCACGTGATTTCAAGGTGATTGATGCAAGATTCCCACGTGATTCCCACGTGATTGCCACGTTATTCCCACGTGATTCCAACGTGATTGACACGTGATTCCCACGTGATTCCCACGTGATTCCCAAGAGATTGACATGTGCTTCCCACGGGATTCCCACGTGATTCCCACGTGACTGACACGTGATTCAAACGTGATTCCCACGTGACTCCCACGTGATTCCCACGTGATTGATACGTGATTTCAATGTGATTCCCACGTGATTCCCACGTGATTCCCAAATGGTTGTCACGTCATTCCACGGGATACCCACCTGATTCCCACGTGATTGACAGGTGATTCCCACGTGATTCCGACGTGACTCCCACGTGAATTACACGTGATTCCCACGTGATTGATGCATGATTACCACATGATTCCCACATGATTGACACGTGATTCCCAGGTGATTTCCACGTAATTCCCACGTGATTACCACGTGATTCCAAGGTGATTGACACGTGATTCCCAAATGATTCCCACGTGATGCCCACGTGATGATCACGTGATTGACACATGATATTCACGTGAGTCCCACGTGATTCCCTCGTGATTCCCTCGTGATGCCCAAGTGATGCCCACGTGATTGACACGTGATTCCCTCGTGACTGACACGTGATTCCCACGTGATTCCCAGGTGATTCCCTCGTGATTGACATGTGATTCCCACGTGATTCCCAGGTGATTCCCTCGTGATTGACACGTGATTCCCACGTGATTCCCACGTGATTGACATTTGATTTCCACGTGATTCCCACGTGAGTCCCACGTGATTGCCACGTTATTCCCACGTGATTCCCACGTGATTGACACGTGATTCCCTCGTGATTGACACGTGATTCCCACGTGATTCCATCGTGATTCCCACGTGATTGACATGTGATTCCTACCTGACTCCCACGTGACTCCCACGTGATTCCCAAATGATTGTCACGTCATGCCCACGGGATGCCCACGTGATTCCCACGTGATTGACACGTGATTCCCACGTGATTCCATCGTGATTACCACGTGACTGACACATGATTCCCAGGAGATTCCTACGTGATTCCCACGTGATTACCACGCGATTGACACGTGATTTCCATGTGATTCCCACGAGATTCCCACGTGATTTTCACGTGATTCACACTTAATTCCCACGTGATTCCCACGTGATTCCCACGTGATTCCCAGGTGATTGCCACGTGATTGACACGTGATTCCCACGTGATTACCACGTGATTCCCACGAGATTGACATGTGATTCCCACGGGATTCCCACGTGATTCCCACGTGATTGACACGTGATTCCCACGTGACTCCCACGTGATTCCCAGGTGATAGATGCAAGATTCCCACATGATTCCCACGTGATTGACACGTTATTCCCACGTGATTGACACGTGATTCCCACATGATTCCCACGTGATTCCCAAGAGATTGACATGTGCTTCCCACGGGATTCCCACGTGATTCCCACGTGATTGATACGTGATTTCCACGTGATTCCCACGTGATTCCCACGTGATTCCCACGTGATTCCCACGTGATTCCATCGTGATTCCCATGTGATTGACACGTGATTCCCACGTGACTCCCAGTGACTCCCACGTGATTCCCACGTGATTGATACGTGATTCCCACGTGATTACCACGTGATTCCCACGTGATTCCCACGTGATTCCCACGTGCTTCCATCGTGATTCCCATGTGATTGACACGTGATTCAAACGTGATTCGCACGTGACTCCCACGTGATTCCCAAATGATTGTCACGTCATTCCCACGGGATACCCACCTGATTCCCACGTGATTGACACGTGATTCCCACGTGATTCCCTCGTGATTCCCACGTGATTCCGAAATGATTGTCACGTCATTCCCACGGGATACCCACCTGATTCCCACGTGATTGAAACGTGATTCCCACGTGATTCCCTCGTGATTCCCTCGTGACTGACACGTGATTCCCAGGTGATTCCCAGGTGATTCCCACGAAATTCCCAAGTTATTCCCACGTGATTGACACGTGATTCCCACGTGATTGACACGTGATTGACACGTGATTCCCTCGTGATTGACACGTGATCCCCACGTGACTCCCAGGTGATTCCCTCGTGATTGACATGTGATTCGCACGTGATTCCTTCGTGCATGACACACGATTCCCACATGATTGCCACGTGATTCCCAAATGATTGACACGTGATTCCCACGTGATTCCCACATGATTCCCACGTGATTGACATTTGATTTCTACGTGATTCCCACGTGAGTCCCTCATGATTGCCACGTTATTCCCACGTGATTCCCACGTGATTGACACGTGATTCCCACGTGATTACCACGTGATTCCAACGAGATTGACATGTGATTCCCACTGGATTCCCACGTGATTCCCACGTGATTGACACGTGATTCAAACGTGATTCCCACGTGATTCCCACGTGATTCCCACGTGATTGACACTTGAAACCCACGTGATTGACACGTGATTCCCACGTGATTGACACGTGATTCCCAGGTGATTTCCACGTAATTCCCACGTGATTACCACGTGATTCCAACGTGATTGACACGTGATTCCCAAATGATTCCCACGTGATGCCCACGTGATGATCACGTGATTGACACGTGATATTCACGTGAGTCCCACGTGATTCCCACGTGATTCCCTCGTGATGCCCAAGTGATGCCCACGTGATTGACACGTGATTCCCTCGTGACTGACACGTGATTCCCACGTGATTCCCAGGTGATTCCCTCGTGATTGATATGTGATTCCCACGTGATTCCCACGTGATTGCCACGTGATTCCCACGTGATTGCCACGTGATTCCCAAGTGATTGACACGTGATTCCAACGTGATTCCCACGTGATTGACATTTGATTTCCACGTGATTCCCACGTGAGTCCCACGTGATTGCCACGTTATTCCCACGTGATTCCCACGTGATTGACACGTGATTCCCTCGTGATTGACACGTGATTCCCACGTGATTCCATCGTGATTCCCACGTGATTGACACGTGATTCCTACCTGACTCCCACGTGACTCCCACGTGATTCCCAAATGATTGTCACGTCATGCCCACGGGATGCCCACGTGATTCCCACGTGATTGACACGTGATTCCCACGTGATTCCATCGTGATTACCACGTGACTGACACATGATTCCCAGGAGATTCCTACGTGATTCCCACGTGATTGACACGTGATTCCCACGTGATTGACACGTGATTCCCACGTGACTCCCACGTGACTCCCACGTTATTCCCAAATGATTGTCACGTCATTCCCACGGGATGCCCACGTGATTCCCACATGATTGACACGTGATTACCAAGTGATTCCCTTGTGATTCATACGTGATTGACACGTGATATCCACGTGAGTCCCACGTGATTCCCACATGATTGCCACGTTATTCCCACGTGATTCCCACGTGATTGACACGTGATTCCCACGTGATTACCACGTGATTCCAACGAGATTGACATGTGATTCCCACTGGATTCCCACGTGATTCCCACGTGATTGACACGTGATTCAAACGTGATTCCCACGTGATTACCACGTGATTCCAACGTGATTGACACGTGATTCCCAAATGATTCCCACGTGATGCCCACGTGATGATCACGTGATTGACACGTGATATTCACGTGAGTCCCACGTGATTCCCACGTTATTCCCTCGTGATGCACAAGTGATGCCCACGTAATTGACACGTGATTCCCTCGTGACTGACACGTGATTCCCACGTGATTCCCAGGTGATTCCCTCGTGATTGACATGTGATTCCCACGTGATTCCCACGTGATTGCCACGTGATTCCCACGTGATTGCCACGTGATTCCCAAGTGATTGACACGTGATTCCTACGTGATTCCCACGTGATTGACATTTGATTTCCACGTGATTCCCACGTGAGTCCCACGTGATTGCCACGTTATTCCCACGTGATTCCCACGTGATTGACACGTGATTCCCTCGTGATTGACACGTGATTCCCACGTGATTCCATCGTGATTCCCACGTGATTGACACGTGATTCCTACCTGACTCCCACGTGACTCCCACGTGATTCCCAAATGATTGTCACGTCATGCCCACGGGATGCCCACGTGATTCCCACGTGATTGACACGTGATTCCCACGTGATTCCATCGTGATTACCACGTGACTGACACATGATTCCCAGGAGATTCCTACGTGATTCCCACGTGATTACCACGCGATTGACACGTGATTTCCACGTGATTCCCACGAGATTCCCACGTGATTTTCACGAGATTCACACTTAATTCCCACGTGATTCCCACGTGATTCCCACGTGATTCCCAGGTGATTGCCACGTGATTGACACGTGATTCCCACGTGATTACCACGTGATTCCCACGAGATTGACATGTGATTCCCACGGGATTCCCACGTGATTCCCACGTGATTGACACGTGATTCCCACGTGACTCCCACGTGATTCCCAGGTGATTGATGCAAGATTCCCACATGATTCCCACGTGATTGACACGTTATTCCCACGTGATTGACACGTGATTCCCACATGATTCCCACGTGATTCCCAAGAGATTGACATGTGCTTCCCACGGGATTCCCACGTGATTCCCACGTGATTGATACGTGATTTCCACGTGATTCCCAAGTGATTCCCACGTGATTCCCACGTGATTCCCAGGTGATTCCCACGTGATTGACACGTGATTCCCACGTGATTACCACGTGATTCCCACGAGATTGACATGTGATTCCCACGGAATTCCCACGTGATTCCCACGTGATTGACACGTGATTACCACGTGATTCCCACGTGATTGACATTTGATTTCTACGTGATTCCCATGTGAGTCCCACATGATTGCCACGTTATTCCCACGTGATTCCCACGTGATTGACATGTGATTTCCACCTGGCTCCCACGTGATTCCCACGTGATTCCCAAATGATTGTCACGTCACTCCCACGGGATGCCCACGTGATTCCCACATGATTGACACGTGATTCCCACGTGATTCCATCGTGTTTACCACGTGATTGACACGTGATTCCCAGGAGATTCCCACGTGATTCCCACGTGATTCCCACGCGATTGACACGTGATTTCCACGTGATTCCCACGAGATTCCCACGTGATTTTCACGTGATTCACACTTGATTCCCTCGTGATTCCCACGTGATTCCCACGTGATTCCCACGTGATAGACAAGTAATTCCCACGTGATTCCCATGTGATTCCAACGTCATTGACACGTGATTCACAAATGATTCCCACGTGTTCCCATGTGATTGACACGTGATTCCCACGTGATTCCCACGTGAATGTCACGTGATTCCCACGTGATTCCCACGTGAATGACACGTGATTCCCCCGTGATTCCCCGTGATTTTCACATGATTCACACTTGATTCCCACGTGACTCCCATGTTATTCCCTCGTGATTCCCACTTGATTGACACATGATTCCCACGTGATTCTCACGTGATTCCCATGTGATTCCCATGTGATTGACACGTGATTCCCTCATGATTCGCACGTGATTGACACGTGATTCACACGTGATTCTCACATGACTCCCTCGTGATTCCCATGTGATTGACAAGTGATTCAACGTGATTTCCACGTGATTGACACGTCATTGCCACGAGATTCCCATGTGATACCCACTGATTAGACACATGATTCCCACGTGATTCACAGGTGAATCCCACCTGATTAACACGTGATTCCCAAGTGATTCTCACGTGAATGACACGTGATTCCCACGTGATTCCCACGAGATTGACATGTGATTCCCACGTGATTCCCAAGTGACTGACACGTGATTCAAACGTGATTCCCACGTGAATCCCACGTGATTCCCAGATGATTGATACGTGATTTCCACGTCATTGACACGTGATTGACACGTGATTCCCTCGTGATTCTCACGTGACTGCCACGTTATTTCCACGTGATTTCCACGTGATTCCCACGTGATTGACACGTGATTCCCACGTGATTTCCACGTGATTCCCACGTGATTCCCACGTGTTTGACACATGATTCCCACATGATTCACACGTGATTGTCACGTGATTCCCTCGTGATTCCCACGTAATTGACACGTGATTCCCACGAGATTCCCAAGTGATTCCCACGTGATTGACACGTGATTCCCACGTGATTGACACGTGATTCCCACGTGACTCCCACGTGACTCCCACGTTATTCCCAAATGATTGTCACGTCATTCCCACGGGATGCCCACGTGATTCCCACATGATTGACACGTGATTCCCTAGTTATTCCCTTGTGATTCATACGTGATTGACACGTGATATCCACGTGAGTCCCACGTGATTCCCACATGATTGCCACGTTATTCCCACGTGATTCCCACGTGATTGACACGTGATTCCCACGTGATTACCACGTGATTCCAACGAGATTGACATGTGATTCCCACTGGATTCCCACGTGATTCCCACGTGATTGACACGTGATTCAAACGTGATTCCCTCGTGATTCCATCGTGATTCCCACGTGATTGACACGTGATTCCCACGTGATTCCCACGTGATTCCATCGTGATTCCCACGTGATTGACACGTGATTCCCAGGTGATTTCCACGTAATTCCCACGTGATTACCACGTGATTCCAACGTGATTGACACGTGATTCCAAAATGATTCCCACGTGATGCCCACGTGATGATCACGTGATTGACACGTGATATTCACGTGAGTCCCACGTGATTCCCACGTGATTCCCTCGTGATGCCCAAGTGATGCCCACGTGATTGACACGTGATTCCCTCGTGACTGACACGTGATTCCCACGTGATTCCCAGGTGATTCCCTCGTGATTGACATGTGATTCCCACGTGATTCCCACGTGATTGCCACGTGATTCCCACGTGATTGCCACGTGATTCCCAAGTGATTGACACGTGATTCCCACGTGATTCCCACGTGATTGACATTTGATTTCCACGTGATTCCCACGTGAGTCCCACGTGATTGCCACGTTATTCCCACGTGATTCCCACGTGATTGACACGTGATTCCCTCGTGATTGACACGTGATTCCCACGTGATTCCATCGTGATTCCCACGTGATTGACACGTGATTCCTACCTGACTCCCACATGACTCCCACGTGATTCCCAAATGATTGTCACGTCATGCCCACGGGATGCCCACGTGATTCCCACGTGATTGACACGTGATTCCCACGTGATTCCATCGTGATTACCACGTGACTGACACATGATTCCCAGGAGATTCCTACGTGATTCCCACGTGATTACCACGCGATTGACACGTGATTTCCAGGTGATTCCCACGAGATTCCCATGTGATTTTCACGTGATTCACACTTAATTCCCACGTGATTCCCACGTGATTCCCACGTGATTCCCAGGTGATTGCCACGTGATTGACACGTGATTCCCACGTGATTACCACGTGATTCCCACGAGATTGACATGTGATTCCCACGGGATTCCCACGTGATTCCCACGTGATTGACACGTGATTCCCACGTGACTCCCTCGTGATTCCCAGGTGATTGATGCAAGATTCCCACATGATTCCCACGTGATTGACACGTTATTCCCACGTGATTGACATGTGATTCCCACATGATTCCCACGTGATTCCCAAGAGATTGACATGTGCTTCCCACGGGATTCCCACGTGATTCCCACGTGATTGATACGTGATTTCCACGTGATTCCCACGTGATTCCCACGTGATTCCCACGTGATTCCATCGTGATTCCCATGTGACTGACACGTGATTCCCACGTGACTCCCAGTGACTCCCACGTGATTCCCACGTGATTGATACGTGATTCCCACGTGATTACCACGTGATTCCCACGTGATTCCCACGTGATTCCCACGTGCTTCCATCGTGATTCCCATGTGATTGACACGTGATTCAAACGTGATTCGCACGTGACTCCCACGTGATTCCCAAATGATTGTCACGTCATTCCCACGGGATACCCACCTGATTCCCACGTGATTGACACGTGATTCCCACGTGATTCCCTCGTGATTCCCACGTGATTCCGAAATGATTGTCACGTCATTCCCACGGGATACCCACCTGATTCCCACATGATTGACACGTGATTCCCACGTGATTCCCTCGTGATTCCCACGTGACTGACATGTGATTCCCAGGTGATTCCCAGGTGATTCCCAGGAGATTCCCACGTTATTCCCACGTGATTGACACGTGATTCCCACGTGATTGACACGTGATTGACACGTGATTCCCTCGTGATTGACACGTGATCCCCACGTGACTCCCAGGTGATTCCCTCGTGATTGACATGTGATTCGCACGTGATTCCTACGTGCATGACACACGATTCCCACGTGATTGCCACGTGATTCCCACGTGATTGACACGTGATTCCCACGTGATTGACACGTGATTCCCTCATGATTGATATGTGATTCCCACGTGATTGACACGTGATTCCCACGTGATTGACATTTGATTTCTACGTGATTCCCACGTGAGTCCCACGTGATTGCCACGTGATTCCCACGTGATTGCCACGTGATTCCCACGTGATTGACACGTGATTCCCTCATGATTGATATGTGATTCCCACGCGATTGACACGTGATTTCCACGTGATTCCTACGAGATTCCCACGTGATTTTCACGTGATTCACACTTGATTCCCACGTGATTTCCACGAGATTCCCACGTGATTCCCACGTGATAGACAAGTAATTCCCACGTGATTCCAACGTGATTGACACGTGATTCAAAAATGATTCCAATGTGATTCCCACGTGATTGACACGTGATTCCCACGTGATTCCCACGGGAATGACACGTGATTCCCACGTGATTCCCCCGTGATTCCCACGTGATTTTCACATGATTCAAACTTGATTCCCACGTGACTCCCATGTGATTCCCACGTGATTCCCACTTGATTGACACATGATTCCCACGTGATTCTCAAGTGATTCCCACGTGATTCCCACGTGATTCCCACTTGATTGACACATGATTCCCACGTGATTCCCACGAGATTCCCACGTGATTCCCACGTGAATTCCACGTGATTGACACGTGATTCCCACCTGATTCCCATGAGATTCCCACGTGATTGACACTTGATTCCACGTGATTCCGACGTGCCTCCCACGTGAATGACACGTGATTCCCACGTGATTGAGGCATGATTCCCACATGATTCCCACATGATTGACACGTGATTCCCCCGTGATTCCCACGTGATTTTCACATGATTCACACTTGATTCCCACGTGACTCCCATGTAATTCCCACGTGATTCCCACTTGATTGACACATGATTCCCACGTGATTCTCACGTGATTCCCAGGTGATTCCCACGTGATTGACACGTGATTCCCACGTGATTCCCACGTGATTGACACGTGATTCACACGTGATTCTCACATGACTCCTTCGTGATTCCCATGTGATTGACAAGTGATTCAATGTGATTCCCACGTGACTGACACGTGATTGCCACGAGATTCCCACGTGATACCCACTTGATTGACACATGATTCCCACGTGATTCACAGGTGATTCCCACGTGATTAACACGTGATTCCCACGTGATTCTCACGTGAATGACACGTGATTCCAACGTGATTCCCACGTGATTCCCACGTGATTGACACGTGATTCCCGCGTGATTCCCACGTGATTGACACGTGATTCCCACGAAATTACCAAGTGATTCCCACGTGATTCACACGTGACTCCACGTGACTCCCACGTGATTCCCACGTGAATTACATGTGATTGACACGTGATTCCCACCTGATTCCCACGAGATTCCCACGTGATTGACACGTGATTCCACGTGATTCCCACGTGATTCCGACGTGACTCCCATGTGAATGACACGTGATTCCCACGTGATTGACATATGATTCCCACATGATTCCCACATGAATGACACGTGATTCCCACGTGATTCCCACGTGATTCCCACGTGATTCCCACGTGACTCCCACGTGATTCCAAGGTGATTGATGCAAGATTCCCACGTGATTCCCACGTGATTGCCACGTTATTCCCACATGATTCCAACGTGATTGACACGTGATTCCCACGTAATTCCCACGTGATTCCCAAGAGATTGACATGTGCTTCCCACGGGATTCCCACGTGATTCCCACGTGACTGACACGTGATTCAAACGTGATTCCCACGTGACTCCCACGTGATTCCCACGTGATTGATACGTGATTTCCATGTGATTCCCACGTGATTCCCACGTGATTCCCAAATGGTTGTCACGTCATTCCACGGGATACCCACCTGATTCCCACGTGATTGACACGTGATTCCCACGTGATTCCGACGTGACTCCCACGTGAATTACAGGTGATTCCCAAGTGATTGATGCATGATTACCACATGATTCCCACATGATTGACACGTGATTCCCAGGTGATTTCCACGTAATTCCCACGTGATTACCACGTGATTCCAACGTGATTGACACGTGATTCCCAAATGATTCCCTCGTGATGCCCACGTGATGATCACGTGATTGACACGTGATATTCACGTGAGTCCCACGTGATTCCCTCGTGATTCCCTCGTGATGCCCAAGTGATGCCCACGTGATTGACACGTGATTCCCTCGTGACTGACACGTGATTCCCACGTGATTCCCACGTGATTCCCTCGTGATTGATATGTGATTCCCACGTGATTCCCAGGTGATTCCCTCGTGATTGACACGTGATTCCCACGTGATTCCCACGTGATTGACATTTGATTTCCACGTGATTCCCACGTGAGTCCCACGTGATTGCCACGTTATTCCCACGTGATTCCCACGTGATTGACACGTGATTCCCTCGTGATTGACACGTGATTCCCACGTGATTCCATCGTGTTTCCCACGTGATTGACACGTGATTCCTACCTGACTCCCACGTGACTCCCACGTGATTCCCAAATGATTGTCACGTCATGCCCACGGGATGCCCACGTGATTTCCACGTGATTGACACGTGATTCCCTCGTGATTCCATCGTGATTACCACGTGACTGACACATGATTCCCAGGAGATTCCTACGTGATTCCCACGTGATTACCACGCGATTGACACGTGATTTCCACGTGATTCCCACGAGATTCCCACGTGATTTTCACGTGATTCACACTTAATTCCCACGTGATTCCCACGTGATTCCCACGTGATTCCCAGGTGATTGCCACGTGATTGACACGTGATTCCCACGTGATTACCACGTGATTCCCACGAGATTGACATGTGATTCCCACGGGATTCCCACGTGATTCCCACGTGATTGACACGTGATTCCCACGTGACTCCCACGTGATTCCCAGGTGATAGATGCAAGATTCCCACATGATTCCCACGTGATTGACACGTTATTCCCACGTGATTGACACGTGATTCCCACATGATTTCCACGTGATTCCCAAGAGATTGACATGTGCTTCCCACAGGATTCCCACGTGATTCCCACGTGATTGATACGTGATTTCCACGTGATTCCCACGTGATTCCCACGTGATTCCCACGTGATTCCCACGTGATTCCATCGTGATTCCCATGTGATTGACACGTGATTCCCACGTGACTCCCAGTGACTCCCACGTGATTCCCACGTGATTGATACGTGATTCCCACGTGATTACCACGTGATTCCCACGTGATTCCCACGTGATTCCCACGTGCTTCCATCGTGATTCCCATGTGATTGACACGTGATTCAAACGTGATTCGCACGTGACTCCCACGTGATTCCCAAATGATTGTCACGTCATTCCCACGGGATACCAACCTGATTCCCACGTGATTGACACGTGATTCCCACGTGATTCCCTCGTGATTCCCACGTGATTCCGAAAAGATTGTCACGTCATTCCCACGGGATACCCACCTGATTCCCACGTGATTGACACGTGATTCCCACGTGATTCCCTCGTGATTCCCACGTGACTGACACGTGATTCCCAGGTGATTCCCAGGTGATTCCCACGAGATTCCCAAGTTATTCCCACGTGATTGACACGTGATTCCCACGTGATTGACACGTGATTGACACGTGATTCCCTCGTGATTGACACGTGATCCCCACGTGACTCCCAGGTGATTCCCTCGTGATTGACATGTGATTCGCACGTGATTCCTACGTGCATGACACACGATTCCCACGTGATTGCCACGTGATTCCCAAGTGATTGACACGTGATTCCCACGTGATTCCCACATGATTCCCACGTGATTGACATTTGATTTCTACGTGATTCCCACGTGAGTCCCTCATGATTGCCACGTTATTCCCACGTGATTCCCACGTGATTGACACGTGATTCCCACGTGATTACCACGTGATTCCAACGAGATTGACATGTGATTCCCACTGGATTCCCACGTGATTCCCACGTGATTGACACGTGATTCAAATGTGATTCCCACGTGATTCCCACGTGATTCCCACGTGATTGACACTTGAAACCCACGTGATTGACACGTGATTCCCACGTGATTCCCACGTGATTCCATCGTGATTCCCACGTGATTGACACGTGATTCCCAGGTGATTTCCACGTAATTCCCACGTGATTAACACGTGATTCCCAAGTGATTGACACGAGATTCCCACGTGATTAACACGTGATTCCCAAATGATTCCCACGTGATGCCCACGTGATGATCACGTGATTGACACGTGATATTCACGTGAGTCCCACGTGATTCCCACGTGATTCCCTCGTGATGCCCAAGTGATGCCCACGTGATTGACACGTGATTCCCTCGTGATTGACACGTGATTCCCACGTGATTCCCAGGTGATTCCCTCGTGATTGACATGTGATTCCCACGTGATTCCCACGTGATTTCCACGTGATTCCCACGTGATTGCCGCGTGATTCCCAAGTGATTGACACGTGATTCCCACGTGATTCCCAGGTGATTGACATTTGATTTCCACGTGATTCCCACGTGAGTCCCACGTGATTGCCACGTTATTCCCACGTGATTCCCACGTGATTGACACGTGATTCCCTCGTGATTGACACGTGATTCACACGTGATTCCATCGTGATTCCCACGTGATTGACACGTGATTCCTACCTGACTCCCACGTGACTCCCACGTGATTCCCAAATGATTGTCACGTCATGCCCACGGGATGCCCACGTGATTCCCACGTGATTGACACGTGATTCCCACGTGATTCCATCGTGATTACCACGTGACTGACACATGATTCCCAGGAGATTCCTACGTGATTCCCACGTGATTACCACGCGATTGACACGTGATTTCCACGTGATTCCCACGAGATTCCCACGTGATTTTCACGTGATTCACACTTAATTCCCACGTGATTCCCACGTGATTCCCACGTGATTCCCAGGTGATTGCCACGTGATTGACACGTGATTCCCACGTGATTACCACGTGATTCCCACGAGATTGACATGTGATTCCCACGGGATTCCCACGTGATTCCCACGTGATTGACACGTGATTCCCACGTGACTCCCACGTGATTCCCAGGTGATTGATGCAAGATTCCCACATGATTCCCACGTGATTGACACGTTATTCCCACGTGATTGACACGTGATTCCCACATGATTCCCACGTGATTCCCAAGAGATTGACATGTGCTTCCCACGGGATTCCCACGTGATTCCCACGTGATTGATACGTGATTTCCACGTGATTCCCACGTGATGCCCACGTGATTCCCACGTGATTCCATCGTGATTCCCATGTGATTGACACGTGATTCCCACGTGACTCCCAGTGACTCCCACGTGATTCCCACGTGATTGATACGTAATTCCCACGTGATTACCACGTGATTCCCACGTGATTCCCACGTGATTCCCACGTGCTTCCATCGTGATTCCCATGTGATTGACACGTGATTCAAACGTGATTCGCACGTGACTCCCACGTGATTCCCAAATGATTGTCACGTCATTCCCACGGGATATCCACCTGATTCCCACGTGATTGACACGTGATTCCCACGTGATTCCCTCGTGATTCCCACGTGATTCCGAAATGATTGTCACGTCATTCCCACGGGATACCCACCTGATTCCCACATGATTGACACGTGATTCCCACGTGATTCCCTCGTGATTCCCACGTGACTGACACGTGATTCCCAGGTGATTCCCAGGTGATTCCCACGAGATTCCCACGTTATTCCCACGTGATTGACACGTGATTCCCACGTGATTGACACGTGATTGACACGTGATTCCCTCGTGATTGACACGTGATCCCCACGTGACTCCCAGTTGATTCCCTCGTGATTGACATGTGATTCGCACGTGATTCCTACGTGCATGACACACGATTCCCACGTGATTGCCACGTGATTCCCAAGTGATTGACACGTGATTTCCACGTGATTCCCACATGATTCCCACGTGATTGACATTTGATTTCTACGTGATTCCCACGTGAGTCCCTCATGATTGCCACGTTATTCCCACGTGATTCCCACGTGATTGACACGTGATTCCCACGTGATTACCACGTGATTCCAACGAGATTGATATGTGATTCCCACTGGATTCCCACGTGATTCCCACGTGATTGACACGTGATTCAAACGTGATTCCCACGTGATTCCCACGTGATTCTCACGTGATTGACACTTGAAACCCACGTGATTGACACGTGATTCCCACGTGATTCCCACGTGATTCCATCGTGATTCCCACGTGATTGACACGTGATTCCCAGGTGATTTCCACGTAATTCCCACGTGATTACCACGTGATTCCAACGTGATTGACACGTGATTCCCATATGATTCCCACGTGATTCCCACGTGATGATCACGTGATTGACACGTGATATTCACGTGAGTCCCACGTGATTCCCACGTGATTCCCTCGTGATGCCCAAGTGATGCCCACGTGATTGACACGTGATTCTCTCGTGATTGACACGTGATTCCCACGTGATTCCCAGGTGATTCCCTCGTGATTGACATGTGATTCCCACGTGATTCCCACGTGATTGCCACATGATTCCCACGTGATTGCCACATGATTCCCACGTGATTGCCACGTGATTCCCAAGTGATTGACACGTGATTCCCACGTGATTCCCACGTGATTGACATTTGATTTCCACGTGATTCCCACGTGAGTCCCACGTGATTGCCACGTGATTCCCACGTGATTGCCACATGATTCCCACGTGATTGCCACGTGATTCCAAAGTGATTGACACGTGATTCCCACGTGATTCCCACGTGATTGACATTTGATTTCTACGTGATTCCCACGTGAGTCCCACGTGATTCCCACGTGATTCCCACGTGATTGACACGTGATTCCCTCGTGATTGACACGTGATTCCCACGTGATTCCATCGTGATTCCCACGTGATTGACACGTGATTCCTACCTGACTACCACGTGACTCCCACGTGATTCCCAAATGATTGTCACGTCATTCCCACGGGATGCCCACGTGATTCCCACGTGATTGACACGTGATTCCCACGTGATTCCATCGTGATTACCACGTGACTGACACATGATTCCCAGGAGATTCCCACGTGATTCCCACGTGATTCCCACGCGATTGACACGTGATTTCCACGTGATTTCTACGAGATTACCACGTGATTTTCACGTGATTCACACTTAATTCCCACGTGATTCCCACGTGATTCCCACGTGATTCCCAGGTGATTCCCACGTGATTGACACGTGATTCCCACATGATTGCCACGTGATTCCCACGTGATTGACACGTGATTCCCACGTGATTGACATTTGATTTCTACGTGATTCCCACGTGAGTCCCACGTGATTGCCACGTGATTCCCACGTGATTGCCACGTGATTCCCACGTGATTGACACGTGATTCCCTCATGATTGATATGTGATTCCCACGCGATTGACACGTGATTTCCACGTGATTCCTACGAGATTCCCACGTGATTTTCACGTGATTCACACTTGATTCCCACGTGATTTCCACGAGATTCCCACGTGATTCCCACGTGATAGACAAGTAATTCCCACGTGATTCCAACGTGATTGACACGTGATTCAAAAATGATTCCCATGTGATTCCCACGTGATTGACACGTGATTCCCACGTGATTCCCACGGGAATGACACGTGATTCCCACGTGATTCCCCCGTGATTCCCACGTGATTTTCACATGATTCAAACTTGATTCCCACGTGACTCCCATGTGATTCCCACGTGATTCCCACTTGATTGACACATGATTCCCACGTGATTCTCAAGTGATTCCCACGTGATTCCCACGTGATTCCCACTTGATTGACACATGATTCCCACGTGATTCCCACGAGATTCCCACGTGATTCCCACGTGAATTCCACGTGATTGACACGTGATTCCCACCTGATTCCCATGAGATTCCCACGTGATTGACACTTGATTCCACGTGATTCCGACGTGCCTCCCACGTGAATGACACGTGATTCCCACGTGATTGAGGCATGATTCCCACATGATTCCCACATGATTGACACGTGATTCCCCCGTGATTCCCACGTGATTTTCACATGATTCACACTTGATTCCCACGTGACTCCCATGTAATTCCCACGTGATTCCCACTTGATTGACACATGATTCCCACGTGATTCTCACGTGATTCCCAGGTGATTCCCACGTGATTGACACGTGATTCCCACGTGATTCCCACGTGATTGACACGTGATTCACACGTGATTCTCACATGACTCCTTCGTGATTCCCATGTGATTGACAAGTGATTCAATGTGATTCCCACGTGACTGACACGTGATTGCCACGAGATTCCCACGTGATACCCACTTGATTGACACATGATTCCCACGTGATTCACAGGTGATTCCCACGTGATTAACACGTGATTCCCACGTGATTCTCACGTGAATGACACGTGATTCCAACGTGATTCCCACGTGATTCCCACGTGATTGACACGTGATTCCCGCGTGATTCCCACGTGATTGACACGTGATTCCCACGAAATTACCAAGTGATTCCCACGTGATTCACACGTGACTCCACGTGACTCCCACGTGATTCCCACGTGAATTACACGTGATTGACACGTGATTCCCACCTGATTCCCACGAGATTCCCACGTGATTGACACGTGATTCCACGTGATTCCCACGTGATTCCCACGTGATTCCTACCTGACTACCACGTGACTCCCACGTGATTCCCAAATGATTGTCACGTCATTCCCACGGGATGCCCACGTGATTCCCACGTGATTGACACGTGATTCCCACGTGATTCCATCGTGATTACCACGTGACTGACACATGATTCCCAGGAGATTCCCACGTGATTCCCACGTGATTCCCACGCGATTGACACGTGATTTCCACGTGATTTCTACGAGATTACCACGTGATTTTCACGTGATTCACACTTAATTCCCACGTGATTCCCACGTGATTCCCACGTGATTCCCAGGTGATTCCCACGTGATTGACACGTGATTCCCACATGATTGCCACGTGATTCCCACGTGATTGACACGTGATTCCCACGTGATTGACATTTGATTTCTACGTGATTCCCACGTGAGTCCCACGTGATTGCCACGTGATTCCCACGTGATTGCCACGTGATTCCCACGTGATTGACACGTGATTCCCTCATGATTGATATGTGATTCCCACGCGATTGACACGTGATTTCCACGTGATTCCTACGAGATTCCCACGTGATTTTCACGTGATTCACACTTGATTCCCACGTGATTTCCACGAGATTCCCACGTGATTCCCACGTGATAGACAAGTAATTCCCACGTGATTCCAACGTGATTGACACGTGATTCAAAAATGATTCCCATGTGATTCCCACGTGATTGACACGTGATTCCCACGTGATTCCCACGGGAATGACACGTGATTCCCACGTGATTCCCCCGTGATTCCCACGTGATTTTCACATGATTCAAACTTGATTCCCACGTGACTCCCATGTGATTCCCACGTGATTCCCACTTGATTGACACATGATTCCCACGTGATTCTCAAGTGATTCCCACGTGATTCCCACGTGATTCCCACTTGATTGACACATGATTCCCACGTGATTCCCACGAGATTCCCACGTGATTCCCACGTGAATTCCACGTGATTGACACGTGATTCCCACCTGATTCCCATGAGATTCCCACGTGATTGACACTTGATTCCACGTGATTCCGACGTGCCTCCCACGTGAATGACACGTGATTCCCACGTGATTGAGGCATGATTCCCACATGATTCCCACATGATTGACACGTGATTCCCCCGTGATTCCCACGTGATTTTCACATGATTCACACTTGATTCCCACGTGACTCCCATGTAATTCCCACGTGATTCCCACTTGATTGACACATGATTCCCACGTGATTCTCACGTGATTCCCAGGTGATTCCCACGTGATTGACACGTGATTCCCACGTGATTCCCACGTGATTGACACGTGATTCACACGTGATTCTCACATGACTCCTTCGTGATTCCCATGTGATTGACAAGTGATTCAATGTGATTCCCACGTGACTGACACGTGATTGCCACGAGATTCCCACGTGATACCCACTTGATTGACACATGATTCCCACGTGATTCACAGGTGATTCCCACGTGATTAACACGTGATTCCCACGTGATTCTCACGTGAATGACACGTGATTCCAACGTGATTCCCACGTGATTCCCACGTGATTGACACGTGATTCCCGCGTGATTCCCACGTGATTGACACGTGATTCCCACGAAATTACCAAGTGATTCCCACGTGATTCACACGTGACTCCACGTGACTCCCACGTGATTCCCACGTGAATTACACGTGATTGACACGTGATTCCCACCTGATTCCCACGAGATTCCCACGTGATTGACACGTGATTCCACGTGATTCCCACGTGATTCCCACGTGAATTACACGTGATTGACACGTGATTCCCACCTGATTCCCACGTGATTCCCACGTGATTGACACGTGATTCCCTCGTGATTGACACGTGATTCCCACGTGATTCCATCGTGATTCCCACGTGATTGACACGTGATTCCTACCTGACTACCACGTGACTCCCACGTGATTCCCAAATGATTGTCACGTCATTCCCACGGGATGCCCACGTGATTCCCACGTGATTGACACGTGATTCCCACGTGATTCCATCGTGATTACCACGTGACGGACACATGATTCCCAGGAGATTCCCACGTGATTCCCACGTGATTCCCACGCGATTGACACGTGATTCCCACGTGATTCCCACGTGATTGACATTTGATTTCTACGTGATTCCCAAGTGATTCCCACGTTATTCCCACGTGATTGCCACGTGATTCCCACGTGATTCCCACGTGATTGACACGTGATTCCCACGTGATTCCCACGTGATTCCCACGTGATACCCACTTGATTGACACATGATTCCCACGTGATTCACAGGTGATTCCCACGTGATTAACACGTGATTCCCACGTGAATCACACGTGAATGACACGTGATTACAACGTGATTCCCACGTGATTCCCACGTGACTGACATGTGATTTCCATGTGATTGCCACGTGAATGTCAAGTGATTCCCACGTGAATCCCATGTGATTCCCACGTGATTGACACGTGATTCCCACGTAATTTCAACATGATTCCCACGTGAATCCCACGTGATTGACAAGTGATTCCCACGTGATTCACACATGATTGACACTTGATTCCCTCGTGATTCCCACGTGATTGACACGTGATTCCCGCGTGATTCCCACGTGATTGACACGTGATTCCCACGAAATTTCCAAGTGATTGACACGTGATTCCCGCGTGATTCCCACGTGATTGACACGTGAATCCCACGTGATTCCGAAGTGATTGACACGTGATTCCCACGTAATTTCAACATGATTCCCACCTGAATCTCACGTGATTGACAAGTGATTCCCACGTGATTCACACGTGATTGACACGTGATTCCCTCGTGATTCTCACGTGATTGACACCTGATTCCCGCGTGATTGCCACGTGATTGATACGTGATTCCCTCGTGATTGACACGTGATTCCCTCGTGATTCCCACGTGATTGACTCGGGATTCCCGCGTGATTGCCACGTGATTGATACGTGATTCCCTCGTGATTGACAATTGATTCCCACGTGATTCACACGTGATTGACACGTGATTCCCTCGTGAATCCCACGTGATTGCCACGTTATTCCCACGTGATTCCCACGTGATTGATACGTGATTCCCTCGTGATTGACACGTGATTCCCACGTGATTCCATCGTGATTCCCACATGATTGACACGTGATTCCCACCTGACTCCCACGTGACTCCCACGTGATTCCCAAATGACTGTCACGTCATTCCCACGGGATGCCCACGTGATTCCCACGTGATTGGCACGTGATTCCCACGTGATTCCATCGTGATTACCACGTGATTGACACGTGATTCCCAGGAGATTCCCACGTGATTCCCACGTGATTCCCACGCGATTGACACGTGATTCCCACGTGATTCCCACGAGATTCCCACGTGATTTTCACGTGATTCACACTTGATTCCCACGTGATTCCCAAGTGATTCCAACGTGATTGACACGTGATTCCCACGTAATTTCAACATGATTCCCACGTGAATCCCACGTGATTGACAAGTGATTCCCACGTGATTCACTCGTGATTGACACGTGATTCCCACGTGAATCCCACGTGATTGACAACTGATTCCCACGTGATTCACACGTGATTGACACGTGACTCCCACGTGATTGACATTTGATTTCTACGTGATTCCCACGTGAGTCCCACGTGATTGCCACGTGATTCCCACGTGATTGCCACGTGATTCCCACGTGATTGACACGTGATTCCCTCGTGATTGACATGTGATTCGCACGCGATTGACACGTGATTTCCACGTGAATCCCACGTGATTCCCACGTGATTTTCACGTGACTCACACTTGATTTCCACGTGATTCCCACGAGATTCCCACGTAATTCCCACGTGATAGACAAGTAATTCCCAAGTGATTGCCGCGTGGTTCCCACGGGATTCCCACGTGATTCCCACGTGATTGACACGTGATTCACACGTGATTGACACGTGATTCCCACGTGATTCCCATGTGATTCCATCGTGATTCCCACGTGATTGACACGTGATTCCCACGTGACTCCAACGTGACTCCCACGTGATTCCCAAATGATTGTCACGTCATTCCACGGGATGCCCACGTTATTCCCACGTGATTGACACGTCTTTCCCACGTGATTCCCTCGTGATTCCCACGTGATTGACACGTGATTCCCAGGTGATTCCCACGTGATTCCCTCGTGATTCCCACGCATTTGACACGTGATTCCCACGTGATTCCAACGTGATTCCCACTGATTTTCACGTGATTCACACTTGATTCCCAAGTGATTCCCACGTGATTCCCACGTGATTCCCACGTGATTGACACGTGAGTCCCACATGATTCCCACGTGATTCCAACGTGATTGACACGTGATTCCCAAATGATTCCCACGTGACTCCCACGTGATTGACACGTGATTCCTACGTGATTCCCACGTGATTCCCACGTGATTCCCACGTGATTGACACGTGATATCCACGTGATTTCCACGTGAATGACACGTGATTCCCACGTGATTCCCACGTGATTTCTCACGTGATTGACACGTGATTCCCACGTGATTGACCCCTGATTCGCACGTGATTCCCACGAGATTCCCACGTGATTCCCTCGTGATGCCCACGTGACGCCAACGTGATTGACACGTAATACCCTCGTGATTGACACGTGATTCCCACGTGATTCCCACGATATTCCCTCGTGATTGACATGTGATTCCCACGTGATTGACACGTGATTCCCACATGATTGCCGCGTGATTCCCACATGATTGACACGTGATTCCCACGTGATTGACATTTGATTTCTACGTGATTCCCACGTGAGTCCCACGTGATTGCCACGTGATTCCAAAGTGATTGCCACGTGATTCCCACGTGATTGACACGTGATTCCCTCGTGATTGACATGTGATTCCCACGTGATTGACACGTGATTCCCACGTGATTGCCACGTGATTCCCACGTGATTGACACGTGATTCCCTCGTGATTGACATGTGATTCCCACGCGATTGACACGTGATTTCCACGTGATTCCCACGAGATTCCCACGTGATTTTCACGTGATTCACACTTGATTCCCACGTGATTCCCACGAGATTCCCACGTGATTCCCACGTGATAGACAAGTAATTCCCACGTGATTCCAACGTGATTGACACGTGATTCACAAATGATTCCCATGTGATTCCCACGTGATTGACACGTGATTCCCACGTGATTCCGACGTGAATGACACGTGATTCCCACTTGATTGACACATGATTCCCACGTGATTCCCACGTGATTGACACGTGATTCCCACGTGATTCCCACGTGATTGACATGTGATTCACACGTGATTCTCACATGACTCCCTCGTGATTCCCATGTGATTGACAAGTGATTCAACGTGATTCCCACGTGATTGACACGTGATTGCCACGAGATTCCCACGTGATACCCACTTGATTGACACATGATTCCCACGTGATTCACAGGTGATTCCCACGTGATTAACACGTGATTCCCACGTGAATCTCACGTGAATGACACGTGATTACAACGTGATTCCCACGTGATTCCCACGTGACTGACATGTGATTTCCATGTGATTCCCACGTGAATGTCAAGTGATTCCCACGTGAATCCCATGTGATTCCCACGTGATTGACACGTGATTCCCACGTAATTTCAACATGATTCCCACGTGAATCCCACGTGATTGACAAGTGATTCCCACGTGATTCACACGTGATTGACACTTGAATCCCTCGTGATTCCCACGTGATTGACACGTGATTCCCGCGTGATTCTCACGTGATTGACACGTGATTCCCACGAAATTTCCAAGTGATTGACACGTGATTCCCGCGTGATTCCCACGTGATTGACACGTGAATCCCACGTGATTCCGACGTGATTGACACGTGATTCCCACGTAATTTCAACATGATTCCCACCTGAATCTCACGTGATTGACAAGTGATTCCCACGTGATTCACACGTGATTGACACGTGATTCCCTCGTGATTCTCACGTGATTGACACGTGATTCCCGCGTGATTGCCACGTGATTGATACGTGATTCCCGCGTGATTGCCACGTGATTGATACGTGATTCCCTCGTGATTGACAATTGATTCCCACGTGATTCACACGTGATTGACACGTGATTCCCTCGTGATTCCCACGTGATTGCCATGTTATTCCCACGTGATTCCCACGTGAT
Organism: Muntiacus reevesi; assembly: GCF_963930625.1. NCBI lineage: Eukaryota > Metazoa > Chordata > Mammalia > Artiodactyla > Cervidae > Muntiacus > Muntiacus reevesi. The sequence goes on from NW_027078014.1 coordinate 1,390,483, forward strand.
TGATACGTGATTCCCTCGTGATTGACACGTGATTCCCACGTGATTCCATCGTGATTCCCACATGATTGACACGTGATTCCCACCTGACTCCCACGTGACTCCCACGTGATTCCCAAATGACTGTCACGTCATTCCCACGGGATGCCTACGTGATGCCCACGTGATTGGCACGTGATTCCCACGTGATTGACACGTGATTCCCGCGTGATTCCCCCGTGATTCCCACGTGATTGACATTTGATTCCCACGTGATTCCCATGTGATTGACACGTGATTCCCACGTGATTGACACGTGATGGCCACGTGATTGACATTTGATTCCCACGTGATTCCCACGTGATTGACACGTGATTCCCAGGTGATTCCCCCGTGATTCCCTCGTGATTGACATGTGATTCCCACGTGATTCCCACGTGATTGACACGGGATTCCCACGTGATTGCCACATGAGTCCCATGTGATTGACACGATATTCCCACGTGAATCCCACGTGATTCCCACATGATTGTCACGTGATTCACACTTGATTCCCACGTGATTCCCACGTGATTCTCACGTGATTCCCACGTGAATGACACGTGATTCCAAGGTGATTCCCTCGTGATTCCCACGTGATTCCCAAGTGATTCCCACGTGATTTTCACGTGATTCACACTTGATTCCCACGTGATTCCCACGTGATTCTCACGTGATTCCCACGTGATTGACACGTGATTCCCACGTGATTCCCACGTGATTCCAACGTGATTGACATGTGATTACCAAATGATTCCCATGTGATTTTACGTGATTCCCACGTGATTCATACGTGATTCCCACGTGATTGACATTCGATTTCTACGTGATTCCCACGTGAGTCCCACGTGACTGACACGTTATTCCCACGTGATTTCCACGTGATTCCCACGTGATTCCCACGTGATTGACACGTGATTGACACGTGATTCCCACGTGATTGACACGTGATTCCCACGTGATTGAAACGTGATTCCCACGAGATTCCCAAGTGATTCCCATGTGATTGACACGTGAGTCCCACGTGATTCCCACGTGATTCCAACGTGATTGACACGTGATTCCCAAATGATTCCCACGTGACTTCCACTTGATTGACACGTGATTCCTACGTGATTCCCACGTGATTCCCACGTGATTCCCACGTGATTGACACGTGATATCCACGTGATTTCCACGTGAATGACACGTGATTCCCACGTGATTCCCACGTGATTTCTCACGTGATTGACACGTGATTCCCACGTGATTGACCCCTGATTCGCACGTGATTCCCACGAGATTCCCACGTGATTCCCTCGTGATGCCCACGTGACGCCAACGTGATTGACACGTAATACCCTCGTGATTGACACGTGATTCCCACTTGATTCCCACGATATTCCCTCGTGATTGACATGTGATTCCCACGTGATTGACACGTGATTCCCACATGATTGCCGCGTGATTCCCACATGATTGACACGTGATTCCCACGTGATTGACATTTGATTTCTACGTGATTCCCACGTGAGTCCCACGTGATTGCCACGTGATTCCAACGTGATTGCCACGTGATTCCCACGTGATTGACACGTGATTCCCTCGTGATTGACATGTGATTCCCACGCGATTGACACGTGATTTCCACGTGATTCCCACGAGATTCCCACGTGATTTTCACGTGATTCACACTTGATTCCCACGTGATTCCCACGAGATTCCCACGTGATTCCCACGTGATAGACAAGTAATTCCCACGTGATTCCAACGTGATTGACACGTGATTCACAAATGATTCCCATGTGATTCCCACGTGATTGACACGTGATTCCCACGTGATTCCGACGTGAATGACATGTGATTCCCACTTGATTGACACATGATTCCCACGTGATTCCCACGTGATTGACACGTGATTGACATGTGATTCACACGTGATTCTCACATGACTCCCTCGTGATTCCCACGTGATTGACACGTGATTCACACGTGATTCTCACATGACTCCCTCGTGATTCCCATGTGATTGACAAGTGATTCAACGTGATTCCCACGTGATTGACACGTGATTGCCACGAGATTCCCACGTGATACCCACTTGATTGACACATGATTCCCACGTGATTCACAGGTGATTCCCACGTGATTAACACGTGATTCCCACGTGAATCTCACGTGAATGACACGTGATTACAACGTGATTCCCACGTGATTCCCACGTGACTGACATGTGATTTCCATGTGATTCCCACGTGAATGTCAAGTGATTCCCACGTGAATCCCATGTGATTCCCACGTGATTGACACGTGATTCCCACGTAATTTCAACATGATTCCCACGTGAATCCCACGTGATTGACAAGTGATTCCCACGTGATTCACACGTAATTGACACTTGAATCCCTCGTGATTCCCACGTGATTGACACGTGATTCCCGCGTGATTCTCACGTGATTGACACGTGATTCCCACGAAATTTCCAAGTGATTGACACGTGATTCCCGTGTGATTCCCACGTGATTGACACGTGAATCCCACGTGATTCCGACGTGATTGACACGTGATTCCCACGTAATTTCAACATGATTCCCACCTGAATCTCACGTGATTGAGAAGTGATTCCCACGTGATTCACACGTGATTGACACGTGATTCCCTCGTGATTCTCACGTGATTGACACGTGATTCCCGCGTGATTGCCACCTGATTGATACGTGATTCCCTCGTGATTGACAATTGATTCCCACGTGATTCACACGTGATTGACACGTGATTCCCTCGTGATTCCCACGTGATTGCCATGTTATTCCCACGTGATTCCCACGTGATTGATACGTGATTCCCTCGTGATTGACACGTGATTCCCACGTGATTCCATCGTGATTCCCACATGATTGACACGTGATTCCCACCTGACTCCCACGTGACTCCCACGTGATTCCCAAATGACTGTCACGTCATTCCCACGGGATGCCTACGTGATGCCCACGTGATTGGCACGTGATTCCCACGTGATTGACACGTGATTCCCGCGTGATTCCCCCGTGATTCCCACGTGATTGACATTTGATTCCCACGTGATTCCCATGTGATTGACACGTGATTCCCACGTGATTGACACGTGATGGCCACGTGATTGACATTTGATTCCCACGTGATTCCCACGTGATTGACACGTGATTCCCAGGTGATTCCCCCGTGATTCCCTCGTGATTGACATGTGATTCCCACGTGATTCCCACGTGATTGACACGGGATTCCCACGTGATTGCCACATGAGTCCCATGTGATTGACACGATATTCCCACGTGAATCCCACGTGATTCCCACGTGATTGTCACGTGATTCACACTTGATTCCCACGTGATTCCCACGTGATTCTCACGTGATTCCCACGTGAATGACACGTGATTCCAAGGTGATTCCCTCGTGATTCCCACGTGATTCCCAAGTGATTCCCACGTGATTTTCACGTGATTCACACTTGATTCCCACGTGATTCCCACGTGATTCTCACGTGATTCCCACGTGATTGACACGTGATTCCCACGTGATTCCCACGTGATTCCAACGTGATTGACATGTGATTACCAAATGATTCCCATGTGATTTTATGTGATTCCCACGTGATTCATACGTGATTCCCACGTGATTGACATTCGATTTCTACGTGATTCCCACGTGAGTCCCACGTGACTGACACGTTATTCCCACGTGATTTCCACGTGATTCCCACGTGATTCCCACGTGATTGACACGTGATTGACACGTGATTCCCACGTGATTGACACGTGATTCCCACGTGATTGAAACGTGATTCCCACGAGATTCCCAAGTGATTCCCATGTGATTGACACGTGATTCCACGTGATTCCCACGTGATTCCAACGTTATTGACTTGTGATTCCCATGTGATTCCCACGTGTTTGACACGTGATTGACACGTGATTCCCTCGTGATTCCCACGTGATTGACACGTGATTTCCACGTGATTCCCACGTGATTGACACGTGATTCCCACGTGATTGACACGTGATTCCCACGAGATTCCCAAGTGATTCCCACGTGATTGACACGTGATTCCACGTGATTCCCACGTGATTGACACGTGATTCCCACGGGACTCCCACGTGACTCCCACGTTATTCCCAAATGATTGTCACGTCATTCCCACAGGATGCCCACGTGATTCCCACGTGATTGACACGTGATTCCCAAGTGATTCCCTCGTGATTCCCATGTGATTGACACGTGATTCCCAGGTGATTGCCACGTAATTCCCACGTGATTACCACGTGATTCCAACGTGATTGACACGTGATTCCCAAATGATTCCCACGTAATGCTCACGTGATGATCACGTGATTGACACGTGATATACACGTGAGTCCCACGTGATTGCCACGTGATTCCCTCGTGATGCCCACGTGATGCCCATGTGATTGACACGTGATTCCCTCGTGATTGACATGTGATTCCCACGTGATTCCCAAGAGATTGCCACGTGATTGCCAAGTGATTGACACGTGATTCCCACGTGATTCCCACGTGAATGACATTTGATTTCTACGTGATTTCCACGTGAGTCTCACATGATTGCCACGTTATTCCCACGTGATTCCCACGTGATTGACACGTGATTCCCTCGTGATTGACACGTGATTCCCAGGTGATTCCATCGTGATTCCCACGTGATTTACACCTGATTCCTACCTGACTCCCACGTGACTCCCACGTGATTCCCAAATGATTGTCACGTCATGCCCACGGGATGCCCACGTGATTCCCACGTGATTGACACGTGATTCCCACGTGATTCCCACGTGATTGACATGTGATTCACACGTGATTCTCACATGACTCCCTCGTGATTCCCATGTGATTGACAAGTGATTCAACGTGATTCCCACGTGATTGACACGTGATTGCCACGAGATTCCCACGTGATACCCACTTGATTGACACATGATTCCCACGTGATTCACAGGTGATTCCCACGTGATTAACACGTGATTCCCACGTGAATCTCACGTGAATGACACGTGATTACAACGTGATTCCCACGTGATTCCCACGTGACTGACATGTGATTTCCATGTGATTCCCACGTGAATGTCAAGTGATTCCCACGTGAATCCCATGTGATTCCCACGTGATTGACACGTGATTCCCACGTAATTTCAACATGATTCCCACGTGAATCCCACGTGATTGACAAGTGATTCCCACGTGATTCACACGTGATTGACACTTGAATCCCTCGTGATTCCCACGTGATTGACACGTGATTCCCGCGTGATTCTCACGTGATTGACACGTGATTCCCACGAAATTTCCAAGTGATTGACACGTGATTCCCGCGTGATTCCCACGTGATTGACACGTGAATCCCACGTGATTCCGACGTGATTGACACGTGATTCCCACGTAATTTCAACATGATTCCCACCTGAATCTCACGTGATTGACAAGTGATTCCCACGTGATTCACACGTGATTGACACGTGATTCCCTCGTGATTCTCACGTGATTGACACGTGATTCCCGCGTGATTGCCACGTGATTGATACGTGATTCCCGCGTGATTGCCACGTGATTGATACGTGATTCCCTCGTGATTGACAATTGATTCCCACGTGATTCACACGTGATTGACACGTGATTCCCTCGTGATTCCCACGTGATTGCCATGTTATTCCCACGTGATTCCCACGTGATTGATACGTGATTCCCTCGTGATTGACACGTGATTCCCACGTGATTCCATCGTGATTCCCACATGATTGACACGTGATTCCCACCTGACTCCCACGTGACTCCCACGTGATTCCCAAATGACTGTCACGTCATTCCCACGGGATGCCTACGTGATGCCCACGTGATTGGCACGTGATTCCCACGTGATTGACACGTGATTCCCGCGTGATTCCCCCGTGATTCCCACGTGATTGACATTTGATTCCCACGTGATTCCCATGTGATTGACACGTGATTCCCACGTGATTGACACGTGATGGCCACGTGATTGACATTTGATTCCCACGTGATTCCCACGTGATTGACACGTGATTCCCAGGTGATTCCCCCGTGATTCCCTCGTGATTGACATGTGATTCCCACGTGATTCCCACGTGATTGACACGGGATTCCCACGTGATTGCCACATGAGTCCCATGTGATTGACACGATATTCCCACGTGAATCCCACGTGATTCCCACGTGATTGTCACGTGATTCACACTTGATTCCCACGTGATTCCCACGTGATTCTCACGTGATTCCCACGTGAATGACACGTGATTCCAAGGTGATTCCCTCGTGATTCCCACGTGATTCCCAAGTGATTCCCACGTGATTTTCACGTGATTCACACTTGATTCCCACGTGATTCCCACGTGATTCTCACGTGATTCCCACGTGATTGACACGTGATTCCCACGTGATTCCCACGTGATTCCAACGTGATTGACATGTGATTACCAAATGATTCCCATGTGATTTTACGTGATTCCCACGTGATTCATACGTGATTCCCACGTGATTGACATTCGATTTCTACGTGATTCCCACGTGAGTCCCACGTGACTGACACGTTATTCCCACGTGATTTCCACGTGATTCCCACGTGATTCCCACGTGATTGACACGTGATTGACACGTGATTCCCACGTGATTGACACGTGATTCCCACGTGATTGAAACGTGATTCCCACGAGATTCCCAAGTGATTCCCATGTGATTGACACGTGAGTCCCACGTGATTCCCACGTGATTCCAACGTGATTGACACGTGATTCCCAAATGATTCCCACGTGACTTCCACTTGATTGACACGTGATTCCTACGTGATTCCCACGTGATTCCCACGTGATTCCCACGTGATTGACACGTGATATCCACGTGATTTCCACGTGAATGACACGTGATTCCCACGTGATTCCCACGTGATTTCTCACGTGATTGACACGTGATTCCCACGTGATTGACCCCTGATTCGCACGTGATTCCCACGAGATTCCCACGTGATTCCCTCGTGATGCCCACGTGACGCCAACGTGATTGACACGTAATACCCTCGTGATTGACACGTGATTCCCACGTGATTCCCACGATATTCCCTCGTGATTGACATGTGATTCCCACGTGATTGACACGTGATTCCCACATGATTGCCGCGTGATTCCCACATGATTGACACGTGATTCCCACGTGATTGACATTTGATTTCTACGTGATTCCCACGTGAGTCCCACGTGATTGCCACGTGATTCCAACGTGATTGCCACGTGATTCCCACGTGATTGACACGTGATTCCCTCGTGATTGACATGTGATTCCCACGCGATTGACACGTGATTTCCACGTGATTCCCACGAGATTCCCACGTGATTTTCACGTGATTCACACTTGATTCCCACGTGATTCCCACGAGATTCCCACGTGATTCCCACGTGATAGACAAGTAATTCCCACGTGATTCCAACGTGATTGACACGTGATTCACAAATGATTCCCATGTGATTCCCACGTGATTGACACGTGATTCCCACGTGATTCCGACGTGAATGACATGTGATTCCCACTTGATTGACACATGATTCCCACGTGATTCCCACGTGATTGACACGTGATTCCCACGTGATTCCCACGTGATTGACATGTGATTCACACGTGATTCTCACATGACTCCCTCGTGATTCCCATGTGATTGACAAGTGATTCAACGTGATTCCCACGTGATTGACACGTGATTGCCACGAGATTCCCACGTGATACCCACTTGATTGACACATGATTCCCACGTGATTCACAGGTGATTCCCACGTGATTAACACGTGATTCCCACGTGAATCTCACGTGAATGACACGTGATTACAACGTGATTCCCACGTGATTCCCACGTGACTGACATGTGATTTCCATGTGATTCCCACGTGAATGTCAAGTGATTCCCACGTGAATCCCATGTGATTCCCACGTGATTGACACGTGATTCCCACGTAATTTCAACATGATTCCCACGTGAATCCCACGTGATTGACAAGTGATTCCCACGTGATTCACACGTAATTGACACTTGAATCCCTCGTGATTCCCACGTGATTGACACGTGATTCCCGCGTGATTCTCACGTGATTGACACGTGATTCCCACGAAATTTCCAAGTGATTGACACGTGATTCCCGTGTGATTCCCACGTGATTGACACGTGAATCCCACGTGATTCCGACGTGATTGACACGTGATTCCCACGTAATTTCAACATGATTCCCACCTGAATCTCACGTGATTGACAAGTGATTCCCACGTGATTCACACGTGATTGACACGTGATTCCCTCGTGATTCTCACGTGATTGACACGTGATTCCCGCGTGATTGCCACGTGATTGATACGTGATTCCCTCGTGATTGACAATTGATTCCCACGTGATTCACACGTGATTGACACGTGATTCCCTCGTGATTCCCACGTGATTGCCATGTTATTCCCACGTGATTCCCACGTGATTGATACGTGATTCCCTCGTGATTGACACGTGATTCCCACGTGATTCCATCGTGATTCCCACATGATTGACACGTGATTCCCACCTGACTCCCACGTGACTCCCACGTGATTCCCAAATGACTGTCACGTCATTCCCACGGGATGCCTACGTGATGCCCACGTGATTGGCACGTGATTCCCACGTGATTGACACGTGATTCCCGCGTGATTCCCCCGTGATTCCCACGTGATTGACATTTGATTCCCACGTGATTCCCATGTGATTGACACGTGATTCCCACGTGATTGACACGTGATGGCCACGTGATTGACATTTGATTCCCACGTGATTCCCACGTGATTGACACGTGATTCCCAGGTGATTCCCCCGTGATTCCCTCGTGATTGACATGTGATTCCCACGTGATTCCCACGTGATTGACACGGGATTCCCACGTGATTGCCACATGAGTCCCATGTGATTGACACGATATTCCCACGTGAATCCCACGTGATTCCCACGTGATTGTCACGTGATTCACACTTGATTCCCACGTGATTCCCACGTGATTCTCACGTGATTCCCACGTGAATGACACGTGATTCCAAGGTGATTCCCTCGTGATTCCCACGTGATTCCCAAGTGATTCCCACGTGATTTTCACGTGATTCACACTTGATTCCCACGTGATTCCCACGTGATTCTCACGTGATTCCCACGTGATTGACACGTGATTCCCACGTGATTCCCACGTGATTCCAACGTGATTGACATGTGATTACCAAATGATTCCCATGTGATTTTATGTGATTCCCACGTGATTCATACGTGATTCCCACGTGATTGACATTCGATTTCTACGTGATTCCCACGTGAGTCCCACGTGACTGACACGTTATTCCCACGTGATTTCCACGTGATTCCCACGTGATTCCCACGTGATTGACACGTGATTGACACGTGATTCCCACGTGATTGACACGTGATTCCCACGTGATTGAAACGTGATTCCCACGAGATTCCCAAGTGATTCCCATGTGATTGACACGTGATTCCACGTGATTCCCACGTGATTCCAACGTTATTGACTTGTGATTCCCATGTGATTCCCACGTGTTTGACACGTGATTGACACGTGATTCCCTCGTGATTCCCACGTGATTGACACGTGATTTCCACGTGATTCCCACGTGATTGACACGTGATTCCCACGTGATTGACACGTGATTCCCACGAGATTCCCAAGTGATTCCCACGTGATTGACACGTGATTCCACGTGATTCCCACGTGATTGACACGTGATTCCCACGGGACTCCCACGTGACTCCCACGTTATTCCCAAATGATTGTCACGTCATTCCCACAGGATGCCCACGTGATTCCCACGTGATTGACACGTGATTCCCAAGTGATTCCCTCGTGATTCCCATGTGATTGACACGTGATTCCCAGGTGATTGCCACGTAATTCCCACGTGATTACCACGTGATTCCAACGTGATTGACACGTGATTCCCAAATGATTCCCACGTAATGCTCACGTGATGATCACGTGATTGACACGTGATATACACGTGAGTCCCACGTGATTGCCACGTGATTCCCTCGTGATGCCCACGTGATGCCCATGTGATTGACACGTGATTCCCTCGTGATTGACATGTGATTCCCACGTGATTCCCAAGAGATTGCCACGTGATTGCCAAGTGATTGACACGTGATTCCCACGTGATTCCCACGTGAATGACATTTGATTTCTACGTGATTTCCACGTGAGTCTCACATGATTGCCACGTTATTCCCACGTGATTCCCACGTGATTGACACGTGATTCCCTCGTGATTGACACGTGATTCCCAGGTGATTCCATCGTGATTCCCACGTGATTTACACCTGATTCCTACCTGACTCCCACGTGACTCCCACGTGATTCCCAAATGATTGTCACGTCATTCCCACGGGATGCCCACGTGATTCCCTCGTGATTGACACGTGATTCCCAAGTGATTCCATCGTGATTACCACGTGATTGGAACGTGATTCCCAGGAGATTCCCACGTGATTCCCACGTGATTCCTACGCGATTGACACGTGATTTCCACGTGATTCCCACGAGATTCCCACGTGAGCTTCACGTGATTCACGATTGATTCCCACGTGATTCTCACGTGATTCCGACGTGATTCCCACGTGATAGACAAGTAATTCCCACGTGATTCCCACGTGATTCCCACTGATTTTCACGTGATTCACACTTGATTCCCACGTGATTCCCACGTGATTCCCACGTGATTCCACGTGATTCCCACGTGACTGACAAGTGATTCCCACGTGATTCCCACGTGATTCCAACGTGATTGACACGTGATTCCCAAATGATTCCCACGTGATTTCCACGTGATTGACACGTGATTCCTACCTGATTCCCACGTGATTCCCACGTGATTCCCACGTGACTCCCACGTGATTCCAAGGTGATTGATGCAAGGTTCCCACGTGATTCCCACGTGATTGCCAAGTTATTCCCACTTGATTCCCACGTGATTGACACGTGATTCTCACATGATGTCCACGTGATGCCCACGTGATTGAGACGTGATTCCCACGTGATTGCCACGTGATTCCCACGTGACTCCCTCGTGATTGACATGTAATTCCCACGTGATTACCACGTGATTGACACGTGATTGCCACGTGATTGCCACGTGATTCCCACGTGATTCCCCCGTGATTCCTTCGTGATTGACATGTGATTCCCACGTGATTACCACGTGATTGACACGTGATTCCCACGTGATTGCCACGTGATTCCCACGTGATTGACACATGATTCCCACGTGATTCCCCCGTGATTCCCACGTGATTGACATTTGATTCCCACGTGATTCCCACGTGATTGACACGTGATTCCCACGTGATTGACACGTGATTGCCACGTGACTCCCTCGTGATTGACATGTGATTCCCACGTGATTACCACGTGATTGACACGCGATTCCCACGTGATTGCCACGTGATTCCCACGTGATTGACACGTGATTCCCACGTGATTCCCCCGTGATTCCCACGTGATTGACATTTGATTCCCACGTGATTCCCACGTGATTGACACGTGATTCCCACGTGATTGACACGTGATTGCCACGTGACTCCCTCGTGATTGACATGTGATTCCCACGTGATTACCACGTGATTGACACGCGATTCCCACGTGATTGCCACGTGCTTCCCACGTGATTGACACGTGATTCCCAGGTGATTCCCCCGTGATTCCCTCGTGATTGACATGTGATTCCAACGTGATTCCCACGTGATTGACACGTGATTCCCACGTGATTGCCACATGAGTCCCATGTGATTGACACGATATTCCCACGTGAATCCCACGTGATTCCCACGTGATTTTCACGTGATTCACTCTTGATTCCCACGTGATTCCCACGTGATTCTCACGTGATTCCCACGTGAATGACACGTGATTCCAAGGTGATTCCCTCGTGATTCCCACGTGATTCCCACGTGATTCCCACATGATTTTCACGTGATTCACACTTGATTCCCACGTGATTCCCACGTGATTCCCCCGTGATTCCCACGTGATTGACATTTGATTCCCACGTGATTCCCACGTGATTGACACGTGATTCCCACGTGATTGACACGTGATTCCCACGTGATTGAAACGTGATTCCCACGAGATTCCCAAGTGATTCCCATGTGATTGACACGTGATTCCACGTGATTCCCACGTGATTCCAACGTTATTGACACGTGATTCCCATGTGATTCCCACGTGTTTGACACGTGATTGACACGTGATTCCCTCGTGATTCCCACGTGATTGACACGTGATTTCCACGTGATTCCCACGTGATTGACACGTGATTCCCACGTGATTGACACGTGATTCCCACGAGATTCCCAAGTGATTCCCACGTGATTGACACGTGATTCCACGTGATTCCCACGTGATTGACACGTGATTCCCACGGGACTCCCACGTTATTCCCAAATGATTGTCACGTCATTCCCACAGGATGCCCACGTGATTCCCACGTGATTGACACGTGATTCCCAAGTGATTCCCTCGTGATTCCCACGTGATTGACACGTGATTCCCAGGTGATTGCCACGTAATTCCCACGTGATTACCACGTGATTCCAACGTGATTGACACGTGATTCCCAAATGATTCCCACGTAATGCTCACGTGATGATCACGTGATTGACACGTGATATACACGTGAGTCCCACGTGATTGCCACGTGATTCCCTCGTGATGCCCACGTGATGCCCATGTGATTGACACGTGATTCCCTCGTGATTGACATGTGATTCCCACGTGATTCCCAAGAGATTGCCACGTGATTTCCAAGTGATTGACACGTGATTCCCACGTGATTCCCACGTGATTGACATTTGATTTCTACGTGATTTCCACGTGAGTCTCACATGATTGCCACGTTATTCCCACGTGATTCCCACGTGATTGACACGTGATTCCCTCGTGATTGACACGTGATTCCCAGGTGATTCCATCGTGATTCCCACGTGATTTACAACTGATTCCTACCTGACTCCCACGTGACTCCCACGTGATTCCCAAATGATTGTCACGTCATTCCCACGGGATGCCCACGTGATTCCCTCGTGATTGACACGTGATTCCCAAGTGATTCCATCGTGATTACCACGTGATTGGAACGTGATTCCCAGGAGATTCCCACGTGATTCCCACGTGATTCCTACGCGATTGACACGTGATTTCCACGTGATTCCCACGAGATTCTCACGTGAGCTTCACGTGATTCACGATTGATTCCCACGTGATTCTCACGTGATTCCCACGTAATTCCCACGTGATAGACAAGTAATTCCCACGTGATTCCCACGTGATTCCCACTGATTTTCACGTGATTCACACTTGATTCCCACGTGATTCCCACGTGATTCCCACGTGATTCCCACGTGATTCCCACGTGACTGACAAGTGATTCCCACGTGATTCCCACATGATTCCAACGTGATTGACACGTGATTCCCAAATGATTCCCACGTGATTTCCACGTGATTGACACGTGATTCCTACCTGATTCCCACGTGATTCCCACGTGATTCCCACGTGACTCCGACGTGATTCCAAGGTGATTGATGCAAGGTTCCCACGTGATTCCCACGTGATTGCCACGTTATTCCCACTTGATTCCCACGTGATTGACACGTGATTCTCACATGATGTCCACGTGATGCCCACGTGATTGACACGTGATTCCCACGTGATTGCCACGTGATTCCCACGTGACTCCCTCGTGATTGACATGTGATTCCCACGTGATTACCACGTGATTGACACGTGATTGCCACGTGATTGCCACGTGATTCCCACGTGATTCCCCCGTGATTCCTTCGTGATTGACATGTGATTCCCACGTGATTACCACGTGATTGACACGTGATTCCCACGTGATTGCCTCGTGATTCCCACGTGATTGACACGTGATTCCCACGTGATTGACACGTGATTCCCACGTGATTCCCCAGTGATTCCCACGTGATTGACATTTGATTCCCACGTGATTCCCACGTGATTGACACGTGATTCCCAGGTGATTCCCCCGTGATTCCCTCGTGATTGACATGTGATTGCAACGTGATTCCAACGTGATTGACACGTGATTCCCACGTGATTGCCACATGAGTCCCATGTGATTGACACGATATTCCCACGTGAATCCCACGTGATTCCCACGTGATTTTCACGTGATTCACACTTGATTCCCACGTGATTCCCACGTGATTCTCACGTGATTCCCACGTGAATGACACGTGATTCCAAGGTGATTCCCTCGTGATTCCCACGTGATTCCCACATGATTTTCACGTGATTCACACTTGATTCCCACGTGATTCCCACGTGATTCCCCCGTGATTCCCACGTGATTGACATTTGATTCCCACGTGATTCCCACGTGATTGACACGTGATTCCCACGTGATTGACACGTGATTGCCACGTGACTCCCTCGTGATTGACATGTGAATCCCACGTGATTACCACGTGATTGACACGTGATTCCCACGTGATTGCCACGTGATTCCCACGTGATTGACACGTGATTCCCACGTGATTCCCCCGTGATTCCCACGTGATTGACATTTGATTCCCACGTGATTCCCACGTGATTCCCCCGTGATTCCCTCGTGATTGACATGTGATTCCCACGTGATTACCACGTGATTGACACGTGATTCCCACGTGATTGCCACGTGATTCCCACGTGATTGACACGTGATTCCCACGTGATTGCCACGTGATTCCCACGTGATTAACACGTGATTCCCACGTGATTCCCATGTGATTGACACGTGATTCCCACGTGATTGACACGTGATGGCCACGTGATTGACATTTGATTCCCACGTGATTCCCACGTGATTGACACGTGATTCCCAGGTGATTCCCCCGAGATTCCCTCGTGATTGACATGTGATTCCCACCTGATTCCCACGTGATTGACACGGGATTCCCACGTGATTGCCACATGAGTCCCATGTGATTGACACGATATTCCCACGTGATTCCCACGTGATTCCCACGTGATTTTCACGTGATTCACACTTGATTCCCACGTGATTCCCACGTGATTCTCACGTGATTCCCACGTGAATGACACGTGATTCCAAGGTGATTCCCTCGTGATTCCCACGTGATTCCCACATGATTTTCACGTGATTCACACTTGATTCCCACGTGATTCCCACGTGATTCCCCCGTGATTCCCACGTGATTGACATTTGATTCCCACGTGATTCCCACGTGATTGACACGTGATTCCCACGTGATTGACACGTGATTGCCACGTGACTCCCTCGTGATTGACATGTGATTCCCACGTGATTACCACGTGATTGACACGTGATTCCCACGTGATTGCCACGTGATTCCCACGTGATTGACACGTGATTCCCACGTGATTCCCCCGTGATTCCCACGTGATTGACATTTGATTCCCACGTGATTCCCACGTGATACCCCCGTGATTCCCTCGTGATTGACATGTGATTCCCACGTGATTACCACGTGATTGACACGTGATTCCCACGTGATTGCCACGTGATTCCCACGTGATTGACACGTGATTCCCACGTGATTGCCACGTGATTCCCACGTGATTAACACGTGATTCCCACGTGATTGACACGTGATTCCCACGTGATTGACACGTGATGGCCACGTGATTGACATTTGATTCCCACGTGATTCCCACGTGATTGACACGTGATTCCCAGGTGATTCCCCCGAGATTCCCTCGTGATTGACATGTGATTCCCACCTGATTCCCACGTGATTGACACGGGATTCCCACGTGATTGCCACATGAGTCCCATGTGATTGACACGATATTCCCACGTGAATCCCACGTGATTCCCACGTGATTTTCACGTGATTCACACTTGATTCCCACGTGATTCCCACGTGATTCTCACGTGATTCCCACGTGAATGACACGTGATTCCAAGGTGATTCCCTCGTGATTCCCACGTGATTCCCAAGTGATTCCCACGTGATTTTCACGTGATTCACACTTGATTCCCACGTGATTCCCACGTGATTTTCACGTGATTCCCACGTGATTGACACGTGATTCCCACGTGATTCCCACGTGATTCCAACGTGATTGACATGTGATTACCAAATGATTCCCATGTGATTTTCACGTGATTCCCACGTGATTCATACGTGATTCCCACGTGATTGACATTCGATTTCTACGTGATTCCCACGTGAGTCCCACGTGACTGCCACGTTATTCCCACGTGATTTCCACGTGATTCCCACGTGATTGCCACGTGATTCCCACGTGATTGACACGTGATTCCCACGTGATTCCCCCGTGATTCCCACGTGATTGACATTTGATTCCCACGTGATTCCCACGTGATTGACACGTGATTCCCAGGTGATTCCCCCGTGATTCCCTCGTGATTGACATGTGATTCCAACGTGATTCCCACGTGATTGACACGTGATTCCCACGTGATTGCCACATGAGTCCCATGTGATTGACACGATATTCCCACGTGAATCCCACGTGATTCCCACGTGATTTTCACGTGATTCACCCTTGATTCCTACGTGATTCCCACGTGATTCTCACGTGATTCCCACGTGAATGACACGTGATTCCAAGCTGATTCCCTCGTGATTCCCACGTGATTCCCACGTGATTCCCACATGATTTTCACGTGATTCACACTTGATTCCCACGTGATTCCCACGTGATTCCCCCGTGATTCCCACGTGATTGACATTTGATTCCCACGTGATCCCCACGTGATTGACACGTGATTCCCACGTGATTGACACGTGATTGCCACGTGACTCCCTCGTGATTTACATGTGATTCCCACGTGATTACCACGTGATTGACACGTGATTCCCACGTGATTGCCACGTGATTCCCACGTGATTGCCACGTGATTCCCACGTGATTCCCCCGTGATTCCCACGTGATTGACATTTGATTCCCACGTGATTCCCACATGATTCCCCCGTGATTCCCTCGTGATTGACATGTGATTCCCACGTGATTACCACGTGATTGACACGTGATTCCCACGTGATTGCCACGTGATTCCCACGTGATTGACACGTGATTCCCGCGTGATTCCCCCGTGATTCCCACGTGATTGATATTTGATTCCCACGTGATTCCCATGTGATTGACACGTGATTCCCACGTGATTGACACGTGATGGCCACGTGATTGACATTTGATTCCCACGTGATTCCCACGTGATTGACACGTGATTCCCAGGTGATTCCCCCGTGATTCCCTCGTGATTGACATGTGATTCCCACGTGATTCCCACGTGATTGACACGGGATTCCCACGTGATTGCCACATGAGTCCCATGTGATTGACACGATATTCCCACGTGAATCCCACGTGATTCCCACGTGATTTTCACGTGATTCACACTTGATTCCCACGTGATTCCCACGTGATTCTCACGTGATTCCCACGTGAATGACACGTGATTCCAAGGTGATTCCCTCGTGATTCCCACGTGATTCCCAAGTGATTCCCACGTGATTTTCACGTGATTCACACTTGATTCCCACGTGATTCCCACGTGATTCTCACGTGATTCCCACGTGATTGACACGTGATTCCCACGTGATTCCCACGTGATTCCAACGTGATTGACATGTGATTACCAAATGATTCCCATGTGATTTTCACGTGATTCCCACGTGATTCATACGTGATTCCCACGTGATTGACATTCGATTTCTACGTGATTCCCACGTGAGTCCCACGTGACTGCCACGTTATTCCCACGTGATTTCCACGTGATTCCCACGTGATTCCCACGTGATTGACACGTGATTGACACGTGATTCCCACGTGATTGACACGTGATTCCCACGTGATTGAAACGTGATTCCCACGAGATTCCCAAGTGATTCCCATGTGATTGCCACGTGATGCCACGTGATTCCCACGTGATTCCAACGTTATTGACACGTGATTCCCATGTGATTCCCACGTGTTTGACACGTGATTGACACGTGATTCCCTCGTGATTCCCACGTGATTGACACGTGATTTCCACGTGATTCCCACGTGATTGACACGTGATTCCCACGTGATTGACACGTGATTCCCACGAGATTCCCAAGTGATTCCCACGTGATTGACACATGATTCCACGTGATTCCCACGTGATTGACACGTGATTCCCACGGGACTCCCACGTGACTCCCACGTTATTCCCAAATGATTGTCACGTCATTCCCACAGGATGCCCACGTGATTCCCACGTGATTGACACGTGATTCCCAAGTGATTCCCTCGTGATTCCCACGTGATTGACACGTGATTCCCAGGTGATTGCCACGTAATTCCCACGTGATTACCACGTGATTCCAACGTGATTGACACGTGATTCCCAAATGATTCCCACGTAATGCTCACGTGATGATCACGTGATTGACACGTGATATACACGTGAGTCCCACGTGATTCCCACGTGATTCCCTCGTGATGCCCACGTGATGCCCATGTGATTGACACGTGATTCCCTCGTGATTGACATGTGATTCCCACGTGATTCCCAAGAGATTGCCACGTGATTGCCAAGTGATTGACACGTGATTCCCACGTGATTCCCACGTGATTAACATTTGATTTCTACGTGATTTCCACGTGAGTCTCACATGATTGCCACGTTATTCCCACGTGATTCCCACGTGATTGACACGTGATTCCCTCGTGATTGACACGTGATTCCCAGGTGATTCCATCGTGATTCCCACGTGATTTACACCTGATTCCTACCTGACTCCCACGTGACTCCCACGTGATTCCCAAATGATTGTCACGTCATTCCCACGGGATGCCCACGTGATTCCCTCGTGATTGACACGTGATTCCCAAGTGATTCCATCGTGATTACCACGTGATTGGAACGTGATTCCCAGGAGATTCCCACGTGATTCCTATGCGATTGACCCGTGATTTCCACGTGATTCCCACGAGATTCCCACGTGACCTTCACGTGATTCACGATTGATTCCCACGTGACTCTCACGTGATTCCCACGTGATTCCCACGTGATAGACAAGTAATTCCCACGTGATTCCCACGTGATTCCCACTGATTTTCACGTGATTCACACTTGATTCCCACGTGATTCCCACGTGATTCCCACGTGATTCCCACGTGACTGACAAGTGATTCCCACGTGATTCCCACGTGATTCCAACGTGATTGACACGTGATTCCCAAATGATTCCCGCGTGATTTCCACGTGATTGACACGTGATTCCTACGTGATTCCCACGTGATTCCCACGTGACTCCCACGTGATTCCCAGGTGATTGATGCAAGGTTCCCACGTGATTCCCACGTGATTGCCACGTTATTCCCACTTGATTCCCACGTGATTGACACGTGATTCTCACATGATGTCCACGTGATGCCCACGTGATTCACACGTGATTCCCACGTGATTGCCACGTGATTCCCACGTGACTCCCTCGTGATTGACATGTGATTCCCACGTGATTACCACGTGATTGACACGTGATTGCCACGTGATTGCCACGTGATTCCCACGTGATTCCCCCGTGATTCCTTCGTGATTGACATGTGATTCCCACGTGATTTCCACGTGATTGACACGTGATTCCCACGTGATTGCCACGTGATTCCCACGTGATTGACACGTGATTCCCACGTGATTCCCCCGTGATTCCCACTGATTGACATTTGATTCCCACGTGATTCCCACGTGATTGACACGTGATTCCCACGTGATTGACACGTGATTGCCACGTGACTCCCTCGTGATTGACATGTGATTCCCACGTGATTACCACGTGATTGACACGTGATTCCCTCGTGATTGCCACGTGATTCCCACGTGATTGACACGTGATTCCCACGTGATTCCCCCGTGATTCCCACGTGATTGACATTTGATTCCCACGTGATTCCCACGTGATTGACACGTGACTCCCAGGTGATTCCCCCGTGATTCCCTCGTGATTGACATGTGATTCCAACGTGATTCCCACGTGATTGACACGTGATTCCCACGTGATTGCCACATGAGTCCCATGTGATTGACACGATATTCCCACGTGAATCCCACGTGATTCCCACGTGATTTTCACGTGATTCACACTTGATTCCCACGTGATTCCCACGTGATTCTCACGTGATTCCCACGTGAATGACACGTGATTCCAAGGTGATTCCCTCGTGATTCCCACGTGATTCCCACGTGATTCCCACATGATTTTCACGTGATTCACACTTGATTCCCACGTGATTTCCACGTGATTCTCACGTGATTCCCACGTGATTGACACGTGATTCCCACGTGATTCCCACGTGATTCCAACGTGATTGACATGTGATTACCAAATGATTCCCATGTAATTTTCACGTGATTCCCACGTGATTCATACGTGATTCCCACGTGATTGCCATTCGATTTCTACGTGATTCCCACGTGAGTCCCACGTGACTGCCACGTTATTCCCACGTGATTTCCACGTGATTCCCACGTGATTCCCACGTGATTGACACGTGATTGACACGTGATTTCCACGTGATTGACACGTGATTCCCACGTGATTGACACGTGATTCCCACGAGATTCCCAAGTGATTCCCATGTGATTGACACGTGATTCCACGTGATTCCGACGTGATTCCAACGTTATTGACACGTGATTCCCATGTGATTCCCACGTGTTTGACACGTGATTGACACGTGATTCCCTCGTGATTCCCACGTGATTGACACGTGATTTCCACGTGATTCCCACGTGATTGACACGTGATTCCCACGTGATTGACACGTCATTCCCACGAGATTCCCAAGTGATTCCCACGTGATTGACACGTGATTCCACGTCATTCCCACGTGATTGACACGTGATTCCCACGGGACTCCCACGTGACTCCCACGTTATTCCCAAATGATTGTAACGTCATTCCCACAGGATGCCCACGTGATTCCCACGTGATTGACACGTGATTCCCAAGTGATTCCCTCGTGATTCCCACGTGATTGACACGTGATTCCCAGGTGATTCCCACGTAATTCCCACGTGATTACCACGTGATTCCGTGATTGACACGTGATTCCCAAATGATTCCCACGTGATGCTCACGTGATGATCACGTGATTGACACGTGATATGCACGTGAGTCCCATGTGAATCCCACGTGATTCCCTCGTGATGCCCACGTGATGCCCATGTGATTGACACGTGATTCCCTCGTGATTGACATGTGATTCCCACGTGATTCCCAAGAGATTGCCACGTGATTGCCAAGTGATTGACACGTGATTCCCACGTGATTCTCACGTGATTGACATTTCATTTCTACGTGATTTCCACGTGAGTCTCACATGATTGCCACGTTATTCCCACGTGATTCCCACGTGATTGACACGTGATTCCCTCGTGATTGACACGTGATTCCCAGGTGATTCCATCGTGATTCCACGTGATTGACACCTGATTCCTACCTGACTCCCACGTGACTCCCACGTGATTCCCAAATGATTGTCACGTCATTCCCACGGGATGCCCACGTGATTCCCACGTGATTGACACGTGATTCCCAAGTGATTCCATCGTGATTACCACGTGATTGGAACGTGATTCCCAGGAGATTCCCACGTGATTCCCACGTGATTCCTACGTGATTGTCACGTGATTTCCACGTGATTCCCACGAGATTCCCACGTGAGTTTCACGTGATTCACGATTGATTCCCACGTGATTCTCACGTGATTCCCACGTGATTCCCACGTGATAGACAAGTAATTCCCACGTGATTCCCACGTGATTCCCACTGATTTTCACGTGATTCACACTTGATTCCCACGTGATTCCCACGTGATTCCCACGTGATTCCCACGTGACTGACAAGTGATTCCCACGTGATTCCCACGTGATTCCAACGTGATTGACACGTGATTCCCAAATGATTCCCACGTGATTCCCACGTGATTGACACGTGATTCCTACGTGATTCCCACGTGATTCCCACGTGATTCCCACGTGACTCCCACGTGATGCCCAGGTGATTGATGCAAGGTTCCCACGTGATTCCCACGTGATTGCCACGTTATTCCCACTTGATTCCCACGTGATTGACACGTGATTCCCACGTGATTCCCAAGTGAATCCACGTGATTCTCACATGATGTCCACGTGATGCCCACGTGATTGACACGTGATTCCCACGTGATTGCCACGTGATTCCCACGTGACTCCCTCGTGATTGACATGTGATTCCCACGTGATTACCACGTGATTGACACGTGATTGCCACGTGATTGAAACGTGATTCCCTCGTGATTCCCCCGTGATTCCCTCGTGATTGACTTGTGATTCCCACGTGATTACCACGTGATTGACACGTGATTCCCACGTGATTGCCACGTGATTCCCACGTGATTAACACGTGATTCCAACGTGATTCCCCCGTGATTCCCACGTGATTGACATTTGATTCCCACGTGATTCCCACGTGATTGACACGTGATTCCCACGTGATTGTCACGTGATTGCCACGTGACTCCCTGGTGATTGACATGTGATTCCCACGTGATTCCCACGTGATTGACACGTGATTCCCACGTTATTGCCACGTGATTCCCACGTGATTGGCACGTGATTCCCACGTGATTCCCCCGTGATTCCCACGTGATTGACACGTGATTCCCAGGTGATTCCCCCGTGATTCCCTCGTGATTGACATGTGATTCCCACGTGATTCCCACGTGATTGACACGTGATTCCCACGTGATTGCCACATGAGTCCCATGTGATTGACACGATATTCCCACGTGAATCCCACGTGATTCCCACGTGATTTTCACGTGATTCACACTTGATTCCCACGTGATTCCCACGTGATTCTCACGTGATTCCCACGTGAATGACACGTGATTCCAAGGTGATTCCCTCGTGATTCCCACGTGATTCCCACGTGATTTTCACGTGATTCACACTTGATTCCCAGGTGATTCCCACGTGATTCTCACGTGATTTCCACGTGATTGACACGTGATTCCCACGTGATTCCCACGTGATTCCAACGTGATTGACATGTGATTACCAAATGATTCCCATGTGATTTTCACGTGATTCCCACGTGATTCATACGTGATTCCCACGTGATTGACATTCGATTTCTACGTGATTCCCACGTGAGTCCCTCGTGACTGCCACGTTATTCCCACGTGATTTCCACGTGATTCCCACGTGATTCCCACGTGATTGACACGTGATTGACACGTGATTCCCACGTGATTGACACGTGATTCCCACGTGATTGACACGTGATTCCCACGAGATTCCCAAGTGATTCCCATGTGATTGACACGTGATTCCACGTGATTCCCACGTGATTCCAATGTTATTGACACGTGATTCCCACGTGATTCCCACGTGTTTGACACGTGATTGACAGGTGATTCCCTCGTGATTCCCACGTGATTGACACGTGATTTCCACGTGATTCCCACGTGATTGACACGTGATTCCCACGTGATTGACACGTGATTCCCACGAGATTCCCAAGTGATTCCCACGTGATTGACACGTGATTCCACATGATTCCCACGTGATTGACACGTGATTCCCACGCGACTGCCACGTGACTCCCACGTTATTCCCAAATGATTGTCACGTCATTCCCACAGGATGCCCACGTGATTCCCACGTGATTGACACGTGACTCCCAAGTGATTCCCTCGTGATTCCCACGTGATTGACACGTGATTCCCAGGTGATTCCCACGTAATTCCCACGTGTTTACCACGTGATTCCAACGTGATTAACACGTGATTTCCAAATGATTCCCACGTGATGATCACGTGATTGACACGTAATATGCACGTGAGTCCCACGTGATTCCCACGTGATTCCCTCGTGATGCCCACGTGATGCCCATGTGATTGACACGTGATTCCCTCGTGATTGCCATGTGATTCCCACGTGATTCCCAAGAGATTGCCACGTGATTGCCAAGTGATTGACACGTGATTCCCACGTGATTCCCACGTGATTGACATTTGATTTCTACGTGATTTCCATGTGAGTCTCACATGATTGCCACGTTATTCCCACGTGATTCCCACGTGATTGACACGTGATTCCCTCGTGATTGACACGTGATTCCCAGGTGATTCCATCGTGATTCCCACGTGATTGACACCTGATTCCTATCTGACTCCCACGTGACTCCCACGTGATTCCCAAATGATTGTCACGTCATTCCCACGGGATGCCCACGTGATTCCCACGTGATTGACACGTGATTCCCAAGTGATTCCATCGTGATTACCACGTGATTGGAACGTTTTTCCCAGGAGATTCCCACGTGATTCCCACGTGATTCCTTCGCGATTGACACGTGATTTCCATGTGATTCCCACGAGATTCCCACGTGAGTTTCACGTGATTCACGATTGATTCCCACGTGATTCTCACGTGATTCCCACGTGATTCCCACGTGATAGACAAGTAATTCCCATGTGATTCCCACGTGATTCCAACGTGATTGACACGTGATTCACAAATGATTCCCACGTGATTCCCACGTGATTGACACGTAATACCCACGTGATTCCCACGTGAATGTCACGTGATTCCCACGTGATTCCCACGTGAATGACACGTGATTCCCACGTGATTCCCCCG
This sequence comes from Muntiacus reevesi, assembly GCF_963930625.1. Classification (NCBI taxonomy): domain Eukaryota; kingdom Metazoa; phylum Chordata; class Mammalia; order Artiodactyla; family Cervidae; genus Muntiacus; species Muntiacus reevesi. The sequence goes on from NW_027078014.1 coordinate 1,415,212, forward strand.
TGATTCCCACGTGATTTTCACATGATTCACACTTGATTTCCACGTGACTCCCATGTGAATCCCACGTGATTCCCACTTGATTGACACATGATTCCCACGTGATTCCCACGTGACTGACACGTGATTCCCTCGTGATTTCAGCGTGATTCACACTTGATTCCCATGTGATTCCCTCGTGATTCCAACGTGATTCCCTCGTGATTCCAACGTGATTCACACTTGTTTCTCACGTGATTCCCACGTGATTCCCACGTGATTTACACGTGATTCCCACGTGATTTACACGTGATTCCCACGTGATTCCCACATGATTCCACCGTGATTCTCACGTGATTGACACGTGATTCCCACGTGATTCCCAAATGCTTGTCACGTCATTCCCACGTATGCCCACGTGATTCCCACGTGATTGACACCTGATTCCCACGTGATTCCCACGTGATTCCAACGTGATTGACACGTGATTCCCAGATGATTCCCACGTGATGCCTACGTGATTTCCACGGGATTGACACGTGATTCCCACATGATTTTCATGTGATTCACACTTGATTCCCACGTGATTCCCACGGGATTCCCACGGGATTCCCACGTGATTGACAAGTCATTCCAACGTGATTCCCACGTGATTCCAACGTGATTGACACGTGATTCCCAGATGATTCCCACGAAATGCCTACGTGATTTCCACGTGATTGACACGTGATTCCCACGTGATTCCCACGTGAATGTCACGTGATTCCCACGTGATTCCCACGTGAATGACACGTGATTCCCACGTGATTCCCCCGTGATTCCCACGTGATTTTCACTTGATTCACACTTGATTCCCACGTGACTCCCATGTGATTCCCACGTGATTCCCACTTGATTGACACATGATTCCAACGTGATTCTCACGTGATTCCCAGGTGATTCCCACGTGATTGACACGTGATTCCCACGTGATTCCCACGTGATTCACACGTGATTCACACGTGATTCTCACATGACTCCCTCGTGATTCCCATGTGATTGACAAGTGATTCAATGTGATTCCCACGTAATTGACACGTGATTGCCACGAGACTCCCACGTGATACCCACTTGATTGACACATGATTCCCACGTGATTCACAGGTGATTCCCACGTGATTAACACGTGATTCCCACGTGATTCTCACGTGAATGACACGTGATTCCAACGTGATTCCCACGTGATTCCCACGTGATTGACACGTGATTCCCATGTGAATCCCACGTGAATGTCAAGTGATTCCGACGTGAATCCCACGTGATTCCCACGTGATTGACACGTGATTCCCACGTAATTTCAACATGATTCCCACGTGAATCCCACGTGATTGACAAATGATTCCCACGTGATTCACACGTGATTGACACGTGATTCCCTCGTGATTCCCACGTGATTGACACGTGATTCCCCCTTGATTCCCACGTGATTGACACGTGATTCCCACGAAATTCCCAAGTGATTCCCACGTGATTGACACGTGATTCCACGTGACTCCCACGTGATTCCCACGTGAATTCCACGTGATTGACACGTGATTCCCACCTGATTCCCACGAGATTCCCACGTGATTTACACGTGATTCCACGTGATTCCCACGTGATTCCGACGTGACTCCCATGTGAATGACACGTGATTCCCACGTGATTGACGCATGATTCCCACATGATTCCCACGTGATTGACATGTGATTCCACGTGATTCCCACGTGATTCCCACGTTATTCCCACATGACTCCCACGTGATTCCCAGGTGATTGATGCAAGATTCCCACGTGATTCCCACGTGAATGACGCATGATTCCCACGTGATTCCCACGTGATTCCAACGTGATTCCAACGTGATTGACACGTGATTCCCACGTGATTCCCACGTGATTCCCAAGAGATTGACATGTGCTTCCCACGGGATTCCCACGTGATTCCCACGTGACTGACACGTGATTCAAACGTGATTCCCACGTGACTCCCACGTGATTCCCACGTGATTGATACGTGATTTCCATGTGATTCCCACGTGATTCCCACGTGATTCCCAAATGATTGTCACGTCATTCCCACGGGATACCAACCTGTTTCCCACGTGATTGACACGTGATTCCCACGTGACTCCCACGTGACTCCCACGTGATTCCCAAATGATTGTCACGTCATTCCCACGGGATACCCACCTGTTTCCCACGTGATTGACACGTGATTCCCACATGACTCCCTCGTGATTCCCATGTGATTGAAAAGTGATTCAACGTGATTCCCACGTGATTTCCACGTGATTCCCACGTGATTCCCACGTGAATGACATGTGATTCCAAAGTGATTCCAACGTGATTCCCAAGTGATTGACACGTGATTCCCATGTGATTCCCACGTGAATGTCAAGTGATTACCACGTGAATCCCACGTGATACCCACGTGAATTCCACGTGATTGACACGTGATTCCCACCTGATTCCCATGAGATTCCCACGTGATTGACACGTGACTCCACGTGATTCCGACGTGACTCCCACGTGAGTGACTCGTGATTCCCACGTGATTGACGTATGGTTCCCACATGATTCCCACATGATTGGCACGTGATTCCCCCGTGATTCCCACTTGATTTTCACATGATTCACACTTGATTCCCACGTGACTCCCATGTGATTCCCACGTGATTCCCACTTGATTGACACATGATTCCCTCGTGATTGACATGTGATTCCCACGTGATTGCCACGTGATTCCCACGTGATTGCCACGTGATTCCCACGTGATTGCCACGTGATTCCCACGTGATTCCCACATGACTCCCTCGTGATTCCCATGTGATTGAAAAGTGATTCAACGTGATTCCCACGTGATTCCCACGTGATTCCCACGTGATTCCCAAGTGAATGACATGTGATTCCAAAGTGATTCCAACGTGATTCCCAAGTGATTGACACGTGATTCCCATGTGATTCCCTCGTGAATGTCAAGAGATTACCACGTGAATCCCACGTGATTCGCACGTGATTGACACGTGATTCCCACGTAATTTCAACGTGATTCCCACGTGATTCCCCCGTGATTCCCACGTGATTGACACGTGATTCCCACGTAATTTCAACGTGATTCCCACGTGAATCCCACGTGATTGACACGTGATTCCCACGTGATTCACAAGTGATTGACACGTGATTTCCTCGTGATTCCCACGTGATTGACACGTGATTTCCTCGTGATTCCCACGTGATTGACACGTGACTCCCACGTGATTGACATGTGATTCCCACGAGATTCCCACGTGATTCCCACGTGATTCCCACATGAATGACATGTGATTCCAAAGTGATTCCAACGTGATTCCCAAGTGATTGACACGTGATTCCCATGTGATTCCCTCGTGAATGTCAAGAGATTACCACGTGAATCCCACGTGATTCCCACGTGATTGACACGTGATTCCCACGTCATTTCAACGTGATTCCCACATGAATCCCACGTGATTGACACGTGATTCCCACGTGATTCACAAGTGATTGACACGTGATTTCCTCGTGATTCCCACGTGATTGACACGTGATTTCCTCGTGATTCCCACGTGATTGACACGTGACTCCCACGTGATTGACACGTGATTCCCACCTGATTCCGACGAGATTCCCACGTGATTGACACGCGATTCCCACGTTATTCCCACGTGATTCAGACGTGACTCCCACGTGAATGACACGTGATTCCCACGTGATTGACGCATGATTCCCACGTGATTCCCACGTGATTGACACGTGATTCCCACGTCATTCCCACGTGATTTCCACGTGATTCCCAAGTGATTCCCACGTGACTCCCACGGGATTCCAACGTGATTGACGCAAGATTCCCACGTGATTCCCAAGTGATTTCCACGTTATTCCCACGTGATTACCACGTCATTGACACGTGATTCCCACGTGATTGACACGTGATTCCCACGAGACTCCCACGTGACTCCCATGCGATTCCCAAGTGATTGTCACGTCATTCCCACGGGATGCCCACCTGATTCCCAACTGATTCCCTCGTGATTCCCATGTGATTCCCTCGTGATTCCCACGTGATTGACACGTGATTCCCAGGTGATTCCCGCGTGATTCCCACCTGATTGACACGTCATTCCCACGTGATTCCCAAGTGAATGACACGTGATTCCCACGTGATTCCCACGAGATTGACATGAGATTCCCACGGGATTCCCACGTGATTCCCACGTGACTGACACGTGATTCAAACGTGATTCCCACGTGATTGACACGTGATTCCCACGAGACTCCCATGTGACTCCCACGTGATTCCCAAGTGATTGTCACGTCATTCCCACGGGATGCCCACCTGATTCCCACGTGATTCCCTCGTGATTCCCATGTGATTCCCTCGTGATTGCCACGTGACTGACACGTGATTCCCAGGTGATTCCCGCGTGATTCGCACGTGATTCACACGTGATTCCCACCTGATTGACACGTCATTCCCACGTGAATCCCAAGTGATTGACACATGATTCCCACGTGATTCCCACGTGATTGGCACGTGATTCCCACGTGATTCCCACGTGACTGACACGTGATTTCCACGTGAATCCCACGTGATTCTCACCTGATTCCCACGTGATTGACACGTGATTCCCACATGATTCCCACGTGATTGACACGTGATTCCCAAGTGATGCACACGTGACTGACTTGTTAATCACATGTGATTGACACGTGATTCCCCGTGATTCCCACGTGATTGACACGTGATTTCCACGTGAATCCCACGTGATTCTCACCTGATTCCCACCTGATTGACACGTGATTCCCACGTGATTCCCACGTGATTGACACGTGATTCCCACATGATTCCCACGTGACTGACACGTGATTCCCACGTGATTCCCACGTGATTGACACGTGATTCCCTCGTGATTGACATGTGATTCTCACGTGATTTCCACGTGATTGACACGTGATTCCCTCGTGATGCCCACGTGATGCCCACGTCATTGACACGTGATACCCTCGTGATTGACACGTGATTCCAACGTGATTCCCACGATATTCCCTCGTGATTGACACGTGATTCCCACGTGATTCCCACGTGAATGTCACGTGATTCCCACGTGATTCCCACGTGAATGACACGTGATTCCCACGTGATTCCCCCATGATTCCCACGTGATTTTCACTTGATTCACACTTGATTCCCACGTGACTCCCATGTGATTCCCACATCATTCCCACTTGATTGACACATGATTCCCACGTGATTCTCACGTGATTCCCAGGTGATTCCCAGGTAATTCCCACGTGATTGACACGTGATTCCCACGTGATTCCCACGTGATTGACACGTGATTCACTCGTGATTCTCACATGACTCCCTCGTGATTCCCATGTGATTGACAAGTGATTCAACGTGATTCCCACGTGATTGACACGTGATTGCCACGAGATTCCCACGTGATACCCACTTGATTGACACATGATTCTCACGTGATTCACCGGTGATTCCCACGTGATTAACACGTGATTCCCACGTGATTCTCACGTGAATGACACGTGATTCCAACATGATTCCCACGTGATTCCCACGAGATTGACATGTGATTCCCACGTGATTCCCACATGATTCTCACGGGATTCCCAGGTGATTGCCACGTGACTCCCACGTGATTCCCACGTGATTCCCACGTGACTGACACGTGATTCCCAAGTGATTGCCACGTGGTTCCCACGGGATTCCCACGTGATTCCCACGTGATTGACACGTGATTCTAACGTGATTCCCACGAGATTCCCACGTGATTCTCACGTGATTGACACGTGATTCACACGTGATTGACTAGTGATTCCCACGTGATTCCCATGTGATTCCATCGTGATTACCACGTGATTGACACGTGATTCCCACGTGACTCCAACGGGACTCCCACGTGATTCCCAAATGATTGTCACGTCATTCCCACGGGATGCCCACGTGTTTCCAACGTGATTGACACTTCTTTCCCACGTGATTCCCTCGTGATTCCCACGTGATTGACACGTGATTCCCAGGTGATTCCCACGTGATTCTCACGTGAATGACACGTGATTCCAACGTGATTCTCACGTGATTACCAGGTGATTCCCACGTGGTTGACACGTGATTCCCACGTGATTCCCACGTGATTGACACGTGATTCCCACGTGATTCCCACGTGATTGACACGTGATTCACACGTGATTCTCACATGACTCCCTCGTGATTCCCATGTGATTGACAAGTGATTCAATGTGATTCCCACGTGATTGACACGTGATTGCCACGAGACTCCCACGTGATACCCACTTGATTGACACATGATTCCCACGTGATTCACAGGTGATTCCCACGTGATTAACACGTGATTCCCACGTGATGCTCACGTGAATGACACGTGATTCCAACGTGATTCCCACGTGATTCCCACGTGATTGATACGTGATCCCCATGTGATTCCCACGTGAATGTCAAGTGATTCCCAAGTGAATCCCACGTGATTCCCACGTGATTGACACATGATTCCCACGTAATTTCAACATGATTCCCACGTGAATCCCACGTGATTGACAAGTGATTCCCACGTGATTCACACGTGATTGACACGTGATTCCCTCGTGATTCCCACGTGAATGACACGTGATTCCCGCGTGATTCCCACGTGATTGACACGTGATTCCACGTGACTCCCACGTGATTCCCACGTGAATGACACGTGATTCCACGTGATTCCCACGTGATTCCGACGTGACTCCCATGTGAATGACACGTGATTCCCACGTGATTGACGCATGATTCCCACATGATTCCCACGTGATTGACACGTGATTCCCACGTGATTCCTACGTGATTCGCACGTGATTCCCACTTGACTCCCACGTTATTCCCAGGTGATTGATGCAAGATTCCCACGTGATTCCCACGTGATTGCCACGTTATTCCCATGTGATTCCCACGTGATTGACACGTGATTCCCACGTGATTCCCACGTGATTCCCAAGTGATTGACTTGTGCTTCCCACGGGATTCCCACTTGATTCCCACGTGACTGACACGTAATTCAAACGTGATTCCCACGTGACTCCCACGTGATTCCCACGTGATTGATACGTGATTTCCATGTGATTCCCACGTGATTCCCGCGTGATTCCCAAATGATTGTCACGTCATTCCCACGGGATACCCACCTGATTCCCACGTGATTGACACGTGTTTCCCACGTGACTCCCACGTGACTCCCACGTGATTCCCAAATGATTGTCACGTCATTCCCACGGGATACCCACCTGATTCACACGTGATTGACACGTGATTCCCACGTGATTCCCTCGTGATTCCCACGTGACTGACACGTGATTCCCAGGTGATTCCCAGGTGATTTCCACGAGATTCCCACGTTATTCCCATGTGATTGACACGTGATTCCCGCGTGATTCCCACGTGATTGACACGTGATTCCCACGAAATTCCCAAGTGATTCCCACGTGATTGACACGTGATTCCACGTGACTCCCATGTGATTCCCACGTGAATTCCACGTGATTGACACGTGATTCCCACCTGATTCCCATGAGATTCCCACGTGATTGACACGTGATTCCACGTGATTCCGACGTGACTCCCACGTGAATGACACGTGATTCCCACGTGATTGACGCATGATTCCCACATGATTCCCACATGATTGACACGTGATTCCCCGTGATTCCCATGTGATTTTCACATGATTCACACTTGATTCCCACGTGACTCCCATGTGATTCCCACGTGATTCCCACTTGATTGACACATGATTCCCACGTGATTCTCACGTGATTCCCAGGTGATTCCCACGTGATTGACACGTGATTCCCTCGTGATTGACATGTGATTCCCACGTGATTGACACGTGATTCCCACGTGATTGCCACGTGATTCCCACGTGATTGCCACGTGATTCCCACGTGATTCCCACATGACTCCCTCGTGAATCCCATGTGATTGAAAAGTGATACAACGTGATTCCCACGTGATTTCCACGTGATTCCCACGTGATTCCCACGTGAATGACATGTGATTCCAAAGTGATTCCAACGTGATTCCCAAGTGATTGACACGTGATTCCCATGTGATTCCCACGTGAATGTCAAGTGATTACCACGTGAATCCCACGTGATTCCCACGTGATTGACACGTGATTTCCTCGTGATTCCCACGCGATTGACACGTGACTCCCACGTGATTGACATGTGATTCCCACGAGATTCCCAGTGATTCCCACGTTATTGACAGGTGATCCCACGTGATTCCCACGTGATTCCCAAGTGACTGACACGTGATTCAAACGTGATTCCCACGTGACTCCCACGTGCTTCCCAGATGATTGATACGTGATTTCCACGTGATTGACACGTGATTCCCACGTGATACCCACGTGATTGCATCGTGATTCCCACGTGATTGACACGTGATTCCCACATGACTCCCACGTGACTCCCACGTGATTCCCAAATGATTGTCACGTCATTCCCACGGGATGCCCACCTGATTCCCAAGTGTTTGACACGTGATTCCCACGTGATTCCCTCATGATTCCCACGTCACTGACACGTGATTCCCAGGTGATTCCCATGTGATTCCCACGTGATTCCAACGTGATTCACACGTGATTCCCAAATCATTCCCACGTGATTCCCATGTGATGATCACATGATTGACACGGGATATCCACGTGAATCCCACGTGAATGACACGTGATTCCCACATGATTCCCAAGTGATTTCCACGTGATTCTCACATGATGTCCACGTGATGCCCACGTGATTGACACGTGATTCCCACGTAATTGACACGTGATGGCCATGAGATTCCCACGTGATACACACTTGATTGACGCATGATTCCCACGTGATTCACAGGTGATTCCCACGTGATTAACACGTGATTCCCACCTGAATGACACGTGATTCCCACGTGATTCCCACGTGATTGACACGTGATTCCCACGTGATTCCCACGTGATTCCCACGAGATTGACATGTGATTCCCACGTGATTCCCAAGTGACTGACACGTGATTCAAACGTGATTCCCACGTGACTCCCACGTGATTCCCACATGATTGACACGTGATTTCCACGTGATTGACATGTGATTCCCACATGATACCCACGTGATTGCATCGTGATTCCCACGTGATTGACACGTGATTCCCACGTGACTCCCACATCACTCCCACGTGATTCCCAAATGATTGTCACGTCATTCCCACGGGATGCCCACCTGATTCCCAAGTGATTGACACGTGATTCCCACGTGATTCCCTCATGATTCCCACGTCACTGACACGTAATTCCAAGTTGATTCCCATGTGATTCCCGCGTGATTCCCAGGCGATTGACACGTGATTCCCACATGATTCCAACGTGATTGACACGTGATTCCCAAATGATTCCCACGTGATGCCCACGTGATTATCAAATGATTGACACGGGATATCCACGTGAATCTCACGTGAATGACACGTGATTCCCACGTGATTCCCAAGTGATTTCCACGTGATTCTCACATGATGTCCACGTGATTTCCACGTGATTCCCACGTGATTGACACGTGATTCCCAGGTGATTCCCCCGTGATTCCCTCGTTATTGACATGTGATTCCCACGTGATTCCCACGTGATTGACACGTGATTCCCACGTGATTGCCACATGAGTCCCATGTGATTGACACGATATTCCCACGGGAATCCCACGTGATTCCCACGTGATTTTCACGTGATTCACACTTGATTCCCTCGTGATTCCCTCGTGATTGACACGTGATTCCCACGTGATTCCATCGTGATTCCCACGTGATTGACACGTGATTCCTACCTGACTCCCACGTGACTCCCACGTGATTCCCAAATGATTGTCACGTCATGCCCACGGGATGCCCACGTGATTCCCACGTGATTGACACGTGATTCCCACGTGATTCCATCGTGATTACCACGTGACTGACACATGATTCCCAGGAGATTCCTACGTGATTCCCACGTGATTGACACGTGATTCCCACGTGATTGACACGTGATTCCCACGTGACTCCCACGTGACTCCCACGTTATTCCCAAATGATTGTCACGTCATTCCCACGGGATGCCCACGTGATTCCCACATGATTGACACGTGATTACCAAGTGATTCCCTTGTGATTCATACGTGATTGACACGTGATATCCACGTGAGTCCCACGTGATTCCCACATGATTGCCACGTTATTCCCACGTGATTCCCACGTGATTGACACGTGATTCCCACGTGATTACCACGTGATTCCAACGAGATTGACATGTGATTCCCACTGGATTCCCACGTGATTCCCACGTGATTGACACGTGATTCAAACGTGATTCCCACGTGATTCCCACGTGATTCCCACGTGATTGACACTTGAAACCCACGTGATTGACACGTGATTCCCACGTGATTCCCACGTGATTACCACGTGATTCCAACGTGATTGACACGTGATTCCCAAATGATTCCCACGTGATGCCCACGTGATGATCACGTGATTGACACGTGATATTCACGTGAGTCCCACGTGATTCCCACGTTATTCCCTCGTGATGCCCAAGTGATGCCCACGTAATTGACACGTGATACCCTCGTGACTGACACGTGATTCCCACGTGATTCCCAGGTGATTCCCTCGTGATTGACATGTGATTCCCACGTGATTCCCACGTGATTGCCACGTGATTCCCACGTGATTGCCACGTGATTCCCAAGTGATTGACACGTGATTCCCACGTGATTCCCACGTGATTGACATTTGATTTCCACGTGATTCCCACGTGAGTCCCACGTGATTGCCACGTTATTCCCACGTGATTCCCACGTGATTGACACGTGATTCCCTCGTGATTGACACGTGATTCCCACGTGATTCCATCGTGATTCCCACGTGATTGACACGTGATTCCTACCTGACTCCCACGTGACTCCCACGTGATTCCCAAATGATTGTCACGTCATGCCCACGGGATGCCCACGTGATTCCCACGTGATTGACACGTGATTCCCACGTGATTCCATCGTGATTACCACGTGACTGACACATGATTCCCAGGAGATTCCTACGTGATTCCCACGTGATTACCACGCGATTGACACGTGATTTCCACGTGATTCCCACGAGATTCCCACGTGATTTTCACGAGATTCACACTTAATTCCCACGTGATTCCCACGTGATTCCCACGTGATTCCCAGGTGATTGCCACGTGATTGACACGTGATTCCCACGTGATTACCACGTGATTCCCACGAGATTGACATGTGATTCCCACGGGATTCCCACGTGATTCCCACGTGATTGACACGTGATTCCCACGTGACTCCCACGTGATTCCCAGGTGATTGATGCAAGATTCCCACATGATTCCCACGTGATTGACACGTTATTCCCACGTGATTGACACGTGATTCCCACATGATTCCCACGTGATTCCCAAGAGATTGACATGTGCTTCCCACGGGATTCCCACGTGATTCCCACGTGATTGATACGTGATTTCCACGTGATTCCCAAGTGATTCCCACGTGATTCCCACGTGATTCCCAGGTGATTCCCACGTGATTGACACGTGATTCCCACGTGATTACCACGTGATTCCCACGAGATTGACATGTGATTCCCACGGAATTCCCACGTGATTCCCACGTGATTGACACGTGATTACCACGTGATTCCCACGTGATTGACATTTGATTTCTACGTGATTCCCATGTGAGTCCCACATGATTGCCACGTTATTCCCACGTGATTCCCACGTGATTGACATGTGATTTCCACCTGGCTCCCACGTGATTCCCACGTGATTCCCAAATGATTGTCACGTCACTCCCACGGGATGCCCACGTGATTCCCACATGATTGACACGTGATTCCCACGTGATTCCATCGTGTTTACCACGTGATTGACACGTGATTCCCAGGAGATTCCCACGTGATTCCCACGTGATTCCCACGCGATTGACACGTGATTTCCACGTGATTCCCACGAGATTCCCACGTGATTTTCACATGATTCACACTTGATTCCCTCGTGATTCCCACGTGATTCCCACGTGATTCCCACGTGATAGACAAGTAATTCCCACGTGATTCCCATGTGATTCCAACGTCATTGACACGTGATTCACAAATGATTCCCACGTGTTCCCATGTGATTGACACGTGATTCCCACGTGATTCCCACGTGAATGTCACGTGATTCCCACGTGATTCCCACGTGAATGACACGTGATTCCCCCGTGATTCCCCGTGATTTTCACATGATTCACACTTGATTCCCACGTGACTCCCATGTTATTCCCACGTGATTCCCACTTGATTGACACATGATTCCCACGTGATTCTCACGTGATTCCCATGTGATTCCCATGTGATTGACACGTGATTCCCTCATGATTCGCACGTGATTGACACGTGATTCACACGTGATTCTCACATGACTCCCTCGTGATTCCCATGTGATTGACAAGTGATTCAACGTGATTTCCACGTGATTGACACGTCATTGCCACGAGATTCCCATGTGATACCCACTGATTAGACACATGATTCCCACGTGATTCACAGGTGAATCCCACCTGATTAACACGTGATTCCCAAGTGATTCTCACGTGAATGACACGTGATTCCCACGTGATTCCCACGAGATTGACATGTGATTCCCACGTGATTCCCAAGTGACTGACACGTGATTCAAACGTGATTCCCACGTGAATCCCACGTGATTCCCAGATGATTGATACGTGATTTCCACGTCATTGACACGTGATTGACACGTGATTCCCTCGTGATTCTCACGTGACTGCCACGTTATTTCCACGTGATTTCCACGTGATTCCCACGTGATTGACACGTGATTCCCACGTGATTTCCACGTGATTCCCACGTGATTCCCACGTGTTTGACACATGATTCCCACATGATTCACACGTGATTGTCACGTGATTCCCTCGTGATTCCCACGTAATTGACACGTGATTCCCACGAGATTCCCAAGTGATTCCCACGTGATTGACACGTGATTCCCACGTGATTGACACGTGATTCCCACGTGACTCCCACGTGACTCCCACGTTATTCCCAAATGATTGTCACGTCATTCCCACGGGATGCCCACGTGATTCCCACATGATTGACACGTGATTCCCTAGTTATTCCCTTGTGATTCATACGTGATTGACACGTGATATCCACGTGAGTCCCACGTGATTCCCACATGATTGCCACGTTATTCCCACGTGATTCCCACGTGATTGACACGTGATTCCCACGTGATTACCACGTGATTCCAACGAGATTGACATGTGATTCCCACTGGATTCCCACGTGATTCCCACGTGATTGACACGTGATTCAAACGTGATTCCCTCGTGATTCCATCGTGATTCCCACGTGATTGACACGTGATTCCCACGTGATTCCCACGTGATTCCATCGTGATTCCCACGTGATTGACACGTGATTCCCAGGTGATTTCCACGTAATTCCCACGTGATTACCACGTGATTCCAACGTGATTGACACGTGATTCCAAAATGATTCCCACGTGATGCCCACGTGATGATCACGTGATTGACACGTGATATTCACGTGAGTCCCACGTGATTCCCACGTGATTCCCTCGTGATGCCCAAGTGATGCCCACGTGATTGACACGTGATTCCCTCGTGACTGACACGTGATTCCCACGTGATTCCCAGGTGATTCCCTCGTGATTGACATGTGATTCCCACGTGATTCCCACGTGATTGCCACGTGATTCCCACGTGATTGCCACGTGATTCCCAAGTGATTGACACGTGATTCCCACGTGATTCCCACGTGATTGACATTTGATTTCCACGTGATTCCCACGTGAGTCCCACGTGATTGCCACGTTATTCCCACGTGATTCCCACGTGATTGACACGTGATTCCCTCGTGATTGACACGTGATTCCCACGTGATTCCATCGTGATTCCCACGTGATTGACACGTGATTCCTACCTGACTCCCACATGACTCCCACGTGATTCCCAAATGATTGTCACGTCATGCCCACGGGATGCCCACGTGATTCCCACGTGATTGACACGTGATTCCCACGTGATTCCATCGTGATTACCACGTGACTGACACATGATTCCCAGGAGATTCCTACGTGATTCCCACGTGATTACCACGCGATTGACACGTGATTTCCAGGTGATTCCCACGAGATTCCCATGTGATTTTCACGTGATTCACACTTAATTCCCACGTGATTCCCACGTGATTCCCACGTGATTCCCAGGTGATTGCCACGTGATTGACACGTGATTCCCACGTGATTACCACGTGATTCCCACGAGATTGACATGTGATTCCCACGGGATTCCCACGTGATTCCCACGTGATTGACACGTGATTCCCACGTGACTCCCTCGTGATTCCCAGGTGATTGATGCAAGATTCCCACATGATTCCCACGTGATTGACACGTTATTCCCACGTGATTGACATGTGATTCCCACATGATTCCCACGTGATTCCCAAGAGATTGACATGTGCTTCCCACGGGATTCCCACGTGATTCCCACGTGATTGATACGTGATTTCCACGTGATTCCCACGTGATTCCCACGTGATTCCCACGTGATTCCATCGTGATTCCCATGTGACTGACACGTGATTCCCACGTGACTCCCAGTGACTCCCACGTGATTCCCACGTGATTGATACGTGATTCCCACGTGATTACCACGTGATTCCCACGTGATTCCCACGTGATTCCCACGTGCTTCCATCGTGATTCCCATGTGATTGACACGTGATTCAAACGTGATTCGCACGTGACTCCCACGTGATTCCCAAATGATTGTCACGTCATTCCCACGGGATACCCACCTGATTCCCACGTGATTGACACGTGATTCCCACGTGATTCCCTCGTGATTCCCACGTGATTCCGAAATGATTGTCACGTCATTCCCACGGGATACCCACCTGATTCCCACATGATTGACACGTGATTCCCACGTGATTCCCTCGTGATTCCCACGTGACTGACATGTGATTCCCAGGTGATTCCCAGGTGATTCCCAGGAGATTCCCACGTTATTCCCACGTGATTGACACGTGATTCCCACGTGATTGACACGTGATTGACACGTGATTCCCTCGTGATTGACACGTGATCCCCACGTGACTCCCAGGTGATTCCCTCGTGATTGACATGTGATTCGCACGTGATTCCTACGTGCATGACACACGATTCCCACGTGATTGCCACGTGATTCCCAAGTGATTGACACGTGATTCCCACGTGATTCCCACATGATTCCCACGTGATTGACATTTGATTTCTACGTGATTCCCACGTGAGTCCCTCATGATTGCCACGTTATTCCCACGTGATTCCCACGTGATTGACACGTGATTCCCACGTGATTACCACGTGATTCGCACGAGATTGACATGTGATTCCCACTGGATTCCCACGTGATTCCCACGTGATTGACACGTGATTCAAACGTGATTCCCACGTGATTCCCACGTGATTCTCACGTGATTGACACTTGAAACCCACGTGATTGACACGTGATTCCCACGTGATTCCCACGTGATTCCATCGTGATTCCCACGTGATTGACACGTGATTCCCAGGTGATTTCCACGTAATTCCCACGTGATTACCACGTGATTCCAACGTGATTGACACGTGATTCCCATATGATTCCCACGTGATTCCCACGTGATGATCACGTGATTGACACGTGATATTCACGTGAGTCCCACGTGATTCCCACGTGATTCCCTCGTGATGCCCAAGTGATGCCCACGTGATTGACACGTGATTCTCTCGTGATTGACACGTGATTCCCACGTGATTCCCAGGTGATTCCCTCGTGATTGACATGTGATTCCCACGTGATTCCCACGTGATTGCCACATGATTCCCACGTGATTGCCACATGATTCCCACGTGATTGCCACGTGATTCCCAAGTGATTGACACGTGATTCCCACGTGATTCCCACGTGATTGACATTTGATTTCCACGTGATTCCCACGTGAGTCCCACGTGATTGCCACGTGATTCCCACGTGATTGCCACATGATTCCCACGTGATTGCCACGTGATTCCCAAGTGATTGACACGTGATTCCCACGTGATTCCCACGTGATTGACATTTGATTTCCACGTGATTCCCACGTGAGTCCCACGTGATTCCCACGTGATTCCCACGTGATTGACACGTGATTCCCTCGTGATTGACACGTGATTCCCACGTGATTCCATCGTGATTCCCACGTGATTGACACGTGATTCCTACCTGACTACCACGTGACTCCCACGTGATTCCCAAATGATTGTCACGTCATTCCCACGGGATGCCCACGTGATTCCCACGTGATTGACACGTGATTCCCACGTGATTCCATCGTGATTACCACGTGACTGACACATGATTCCCAGGAGATTCCCACGTGATTCCCACGTGATTCCCACGCGATTGACACGTGATTTCCACGTGATTTCTACGAGATTACCACGTGATTTTCACGTGATTCACACTTAATTCCCACGTGATTCCCACGTGATTCCCACGTGATTCCCAGGTGATTCCCACGTGATTGACACGTGATTCCCACATGATTGCCACGTGATTCCCACGTGATTGACACGTGATTCCCACGTGATTGACATTTGATTTCTACGTGATTCCCACGTGAGTCCCACGTGATTGCCACGTGATTCCCACGTGATTGCCACGTGATTCCCACGTGATTGACACGTGATTCCCTCATGATTGATATGTGATTCCCACGTGATTGACACGTGATTCCCACGTGATTGACATTTGATTTCTACGTGATTCCCACGTGAGTCCCACGTGATTGCCACGTGATTCCCACGTGATTGCCACGTGATTCCCACGTGATTGACACGTGATTCCCTCATGATTGATATGTGATTCCCACGCGATTGACACGTGATTTCCACGTGATTCCTACGAGATTCCCACGTGATTTTCACGTGATTCACACTTGATTCCCACGTGATTTCCACGAGATTCCCACGTGATTCCCACGTGATAGACAAGTAATTCCCACGTGATTCCAACGTGATTGACACGTGATTCAAAAATGATTCCAATGTGATTCCCACGTGATTGACACGTGATTCCCACGTGATTCCCACGGGAATGACACGTGATTCCCACGTGATTCCCCCGTGATTCCCACGTGATTTTCACATGATTCAAACTTGATTCCCACGTGACTCCCATGTGATTCCCACGTGATTCCCACTTGATTGACACATGATTCCCACGTGATTCTCAAGTGATTCCCACGTGATTCCCACGTGATTCCCACTTGATTGACACATGATTCCCACGTGATTCCCACGAGATTCCCACGTGATTCCCACGTGAATTCCACGTGATTGACACGTGATTCCCACCTGATTCCCATGAGATTCCCACGTGATTGACACTTGATTCCACGTGATTCCGACGTGCCTCCCACGTGAATGACACGTGATTCCCACGTGATTGAGGCATGATTCCCACATGATTCCCACATGATTGACACGTGATTCCCCCGTGATTCCCACGTGATTTTCACATGATTCACACTTGATTCCCACGTGACTCCCATGTAATTCCCACGTGATTCCCACTTGATTGACACATGATTCCCACGTGATTCTCACGTGATTCCCAGGTGATTCCCACGTGATTGACACGTGATTCCCACGTGATTCCCACGTGATTGACACGTGATTCACACGTGATTCTCACATGACTCCTTCGTGATTCCCATGTGATTGACAAGTGATTCAATGTGATTCCCACGTGACTGACACGTGATTGCCACGAGATTCCCACGTGATACCCACTTGATTGACACATGATTCCCACGTGATTCACAGGTGATTCCCACGTGATTAACACGTGATTCCCACGTGATTCTCACGTGAATGACACGTGATTCCAACGTGATTCCCACGTGATTCCCACGTGATTGACAAGTGATTCCCGCGTGATTCCCACGTGATTGACACGTGATTCCCACGAAATTACCAAGTGATTCCCACGTGATTCACACGTGACTCCACGTGACTCCCACGTGATTCCCACGTGAATTACATGTGATTGACACGTGATTCCCACCTGATTCCCACGAGATTCCCACGTGATTGACACGTGATTCCACGTGATTCCCACGTGATTCCGACGTGACTCCCATGTGAATGACACGTGATTCCCACGTGATTGACATATGATTCCCACATGATTCCCACATGAATGACACGTGATTCCCACGTGATTCCCACGTGATTCCCACGTGATTCCCACGTGACTCCCACGTGATTCCAAGGTGATTGATGCAAGATTCCCACGTGATTCCCACGTGATTGCCACGTTATTCCCACATGATTCCAACGTGATTGACACGTGATTCCCACGTAATTCCCACGTGATTCCCAAGAGATTGACATGTGCTTCCCACGGGATTCCCACGTGATTCCCACGTGACTGACACGTGATTCAAACGTGATTCCCACGTGACTCCCACGTGATTCCCACGTGATTGATACGTGATTTCCATGTGATTCCCACGTGATTCCCACGTGATTCCCAAATGGTTGTCACGTCATTCCACGGGATACCCACCTGATTCCCACGTGATTGACACGTGATTCCCACGTGATTCCGACGTGACTCCCACGTGAATTACAGGTGATTCCCAAGTGATTGATGCATGATTACCACATGATTCCCACATGATTGACACGTGATTCCCAGGTGATTTCCACGTAATTCCCACGTGATTACCACGTGATTCCAACGTGATTGACACGTGATTCCCAAATGATTCCCTCGTGATGCCCACGTGATGATCACGTGATTGACACGTGATATTCACGTGAGTCCCACGTGATTCCCTCGTGATTCCCTCGTGATGCCCAAGTGATGCCCACGTGATTGACACGTGATTCCCTCGTGACTGACACGTGATTCCCACGTGATTCCCACGTGATTCCCTCGTGATTGACATGTGATTCCCACGTGATTCCCAGGTGATTCCCTCGTGATTGACACGTGATTCCCACGTGATTCCCACGTGATTGACATTTGATTTCCACGTGATTCCCACGTGAGTCCCACGTGATTGCCACGTTATTCCCACGTGATTCCCACGTGATTGACACGTGATTCCCTCGTGATTGACACGTGATTCCCACGTGATTCCATCGTGTTTCCCACGTGATTGACACGTGATTCCTACCTGACTCCCACGTGACTCCCACGTGATTCCCAAATGATTGTCACGTCATGCCCACGGGATGCCCACGTGATTTCCACGTGATTGACACGTGATTCCCTCGTGATTCCATCGTGATTACCACGTGACTGACACATGATTCCCAGGAGATTCCTACGTGATTCCCACGTGATTACCACGCGATTGACACGTGATTTCCACGTGATTCCCACGAGATTCCCACGTGATTTTCACGTGATTCACACTTAATTCCCACGTGATTCCCACGTGATTCCCACGTGATTCCCAGGTGATTGCCACGTGATTGACACGTGATTCCCACGTGATTACCACGTGATTCCCACGAGATTGACATGTGATTCCCACGGGATTCCCACGTGATTCCCACGTGATTGACACGTGATTCCCACGTGACTCCCACGTGATTCCCAGGTGATAGATGCAAGATTCCCACATGATTCCCACGTGATTGACACGTTATTCCCACGTGATTGACACGTGATTCCCACATGATTTCCACGTGATTCCCAAGAGATTGACATGTGCTTCCCACAGGATTCCCACGTGATTCCCACGTGATTGATACGTGATTTCCACGTGATTCCCACGTGATTCCCACGTGATTCCCACGTGATTCCCACGTGATTCCATCGTGATTCCCATGTGATTGACACGTGATTCCCACGTGACTCCCAGTGACTCCCACGTGATTCCCACGTGATTGATACGTGATTCCCACGTGATTACCACGTGATTCCCACGTGATTCCCACGTGATTCCCACGTGCTTCCATCGTGATTCCCATGTGATTGACACGTGATTCAAACGTGATTCGCACGTGACTCCCACGTGATTCCCAAATGATTGTCACGTCATTCCCACGGGATACCCACCTGATTCCCACGTGATTGACACGTGATTCCCACGTGATTCCCTCGTGATTCCCACGTGATTCCGAAAAGATTGTCACGTCATTCCCACGGGATACCCACCTGATTCCCACGTGATTGACACGTGATTCCCACGTGATTCCCTCGTGATTCCCACGTGACTGACACGTGATTCCCAGGTGATTCCCAGGTGATTCCCACGAGATTCCCAAGTTATTCCCACGTGATTGACACGTGATTCCCACGTGATTGACACGTGATTGACACGTGATTCCCTCGTGATTGACACGTGATCCCCACGTGACTCCCAGGTGATTCCCTCGTGATTGACATGTGATTCGCACGTGATTCCTACGTGCATGACACACGATTCCCACGTGATTGCCACGTGATTCCCAAGTGATTGACACGTGATTCCCACGTGATTCCCACATGATTCCCACGTGATTGACATTTGATTTCTACGTGATTCCCACGTGAGTCCCTCATGATTGCCACGTTATTCCCACGTGATTCCCACGTGATTGACACGTGATTCCCACGTGATTACCACGTGATTCCAACGAGATTGACATGTGATTCCCACTGGATTCCCACGTGATTCCCACGTGATTGACACGTGATTCAAATGTGATTCCCACGTGATTCCCACGTGATTCCCACGTGATTGACACTTGAAACCCACGTGATTGACACGTGATTCCCACGTGATTCCCACGTGATTCCATCGTGATTCCCACGTGATTGACACGTGATTCCCAGGTGATTTCCACGTAATTCCCACGTGATTAACACGTGATTCCCAAGTGATTGACACGAGATTCCCACGTGATTAACACGTGATTCCCAAATGATTCCCACGTGATGCCCACGTGATGATCACGTGATTGACACGTGATATTCACGTGAGTCCCACGTGATTCCCACGTGATTCCCTCGTGATGCCCAAGTGATGCCCACGTGATTGACACGTGATTCCCTCGTGATTGACACGTGATTCCCACGTGATTCCCAGGTGATTCCCTCGTGATTGACATGTGATTCCCACGTGATTCCCACGTGATTGCCACGTGATTCCCACGTGATTGCCGCGTGATTCCCAAGTGATTGACACGTGATTCCCACGTGATTCCCAGGTGATTGACATTTGATTTCCACGTGATTCCCACGTGAGTCCCACGTGATTGCCACGTTATTCCCACGTGATTCCCACGTGATTGACACGTGATTCCCTCGTGATTGACACGTGATTCACACGTGATTCCATCGTGATTCCCACGTGATTGACACGTGATTCCTACCTGACTCCCACGTGACTCCCACGTGATTCCCAAATGATTGTCACGTCATGCCCACGGGATGCCCACGTGATTCCCACGTGATTGACACGTGATTCCCACGTGATTCCATCGTGATTACCACGTGACTGACACATGATTCCCAGGAGATTCCTACGTGATTCCCACGTGATTACCACGCGATTGACACGTGATTTCCACGTGATTCCCACGAGATTCCCACGTGATTTTCACGTGATTCACACTTAATTCCCACGTGATTCCCACGTGATTCCCACGTGATTCCCAGGTGATTGCCACGTGATTGACACGTGATTCCCACGTGATTACCACGTGATTCCCACGAGATTGACATGTGATTCCCACGGGATTCCCACGTGATTCCCACGTGATTGACACGTGATTCCCACGTGACTCCCACGTGATTCCCAGGTGATTGATGCAAGATTCCCACATGATTCCCACGTGATTGACACGTTATTCCCACGTGATTGACACGTGATTCCCACATGATTCCCACGTGATTCCCAAGAGATTGACATGTGCTTCCCACGGGATTCCCACGTGATTCCCACGTGATTGATACGTGATTTCCACGTGATTCCCACGTGATGCCCACGTGATTCCCACGTGATTCCATCGTGATTCCCATGTGATTGACACGTGATTCCCACGTGACTCCCAGTGACTCCCACGTGATTCCCACGTGATTGATACGTAATTCCCACGTGATTACCACGTGATTCCCACGTGATTCCCACGTGATTCCCACGTGCTTCCATCGTGATTCCCATGTGATTGACACGTGATTCAAACGTGATTCGCACGTGACTCCCACGTGATTCCCAAATGATTGTCACGTCATTCCCACGGGATATCCACCTGATTCCCACGTGATTGACACGTGATTCCCACGTGATTCCCTCGTGATTCCCACGTGATTCCGAAATGATTGTCACGTCATTCCCACGGGATACCCACCTGATTCCCACATGATTGACACGTGATTCCCACGTGATTCCCTCGTGATTCCCACGTGACTGACACGTGATTCCCAGGTGATTCCCAGGTGATTCCCACGAGATTCCCACGTTATTCCCACGTGATTGACACGTGATTCCCACGTGATTGACACGTGATTGACACGTGATTCCCTCGTGATTGACACGTGATCCCCACGTGACTCCCAGTTGATTCCCTCGTGATTGACATGTGATTCGCACGTGATTCCTACGTGCATGACACACGATTCCCACGTGATTGCCACGTGATTCCCAAGTGATTGACACGTGATTTCCACGTGATTCCCACATGATTCCCACGTGATTGACATTTGATTTCTACGTGATTCCCACGTGAGTCCCTCATGATTGCCACGTTATTCCCACGTGATTCCCACGTGATTGACACGTGATTCCCACGTGATTACCACGTGATTCCAACGAGATTGATATGTGATTCCCACTGGATTCCCACGTGATTCCCACGTGATTGACACGTGATTCAAACGTGATTCCCACGTGATTCCCACGTGATTCTCACGTGATTGACACTTGAAACCCACGTGATTGACACGTGATTCCCACGTGATTCCCACGTGATTCCATCGTGATTCCCACGTGATTGACACGTGATTCCCAGGTGATTTCCACGTAATTCCCACGTGATTACCACGTGATTCCAACGTGATTGACACGTGATTCCCATATGATTCCCACGTGATTCCCACGTGATGATCACGTGATTGACACGTGATATTCACGTGAGTCCCACGTGATTCCCACGTGATTCCCTCGTGATGCCCAAGTGATGCCCACGTGATTGACACGTGATTCTCTCGTGATTGACACGTGATTCCCACGTGATTCCCAGGTGATTCCCTCGTGATTGACATGTGATTCCCACGTGATTCCCACGTGATTGCCACATGATTCCCACGTGATTGCCACATGATTCCCACGTGATTGCCACGTGATTCCCAAGTGATTGACACGTGATTCCCACGTGATTCCCACGTGATTGACATTTGATTTCCACGTGATTCCCACGTGAGTCCCACGTGATTGCCACGTGATTCCCACGTGATTGCCACATGATTCCCACGTGATTGCCACGTGATTCCCAAGTGATTGACACGTGATTCCCACGTGATTCCCACGTGATTGACATTTGATTTCTACGTGATTCCCACGTGAGTCCCACGTGATTCCCACGTGATTCCCACGTGATTGACACGTGATTCCCTCGTGATTGACACGTGATTCCCACGTGATTCCATCGTGATTCCCACGTGATTGACACGTGATTCCTACCTGACTACCACGTGACTCCCACGTGATTCCCAAATGATTGTCACGTCATTCCCACGGGATGCCCACGTGATTCCCACGTGATTGACACGTGATTCCCACGTGATTCCATCGTGATTACCACGTGACTGACACATGATTCCCAGGAGATTCCCACGTGATTCCCACGTGATTCCCACGCGATTGACACGTGATTTCCACGTGATTTCTACGAGATTACCACGTGATTTTCACGTGATTCACACTTAATTCCCACGTGATTCCCACGTGATTCCCACGTGATTCCCAGGTGATTCCCACGTGATTGACACGTGATTCCCACATGATTGCCACGTGATTCCCACGTGATTGACACGTGATTCCCACGTGATTGACATTTGATTTCTACGTGATTCCCACGTGAGTCCCACGTGATTGCCACGTGATTCCCACGTGATTGCCACGTGATTCCCACGTGATTGACACGTGATTCCCTCATGATTGATATGTGATTCCCACGCGATTGACACGTGATTTCCACGTGATTCCTACGAGATTCCCACGTGATTTTCACGTGATTCACACTTGATTCCCACGTGATTTCCACGAGATTCCCACGTGATTCCCACGTGATAGACAAGTAATTCCCACGTGATTCCAACGTGATTGACACGTGATTCAAAAATGATTCCCATGTGATTCCCACGTGATTGACACGTGATTCCCACGTGATTCCCACGGGAATGACACGTGATTCCCACGTGATTCCCCCGTGATTCCCACGTGATTTTCACATGATTCAAACTTGATTCCCACGTGACTCCCATGTGATTCCCACGTGATTCCCACTTGATTGACACATGATTCCCACGTGATTCTCAAGTGATTCCCACGTGATTCCCACGTGATTCCCACTTGATTGACACATGATTCCCACGTGATTCCCACGAGATTCCCACGTGATTCCCACGTGAATTCCACGTGATTGACACGTGATTCCCACCTGATTCCCATGAGATTCCCACGTGATTGACACTTGATTCCACGTGATTCCGACGTGCCTCCCACGTGAATGACACGTGATTCCCACGTGATTGAGGCATGATTCCCACATGATTCCCACATGATTGACACGTGATTCCCCCGTGATTCCCACGTGATTTTCACATGATTCACACTTGATTCCCACGTGACTCCCATGTAATTCCCACGTGATTCCCACTTGATTGACACATGATTCCCACGTGATTCTCACGTGATTCCCAGGTGATTCCCACGTGATTGACACGTGATTCCCACGTGATTCCCACGTGATTGACACGTGATTCACACGTGATTCTCACATGACTCCTTCGTGATTCCCATGTGATTGACAAGTGATTCAATGTGATTCCCACGTGACTGACACGTGATTGCCACGAGATTCCCACGTGATACCCACTTGATTGACACATGATTCCCACGTGATTCACAGGTGATTCCCACGTGATTAACACGTGATTCCCACGTGATTCTCACGTGAATGACACGTGATTCCAACGTGATTCCCACGTGATTCCCACGTGATTGACACGTGATTCCCGCGTGATTCCCACGTGATTGACACGTGATTCCCACGAAATTACCAAGTGATTCCCACGTGATTCACACGTGACTCCACGTGACTCCCACGTGATTCCCACGTGAATTACACGTGATTGACACGTGATTCCCACCTGATTCCCACGAGATTCCCACGTGATTGACACGTGATTCCACGTGATTCCCACGTGATTCCCACGTGAATTACACGTGATTGACACGTGATTCCCACCTGATTCCCACGTGATTCCCACGTGATTGACACGTGATTCCCTCGTGATTGACACGTGATTCCCACGTGATTCCATCGTGATTCCCACGTGATTGACACGTGATTCCTACCTGACTACCACGTGACTCCCACGTGATTCCCAAATGATTGTCACGTCATTCCCACGGGATGCCCACGTGATTCCCACGTGATTGACACGTGATTCCCACGTGATTCCATCGTGATTACCACGTGACGGACACATGATTCCCAGGAGATTCCCACGTGATTCCCACGTGATTCCCACGCGATTGACACGTGATTCCCACGTGATTCCCACGTGACTGACATGTGATTTCCATGTGATTCCCACGTGAATGTCAAGTGATTCCCACGTGAATCCCATGTGATTCCCACGTGATTGACACGTGATTCCCACGTAATTTCAACATGATTCCCACGTGAATCCCACGTGATTGACAAGTGATTCCCACGTGATTCACACATGATTGACACTTGATTCCCTCGTGATTCCCACGTGATTGACACGTGATTCCCGCGTGATTCCCACGTGATTGACACGTGATTCCCACGAAATTTCCAAGTGATTGACACGTGATTCCCGCGTGATTCCCACGTGATTGACACGTGAATCCCACGTGATTCCGAAGTGATTGACACGTGATTCCCACGTAATTTCAACATGATTCCCACCTGAATCTCACGTGATTGACAAGTGATTCCCACGTGATTCACACGTGATTGACACGTGATTCCCTCGTGATTCTCACGTGATTGACACCTGATTCCCGCGTGATTGCCACGTGATTGATACGTGATTCCCTCGTGATTGACACGTGATTCCCTCGTGATTCCCACGTGATTGACTCGGGATTCCCGCGTGATTGCCACGTGATTGATACGTGATTCCCTCGTGATTGACAATTGATTCCCACGTGATTCACACGTGATTGACACGTGATTCCCTCGTGAATCCCACGTGATTGCCACGTTATTCCCACGTGATTCCCACGTGATTGATACGTGATTCCCTCGTGATTGACACATGATTCCCACGTGATTCCATCGTGATTCCCACATGATTGACACGTGATTCCCACCTGACTCCCACGTGACTCCCACGTGATTCCCAAATGACTGTCACGTCATTCCCACGGGATGCCCACGTGATTCCCACGTGATTGGCACGTGATTCCCACGTGATTCCATCGTGATTACCACGTGATTGACACGTGATTCCCAGGAGATTCCCACGTGATTCCCACGTGATTCCCACGCGATTGACACGTGATTCCCACGTGATTCCCACGAGATTCCCACGTGATTTTCACGTGATTCACACTTGATTCCCACGTGATTCCCAAGTGATTCCAACGTGATTGACACGTGATTCCCACGTAATTTCAACATGATTCCCACGTGAATCCCACGTGATTGACAAGTGATTCCCACGTGATTCACTCGTGATTGACACGTGATTCCCACGTGAATCCCACGTGATTGACAACTGATTCCCACGTGATTCACACGTGATTGACACGTGATTCCCTCGTGATTCCCACGTGATTGCCACGTGTTTCCCACGTGATTGACACGTGACTCCCACGTGATTGACATTTGATTTCTACGTGATTCCCACGTGAGTCCCACGTGATTGCCACGTGATTCCCACGTGATTGCCACGTGATTCCCACGTGATTGACACGTGATTCCCTCGTGATTGACATGTGATTCGCACGCGATTGACACGTGATTTCCACGTGAATCCCACGTGATTCCCACGTGATTTTCACGTGACTCACACTTGATTTCCACGTGATTCCCACGAGATTCCCACGTAATTCCCACGTGATAGACAAGTAATTCCCAAGTGATTGCCGCGTGGTTCCCACGGGATTCCCACGTGATTCCCACGTGATTGACACGTGATTCACACGTGATTGACACGTGATTCCCACGTGATTCCCATGTGATTCCATCGTGATTCCCACGTGATTGACACGTGATTCCCACGTGACTCCAACGTGACTCCCACGTGATTCCCAAATGATTGTCACGTCATTCCACGGGATGCCCACGTTATTCCCACGTGATTGACACGTCTTTCCCACGTGATTCCCTCGTGATTCCCACGTGATTGACACGTGATTCCCAGGTGATTCCCACGTGATTCCCTCGTGATTCCCACGCATTTGACACGTGATTCCCACGTGATTCCAACGTGATTCCCACTGATTTTCACGTGATTCACACTTGATTCCCAAGTGATTCCCACGTGATTCCCACGTGATTCCCACGTGATTGACACGTGATTCCCAAATGATTCCCACGTGACTCCCACGTGATTGACACGTGATTCCTACGTGATTCCCACGTGATTCCCACGTGATTCCCACGTGATTGACACGTGATATCCACGTGATTTCCACGTGAATGACACGTGATTCCCACGTGATTCCCACGTGATTTCTCACGTGATTGACACGTGATTCCCACGTGATTGACCCCTGATTCGCACGTGATTCCCACGAGATTCCCACGTGATTCCCTCGTGATGCCCACGTGACGCCAACGTGATTGACACGTAATACCCTCGTGATTGACACGTGATTCCCACGTGATTCCCACGATATTCCCTCGTGATTGACATGTGATTCCCACGTGATTGACACGTGATTCCCACATGATTGCCGCGTGATTCCCACATGATTGACACGTGATTCCCACGTGATTGACATTTGATTTCTACGTGATTCCCACGTGAGTCCCACGTGATTGCCACGTGATTCCAAAGTGATTGCCACGTGATTCCCACGTGATTGACACGTGATTCCCTCGTGATTGACATGTGATTCCCACGTGATTGACACGTGATTCCCACGTGATTGCCACGTGATTCCCACGTGATTGACACGTGATTCCCTCGTGATTGACATGTGATTCCCACGCGATTGACACGTGATTTCCACGTGATTCCCACGAGATTCCCACGTGATTTTCACGTGATTCACACTTGATTCCCACGTGATTCCCACGAGATTCCCACGTGATTCCCACGTGATAGACAAGTAATTCCCACGTGATTCCAACGTGATTGACACGTGATTCACAAATGATTCCCATGTGATTCCCACGTGATTGACACGTGATTCCCACGTGATTCCGACGTGAATGACACGTGATTCCCACTTGATTGACACATGATTCCCACGTGATTCCCACGTGATTGACACGTGATTCCCACGTGATTCCCACGTGATTGACATGTGATTCACACGTGATTCTCACATGACTCCCTCGTGATTCCCATGTGATTGACAAGTGATTCAACGTGATTCCCACGTGATTGACACGTGATTGCCACGAGATTCCCACGTGATACCCACTTGATTGACACATGATTCCCACGTGATTCACAGGTGATTCCCACGTGATTAACACGTGATTCCCACGTGAATCTCACGTGAATGACACGTGATTACAACGTGATTCCCACGTGATTCCCACGTGACTGACATGTGATTTCCATGTGATTCCCACGTGAATGTCAAGTGATTCCCACGTGAATCCCATGTGATTCCCACGTGATTGACACGTGATTCCCACGTAATTTCAACATGATTCCCACGTGAATCCCACGTGATTGACAAGTGATTCCCACGTGATTCACACGTGATTGACACTTGAATCCCTCGTGATTCCCACGTGATTGACACGTGATTCCCGCGTGATTCTCACGTGATTGACACGTGATTCCCACGAAATTTCCAAGTGATTGACACGTGATTCCCGCGTGATTCCCACGTGATTGACACGTGAATCCCACGTGATTCCGACGTGATTGACACGTGATTCCCACGTAATTTCAACATGATTCCCACCTGAATCTCACGTGATTGACAAGTGATTCCCACGTGATTCACACGTGATTGACACGTGATTCCCTCGTGATTCTCACGTGATTGACACGTGATTCCCGCGTGATTGCCACGTGATTGATACGTGATTCCCGCGTGATTGCCACGTGATTGATACGTGATTCCCTCGTGATTGACAATTGATTCCCACGTGATTCACACGTGATTGACACGTGATTCCCTCGTGATTCCCACGTGATTGCCATGTTATTCCCACGTGATTCCCACGTGATTGATACGTGATTCCCTCGTGATTGACACGTGATTCCCACGTGATTCCATCGTGATTCCCACATGATTGACACGTGATTCCCACCTGACTCCCACGTGACTCCCACGTGATTCCCAAATGACTGTCACGTCATTCCCACGGGATGCCTACGTGATGCCCACGTGATTGGCACGTGATTCCCACGTGATTGACACGTGATTCCCGCGTGATTCCCCCGTGATTCCCACGTGATTGACATTTGATTCCCACGTGATTCCCATGTGATTGACACGTGATTCCCACGTGATTGACACGTGATGGCCACGTGATTGACATTTGATTCCCACGTGATTCCCACGTGATTGACACGTGATTCCCAGGTGATTCCCCCGTGATTCCCTCGTGATTGACATGTGATTCCCACGTGATTCCCACGTGATTGACACGGGATTCCCACGTGATTGCCACATGAGTCCCATGTGATTGACACGATATTCCCACGTGAATCCCACGTGATTCCCACGTGATTGTCACGTGATTCACACTTGATTCCCACGTGATTCCCACGTGATTCTCACGTGATTCCCACGTGAATGACACGTGATTCCAAGGTGATTCCCTCGTGATTCCCACGTGATTCCCAAGTGATTCCCACGTGATTTTCACGTGATTCACACTTGATTCCCACGTGATTCCCACGTGATTCTCACGTGATTCCCACGTGATTGACACGTGATTCCCACGTGATTCCCACGTGATTCCAACGTGATTGACATGTGATTACCAAATGATTCCCATGTGATTTTACGTGATTCCCACGTGATTCATACGTGATTCCCACGTGATTGACATTCGATTTCTACGTGATTCCCACGTGAGTCCCACGTGACTGACACGTTATTCCCACGTGATTTCCACGTGATTCCCACGTGATTCCCACGTGATTGACACGTGATTGACACGTGATTCCCACGTGATTGACACGTGATTCCCACGTGATTGAAACGTGATTCCCACGAGATTCCCAAGTGATTCCCATGTGATTGACACGTGAGTCCCACGTGATTCCCACGTGATTCCAACGTGATTGACACGTGATTCCCAAATGATTCCCACGTGACTTCCACTTGATTGACACGTGATTCCTACGTGATTCCCACGTGATTCCCACGTGATTCCCACGTGATTGACACGTGATATCCACGTGATTTCCACGTGAATGACACGTGATTCCCACGTGATTCCCACGTGATTTCTCACGTGATTGACACGTGATTCCCACGTGATTGACCCCTGATTCGCACGTGATTCCCACGAGATTCCCACGTGATTCCCTCGTGATGCCCACGTGACGCCAACGTGATTGACACGTAATACCCTCGTGATTGACACGTGATTCCCACGTGATTCCCACGATATTCCCTCGTGATTGACATGTGATTCCCACGTGATTGACACGTGATTCCCACATGATTGCCGCGTGATTCCCACATGATTGACACGTGATTCCCACGTGATTGACATTTGATTTCTACGTGATTCCCACGTGAGTCCCACGTGATTGCCACGTGATTCCAACGTGATTGCCACGTGATTCCCACGTGATTGACACGTGATTCCCTCGTGATTGACATGTGATTCCCACGCGATTGACACGTGATTTCCACGTGATTCCCACGAGATTCCCACGTGATTTTCACGTGATTCACACTTGATTCCCACGTGATTCCCACGAGATTCCCACGTGATTCCCACGTGATAGACAAGTAATTCCCACGTGATTCCAACGTGATTGACACGTGATTCACAAATGATTCCCATGTGATTCCCACGTGATTGACACGTGATTCCCACGTGATTCCGACGTGAATGACATGTGATTCCCACTTGATTGACACATGATTCCCACGTGATTCCCACGTGATTGACACGTGATTCCCACGTGATTCCCACGTGATTGACATGTGATTCACACGTGATTCTCACATGACTCCCTCGTGATTCCCATGTGATTGACAAGTGATTCAACGTGATTCCCACGTGATTGACACGTGATTGCCACGAGATTCCCACGTGATACCCACTTGATTGACACATGATTCCCACGTGATTCACAGGTGATTCCCACGTGATTAACACGTGATTCCCACGTGAATCTCACGTGAATGACACGTGATTACAACGTGATTCCCACGTGATTCCCACGTGACTGACATGTGATTTCCATGTGATTCCCACGTGAATGTCAAGTGATTCCCACGTGAATCCCATGTGATTCCCACGTGATTGACACGTGATTCCCACGTAATTTCAACATGATTCCCACGTGAATCCCACGTGATTGACAAGTGATTCCCACGTGATTCACACGTAATTGACACTTGAATCCCTCGTGATTCCCACGTGATTGACACGTGATTCCCGCGTGATTCTCACGTGATTGACACGTGATTCCCACGAAATTTCCAAGTGATTGACACGTGATTCCCGTGTGATTCCCACGTGATTGACACGTGAATCCCACGTGATTCCGACGTGATTGACACGTGATTCCCACGTAATTTCAACATGATTCCCACCTGAATCTCACGTGATTGACAAGTGATTCCCACGTGATTCACACGTGATTGACACGTGATTCCCTCGTGATTCTCACGTGATTGACACGTGATTCCCGCGTGATTGCCACGTGATTGATACGTGATTCCCTCGTGATTGACAATTGATTCCCACGTGATTCACACGTGATTGACACGTGATTCCCTCGTGATTCCCACGTGATTGCCATGTTATTCCCACGTGATTCCCACGTGATTGATACGTGATTCCCTCGTGATTGACACGTGATTCCCACGTGATTCCATCGTGATTCCCACATGATTGACACGTGATTCCCACCTGACTCCCACGTGACTCCCACGTGATTCCCAAATGACTGTCACGTCATTCCCACGGGATGCCTACGTGATGCCCACGTGATTGGCACGTGATTCCCACGTGATTGACACGTGATTCCCGCGTGATTCCCCCGTGATTCCCACGTGATTGACATTTGATTCCCACGTGATTCCCATGTGATTGACACGTGATTCCCACGTGATTGACACGTGATGGCCACGTGATTGACATTTGATTCCCACGTGATTCCCACGTGATTGACACGTGATTCCCAGGTGATTCCCCCGTGATTCCCTCGTGATTGACATGTGATTCCCACGTGATTCCCACGTGATTGACACGGGATTCCCACGTGATTGCCACATGAGTCCCATGTGATTGACACGATATTCCCACGTGAATCCCACGTGATTCCCACGTGATTGTCACGTGATTCACACTTGATTCCCACGTGATTCCCACGTGATTCTCACGTGATTCCCACGTGAATGACACGTGATTCCAAGGTGATTCCCTCGTGATTCCCACGTGATTCCCAAGTGATTCCCACGTGATTTTCACGTGATTCACACTTGATTCCCACGTGATTCCCACGTGATTCTCACGTGATTCCCACGTGATTGACACGTGATTCCCACGTGATTCCCACGTGATTCCAACGTGATTGACATGTGATTACCAAATGATTCCCATGTGATTTTATGTGATTCCCACGTGATTCATACGTGATTCCCACGTGATTGACATTCGATTTCTACGTGATTCCCACGTGAGTCCCACGTGACTGACACGTTATTCCCACGTGATTTCCACGTGATTCCCACGTGATTCCCACGTGATTGACACGTGATTGACACGTGATTCCCACGTGATTGACACGTGATTCCCACGTGATTGAAACGTGATTCCCACGAGATTCCCAAGTGATTCCCATGTGATTGACACGTGATTCCACGTGATTCCCACGTGATTCCAACGTTATTGACTTGTGATTCCCATGTGATTCCCACGTGTTTGACACGTGATTGACACGTGATTCCCTCGTGATTCCCACGTGATTGACACGTGATTTCCACGTGATTCCCACGTGATTGACACGTGATTCCCACGTGATTGACACGTGATTCCCACGAGATTCCCAAGTGATTCCCACGTGATTGACACGTGATTCCACGTGATTCCCACGTGATTGACACGTGATTCCCACGGGACTCCCACGTGACTCCCACGTTATTCCCAAATGATTGTCACGTCATTCCCACAGGATGCCCACGTGATTCCCACGTGATTGACACGTGATTCCCAAGTGATTCCCTCGTGATTCCCATGTGATTGACACGTGATTCCCAGTTGATTGCCACGTAATTCCCACGTGATTACCACGTGATTCCAACGTGATTGACACGTGATTCCCAAATGATTCCCACGTAATGCTCACGTGATGATCACGTGATTGACACGTGATATACACGTGAGTCCCACGTGATTGCCACGTGATTCCCTCGTGATGCCCACGTGATGCCCATGTGATTGACACGTGATTCCCTTGTGATTGACATGTGATTCCCACGTGATTCCCAAGAGATTGCCACGTGATTGCCAAGTGATTGACACGTGATTCCCACGTGATTCCCACGTGAATGACATTTGATTTCTACGTGATTTCCACGTGAGTCTCACATGATTGCCACGTTATTCCCACGTGATTCCCACGTGATTGACACGTGATTCCCTCGTGATTGACACGTGATTCCCAGGTGATTCCATCGTGATTCCCACGTGATTTACACCTGATTCCTACCTGACTCCCACGTGACTCCCACGTGATTCCCAAATGATTGTCACGTCATTCCCACGGGATGCCCACGTGATTCCCTCGTGATTGACACGTGATTCCCAAGTGATTCCATCGTGATTACCACGTGATTGGAACGTGATTCCCAGGAGATTCCCACGTGATTCCCACGTGATTCCTACGCGATTGACACGTGATTTCCACGTGATTCCCACGAGATTCCCACGTGAGCTTCACGTGATTCACGATTGATTCCCACGTGATTCTCACGTGATTCCGACGTGATTCCCACGTGATAGACAAGTAATTCCCACGTGATTCCCACGTGATTCCCACTGATTTTCACGTGATTCACACTTGATTCCCACGTGATTCCCACGTGATTCCCACGTGATTCCACGTGATTCCCACGTGACTGACAAGTGATTCCCACGTGATTCCCACGTGATTCCAACGTGATTGACACGTGATTCCCAAATGATTCCCACGTGATTTCCACGTGATTGACACGTGATTCCTACCTGATTCCCACGTGATTCCCACGTGATTCCCACGTGACTCCCACGTGATTCCAAGGTGATTGATGCAAGGTTCCCACGTGATTCCCACGTGATTGCCAAGTTATTCCCACTTGATTCCCACGTGATTGACACGTGATTCTCACATGATGTCCACGTGATGCCCACGTGATTGAGACGTGATTCCCACGTGATTGCCACGTGATTCCCACGTGACTCCCTCGTGATTGACATGTGATTCCCACGTGATTACCACGTGATTGACACGTGATTGCCACGTGATTGCCACGTGATTCCCACGTGATTCCCCCGTGATTCCTTCGTGATTGACATGTGATTCCCACGTGATTACCACGTGATTGACACGTGATTCCCACGTGATTGCCACGTGATTCCCACGTGATTGACACATGATTCCCACGTGATTCCCCCGTGATTCCCACGTGATTGACATTTGATTCCCACGTGATTCCCACGTGATTGACACGTGATTCCCACGTGATTGACACGTGATTGCCACGTGACTCCCTCGTGATTGACATGTGATTCCCACGTGATTACCACGTGATTGACACGCGATTCCCACGTGATTGCCACGTGATTCCCACGTGATTGACACGTGATTCCCACGTGATTCCCCCGTGATTCCCACGTGATTGACATTTGATTCCCACGTGATTCCCACGTGATTGACACGTGATTCCCACGTGATTGACACGTGATTGCCACGTGACTCCCTCGTGATTGACATGTGATTCCCACGTGATTACCACGTGATTGACACGCGATTCCCACGTGATTGCCACGTGCTTCCCACGTGATTGACACGTGATTCCCAGGTGATTCCCCCGTGATTCCCTCGTGATTGACATGTGATTCCAACGTGATTCCCACGTGATTGACACGTGATTCCCACGTGATTGCCACATGAGTCCCATGTGATTGACACGATATTCCCACGTGAATCCCACGTGATTCCCACGTGATTTTCACGTGATTCACTCTTGATTCCCACGTGATTCCCACGTGATTCTCACGTGATTCCCACGTGAATGACACGTGATTCCAAGGTGATTCCCTCGTGATTCCCACGTGATTCCCACGTGATTCCCACATGATTTTCACGTGATTCACACTTGATTCCCACGTGATTCCCACGTGATTCCCCCGTGATTCCCACGTGATTGACATTTGATTCCCACGTGATTCCCACGTGATTGACACGTGATTCCCACGTGATTGACACGTGATTCCCACGTGATTGAAACGTGATTCCCACGAGATTCCCAAGTGATTCCCATGTGATTGACACGTGATTCCACGTGATTCCCACGTGATTCCAACGTTATTGACACGTGATTCCCATGTGATTCCCACGTGTTTGACACGTGATTGACACGTGATTCCCTCGTGATTCCCACGTGATTGACACGTGATTTCCACGTGATTCCCACGTGATTGACACGTGATTCCCACGTGATTGACACGTGATTCCCACGAGATTCCCAAGTGATTCCCACGTGATTGACACGTGATTCCACGTGATTCCCACGTGATTGACACGTGATTCCCACGGGACTCCCACGTTATTCCCAAATGATTGTCACGTCATTCCCACAGGATGCCCACGTGATTCCCACGTGATTGACACGTGATTCCCAAGTGATTCCCTCGTGATTCCCACGTGATTGACACGTGATTCCCAGGTGATTGCCACGTAATTCCCACGTGATTACCACGTGATTCCAACGTGATTGACACGTGATTCCCAAATGATTCCCACGTAATGCTCACGTGATGATCACGTGATTGACACGTGATATACACGTGAGTCCCACGTGATTGCCACGTGATTCCCTCGTGATGCCCACGTGATGCCCATGTGATTGACACGTGATTCCCTCGTGATTGACATGTGATTCCCACGTGATTCCCAAGAGATTGCCACGTGATTTCCAAGTGATTGACACGTGATTCCCACGTGATTCCCACGTGATTGACATTTGATTTCTACGTGATTTCCACGTGAGTCTCACATGATTGCCACGTTATTCCCACGTGATTCCCACGTGATTGACACGTGATTCCCTCGTGATTGACACGTGATTCCCAGGTGATTCCATCGTGATTCCCACGTGATTTACAACTGATTCCTACCTGACTCCCACGTGACTCCCACGTGATTCCCAAATGATTGTCACGTCATTCCCACGGGATGCCCACGTGATTCCCTCGTGATTGACACGTGATTCCCAAGTGATTCCATCGTGATTACCACGTGATTGGAACGTGATTCCCAGGAGATTCCCACGTGATTCCCACGTGATTCCTACGCGATTGACACGTGATTTCCACGTGATTCCCACGAGATTCTCACGTGAGCTTCACGTGATTCACGATTGATTCCCACGTGATTCTCACGTGATTCCCACGTAATTCCCACGTGATAGACAAGTAATTCCCACGTGATTCCCACGTGATTCCCACTGATTTTCACGTGATTCACACTTGATTCCCACGTGATTCCCACGTGATTCCCACGTGATTCCCACGTGATTCCCACGTGACTGACAAGTGATTCCCACGTGATTCCCACATGATTCCAACGTGATTGACACGTGATTCCCAAATGATTCCCACGTGATTTCCACGTGATTGACACGTGATTCCTACCTGATTCCCACGTGATTCCCACGTGATTCCCACGTGACTCCCACGTGATTCCAAGGTGATTGATGCAAGGTTCCCACGTGATTCCCACGTGATTGCCACGTTATTCCCACTTGATTCCCACGTGATTGACACGTGATTCTCACATGATGTCCACGTGATGCCCACGTGATTGACACGTGATTCCCACGTGATTGCCACGTGATTCCCACGTGACTCCCTCGTGATTGACATGTGATTCCCACGTGATTACCACGTGATTGACACGTGATTGCCACGTGATTGCCACGTGATTCCCACGTGATTCCCCCGTGATTCCTTCGTGATTGACATGTGATTCCCACGTGATTACCACGTGATTGACACGTGATTCCCACGTGATTGCCTCGTGATTCCCACGTGATTGACACGTGATTCCCACGTGATTGACACGTGATTCCCACGTGATTCCCCAGTGATTCCCACGTGATTGACATTTGATTCCCACGTGATTCCCACGTGATTGACACGTGATTCCCAGGTGATTCCCCCGTGATTCCCTCGTGATTGACATGTGATTGCAACGTGATTCCAACGTGATTGACACGTGATTCCCACGTGATTGCCACATGAGTCCCATGTGATTGACACGATATTCCCACGTGAATCCCACGTGATTCCCACGTGATTTTCACGTGATTCACACTTGATTCCCACGTGATTCCCACGTGATTCTCACGTGATTCCCACGTGAATGACACGTGATTCCAAGGTGATTCCCTCGTGATTCCCACGTGATTCCCACATGATTTTCACGTGATTCACACTTGATTCCCACGTGATTCCCACGTGATTCCCCCGTGATTCCCACGTGATTGACATTTGATTCCCACGTGATTCCCACGTGATTGACACGTGATTCCCACGTGATTGACACGTGATTGCCACGTGACTCCCTCGTGATTGACATGTGAATCCCACGTGATTACCACGTGATTGACACGTGATTCCCACGTGATTGCCACGTGATTCCCACGTGATTGACACGTGATTCCCACGTGATTCCCCCGTGATTCCCACGTGATTGACATTTGATTCCCACGTGATTCCCACGTGATTCCCCCGTGATTCCCTCGTGATTGACATGTGATTCCCACGTGATTACCACGTGATTGACACGTGATTCCCACGTGATTGCCACGTGATTCCCACGTGATTGACACGTGATTCCCACGTGATTGCCACGTGATTCCCACGTGATTAACACGTGATTCCCACGTGATTCCCATGTGATTGACACGTGATTCCCACGTGATTGACACGTGATGGCCACGTGATTGACATTTGATTCCCACGTGATTCCCACGTGATTGACACGTGATTCCCAGGTGATTCCCCCGAGATTCCCTCGTGATTGACATGTGATTCCCACCTGATTCCCACGTGATTGACACGGGATTCCCACGTGATTGCCACATGAGTCCCATGTGATTGACACGATATTCCCACGTGATTCCCACGTGATTCCCACGTGATTTTCACGTGATTCACACTTGATTCCCACGTGATTCCCACGTGATTCTCACGTGATTCCCACGTGAATGACACGTGATTCCAAGGTGATTCCCTCGTGATTCCCACGTGATTCCCACATGATTTTCACGTGATTCACACTTGATTCCCACGTGATTCCCACGTGATTCCCCCGTGATTCCCACGTGATTGACATTTGATTCCCACGTGATTCCCACGTGATTGACACGTGATTCCCACGTGATTGACACGTGATTGCCACGTGACTCCCTCGTGATTGACATGTGATTCCCACGTGATTACCACGTGATTGACACGTGATTCCCACGTGATTGCCACGTGATTCCCACGTGATTGACACGTGATTCCCACGTGATTCCCCCGTGATTCCCACGTGATTGACATTTGATTCCCACGTGATTCCCACGTGATACCCCCGTGATTCCCTCGTGATTGACATGTGATTCCCACGTGATTACCACGTGATTGACACGTGATTCCCACGTGATTGCCACGTGATTCCCACGTGATTGACACGTGATTCCCACGTGATTGCCACGTGATTCCCACGTGATTAACACGTGATTCCCACGTGATTGACACGTGATTCCCACGTGATTGACACGTGATGGCCACGTGATTGACATTTGATTCCCACGTGATTCCCACGTGATTGACACGTGATTCCCAGGTGATTCCCCCGAGATTCCCTCGTGATTGACATGTGATTCCCACCTGATTCCCACGTTATTGACACGGGATTCCCACGTGATTGCCACATGAGTCCCATGTGATTGACACGATATTCCCACGTGAATCCCACGTGATTCCCACGTGATTTTCACGTGATTCACACTTGATTCCCACGTGATTCCCACGTGATTCTCACGTGATTCCCACGTGAATGACACGTGATTCCAAGGTGATTCCCTCGTGATTCCCACGTGATTCCCAAGTGATTCCCACGTGATTTTCACGTGATTCACACTTGATTCCCACGTGATTCCCACGTGATTTTCACGTGATTCCCACGTGACTGACACGTGATTCCCACGTGATTCCCACGTGATTCCAACGTGATTGACATGTGATTACCAAATGATTCTCATGTGATTTTCACGTGATTCCCACGTGATTCATACGTGATTCCCACGTGATTGACATTCGATTTCTACGTGATTCCCACGTGAGTCCCACGTGACTGCCACGTTATTCCCACGTGATTTCCACGTGATTCCCACGTGATTCCCATGTGATTGACACGTGATTCCCACGTGATTGACACGTGATGGCCACGTGATTGACATTTGATTCCCACGTGATTCCCACGTGATTGACACGTGATTCCCAGGTGATTCCCCCGAGATTCCCTCGTGATTGACATGTGATTCCCACCTGATTCCCACGTGATTGACACGGGATTCCCACGTGATTGCCACATGAGTCCCATGTGATTGACACGATATTCCCACGTGAATCCCACGTGATTCCCACGTGATTTTCACGTGATTCACACTTGATTCCCACGTGATTCCCACGTGATTCTCACGTGATTCCCACGTGAATGACACGTGATTCCAAGGTGATTCCCTCGTGATTCCCACGTGATTCCCAAGTGATTCCCACGTGATTTTCACGTGATTCACACTTGATTCCCACGTGATTCCCACGTGATTTTCACGTGATTCCCACGTGATTGACACGTGATTCCCACGTGATTCCCACGTGATTCCAACGTGATTGACATGTGATTACCAAATGATTCCCATGTGATTTTCACGTGATTCCCACGTGATTCATACGTGATTCCCACGTGATTGACATTCGATTTCTACGTGATTCCCACGTGAGTCCCACGTGACTGCCACGTTATTCCCACGTGATTTCCACGTGATTCCCACGTGATTGCCACGTGATTCCCACGTGATTGACACGTGATTCCCACGTGATTCCCCCGTGATTCCCACGTGATTGACATTTGATTCCCACGTGATTCCCACGTGATTGACACGTGATTCCCAGGTGATTCCCCCGTGATTCCCTCGTGATTGACATGTGATTCCAACGTGATTCCCACGTGATTGACACGTGATTCCCACGTGATTGCCACATGAGTCC
This sequence comes from Muntiacus reevesi, assembly GCF_963930625.1. Lineage (NCBI taxonomy): Eukaryota > Metazoa > Chordata > Mammalia > Artiodactyla > Cervidae > Muntiacus > Muntiacus reevesi. Next base: position 1,456,457 of record NW_027078014.1, read on the forward strand.
CATGTGATTGACACGATATTCCCACGTGAATCCCACGTGATTCCCACGTGATTTTCACGTGATTCACCCTTGATTCCTACGTGATTCCCACGTGATTCTCACGTGATTCCCACGTGAATGACACGTGATTCCAAGGTGATTCCCTCGTGATTCCCACGTGATTCCCACGTGATTCCCACATGATTTTCACGTGATTCACACTTGATTCCCACGTGATTCCCACGTGATTCCCCCGTGATTCCCACGTGATTGACATTTGATTCCCACGTGATCCCCACGTGATTGACACGTGATTCCCACGTGATTGACACGTGATTGCCACGTGACTCCCTCGTGATTTACATGTGATTCCCACGTGATTACCACGTGATTGACACGTGATTCCCACGTGATTGCCACGTGATTCCCACGTGATTGCCACGTGATTCCCACGTGATTCCCCCGTGATTCCCACGTGATTGACATTTGATTCCCACGTGATTCCCACATGATTCCCCCGTGATTCCCTCGTGATTGACATGTGATTCCCACGTGATTACCACGTGATTGACACGTGATTCCCACGTGATTGCCACGTGATTCCCACGTGATTGACACGTGATTCCCGCGTGATTCCCCCGTGATTCCCACGTGATTGATATTTGATTCCCACGTGATTCCCATGTGATTGACACGTGATTCCCACGTGATTGACACGTGATGGCCACGTGATTGACATTTGATTCCCACGTGATTCCCACGTGATTGACACGTGATTCCCAGGTGATTCCCCCGTGATTCCCTCGTGATTGACATGTGATTCCCACGTGATTCCCACGTGATTGACACGGGATTCCCACGTGATTGCCACATGAGTCCCATGTGATTGACACGATATTCCCACGTGAATCCCACGTGATTCCCACGTGATTTTCACGTGATTCACACTTGATTCCCACGTGATTCCCACGTGATTCTCACGTGATTCCCACGTGAATGACACGTGATTCCAAGGTGATTCCCTCGTGATTCCCACGTGATTCCCAAGTGATTCCCACGTGATTTTCACGTGATTCACACTTGATTCCCACGTGATTCCCACGTGATTCTCACGTGATTCCCACGTGATTGACACGTGATTCCCACGTGATTCCCACGTGATTCCAACGTGATTGACATGTGATTACCAAATGATTCCCATGTGATTTTCACGTGATTCCCACGTGATTCATACGTGATTCCCACGTGATTGACATTCGATTTCTACGTGATTCCCACGTGAGTCCCACGTGACTGCCACGTTATTCCCACGTGATTTCCACGTGATTCCCACGTGATTCCCACGTGATTGACACGTGATTGACACGTGATTCCCACGTGATTGACACGTGATTCCCACGTGATTGAAACGTGATTCCCACGAGATTCCCAAGTGATTCCCATGTGATTGCCACGTGATGCCACGTGATTCCCACGTGATTCCAACGTTATTGACACGTGATTCCCATGTGATTCCCACGTGTTTGACACGTGATTGACACGTGATTCCCTCGTGATTCCCACGTGATTGACACGTGATTTCCACGTGATTCCCACGTGATTGACACGTGATTCCCACGTGATTGACACGTGATTCCCACGAGATTCCCAAGTGATTCCCACGTGATTGACACATGATTCCACGTGATTCCCACGTGATTGACACGTGATTCCCACGGGACTCCCACGTGACTCCCACGTTATTCCCAAATGATTGTCACGTCATTCCCACAGGATGCCCACGTGATTCCCACGTGATTGACACGTGATTCCCAAGTGATTCCCTCGTGATTCCCACGTGATTGACACGTGATTCCCAGGTGATTGCCACGTAATTCCCACGTGATTACCACGTGATTCCAACGTGATTGACACGTGATTCCCAAATGATTCCCACGTAATGCTCACGTGATGATCACGTGATTGACACGTGATATACACGTGAGTCCCACGTGATTCCCACGTGATTCCCTCGTGATGCCCACGTGATGCCCATGTGATTGACACGTGATTCCCTCGTGATTGACATGTGATTCCCACGTGATTCCCAAGAGATTGCCACGTGATTGCCAAGTGATTGACACGTGATTCCCACGTGATTCCCACGTGATTAACATTTGATTTCTACGTGATTTCCACGTGAGTCTCACATGATTGCCACGTTATTCCCACGTGATTCCCACGTGATTGACACGTGATTCCCTCGTGATTGACACGTGATTCCCAGGTGATTCCATCGTGATTCCCACGTGATTTACACCTGATTCCTACCTGACTCCCACGTGACTCCCACGTGATTCCCAAATGATTGTCACGTCATTCCCACGGGATGCCCACGTGATTCCCTCGTGATTGACACGTGATTCCCAAGTGATTCCATCGTGATTACCACGTGATTGGAACGTGATTCCCAGGAGATTCCCACGTGATTCCTATGCGATTGACCCGTGATTTCCACGTGATTCCCACGAGATTCCCACGTGACCTTCACGTGATTCACGATTGATTCCCACGTGACTCTCACGTGATTCCCACGTGATTCCCACGTGATAGACAAGTAATTCCCACGTGATTCCCACGTGATTCCCACTGATTTTCACGTGATTTACACTTGATTCCCACGTGATTCCCACGTGATTCCCACGTGATTCCCACGTGACTGACAAGTGATTCCCACGTGATTCCCACGTGATTCCAACGTGATTGACACGTGATTCCCAAATGATTCCCGCGTGATTTCCACGTGATTGACACGTGATTCCTACGTGATTCCCACGTGATTCCCACGTGACTCCCACGTGATTCCCAGGTGATTGATGCAAGGTTCCCACGTGATTCCCACGTGATTGCCACGTTATTCCCACTTGATTCCCACGTGATTGACACGTGATTCTCACATGATGTCCACGTGATGCCCACGTGATTCACACGTGATTCCCACGTGATTGCCACGTGATTCCCACGTGACTCCCTCGTGATTGACATGTGATTCCCACGTGATTACCACGTGATTGACACGTGATTGCCACGTGATTGCCACGTGATTCCCACGTGATTCCCCCGTGATTCCTTCGTGATTGACATGTGATTCCCACGTGATTTCCACGTGATTGACACGTGATTCCCACGTGATTGCCACGTGATTCCCACGTGATTGACACGTGATTCCCACGTGATTCCCCCGTGATTCCCACTGATTGACATTTGATTCCCACGTGATTCCCACGTGATTGACACGTGATTCCCACGTGATTGACACGTGATTGCCACGTGACTCCCTCGTGATTGACATGTGATTCCCACGTGATTACCACGTGATTGACACGTGATTCCCTCGTGATTGCCACGTGATTCCCACGTGATTGACACGTGATTCCCACGTGATTCCCCCGTGATTCCCACGTGATTGACATTTGATTCCCACGTGATTCCCACGTGATTGACACGTGACTCCCAGGTGATTCCCCCGTGATTCCCTCGTGATTGACATGTGATTCCAACGTGATTCCCACGTGATTGACACGTGATTCCCACGTGATTGCCACATGAGTCCCATGTGATTGACACGATATTCCCACGTGAATCCCACGTGATTCCCACGTGATTTTCACGTGATTCACACTTGATTCCCACGTGATTCCCACGTGATTCTCACGTGATTCCCACGTGAATGACACGTGATTCCAAGGTGATTCCCTCGTGATTCCCACGTGATTCCCACGTGATTCCCACATGATTTTCACGTGATTCACACTTGATTCCCACGTGATTTCCACGTGATTCTCACGTGATTCCCACGTGATTGACACGTGATTCCCACGTGATTCCCACGTGATTCCAACGTGATTGACATGTGATTACCAAATGATTCCCATGTAATTTTCACGTGATTCCCACGTGATTCATACGTGATTCCCACGTGATTGCCATTCGATTTCTACGTGATTCCCACGTGAGTCCCACGTGACTGCCACGTTATTCCCACGTGATTTCCACGTGATTCCCACGTGATTCCCACGTGATTGACACGTGATTGACACGTGATTTCCACGTGATTGACACGTGATTCCCACGTGATTGACACGTGATTCCCACGAGATTCCCAAGTGATTCCCATGTGATTGACACGTGATTCCACGTGATTCCGACGTGATTCCAACGTTATTGACACGTGATTCCCATGTGATTCCCACGTGTTTGACACGTGATTGACACGTGATTCCCTCGTGATTCCCACGTGATTGACACGTGATTTCCACGTGATTCCCACGTGATTGACACGTGATTCCCACGTGATTGACACGTCATTCCCACGAGATTCCCAAGTGATTCCCACGTGATTGACACGTGATTCCACGTCATTCCCACGTGATTGACACGTGATTCCCACGGGACTCCCACGTGACTCCCACGTTATTCCCAAATGATTGTAACGTCATTCCCACAGGATGCCCACGTGATTCCCACGTGATTGACACGTGATTCCCAAGTGATTCCCTCGTGATTCCCACGTGATTGACACGTGATTCCCAGGTGATTCCCACGTAATTCCCACGTGATTACCACGTGATTCCGTGATTGACACGTGATTCCCAAATGATTCCCACGTGATGCTCACGTGATGATCACGTGATTGACACGTGATATGCACGTGAGTCCCATGTGAATCCCACGTGATTCCCTCGTGATGCCCACGTGATGCCCATGTGATTGACACGTGATTCCCTCGTGATTGACATGTGATTCCCACGTGATTCCCAAGAGATTGCCACGTGATTGCCAAGTGATTGACACGTGATTCCCACGTGATTCTCACGTGATTGACATTTCATTTCTACGTGATTTCCACGTGAGTCTCACATGATTGCCACGTTATTCCCACGTGATTCCCACGTGATTGACACGTGATTCCCTCGTGATTGACACGTGATTCCCAGGTGATTCCATCGTGATTCCACGTGATTGACACCTGATTCCTACCTGACTCCCACGTGACTCCCACGTGATTCCCAAATGATTGTCACGTCATTCCCACGGGATGCCCACGTGATTCCCACGTGATTGACACGTGATTCCCAAGTGATTCCATCGTGATTACCACGTGATTGGAACGTGATTCCCAGGAGATTCCCACGTGATTCCCACGTGATTCCTACGTGATTGTCACGTGATTTCCACGTGATTCCCACGAGATTCCCACGTGAGTTTCACGTGATTCACGATTGATTCCCACGTGATTCTCACGTGATTCCCACGTGATTCCCACGTGATAGACAAGTAATTCCCACGTGATTCCCACGTGATTCCCACTGATTTTCACGTGATTCACACTTGATTCCCACGTGATTCCCACGTGATTCCCACGTGATTCCCACGTGACTGACAAGTGATTCCCACGTGATTCCCACGTGATTCCAACGTGATTGACACGTGATTCCCAAATGATTCCCACGTGATTCCCACGTGATTGACACGTGATTCCTACGTGATTCCCACGTGATTCCCACGTGATTCCCACGTGACTCCCACGTGATGCCCAGGTGATTGATGCAAGGTTCCCACGTGATTCCCACGTGATTGCCACGTTATTCCCACTTGATTCCCACGTGATTGACACGTGATTCCCACGTGATTCCCAAGTGAATCCACGTGATTCTCACATGATGTCCACGTGATGCCCACGTGATTGACACGTGATTCCCACGTGATTGCCACGTGATTCCCACGTGACTCCCTCGTGATTGACATGTGATTCCCACGTGATTACCACGTGATTGACACGTGATTGCCACGTGATTGAAACGTGATTCCCTCGTGATTCCCCCGTGATTCCCTCGTGATTGACTTGTGATTCCCACGTGATTACCACGTGATTGACACGTGATTCCCACGTGATTGCCACGTGATTCCCACGTGATTGACACGTGATTCCAACGTGATTCCCCCGTGATTCCCACGTGATTGACATTTGATTCCCACGTGATTCCCACGTGATTGACACGTGATTCCCACGTGATTGTCACGTGATTGCCACGTGACTCCCTGGTGATTGACATGTGATTCCCACGTGATTCCCACGTGATTGACACGTGATTCCCACGTTATTGCCACGTGATTCCCACGTGATTGACACGTGATTCCCACGTGATTCCCCCGTGATTCCCACGTGATTGACACGTGATTCCCAGGTGATTCCCCCGTGATTCCCTCGTGATTGACATGTGATTCCCACGTGATTCCCACGTGATTGACACGTGATTCCCACGTGATTGCCACATGAGTCCCATGTGATTGACACGATATTCCCACGTGAATCCCACGTGATTCCCACGTGATTTTCACGTGATTCACACTTGATTCCCACGTGATTCCCACGTGATTCTCACGTGATTCCCACGTGAATGACACGTGATTCCAAGGTGATTCCCTCGTGATTCCCACGTGATTCTCACGTGATTCCCACGTGATTTTCACGTGATTCACACTTGATTCCCAGGTGATTCCCACGTGATTCTCACGTGATTTCCACGTGATTGACACGTGATTCCCACGTGATTCCCACGTGATTCCAACGTGATTGACATGTGATTACCAAATGATTCCCATGTGATTTTCACGTGATTCCCACGTGATTCATACGTGATTCCCACGTGATTGACATTCGATTTCTACGTGATTCCCACGTGAGTCCCTCGTGACTGCCACGTTATTCCCACGTGATTTCCACGTGATTCCCACGTGATTCCCACGTGATTGACACGTGATTGACACGTGATTCCCACGTGATTGACACGTGATTCCCACGTGATTGACACGTGATTCCCACGAGATTCCCAAGTGATTCCCATGTGATTGACACGTGATTCCACGTGATTCCCACGTGATTCCAATGTTATTGACACGTGATTCCCACGTGATTCCCACGTGTTTGACACGTGATTGACAGGTGATTCCCTCGTGATTCCCACGTGATTGACACGTGATTTCCACGTGATTCCCACGTGATTGACACGTGATTCCCACGTGATTGACACGTGATTCCCACGAGATTCCCAAGTGATTCCCACGTGATTGACACGTGATTCCACATGATTCCCACGTGATTGACACGTGATTCCCACGCGACTGCCACGTGACTCCCACGTTATTCCCAAATGATTGTCACGTCATTCCCACAGGATGCCCACGTGATTCCCACGTGATTGACACGTGACTCCCAAGTGATTCCCTCGTGATTCCCACGTGATTGACACGTGATTCCCAGGTGATTCCCACGTAATTCCCACGTGTTTACCACGTGATTCCAACGTGATTAACACGTGATTTCCAAATGATTCCCACGTGATGATCACGTGATTGACACGTAATATGCACGTGAGTCCCACGTGATTCCCACGTGATTCCCTCGTGATGCCCACGTGATGCCCATGTGATTGACACGTGATTCCCTCGTGATTGCCATGTGATTCCCACGTGATTCCCAAGAGATTGCCACGTGATTGCCAAGTGATTGACACGTGATTCCCACGTGATTCCCACGTGATTGACATTTGATTTCTACGTGATTTCCATGTGAGTCTCACATGATTGCCACGTTATTCCCACGTGATTCCCACGTGATTGACACGTGATTCCCTCGTGATTGACACGTGATTCCCAGGTGATTCCATCGTGATTCCCACGTGATTGACACCTGATTCCTATCTGACTCCCACGTGACTCCCACGTGATTCCCAAATGATTGTCACGTCATTCCCACGGGATGCCCACGTGATTCCCACGTGATTGACACGTGATTCCCAAGTGATTCCATCGTGATTACCACGTGATTGGAACGTTTTTCCCAGGAGATTCCCACGTGATTCCCACGTGATTCCTTCGCGATTGACACGTGATTTCCATGTGATTCCCACGAGATTCCCACGTGAGTTTCACGTGATTCACGATTGATTCCCACGTGATTCTCACGTGATTCCCACGTGATTCCCACGTGATAGACAAGTAATTCCCATGTGATTCCCACGTGATTCCAACGTGATTGACACGTGATTCACAAATGATTCCCACGTGATTCCCACGTGATTGACACGTAATACCCACGTGATTCCCACGTGAATGTCACGTGATTCCCACGTGATTCCCACGTGAATGACACGTGATTCCCACGTGATTCCCCCGTGATTCCCACGTGATTTTCACATGATTCACACTTGATTTCCACGTGACTCCCATGTGAATCCCACGTGATTCCCACTTGATTGACACATGATTCCCACGTGATTCCCACGTGACTGACACGTGATTCCCTCGTGATTTCAGCGTGATTCACACTTGATTCCCATGTGATTCCCTCGTGATTCCAACGTGATTCCCTCGTGATTCCAACGTGATTCACACTTGTTTCTCACGTGATTCCCACGTGATTCCCACGTGATTTACACGTGATTCCCACGTGATTTACACGTGATTCCCACGTGATTCCCACATGATTCCACCGTGATTCTCACGTGATTGACACGTGATTCCCACGTGATTCCCAAATGCTTGTCACGTCATTCCCACGTATGCCCACGTGATTCCCACGTGATTGACACCTGATTCCCACGTGATTCCCACGTGATTCCAACGTGATTGACACGTGATTCCCAGATGATTCCCACGTGATGCCTACGTGATTTCCACGGGATTGACACGTGATTCCCACATGATTTTCATGTGATTCACACTTGATTCCCACGTGATTCCCACGGGATTCCCACGGGATTCCCACGTGATTGACAAGTCATTCCAACGTGATTCCCACGTGATTCCAACGTGATTGACACGTGATTCCCAGATGATTCCCACGAAATGCCTACGTGATTTCCACGTGATTGACACGTGATTCCCACGTGATTCCCACGTGAATGTCACGTGATTCCCACGTGATTCCCACGTGAATGACACGTGATTCCCACGTGATTCCCCCGTGATTCCCACGTGATTTTCACTTGATTCACACTTGATTCCCACGTGACTCCCATGTGATTCCCACGTGATTCCCACTTGATTGACACATGATTCCAACGTGATTCTCACGTGATTCCCAGGTGATTCCCACGTGATTGACACGTGATTCCCACGTGATTCCCACGTGATTCACACGTGATTCACACGTGATTCTCACATGACTCCCTCGTGATTCCCATGTGATTGACAAGTGATTCAATGTGATTCCCACGTAATTGACACGTGATTGCCACGAGACTCCCACGTGATACCCACTTGATTGACACATGATTCCCACGTGATTCACAGGTGATTCCCACGTGATTAACACGTGATTCCCACGTGATTCTCACGTGAATGACACGTGATTCCAACGTGATTCCCACGTGATTCCCACGTGATTGACACGTGATTCCCATGTGAATCCCACGTGAATGTCAAGTGATTCCGACGTGAATCCCACGTGATTCCCACGTGATTGACACGTGATTCCCACGTAATTTCAACATGATTCCCACGTGAATCCCACGTGATTGACAAATGATTCCCACGTGATTCACACGTGATTGACACGTGATTCCCTCGTGATTCCCACGTGATTGACACGTGATTCCCCCTTGATTCCCACGTGATTGACACGTGATTCCCACGAAATTCCCAAGTGATTCCCACGTGATTGACACGTGATTCCACGTGACTCCCACGTGATTCCCACGTGAATTCCACGTGATTGACACGTGATTCCCACCTGATTCCCACGAGATTCCCACGTGATTTACACGTGATTCCACGTGATTCCCACGTGATTCCGACGTGACTCCCATGTGAATGACACGTGATTCCCACGTGATTGACGCATGATTCCCACATGATTCCCACGTGATTGACATGTGATTCCACGTGATTCCCACGTGATTCCCACGTTATTCCCACATGACTCCCACGTGATTCCCAGGTGATTGATGCAAGATTCCCACGTGATTCCCACGTGAATGACGCATGATTTCCACGTGATTCCCACGTGATTGACACGTGATTCCCACGTGATTCCCACGTGATTCCCAAGAGATTGACATGTGCTTCCCACGGGATTCCCACGTGATTCCCACGTGACTGACACGTGATTCAAACGTGATTCCCACGTGACTCCCACGTGATTCCCACGTGATTGATACGTGATTTCCATGTGATTCCCACGTGATTCCCACGTGATTCCCAAATGATTGTCACGTCATTCCCACGGGATACCAACCTGTTTCCCACGTGATTGACACGTGATTCCCACGTGACTCCCACGTGACTCCCACGTGATTCCCAAATGATTGTCACGTCATTCCCACGGGATACCCACCTGTTTCCCACGTGATTGACACGTGATTCCCACATGACTCCCTCGTGATTCCCATGTGATTGAAAAGTGATTCAACGTGATTCCCACGTGATTTCCACGTGATTCCCACGTGATTCCCACGTGAATGACATGTGATTCCAAAGTGATTCCAACGTGATTCCCAAGTGATTGACACGTGATTCCCATGTGATTCCCACGTGAATGTCAAGTGATTACCACGTGAATCCCACGTGATACCCACGTGAATTCCACGTGATTGACACGTGATTCCCACCTGATTCCCATGAGATTCCCACGTGATTGACACGTGACTCCACGTGATTCCGACGTGACTCCCACGTGAGTGACTCGTGATTCCCACGTGATTGACGTATGGTTCCCACATGATTCCCACATGATTGGCACGTGATTCCCCCGTGATTCCCACTTGATTTTCACATGATTCACACTTGATTCCCACGTGACTCCCATGTGATTCCCACGTGATTCCCACTTGATTGACACATGATTCCCTCGTGATTGACATGTGATTCCCACGTGATTGACACGTGATTCCCACGTGATTGCCACGTGATTCCCACGTGATTGCCACGTGATTCCCACGTGATTCCCACATGACTCCCTCGTGATTCCCATGTGATTGAAAAGTGATTCAACGTGATTCCCACGTGATTCCCACGTGATTCCCACGTGATTCCCACGTGAATGACATGTGATTCCAAAGTGATTCCAACGTGATTCCCAAGTGATTGACACGTGATTCCCATGTGATTCCCTCGTGAATGTCAAGAGATTACCACGTGAATCCCACGTGATTCCCACGTGATTGACACGTGATTCCCACGTCATTTCAACGTGATTCCCACATGAATCCCACGTGATTGACACGTGATTCCCACGTGATTCACAAGTGATTGACACGTGATTTCCTCGTGATTCCCACGTGATTGACACGTGATTTCCTCGTGATTCCCACGTGATTGACACGTGACTCCCACGTGATTGACACGTGATTCCCACCTGATTCCGACGAGATTCCCACGTGATTGACACGCGATTCCCACGTTATTCCCACGTGATTCAGACGTGACTCCCACGTGAATGACACGTGATTCCCACGTGATTGACGCATGATTCCCACGTGATTCCCACGTGATTGACACGTGATTCCCACGTCATTCCCACGTGATTTCCACGTGATTCCCAAGTGATTCCCACGTGACTCCCACGGGATTCCAACGTGATTGACGCAAGATTCCCACGTGATTCCCAAGTGATTTCCACGTTATTCCCACGTGATTACCACGTCATTGACACGTGATTCCCACGTGATTGACACGTGATTCCCACGAGACTCCCACGTGACTCCCATGCGATTCCCAAGTGATTGTCACGTCATTCCCACGGGATGCCCACCTGATTCCCAACTGATTCCCTCGTGATTCCCATGTGATTCCCTCGTGATTCCCACGTGATTGACACGTGATTCCCAGGTGATTCCCGCGTGATTCCCACCTGATTGACACGTCATTCCCACGTGATTCCCAAGTGAATGACACGTGATTCCCACGTGATTCCCACGAGATTGACATGAGATTCCCACGGGATTCCCACGTGATTCCCACGTGACTGACACGTGATTCAAACGTGATTCCCACGTGATTGACACGTGATTCCCACGAGACTCCCATGTGACTCCCACGTGATTCCCAAGTGATTGTCACGTCATTCCCACGGGATGCCCACCTGATTCCCACGTGATTCCCTCGTGATTCCCATGTGATTCCCTCGTGATTGCCACGTGACTGACACGTGATTCCCAGGTGATTCCCGCGTGATTCGCACGTGATTCACACGTGATTCCCACCTGATTGACACGTCATTCCCACGTGAATCCCAAGTGATTGACACATGATTCCCACGTGATTCCCACGTGATTGGCACGTGATTCCCACGTGATTCCCACGTGACTGACACGTGATTTCCACGTGAATCCCACGTGATTCTCACCTGATTCCCACGTGATTGACACGTGATTCCCACATGATTCCCACGTGATTGACACGTGATTCCCAAGTGATGCACACGTGACTGACTTGTTAATCACATGTGATTGACACGTGATTCCCCGTGATTCCCACGTGATTGACACGTGATTTCCACGTGAATCCCACGTGATTCTCACCTGATTCCCACCTGATTGACACGTGATTCCCACGTGATTCCCACGTGATTGACACGTGATTCCCACATGATTCCCACGTGACTGACACGTGATTCCCACGTGATTCCCACGTGATTGACACGTGATTCCCTCGTGATTGACATGTGATTCTCACGTGATTTCCACGTGATTGACACGTGATTCCCTCGTGATGCCCACGTGATGCCCACGTCATTGACACGTGATACCCTCGTGATTGACACGTGATTCCAACGTGATTCCCACGATATTCCCTCGTGATTGACACGTGATTCCCACGTGATTCCCACGTGAATGTCACGTGATTCCCACGTGATTCCCACGTGAATGACACGTGATTCCCACGTGATTCCCCCATGATTCCCACGTGATTTTCACTTGATTCACACTTGATTCCCACGTGACTCCCATGTGATTCCCACATCATTCCCACTTGATTGACACATGATTCCCACGTGATTCTCACGTGATTCCCAGGTGATTCCCAGGTAATTCCCACGTGATTGACACGTGATTCCCACGTGATTCCCACGTGATTGACACGTGATTCACTCGTGATTCTCACATGACTCCCTCGTGATTCCCATGTGATTGACAAGTGATTCAACGTGATTCCCACGTGATTGACACGTGATTGCCACGAGATTCCCACGTGATACCCACTTGATTGACACATGATTCTCACGTGATTCACCGGTGATTCCCACGTGATTAACACGTGATTCCCACGTGATTCTCACGTGAATGACACGTGATTCCAACATGATTCCCACGTGATTCCCACGAGATTGACATGTGATTCCCACGTGATTCCCACATGATTCTCACGGGATTCCCAGGTGATTGCCACGTGACTCCCACGTGATTCCCACGTGATTCCCACATGACTGACACGTGATTCCCAAGTGATTGCCACGTGGTTCCCACGGGATTCCCACGTGATTCCCACGTGATTGACACGTGATTCTAACGTGATTCCCACGAGATTCCCACGTGATTCTCACGTGATTGACACGTGATTCACACGTGATTGACTAGTGATTCCCACGTGATTCCCATGTGATTCCATCGTGATTACCACGTGATTGACACGTGATTCCCACGTGACTCCAACGGGACTCCCACGTGATTCCCAAATGATTGTCACGTCATTCCCACGGGATGCCCACGTGTTTCCAACGTGATTGACACTTCTTTCCCACGTGATTCCCTCGTGATTCCCACGTGATTGACACGTGATTCCCAGGTGATTCCCACGTGATTCTCACGTGAATGACACGTGATTCCAACGTGATTCTCACGTGATTACCAGGTGATTCCCACGTGGTTGACACGTGATTCCCACGTGATTCCCACGTGATTGACACGTGATTCCCACGTGATTCCCACGTGATTGACACGTGATTCACACGTGATTCTCACATGACTCCCTCGTGATTCCCATGTGATTGACAAGTGATTCAATGTGATTCCCACGTGATTGACACGTGATTGCCACGAGACTCCCACGTGATACCCACTTGATTGACACATGATTCCCACGTGATTCACAGGTGATTCCCACGTGATTAACACGTGATTCCCACGTGATGCTCACGTGAATGACACGTGATTCCAACGTGATTCCCACGTGATTCCCACGTGATTGATACGTGATCCCCATGTGATTCCCACGTGAATGTCAAGTGATTCCCAAGTGAATCCCACGTGATTCCCACGTGATTGACACATGATTCCCACGTAATTTCAACATGATTCCCACGTGAATCCCACGTGATTGACAAGTGATTCCCACGTGATTCACACGTGATTGACACGTGATTCCCTCGTGATTCCCACGTGAATGACACGTGATTCCCGCGTGATTCCCACGTGATTGACACGTGATTCCACGTGACTCCCACGTGATTCCCACGTGAATGACACGTGATTCCACGTGATTCCCACGTGATTCCGACGTGACTCCCATGTGAATGACACGTGATTCCCACGTGATTGACGCATGATTCCCACATGATTCCCACGTGATTGACACGTGATTCCCACGTGATTCCTACGTGATTCGCACGTGATTCCCACTTGACTCCCACGTTATTCCCAGGTGATTGATGCAAGATTCCCACGTGATTCCCACGTGATTGCCACGTTATTCCCATGTGATTCCCACGTGATTGACACGTGATTCCCACGTGATTCCCACGTGATTCCCAAGTGATTGACTTGTGCTTCCCACGGGATTCCCACTTGATTCCCACGTGACTGACACGTAATTCAAACGTGATTCCCACGTGACTCCCACGTGATTCCCACGTGATTGATACGTGATTTCCATGTGATTCCCACGTGATTCCCGCGTGATTCCCAAATGATTGTCACGTCATTCCCACGGGATACCCACCTGATTCCCACGTGATTGACACGTGTTTCCCACGTGACTCCCACGTGACTCCCACGTGATTCCCAAATGATTGTCACGTCATTCCCACGGGATACCCACCTGATTCACACGTGATTGACACGTGATTCCCACGTGATTCCCTCGTGATTCCCACGTGACTGACACGTGATTCCCAGGTGATTCCCAGGTGATTTCCACGAGATTCCCACGTTATTCCCATGTGATTGACACGTGATTCCCGCGTGATTCCCACGTGATTGACACGTGATTCCCACGAAATTCCCAAGTGATTCCCACGTGATTGACACGTGATTCCACGTGACTCCCATGTGATTCCCACGTGAATTCCACGTGATTGACACGTGATTCCCACCTGATTCCCATGAGATTCCCACGTGATTGACACGTGATTCCACGTGATTCCGACGTGACTCCCACGTGAATGACACGTGATTCCCACGTGATTGACGCATGATTCCCACATGATTCCCACATGATTGACACGTGATTCCCCGTGATTCCCATGTGATTTTCACATGATTCACACTTGATTCCCACGTGACTCCCATGTGATTCCCACGTGATTCCCACTTGATTGACACATGATTCCCACGTGATTCTCACGTGATTCCCAGGTGATTCCCACGTGATTGACACGTGATTCCCTCGTGATTGACATGTGATTCCCACGTGATTGACACGTGATTCCCACGTGATTGCCACGTGATTCCCACGTGATTGCCACGTGATTCCCACGTGATTCCCACATGACTCCCTCGTGAATCCCATGTGATTGAAAAGTGATACAACGTGATTCCCACGTGATTTCCACGTGATTCCCACGTGATTCCCACGTGAATGACATGTGATTCCAAAGTGATTCCAACGTGATTCCCAAGTGATTGACACGTGATTCCCATGTGATTCCCACGTGAATGTCAAGTGATTACCACGTGAATCCCACGTGATTCCCACGTGATTGACACGTGATTTCCTCGTGATTCCCACGCGATTGACACGTGACTCCCACGTGATTGACATGTGATTCCCACGAGATTCCCAGTGATTCCCACGTTATTGACAGGTGATCCCACGTGATTCCCACGTGATTCCCAAGTGACTGACACGTGATTCAAACGTGATTCCCACGTGACTCCCACGTGCTTCCCAGATGATTGATACGTGATTTCCACGTGATTGACACGTGATTCCCACGTGATACCCACGTGATTGCATCGTGATTCCCACGTGATTGACACGTGATTCCCACATGACTCCCACGTGACTCCCACGTGATTCCCAAATGATTGTCACGTCATTCCCACGGGATGCCCACCTGATTCCCAAGTGTTTGACACGTGATTCCCACGTGATTCCCTCATGATTCCCACGTCACTGACACGTGATTCCCAGGTGATTCCCATGTGATTCCCACGTGATTCCAACGTGATTCACACGTGATTCCCAAATCATTCCCACGTGATTCCCATGTGATGATCACATGATTGACATGGGATATCCACGTGAATCCCACGTGAATGACACGTGATTCCCACATGATTCCCAAGTGATTTCCACGTGATTCTCACATGATGTCCACGTGATGCCCACGTGATTGACACGTGATTCCCACGTAATTGACACGTGATGGCCATGAGATTCCCACGTGATACACACTTGATTGACGCATGATTCCCACGTGATTCACAGGTGATTCCCACGTGATTAACACGTGATTCCCACCTGAATGACACGTGATTCCCACGTGATTCCCACGTGATTGACACGTGATTCCCACGTGATTCCCACGTGATTCCCACGAGATTGACATGTGATTCCCACGTGATTCCCAAGTGACTGACACGTGATTCAAACGTGATTCCCACGTGACTCCCACGTGATTCCCACATGATTGACACGTGATTTCCACGTGATTGACATGTGATTCCCACATGATACCCACGTGATTGCATCGTGATTCCCACGTGATTGACACGTGATTCCCACGTGACTCCCACATCACTCCCACGTGATTCCCAAATGATTGTCACGTCATTCCCACGGGATGCCCACCTGATTCCCAAGTGATTGACACGTGATTCCCACGTGATTCCCTCATGATTCCCACGTCACTGACACGTAATTCCAAGTTGATTCCCATGTGATTCCCACGTGATTCCCAGGCGATTGACACGTGATTCCCACATGATTCCAACGTGATTGACACGTGATTCCCAAATGATTCCCACGTGATGCCCACGTGATTATCAAATGATTGACACGGGATATCCACGTGAATCTCACGTGAATGACACGTGATTCCCACGTGATTCCCAAGTGATTTCCACGTGATTCTCACATGATGTCCACGTGATTTCCACGTGATTCCCACGTGATTGACACGTGATTCCCAGGTGATTCCCCCGTGATTCCCTCGTTATTGACATGTGATTCCCACGTGATTCCCACGTGATTGACACGTGATTCCCACGTGATTGCCACATGAGTCCCATGTGATTGACACGATATTCCCACGGGAATCCCACGTGATTCCCACGTGATTTTCACGTGATTCACACTTGATTCCCACGTGATTCCCACGTGATTCTCACGTGATTCCCACGTGAATGACACGTGATTCCAAGGTGATTCCCTCGTGATTCCCACGTGATTCCCACGTGATTCCCACGTGATTTTCACGTGATTCACACTTGATTCCCACGTGATTCCCACGTGATTCTCACGTGATTCCCACGTGATTGACACGTGATTCCCACGTGATTTCCACGTGATTCCCACGTGATTCCCACGTGATTGACACGTGATTGACACGTAAATCCCACGTGATTGACACGTGATTCCCACGTGATTGACACGTGATTCCCACGTGATTGACACGTGATTCCCACGAGATTCCCAAGTGATTCCCATGTGATTGACACCTGATTCCACGTGATTCCGACGTGATTCCAACGTTATTGACACGTGATTCCCATGTGATTCCCACGTGTTTGACACGTGATTGACACGTGATTCCCTCGTGATTCCCACGTGATTGACACGTGATTTCCACGTGATTCCCACGTGATTGACACGTGATTCCCACGTGATCGACACGTGATTCCCACGAGATTTCCAAGTGATTCCCACGTGATTGACACGTGATTCCCCGTGACTCCCACGTGATTGACACGTGATTCCCACGGGACTCCCACGTGACTCCCACGTTATTTCCAAATGATTGTCACGTCATTCCCACAGGATGCCCACGTGATTCCCACGTGATTGACACGTGATTCCCAAGTGATTCCCTCGTGATTCCTACGTGATTGACACGTGATTCCCAGGTGATTCCCACGTAATTCCCACGTGATTACCACGTGATTCCAACGTGATTGACACGTGATTCCCATATGATTCCCACGTGATGCTCACGTGATGATCACGTGATTGACACGTGATATGCACGTGAATCCCACGTGATTCCCACGTGATTCCCTCGTGATGCCCACGTGATGCCCATGTGATTGACAGGTGATTTCCTCGTGATTGACATGTGATTCCCACGTGATTCCCAAGAGATTGCCACGTGATTGCCAAGTGATTGACACGTGATTCCCACGTGATTCCCACGTGATTGACATTTGATTTCTACGTGATTTCCACGTGAGTCTCACATGATTGCCACGTTATTCCCACGTGATTCCCACGTGATTGACACGTGATTCCCTCGTGATGCCCATGTGATTGACACGTGATTTCCTCGTGATTGACATGTGATTCCCACGTGATTCCCAAGAGATTGCCACGTGATTGCCACGTGATTCCCACGTGATTGACACGTGATTCCCACGTGATTGCCACTTGTTTCCCACGTGACTCCCTCGTGATTGACATGTGATTCCCACGTGATTACCACGTGATTGACACGTGATTCCCACGTGATTGCCACGTGATTGCCACGTGATTCCCCCGTGATTCCCTCGTGATTGACATGTGATTCCCACGTGATTAACACGTGATTGACACGTGATTCCCACGTGATTGCCACGTGATTCCCACGTGATTGACACGTGACTCCCACGTGATTCCCCCGTGATTCCCACGTGTTTGACATTTGATTCCCACGTGATTCCCATGTGATTGACACGTGATTCCCACGTGATTGACATGTGATTCCCACGTGACTCCCTCCTGATTGACATGTGATTCCCACGTGATTACCACGTGATTGACACGTGATTCCCACGTGATTGCCACGTGATTCCCACGTGATTGACACGTGATTCCCACGTGATTCCCCCGTGATTCCCACGTGATTGACATTTGATTCCCACGTGATTCCCACGTGATTGACACGTGATTCCCACGTGATTCCCCCGTCATTCCCTCGTGATTGACATGTGATTCCCACGTGATTCCCACGTGATTGACACGTGATTCCCACGTCATTGCCACGTGAGTCCCATGTGATTGACACGATATTCCCACGTGAATCCCACGTGATTCCCACGTGATTTTCACGTGATTCACACTTGATTCCCACGTGATTCCCACGTGATTCTCACGTGATTCCCACGTGATTGACACGTGATTCCAAGGTGATTCCCTCGTGATTCCCACGTGATCCCCACGTGATTCCCACGTGATTCCCACGTGATTGACACGTGATTCCCACGTGATTCCAACGTGATTGACATATGATTACCAAATGATTCCCACGTGATTTTCACGTGATTCCCACGTGATTCATACGTGATTCCCACGTGATTGACATTTGATTTCTACGTGATTCCCACGTGAGTCCCACGTGACTGCCACGTTATTCCCACGTGATTTCCACGTGATTCCCACGTGATTCCCACGTGATTGACACGTGATTGACACGTGATTCCCACGTGATTGACACGTGATTCCCACGTGATTGACACGTGATTCCCACGAGATTCCCAAGTGATTCCCATGTGATTGACACGTGATTCCACGTGATTCCCACGTGATTCCAACGTGATTGACACGTGATTCCCACGTGATTCCCACGTGTTTGACACGTGATTGACACGTGATTCCCTCGTGATTCCCACGTGATTGACACGTGATTTCCACGTGATTTCCACGTGATTGACACGTGATTCCCACGTGATTTACACGTGATTCCCACGAGATTCCCAAGTGATTCCCACGTGATTGACACGTGATTCCACGTGATTCCCACGTGATTGACACGTGATTCCCACGGGACTCCCACGTGACTCCCACGTTATTCCCAAATGATTGACACGCCATTCCCACAGGATGCCCACGTGATTCCCACGTGATTGACACGCGATTCCCAAGTGATTCCCTCGTGATTCCCACATGATTGACACGTGATTCCCAGGTGATTCCCACGTAATTCCCACGTGATTACCACGTGATTCCAACGTGATTCACACGTGATTCCCAAATGATTCCCATGTGATGCTCACGTGATGATCACGTGATTGACACGTGATATCCACGTGAGTCCCAAGTGATTCCCACGTGATTCCCTTGTGATGCCCACGTGATGCCCACGTGATTGACATGTGATTCCCTCGTGATTGACACGTGATTCCCACGTGATTCCCAGGTGATTCCCTCGTGTTTGACATGTGATTCCCACGTGATTCCCACGTGATTGCCACGTGATTCCCAAGTGATTGACACGTGATTCCCACGTGATTCCCACGTGATTGACAGGTGATTCCCTCGTGATTGACACGTGATTCCCAGGTGATTCCATCGTGATTCCCACGTGATTGACACCTGATTCCTACCTGACTCCCACGTGACTCCCACGTGATTCCCAAATGAATGTCACGTCATTACCACGGGATGCCCACGTGATTCCCACGTGATTGATACGTGATTCCCAAGTGATTCCATCATGATAACCACGTGATTGGCACGTGATTCCCAGGAGATTCCCACGTGATTCCCACTTGATTTTCACGTGATTCACACTTGATTCCCACGTGACTCCCACGTGATTCCCACGTGATTCCCACGTGATAGACAAGTAATTCCCACGTGATTCCCACGTGATTCCAACGTGATTGACACGTCATTCCCACGTGAATGACACGTGATTCCCACGTGATTCCCCCGTGATTCCCACGTGATTTTCACATGATTCACACTTGATTCCCACGTGTCTCCCATGTGATTCCCACGTGATTCCCACTTGATTGACACATGATTCCCACGTGATTCTCACGTGATTCCCAGGTGATTCCCATGTGATTGACACGTGATTCCCACGTGATTCCCACGTGATTGACCCGTGATTCACACGTGATTCTCACATGACTCCCTCGTGATTC
This sequence comes from Muntiacus reevesi, assembly GCF_963930625.1. NCBI lineage: Eukaryota > Metazoa > Chordata > Mammalia > Artiodactyla > Cervidae > Muntiacus > Muntiacus reevesi. The sequence continues at coordinate 1,477,759 of NW_027078014.1, forward strand.
CCATGTGATTGACATGTGATTCAAAGTAATTCCCACGTGATTGACACGTCATTGCCACGAGATTCCCACGTGATACCCACTTGATTGACACATGATTCCCACGTGATTCACAGGTGATTCCCACGTGATTAACTCGTGATTCCCAGGTGATTCTCACGTGAATGACACGTGATTCCAACGTGATTCCCACGTGATTCCCACGTGATTGACACGTGATTCCCACGTAATTCCCACGTGATTCCCACGAGATTGACATGTGATTCCCACGTGATTCCCACGTGATTCCCATGTGACTGACACGTGATTCAAACGTGATTCCCACGTGAGTCCCACGTGATTCCCAGATGATTGATACGTGATTCCCACGTGATTGACACGTGATTCCCACATGACTCCCAAGTGACTCCCACGTGATTCCCAAATTATTGTCACGTCATTGCCACGGGATGCCCACCTGAATCCCAAGTGTTTGACACGTGATTCCCACGTGATTCCCTCATGATTCCCACGTCACTGACACGTGATTCCCAGGTGATTCCCATGTGATTTCCATGTGACTCCAACGTGATTGACACATGATTCCCAAATCATTCCCAAGTGATGCCCATGTGATGATCACATGATTGACACGGGATATCCACGTGAATCCCACGTGAATGACACGTGATTCCCACATGATTCCCAAGTGATTTCCACGTGACTCTCACATGATGTCCATGTGATGCCCAAGTGATTGACACGTGATTCCCACGTAAATGACACGTGATTGCCATGAGATTCCCACGTGATACCCTCTTGATTGACACATGATTCCCACGTGATTCACAGGTGATTCCCACGTGATTAACACGTGATTCCCACGTGATTCTCACCTGAATGACACGTGATTCCCACGTGATTCCCACGTGATTCCCACGTGATTCCCACGAGATTGACGTGTGATTCCCACGTGATTCCCACGTGATTCCCATGTGACTGACACGTGATTCAAACGTGATTCCCACGTGACTCCCACTTGATTCCCACATGATTGACACGTGATTTCCACGTGATTGACATGTGATTCCCACGTGATACCCACGTGATTGCATCGTGATTCCCACGTGATTGACACGTGATTCCCACGTGACTCCCACCTCACTCCCACGTTATTCCCAAATGATTGTCACGTCATTCCCACGGGATGCCCACCTGATTCCCAAGTGACTGACACGTGATTCCCACGTGATTCCATCATGATTCCCACGTAACTGACACGTGATTCCCAGTTGATTCCCATGTGATTCCCACGTGATTCCCAGGCGATTGACACGTGATTCCCACGTGATTCCCACATGATTCCAACGTGATTGACACGTGATTCCCAAATGATTCCCACGTGATGCCCACGTGATTATCACATGATTGACACGGGATATCCACGTGATTCCCAAGTGATTTCCACATGATTCTCACATGATGTCCACGTGATGCCCACGTGATTGACACGTGATTCCCACGTGATTGACACGTGATTCGCACGTGGATCCGATGTGAATCCCACGTGATTCTCACATGATGTCCACGTGATTCCCACGTGATTGACACGTGATTCCCAGGTGGATGACACGTGATTCCCACGTGATTCCCACGTGACTCCCTCGTGATTGACATGTGATTCCCATGTGATACCCACATGATTGACACGTGATTCCCACGTGATTGCCACGTGATTCCCAAGTGATTGACACGTGATTCCCACGTGATTCCCCCGTGATTCCCACGTGATTGACATTTGATTCCCACGTGATTCCCCCGTGAGTCCCACGTGATTGACACGTGATTCCCACGTGATGGCCACGTGATTCCCACGTGATTCCCAAATGATTTCCACGTGATTCTCACATGATGTCCACGTGATGCCCACGTGATTGACACGTGATTCCCACGTGATTGACACGTGATTCGCACGTGGATCCGATGTGAATCCCACGTGATTCTCACGTGATGTCCACGTGTTGCCCAAGTGATTGACACGTGATTCCCACGTGATTGACACGTGATTCCCACGTGATTCCCACGTGACTCCCTCGTGATTGACATGTGATTCCCATGTGATTCCCACGTGATTGACATGTGATTCCCACGTGATTGCCACGTGATATCCACGTGATTGACACGTGATTCCCACGTGAATCCCCCGTGATTCCCACGTGATTGACATTTGATTCCCACGTGATTCCCACGTGAGTCCCATGTGATTGACACGAGATTCCCACGTGATTCCCACGTGATTGACACCTGATTCCAAGGTGATTCCCTCGGGATTCCCTCGTGATTACCACGTGATTGACACGTGATTCTCACGTGATTCCCACGTGATTTTCACGTGTTTCACACTTGATTCCCACATGATTCCCACGTGATTCTCACGTGATTCCCACGTGATTTTCACGTGATTCACACTTGATTCCCACATGATTCCCACGTGATTCACAGGTGATTCCCACGTGATTAACACGTGATTCCCACGTGATTTTCACGTGAATGACACGTGATTCCAACGTGATTCCCACGTGATTCCCACGTGATTGACACGTGATTCCCACGTGATTCTCACGTGATTCCGAGATTGACATGTGATTCCCACGTGATTCCCACGATATTCCCACGGGATTCCCAGGTGATTGCCACGTGACTTCCACGGGATTCCCACGTGATTCCCACGTGACAGACACGTGATTCCCAAGTGATTGCCACGTGGTTCCCACGGGATTCCCACGTGATTCCCACGTGATTGACACGTGATTCAAACGTGATTCCCAGGTGATTGCCACGTGACTCCCACGTGATTCCCACGTGATTCCAACGTACTGACACGTGATTCCCAAGTGATTGCCACGTGGTTCCCACGGGATTCCCACGTGATTCCCACGTGATTGACACGTGATTCAAACGTGATTCCCACGTGATTCCCACGTGACTTTCACGTGATTGACACGTGATTCCCACGTGATGGACACGTGATTCCCACGTGATTCCCATGTGATTCCATCGTGATTCCCACGTGATTGACACGTGATTCCCACGTGACTCCAACGTGACTCCCACGTGATTCCAAAATGATTGTCACGTCACTCCCACGGGATGCCCACTTGATTTCCACGTGATTGACACGTCTTTCCCACGTGATTCCCTCGTGATTCCCACGTGATTGACACGTGATTCCCAGGTGATTCCCACGTGATTCCCTCGTGATTCCCACGCAATTGACACGTGATTCCCACTTGATTCCCACGTGATTCCCACTGATTTTCACGTGATTCACACATGATTCCCTCGTGATTCCCACGTGATTCCCACGTGATTCCCACGTGACTGACACGTGATTCCCACGTGATTCCAACGTGATTGACACGTGACTCCCAAATGATTCCCACGTGATTCCCACGTGATTGACACGTGATTCGTACGTGATTCCCACATGATTCCCACGTGATTCCCACGTGACTCCCACGTGATTCCCAGGTGATTAATGCAAGGTTCCCACGTGTTTCCCACGTGATTGCCATGTTATTCCCACTTGATTCCCACGTGATTTACACGTTATGCCCACGTGATTGACACGTGATTCCCACGTGATTGACACTTGATTCCCACGTGACTCCCTCGTGATTGACATGTGATTCCCACGTGATTCCCACGTGATTGACACGTGATTCCCACGAGATTCCCAAGTGATACCCATGTGATTGACACGTGATTCCACGTGATTCCCACGTGATTCCAACGTGATTGACACGTGATTCCCACGTGATTCTCACGTGTTTGACACGTGATTGACACGTGATTCCCTCGTGATTCCCACGTGATTGACACGTGATTTCCACGTGATTCCCACGTGATTGACACGTGATTCCCACGAGATTCCCAAGTGATTCCCTCATGATTCTCACGTGATTGACACGTGATTCCCAGGTGATTCCCACGTAATTCTCACGTGATTACCACGTGATTCCAACGTGATTGACACGTGATTCCCAAATGATTCCCACGTGATGCTCACGTGATGATCACGTGATTCACACGTGATATCCACGTGAGTCCCACGTGATTCCCACGTGATTCTCTCGTGATGCCCACGTGATGCCCACGTGATTGACACGTGATTCCCTCGTGATTGACATGTGATTCCCACGTGATTCCCACGTGATTGCCACGTGATTCCCAAGTGATTGACAAGTGATTCCCACGTGATTCCCACGTGATTGACATTTGATTTCTACGTGATTCCCACGTGAGTCTCACGTGATTGCCACGTTATTCCCACGTGATTCCCACGTGATTGCCACGTTATTCCCACGTGATTCCCACGTGATTGCCGCATGATTCCCATGTGATTCCTACATGATTCCCACGTGATTGACCGGTGATTTCCACGTGATTCCCACATGATTCCCCCGTGATTCTCACGTGATTGACACGTGATTCCCACGTGATTCCCAAATGCTTGTCACGTCACTCCCACGTATGGCCACGTGATTCCCACGTGATTGACACCTGATGCCCATGTGATTTCCACGTGATTGACACGTGATTGACACGTGATTTCCACGTGACTCCCACGTGACTCCCATGTGATTCCCACGTGATTGACACGTGATTACCACGTGATTACCACGTTATAGACACGTGATTCCCACGTGATTCCCACGTGATTCCCTCGTGATTGCCACGTGATTCCCACGTGATTCTCACGTGATTCCCACGTGATTGACACGTGATTCCCACGTGATAGACACGTGATTTCCACGTGATTCCCACGTGATTCCCTCGTGATTGACACGTGATTCCCACATGATTCCCACGTGATTGACACGTTATTCCCACGTGATTCCCACGTGATTGCCACGTTATTCCCACGTGATTCCCACGTGATTGCCGCATGATTCCCATGTGATTCCTACATGATTCCCACGTGATTGACCGGTGATTTCCACGTGATTCCCACATGATTCCCCCGTGATTCTCACGTGATTCCCACGTGATTCCCACGTGTTTAACATGTGATTCCCACGTGATTTCCACGTGATTCCCACGTGATTCCCACGTGAATCCCACGTGATTCCCACGTGATTGCCGCATGATTCCCATGTGATTCCTACATGATTCCCACGTGATTGACACGTGATTTCCACGTGATTCCCACATGATTCCCCCGTGATTCCCACGTGAATGACACGTGATTCCCACGTGATTCCCACGTGATTCCAACGTGACTCCCATGTGATTCCCACGTGATTGGCACGTGATTACCACGTGATAGACACATGATTCCAACGTGATTCCCACGTGATTCCCTCGTGATTGACACGTGATTCCCACGTGATTCCTACGTGATACTCACGTGATTCCCACGTGATTTCCACGTGATTCCCACGTAATTCCCTCGTGATTGACACGTGATTCCCACATGATTCCCACGTGATTGACACGTCATTCCCATGTGATTCCCACGTGTTTAACACGTGATTCCCACGTGATTGACGCATGTTTCACATGTGATTCCCACGTGATTCCCACGTGATTGACACGTGATTTCCACGTGATTCCCACATGATTCCCCCGTGATTCTCACGTGATTGACACGTGATTCCCACGTGATTCCCAAATGCTTGTCACGTCATTCCCACGTATGCCCACGTGATTCCCACGTGATTCCCACGGGATTCCCACGGGATTCCCACGTGATTGACAAGTCATTCCAACGTTTTTCCCACGTGATTGACATGGGATTCCCACGTGATTCCCACGTGACTGACACGTGATCCCCACGTGAATCCCACGTGATTCTCACGTGATTCCCACGTGATTGACACGTGATTCCCACGTGGTTCCCACGTAATTGACACGTGATTCCCTCGTGATTCCCACGTGAATGACACGTGATTCCAACATGATTCCCATGTGAGTGACACGTGATCCCTACGTGATTCCCATGTGATTGACATGTGATTCCCACGTGATTCTCCCGTGATTCCCAGGTGATTCCCACGTGATTTCCACGTGAATGACACGTGATTCCCACATGATTCCCACGTGATTCCCACGTGATTGACACGTGATTTCCACGTGATTCCCACGTGATTCCCACGTGAATTCCACGTGATTGACATGTGATTCCCACCTGATACATACGAGATTCCCACGTGACTCCCACGTGATTGACACGTGATTCGCTCTTGATTCCAACGTGATTGACACGTGATTTTCACGTGATTCCCACGTGATTGACACGTGATTCCCACGTGATTCCCACGTGATTGATACCTGATTCCCATGAGATTCCCAAATGATTCCCACTTGATTGACACGTGATTCCCACATGATTCCCACGTGATTCCCACGTGATTGATGCATGATTCCCATGTGATTCGCACGTGATTGCCACGTTATTTCCACGTGATTCCCACATGATTCCCACGAGATTGACATGTGATTCCCACGTGATTCCCTCATGATTCCCACGTGATTGACACGTGATTCAAACGTGATTCCCTCGTAATTCCCACGTGATTCCATCGTGATTCCCACGTGAATGACACTTGATTTCCATGTGATTCCCACGGGATTCCCTCGTGATTCCCTCGTGATTGACACGTGATTCCCACGTGATTGACACGTGATTCCCACGTGATTCCCACGTGATTTCCACGTGATTCCCATGAGATTCCCAAGTGATTCCCACGTGATTGACACGTGATTCCCACGTGAATCCCACGTGATTAACACTTGTTTCCCACGTGATTCCCACGTGATTCCCACGTGATTAACACCTGATTCCCACGTGATTCCCACGTGACTCCCACGTGAATGACACGTGATTCCCACGTGATTGACACGTGATTCCCAAGTGATTATCACTTGATTCCAACGTGATTGACACGTGATTCCCACGTGACTGACACGTGATTCCCACGTAATTGACACGTGATTCCCCCTTGATTGACACGTGATTCCCACGTGATTCCCACGTGATTGACACGTGATTCCCACGTGATTCCCACGTGACTCCCATGTGATTCCCACGTGATTGACACGTGATTCCCACGTGATTACCACGTTATAGACACGAGATTCCCACGTGATTCCCACGTGATTCCCTCGTGATTGCCACGTGATTCCCACGTGATTCTCTCGTGATTCTCACGTGATTTACACGTGATTCCCACGTGATAGACACGTGATTTCCACGTGATTCCCACGTGATTCCCTCGTGATTGACACGTGATTCCCACATGATTCCCACGTGATTGACACGTGATTCCCACGTGATTCCCACGTGTTTAACACGTGATTCCCACGTGACGCCCACGTGATTCCCACGTGATTCCCACGTGACTCACACGTGATTCCCACGTGATTCCCACGTGATTCTCACGTGATTCCCACGTGATTTCCACGTGATTCCCACGTAATTCCCTCGTGATTGACACGTGATTCCCACATGATTCCCACGTGATTGACACGTGATTCCCATGTGATTCCCACGTGTTTAACACGTGATTCCCACGTGATTGACGCATGTTTCACATGTGATTCCCACGTGATTCCCACGTGATTGACACGTGATTTCCACGTGATTCCCACATGATTCCCCCGTGATTCTCACGTGATTGACACGTGATTCCCACGTGATTCCCAAATGCTTGTCACTTCATTCCCACGTATGCCCACGTGATTCCCACGTGATTCCCACGGGATTCCCACGGGATTCCCACGTGATTGACAAGTCATTCCAACGTGATTCCCATGTGATTCCAACGTGATTGACACGTGATTCCCAGATGATTCCCACGAAATGCCTACGTGATTTCCACGTGATTGACACGTGATTCCCACGTGATTGACACGTGATTCCAACGTGTTTCCCACGTGATTGACACGGGATTCCCACGTGATTCCCACGTGACTGACACGTGATCCCCACGTGAATCCCACGTGATTCTCACGTGATTCCCACGTGATTGACACGTGATTCCCACGTGGTTCCCACGTAATTGACACGTGATTCCCTCGTGATTCCCACATGAATGATATGTGATTCCAACATGATTCCCACGTGAGTGACACGTAATCCCTACGTGATTCCCATGTGATTGACACGTGATTTCCACGTGATTACCACGTGATTGACACGTGATTCCCACGTGAATCCCACGTGATTGACACGTGATTTCCACGTGATTCCCACGTGACTCCCATGTGATTCCCACGTGATTGACACGTGATTACCACGTTATAGACACGTGATTCCCACGTGATTCCCACGTGATTCCGTCGTGATTGCCACGTGATTCCACGTGATTCTCACGTGATTCCCACGTGATTGACAGATGCTTCCCACGTGATAGACACGTGATTTCCACGTGATTCCCATGTGATTCCCTCGTGATTGACACGTGATTCCCACGTGAATCCCACGTGATTGACACGTGATTTCCACGTGATTCCCACGTGACTCCCATGTGATTCCCACGTGATTGACACGTGATTCCCACGTGATTACCACGTTATAGACACGTGACTCCCACGTGATTCCCACGTGATTCCCTCGTGATTGCCACGTGATTCCACGTGATTCTCACGTGATTCCCACGTGATTGACAGATGCTTCCCACGTGATAGACACGTGATTTCCACGTGATTCCCATGTGATTCCCTCGTGATTGACACGTGATTCCCACATGATTTCCACGTGATTGACACGTGATTCCCACGTGTTTAACACGTGATTCCCACTTGACGCCCACGTGATTCCCACGTGACTGACGCATGTTTCCCATGTGATTCCCACGTGATTACCACGTGATTCCCACGTGATTCCCACGTGACTCCCACGTGATTGCCGCATGATTCCCATGTGATTCCTACATGATTCCCACGTGATTGACACGTGATTTCCACGTGATTCCCACATGATTTCCCCGTGATTCCCACGTGAATGACACGTGATTCCCACGTGATTCCCACGTGATTCCAACGTGACTCCCATGTGATTCCCACGTGATTGGCACGTGATTACCACGTGATAGTCACGTGATTCCAACGTGCTTCCCACGTGATTCCCTCGTGATTGACTCGTGATTCCCACGTGATTCCCACGTGATTCTCACGTGATTCCCACGTGATTTCCACGTGATTCCCACATAATTCCCTCGTGATTGACACATGATTCCCACGTGATACCCACGTGTATAACACGTGATTCCCACGTGATTGACGCATGTTTCACATGTGATTCCCACGTGATTCCCACGTGATTGACACATGATTCCCACGTGATTCCCACGTGATTCCCACGTGAATGACACGTGATTCCCACGTGATTGACACGTGATTCCCACGTGATTATCACTTGATTCCCACGTGATTGCCATGTGATTCCCACGTGATTGACACGTGATTCCCACGTGACTGACACGTGATTCCCACGTAATTGACACGTGATTCCCCCTTGATTGACACGTGATTCCCACGTGATTCCCACGTGATTGACACGTGATTCCCACCTGATTCACACGTGACTCCCATGTGATTCCAACGTGATTGACACGTGATTCCCACGTGATTACCACGTTATAGACACGTGATTCCCACGTGATTCCCACGTGATTCCCTCGTGATTGCCACGTGATTCCCACGTGATTCTCTCGTGATTCTCACGTGATTTACACGTGATTCCCACGTGATAGACACGTGATTTCCACGTGATTCCCACGTGATTCCCTCGTGATTGACACGTGATTCCCACATGATTCCCACGTGATTGACACGTGATTCCCACGTGTTCCCACGTGTTTAACACGTGATTCCCACGTGACGCCCACGTGATTCCCACGTGACTGACGCATGTTTCCCATGGGATTCCCACGTGATTCCCAAGTGATTCCCACGTGATTCCCACGTGACTCACACGTGATTCCCATGTGATTCCTACATGATTCCCACATGATTGACACGTGATTTCCACGTGATTCCCACATTATTCCCCCGTGATTCTCACGTGATTGACACGTGATTCCCACGTGATTCCCAAATGCTTGTCACGTCATTCCCACGTATGCCCACGTGATTCCCACGTGATTGACACCTGATGCCCACGTGATATCCACGTGATTCCCATGAGATTCCCAAGTGATTCCCACGTGATTGACACGTGATTCCCACGTGAATCCCACGTGATTAACACTTGTTTCCCACGTGATTCCCACGTGATTCCCACGTGATTGACACGTTATTCCCACGTGATTCCCACGTGATTGACACGTTATTCCCACGTGATTCCCACGTGACTCCCATGTGATTCCCACGTGATTGACACGTGATTCCCATGTGATTACCACGTTATAGACACGTGATTCCCACGTGATTCCCACGTGATTCCCTCGTGATTGCCACGTGATTCCCACGTGATTCTCACGTGATTCCCACGTGATTGACATGTGATTCCCACGTGATAGACACGTGATTTCCATGTGATTCCCATGTGATTCCCTCGTGATTGACACGTGATTCCCACATGATTCCCACGTGATTGACACGTGATTCCCACGTGATTTCCACGTGTTTAACACGTGAGTCCCACGTGACGCACACGTGATTCCCACGTGACTGATGCATATTTCCCATGTGATTCCCACGTGATTCCCACGTGATTCCCACGTGATTCCCACGTGACTCCCACGTGATTCCACGTGATTGCTGCATGATTCCCATGTGATTCCTACATGATTCCCACGTGATTGACACGTGATTTCCACGTGATTCCCACATGATTCCCCCGTGATTCTCACGTGATTGACACGTGATTCCCCCGTGATTCCCAAATGCTTGTCACGTCATTCCCACGTATGCCCACGTGATTCCCACGTGATTGACACCTGATGCCCACATGATTCCCACGTGATTCCAACGAGATTGACACGTGATTCCCAGATGATTCCCACGTGATGCCTACGTGATTCCCACGTGAATGACACGTGATTCCCTCGTGATTCCCACGTGATTGACACGTGATTCCCACATCATTCATACGTGATACCCACTTGATTGACACATGATTCCCACGTGATTCTCACGTGATTCCCAGGTGATTCCCACGTGATTGACACGTGATTCCCTCGTGATTACCACGTGAATGACACGTGATTCCCACGTGATTCCCGCGTGATTCCCACGTGATTGGCACGTGATTACCACGTGATAGTCACGTGATTCCAACGTGCTTCCCACGTGATTCCCTCGTAATTGCCACGTGATTCCCACGTGATTCCCACGTGATTCTCACGTGATTCCCACGTGATTTCCACGTGATTCCCACGTAATTCCCTCGTGATTGACACATGATTCCCACGTGATACCCACGTGTATAACACGTGATTCCCACGTGATTGACGCATGTTTCACATGTGATTCCCACGTGATTCCCACGTGATTGACACGTGATTTCCAAGTGATTCCCACATGATTCCCCCGTGATTCTCACGTGATTGACACGTGATTCCCACGTGATTCCCAAATGCTTGTCACGTCATTCCCACGTATGCCCACGTGATTCCCACGTGATTCCCACGGGATTCCCACGGGATTCCCACGTGATTGACAAGTCATTCCAACGTGATTGACACGTGATTCCCAGATGATTCCCACGTGATAGACACGTGATTTCCACGTGATTCCCACGTGATTCCCTCGTGATTCCCACATGAATCCCCCGTGATTCCCACGTGAATGACACGTGATTCCCACGTGATTCCTACGTGATTCCCACGTGATTCCCACGTGATTGAAACCTGATTCCCATGAGATTCCCAAGTGATTCCTACGTGATTGACACGTGAATCCCACATGATTCCCACGTGATTGACGTATGATTCCCATGTGATTACCACGTGATTCCCACGTGATTCCCACGTGATTGACACGTGATTCCCTCGTGATTCCAACGTGATTGACACGTGATTCCCTCCTGATTCCAACGTGAATGTCACGTGATTTCCACGTGATTCCCACGTGATTGACACGTGATTTCCACGTGATTCCCACGTGATTGAAACCTGATTCCCATGAGATTCCCAAGTGATTCCTACGTGATTGACACGTGATTCACACGTGATTCCCACGCGATTGACACGTGATTCCCACGTGATTCCAACGTGAATGACACGTGATTGACACATGATTCCCACGTGATTCCCACGTGATTTACACGTGATTCCTTGAGATTCCCAAGTGATTCCCACGTGATTGACAAGTGATTCCCACGTGATTCCCACGTGATTAACACTTGATTCCCACGTCATTCCCAGGTGATTCCCACGTGATTAACACTTGATTCCCACGTGATTCCCACGTGATTCCCACGTGAATGACACGTGATTCCCACGTGATAGACATGTGATTCCCACGTGATTAACACTTGATTCCCACGTGATTCCCACGTGATTCCCACGTGATTGACAGTTGATTCCCACGTAATTGATACGTGATTCCCCCTTGATTGACACGTGATTCCCACGTGATTCCCACGTGATTGACACGTGATTCCCACGTGACTCCCATGTGATTCGCACGTGATTGACACGTGATTCCCACGTGATTCCCACGTGATAGACACGTGATTCCCACGTGATTCCCTCGTGATTGACATGAGATTCTAACATGATTGCCACGTGATTCCTACGTGATTCCCACGTGTTTAACACGTGATTCCCACGTGACTTCCACGTGATTCCCTCGTGATTGGCGCATCATTCCCATGTGATTCCCACGTGATTCCCTCGTGATTCCCACGTGACTCCCACGTGATTCCCAAATGCTTGTCTCGTCATTCCCACGTGATGCCCACGTGATTCCCACGTGATTGACACCTGATTCCCACGTGATTCCACCTGATTCCCATGTGATTGACGCATGATTTCCATGTGATTCCTACGTGATTCACACGTGATTGACATGTGATTCCCACGTGATTCCCAAATGCTTGTCACGTCATTCCCACGTGATGCCCACGTGATTCCCACGTGATTGACACCTGATTCCCACGTGATTCCACGTGATTCCCATGTGATTGACACGTGATTCCCAGGTGATTCCCACGTGATTTCCACGCGATAGACACGTGATTCCCACGTGATTCAGACGTGATTCACACGTAACTTTCACGTGATTCACACTTGATTCCCACGTGATTCACACGTGATTCCCAAGTGATTCCCACGTGATTCCAACGTGATTGACACATGATTCACAAATGATTCCCACGTGATGTCCACGTGATGCCCACGTGATTGACACGTGATTCTCACATGATTCTCACGTGATTGCCACGTGATTCACACGTGATTGACACATGATTCCCACGTGATTCCCACGTGATTGACACGTGATTGACATGTGATTCCCACGTGAATCTCACGTGATTCCCACGTGATTGACACGTGATTGACAATGATTCCCACGTAATTGACACGTGATTCCCACGTGATGCCCACGTGATTGACACTTGATTCCCACGTGAATCTCACGTGATTCCCACGTGAATGACACGTGATTCCCACGAGATTCCCACATGATTCCCACGTGATTGACACGTGATTCCCACGTGATTCCCATGTGATTCCCACGTGATTCCCACGTGATGTCCACGTGAATCCCACATGGTTGACACGTGATTCCCACGTGATTCCCACCTGAATTACACGTGATTCCCACGCGATTGACACGTGATTCCCCCGTGATTCCCACGTGATTCCCACGTGATTGTCACGTGATTCACACTTGATTCCCACGTGTTTCCACGTGATTCTCACGTGATTCCCACGTGATGCCCAAATGATTGTCACGTCATTCGAACGGGATGCACATGTGATTCCCACGTAATTCCCACGTTATTGACACGTGTTTCCCTAGTGATTCCCACGTGATTGATACGTGATTCCCACGTGATTCCCACGTGATTCCCACGTGAGTCCCACGCGATTGAGACGTGATTCCCTCCTGATTCCCACGTGATTCTCTCGTGATTCCCACGTGATTGTCATGTGATTCACACTTGATTCCACGTGTTTCCCATGTGATTCTCACGTGATTCCCACGTGATTGACACGTGATTCCCACGTGATTCCCACGTGATTCCCACGTGATTACAACGTGATTCCCATTTGATTCCCACGTGACTCCCATGTGATTCCCACGTGATTGACGCATGATTCCCAAGTGATTGACACGTCATTCCCACGTTATTACCACGTGATTCCCACGTGATTCCCACGTGACTTCCATGTGATTCCCACGTGAGAGACGCATGATTCCCAAGTGATTCCCACGTGATTCCCACGTGATTCCCACGTGACTCCCACGTGATTCCCACGTGATTGACGCATGATTCCCATGTGATTCCAACGTGATTGACACGTGATTTCCACGTGATTCCCACATGATTCCCACGTGATTGACACGTGATTCCCAAGTGCTTCCCACGTGATTCCCACATGACTGACACGTGATTCCCTCGTGATTCCAACCTGATTGACACGTGATTTCCACGTGATCCCCACGTGATTGACACGTGATTCCCACGTGATTCCCACGTGATTGACACCTGATTCCCATGAGATTCCCACGTGATTCCCACATGATTGACACGTGATTCCCACGTGATTACCACTTGTTTGATACGTGATTCCCACGTGATTCCCACGTGAATGACACGTGATTGACGCATGATTCCCACGTGATTTCCACGTGATTCCCACGTGATTGACACGTGATTCCCACGTGATTCCCAAATGCTTGTCACGTCATTCCCACGTGATGCCCACGTGATTCCCACGTGATTGACACCTGATTCCCACGTGATTCCACGTGATTCCCATGTGATTGACACGTGATTCCCAGGTGATTCCCACGTGATTCACACGTGATATCCACGTGAGTCCCACGTGATTCCCACGTGATTCTCTCGTGATGCCCACGTGATGCCCACGTGATTGACACGTGATTCCCTCGTGATTGACATGTGATTCCCACGTGATTCCCACGTGATTGCCACGTGATTCCCAAGTGATTGACAAGTGATTCCCACGTGATTCCCACGTGATTGACATTTGATTTCTACGTGATTCCCACGTGAGTCTCACGTGATTGCCACGTTATTCCCACGTGATTCCCACGTGATTGCCACGTTATTCCCACGTGATTCCCACGTGATTGCCGCATGATTCCCATGTGATTCCTACATGATTCCCACGTGATTGACCGGTGATTTCCACGTGATTCCCACATGATTCCCCCGTGATTCTCACGTGATTGACACGTGATTCCCACGTGATTCCCAAATGCTTGTCACGTCACTCCCACGTATGGCCACGTGATTCCCACGTGATTGACACCTGATGCCCATGTGATTTCCACGTGATTGACACGTGATTGACACGTGATTTCCACGTGACTCCCACGTGACTCCCATGTGATTCCCACGTGATTGACACGTGATTACCACGTGATTACCACGTTATAGACACGTGATTCCCACGTGATTCCCACGTGATTCCCTCGTGATTGCCACGTGATTCCCACGTGATTCTCACGTGATTCCCACGTGATTGACACGTGATTCCCACGTGATAGACACGTGATTTCCACGTGATTCCCACGTGATTCCCTCGTGATTGACACGTGATTCCCACATGATTCCCACGTGATTGACACGTTATTCCCACGTGATTCCCACGTGATTGCCACGTTATTCCCACGTGATTCCCACGTGATTGCCGCATGATTCCCATGTGATTCCTACATGATTCCCACGTGATTGACCGGTGATTTCCACGTGATTCCCACATGATTCCCCCGTGATTCTCACGTGATTCCCACGTGATTCCCACGTGTTTAACATGTGATTCCCACGTGATTTCCACGTGATTCCCACGTGATTCCCACGTGAATCCCACGTGATTCCCACGTGATTGCCGCATGATTCCCATGTGATTCCTACATGATTCCCACGTGATTGACACGTGATTTCCACGTGATTCCCACATGATTCCCCCGTGATTCCCACGTGAATGACACGTGATTCCCACGTGATTCCCACGTGATTCCAACGTGACTCCCATGTGATTCCCACGTGATTGGCACGTGATTACCACGTGATAGACACATGATTCCAACGTGATTCCCACGTGATTCCCTCGTGATTGACACGTGATTCCCACGTGATTCCTACGTGATACTCACGTGATTCCCACGTGATTTCCACGTGATTCCCACGTAATTCCCTCGTGATTGACACGTGATTCCCACATGATTCCCACGTGATTGACACGTCATTCCCATGTGATTCCCACGTGTTTAACACGTGATTCCCACGTGATTGACGCATGTTTCACATGTGATTCCCACGTGATTCCCACGTGATTGACACGTGATTTCCACGTGATTCCCACATGATTCCCCCGTGATTCTCACGTGATTGACACGTGATTCCCACGTGATTCCCAAATGCTTGTCACGTCATTCCCACGTATGCCCACGTGATTCCCACGTAATTCCCACGGGATTCCCACGGGATTCCCACGTGATTGACAAGTCATTCCAACGTTTTTCCCACGTGATTGACATGGGATTCCCACGTGATTCCCACGTGACTGACACGTGATCCCCACGTGAATCCCACGTGATTCTCACGTGATTCCCACGTGATTGACACGTGATTCCCACGTGGTTCCCACGTAATTGACACGTGATTCCCTCGTGATTCCCACGTGAATGACACGTGATTCCAACATGATTCCCATGTGAGTGACACGTGATCCCTACGTGATTCCCATGTGATTGACATGTGATTCCCACGTGATTCTCCCGTGATTCCCAGGTGATTCCCACGTGATTTCCACGTGAATGACACGTGATTCCCACATGATTCCCACGTGATTCCCACGTGATTGACACGTGATTTCCACGTGATTCCCACGTGATTCCCACGTGAATTCCACGTGATTGACATGTGATTCCCACCTGATACATACGAGATTCCCACGTGACTCCCACGTGATTGACACGTGATTCGCTCTTGATTCCAACGTGATTGACACGTGATTTTCACGTGATTCCCACGTGATTGACACGTGATTCCCACGTGATTCCCACGTGATTGATACCTGATTCCCATGAGATTCCCAAATGATTCCCACTTGATTGACACGTGATTCCCACATGATTCCCACGTGAATGACACTTGATTGACGAATGATTCCCACGTGATTCCCTCGTCATTGACACTTGATTCCCACATGATTCCCACGTGATTCCCACGTGATTGATGCATGATTCCCATGTGATTCGCACGTGATTGCCACGTTATTTCCACGTGATTCCCACATGATTCCCACGAGATTGACATGTGATTCCCACGTGATTCCCTCATGATTCCCACGTGATTGACACGTGATTCAAACGTGATTCCCTCGTAATTCCCACGTGATTCCATCGTGATTCCCACGTGAATGACACTTGATTTCCATGTGATTCCCACGGGATTCCCTCGTGATTCCCTCGTGATTGACACGTGATTACCACGTGATTGACACGTGATTCCCACGTGATTCCCACGTGATTTCCACGTGATTCCCATGAGATTCCCAAGTGATTCCCACGTGATTGACACGTGATTCCCACGTGAATCCCACGTGATTAACACTTGTTTCCCACGTGATTCCCACGTGATTCCCACGTGATTAACACCTGATTCCCACGTGATTCCCACGTGACTCCCACGTGAATGACACGTGATTCCCACGTGATTGACACGTGATTCCCACGTGATTATCACTTGATTCCAACGTGATTGACACGTTATTCCCACGTGACTGACACGTGATTCCCACGTAATTGACACGTGATTCCCCCTTGATTGACACGTGATTCCCACGTGATTCCCACGTGATTGACACGTGATTCCCACGTGATTCAAACGTGACTCCCATGTGATTCCCACGTGATTGACACGTGATTCCCACGTGATTACCACGTTATAGACACGTGATTCCCACGTGATTCCCACGTGATTCCCTCGTGATTGCCACGTGATTCCCACGTGATTCTCTCGTGATTCTCACGTGATTTACACGTGATTCCCACGTGATAGACACGTGATTTCCACGTGATTCCCACGTGATTCCCTCGTGATTGACACGTGATTCCCACATGATTCCCACGTGATTGACACGTGATTCCCACGTGATTCCCACGTGTTTAACACGTGATTCCCACGTGATTCCCACGTGATTCCCACGTGACTCACACGTGATTCCCACGTGATTCCCACGTGATTCTCACGTGATTCCCACGTGATTTCCACGTGATTCCCACGTAATTCCCTCGTGATTGACACGTGATTCCCACATGATTCCCACGTGATTGACACGTGATTCCCATGTGATTCCCACGTGTTTAACACGTGATTCCCACGTGATTGACGCATGTTTCACATGTGATTCCCACGTGATTCCCACGTGATTGACACGTGATTTCCACGTGATTCCCACATGATTCCCCCGTGATTCTCACGTGATTGACACGTGATTCCCACGTGATTCCCAAATGCTTGTCACGTCATTCCCACGTATGCCCACGTGATTCCCACGTGATTCCCACGGGATTCCCACGGGATTCCCACGTGATTGACAAGTCATTCCAACGTGATTCCCATGTGATTCCAACGTGATTGACACGTGATTCCCAGATGATTCCCACGAAATGCCTACGTGATTTCCACGTGATTGACACGTGATTCCCACGTGATTGACACGTGATTCCAACGTGTTTCCCACGTGATTGACACGGGATTCCCACGTGATTCCCACGTGACTGACACGTGATCCCCACGTGAATCCCACGTGATTCTCACGTGATTCCCACGTGATTGACACGTGATTCCCACGTGGTTCCCACGTAATTGACACGTGATTCCCTCGTGATTCCCACATGAATGACACGTGATTCCAACATGATTCCCACGTGAGTGACACGTAATCCCTACGTGATTCCCATGTGATTGACACGTGATTTCCACGTGATTACCACGTGATTGACACGTGATTCCCACGTGAATCCCACGTGATTGACACGTGATTTCCACGTGATTCCCACGTGACTCCCATGTGATTCCCACGTGATTGACACGTGATTCCCACGTGATTACCACGTTATAGACACGTGATTCCCACGTGATTCCCACGTGATTCCCTCGTGATTGCCACGTGATTCCACGTGATTCTCACGTGATTCCCACGTGATTGACAGATGCTTCCCACGTGATAGACACGTGATTTCCACGTGATTCCCATGTGATTCCCTCGTGATTGACACGTGATTCCCACATGATTTCCACGTGATTGACACGTGATTCCCACGTGTTTAACACGTGATTCCCACTTGACGCCCACGTGATTCCCACGTGACTGACGCATGTTTCCCATGTGATTCCCACGTGATTACCACGTGATTCCCACGTGATTCCCACTTGACTCCCACGTGATTCCCACGTGATTGCCGCATGATTCCCATGTGATTCCTACATGATTCCCACGTGATTGACACGTGATTTCCACGTGATTCCCACATGATTCCCCCGTGATTCCCACGTGAATGACACGTGATTCCCACGTGATTCCCACGTGATTCCAACGTGACTCCCATGTGATTCCCACGTGATTGGCACGTGATTACCACGTGATAGTCACGTGATTCCAGCGTGCTTCCCACGTGATTCCCTCGTGATTGACACGTGATTCCCACGTGATTCCCACGTGATTCTCACGTGATTCCCACGTGATTTCCACGTGATTCCCACATAATTCCCTCGTGATTGACACATGATTCCCACGTGATACCCACGTGTATAACACGTGATTCCCACGTGATTGACGCATGTTTCACATGTGATTCCCACGTGATTCCCACGTGATTGACACATGATTCCCACGTGATTCCCACGTGATTCCCACGTGATTATCACTTGATTCCCACGTGATTGCCATGTGATTCCCACGTGATTGACACGTGATTCCCACGTGATTGACACGTGATTCCCACGTGATTCCCACGTGATTTCCACGTGATTCCCATGAGATTCCCAAGTGATTCCCACGTGATTGACACGTGATTCCCACGTGAATCCCACGTGATGAACACTTGTTTCCCACGTGAATCCCACGTGATTCCCACGTGATTAACACTTGATTCCCACGTGATTCCCACCTGATTCCCACGTGAATGACACGTGATTCCCACGTGATTGACACGTGATTCCCACGTGATTATCACTTGATTCCCACGTGATTGACACGTGATTCCCACGTGACTGACACGTGATTCCCACGTAATTGACACGTGATTCCCCCTTGATTGACACGTGATTCCCACGTGATTCCCACGTGATTGACACGTGATTCCCACGTGATTCCCACGTGACTCCCATGTGATTCCCACGTGATTGACACGTGATTCCCACGTGATTACCACGTTATAGACACGTGATTCCCACGTGATTCCCACGTGATTCCCTCGTGATTGCCACGTGATTCCCACGTGATTCTCTTCTGATTCTCACGTGATTTACACGTGATTCCCACGTGATAGACACGTGATTTCCACGTGATTCCCACGTGATTCCCTCGTGATTGACACGTGATTCCCAAATGATTCCCACGTGATTGACACGTGATTCCCACGTGTTCCCACGTGTTTAACACGTGATTCCCACGTGACGCCCACGTGATTCCCACGTGACTGACGCATGTTTCCCATGGGATTCCCACGTGATTCCCAAGTGATTCAAACGTGATTCCCACGTGACTCACACGTGATTCCCATGTGATTCCTACATGATTCCCACATGATTGACACGTGATTTCCACGTGATTCCCACATTATTCCCCCGTGATTCTCACGTGATTGACACGTGATTCCCACGTGATTCCCAAATGCTTGTCACATCATTCCCACGTATGCCCACGTGATTCCCACGTGATTGACACCTGATGCCCACGTGATATCCACGTGATTCCCATGAGATTCCCAAGTGATTCCCATGTGATTGACACGTGATTCCCACGTGAATCCCACGTGATTAACACTTGTTTCCCACGTGATTCCCACGTGATTCCCACGTGATTGACACGTTATTCCCACGTGATTCCCATGTGATTGACACGTTATTCCCACGTGATTCCCACGTGACTCCCATGTGATTCCCACGTGATTGACACGTGATTCCCACGTGATTACCACGTTATAGACACGTGATTCCCACGTGATTCCCTCGTGATTGCCACGTGATTCCCACGTGATTCTCACGTGATTCCCACGTGATTGACATGTGATTCCCACGTGATAGACACGTGATTTCCACGTGATTCCCATGTGATTCCCTCGTGATTGCCACGTGATTCCCACGTGATTCTCTCGTGATTCTCACGTGATTTACACGTGATTCCCACGTGATAGACACGTGATTTCCACGTGATTCCCACGTGATTCCCTCGTGATTGACACGTGATTCCCACATGATTCCCACGTGATTGACACGTGATTCCCACGTGATTCCCACGTGTTTAACACGTGATTCCCACGTGACGCCCACGTGATTCCCACGTGACTCACACGTGATTCCCACGTGATTCCCACGTGATTCTCACGTGATTCCCACGTGATTTCCACGTGATTCCCACGTAATTCCCTCGTGATTGACACGTGATTCCCACATGATTCCCACGTGATTGACACGTGATTCCCATGTGATTCCCACGTGTTTAACACGTGATTCCCACGTGATTGACGCATGTTTCACATGTGATTCCCACGTGATTCCCACGTGATTGACACGTGATTTCCACGTGATTCCCACATGATTCCCCCGTGATTCTCACGTGATTGACACGTGATTCCCACGTGATTCCCAAATGCTTGTCACGTCATTCCCACGTATGCCCACGTGATTCCCACGTGATTCCCACGGGATTCCCACGGGATTCCCACGTGATTGACAAGTCATTCCAACGTGATTCCCATGTGATTCCCACGTGATTGACACGTGATTCCAACGTGTTTCCCACGTGATTGACACGGGATTCCCACGTGATTCCCACGTGACTGACACGTGATCCCCACGTGAATCCCACGTGATTCTCACGTGATTCCCACGTGATTGACACGTGATTCCCACGTGGTTCCCACGTAATTGACACGTGATTCCCTCGTGATTCCCACGTGAATGACACGTGATTCCAACATGATTCCCATGTGAGTGACACGTTATCCCTACGTGATTCCCATGTGATTGACACGTGATTTCCACGTGATTACCACGTGATTGACACGTGATTCCCACGTGAATCCCACGTGATTGACACGTGATTTCCACGTGATTCCCACGTGACTCCCATGTGATTCCCACGTGATTGACACGTGATTCCCACGTGATTACCACGTTATAGACACGTGATTCCCACGTGATTCCCACGTGATTCCCTCGTGATTGCCACGTGATTCCACGTGATTCTCACGTGATTCCCACGTGATTGACAGATGCTTCCCACGTGATAGACACGTGATTTCCACGTGATTCCCATGTGATTCCCTCGTGATTGACACGTGATTCCCACATGATTTCCACGTGATTGACACGTGATTCCCACGTGTTTAACACGTGATTCCCACTTGACGCCCACGTGATTCCCAAGTGACTGACGCATGTTTCCCATGTGATTCCCACGTGATTACCACGTGATTCCCACGTGATTCCCACGTGACTCCCACGTGATTCCCACGTGATTGCCGCATGATTCCCATGTGATTCCTACATGATTCCCACGTGATTGACACGTGATTTCCACGTGAATGACACGTGATTCCCACGTGATTGACACGTGATTCCCACGTGATTATCACTTGATTCCCACGTGATTGACACGTGATTCCCACGTGACTGACACGTGATTCCCACGTAATTGACACGTGATTCCCCCTTGATTGACACGTGATTCCCACGTGATTCCCACGTGATTGACACGTGATTCCCACCTGATTCACACGTGACTCCCATGTGATTCCCACGTGATTGACACGTGATTCCCACGTGATTACCACGTTATAGACACGTGATTCCCACGTGATTCCCACGTGATTCCCTCGTGATTGCCACGTGATTCCCACGTGATTCTCTCGTGATTCTCACGTGATTTACACGTGATTCCCACGTGATAGACACGTGATTTCCACGTGATTACCACGTGATTCCCTCGTGATTGACACGTGATTCCCACATGATTCCCACGTGATTGACACGTGATTCCCACGTGTTCCCACGTGTTTAACACGTGATTCCCACGTGACGCCCACGTGATTCCCACGTGACTGACGCATGTTTCCCATGGGATTCCCACGTGATTCCCAAGTGATTCCCACGTGATTCCCACGTGACTCACACGTGATTCCCATGTGATTCCTACATGATTCCCACATGATTGACACGTGATTTCCACGTGATTCCCACATTATTCCCCCGTGATTCTCACGTGATTGACACGTGATTCCCACGTGATTCCCAAATGCTTGTCACGTCATTCCCACGTATGCCCACGTGATTCCCACGTGATTGACACCTGATGCCCACGTGATATCCACGTGATTCCCATGAGATTCCCAAGTTATTCCCACGTGATTGACACGTGATTCCCACGTGAATCCCACGTGATTAACACTTGTTTCCCACGTGATTCCCACGTGATTCCCACGTGATTGACACGTTATTCCCACGTGATTCCCACGTGATTGACACGTTATTCCCACGTGATTCCCACGTGACTCCCATGTGATTCCCACGTGATTGACACGTGATTCCCACGTGATTACCACGTTATAGACACGTGATTCCCACGTGATTCCCACGTGATTCCCTCGTGATTGCCACGTGATTCGCACGTGATTCTCACGTGATTCCCACGTGATTGACATGTGATTCCCACGTGATAGACACGTGATTTCCATGTGATTCCCATGTGATTCCCTCGTGATTGACACGTGATTCCCACATGATTCCCACGTGATTGACACGTGATTCCCACGTGATTTCCACGTGTTTAACACGTGAGTCCCACGTGACGCACACGTGATTCCCACGTGACTGACGCATATTTCCCATGTGATTCCCACGTGATTCCCACGTGATTCCCACGTGATTCCCACGTGACTCCCACGTGATTCCACGTGATTGCTGCATGATTCCCATGTGATTCCTACATGATTCCCACGTGATTGACACGTGATTTCCACGTGATTCCCACATGATTCCCCCGTGATTCTCACGTGATTGACACGTGATTCCCCCGTGATTCCCAAATGCTTGTCACGTCATTCCCACGTATGCCCACGTGATTCCCACGTGATTGACACCTGATGCCCACATGATTCCCACGTGATTCCAACGAGATTGACACGTGATTCCCAGATGATTCCCACGTGATGCCTACGTGATTCCCACGTGAATGACACGTGATTCCCTCGTGATTCCCACGTGATTGACACGTGATTCCCACATCATTCATACGTGATACCCACTTGATTGACACATGATTCCCACGTGATTCTCACGTGATTCCCAGGTGATTCCCACGTGATTGACACGTGATTCCCTCGTGATTACCACGTGAATGACACGTGATTCCCACGTGATTCCCACGTGATTTCCACGTGATTGAAACGTGATTGAAACGTGATTCCCAACTGAATGTCACGTGATTCCCACGTGATTCCCACGTGATTGACACGTGATTTCCACGTGATTCCCTCGTGATTCCCACGTGATTGACACGTGATTCCCACGTGATTCCCACGTGATTCCCACGTGATTGACACGTGATTTCCACGTGATTCCCACGTGATTCCCACGGGATTCCCACGTGATTGACATGTGATTCCCACGTAATTGACACGTGATTCCCCCTTGATTGACACGTGATTCCCACGTGATTCCCACGTGATTGACACGTGATTCCCCCGTGATTCCCACGTGATTCCCATGTGATTCCCACGTGATTCCCACGTGATTGACACGTGATTCCCACGTGATTCCCACGTGAATGACACGTGATTGACGCATGATTCCCTCGTGATTCCCACGTGATGGACACTTGATTCCCACGTGATTCCCACGTGATTCCCACGTGATTGATGCATGATTCCCATGTGATTCGCACTTGATTGCCACGTTACTCCCACGTGATTCCCACTTGATTCCCACGAGATTGACATGTGATTCCCACCTGATTCCCTCGTGATTCCCACGTGATTGACACGTGATTCAAACGTGATTCCCTCGTATTTCCCACGTGATTCCATCGTGATTCTCACGTGAATGACACGTGATTCACAAGTGATTTCCACATGATTTCCACGTAATTCCCACGTGATTGACACGTGATTTCCAAGTGATTCCCACGTGATTCCCTCGTGATTCCCACGTGATTGACACGTGATTCCCACGTGATTGACACGTGATTCCCACGTGATTCCCACGTGATTTCCACGTGATTCCCATGAGATTCCCAAGTGATTCCCACGTGATTGACACGTGATTCCCACGTGATTCCCACGTGATTAACACTCGTTTCCCACATGATTCCCACGTGATTCCCACGTGATTAACACTTGATTCCCACGTGATTCCCACGTGATTTCCACGTGAATGACACGTGGTTCCCACGTGATTGACACGTGATTCCCACGTGATTATCACTTGATTCCCACGTGATTGCCACGTGATTCCCACGTGATTGACACGTGATTCCCACGTAATTGACACGTGATTCCCCCTTGATTGACACGTGTTTCCCACGTGATTGACCCGTGATTCCCACATGATTCCCACGAGACTCCCATGTGATTCCCACGTGATTGAAACGTGATTCCCACGTGATTACCACGTGATAGACACGTGATTCCCACGTGATTCCCACGTGATTCCCTCGTGATTGACACGTGATTCCCACGTGATTCCCTCGTGATTCCCACGTGATTGACTCGTGATTCCCACGTGATAGACACGTGATTTCCATGTGATTCCCACGTGATTCCCTCGTGATTGACACTTGATTTCCATGTGATTCCCTCGTGATTTCCATGTGATTCCCACGTGATTCCCTCGTGATTGACACGTGATTTCCATGTGATTCCCACGTGATTCCCTCGTGATTGACACGTGATTCCCACGTGATTCCCTCGTGATTCCCACGTGATTGACACGTGATTCCCACGTGATAGACACGTGATTTCCATGTGATTCCCACGTGATTCCCTCGTGATTGACACGTGATTCCCACGTGATTCCCTCGTGAATTCCATGTGATTCCCACGTGATTCCCTCGTGATTGACACGTGATTTCCATGTGATTCCCACGTGATTCCCACGTGAATGGCTCATGATTCCCACGTGATTCCCACGTGATTTCCACGTGATTGACACGTGATTCCCACGTGATTCCCAAGTGAATGTCACGTGATTCACACGTGATTCCCACGTGATTGACACGTGATTCCCACGTGATTCCCACGTGATTGACACCTGATTCCCATGAAATTCCTAAGTGATTCCCACGTGATTGACACGTGATTCCCACGTGATTCCCACGTGATTGACACGAGATTCCCACGTGATTCCAACGTGAATGACACGTGATTGACGAATGATTCCCACGTGACTCCCACGTGATTGACACGTGATTCCCACGTGATTCCTACGTGATTCCCACGTGATTCCCACGTGATTGAAACCTGATTCCCATGAGATTCCCAAGTGATTCCTACGTGATTGACACGTGAATCCCACATGATTCCCACGTGATTGACGCATGATTCCCATGTGATTCCCACGTGATTCCCACGTGATTCCCACGTGATTGACACGTGATTCCCTCGTGATTCCAACGTGATTGACACGTGATTCCCTCCTGATTCCAACGTGAATATCACGTGATTTCCACGTGATTCCCACGTGATTGACACGTGATTTCCACGTGATTCCCACGTGATTGAAACCTGATTCCCATGAGATTCCCAAGTGATTCCTACGTGATTGACACGTGATTCACACGTGATTCCCACGCGATTGACACGTGATTCCCACGTGATTCCAACGTGAATGACACGTGATTGACGCATGATTCCCACGTGATTCCCACGTGATTTACACGTGATTCCTTGAGATTCCCAAGTGATTCCCACGTGATTGACAAGTGATTCCCACGTGATTCCCACGTGATTAACACTTGATTCCCACGTCATTCCCAGGTGATTCCCACGTGATTAACACTTGATTCCCACGTGATCCCCACGTGATTCCCACGTGAATGACACGTGATTCCCACGTGATAGACATGTGATTCCCACGTGATTAACACTTGATTCCCACGTGATTCCCACGTGATTCCCACGTGATTGACAGGTTATTCCCACGTAATTGATACGTGATTCCCCCTTGATTGACACGTGATTCCCACGTGATTCCCACGTGATTGACACGTGATTCCCACGTGACTCCCATGTGATTCCCACGTGATTGACACGTGATTCCCACGTGATTCCCACGTGATTAACACTTTTTTCCCACGTGATTCCCACGTGATTCCCACGTGATTAACACCTGATTCCCACGTGATTCCCACGTGACTCCCACGTGAATGACACGTGATTCCCACGTGATTGACACGTGATTCCCACGTGATTATCACTTGATTCCAACGTGATTGACACGTGATTCCCACGTGACTGACACGTGATTCCCACGTAATTGACACGTGATTCCCCCTTGATTGACACGTGATTCCCACGTGATTCCCACGTGATTGACACGTGATTCCCACGTGATTCCCACGTGACTCCCATGTGATTCCCACGTGATTGACACGTGATTCCCACGTGATTACCACGTTATAGACACGTGATTCCCACGTGATTCCCACGTGATTCCCTCGTGATTGCCACGTGATTCCCACGTGATTCTCTCGTGATTCTCACGTGATTTACACGTGATTCCCACGTGATAGACACGTGATTTCCACGTGATTCCCACGTGATTCCCTCGTGATTGACACGTGATTCCCACATGATTCCCACGTGATTGACACGTGATTCCCACGTGATTCCCACGTGTTTAACACGTGATTCCCACGTGACGCCCACGTGATTCCCACGTGACTGACGCATGTTTCCCATGGGATTCCCACGTGATTCCCACGTGATTCCCACGTGATTCCCACGTGACTCACACGTGATTCCCACGTGATTCCCACGTTATTCTCACGTGATTCCCACGTGATTTCCACGTGATTCCCACGTAATTCCCTCGTGATTGACACGTGATTCCCACATGATTCCCACGTGATTGACACGTGATTCCCATGTGATTCCCACGTGATTCCCACGTGATTGACACGTGATTTCCACGTGATTCCCACATGATTCCCCCGTGATTCTCACGTGATTGACACGTGATTTCCACGTGATTCCCAAATGCTTGTCACGTCATTCCCACATATGCCCACGTGATTCCCACGTGATTCCCACGGGATTCCCACGGGATTCCCACGTGATTGACAAGTCATTCCAACGTGATTCCCATGTGATTCCAACGTGATTGACACGTGATTCCCAGATGATTCCCACGAAATGCCTACGTGATTTCCACGTGATTGACACGTGATTCCCACGTGATTGACACGTGATTCCAACGTGTTTCCCACGTGATTGACACGGGATTCCCACGTGATTCCCACATGACTGACACGTGATCCCCACGAGAATCCCACGTGATTCTCACGTGATTCCCACGTGATTGACACGTGATTCCCACGTGGTTCCCACGTAATTGACACGTGATTCCCTCTTGATTCCCACGTGAATGACACGTGATTCCAACATGATTCCCATGTGAGTGACACGTTATCCCTACGTGATTCCCATGTGATTGACATGTGATTCCCACGTGATTCTCCCGTGATTCCCAGGTGATTCCCACGTGATTTCCACGTGAATGACACGTGATTCCCACATGATTCCCACGTGATTTCCACGTGATTGATACGTGATTCTCAAGTGAATGTCACGTGATTCCCACGTGATTCCCACGTTATTCCCACGTGATTGACACGTGATTTCCACGTGATTCCCACGTGATTCCCACGTGAATTCCACGTGATTGACACGTGATTCCCACCTGATACATACGAGATTCCCACGTGACTCCCACGTGATTGACACGTGATTCGCTCGTGATTCCAACGTGATTGACACGTGATTTTCACGTGATTCCCACGTGATTGACACGTGATTCCCACGTGATTCCCACGTGATTGATACCTGATTCCCATGAGATTCCCAAATGATTCCCACTTGATTGACACGTGATGCCCACATGATTCCCACGTGAATGACACTTGATTGACGAATGATTCCCACGTGATTCCCTCGTGATTGACACTTGATTCCCACATGATTCCCACGTGATTCCCACGTGATTGATGCATGATTCCCATGTGATTCGCACGTGATTGCCACGTTATTTCCACGTGATTCCCACTTGATTCCCACGAGATTGACATGTGATTCCCACTTGATTCCCTCATGATTCCCACGTGATTGACACGTGATTCAAACGTGATTCCCTCGTAATTCCCACCTGATTCCATCGTGATTCCCACGTGAATGACACTTGATTCACAAGTGATTTCCACATGATTCCCACGTGATTCCCACGTGATTGACACGTGATTTCCATGTGATTCCCATGGGATTCCCTCGTGATTCCCACGTGATTGACACGTGATTCCCACGTGATTGACACGTGATTCCCACGTGATTCCCACGTGATTTCCACGTGATTCCCATGAGATTCCCAAGTGATTCCCACGTGATTGACACGTGATTCCCACGTGAATCCCACGTGATTAACACTTGTTCCCACGCGATTCCCACGTGATTCCCACGTGATTAACACCTGATTCCCACGTGATTCCCACGTGACTCCCACGTGAATGACACGTGATTCCCACGTGATTGACACGTGATTCTCACGTGATTATCACTTGATTCCAACGTGATTGACACGTGATTCCCACGTGATTGACACGTGAATCCCACGTGATTGACACGTGATTCCCCCTTGATTGACACGTGATTCCCACGTGATTCCCACGTGATTGACACGTGATTCCCACGTGATTCCCACGTGACTCCCATGTGATTCCCACGTGATTGACACGTGATTCCCACGGGATTACCACGTGATAGACACGTGATTTCCACGTGATTCCCACGTGATTCCCTCGTGATTGCCACGTGATTCCCACGTGATTCTCACGTGATTCCCACGTGATTGACACGTGATTCCCACGTGATAGACACGTGATTTCCACGTGATTCCCACGTGATTCCCTCGTGATTGACACGTGATTCCCACATGATTCCCACGTGATTGACACGTGATTCCCACGTGATTCCCACGTGTTTAACACGTGATTCCCACGTGACGCCCACGTGATTCCCACGTGACTGACGCATGTTTCCCATGTGATTCCCACGTGATTCCCACGTGATTCCCACGTGATTCCCACGTGACTCCCACGTGATTCCCACGTGATTGCCGCATGATTCCCATGTGATTCCTACATGATTCCCACGTGATTAACCGGTGATTTCCACGTGATTCCCACATGATTCCCCCGTGATTCTCACGTGATTGACACGTGATTCCCACGTGATTCCCAAATGCTTGTCACGTCATTCCCACGTATGGCCACGTGATTACCACATGATTGACACCTGATGCCCACGTGATTTCCACGTGATTCCCATGAGATTCCCAAGTGATTCCCACGTGATTGACACGTGATTCCCACGTGAATCCCACGTGATTGACACGTGATTTCCACGTGATTCCCACGTGACTCCCATGTGATTCCCACGTGATTGACACGTGATTCCCACGTGATTACCATGTTATAGACACGTGATTCCCACGTGATTCCCACGTGATTCCCTCGTGATTGCCACGTGATTCCACGTGATTCTCACGTGATTCCCACGTGATTGACAGATGCTTCCCACGTGATAGACACGTGATTTCCACGTGATTCCCACGTGATTCCCTCGTGATTGACACGTGATTCCCACATGATTTCCACGTGATTGACACGTGATTCCCACGTGTTTAACACGTGATTCCCACTTGACACCCACGTGATTCCCACGTGACTGACGCATGTTTCCCATGTGATTCCCACGTGATTACCACGTGATTCCCACGTGATTCCCACGTGACTCCCACGTGATTCCCACGTGATTGCCGCATGATTCCCATGTGATTCCTACATGATTCCCACGTGATTGACACGTGATTTCCACGTGATTCCCACATGATTCCCCCGTGATTCCCACGTGAATGACACGTGATTCCCACGTGATTCCCACGTGATTCCAACGTGACTCCCATGTGATTCCCACGTGATTGGCACGTGATTACCACGTGATAGTCACGTGATTCCAACGTGCTTCCCACGTGATTCCCTCGTAATTGCCACGTGATTCCCACGTGATTCCCACGTGATTCTCACGTGATTCCCACGTGATTTCCACGTGATTCCCACGTAATTCCCTCGTGATTGACACATGATTCCCACGTGATACCCACGTGTATAACACGTGATTCCCACGTGATTGACGCATGTTTCACATGTGATTCCCACGTGATTCCCACGTGATTGACACGTGATTTCCAAGTGATTCCCACATGATTCCCCCGTGATTCTCACGTGATTGACACGTGATTCCCACGTGATTCCCAAATGCTTGTCACATCATTCCCACGTATGCCCACGTGATTCCCACGTGATTCCCACGGGATTCCCACGGGATTCCCACGTGATTGACAAGTCATTCCAACGTGATTGACACGTGATTCCCAGATGATTCCCACGTGATAGACACGTGATTTCCACGTGATTCCCACGTGATTCCCTCGTGATTCCCACATGAATCCCCCGTGATTCCCAGGTGAATGACACGTGATTCCCACGTGATTCCTACGTGATTCCCACGTGATTCCCACGTGATTGAAACCTGATTCCCATGAGATTCCCAAGTGATTCCTACGTGATTGACACGTGAATCCCACATGATTCCCACGTGATTGACGCATGATTCCCATGTGATTCCCACGTGATTCCCACGTGATTCCCACGTGATTGACACGTGATTCCCTCGTGATTCCAACGTGATTGACACGTGATTCCCTCCTGATTCCAACGTGAATGTCACGTGATTTCCACGTGATTCCCACGTGATTGACACGTGATTTCCACGTGATTCCCACGTGATTGAAACCTGATTCCCATGAGATTCCCAAGTGATTCCTACGTGATTGACACGTGATTCACACGTGATTCCCACGCGATTGACACGTGATTCCCACGTGATTCCAACGTGAATGACACGTGATTGACACATGATTCCCACGTGATTCCCACGTGATTTACACGTGATTCCTTGAGATTCCCAAGTGATTCCCACGTGATTGACAAGTGATTCCCACGTGATTCCCACGTGATTAACACTTGATTCCCACGTCATTCCCAGGTGATTCCCACGTGATTAACACTTGATTCCCACGTGATTCCCACGTGATTCCCACGTGAATGACACGTGATTCCCACGTGATAGACATGTGATTCCCACGTGATTAACACTTGATTCCCACGTGATTCCCACGTGATTCCCACGTGATTGACAGGTGATTCCCACGTAATTGATACGTGATTCCCCCTTGATTGACACGTGATTCCCACGTGATTCCCACGTGATTGACACGTGATTCCCACGTACTCCCATGTGATTCCCACGTGATTGACACGTGATTCCCACGTGATTCCCACGTGATAGACACGTGATTCCCACGTGATTCCCTCGTGATTGACATGAGATTCTAACA
This sequence comes from Muntiacus reevesi, assembly GCF_963930625.1. Classification (NCBI taxonomy): domain Eukaryota; kingdom Metazoa; phylum Chordata; class Mammalia; order Artiodactyla; family Cervidae; genus Muntiacus; species Muntiacus reevesi. The sequence continues at coordinate 1,510,841 of NW_027078014.1, forward strand.
TGATTGCCACGTGATTCCTACGTGATTCCCACGTGTTTAACACGTGATTCCCACGTGACTTCCACGTGATTCCCTCGTGATTGACGCATCATTCCCATGTGATTCCCACGTGATTCCCTCGTGATTCCCACGTGACTCCCACGTGATTCCCAAATGCTTGTCTCGTCATTCCCACGTGATGCCCACGTGATTCCCACGTGATTGACACCTGATTCCCACGTGATTCCACCTGATTCCCACGTGAATGACACGTGATTGACGCATGATTCCCACGTGATTCACACGTGATTGACACGTGATTGACACGTGATTCCCACGTGATTCCCAAATGCTTGTCACGTCATTCCCACGTGATGCCCACGTGATTCCCACGTGATTGACACCTGATTCCCACGTGATTCCACGTGATTCCCATGTGATTGACACGTGATTCCCAGGTGATTCCCACGTGATTCCCACGCGATAGACACGTGATTCCCACGTGATTCAGACGTGATTCACACGTAACTTTCACGTGATTCACACTTGATTCCCACGTGATTCACACGTGATTCCCAAGTGATTCCCACGTGATTCCAACGTGATTGACACATGATTCCCAAATGATTCCCACGTGATGTCCACGTGATGCCCACGTGATTGACACATGATTCTCATGTGATTCCCACGTGATTGCCACGTGATTCCCACGTGATTGACACGTGATTCCCACGTGATTGACACGTGATTCCCACGTGATAGACACGTGATTTCCACGTGATTCCCACGTGATTCCCTCGTGATTGACACGTGATTCCCACATGATTCGCACGTGATTGACACGTGATTCCCACGTGATTCCCACGTGTTTAACACGTGATTCCCACGTGACGCCCACGTGATTCCCACGTGACTGACGCATGTTTCCCATGTGATTCCCACGTGATTCCCACGTGATTCCCACGTGATTCCCACGTGACTCCCACGTGATTCCCACGTGATTGCCGCATGATTCCCATGTGATTCCTACATGATTCCCACGTGATTAACCGGTGATTTCCACGTGATTCCCACATGATTCCCCCGTGATTCTCACGTGATTGACACGTGATTCCCACGTGATTCCCAAATGCTTGTCACGTCATTCCCACGTATGGCCACGTGATTACCACATGATTGACACCTGATGCCCACGTGATTTCCACGTGATTCCCATGAGATTCCCAAGTGATTCCCACGTGATTGACACGTGATTCCCACGTGAATCCCACGTGATTGACACGTGATTTCCACGTGATTCCCACGTGACTCCCATGTGATTCCCACGTGATTGACACGTGATTCCCACGTGATTACCATGTTATAGACACGTGATTCCCACGTGATTCCCACGTGATTCCCTCGTGATTGCCACGTGATTCCACGTGATTCTCACGTGATTCCCACGTGATTGACAGATGCTTCCCACGTGATAGACACGTGATTTCCACGTGATTCCCACGTGATTCCCTCGTGATTGACACGTGATTCCCACATGATTTCCACGTGATTGACACGTGATTCCCACGTGTTTAACACGTGATTCCCACTTGACACCCACGTGATTCCCACGTGACTGACGCATGTTTCCCATGTGATTCCCACGTGATTACCACGTGATTCCCACGTGATTCCCACGTGACTCCCACGTGATTCCCACGTGATTGCCGCATGATTCCCATGTGATTCCTACATGATTCCCACGTGATTGACACGTGATTTCCACGTGATTCCCACATGATTCCCCCGTGATTCCCACGTGAATGACACGTGATTCCCACGTGATTCCCACGTGATTCCAACGTGACTCCCATGTGATTCCCACGTGATTGGCACGTGATTACCACGTGATAGTCACGTGATTCCAACGTGCTTCCCACGTGATTCCCTCGTAATTGCCACGTGATTCCCACGTGATTCCCACGTGATTCTCACGTGATTCCCACGTGATTTCCACGTGATTCCCACGTAATTCCCTCGTGATTGACACATGATTCCCACGTGATACCCACGTGTATAACACGTGATTCCCACGTGATTGACGCATGTTTCACATGTGATTCCCACGTGATTCCCACGTGATTGACACGTGATTTCCAAGTGATTCCCACATGATTCCCCCGTGATTCTCACGTGATTGACACGTGATTCCCACGTGATTCCCAAATGCTTGTCACGTCATTCCCACGTATGCCCACGTGATTCCCACGTGATTCCCACGGGATTCCCACGGGATTCCCACGTGATTGACAAGTCATTCCAACGTGATTGACACGTGATTCCCAGATGATTCCCACGTGATAGACACGTGATTTCCACGTGATTCCCACGTGATTCCCTCGTGATTCCCACATGAATCCCCCGTGATTCCCACGTGAATGACACGTGATTCCCACGTGATTCCTACGTGATTCCCACGTGATTCCCACGTGATTGAAACCTGATTCCCATGAGATTCCCAAGTGATTCCTACGTGATTGACACGTGAATCCCACATGATTCCCACGTGATTGACGCATGATTCCCATGTGATTCCCACGTGATTCCCACGTGATTCCCACGTGATTGACACGTGATTCCCTCGTGATTCCAACGTGATTGACACGTGATTCCCTCCTGATTCCAACGTGAATGTCACGTGATTTCCACGTGATTCCCACGTGATTGACACGTGATTTCCACGTGATTCCCACGTGATTGAAACCTGATTCCCATGAGATTCCCAAGTGATTCCTACGTGATTGACACGTGATTCACACGTGATTCCCACGCGATTGACACGTGATTCCCACGTGATTCCAACGTGAATGACACGTGATTGACACATGATTCCCACGTGATTCCCACGTGATTTACACGTGATTCCTTGAGATTCCCAAGTGATTCCCACGTGATTGACAAGTGATTCCCACGTGATTCCCACGTGATTAACACTTGATTCCCACGTCATTCCCAGGTGATTCCCACGTGATTAACACTTGATTCCCACGTGATTCCCACGTGATTCCCACGTGAATGACACGTGATTCCCACGTGATAGACATGTGATTCCCACGTGATTAACACTTGATTCCCACGTGATTCCCACGTGATTCCCACGTGATTGACAGGTGATTCCCACGTAATTGATACGTGATTCCCCCTTGATTGACACGTGATTCCCACGTGATTCCCACGTGATTGACACGTGATTCCCACGTGACTCCCATGTGATTCCCACGTGATTGACACGTGATTCCCACGTGATTCCCACGTGATAGACACGTGATTCCCACGTGATTCCCTCGTGATTGACATGAGATTCTAACATGATTGCCACGTGATTCCTACGTGATTCCCACGTGTTTAACACGTGATTCCCACGTGACTTCCACGTGATTCCCTCGTGATTGGCGCATCATTCCCATGTGATTCCCACGTGATTCCCTCGTGATTCCCACGTGACTCCCACGTGATTCCCAAATGCTTGTCTCGTCATTCCCACGTGATGCCCACGTGATTCCCACGTGATTGACACCTGATTCCCACGTGATTCCACCTGATTCCCATGTGATTGACGCATGATTTCCATGTGATTCCTACGTGATTCACACGTGATTGACATGTGATTCCCACGTGATTCCCAAATGCTTGTCACGTCATTCCCACGTGATGCCCACGTGATTCCCACGTGATTGACACCTGATTCCCACGTGATTCCACGTGATTCCCATGTGATTGACACGTGATTCCCAGGTGATTCCCACGTGATTTCCACGCGATAGACACGTGATTCCCACGTGATTCAGACGTGATTCACACGTAACTTTCACGTGATTCACACTTGATTCCCACGTGATTCACACGTGATTCCCAAGTGATTCCCACGTGATTCCAACGTGATTGACACATGATTCACAAATGATTCCCACGTGATGTCCACGTGATGCCCACGTGATTGACACGTGATTCTCACATGATTCTCACGTGATTGCCACGTGATTCACACGTGATTGACACATGATTCCCACGTGATTCCCACGTGATTGACACGTGATTGACATGTGATTCCCACGTGAATCTCACGTGATTCCCACGTGATTGACACGTGATTGACAATGATTCCCACGTAATTGACACGTGATTCCCACGTGATGCCCACGTGATTGACACTTGATTCCCACGTGAATCTCACGTGATTCCCACGTGAATGACACGTGATTCCCACGAGATTCCCACATGATTCCCACGTGATTGACACGTGATTCCCACGTGATTCCCATGTGATTCCCACGTGATTCCCACGTGATGTCCACGTGAATCCCACATGGTTGACACGTGATTCCCACGTGATTCCCACCTGAATTACACGTGATTCCCACGCGATTGACACGTGATTCCCACGTGATTCCCACGTGATTCCCACGTGATTGTCACGTGATTCACACTTGATTCCCACGTGTTTCCACGTGATTCTCACGTGATTCCCACGTGATGCCCAAATGATTGTCACGTCATTCGAACGGGATGCACATGTGATTCCCACGTAATTCCCACGTTATTGACACGTGTTTCCCTAGTGATTCCCACGTGATTGATACGTGATTCCCACGTGATTCCCACGTGATTCCCACGTGAGTCCCACGCGATTGAGACGTGATTCCCTCCTGATTCCCACGTGATTCTCTCGTGATTCCCACGTGATTGTCATGTGATTCACACTTGATTCCACGTGTTTCCCACGTGATTCTCACGTGATTCCCACGTGATTGACACGTGATTCCCACGTGATTCCCACGTGATTCCCACGTGATTACCACGTGATTCCCATTTGATTCCCACGTGACTCCCATGTGATTCCCACATGATTGACGCATGATTCCCAAGTGATTGACACGTCATTCCCACGTTATTACCACGTGATTCCCACGTGACTTCCATGTGATTCCCACGTGAGAGACGCATGATTCCCAAATGATTCCCACGTGATTCCCACGTGATTCCCACGTGATTGACGCATGATTCCCATGTGATTCCAACGTGATTGACACGTGATTTCCACGTGATTCCCACATGATTCCCACGTGATTGACACGTGATTCCCAAGTGCTTCCCACGTGATTCCCACATGACTGACACGTGATTCCCTCGTGATTCCAACCTGATTGACACCTGATTCCCATGAGATTCCCACGTGATTCCCACATGATTGACACGTGATTCCCACGTGATTACCACGTGTTTGATACGTGATTCCCACGTGATTCCCACGTGAATGACACGTGATTGACGCATGATTCCCACGTGATTTCCACGTGATTCCCACGTGATTGACACGTGATTCCCACGTGATTCCCAAATGCTTGTCACGTCATTCCCACGTGATGCCCACGTGATTCCCACGTGATTGACACCTGATTCCCACGTGATTCCACGTGATTCCCATGTGATTGACACGTGATTCCCAGGTGATTCCCACGTGATTCCCACGCGATAGACACGTGATTCCCACGTGATTCAGACGTGATTCACACGTAACTTTCACGTGATTCACACTTGATTCCCACGTGATTCACACGTGATTCCCAAGTGATTCCCACGTGATTCCAACGTGATTGACACATGATTCCCAAATGATTCCCACGTGATGTCCACGTGATGCCCACGTGATTGACACATGATTCTCATGTGATTCCCACGTGATTGCCACGTGATTCCCATGTGATTGACACGTGATTCCCAGGTGATTCCCACGTGATTCCCACGCGATAGACACGTGATTCCCACGTGATTCAGACGTGATTCACACGTAACTTTCACGTGATTCACACTTGATTCCCACGTGATTCACACGTGATTCCCAAGTGATTCCCACGTGATTCCAACGTGATTGACACATGATTCCCAAATGATTCCCACGTGATGTCCACGTGATGCCCACGTGATTGACACATGATTCTCATGTGATTCCCACGTGATTGCCACGTGATTCCCACGTGATTGACACGTGATTCCCACGTGATGCCCACGTGATTGACACATGATTCCCACGTGATTCCCACGTGATTGACACGTGATTGACACGTGATTCCCACGTGAATCTCACGTGATTCCCACGTGATTGACACGTGATTGACAATGATTCCCACGTGATTGACACGTGATTCCCACATGATTCCCACGTGATTGACACGTGATTCCCATGTGATTCCCACGTGTTTAACACGTGATTCCCACGTGATTGACGCATGTTTCACATGTGATTCCCACGTGATTCCCACGTGATTGACACGTGATTTCCACGTGATTCCCACATGATTCCCCCGTGATTCTCACGTGATTGACACGTGATTCCCACGTGATTCCCAAATGCTTGTCACGTCATTCCCACGTATGCCCACGTGATTCCCACGTGATTCCCACGGGATTCCCACGGGATTCCCACGTGATTGACAAGTCATTCCAACGTGATTCCCATGTGATTCCCACGTGATTGACACGTGATTCCAACGTGTTTCCCACGTGATTGACACGGGATTCCCACGTGATTCCCACGTGACTGACACGTGATCCCCACGTGAATCCCACGTGATTCTCACGTGATTCCCACGTGATTGACACGTGATTCCCACGTGGTTCCCACGTAATTGACACGTGATTCCCTCGTGATTCCCACGTGAATGACACGTGATTCCAACATGATTCCCATGTGAGTGACACGTTATCCCTACGTGATTCCCATGTGATTGACACGTGATTTCCACGTGATTACCACGTGATTGACACGTGATTCCCACGTGAATCCCACGTGATTGACACGTGATTTCCACGTGATTCCCACGTGACTCCCATGTGATTCCCACGTGATTGACACGTGATTCCCACGTGATTACCACGTTATAGACACGTGATTCCCACGTGATTCCCACGTGATTCCCTCGTGATTGCCACGTGATTCCACGTGATTCTCACGTGATTCCCACGTGATTGACAGATGCTTCCCACGTGATAGACACGTGATTTCCACGTGATTCCCATGTGATTCCCTCGTGATTGACACGTGATTCCCACATGATTTCCACGTGATTGACACGTGATTCCCACGTGTTTAACACGTGATTCCCACTTGACGCCCACGTGATTCCCAAGTGACTGACGCATGTTTCCCATGTGATTCCCACGTGATTACCACGTGATTCCCACGTGATTCCCACGTGACTCCCACGTGATTCCCACGTGATTGCCGCATGATTCCCATGTGATTCCTACATGATTCCCACGTGATTGACACGTGATTTCCACGTGAATGACACGTGATTCCCACGTGATTGACACGTGATTCCCACGTGATTATCACTTGATTCCCACGTGATTGACACGTGATTCCCACGTGACTGACACGTGATTCCCACGTAATTGACACGTGATTCCCCCTTGATTGACACGTGATTCCCACGTGATTCCCACGTGATTGACACGTGATTCCCACCTGATTCACACGTGACTCCCATGTGATTCCCACGTGATTGACACGTGATTCCCACGTGATTACCACGTTATAGACACGTGATTCCCACGTGATTCCCACGTGATTCCCTCGTGATTGCCACGTGATTCCCACGTGATTCTCTCGTGATTCTCACGTGATTTACACGTGATTCCCACGTGATAGACACGTGATTTCCACGTGATTACCACGTGATTCCCTCGTGATTGACACGTGATTCCCACATGATTCCCACGTGATTGACACGTGATTCCCACGTGTTCCCACGTGTTTAACACGTGATTCCCACGTGACGCCCACGTGATTCCCACGTGACTGACGCATGTTTCCCATGGGATTCCCACGTGATTCCCAAGTGATTCCCACGTGATTCCCACGTGACTCACACGTGATTCCCATGTGATTCCTACATGATTCCCACATGATTGACACGTGATTTCCACGTGATTCCCACATTATTCCCCCGTGATTCTCACGTGATTGACACGTGATTCCCACGTGATTCCCAAATGCTTGTCACGTCATTCCCACGTATGCCCACGTGATTCCCACGTGATTGACACCTGATGCCCACGTGATATCCACGTGATTCCCATGAGATTCCCAAGTTATTCCCACGTGATTGACACGTGATTCCCACGTGAATCCCACGTGATTAACACTTGTTTCCCACGTGATTCCCACGTGATTCCCACGTGATTGACACGTTATTCCCACGTGATTCCCACGTGATTGACACGTTATTCCCACGTGATTCCCACGTGACTCCCATGTGATTCCCACGTGATTGACACGTGATTCCCACGTGATTACCACGTTATAGACACGTGATTCCCACGTGATTCCCACGTGATTCCCTCGTGATTGCCACGTGATTCGCACGTGATTCTCACGTGATTCCCACGTGATTGACATGTGATTCCCACGTGATAGACACGTGATTTCCATGTGATTCCCATGTGATTCCCTCGTGATTGACACGTGATTCCCACATGATTCCCACGTGATTGACACGTGATTCCCACGTGATTTCCACGTGTTTAACACGTGAGTCCCACGTGACGCACACGTGATTCCCACGTGACTGACGCATATTTCCCATGTGATTCCCACGTGATTCCCACGTGATTCCCACGTGATTCCCACGTGACTCCCACGTGATTCCACGTGATTGCTGCATGATTCCCATGTGATTCCTACATGATTCCCACGTGATTGACACGTGATTTCCACGTGATTCCCACATGATTCCCCCGTGATTCTCACGTGATTGACACGTGATTCCCCCGTGATTCCCAAATGCTTGTCACGTCATTCCCACGTATGCCCACGTGATTCCCACGTGATTGACACCTGATGCCCACATGATTCCCACGTGATTCCAACGAGATTGACACGTGATTCCCAGATGATTCCCACGTGATGCCTACGTGATTCCCACGTGAATGACACGTGATTCCCTCGTGATTCCCACGTGATTGACACGTGATTCCCACATCATTCATACGTGATACCCACTTGATTGACACATGATTCCCACGTGATTCTCACGTGATTCCCAGGTGATTCCCACGTGATTGACACGTGATTCCCTCGTGATTACCACGTGAATGACACGTGATTCCCACGTGATTCCCACGTGATTTCCACGTGATTGAAACGTGATTGAAACGTGATTCCCAACTGAATGTCACGTGATTCCCACGTGATTCCCACGTGATTGACACGTGATTTCCACGTGATTCCCTCGTGATTCCCACGTGATTGACACGTGATTCCCACGTGATTCCCACGTGATTCCCACGTGATTGACACGTGATTTCCACGTGATTCCCACGTGATTCCCACGGGATTCCCACGTGATTGACATGTGATTCCCACGTAATTGACACGTGATTCCCCCTTGATTGACACGTGATTCCCACGTGATTCCCACGTGATTGACACGTGATTCCCCCGTGATTCCCACGTGATTCCCATGTGATTCCCACGTGATTCCCACGTGATTGACACGTGATTCCCACGTGATTCCCACGTGAATGACACGTGATTGACGCATGATTCCCTCGTGATTCCCACGTGATGGACACTTGATTCCCACGTGATTCCCACGTGATTCCCACGTGATTGATGCATGATTCCCATGTGATTCGCACTTGATTGCCACGTTACTCCCACGTGATTCCCACTTGATTCCCACGAGATTGACATGTGATTCCCACCTGATTCCCTCGTGATTCCCACGTGATTGACACGTGATTCAAACGTGATTCCCTCGTATTTCCCACGTGATTCCATCGTGATTCTCACGTGAATGACACGTGATTCACAAGTGATTTCCACATGATTTCCACGTAATTCCCACGTGATTGACACGTGATTTCCAAGTGATTCCCACGTGATTCCCTCGTGATTCCCACGTGATTGACACGTGATTCCCACGTGATTGACACGTGATTCCCACGTGATTCCCACGTGATTTCCACGTGATTCCCATGAGATTCCCAAGTGATTCCCACGTGATTGACACGTGATTCCCACGTGATTCCCACGTGATTAACACTCGTTTCCCACATGATTCCCACGTGATTCCCACGTGATTAACACTTGATTCCCACGTGATTCCCACGTGATTTCCACGTGAATGACACGTGGTTCCCACGTGATTGACACGTGATTCCCACGTGATTATCACTTGATTCCCACGTGATTGCCACGTGATTCCCACGTGATTGACACGTGATTCCCACGTAATTGACACGTGATTCCCCCTTGATTGACACGTGTTTCCCACGTGATTGACCCGTGATTCCCACATGATTCCCACGAGACTCCCATGTGATTCCCACGTGATTGAAACGTGATTCCCACGTGATTACCACGTGATAGACACGTGATTCCCACGTGATTCCCACGTGATTCCCTCGTGATTGACACGTGATTCCCACGTGATTCCCTCGTGATTCCCACGTGATTGACTCGTGATTCCCACGTGATAGACACGTGATTTCCATGTGATTCCCACGTGATTCCCTCGTGATTGACACTTGATTTCCATGTGATTCCCTCGTGATTTCCATGTGATTCCCACGTGATTCCCTCGTGATTGACACGTGATTTCCATGTGATTCCCACGTGATTCCCTCGTGATTGACACGTGATTCCCACGTGATTCCCTCGTGATTCCCACGTGATTGACACGTGATTCCCACGTGATAGACACGTGATTTCCATGTGATTCCCACGTGATTCCCTCGTGATTGACACGTGATTCCCACGTGATTCCCTCGTGAATTCCATGTGATTCCCACGTGATTCCCTCGTGATTGACACGTGATTTCCATGTGATTCCCACGTGATTCCCACGTGAATGGCTCATGATTCCCACGTGATTCCCACGTGATTTCCACGTGATTGACACGTGATTCCCACGTGATTCCCAAGTGAATGTCACGTGATTCACACGTGATTCCCACGTGATTGACACGTGATTCCCACGTGATTCCCACGTGATTGACACCTGATTCCCATGAAATTCCTAAGTGATTCCCACGTGATTGACACGTGATTCCCACGTGATTCCCACGTGATTGACACGAGATTCCCACGTGATTCCAACGTGAATGACACGTGATTGACGAATGATTCCCACGTGACTCCCACGTGATTGACACGTGATTCCCACGTGATTCCTACGTGATTCCCACGTGATTCCCACGTGATTGAAACCTGATTCCCATGAGATTCCCAAGTGATTCCTACGTGATTGACACGTGAATCCCACATGATTCCCACGTGATTGACGCATGATTCCCATGTGATTCCCACGTGATTCCCACGTGATTCCCACGTGATTGACACGTGATTCCCTCGTGATTCCAACGTGATTGACACGTGATTCCCTCCTGATTCCAACGTGAATATCACGTGATTTCCACGTGATTCCCACGTGATTGACACGTGATTTCCACGTGATTCCCACGTGATTGAAACCTGATTCCCATGAGATTCCCAAGTGATTCCTACGTGATTGACACGTGATTCACACGTGATTCCCACGCGATTGACACGTGATTCCCACGTGATTCCAACGTGAATGACACGTGATTGACGCATGATTCCCACGTGATTCCCACGTGATTTACACGTGATTCCTTGAGATTCCCAAGTGATTCCCACGTGATTGACAAGTGATTCCCACGTGATTCCCACGTGATTAACACTTGATTCCCACGTCATTCCCAGGTGATTCCCACGTGATTAACACTTGATTCCCACGTGATCCCCACGTGATTCCCACGTGAATGACACGTGATTCCCACGTGATAGACATGTGATTCCCACGTGATTAACACTTGATTCCCACGTGATTCCCACGTGATTCCCACGTGATTGACAGGTTATTCCCACGTAATTGATACGTGATTCCCCCTTGATTGACACGTGATTCCCACGTGATTCCCACGTGATTGACACGTGATTCCCACGTGACTCCCATGTGATTCCCACGTGATTGACACGTGATTCCCACGTGATTCCCACGTGATTAACACTTTTTTCCCACGTGATTCCCACGTGATTCCCACGTGATTAACACCTGATTCCCACGTGATTCCCACGTGACTCCCACGTGAATGACACGTGATTCCCACGTGATTGACACGTGATTCCCACGTGATTATCACTTGATTCCAACGTGATTGACACGTGATTCCCACGTGACTGACACGTGATTCCCACGTAATTGACACGTGATTCCCCCTTGATTGACACGTGATTCCCACGTGATTCCCACGTGATTGACACGTGATTCCCACGTGATTCCCACGTGACTCCCATGTGATTCCCACGTGATTGACACGTGATTCCCACGTGATTACCACGTTATAGACACGTGATTCCCACGTGATTCCCACGTGATTCCCTCGTGATTGCCACGTGATTCCCACGTGATTCTCTCGTGATTCTCACGTGATTTACACGTGATTCCCACGTGATAGACACGTGATTTCCACGTGATTCCCACGTGATTCCCTCGTGATTGACACGTGATTCCCACATGATTCCCACGTGATTGACACGTGATTCCCACGTGATTCCCACGTGTTTAACACGTGATTCCCACGTGACGCCCACGTGATTCCCACGTGACTGACGCATGTTTCCCATGGGATTCCCACGTGATTCCCACGTGATTCCCACGTGATTCCCACGTGACTCACACGTGATTCCCACGTGATTCCCACGTTATTCTCACGTGATTCCCACGTGATTTCCACGTGATTCCCACGTAATTCCCTCGTGATTGACACGTGATTCCCACATGATTCCCACGTGATTGACACGTGATTCCCATGTGATTCCCACGTGATTCCCACGTGATTGACACGTGATTTCCACGTGATTCCCACATGATTCCCCCGTGATTCTCACGTGATTGACACGTGATTTCCACGTGATTCCCAAATGCTTGTCACGTCATTCCCACATATGCCCACGTGATTCCCACGTGATTCCCACGGGATTCCCACGGGATTCCCACGTGATTGACAAGTCATTCCAACGTGATTCCCATGTGATTCCAACGTGATTGACACGTGATTCCCAGATGATTCCCACGAAATGCCTACGTGATTTCCACGTGATTGACACGTGATTCCCACGTGATTGACACGTGATTCCAACGTGTTTCCCACGTGATTGACACGGGATTCCCACGTGATTCCCACATGACTGACACGTGATCCCCACGAGAATCCCACGTGATTCTCACGTGATTCCCACGTGATTGACACGTGATTCCCACGTGGTTCCCACGTAATTGACACGTGATTCCCTCTTGATTCCCACGTGAATGACACGTGATTCCAACATGATTCCCATGTGAGTGACACGTTATCCCTACGTGATTCCCATGTGATTGACATGTGATTCCCACGTGATTCTCCCGTGATTCCCAGGTGATTCCCACGTGATTTCCACGTGAATGACACGTGATTCCCACATGATTCCCACGTGATTTCCACGTGATTGATACGTGATTCTCAAGTGAATGTCACGTGATTCCCACGTGATTCCCACGTTATTCCCACGTGATTGACACGTGATTTCCACGTGATTCCCACGTGATTCCCACGTGAATTCCACGTGATTGACACGTGATTCCCACCTGATACATACGAGATTCCCACGTGACTCCCACGTGATTGACACGTGATTCGCTCGTGATTCCAACGTGATTGACACGTGATTTTCACGTGATTCCCACGTGATTGACACGTGATTCCCACGTGATTCCCACGTGATTGATACCTGATTCCCATGAGATTCCCAAATGATTCCCACTTGATTGACACGTGATGCCCACATGATTCCCACGTGAATGACACTTGATTGACGAATGATTCCCACGTGATTCCCTCGTGATTGACACTTGATTCCCACATGATTCCCACGTGATTCCCACGTGATTGATGCATGATTCCCATGTGATTCGCACGTGATTGCCACGTTATTTCCACGTGATTCCCACTTGATTCCCACGAGATTGACATGTGATTCCCACTTGATTCCCTCATGATTCCCACGTGATTGACACGTGATTCAAACGTGATTCCCTCGTAATTCCCACCTGATTCCATCGTGATTCCCACGTGAATGACACTTGATTCACAAGTGATTTCCACATGATTCCCACGTGATTCCCACGTGATTGACACGTGATTTCCATGTGATTCCCATGGGATTCCCTCGTGATTCCCACGTGATTGACACGTGATTCCCACGTGATTGACACGTGATTCCCACGTGATTCCCACGTGATTTCCACGTGATTCCCATGAGATTCCCAAGTGATTCCCACGTGATTGACACGTGATTCCCACGTGAATCCCACGTGATTAACACTTGTTCCCACGCGATTCCCACGTGATTCCCACGTGATTAACACCTGATTCCCACGTGATTCCCACGTGACTCCCACGTGAATGACACGTGATTCCCACGTGATTGACACGTGATTCTCACGTGATTATCACTTGATTCCAACGTGATTGACACGTGATTCCCACGTGATTGACACGTGAATCCCACGTGATTGACACGTGATTCCCCCTTGATTGACACGTGATTCCCACGTGATTCCCACGTGATTGACACGTGATTCCCACGTGATTCCCACGTGACTCCCATGTGATTCCCACGTGATTGACACGTGATTCCCACGGGATTACCACGTGATAGACACGTGATTTCCACGTGATTCCCACGTGATTCCCTCGTGATTGCCACGTGATTCCCACGTGATTCTCACGTGATTCCCACGTGATTGACACGTGATTCCCACGTGATAGACACGTGATTTCCACGTGATTCCCACGTGATTCCCTCGTGATTGACACGTGATTCCCACATGATTCCCACGTGATTGACACGTGATTCCCACGTGATTCCCACGTGTTTAACACGTGATTCCCACGTGACGCCCACGTGATTCCCACGTGACTGACGCATGTTTCCCATGTGATTCCCACGTGATTCCCACGTGATTCCCACGTGATTCCCACGTGACTCCCACGTGATTCCCACGTGATTGCCGCATGATTCCCATGTGATTCCTACATGATTCCCACGTGATTAACCGGTGATTTCCACGTGATTCCCACATGATTCCCCCGTGATTCTCACGTGATTGACACGTGATTCCCACGTGATTCCCAAATGCTTGTCACGTCATTCCCACGTATGGCCACGTGATTACCACATGATTGACACCTGATGCCCACGTGATTTCCACGTGATTCCCATGAGATTCCCAAGTGATTCCCACGTGATTGACACGTGATTCCCACGTGAATCCCACGTGATTGACACGTGATTTCCACGTGATTCCCACGTGACTCCCATGTGATTCCCACGTGATTGACACGTGATTCCCACGTGATTACCATGTTATAGACACGTGATTCCCACGTGATTCCCACGTGATTCCCTCGTGATTGCCACGTGATTCCACGTGATTCTCACGTGATTCCCACGTGATTGACAGATGCTTCCCACGTGATAGACACGTGATTTCCACGTGATTCCCACGTGATTCCCTCGTGATTGACACGTGATTCCCACATGATTTCCACGTGATTGACACGTGATTCCCACGTGTTTAACACGTGATTCCCACTTGACACCCACGTGATTCCCACGTGACTGACGCATGTTTCCCATGTGATTCCCACGTGATTACCACGTGATTCCCACGTGATTCCCACGTGACTCCCACGTGATTCCCACGTGATTGCCGCATGATTCCCATGTGATTCCTACATGATTCCCACGTGATTGACACGTGATTTCCACGTGATTCCCACATGATTCCCCCGTGATTCCCACGTGAATGACACGTGATTCCCACGTGATTCCCACGTGATTCCAACGTGACTCCCATGTGATTCCCACGTGATTGGCACGTGATTACCACGTGATAGTCACGTGATTCCAACGTGCTTCCCACGTGATTCCCTCGTAATTGCCACGTGATTCCCACGTGATTCCCACGTGATTCTCACGTGATTCCCACGTGATTTCCACGTGATTCCCACGTAATTCCCTCGTGATTGACACATGATTCCCACGTGATACCCACGTGTATAACACGTGATTCCCACGTGATTGACGCATGTTTCACATGTGATTCCCACGTGATTCCCACGTGATTGACACGTGATTTCCAAGTGATTCCCACATGATTCCCCCGTGATTCTCACGTGATTGACACGTGATTCCCACGTGATTCCCAAATGCTTGTCACATCATTCCCACGTATGCCCACGTGATTCCCACGTGATTCCCACGGGATTCCCACGGGATTCCCACGTGATTGACAAGTCATTCCAACGTGATTGACACGTGATTCCCAGATGATTCCCACGTGATAGACACGTGATTTCCACGTGATTCCCACGTGATTCCCTCGTGATTCCCACATGAATCCCCCGTGATTCCCAGGTGAATGACACGTGATTCCCACGTGATTCCTACGTGATTCCCACGTGATTCCCACGTGATTGAAACCTGATTCCCATGAGATTCCCAAGTGATTCCTACGTGATTGACACGTGAATCCCACATGATTCCCACGTGATTGACGCATGATTCCCATGTGATTCCCACGTGATTCCCACGTGATTCCCACGTGATTGACACGTGATTCCCTCGTGATTCCAACGTGATTGACACGTGATTCCCTCCTGATTCCAACGTGAATGTCACGTGATTTCCACGTGATTCCCACGTGATTGACACGTGATTTCCACGTGATTCCCACGTGATTGAAACCTGATTCCCATGAGATTCCCAAGTGATTCCTACGTGATTGACACGTGATTCACACGTGATTCCCACGCGATTGACACGTGATTCCCACGTGATTCCAACGTGAATGACACGTGATTGACACATGATTCCCACGTGATTCCCACGTGATTTACACGTGATTCCTTGAGATTCCCAAGTGATTCCCACGTGATTGACAAGTGATTCCCACGTGATTCCCACGTGATTAACACTTGATTCCCACGTCATTCCCAGGTGATTCCCACGTGATTAACACTTGATTCCCACGTGATTCCCACGTGATTCCCACGTGAATGACACGTGATTCCCACGTGATAGACATGTGATTCCCACGTGATTAACACTTGATTCCCACGTGATTCCCACGTGATTCCCACGTGATTGACAGGTGATTCCCACGTAATTGATACGTGATTCCCCCTTGATTGACACGTGATTCCCACGTGATTCCCACGTGATTGACACGTGATTCCCACGTACTCCCATGTGATTCCCACGTGATTGACACGTGATTCCCACGTGATTCCCACGTGATAGACACGTGATTCCCACGTGATTCCCTCGTGATTGACATGAGATTCTAACATGATTGCCACGTGATTCCTACGTGATTCCCACGTGTTTAACACGTGATTCCCACGTGACTTCCACGTGATTCCCTCGTGATTGACGCATCATTCCCATGTGATTCCCACGTGATTCCCTCGTGATTCCCACGTGACTCCCACGTGATTCCCAAATGCTTGTCTCGTCATTCCCACGTGATGCCCACGTGATTCCCACGTGATTGACACCTGATTCCCACGTGATTCCACCTGATTCCCACGTGAATGACACGTGATTGACGCATGATTCCCACGTGATTCACACGTGATTGACACGTGATTGACACGTGATTCCCACGTGATTCCCAAATGCTTGTCACGTCATTCCCACGTGATGCCCACGTGATTCCCACGTGATTGACACCTGATTCCCACGTGATTCCACGTGATTCCCATGTGATTGACACGTGATTCCCAGGTGATTCCCACGTGATTCCCACGCGATAGACACGTGATTCCCACGTGATTCAGACGTGATTCACACGTAACTTTCACGTGATTCACACTTGATTCCCACGTGATTCACACGTGATTCCCAAGTGATTCCCACGTGATTCCAACGTGATTGACACATGATTCCCAAATGATTCCCACGTGATGTCCACGTGATGCCCACGTGATTGACACATGATTCTCATGTGATTCCCACGTGATTGCCACGTGATTCCCACGTGATTGACACGTGATTCCCACGTGATTGACACGTGATTCCCACGTGATAGACACGTGATTTCCACGTGATTCCCACGTGATTCCCTCGTGATTGACACGTGATTCCCACATGATTCGCACGTGATTGACACGTGATTCCCACGTGATTCCCACGTGTTTAACACGTGATTCCCACGTGACGCCCACGTGATTCCCACGTGACTGACGCATGTTTCCCATGTGATTCCCACGTGATTCCCACGTGATTCCCACGTGATTCCCACGTGACTCCCACGTGATTCCCACGTGATTGCCGCATGATTCCCATGTGATTCCTACATGATTCCCACGTGATTAACCGGTGATTTCCACGTGATTCCCACATGATTCCCCCGTGATTCTCACGTGATTGACACGTGATTCCCACGTGATTCCCAAATGCTTGTCACGTCATTCCCACGTATGGCCACGTGATTACCACATGATTGACACCTGATGCCCACGTGATTTCCACGTGATTCCCATGAGATTCCCAAGTGATTCCCACGTGATTGACACGTGATTCCCACGTGAATCCCACGTGATTGACACGTGATTTCCACGTGATTCCCACGTGACTCCCATGTGATTCCCACGTGATTGACACGTGATTCCCACGTGATTACCATGTTATAGACACGTGATTCCCACGTGATTCCCACGTGATTCCCTCGTGATTGCCACGTGATTCCACGTGATTCTCACGTGATTCCCACGTGATTGACAGATGCTTCCCACGTGATAGACACGTGATTTCCACGTGATTCCCACGTGATTCCCTCGTGATTGACACGTGATTCCCACATGATTTCCACGTGATTGACACGTGATTCCCACGTGTTTAACACGTGATTCCCACTTGACACCCACGTGATTCCCACGTGACTGACGCATGTTTCCCATGTGATTCCCACGTGATTACCACGTGATTCCCACGTGATTCCCACGTGACTCCCACGTGATTCCCACGTGATTGCTGCATGATTCCCATGTGATTCCTACATGATTCCCACGTGATTGACACGTGATTTCCACGTGATTCCCACATGATTCCCCCGTGATTCCCACGTGAATGACACGTGATTCCCACGTGATTCCCACGTGATTCCAACGTGACTCCCATGTGATTCCCATGTGATTGGCACGTGATTACCACGTGATAGTCACGTGATTCCAACGTGCTTCCCACGTGATTCCCTCGTAATTGCCACGTGATTCCCACGTGATTCCCACGTGATTCTCACGTGATTCCCACGTGATTTCCACGTGATTCCCACGTAATTCCCTCGTGATTGACACATGATTCCCACGTGATACCCACGTGTATAACACGTGATTCCCACGTGATTGACGCATGTTTCACATGTGATTCCCACGTGATTCCCACGTGATTGACACGTGATTTCCAAGTGATTCCCACATGATTCCCCCGTGATTCTCACGTGATTGACACGTGATTCCCACGTGATTCCCAAATGCTTGTCACGTCATTCCCACGTATGCCCACGTGATTCCCACGTGATTCCCACGGGATTCCCACGGGATTCCCACGTGATTGACAAGTCATTCCAACGTGATTGACACGTGATTCCCAGATGATTCCCACGTGATAGACACGTGATTTCCACGTGATTCCCACGTGATTCCCTCGTGATTCCCACATGAATCCCCCGTGATTCCCACGTGAATGACACGTGATTCCCACGTGATTCCTACGTGATTCCCACGTGATTCCCACGTGATTGAAACCTGATTCCCATGAGATTCCCAAGTGATTCCTACGTGATTGACACGTGAATCCCACATGATTCCCACGTGATTGACGCATGATTCCCATGTGATTCCCACGTGATTCCCACGTGATTCCCACGTGATTGACACGTGATTCCCTCGTGATTCCAACGTGATTGACACGTGATTCCCTCCTGATTCCAACGTGAATGTCACGTGATTTCCACGTGATTCCCACGTGATTGACACGTGATTTCCACGTGATTCCCACGTGATTGAAACCTGATTCCCATGAGATTCCCAAGTGATTCCTACGTGATTGACACGTGATTCACACGTGATTCCCACGCGATTGACACGTGATTCCCACGTGATTCCAACGTGAATGACACGTGATTGACACATGATTCCCACTTGATTCCCACGTGATTTACACGTGATTCCTTGAGATTCCCAAGTGATTCCCACGTGATTGACAAGTGATTCCCACGTGATTCCCACGTGATTAACACTTGATTCCCACGTCATTCCCAGGTGATTCCCACGTGATTAACACTTGATTCCCACGTGATTCCCACGTGATTCCCACGTGAATGACACGTGATTCCCACGTGATAGACATGTGATTCCCACGTGATTAACACTTGATTCCCACGTGATTCCCACGTGATTCCCACGTGATTGACAGGTGATTCCCACGTAATTGATACGTGATTCCCCCTTGATTGACACGTGATTCCCACGTGATTCCCACGTGATTGACACGTGATTCCCACGTGACTCCCATGTGATTCCCACGTGATTGACACGTGATTCCCACGTGATTCCCACGTGATAGACACGTGATTCCCACGTGATTCCCTCGTGATTGACATGAGATTCTAACATGATTGCCACGTGATTCCTACGTGATTCCCACGTGTTTAACACGTGATTCCCACGTGACTTCCACGTGATTCCCTCGTGATTGGCGCATCATTCCCATGTGATTCCCACGTGATTCCCTCGTGATTCCCACGTGACTCCCACGTGATTCCCAAATGCTTGTCTCGTCATTCCCACGTGATGCCCACGTGATTCCCACGTGATTGACACCTGATTCCCACGTGATTCCACCTGATTCCCATGTGATTGACGCATGATTTCCATGTGATTCCTACGTGATTCACACGTGATTGACATGTGATTCCCACGTGATTCCCAAATGCTTGTCACGTCATTCCCACGTGATGCCCACGTGATTCCCACGTGATTGACACCTGATTCCCACGTGATTCCACGTGATTCCCATGTGATTGACACGTGATTCCCAGGTGATTCCCACGTGATTTCCACGCGATAGACACGTGATTCCCACGTGATTCAGACGTGATTCACACGTAACTTTCACGTGATTCACACTTGATTCCCACGTGATTCACACGTGATTCCCAAGTGATTCCCACGTGATTCCAACGTGATTGACACATGATTCACAAATGATTCCCACGTGATGTCCACGTGATGCCCACGTGATTGACACGTGATTCTCACATGATTCTCACGTGATTGCCACGTGATTCACACGTGATTGACACATGATTCCCACGTGATTCCCACGTGATTGACACGTGATTGACATGTGATTCCCACGTGAATCTCACGTGATTCCCACGTGATTGACACGTGATTGACAATGATTCCCACGTAATTGACACGTGATTCCCACGTGATGCCCACGTGATTGACACTTGATTCCCACGTGAATCTCACGTGATTCCCACGTGAATGACACGTGATTCCCACGAGATTCCCACATGATTCCCACGTGATTGACACGTGATTCCCACGTGATTCCCATGTGATTCCCACGTGATTCCCACGTGATGTCCACGTGAATCCCACATGGTTGACACGTGATTCCCACGTGATTCCCACCTGAATTACACGTGATTCCCACGCGATTGACACGTGATTCCCACGTGATTCCCACGTGATTCCCACGTGATTGTCACGTGATTCACACTTGATTCCCACGTGTTTCCACGTGATTCTCACGTGATTCCCACGTGATGCCCAAATGATTGTCACGTCATTCGAACGGGATGCACATGTGATTCCCACGTAATTCCCACGTTATTGACACGTGTTTCCCTAGTGATTCCCACGTGATTGATACGTGATTCCCACGTGATTCCCACGTGATTCCCACGTGAGTCCCACGCGATTGAGACGTGATTCCCTCCTGATTCCCACGTGATTCTCTCGTGATTCCCACGTGATTGTCATGTGATTCACACTTGATTCCACGTGTTTCCCACGTGATTCTCACGTGATTCCCACGTGATTGACACGTGATTCCCACGTGATTCCCACGTGATTCCCACGTGATTACCACGTGATTCCCATTTGATTCCCACGTGACTCCCATGTGATTCCCACATGATTGACGCATGATTCCCAAGTGATTGACACGTCATTCCCACGTTATTACCACGTGATTCCCACGTGACTTCCATGTGATTCCCACGTGAGAGACGCATGATTCCCAAATGATTCCCACGTGATTCCCACGTGATTCCCACGTGATTCCCACGTGATTGACGCATGATTCCCATGTGATTCCAACGTGATTGACACGTGATTTCCACGTGATTCCCACATGATTCCCACGTGATTGACACGTGATTCCCAAGTGCTTCCCACGTGATTCCCACATGACTGACACGTGATTCCCTCGTGATTCCAACCTGATTGACACCTGATTCCCATGAGATTCCCACGTGATTCCCACATGATTGACACGTGATTCCCACGTGATTACCACGTGTTTGATACGTGATTCCCACGTGATTCCCACGTGAATGACACGTGATTGACGCATGATTCCCACGTGATTTCCACGTGATTCCCACGTGATTGACACGTGATTCCCACGTGATTCCCAAATGCTTGTCACGTCATTCCCACGTGATGCCCACGTGATTCCCACGTGATTGACACCTGATTCCCACGTGATTCCACGTGATTCCCATGTGATTGACACGTGATTCCCAGGTGATTCCCACGTGATTCCCACGCGATAGACACGTGATTCCCACGTGATTCAGACGTGATTCACACGTAACTTTCACGTGATTCACACTTGATTCCCACGTGATTCACACGTGATTCCCAAGTGATTCCCACGTGATTCCAACGTGATTGACACATGATTCCCAAATGATTCCCACGTGATGTCCACGTGATGCCCACGTGATTGACACATGATTCTCATGTGATTCCCACGTGATTGCCACGTGATTCCCACGTGATTGACACGTGATTCCCACGTGATGCCCACGTGATTGACACATGATTCCCACGTGATTCCCACGTGATTGACACGTGATTGACACGTGATTCCCACGTGAATCTCACGTGATTCCCACGTGATTGACACGTGATTGACAATGATTCCCACGTGATTGACACGTGTTTCCCACGTGATTCCCACGTGAATGACACGAGATTCCCAAGAGATTCCCACGTGATTCCCACCTGAATTACACGTGATTCCCACGCGATTGACACGTGATTCCCACGTGATTCCCACGTGATTCCCACGTGATTGTCACGTGATTCACACTTGATTCCCACGTGTTTCCCACGTGATTCTCACGTGATTCCCACGTGATTCCCAAATGATTGTCACGTCATTCGAACGGGATGCACATGTGATTCCCACGTAATTCCCACGTTATTGACACGTGATTCGCTAGTGATACCCACCTGATTGATACGTGATTCCCACGTGATTCCCACGTGATTCCCACGTGAGTCCCACGCGATTGAGACGTGATTCCCTCCTGATTCCCACGTGATTCTCACGTGATTCCCACGTGATTGTCACGTGATTCACACGTGATTCCCACGTTATTCCCACGTGATTGACACGTGATTCCCACGTGATTCCAACCTGATTGACAAGTGATTCCCAAATGATTCCCACGTGATGCCCACGTGATTCCCACGTGATTCCCACGTGATTCCCACGTGAATGACACGTGTTTCCCACGTGATTCCCACGTAATTGACACGTGATTCCCACGTGATTGACACGTGATTCCCACGTGATTCCCACGTGATTGACACGTGATTCGCACGTGTTTCCCACGTGATTCTCAAATGATTCCCACGTGATTGACACGTGATTCCCACGTGATTCCCATGTGACTGACAAGTGATTCCCATGTGATTCCCACGTGATTCCCTCGTGATTGACTCGTGATTCCCACGTGACTCCCACGTGATTGACACGTGATTCCACGTGATTACCACGTGATTCCCACGTGATTCCCACGTGACTTCCACGTGATTTCCACGTGATTGACGCATGATTCCCATGTGATTCCCACGTGATTCCCACGTGATTCCCATGTGATTCCCACGTGACTCTCACGTGATTCCCACGTGATTGACGCATGATTCCCATGTGATTCCAACGTGATTGACACGTGATTTCCACGTGATTCCCACGTGATTCCCACCTGAAAGACACGTGATTCCCACGTGATTCCCACGTAATTGACATTTAATTCCCCCGTGATTGACACGTGATTCCCACCTGATTCCCACCTGATTGACACGTGATTCCGAAATGATTCCCACGTGATGCCCACGTGATTCCCACGTGATTCCCACGTGATTCCCACGTGAATGTTCCGTGTTTCCCACGTGATTCCCACATAATTGACACGTGATTCCCACGTGATTGACACGTGATTCCCACGTGATTCCCACGTGATTGACACGTAATTCCCACGTGTTTCCCACGTGATTCCCAAGTGATTTCCACGTGATTCTCACGTGATTCCCACGTGATTGACACGTGATTCCCACCTGATTCCCACCTGATTGACACGTGATTCCGAAATGATTCCCACGTGATGCCCACGTGATTCCCACGTGATTCCCACGTGAATGTCCCGTGTTTCCCACGTGATTCCCACATAATTGACACGTGATTCCCACGTGATTGACACGTGATTCCCACGTGATTCCCACGTGATTGACACGTGATTCCCACGTGTTTCCCACGTGATTCCCAAGTGATTCCCACGTGATTGACACGTGATTCCCACGTGATTCCCATGTGATTGAAACGTGATTCCCATGTGATTCCCACGTGATTCCCTCGTGATTGACACGTGATTCCCACGTGACTCCCACGTGATTGACATGTGATTCCCACGTGATTACCACGTGATTCCCACGTGATTCCCATGTGACTTCCACGTGATTCACACGTGATTGACGCATGATTCCCATGTGATTCCCACGTGATTCCCACGTGATTCCCACGTGATGCCCACGTGACTCCCACGTGATTCCCACGTGATTGACGCATGATTCCCATGTGATTCCAACGTGATTGACACGTGATTCCCACGTGATTTCCACGTGATTGACACGTGATTCCCACGTGAATCCCACGTGATTGACACCTGATTCCCATGAGATTCCCAAGTGATTCCCACTTGATTGAAACGTGATTCCCACGTGATTCCCACGTGATTGACAAGTGATTCCCACGTGATTCCCACGTGAATGACACGTGATTGACGCATGATTCCCACGTGATTCCCACGTGATTGACACGTGATTCCCACGTGATTCCCACGTGAATGACACGTGACTCCCACGTGATTGACACGTGATTCCCACGTGATTGACACGTGATTCCCACGTGTTTCCCACGTGATTCCCAAATGATTCCCACGTGATTGACACGTGATTCCTACGTGATTCCCATGTGATTGACACGTGATTCCCATGTGATTCCCACGTGATTCCCTCGTGATTGACACGTGATTCCCACGTGACTCCCACGTGATTGACACGTGATTCCCACGTGATTACCACGTGATTCCCACGTGATTCCCACGTGACTTCCACGTGATTCACAGGTGATTGACGCATGATTCCCATGTGATTCTCACGTGATTCCCACGTGATTCCCACGTGATTCCCACGTGACTCCCACGTGATTCCCACGTGATTGACGCATGATTCCCATGTGATTCCCACGTGATTCCCACATGATTCCCACGTGATTGACACGTGATTCCCAAGTGATTCCCACATGACTGACACGTGATTCCCACGTGATTGACACGTGATTCCCTCGTGATTCCAACGTTATTGACACGTGATTTCCACGAGATCCCCACGTGATTGACACGTGATTCCCACGTGATTCCCACGTGATTGACACCTGATTCCCATGAGATTCCCACGTGATTCCCACGTGATTGACACGTGATTCCCTCGTGATTCCAACGTTATTGACACGTGATTTCCACGAGATCCCCACGTGATTGACTCGTGATCCCCACTTGATTTCCACGTGATTCCCACGTGATTCCACGTGATTCCCACGTGATTCCACGTGATTCCAACGTGATTGACACGTGATTCCCACGTGATACCAACGTGATTGACACGTGATTCCCACGTGATTCTCACTTGATTCCCACGTGATTCCCACGTGATTGACACTTTATTCCCACACGATTCCCATGTGATTCCCACGTGATTGAGACGTGAATCCCACGTGATTCCAACGTGATTGATACGTGATTCCCCCGTGATTCCCACGTGATTACCACGTGATTCCCACGTGAATGTCACGTGATTCCCACGTGATTCCCAAGTGATTCCCACGTGATTGACACGTGATTCCCACGTAATTCCCACGTGAATGACATGTGATTCCCACGTGAATGACACGTGATTCCCACGTGAATGACACGTGATTCCCACGTGATTCCCATGTGCTTCCCACGTGATTGACACGTGATTCCCACATGATTTTCACGTGATTCTCTCGTGATTCCCACGTGATTCCCACGTGATTCCACTTCATTTCCATGTGATTTGGAATCTTTGAACTCTGTGTTCCTCTCGAACTGTCCCATGGATGTAAGGACGCCTGTGGAGAAGTGGCAACAAGCTAGTGCTTTCTCTAGTGTCTCCCCAGGGGCTTCAGACATCCCTTCTCCTTGTGAGATGAAATCCAGCTTGCACTCAAGCCACATCAGGAATTCCGGGCTGATTTCGATTCAGGGCATCTCGGGGTCGATTTCACTGGAGGCCACAAATTCAACCTCCCTCAACCAGACGTACAGCTGCGAGAAGCCTCCTCTTGTGGTGCTTGTGGACAGTTGGCATTCCTCTTGATTTGAAGCCAGGAAATCAGCTCACAGCTCGAGATGATTCGGAATACACGGAGCTCTTTCTGGTTGGTGAAGTGTCTTTACGATCCCTCTCAACTTGAGACAGTGTTCCTGGGGTATCTCTGGAGTGCCATCAAGGAAATCAAAGCTCCTTTCGGGATTGATGGGGAGCACGCAATTGCTCGGCATTCTGTGCAGGTGAATCGGGCCTCATCTCGCCGAGAGGGGGGAGTCTCATGGTTTTTCTCGAGTTGCGGCGGCAATCTGGGGTATATTCTCGAGTTAAGACGGGGATGGCCCTTCCAAACACGGGTGTGTTCAGCGACGTGAGCACTCCTGTCTAGTTGTGAGGGACCCCTCGGGAGTCCTCTCGCGGCTTGAAAGGGCCAGATTAAAACCTCTCAAGGTGAGGCGGCATACCCATTGTCCCTTTCCTGTTGCCACTGCCATCCTGGGATTCCTCTCCATTTTCGAGAGGAGTCAGGCATTGTCTCCTTTGGAATCATTGAACTCCGTGTTCCTCTCGAACTGTCCAATGGATGGGAGGCCACCTCTCTGTAAAAGGCAGGGAGCTAGGTCTTTTTCTACTGTCTCCCCAGGGGCTTCAGACTTCCCTTTATCTTGTGAGATGAAATCCAGCTTGCACTAAAGTCACTTCAGGAATTCCAGCCTGATTTAGAGTCAGGGCTTCTCGGGATTGATTCCAGTGGAGGCCATAAATTCAATGTCCCTCTCCCAGAAGTACAGCTGCGAGAAGCCTCCTCTTGTGGTGCTTTTGGACAGTTGGCATTCCTCTTGATTTGAAGCCAGTAAATTCGCCCTCACCTCTAGATGATTCGGGGTGCACGGAGCTCTTTCTGGTTCCTGCAGTGACCTCAGGATCCCTCTAGACTTGAGTGAGTGTTCCTTGGGTATCTCTGGAGTGCCATCAAGGAAATCAAGTCTCCATTCGGGTTTGTCGTGGAGCACGGAATTGCTCTGCACGCAGTGCAGGGGAATCGGGCTTCATCTCGCGGCGAGGGGGGAGTCTCATGGTTTTTCTCGAGTTGCGGCGGGAACCTGGGGTATATTCTCGAGTTTCGGCGGAGATAGCCCTTCCAAGCACGGCTCTGTTCAGCGACGTCAGGACTCCTGTCTAGTTGCGAGGGACCCCTCGGGGGTCTCCTCGCGGCTTGAAAGGGCCATATGAACAACTCTTGAGGTGAGGCCGAAGACCCAGGTTCCCTTTCCTGTTGCCACTGGGATCCTGGGATTCCTGTCCATTTTCCAGAGGAGTCAGGCATCGTCTGCTTTGGAATCATGGAACTCCGTGTTCCTCTCGAGCTGTCCAATGGATGGGAGGCCGCCTGTCGAGAACGGGCAGGGTGCAAGGGCATTCTCAAGTGTCACCCCAAGGGCTTCAGACATCCCTTCCTCTTTTGAGATGAAATCCAGCTTGCACTCAATTCACTGCATGAATTCCGGCCTGATTTTGAGTCAGGGCATGTCAGGGTCGATTCCGCTGGAGGCCATTATTTCATCGTCCCTCTCCCAGACGTACAGCTGCGAGAAGCCTCCTCTTGTGGTGCTTTTGGACAGTTGGCATTCCTCTTGATTTGAAGCCAGGAAATTCGCCCTCACCTGGAGATGATTGGTGGTACACGGAGCTCTTTCTGGTTCCTGCAGTGACATAAGGATCCCTCTAGACTTGAGTGAGTGTTCCTTAAGTTTCTCTGGAGTGCCATCAAGGAAATCAAGTCTCCTTTCGGGTTTGTCGGGGAGCACAGAATTGCTCTCCACGCAGGGCAGAGGCATCGAGCTTCATCTCGCGGTGAGGGGGAGTGTCATGTTATTTCTCGAGTTGCGGCGGGCACCTGGGATATATTCTCGAGTTTCGACGGGGATGGCCCTTCCAAACACGGGTGTGTTCAGCGACGTCAGGACTCCTGTCTAGTTGCGAGGGAACCCTCGGGAGTCTCCTCGCGGCTTGAAAGGGCCATAGGAAAACCTCTCGAGTTGAGGCGGCAGACCCATTGTCCCTTTCCTGTTGCCACTGCCATCCTGGGATTCTTGTCCATTTTCCAGAGGAGTCAGGCATCGTCTCCTTTGGAATCATTGAACTCCGTGTTTCGCTCGAGCTGTCCAATTCATGGGAGGCCGCCTCTTTAGAAAAGGCAGGAATCTAGGGCTTTCTCTAGTGTCTCCCCAGGGGCTTCAGACATCCATTTAACTTGTGAGATGATATCCAGCTTGCACTCAAGTCACTGCAAGAATTCCGGCCTGATTTAGTGTCAGGGCATCTCGGGGTCGATTCCAGTGGAGGCCATATATTCAACGTCCCTTTCCCAGATGTACAGCTGCGAGAAGCCTCCTCTTGTGGTGCTTGTGGACAGGTGGCATTCCTCTTGATTTGAAGCCAGGAAGTTCGCTCTCACCTCGAGATGATTGGGGGTACACGGAGCACTTTCTGGTTCCTGCAGTTACCTCAAGATGCCTCTAGACTTGAGAGAGTGTTCCTTGAGTTTCTCTAGAGTGCCATCAAGGAAATCAAGGCTCCTTTCGGGTTTGAATGGGAGCACGGAATTGCTCTGCACACAGTGCAGGGGAATCAGGCTTCATCTCACGGCGAGAGGGGAGTCTCATTGTTTTACTCGAGTTGAGGCGGGAACCTGGGGTATATTCTCGAGTTACGGCGGGAATGGCCCTTCCAAACACGGGTGTGTTCAGCAAAGTCAGGACTCCTATCTAGTTGGGAAGCAACCCTCGGGAGTCTCCTCGCGGCTTGAAAGGGCCATAGGAACACCTCTCGAGGTGAGGACACAGACCCAGGTTCCCTTTCTGGTTGCCACTGGGATCCTGGGATTCCTGTCCATTTTCCAGAAGAGTCAGGCATAGTCTCATTTGGAATCATTGAACTCCGTGTTACTCTCAAGCTGTCCAATGGATGGGAGGCCACATATCGAAAAAGGGCAGGGTGCTAGGGAATTCTCTAGTGTGTTCCCAGGGGCTTCAGATATCCCTTCATGTTGTGAGATGAAATCCAGCTTGCATTCAAATCACTTCAGGAATCCTGGCCTGATTTCGATTCAGGGCATCTGTGGTCGATTCCACTGGAGGCCGCAAATTCAACCTCCCACAATCAGACGTAAAGCTGCGAGAAGCCTCCTCTTGTGGTGCCTGTGGACAGTTGGCATTCCTCTTGATTTGAAGCCAGGAAATCAGCTCTCAGCTCGAGAAGATTCGGAATACACGGAGCTGTTACTGGTTGGTGAAGTGACTTTAGGATCCATCTAGACTTGAGACAGTGATCCTGGTGACTCTCTGGAGTGCCATCAAGGAAATCAAGGCTCCTTTCGGGTTTGATGGGGAGCACGCAATTGCTCTGCATGCTGTGCACGGGAATCGGGCATCATCTTGCAGCGAGGGTGGAGTCTCATGGTTTGTCTCGAGTTTCGGAGGGAACCTGGGGTATATTCTCGAGTTACGACGGGGATGGCCCTTCCAAACATGGGTGTGTATAGCGACGTCAGGACTCCTGTCTAGTTTCGAGGTACCCCTCGGGATTCTCCTTGCGGCTTGAAAGGGCCATAGGAAAACCTCTCGAGGTGAGGCGGCAGACCCATTTTCCCTTTCCTGTTGCCACTGGGATCCTGGGATTCCTGTCCATTTTCCAGAGGAGTGAGGCATCATCTCCTTTGGAATCATTGAACTCCGTGTTCCTCTCGAGCTGTCCAATTGATGGAAGGCCGCCTCTCTAGAAAAGGCAGGGAGCTAGGGCTTCGTCTATTGTCTCCCCAGGGGCTTCAGACATCCCTTTATCTTGTGAGATGAAATTCAGCTTGCACTCAAGTCACTGCAAGAATTACAGCCTGATTTAGAATCAGGGCATCTCCGGGTTGATTCCAGTGGAGGCCATAAATTCAACGTCCCTCTCCCAGACGTACAGCTGCGAGAAGCCTCCTCTTGTGGTGCCTGTGGACAGTTGGCATTCCTCATGATTTGAAGCCAGGAAATTTGCTCTCACCTCGAGATGATTGGGGGTACTCGGAGCTCTCTCTGGTTCCTGCAATGACCTCAGGTTTCCTCTAGACTTGAGAGAGTGTTCTTTGAATTTCTCTGGAGTGCCTTCAAGGAAATAAAGGCTCCTTTCGGGTTTGACGAGGAGCACGAAATTGCTCTGCACGCAGTGCAGGGGCATCGGGCTTCATCTCACGGCGAATGGGGAGTCTCATGGTTTTTCTCGAGTTGCGGCAGGAACCTGGGGTATATTCTCGAGTTACGGCGGGGATGGCCCTTCCAAACACGGGTTTGTTCAGCGAAGTCAGGACTCCTGTCTAGTTGCGAGGGACCCCTCGGGAGTCTCCTCGGGGCTTGAATGGGCCAGAGGAACACCTCTCGATGTGAGGCCACAGACACAGATTCCCATTCCTGTTGCCACTGGGATCCTGGGATTCCTGTCCATTTTCCACAGGAGTCAGGCATCGTCTCTTTTGGAATCATGGAACTCCGTGTTCCTCTCGAGCTGTCCAATGGATGGGAGGCCGCCTGTCGAGAAAGGGCAGGGTGCTAGGGCACTCTCTAGTGTCTCCCCAGGGGCTTCAGACATCCCTTCATCTTGTGAGATGAAATCCAGCTTGCACTCATGTCACTGCAGTAATTCCGGCCTGATTTCGAGTCAAGGCATCTCGGGGACGATTCCACTGGAGGCCGCAAGTTCAACCTACCTCAACCAGACGTATAGTTGTGAGAAGCCTCCTCTTGTGGTGCTTGTTGACAGTTGGCATTCCTCTTGATTTGAAGCCAGGAAATCAGCTCTCAGCTCGAGAAGATTCGGAATACCAGGAGCTGTTTCTGGTTGGTGAATTGCCTTTAGGATCCCTCTAGTCTTGAGTCAGTGTTTCCAGGGTTTCTCTGGAGTGCCATCAACGAAATCAAGGCTCCTTTCGGGTTTGATGGGGAGCACGCAATTGCTCTGCAGGCTGTGCATGGGAATTGGGCCGCATCTCGCGGCGAGGGGGGAGTCTCATGGTTTTTCTCGAGTTGCCGAGGGAACCTAGGGTATACTCTCGAATTACGACGCCGATGGCCCTTCCAAACACGGGTGTGTTCAGCGACGTCAGGTCTCCTGTCTAGTTGCGAGGGACCCCTCGGGAATCTCCTCGCGGCTTGAAAGGGCCATAGGAAAACCTCTCGAGGTGAGGGGGAGACCCATTGTCCCTTTCCTGTTTCCACTGTGAGCATGGGCTTCCTATCCTTTTCCCAGAGGAGTCAGGCATTGTCTCCTTTGGAATCATTGAACTCCGTGTTCCCTTCGAGCTGTCCAATGAATGGGAGGCCGCCGCTTTGCAAAAGGCAGGGAGCTAAGGCTTTCTCTAGTATCTCCCCAGGGGCTTCAGACATCCCTTCATCTTGTGAGATGAAATCCAGCTTTCACTCAAGCCACTGCAGGAATTCCGTCCTGATTTCGTGTCAGGGCATCTCGGGGTCGATTCCACTGGAGCCCGCAAATTCAACCTCCCTCAACCAGACGTACAGCTGTGAGAAGCCTCCACTTGCGGTGCTTGTGGACAGTTGGCATTCCTCTTGATTTGAAGCCATGAAGTTCCCTCTCACCTCGAGATGATAGGGTGTACACGGAGCTCTTTCCGGTTCCTGCAGCGACCTCAGGATCCCTCTAGACTTGAGAGAGTGTTCCTTGAGTTTCTCTGCAGTGCCATCAAGGAAATCAAGGCTCCTTTTGGGTTTGACGGGAGCACGGAATTGCTCTGCATGCAGTGCAGGGGAATCGGGCTTCATCTCGCGGCGACGTGGGAGTCTCATGGTTTTTCTCGAATTGCGGCGGGAACTTGGGGTATATACTCGAGTTAAGACGCGGATGGCCCTTCCAAACACGGGTGTGTTTAGCGACGTCAGGACTCCTGTCTAGTTGCGAGGGACCCCTCGGTTGTCTCCTCGCTGCTTGACAGGGCCATAGGAAAACCTCTCAAGGTGAGGCGGCAGACCCATTTTCCCTTTCCTGTTGCCACTGGGATGCTGGGATTACTGTCCATTTTCCAGAGGAGTCAGGCATCATCTCCTTTGGAATCATTGAACTCTGTGTTGCTCTGGAGCTGTCCAATTGATCGAAGGCCGCCTCTCTAGAAAAGGCAGGGAGCTAGTGCTTCCTCTAGTGTCTCTCCAGGTGCTTCAGACATCCCTTTATCTTGTCAGATGAAATCCAGCTTGCACTCAAGTCACTGCAAGAATTCCAGCCTGATTTTGAGTCAGGGCATTTCAGGGTCGATTCCAGTGGAGGCCATAATTTCAACGTCGCTCTCCCAGACGTACAGCTGCGAGAAGCCTCCTCTTGTGTTGCTTGTGTACAGTTGGCATTCCTCTTGATATGAAGCCAGGAAATTCGCTCTCACCTCGAGATGATTGTGGGTACATGGAGCTTTTCCTGGTTCCTGCAGTGACATCAGGATCCCTCTAGACTTGAGAAACGGTTCCTTGAGTTTCTCTGGAGTGCCATCAAGGAAATCAAGGCTCCTTTCGGGTTTGACGGGGAGCACGGAATTGCTATGCACGCAGTGCAGGGGAATCGGGCTTCATCTCGTGGAGAGGGGGGAGTCTCATGGGTTTTTTCGAGTTGCGTCGTGAACCTGGGGTATATTCTCGAGTTACGGCGGGGATGGCCCTTCCAAACACGGGTATGTTCAGCGACGTCAGGACTCCTGTCTAGTTGCGAGGGACCCCTCGGGAGTCTCCTTGTGGCTTGAAAGGACCATAGAAAAACCTCTCGAGGTGAGGCAGCAGACCCATTGTTCCTTTCCTGTTGCCACTGTGATCCTGGGGTTCCTGTCCATTTTCCAGAGGAGTCAGGCATCTTCTCTTTTGGAATCAGTGAACTCCGTGTTCCTCTCGAGCTGTCCAATGGATGGGAGGCCATCTGTCGAGAAAGGGCAGGGTGCTAGGGCATTCTCTAGTGTCTCCCCAGGGGCTTGAGACATCCCTTCATCTTGTGAGATGAAATCCAGCTTGCACTCATGTCACTGCAGGAATTCCGGCCTGATTTCAAGTCAGGGCATCTCAGGGTCAATTCCCCTGGAGGCCACAAATTCAAACTCCCTCAACCAGACGTACAGCTGCGAGAAGCCTCCTCTTGTGGTGCTTATGGACAGTTGGCATTCCTCTTGATTTGAAGCCAGGAAATCAGCTCTCAGCTCGAGAATATTTGGAATACACGGAGCTGTTTTTGGTTGGTGAAGTGACTTTAGGATCCCTCTAGTCTTGAGATAGTGTTCCTGGGGTTTCTCTGGAGTGCCATCCAGGAAATCAAGGCTTCTTTCGGGTTTGATGGGGAGCTCGCAATTGCTCTGCAGGCTGTGCAGGGGAATCGGGCCTCATCTCGCGGCGAGGGGTGAGACTCATGGTTTTTCTCGCGTTTTGGCGGGAAACTGGGGTATATTCTCGAGTTACGGCGGAGATTGACCTTCCAAACACGGGTGTGTTCAGCGACGTCAGGACTCCTGTCTAGTTGGGAGGAACCACTCAGGAATCTCCTCGAGACTTGAAAGGGGCATAGGAACACCTCTCGAGGTGAGTCCCCAGACCCAGGTTCCCTTTCCTGTTGCCACTGGGATCCTGGGATTTCTGTCCATTTTCCAGAGGATTCAGTCATCGTCTCCTTTGGAATCATTGAACTCCGTGTTCCTCTCGAGCTGTCCAATGGATGGGAGGCAGCCGCTTTGGAAGAGGCAGGGAGCTAAAGCTTTCTCTAGTGTCTCCCCAGGGGCTTCAGACATCCCTTCATCTTGTGAGATGAAATCCAGCTTGCACTCAAGTCACTGCAGGAATTCCGGCCTGATTACGAGTCAGGGCATCTCGGGGTCGATTCCACTGGAGGCCGCAAATTCCACCTCCCTCAACCAGACGTACAGCTGCGAGAAGCCTCCTCTTGTGGTGCTTTTGGACAGTTGGCATTGCTCTTGATTTGAAGCCAGGAAATTTGCTCTCACCTCGAGATGATTGGGGGTACACGGAGCTCTTTCTGGTTCCTGCAGTGACCTCAGGACCCCTCTAGAATTGATAGAGTGTTTCTTGAGTTTCTCTGGAGTGCCTCAAGGAAATCAAGGCTCCTTTCGAGTTTGACAGGGTGCACGAAGTTGCTCTGCAAACAGTGCAGGGTAATCGGGCTTCATCTTGCGGCGAGCGTGGAGTCTCATTGTTTTTCTCGAGTTGCGGCGGGAACATGGGGTATATTCTCGAGTTACGGCGGGCTTGGCCCTTCCAAACACGAGTGTGTTCAGCGAAGTCAGGACTCCTGTCTAGTTGCGAGGGACCCCTCGGGAGAATCCTCGCGGCTTGAAAGGGCCATAGGAACACCTCTGGAGGTGAGGCCGCTGACCCAGGTTCCCTTTCCTGTTGCCACTGGGATCCTGGGATTCCGGTTCATTTTCCAGAGGAATCAGGCATTGTCTCCTTTGGAATCATTCAACTCTGTCTTCCTCTCTAGCTGTCCAATGGATTGGAGGCCGCCTGTCCAGAAAGGGCAGGGTGCTAAGTCATTCTCTAGTGTCTCCCCAGGGGCTTCAGATATCCCTTCATCTTGTGAGATGAAATCCAGCTTGCACTCAAGTCACTGCAGGAATTCCGGCCTGATTTCGAGTCAGGGCATCTCGGGGTCGATTCCACTGGAGGCCGCAAATTCCACCTCCCTCAACCAGACGTACAGCTGCGAGAAGCCTCCTCTTGTGGTGCTTTTGGACAGTTGGCATTGCTCTTGATTTGAAGCCAGGAAATTCGCTCTCACCTCGAGATGATTGGGGGTACACGGAGCTCTTTCTGGTTCCTGCAGTGACCTCAGGACCCCTCTAGAATTGATAGAGTGTTTCTTGAGTTTCTCTGGAGTGCCTCAAGGAAATCAAGGCTCCTTTCGAGTTTGACGGGGTGCACGAAGTTGCTCTGCAAACAGTGCAGGGTAATCGGGCTTCATCTCGCGGCGAGCGGGGAGTCTCATGGTTTTTCTCGAGTTGCGGCGGGAACATGGGGTATATTCTCGAGTTACGGCGGGCTTGGCCCTTCCAAACACGAGTGTGTTCAGCGAAGTCAGGACTCCTGTCTAGTTGCGAGGGACCCCTCGGGAGAATCCTCGCGGCTTGAAAGGGCCATAGGAACACCTCTGGAAGTGAGGCCGCTGACCCAGGTTCCCTTTCCTGTTGCCACTGGGATCCTGGGATTCCGGTTCATTTTCCAGAGGAATCAGGCATTGTCTCCTTTGGAATCATTCAACTCTGTCTTCCTCTCTAGCTGTCCAATGGATTGGAGGCCGCCTGTCCAGAAAGGGCAGGGTGCTAAGTCATTCTCTAGTGTCTCCCCAGGGGCTTCAGACATCCCTTCATCTTGTGAGATGAAATCCAGCTTGCACTCAAGTCACTGCAGGAATTCCGGCCTGATTTCGAGTCAGGGCATCTCGGGGTCGATTCCACTGGAGGCCGCAAATTCCACCTCCCTCAACCAGACGTACAGCTGCGAGAAGCCTCCTCTTGTGGTGCTTGTACACAGTTGGCATTCCTCTTGATTTGAAGCCAGGAAATCAACTATCAGCTCGAGATTATTCGGAATACACGGAGCTGTTTATGGTTGGTGAAGTGACTTTAGGATCCTTCTAGACTTCACACAGTGTTCCTGGGCATTCTCTGGAGTGCCATCAAGGAAGTCAAGGCTCCTTTCGGGTTTGACGGGGATCACGGAATTGCTCTGCACGCAGTGCAGGGGAATCGGGCGTCATCTCGCGGCGAGGGGGGAGTCTCATGGTTATTCTCTAGTTGCCGCGGGAACCTGGGGTATATTCTCGAGTTACAGCGGGGATGGCCCTTCCAAACACGGGTGTGTTCAGCGACTCAGGGCTACTGTCTAGTTGCGAGGGACCCCTCGGGAGTCTCCTCGCGGCTTGAAAGGGCCATAGGAATACCGCTCGATGTGAGGCCACAGACCCAGTTTCCCTTTCCTGTTGCCACTGGGATCCTGGGATTCCTGTCCATTTTCCAGAGGAGTCAGGCATCGCCTCCTTTGGAATCATTGAACTCCGTGTTCCTCTCGAGCTGTCCAATGGATGGGAGGCCGTCTGTCGAGAAAGGGCAGGGTGCTAGGGCATTCTCTAGTGTCTCCCCAGGGGCTTCAGACATCCCTTCATCTTGTGAGATGAAATCCAGCTTGCACTCATGTCACTGCAGGAATTCCGGCCTGATTTCAAGTCAGGGCATCTCGGGGTCAATTCCCCTGGAGGCCACAAATTCAAACTCCCTCAAACAGACGTACAGCTGCGAGAAGCCTCCTCTTGTGGTGCTTATGGACAGTTGGCATTCCTCTTGATTTTAAGCCAGGAAATCAGCTCTCAGCTCAAGAAGATTTGGAATACACGGAGCTGTTTTTGGCTGGTGAAGTGACTCTAGGATCCCTCTAGTCTTGAGACAGTGTTCCTGGGGTTTCTCTGGAGTGCCATTCAGGAAATCAAGGCTTCTTTCGGGTTTGATGGGGAGCTCGCAATTGCTCTGCAGGCTGTGCAGGGAAATCGGGCCTCATCTCGCGGCAAGGGGTGAGACTCATGGTTTTTCTCGAGTTTTGGCGGGAACCTGGGGTATCTTCTCGAGTTACGCCAGGGATGGCCCCTCCAAACACGGGTGTGTTCAGCGACGTCAGGACTCCTGTCTAGTTGCGAGGGACCCCTCGGGAGTCTCCTCGCGGCTTGAAAGGGCCATAGGAACACCACTCGAGTTGAGTCCGCAGACCCTGGTTCCCTTTCCTGTTGCCACTGGGATCCTGGGATTCCTGTCCATTTACCAGAGGAGACAGGAATCGTCTCCTTTGGAATCATTGAACTTCGTGTTCCTCTCGAGCTGTCCAATGGTTGGGAGGCCGCCTCTCTAGAAAAGGCAGGGAGCTAGGTCTTTCTCTAGTGTCTCCCCAGCGGCTTCATACATCCCTTTATCTGGTGAGATGAAATCCAGCTTGCACTCAAGTCAATGCAAGAATTCCAGCCTGATTTCAAGTCAGAGCATCTCAAGGTCGATTCCAGTGGAGCCCATAAATTCAACGTCCCTCTCCCAGACGTACAGCTGCGAGAAGCCTCCTCCTGTGGTGCTTGTGGACAGTTGGCATTCCTCTTGATTTGAAGCCTGGAAATTCGCTCTCACCTCAAGATGATAGGGCGTACACGGAGCACTTTCAGGTTCCTGCAGTGAGCTCAGGATCCCTCTAGACTTGAAAGCTTGTTCCTTGAGTTTCTCTGGTGTGCCATCAAGGATATCAAGGCACCTTTCGGGTTTGATGGGGAGCACGCAATTGCTCTGCATGTTGTGCAGTGGAATCGGGCCTCATTTTGCGGCGAGGGGGAAGTCTTATGGTTTTTCTCGAGTTGTGGCGGGAACCTGGGGTATATTCTCGAGTTACGACGGGGATGGCGCTTCCAAACACGGGTGTGTTCAGCGATGTCAGGACTCCTGTCTAGTTGCGAGGGACACCTCGGGAGTCTCCTCGCGGCTTGAAATGGTCATAGGAAAACCTCTCGAGGTGAGGCGGCAGACCCTTTTTCCCTTTACGGTTGCCACTGGGATCCTGGGATTCCTGTCCATTTTCGAGAGGAGTCAGGCATCGTCTTCTTTGGAATCATTGAACTCCGTGTTCCTCTCGAGCTGTCCAATGGATGGGAGGCCGGCTCTCTAGAAAAGGCAGGGAGCTAGGGCTTTCTCTAGTGTCACCCCAGGTTCTTCAGACATCCCTTTAACTTGTGAGATGAAATCGAGCTTGCACTCAAGTCACTGCAAGAATTCCGGCCTGATTAAGAGTCATGGCATCTTCGGGGTCGATTCCAGTGGAGGCATTATTCAACGTCCCTCTCCCAGATGTACAGCTGCGAATAGTCTCCTCCTGTGTTGCTTGTGGACAGTTGGCAATCCTCTTGATTTGAAGCCAGGAAATTTGCTCTCACCTCGAGATGATTGGGGGTACACCGAGCTCTTTCTAGTTCTTGCAGTGACCTCAGGATCCCTGTAGACATGAGAGATTGTTCCTTGAGTTTCTCTGGAGTGCCATCAAGGAAATCAAAGATCCTTTCGGGTTTGACCGGAAGCACGGAGCTGCTCTGCATGCAGTGCATGGGAATAGGGCTTCATCTCACAGCGAGGGGGGAGTCTCATGGTTTTTCTCCAGGTTCGGCGGGAACCTGGGGTATATTCTCGAGTTACGGCGGGGATGGCCCTTCCAAACACGGGTGTATTCAACGAAGTCAGGACTCCTGTCAAGTTGCGAGGGACCCCTCGGGAGTATCCTCGCAGCTTGAAAGGGCCATAGGAACACCTCTCGAGGTGAGGCCGCAGACCCAGGTTCCCTTTCCTGTTGCCACTGGGATCCTGGGATTACTGTCCATTTTCCAGAGGAGTCAGGCATCGTCTCCTTTGGAATCATTCAACTCCTTCTTCCTCTCTAGCTGTCCAATGGATGGGAGGCCGCCTGTCGAGAAAGGGCAGGGTGTTAAGTCATTCTCTAGTGTCTCCCCAGGGGCTTCAGATATCCCTTCATCTTGTTAGATGAAATCCAGCTTGCACTCAAGTCACTGCAGGAATTCCGGCCTGATTTCAAGTCAGGGCATCTCGGGGTCGATTCCACTGGAGGCCACAAAATCAATGTCCCTCAACAAGACGTACAGCTGGGAGAAGCCTCCTCTTGTGGTGCTTGTGGACAGTTGGCATTCCTCTTGATCTGAAGCCTGGAAATCAGCTCTCAGCTCAAGATGATTCGGAATACACGGAGTTGTTTCTGGTTGGTGAAGTGAGTTTAGGATCCCTCTAGACTTGAGACAGTGTTCCTGGGGATTCTCTGGAGTGCCATCAAGGAAATCAAGGCTCCTTTCAGGTTTGATGGGGAGCACGCAATTGCTTTGCATGCTGTGCAGGGGAATCAGGCCTCATCTCGCGGTGATGGCGGAGTCTCATGGTTTTTCTCGAGTTGCGGCGGGAACCTGGGGTATATTCTCGAGTTACAACGGGGATGGCCCTTCCAAACACGGGTGTGTTCAGCGACGTCAGGACTCCTCTCTAGTTGAGAGGGACACCTCGGGAGTCTCCTTGCGGCTTGAAAGGGCCATAGGAAAACCTCTCGAGGTGAGGCGGCTGACCAATTGCCCCTTTCCTGTTGCCACTGGGATCCTGGGATTCCTGTTCATTTTCCAGAGGAGTCAGGCATTGTCTCCTTTGCACTCATTGAACTCCGTGTTCCTTTGGAGCTATCCATTTGATGGAAGGCCGACTCTCTAGAAAAGGCAGGGAGCTAGGGATTCCTCTAGTGTCTCCCCAGGGGCTTCGGTCATCCCTTTAAATTGTGAGATGAAATCCAGCTTGCACTCAAGTCACTGCAAGAATTCTGGCCTGATTTCGAGTAAGGGCATCTCGGGTTTGATTCCAGTGGTGGGCATAAATTCAAGGTCCCTCTCCCAGATGTACATCTGCGAGAAGAATCCTCTTGTGGTGCTTGCGGACAGTTGGCATTCCTCTTGACTTGAAAAAGGAAATTCGCTCTCACCTCGAGATCATTGGGGGTACATGGAGCTCTTTCTGGTTCCTGCAGTGACCTCAGGATCCCTCTAGACATGAGAGAGTGTTCCTTGATTTTCTCTGGAGTGCCATAAAGGAAATCAAGGCTCCTTTCGGGTTTGACGGTGTGCTCGGAATTGCTCTGCACGCAGTGCAGTGTAATCAGGCTTCATCTCGCGGCGAGGGCGGAGTCTCATGGTTTATCTCGAGTTGCGGCGGGAACCTGGGGTATATTCTCGAGTTACGGTGGAGATGGACCTTCCAAACACGGTTGTGTTCAGCGACGTCAGGACTCCTGCCTAGTTGGGAGGGGTCCCTCAGGAGTCTCCTCGCTGCATGAAAGGGCCATAGGAACAGCTCTCGAGGTGAGGCCACAGACGCAGATTCCCTTTCCTGTTGCCACTGGGAACCTGGGATTCCTGTCCATTTTCCAGAGCAGTCAGGCATCGGCTCCGTTGGAATCATTGAAATCCGTGTTCCTCTCGAGCTGTCCAATGGATGTGAGGCCGCCTGTCGAGAAAGGGCAGGGTGCTAGGGCATTCTCTAGTGTCTCCCCACGGGCTTGAGACATCCCTTCATCTTGTGAGATGAAATCCAGCTTGCACTCAAGTCACTGCAGGAATTCCGGCCTGATTTCGAGTCAGGGCATCTCGGGGTCGATTCCACTGGAGGCCGCAAATTCAACCTCCCTCAACCAGACGTACAGCTGAGAGAAGCCTCCTCTTGTGGTGCTTGTGGAGAGTTGGCATTCCTCTTGATTTGAAGCCAGGTAATCAGCTCTCAGCTCGAGATGATTCGGAATACACGCAGCTGTTTCTGGTTGGTGACTTGACTTTAGGTTCCCTCTAGACTTGAGACAGTGTTCCTGGGTATTCTCTGGAGTGCCATCAAGGAAATCAAGGCTCCTTTCGGTTTTGATGGGGAGCACTCAATTTCTCTGCATGCTGTGCAGGGAAATTGGGCCTCATCTCGCGGCGAGGGGGGAGTCTCATGGTGTTTCTCGAGTTGCAGCGGGAACCTGGGGTACAGTCTCGAGTTACGACGGGGATGGCCCTTCCAAACACGGGTGGGTTCAGCGACGTCAGGACTCCTGTCTAGCTGCGAGGGTCCCCTCAGGAGTCTCCTCGCGGCTTGAAAGGGCTGTAGGAAAACCTCTCGAAGTGAGGCGGCAGACCCATTGTCCCTTTCCGGTTGCCACTGGGATCGTGGGGTTCCTCTCCATTTTCCAGAGGACGCAGGCATCCTCTCCTTTGGAATCATTGAACTCCGTGTTCCTCTCGAGCTGTCGAATGCTTGGGAGGCCGCCTCTCCAGAAAAGGCAGGGAGCTAGTGCTTCCTCTAGTGTCTCCCCAGGGGCTTCAGACATCCCTTTATCTTGTGAGATGAAATCGAGCTTGCACTCAAGTCACTGCAAGAATTCCGGCCTGATTAAGAGTCAGGGCATCTTCGGGGTAAATTCTAGTGGAGGCATAAATTCAACGTCCCTCTCCCAGACGTACAGCTGCGAGTAGCCTCCTCCTATGGTGCTTGTGGACAGTTGGCATTCCTCTTGATTTGAAGCCAGGAAATTCGCTCTCACCTCGAGATGATTGGGGGTACACGGAGCTCTTTCTGGCTCCTGTAGTGACCTCAGGACTTCTCTCGAATTGATAGAGTGTTCCTTGAGTTTCTCTGGAGTGCCTCAAGGAAATCAAGGCTTCTTTCGAGTTTGACGGGGTGCACGAAGTTGCTCTGCAAGCAGTGCAGGGTAATCAGGCTTCATCTCGCGGCGAGCGGGGAGTCTCATGGTTTTTCTCGAGTTGCGGCGGGAACCTGGGGTATATTCTCGAGTTACGGCGGGGATGGCCCTTCCAAACACGAGTGTGTTCAGCGATGTCAGGACTCCTGTCTAGTTGCGAGGGACCCCTCGGGAGTATCCTCCCGGCTTGAAAGGGCCATAGGAACACCTCTCGAGGTGAGGCCGGAGACCCAGGTTCCCTTTCCTGTTGCCACTGGGATCCTGGGATTCCTGTCCATTTTCCAGAGGAGTAAGGCATCGCCTCCTTTGGAATCATTCAACTCCGTCTTCCTCTCTAGCTGTCCAATGGATGGCAGGCCGCCTGTCGAGAAAGGGCAGGGTGCTAGGGCATTCTCTAGTGTCTCCCCAGGGGCTTCAGATATCCCTTCACCTTGTGAGATGAAATCCAGCTTGCACTCAAGTCACTGCAGGAATTCCGGCCTGATTTCGAGTCAGGGCATCTCGGGGTCGATTCCACTGCAGGCCGCAATTTCAACCTCCCTCAACCAGAGATACAGCTGCGAGAAGCCTCCTCTTGTGGTGCTTGTACACAGATGGCATTCCTCTTGATTTGAAGCCACGAAATCAACTATCAGCTCAAGATTATTCGGAATACACGGAGCTGTTTCTGGTTGGTGAAGTGACTTTAGGATGCCTCTAGACTTGAGACAGTGTTCCTGGGGTTTCTCTTGAGTGCCATCAAGGAAATCAAGGCTGCTTTTAGGTTTGATGGGGAGCACGCAATTGATCTGCATGCTGTGCAGGGGAATCAGGCCTCATCTCATGGCGAGGGTGTAGTCTCATTGATTTTCTCGAGTTGCGGCGGGAACCTGGGGTATATTCTCGAGTTACGACGGGGATGGCCCTTCCAAACACGGGTGTGTTCAGCGACGTCAGGACTCCTGTCTAGTTGTGAGGGACCACTCGGGAGTCTCCACGGGGCTTGAAAGGGCCATAGGAAAACCTCTCGAGGTGAGGCGGCAGAACAATTTTCCCTTTCCTGTTGCCACTGGGATCCTGGGATTCCTGTCCATTTTCCAGAGGAGTCAGGCATTGTCTCCGTTGGAATCATTGAACTCCGTGTTCCTCT
This sequence comes from Muntiacus reevesi, assembly GCF_963930625.1. Lineage (NCBI taxonomy): Eukaryota > Metazoa > Chordata > Mammalia > Artiodactyla > Cervidae > Muntiacus > Muntiacus reevesi. The sequence goes on from NW_027078014.1 coordinate 1,554,332, forward strand.
TGAGCTGTCCAATGGATCGGAGGCCGCCTGTCGAGAAAGGGCAGGGTGCTAGGGCATTCTCTAGTGTCTCCCCAGGGGCTTCAGACATCCCTTCATCTTGTGAGATGAAATCTAGCTTGCACTCAAGTCACTGCAGGGATTCCGGCCTGATTTTGAGTGAAGGTATCTCGCGGTCGATTCCACTGGAGGCCGCAAATTCAACCTCCCTCAACCAGACGTACAGATGCGAGAAGCCTCCTCTTGTGGTGCTTGTGGACAGTTGGCATTCCTCTTGATTTGAAGCCAGGAAATCAGCTTTCAGCACGAGATGGTTCGGAATACACGGAGCTGTTTCTGGTTGGTGAAGTGACTTTAGGATCCTTCTAGACTTGAGACAGTGTTCCTGGGGATTCTCTGGAGTTCCATCAAGTATATCAAGGCTCCTTTCGGGTTTGATGGGGAGCACGCAATTGCTCTGCATGCTGTGCAGGGGAATCGGGCCTCATCTCCCGGCGAGGGGGGAGTCTCATGGTTTTTCTCGACTTGCGGCGGGAAGCTGGGGTATATTCTCGAGTAACGACGCGGATGGCCCTTCCAAACACGGGTGTGTTCAGTGACGTCAGGACTCCTGTCTAGTTCCGAGGGACCCCTCGGGAGTTTCTTCGCAGCTTGAAAGGGCCATAGGAACACCACTCGAGGTGAGTCCGCAGACCCTGGTTCCCTTTCCTATTGCCACTGGGATCCTGGGATTCCTGTCCATTTTCCAGAGGAGTCAGGCATCGTCTCCTTTGGAATCATTGAACTTCGTGTTCCTCTCGAGCTGTCCAATGGTTGGGAGGCCGCCTCTCTAGAAAAGGCAGGGAGCTAGGTATTTCTCTAGTGTCTCCCCAGGGGCTTCATACATCCCTTTATCTTGTGAGATGAAATCCAGCTTGCACTCAAGTCACTGCAAGAATTCCGGCCTGATTTCGAGTCAGGGCATCTCGCAGTCGATACCAGTGGAGGCCATAAATTCAACGTCCCTCTCCCAGACATACAGCTGCGAGAAGCCTCCTCCTGTGGTGCTTGTGGACAGTTGGCATTCCTCTTGTTTTGAACAAAGGAAATTCGCTCTCACCTCAAGATGATAGGGCGTACACGGAGCACTTTCAGGTTCCTGCAGTGACCTCAGTATCCCTCTAGACTTGAGAGCTTCTTCCTTGCGTTTCTCTGGAGTGCCATCAAGGAAATCAAGGCTCCTTTCGGGTTTGATGGGGAGCACGGAATTGCTCTGCACGCAGTGCAGGGGAATCGGGCTTCATCTCGTGGCGAGGGGGAAATCTCATGGTTTTTCTCGAGTTGTGGCGGGAACCTGGCGTATATTCACGAGTTACGTCGGGGATGGCCCTTCCTAACACGAGTGTGTTATGCAACGTCAGGACTCCTGTCTATTTGTGAGGTACACCTCGGGAGTCTCCTCGTGGCTTGAAAGGGCAGTAGGAAGACCTCTCGAGGTGAGGCCGCTGACCCAGGACCCCGTTCCTGTTGCCGCAGACCCAGGAACCTGGGATTACTGTCCTTTTTCCAGTGGAGTCAAGCATCATCTCCTTTGGAATCATTGAACTCCGTGTTCCTCTCGACAGGTCCAATGGATGGGAGGCCACCTGTCGAGAAAGGGCAGGGTGCTAGGGCATTGTCTAGTGTCTCCCCACGGGCTTCAGACATCCCTTCATCTTGTGAGATGAAATCCAGCTTGCACTCAAGTCACTGCAGGAATTTCGGCCTGATTTCGAGTCAGGGCATCTCGGGGTCGATTCCACTGGAGGCCGCAAATTCAACCTCCCTCAACCAGACGTACAGCTGAGAGAAGCCTCCTCTTGTGGTGCTTGTGGAGAGTTTGCATTCCTCTTGATTTGAAGCCAGGAAATCAACTATCAGCTCAAGATTATTCGGAATACACGCAGCTGTTTCTGGTTCGTGACTTGACTTTAGGTTCCCTCTAGACTTGAGACAGTGTTCCTGGGTATTCTCTGGAGTGCCATCAAGGAAATCAAGGCTCCTTTCGGTTTTGATGGGGAGCACTCAATTGCTCTGCATGCTGTGCAGGGACATTGGGCCTCATCTCGCGGCGAGGGGGGAGTCTCATGGTGTTTCTCGAGTTGCAGCGGGAACCTGGGGTACATTCTCGAGTTACGACGGGGATGGCCCTTCCAAACACGGGTGGGTTCAGCGACGTCAGGACTCCTGTCTAGTTGTGAGGGACCCCTCAGGAGTCTCCTCGCGGCTTGAAAGGGCTGTAGGAAAACCTCTCGAAGTGAGGCGGCAGACCCATTTTCCCTTTCCGGTTGCCACTGGGATCGTGGGGTTCCTCTCCATTTTCCAGAGGACGCAGGCATCCTCTCCTTTGGAATCATTGAACTCCGTGTTCCTCTCGAGCTGTCGAATGCTTGGGAGGCCGCCTCTCCAGAAAAGGCAGGGAGCTAGTGCTTCCTCTAGTGTCTCCCCAGGGGCTTCAGACATCCCTTTATCTTGTGAGATGAAATCGAGCTTGCACTCAAGTCACTGCAGGAATTCCGGCCTGATTTCGAGTCAGGGCATCTCGGGGTCAATTCCTCTGCAGGCCGCAATTTCAACCTACCTCAACCAGACGTACAGCTGCGAGAAGCCTCCTCTTGTGGTGCTTGTACACAGTTGGCATTCCTCTTGATTTGAAGCCAGGAAATCAACTATCAGCTCAAGATTATTTGGAATACACGGAGCTGTTTCTGGTTTGTGAAGTGACTTTAAGATGCCTCTAGACTTGAGACAGTGTTCCTGGGGTTTCTCTTGAGTGTCATCAAGGAAATCAAGGCTGCGTTTGGGTTTGATGGGGAGCACGCAATTGATCTGCATGTTGTGCAGGGGAATCGGGCCTCATCTCATGGCGAGGGTGGAGTCTCATTGATATTCTCGAGTTGCGGCGGGAACCTGGGGTATATTCTCGAGTTACGACGGGGATGGACCTTCCAAACGCGAGTGTGTTCAGCGACGTCAGGACTCCTGTCTAGTTGCGAGGGACCTCTCGGGAGTCTCCACGCGGCTTGAAAGGGCCATAGGAAAACCTCTCGAGGTGAGGCGGCAGACCCATTTTCCCTTTCCTGTTGCCACTGGGATCCTGGGATTCCTGTCCATTTTCCAGAGGAGTCAGGCATCGTCTCCATTGGAATCATTGAACTCCGTGTTCCTCTTGAGCTGTACAATGGATCGGAAGCCGCCTGTCGAGAAAGGGCAGGGTGCTAGGGCATTCTCTAGTGTCTCCCCAGGGGCTTCAGACATCCCTTCATCTTGTGAGATGAAATCTAGCTTGCACTCAAGTCACTGCAGGGATTCCGGCCTGATTTCGTGTCAGGGCATCTCGCGGTCGATTCCACTGGAGGCCGCAAATTCAACCTCCCTCAACCAGACGTACAGATGCGAGAAGCCTCCTCTTGTGGTGCTTGTGGACAGTTGGCATTCCTCTTGATTTGAAGCCAGGAAATCAGCTCTCAGCTCGAGACGATTCGGAATACACGGAGCTGTTTCTTGTTGGTGAAGTGACTTTAGGATCCCTCTAGACTTGAGACAGTGTTCCTGGGTATTCTCTGGAGTGCCATCAAGGAAATCAAGGCTCCTTTCGGGTTTGATGGGGAGCACTCAATTGCTCTGCATGCTGTGCAGGGGAATCGGGCTTCATCTCGCGGCGAGGGGGGAATCTCATGGTGTTTCTCGAGTTGCAGCGGGAACCTGGGGTACATTCTCGAGTTACGACGGGGATGGCCCTTCCTAACACGAGTGTGTTCTGCAATGTCAGGACTCCTGTCTATTTGTGAGGTCCCCCTCGGGAGTCTCCTCATGGCTTGAAAGGGCAGTAGGAAGACCTCTCGAGGAGAGGCCGCTGACCCAGAATTCCTTTCCTGTTGCCGTAGACCCAGGACCCTGGGATTACTGTCCTTTTTCCAGTGGAGTCAAGCATCGTCTCCTTTGGAATCATTGAACTCCGTGTTCCTCTCGACCGGTCCAATGGATGGGAGGCCACCTGTCGAGAAAGGGCAGGGTGCTAGGGCATTCTCTAGTGTCTCCCCACGTGCTTCAGACATCCCTTCATCTTGTGAGATGAAATCCAGCTTGCACTCAAGTCACTGCAGGAATTCCGGCCTGATTTCGCGTCAGGGCATCTCGGGGTCGATTCCACTGGAGGCCGCAAACTCAACCTCCCTCAACCAGACGTACAGCTGAGAGAAGCCTCCTCTTGTGGTGCTTCTGGACAGTTGGCATTCCTCTTGATTTGAAGCCAGGAAATCAGCTCTCAGCTCGAGACGATTCGGAATACACGGAGCTGTTTCTGGTTGGTGAAGTGACTTTAGGATCCCTCTAGACTTGAGACCGTGTTCCTGGGTATTCTCTGGAGTGCCATCAAGGAAATCAAGGCTCCTTTCGGTTTGATGGGGAGCACTCAATTGCTCTGCATGCTGTGCAGGGTAATCGGGCTTCATCTCGCGGCGAGGGGGGAGTCTCATGGTGTTTCTCGAGTTGCAGCGATAACCTGGGGTACATTCTCGAGTTACGACGGGAATGGCCCTTCCTAACACGAGTGTGTTCTGCAATGTCAGGACTCCTGTCTATTTGTGAGGTCCCCCTCGGGAGTCTCCTCGTGGCTTGAAAGGGCAGTAGGAAGACCTCTCGAGGAGAGGCCGCTGACCCAGAATTCCTTTCCTGTTGCCGTAGACCCAGGACCCTGGGATTACTGTCCTTTTTCCAGTGGAGTCAAGCATCGTCTCCTTTGGAATCATTGAACTCCGTGTTCCTCTTGACCGGTCCAATGGATGGGAGGCCACCTGTCGAGAAAGGGCAGGGTGCTAGGGCATTCTCTAGTGTCTCCCCACGTGCTTCAGACATCCCTTCATCTTGTGAGATGAAATCCAGCTTGCACTCAAGTCACTGCAGGAATTCCGGCCTGATTTCGCGTCAGGGCATCTCGGGGTCGATTCCACTGGAGGCCGCGAACTCAACCTCCCTCAACCAGACGTACAGCTGAGAGAAGCCTCCTCTTGTGGTGCTTGTGGACAGTTGGCATTCCTCTTGATTTGAAGCCAGGAAATCAGCTCTCAGCTCGAGACGATTCGGAATACACGGAGCTGTTTCTGGTTGGTGAAGTGACTTTAGGATCCCTCTAGACTTGAGACCGTGTTCCTGGGTATTCTCTGGAGTGCCATCAAGGAAATCAAGGCTCCTTTCGGTTTGATGGGGAGCACTCAATTGCTCTGCATGCTGTGCAGGGTAATCGGGCTTCATCTCGCGGCGAGGGGGGAGTCTCATGGTGTTTCTCGAGTTGCAGCGATAACCTGGGGTACATTCTCGAGTTACGACGGGAATGGCACTTCCTAACACGAGTGTGTTCTGCAATGTCAGGACTCCTGTCTATTTGTGAGGTCCCCCTCGGGAGTCTCCTCGTGGCTTGAAAGGGCAGTAGGAAGACCTCTCGAGGAGAGGCCGCTGACCCAGAATTCCTTTCCTGTTGCCGTAGACCCAGGACCCTGGGATTACTGTCCTTTTTCCAGTGGAGTCAAGCATCGTCTCCTTTGGAATCATTGAACTCCGTGTTCCTCTCGACCGGTCCAATGGATGGGAGGCCACCTGTCGAGAAAGGGCAGGGTGCTAGGGAATTCTCTAGTGTCTCCCCACGTGCTTCAGACATCCCTTCATCTTGTGAGATGAAATCCAGCTTGCACTCAAGTCACTGCAGGAATTCCGGCCTGATTTCGCGTCAGGGCATCTCGGGGTCGATTCCACTGGAGGCCGCAAACTCAACCTCCCTCAACCAGACGTACAGCTGAGAGAAGCCTCCTCTTGTGGTGCTTGTGGACAGTTGGCATTCCTCTTGATTTGAAGCCAGGAAATTCGCTCTCACCTCGAGATGATTGGGGGTACACGGCGCTCTTTCTGGTTCCTGCAGTGACCTCAGGACCCTCTAGAATTGATAGAGTGTTCCTTGAGTTTCTCTGGAGTGCCTCAAGGAAATCAAGGCTCCTTTCGAGTTTGACGTGGTGCACGAAGTTGCTCTGCAAACAGTGCAGGGTAATCGGGCTTCATCTCGCGGCGAGCGGGGAGTCTCATGGTTTTTCTCGAGTTGCGGCGGGAACCTGGGGTATATTCTCGTGTTACGGCGGGGATGGCCCTTCCAAACACGAGTGTGTTCAGCGACGTCAGGACTCCTGTCTAGTTGCGAGGGACCACTCGAGAGTCTCCTCGTGGCTTGAAAGGGCCATAGGAACACCACTCGAGGTGAGTCCGCAGACCCTGGTTCCCTTTCCTGTTGCCACTTGGATCCTGGGATTCCTGTCCATTTTCCAGAGGAGTCAGGCATCGTCTCCATTGGAATCATTGAACTTCGTGTTCCTCTCGAGCTGTCCAATGGTTGGGAGGCCGTCTCTCTAGAAAAGGCAGGGAGCTAGGTCTTTCTCTAGTGTCTCCCCAGGGGCTTCATACATCCCTTTATCTTGTGAGATGAAATCCGGCTTGCACTCAAGTCACTGCAAGAATTCCGGCCTGATTTCGAGTCAGGGCATCTCGCGGTCGATTCCAGTGGACCCATAAATTCAACGTCCCTCTCCCAGACGTACAGCTGCGAGAAGCCTCCTCCTGTGGTGCTTGTGGACAGTTGGCATTCCTCTTGATTTGAAGCCAGGAAATTTTCTCTCACCTCAAGATGATAGGGCGTACACGGAGCACTTTCAGGTTCCTGCAGTGACCTCAGGATCCCTCTAGACTTGGGAGCTTGTTCCTTGAGTTTCTCTGGAGTGCCATCAAGGAAATCAAGGCTCCTTTCGGGTTTGACGGGGAGCACGGAATTGCTCTGCACGCAGTGCAGGGGAGTCCGGCTTCATCTCGTGGCGAGGGGGAAATCTCATGGTTTTTCTCGAGTTGTGGCGGGAACCTGGCGTATATTCACGAGTTACGTCGGGGATGGCCCTTCCTAACACGAGTGTGTTATGCAACGTCAGGACTCCTGTCTATTTGTGAGGTACCCCTCGGGAGTCTCCTCGTGGCTTGAAAGGGCAGTAGGAAGACCTCTCGAGGTGAGGCCGCTGACCCAGGACCCCTTTCCTGTTGCCTCAGACCCAGGAACCTGGGATTACTGTCCTTTTTCCAGTGGAGTCAAGCATCCTCTCCTTTGGAATCATTGAACTCCGTGTTCCTCTCGACAGGTCCAATGGATGGGAGGCCGCCTGTCGAGAAAGGGCAGGGTGCTAGGGCATTCTCTAGTGTCTCCCCACGGGCTTCAGACATCCCTTCATCTTGTGAGATGAAATCCAGCTTGCACTCAAGTCACTGCAGGAATTCCGGCCTGATTTCGAGTCAGGGCATCTCGGGGTCGATTCCTCTGCAGGCCGCAATTTCAACCTACCTCAACCAGACGTACAGCTGCGAGAAGCCTCCTCTTGTGGTGCTTGTACACAGTTGGCATTCCTCTTGATTTGAAGCCAGGAAATCAACTATCAGCTCAAGATTATTTGGAATACACGGAGCTGTTTCTGGTTTGTGAAGTGACTTTAGGATGCCTCTAGACTTGAGACAGTGTTCCTGGGGTTTCTCTTGAGTGTCATCAAGGAAATCAAGGCTGCTTTTGGGTTTGATGGGGAGCACGCAATTGCTCTGCATGTTGTGCAGGGGAATCGGGCCTCATCTCATGGCGAGGGTGTAGGCTCATTGATATTCTCGAGTTGCGGCGGGAACCTGGGGTATATTCTCGAGTTACGACGGGGATGGACCTTCCAAACACGAGTGTGTTCAGCGACGTCAGGACTCCTGTCTAGTTGCGAGGGACCTCTCGGGAGTCTCCACGCGGCTTGAAAGGGCCATAGGAAAACCTCTCGAGGTGAGGCGGCAGACCCATTTTCCCTTTTCTGTTGCCACTGGGATCCTGGGATTCCTGTCCATTTTCCAGAGGAGTCAGGCACCGTCTCCATTGGAATCATTGAACTCCGTGTTCCTCTTGAGCTGTACAATGGATCGGATGCTGCCTGTCGAGAAAGGGCAGGGTGCTAGGGCATTCTCTACTGTCTCCCCAGGGGCTTCAGACATCCCTTCATCTTGTGAGATGAAATCTAGCTTGCACTCAAGTCACTGCAGGGTTTCCGGCCTGATTTCGAGTCAGGGCATCTCGCGGTCGATTCCACTGGAGGCCGCAAATTCAACCTCCCTCAACCAGACGTACAGATGCGAGAAGCCTCCTCTTGTGGTGCTTGTGGACAGTTGGCATTCCTCTTGATTTGAAGCCAGGAAATTCGCTCTCACCTCGAGATGATTGGGGGTACACGGCGCTCTTTCTGGTTCCTGCAGTGACCTCAGGACCCTCTAGAATTGATAGAGTGTTCCTTGAGTTTCTCTGGAGTGCCTCAAGGAAATCAAGGCTCCTTTCGAGTTTGACGTGGTGCACGAAGTTGCTCTGCAAACGGTGCAGGGTAATCGGGCTTCATCTCGCGGCGAGCGGGGAGTCTCATGGTTTTTCTCGAGTTGCGGCGGGAACCTGGGGTATATTCTCGAGTTACGGCGGGGATGGCACTTCCAAACACGAGTGTGTTCAGCGACGTCAGGACTCCTGTCTAGTTGCGAAGGACCCCTCGGGAGTATCCTCGAGGCTTGAAAGGGCCATTGGAACGCTTCTTGAGGTGAGGCCGCAGACACAGGAACCCTTTCCTGTTGCCACTGGAATCCTGGGATTCCTGTCCATTTTCCAGAGGAGTCAGGCATCGTCTCCTTTGGAATCATTCAACTCCGTCTTCCTCTCTAGCTGTCCAATGGATGGGAGGCCGCCTGTCGAGATAGGGCAGGGTGCTAAGTCATTCTCTAGTGTCTCCCCAGGGGCTTCAGATATCCCTTCATCTTGTGAGATGAAATCCAGCTTGCACTCAAGTCACTGCAGGAATTCCGGCCTGATTTCGAGTCAGGGCATGTCGTGGTCGATTCCACAGCAGGCCGCAAATTCATTCTCCCTCAACTAGACGTACAGCTGGAGAAGCCTCCTCTTGTGATGCTTGTACACAGTTGGCATTCCTCTTTATTTGAAGCCAGGAAATCAACTATCAGCTCAAGATTATTCAGGATACACAGAGCTGTTTCTGGTTGGTGAAGTGACTTTAGGATCCTTCTAGGCTTGAGACAGTGTTCCTGGGGATTCTCTGGAGTGCCATCAAGGATATCAAGGCTCCTTTCGGGTTTGATGGGGAGCACGCAATTGCTCTGCATGCTGTGCAGGGGAATCGGGCCTCTTCTCCCGGCGAGGGGGGAGTCTCATGGTTTTTCTCGACTTGCGGCGGGAACCTGGGGTATATTCTCGAGTTACGGCGGGGATAGCCCTTCCAAACACGGGTGTGTACAGTGACGTCCGGACTCCTGTCTAGTTGCGAGGGACCCCTTGGGAGTCTCCTCGCGGCTTGAAAGGGCCATAGGAACACCACTCGAGGTGAGTCCGCAGACCCTGTTTCCCTTTCCTGTTGCCACTGGGATCCTGGGATTCCTGTCCACTTTCCAGAGGAGTCAGGCATCGTCTCCTTTGGAGTCATTGAACTTCGTGTTCCTCTCGAGCTGTCCAATGGTTGGGAGGCCGCCTCTCTAGAAAAGGCAGGGAGCTAGGTCTTTCTCTACTGTCTCCCCAGGGGCTTCATACATCCCTTTATCTTGTGAGATGAAATCCAGCTTGCACTCAAGTCACTGCAAGAATTCCGACCTGATTTCGAGTCAGGGCATCTCGCGGTCGATTCCAGTGGAGCCCATAAATTCAACGTCCCTCTCCCAGAAATACAAGTGCGAGAAGCCTCCTCCTGTGGTGCTTGTGGACAGTTGGCATTCCTCTTGATTTGAAGCCAGGAAATCAGCTCTCAGCTCGAGGTGTTTCGGAATACACGGAGCTGTTTCTGGTTGGTCAAGTGACTTTAGGATCCCTCTAGACTTGAGACAGTGTTCCTGGGGATTCTCTGGAGTGCCATCAAGGAAATCAAGGCGCCTTTCGGGTTTGATGGGGAGCACTCAATTGCTCTGCATGCTGTGCAGGGTAATCGGGCTTCATCTCGCGGCGAGGGGGGAGTCTCATGGTGTTTCTCGAGTTGCAGCGATAACCTGGGGTACATTCTCGAGTTACGACGGGAATGGCCCTTCCTAACACGAGTGTGTTCTGCAATGTCAGGACTCCTGTCTATTTGTGAGGTCCCCCTCGGGAGTCTCCTCGTGGCTTGAAAGGGCAGTAGGAAGACCTCTCGAGGTGAGGCCGCTGACCCAGAATTCCTTTCCTGTTGCCGTAGACCCAGGACACTGGGATTACTGTCCTTTTTCCAGTGGAGTCAAGCATCGTCTCCTTTGGAATCATTGAACTCCGTGTTCCTCTCGACCAGTCCAATGGATGGGAGGCCACCTGTCGAGAAAGGGCAGGGTGCTAGGGCATTCTCTAGTGTCTCCGCACGGGCTTCAGACATCCCTTCATCTTGTGAGATGAAATCCAGCTTGCACTCAAGTCACTGCAGGAATTCCGGCCTGATTTCGAGTCAAGTCTTCTCGGGGTCGATTCCACTGGAGGCCGCAAACTCAACCTCCCTCAACCAGACGTACAGCTGAGAGAAGCCTCCTCTTGTGGTGCTTGTGGACAGTTGGCATTCCTCTTGATTTGAAGCCAGGAAATTTTCTCTCACCTCAAGATGATAGGGCGTACACGGAGCACTTTCAGGTTCCTGCAGTGACCTCAGGATCCCTCTAGACTTGGGAGCTTGTTCCTTGAGTTTCTCTGGAGTGCCATCAAGGAAATCAAGGCTCCTTTCGGGTTTGACGGGGAGCACGGAATTGCTCTGCACGCAGTGCAGGGGAATCGGGCTTCATCTCGTGGCGAGGGGGGAATCTCATGTTTTTCTCGATTTGTGGCGGGAACCTGGCGTATATCCACGAGTTACGTCGGGGATGGCCCTTCCTAACACGAGTGTGTTCTGCAACGTCAGGACTCCTGTCTATTTTTGAGGTACCCCTCGGGAGTCTCTTCGTGGCTTGAAAGGGCAGTAGGAAGACCTCTCGAGGTGAGGCCGCTGAACCAGGATCCCTTTCCTGTTGCCGCAGACCCAGGACCCTGGGATTAGTGTCCTTTTTCCAGTGGAGTCAAGCATCGTCTCCTTTGGAATCATTGAACTTCGTGTTCCTCTCGACCGGTCCAATGGATGGGAGGCCGCCTGTCGAGAAAGGACAGGGTGCTAGGGCATTCTCTAGTGTCTCCCCAGGGGCTTCAGACATCCCTTCATCTTGTGAGATGACATCCAGCTTGCACTCAAGTCACTGCAGGAATTCCGGCCTGATTTCGAGTCAGGGCATCTCCGGGTCGATTCCACTGGAGGCCGCAAATTCAACCTCCCTCAACCAGACGTACAGCTGAGAGAAGCCTCCTCTTGTGGTGCTTGTGGACAGTGGCATTCCTCTTGATTTGAAGCCAGGAAATCAGCTCTCAGCTCGAGATGATTCGGAATACACCGAGCTGTTTCTGGTTGGTGAAGTGACTTTAGGATCCCTCTAGACTTGAGACAGTGTTCCTGGGTATTCTCTGGGGTGCCATCAAGGAAATCAAGGCTCCTTTCGGGTTTGATGGGGAGCACTCAATTGCTCTGCATGCTGTGCTGGTGAATCGGGCTTCATCTCGCGGCGGGGGGGAGTCTCATGGTGTTTCTCGAGTTGCAGCGGGAACCTGGGGTATATTCTCGAGTTACGACGGGGATGGCCCTTCCAAACACGGGTGTGTTCAGCGACGTCAGGACTCCTGTCTAGTTGGGAGGGTCCCCTCGGGAGTCTCCTCGCGGCTTGAAAGGGCTGTAGGAAAACCTCTCGAGATGAGGCGGCAGACCCATTGTCCCTTTCCGGTTGCCACTGGGATCGTGGGGTTCCTGTCCATTTTCCAGAGGAGTCAGGCATCGTCTCCTTTGGAATCATTGAACTCCGTGATCCTCTCGAGCTGTCCAATGGATGGGAGGCCGCCTCTCTAGAAAAGGCAGGGAGCCGAGGCTTTCTCTAGTGTCTCCCCAGGGGCTTCAGACATCCCTTTATCTTGTGAGATGAAATCGAGCTTGCACTCAAGTCACTGCAAGAATTCCGGCCTGATTAAGAGTCAGGGCATCTTCGGGGTCGATTCCAGTGGAGGCATAAATGCAACGTCCCTCTCCCAGACGTACAGCTGCGAGTAGCCTCCTCCTATGGTGCTTGTGGACAGTTGGCATTCCTCTTGATTTGAAGCCAGGAAATTCGCTCTCACCTCGAGATGATTGGGGGTACACGGAGCTCTATCTGGTTCCTGCAGTGACCTCAGGACCCCTCTAGAATTGATAGAGTGTTCCTTGAGTTTCTCTGGAGTGCCTCAAGGAAATCAAGGCTCCTTTCGAGTTTGACGTGGTGCACGAAGTTGCTCTGCAAGCAGTGCAGGGTAATCGGGCTTCATCTCGCGGCGAGCGGGGAGTCTCATGGTTTTTCTCGAGTTGCGGCGGGAACCTGGGGTATATTCTCGAGTTACGGCGGGGATGGCCCTTCCAAACACGAGTGTGTTCAGCGACGTCAGGACTCCTGTCTAGTTGCGAAGGACCCCTCGGGAGTATCCTCGAGGCTTGAAAGGGCCATTGGAACGCTTCTTGAGGTGAGGCCGCAGACCCAGGATCCCTTTCCTGTTGCCACTGGAATCCTGGGATTCCTGTCCATTTTCCAGAGGAGTCAGGCATCGTCTCCTTTGGAATCATTCAACTCCGTCTTCCTCTCTAGCTGTCCAATGGATGGGAGGCAGCCTGTCGAGAAAGGGCAGGGTGCTAAGTCATTCTCTAGTGTCTCCCCAGGGGCTTCAGATATCCCTTCATCTTGTGAGATGAAATCCAGCTTGCACTCAAGTCACTGCAGGAATTCCGGCCTGATTTCGAGTCAGGGCATCTCGTGGTCGATTCCACAGCAGGCCGCAAATTCAACCTCCCTCAACTAGACGTACAGCTGAGAGAAGCCTCCTCTTGTGGTGCTTGTACACAGTTGGCATTCCTCTTGATTTGAAGCCAGGAAATCAACTATCAGCTCAAGATTATTCAGGATACACAGAGCTGTTTCTAGTTGGTGAAGTGACTTTAGGATCCTTCTAGGCTTGATACAGTGTTCCTGGGGATTCTCTGGAGTGCCATCAAGGATAACAAGGCTCCTTTCGGGTTTGATGGGGAGCACGCAATTGCTCTGCATGCTGTGCAGGGGAATCGGGCCTCTTCTCCCGGCGAGGGGGGAGTCTCATGGTTTTTCTCGACTTGCGGCGGGAACCTGGGGTATATTTTCGAGTTACGGCGGGGATAGCCCTTCCAAATAGGGGTGTGTTCAGTGACGTCCGGACTCCTGTCTAGTTGCGAGGGACCCCTTGGAGTCTCCTCGCGGCTTGAAAGGGCCATAGGAACACCACTCGAGGTGAGTCCGCAGACCCTGTTTCCCTTTCCTGTTGCCACTGGGATCCTGGGATTCCTGTCCATTTTCCAGAGGAGTCAGGCATCGTCTCCTTTGGAGTCATTGAACTTCGTGTTCCTCTCGAGCTGTCCAATGGTTGGGAGGCCGCCTCTCTAGAAAAGGCAGGGAGCTAGGTCTTTCTCTACTGTCTCCCCAGGGGCTTCATACATCCCTTTATCTTGTGAGATGAAATCCAGCTTGCACTCAAGTCACTGCAAGAATTCCGACCTGATTTCGAGTCAGGGCATCTCGCGGTCGATTCCAGTGGAGCCCATAAATTCAACGTCCCTCTCCCAGAAGTACAAGTGCGAGATGCCTCCTCCTGTGGTGCTTGTGGACAGTTGGCATTCCTCTTGATTTGAAGCCAGGAAATCAGCTCTCAGCTCGAGATGATTCGGAATACACGGAGCTGTTTCTGGTTGGTCAAGTGACTTTAGGATCCCTCTAGACTTGAGACAGTGTTCCTGGGGATTCTCTGGAGTGCCATCAAGGAAATCAAGGCTTCTTTCGGGTTTCCTGGGGAGCACTCAATTGCTCTGCATGCTGTGCAGGGGAATCGGGCTTCATCTCGCGGCGAGGGGGGAGTCTCATGGTGTTTCTCGAGTTGCAGCGATAACCTGGGGTACATTCTCGAGTTACGACGGGAATGGCCCTTCCTAACACGAGTGTGTTCTGCAATGTCAGGACTCCTGTCTATTTGTGAGGTCCCCCTCGGGAGTCTCCTCGTGGCTTGAAAGGGCAGTAGGAAGACCTCTCGAGGTGAGGCCGCTGACCCAGAATAACTTTCCTGTTGCCGTAGACCCAGGACACTGGGATTACTGTCCTTTTTCCAGTGGAGTCAAGCATCGTCTCCTTTGGAATCATTGAACTCCGTGTTCCTCTCGACCAGTCCAATGGATGGGAGGCCACCTGTCGAGAAAGGGCAGGGTGCTAGGGCATTCTCTAGTGTCTCCGCACGGGCTTCAGACATCCCTTCATCTTGTGAGATGAAATCCAGCTTGCACTCAAGTCACTGCAGGAATTCCGGCCTGATTTCGAGTCAAGTCTTCTCGGGGTCGATTCCACTGGAGGCCGCAAACTCAACCTCCCTCAACCAGACGTACAGCTGAGAGAAGCCTCCTCTTGTGGTGCTTGTGGACAGTTGTCATTCCTCTTGATTTGAAGCCAGGAAATCAGCTCTCAGCTCGAGAGGATTCAGAATACACGGAGTTGTTTCTGGTTGGTGAAGTGACTTTAGGATCCCTCTAGACTTGAGACAGTGTTCCTGGGTATTCTCTGGAGTGCCATCAAGGAAATCAAGGCTCCTTTCGGGTTTGATGGGGAGCACTCAATTGCTCTGCATGCTGTGCAGGGGAATCGGGCCTCATCTCGCAGCGAGGGGGGAGTCTCATGGTGTTTCTCGAGTTGCAGCGGGAACCTGGGGTACATTCTCGAGTTACAACGGGGATGGCCCTTCCAAACACGGGTGTGTTCAGCGACATCAGGACTCCTGTCTAGTTGTGAGGGACCCCTCGGGAGACTCCCTGCGGCTTGAAAGGGCTGTAGGAAAACCTCTCGAGGTGAGGCGGCAGACCCATTGTCCCTTTCCGGTTGCCACTGGGATCGTGGGGTTCCTGTCCATTTTCCAGAGGAGTCAGGCATCGTCTCCTTTGGAATCATTGAACTCCATGTTCCTCTCGAGCTGTCCAATGGATGGGAGGCCGCCTCTCTAGAAAAGGCAGGGAGCTAGGGCTTTCTCTAGTGTCTCCCCAGGGGCTTCAGACATCCCTTTATCTTGTGAGATGAAATCAAGCTTGCACTCAAGTCACTGCAAGAATTCCGGCCTGATTAAGAGTCAGGGCATCTTCGGGGTCGATTCCAGTGGAGGCATAAATTCAACGTCCCTCTCCCAGACGTACAGCTGCTAGTAGCCTCCTCCTATGGTGCTTGTGGACAGTTGGCATTCCTCTTGATTTGAAGCCAGGAAATTCGCTCTCACCTCGAGATGATTGGGGGTACACGGCGCTCTTTCTGGTTCCTGCAGTGACCTCAGGACCCTCTAGAATTGATAGAGTGTTCCTTGAGTTTCTCTGGAGTGCCTCAAGGAAATCAAGGCTCCTTTCGAGTTTGACGGGGTGCACGAAGTTGCTCTGCAAGCAGTGCAGGGTAATCGGGCATCACCTCGCGGCGAGCGGGGAGTCTCATGGTTTTTCTCGAGTTGCGGCGGGAACCTGGGGTATATTCTCGAGTTACGGCGGGGATGGCCCTTCCAAACACGAGTGTGTTCAGCGACGTCAGGACTCCTGTCTAGTTGCGAGGGACCCCTCGGTAGTATCCTCGCGGCTTGAAAGGGCCATAGGAACACCTCTCGAGGTGAGGCCGCAGACCCAGGTTCCCTTTCCTGTTGCCACTGGGATCCTGGGATTCCTGTCCATTTTCCAGAGGAGTCAGGCATCGTCTCCTTTGGAATCATTGAACTTCGTGTTCCTCTCGAGCTGTCCAATGGTTGGGAGGCCGCCTCTCTAGAAAAAGCAGGGAGCTAGGTCTTTCTCTAGTGTCTCCCCAGGGGCTTCATACATCCCATTATCTTGTGAGATGAAATCCAGCTTGCACTCAAGTCACTGCAAGAATTCTGGCCTGATTTCGAGTCAGGGCATCTCGCGGTCGATTCCAGTGGAGCCCATAAATTCAACGTCCCTCTCCCAGATGTACAGGTGCGAGAAGCCTCCTCCTGTGGTGCTTGTGGACAGTTGGCATTACTCTTGATTTGAAGCCAGGAAATCAGCTCTCAGCTCGAGATGATTCGGAATACACGGAGCTGTTTCTGGTTGGTGAAGTGACTTTCGGATCCCTCTAGACTTGAGACAGTGTTCCTGGGGATTCTCTGGAGTGCCATCAAGGAAATCAAGGCTTCTTTCGGGTTTCCTGGGGAGCACTCAATTGCTCTGCATGCTGTGCAGGGGAATCGGGCTTCATCTCGCGGCGATGGGGGAGTCTCATGCTGTTTCTCGAGTTGCAGCGGGAACCTGGGGTACATTCTCGAGTTACGACGGGGATGGCCCTTCCTAACACGAGTGTGTTCTGCAATGTCAGGACTCCTGTCTATTTGTGAGGTCCCCCTCGGGAGTCTCCTCGTGGCTTGAAAGGGCAGTAGGAAGACTTCTCGATGTGAGGCCGCTGACCCAGGATACCTTTCCTGTTGCCGTAGACCCAGGACCCTGGGATTACTGTCCTTTTTCCAGTGGAGTCAAGCATCGTCTCCTTTGGAATCATTCAAATCCGTGTTCCTCTCGACCAGTCCAATGGATGGGAGGCCGCCTGTCGAGAAACGGCAGGGTGATAGGGGATTCTCTAGTGTCTCCCGAGGGGCTTCAGACATCCCTTCATCTTGTGAGATGAAATCCAGCTTGCACTCAAGTCACTGCAGGAATTCGGGCCTGATTTCGTGTCAGGGCATCTCGGGGTCGATTCCACTGGAGGCCGCAAATTCAACCTCCCTCAACCAAACGTACAGCTGCGAGAAGCCTCCTCTTGTTGTGCTTGTGGATAGTTGGCATTCCTTTGATTTGAAGCCAGGAAATCTGCTCTCAGCTCGCGATGATTTGGAATACACGGAGCTGTTTCTGGTTGGTGAAGTGACTTTAGGATCCTTCTAGACTTGAGAGAGTGTTCCTGGGGTTTCTCTGGAGTGCCATCAAGGAAATCAAGGCTCCTTTCGGGTTTGATGGGGAGCTCTAAACTGCTCTGCATGCTGTGCCGTGGATTCGGGCCTCATCTCCCGGCGAGTGGGGAGTCTCATGGTTTTTCTCGAGTTGCGGTGGGAACCTGGGGTATTTTCCTGCGTTCCGACGGGGATTGCCCTTCCAAACAAGGGTGTGTTCAGCGACGTCATGACTCCTGTCTAGTTGCGAGGGACCCCTTGGGAGTCTCCTCGCGGCTTGAAAGGGCCTTAGGAAAACCTCTCGAGATGAGGCGTCACACCCATTGTCCCTTTCCGGTTGCCACTAGGATTCTGGGATTCCTGTCCATTTTCCAGAGGAGTCAGGCATCGTCTCCTTTGGAATCATTGAACTCCGTGTTCCTCTCGAGCTGTCCAATTGATTGGAGGCCGCCTCTCTAGAAAAGGCAGGAAGCTAGGGCTTTCTCTAGTGTCTCCCCAGGGGCTTCATAAATCCCTTTATCTTGTGAGATGAAATCGAGCTTGCACTCAAGTCACTGCAAGAATTCTGGCATGATTTCGAGTCAGGGCATCTCGGGTTCAATTCCAGTGGAGGCCATAAACTCAACGATCCTCTCCCAGACGTACAGCTGCGAGAAGCCTCCTCTTGTGGTGCTTGTGGACAGTTGGCATTCCTCTTGATTTGAAACCAGGAAATTCTCTCTCACCTCGAGATAACTAGGGGTACACGGAGCACTTTCTTGTTCCAGCAGTTACCTCAGGAGCCCTCTAGACTTGAGAGAGTGTTCCTTGAGTTTCTCTGGAGTGCCATCAAGGAAATCAAGGCTCCTTTAGGGTTTGACGGGGAGCTCGGAATTGATCTGCATGCATTGCAGGGGAATCTCGCTTCATCTCTCGGCGAGGGGGGAGTCTCATAGTTTTTCTCGAGTTGCGGTGGGAACCTGGGGTCTATTCTCGAGTTACGGTGGGGATGGCCCTTCCAAACACGAGTGTGTTCAGCGACGTCAGGACTCCTGTCTAGTTGTGAGGAACCCCTCAGGAGTCTCCTCCCGGCTTGAAAGGGCCATAGGAACACCTCTCGACGTGAGGCCGCAGACCCAGGTTCCCTTTCCTGTTGCTACTGGGATCCTGGGCATCCTGTCCATTTTCCAGAGGAGTCAGGCATCGTCTCCTTTGGAATCATTGAAGTCCGTGTACCTCTCGAGCTTTCCAAAGTATGGGAGGCGGACTGTCGTGAAAGGGCAGGGTGCTAGTGTATTCTCTATAGTCGCCCCAGGGGCTACAGACCTCCCTTCATTTGTGAGATGAAATCCAGCTTGCACTAACGTCACTGCAGGTACTCCGGCCTGATTTCGAGTAAGGACATCTCAGGATCGATTCCACTGGAGGCCGCAAATTCAACCTCCCTCAAACATAGGTACAGCTGCGAGCAGCCTCCTCTTGTGGTGCTTGTGGACAGTTGGCATTCCTCTTGATTGGAAGCCAGGAAAGCAGCTCTCATCTCGAGTTTATTTGGAATAAACGGAGCTGTTTCTGGTTTGTGTAGTGACTTTAGGATCCAGCTAGACTTGAGACAGTGTTCCAGGGGTTTCTCTGGAGTGCCATCAAGGATATCAAGGCTCCTTTCGGGTTTGATGGGGAGCCAGAAACTGCTCTGCATGCTGTGCAGGGGAATCGGGCCTCATCTGGCGACGAGGGGGGAGTCTCATGGTTTTTCTCGAGTTGCGTCGGGAACCTGGGGTATATTCTCGAGTTACGACGGGGATGCCCCTTCCAAACTCGGGTGCGTTAAGCGACGTCAGGACTCCTGTCTATATGCGAGTGTCCCCTCGGTAATCTCCTCGCGGCATGAAAGGGCCATAGGAAAACCTCTCAAGGTGAGGTGGCAGACACAGGTTCCCATTCCTGTTGCCACTGGGATCCTGGGATTCCTGTCCATTTTCCAGAGGAGTCAGGCATCGTCTCCTTTGGAATCATTGAACTCCGTGTTCCTCTCGAGCTGTCCAATGGATGGGAGGCCAGCTGTCGAGAAAGCGCAGGGTGCTAAAGCGTTCTCTAGTGTCTTCGCAGGGGCTTCAGACATCCCTGCATTTTGTGAGATTAATCCTGCTTGCACTGAAGTCACTGCAAGAATTCCGGCCTGATTTCGAGTCAGGGCATCTCGGGGTTGATTCCACTGGAGGCCCCAAATTCAACCTCCCTCAACCAGACGTACAGCTGGGAGAACCCTCCTCTTGTGGTGCTTGTGGACAGTTGGCATTCCTCTTGATTTGAAGCCAGGAAATTCGCTCTCACCTCGAGATGTTTGGGGGGACACGGTGCTCTTTCTGGTTCCTGCAGTGACCTCAGGATCCCTCTAGACTTGAGAGCTTGTTCCTTGAGTTTCTCTGGAGTGCCATCAAGGAAATCAAGGCTCCTTTCAAGTGTGCCGGGGAGCACAGAATTGCTCTGCCCGCAGTGCAGGGGAATCGGGCTTCATCTCGCGGCCTGGGGGGAGTCTCATGGTTTTTCTCGAGTTGCGGCGGGATCCTATGGTATACTCTCGAATTACGGCGGGGATGGCCATTCCAAACACGTGTGTGTTCAGCGACGTCAGGACTCCTGTCTAGTTGCGAGAGACCACTCGGGAATCTCCTCGCGGCTTGAAAGGGCCATAGGAAAACCTCTCGAGGTGAGGCGGAGACCCATTGTCCCTTTCCTGTTTCCACTGTGAGCATGGGCTTCCTATCCTTTTTCCAGAGGATTCAGGCATTGCCTCCTTTGGAATCATTGAACTCCGTGTTCCTCTCGAGCTGTCCAATTGATGGGAGGCCGCCGCTTTGGAAAAGGCAGGGTGCTAGGGAATTCTCTAGTGTCTCCCCAGGGGCTTCATTCATCCCTTCATCTTGTGAGATGAAATCCAGCTTGCACTCAGGTCACTGCAGGAATTCCGGCCGGATTTCGATTCAGGGCATCTCGGGTTCGATTCCACGGGAGGCCGCAACTTCAAACTCCCTCAACCAGACGTACAGCTGAGAGAACCCTCCTCTTATGGTGCTTGTAGACAGTTGGCATTCCTCTTGATTTAAAGCCAGGAAATCAACTCTTAGCTCGAGAAGATTTCTAGTACACGGAGCTGTTTCTGGTTAGTGAAGTGAGTTTAGGATCTTGAGTCAGTGTTTCCGGGGTTTCTCTGGAGTGCCATCAAGGAAAACAAGGCTCTTTTCGGGTTTGATGGGGCGTACGCAATTGCTCTGCAGGCTGTGAAGGGGAATCGGGCCGCATCTCGCGGCGAGGGGGGAGTCTCACGGTTTTTCTCGAGTTGCGGCGGGAACCTGGGGTATATTCTCGAGTTACGACAGGGATGGCCCTTCCAAACACGGGTGTGTTCAACGAAATCTGGACTCCTGTTTAGTTGCGAGGGTCCCCTAAGGAGTCTTCTCGTGGCTTGAACGGGCCATAGGAAAACCTCTCGAGGTGAGGCCGCAGACCAATTATCCCTTTCCAGTTTCCACTGGGATCCTGGGATTCCTGTCCATTTTCCAGAGGAGTTAGGCATTGTCTCCTTTGGAATCATTGAACTCCGTGTTCCTCTCGAGCTGACCAATGGATGGGAGGCGGCCTCTCTAGAAAAGGCAGGGAGCTAGGGCTTTCTCTAGTGTCTCCCCAGGGGCTTCAGTCATCCCTTTATCTTGTGAGATGAAATCCAGCTTGCACTCAAGTCACTGCAAGAATTCCGGCCTGATTTCGAGTCAGGGCATCTCGGAATCGATTCCTGTGGAGGCCATAAATTCAACGGCCCTCTCCCAGACGAACAGCTGCGAGAAGCCTCCTCTTGTGGTGGTTGTCGACAGTTGGCATTCCTCTTGATTTGAAGCCAGGAAATGTGCTTGCACGTCGAGATGATTGGGGGTACACCGAGCTCTTTCTGTTTCATGCAGTGACCTCAGGATCCCTTTAGACTTGAGAGAGTGTTCCTTTAGTTTCTCTGGAGTGCCATCAAGGAAATAAAAGCTACTTTCGGGTTTGACCGGGAGCACGGAATTGGTCTGCACGCAGTGCAGGGAAACCGTCCTTCATCTTGCGGCGAGGGGGGAGTCTCATGGTTTTTCACGAGTTGTGGCGGGAAGCTGGGGTATATTCTCGAGTTCCGGGGAGATGGCCCTTCCAAACACGGGTGTGTTCAGCGACGTCAGGACTCCTGTCTAGTTGCTAGGGACCCATCGGGAGTCTCCTCGCGGCTTGAATGGGCCATAGGAACACCACTCGAGGTGAGGCCGCAGAACCAGTTTCTCTTTTGTGTTGCCACAGGTGTCCTGGGATTCCTGTCCATTTTCCAGAGGAGTCAGGCATCGTCTCCTTTGGAACCATTGAACACTGTGTTCCTCTAGAGCTGTCCAATGGATGGGAGGCTACCTGTCAAGAAAGCGCAGATGTTAGGGCATTCTCTAGTGTCTCCCCAGGGGCTTCAGACATCCCTTCAACTTGTGAGATGAAATCCAGCTTGCACTCAAGTCACTGCAAGAATTCCGGCCTGATTTCGAGTAAGGGCATCTCGGGTTTGATTCCAGTGGAGGGCATAAATTGAACGTCCCTTTCCCAGACGTACATCTGCGAGAAGCCTCCTCTTGTGGTGCTTGTGGACAGTTGGCATTCCTCTTGACTTGAAGCCAGGAAATTCGCTCTCACCTCGGGATGATTGGGGGTACACGGAGGTCTTTGTGGTTCCTGCAGTGACCTCAGGATCCCTCTAGACTTGAGAGTGTGTTCCTTGAGTTTCTCTGGAGTGTCATTAAGGAAATCAAGGCTCCTTTTGTGTTCCACGGGGAGCACGGAATTGCTCTGCATGCTGTGCAGGGGAATCGGTCCTCAACTCGTGTCGAGGGGGAGTCTCATGGTTTTTCTCGAGTTGCGGTGAGAACCTTGGGTATATTCTCGAGTTTCGACGGGGATGGCCCTTCCAAACACGGGTGTGTTCAGCGATGTCAGGACTCCTTTCTAGTTGCGAGGGAACGCTCGGGAGTCTCCTCGCAGCTTGAATGGGCCATAGGAACACCTCTCGAGGAGAGGCCGCAGACCCAGGTTCCCTTTCCTGTTGCCACTGGGGTCCTGGGCTACCTGTCCATTTCCCAGGGGAGTCAGACATCGTCTCCTTTGGAATCATTGAACTCCGTGTTCCTCTCGAGCTGTCCAATAGTTGGGAGGTCTCCTGTCGAGAACGGGCAGGGTGCTAGGGCATTCTCTAGTGTCTCCCCAGGGGCTTCAGACATCCCTTCATCTTGTGAGATGAAATCCAGCTTGCACTCAAGTCACTGCAGGAATTCCGGCCTGATTTCGAGTCAGGGCATCTCAGGGTCGATTCCACTGGAGGCCGCAAATTCAACCTCCCTCAACCAGACGTACAGCTGCGAGAAGCCTCCTCTTGTGGTGCTTGTGGACAGTTGGCATTCCTCTTGATTTGAAGCCAAGAATTCAGGTCTCAGCTCGAGATGATTCGGAATACACGGAGCTGTTTCTGGTTGGTGAAGTGACTTTAGGATCAATCTAGACTGGAGACAGTGTTCCTGGGTTTTCTCTGGAGTGCCATCAAGGAAATGAAGGCTCCTTTCGGGTTTGATGGGGAGAAAGCAATTGCTCTGCATGCTGTGCATGGGAGTCGGGCCTCATCTCGCGGCGAGGGGGGAGTCTCCTGGTTTTTCTCGAGTTGGGGCGGGTGCCTGAGTTATATTCTCGAGTTCCGACGGGGATGGACCTTCCGAACACGGGTGTGTTTAGCGACGTCAGGACTCCTGTCTAGTTGCGAGGGACCCCTCGGGAGTCTCCTCGCCGCTTGAAAGGGCCATAGGAACACCTCTCGAAGTGAGGCCGCAGACCCAGGTTCCCTTTCCTGTTGCCACTGCGATCCTGGGATTCCTGTCCAACTTCCAGAGGAGTCAGGCATCGTCTCCTTTGGAATCACTGAACTCCGTGTTCCTCTCAAGTTCTCCAATGGATGGGAGGTCGCCTGTCGAGAACGGGCATGGTGCTAGGGCATTCTTTAGTGTCTCCCCAGGGGCTTCAGACATCCCTTCATCTTGTGAGATGAAATCCAGCTTGCACTCAAGTCACTGCAGGAATTCCGGCCTGATTTCGAGTCAGGGCATCTTGTGGTTGATTCCACTGGAGGCCGCAAATTCAACCTCCCTCAACCAAACGTACAGCTGCGAGACGCCTCCTCTTGTCGTGCTTGTGGACAGTTGGCATTCCTGTGATTTGAAGCCAGGAAAGCAGCTCTCAGCTCGAGATGATTCGGAATACACGGAGCTGTTTCTGGTTGGTTAAGTGACTATAGGATCCCTCTAGACTTGAGACAGTGTTCCTGGGGTTTTTCTGGAGTGCCATCAAGGAAATCAGGCTCCTTTCCGGTTTGATGGGGAGCACGCAACTGCTCTGCATGTTGTGCAGGGGAATCGGGCGTCATCTCGCGGCGAGGGGGGAGTCTCATGGTTTTTCTCGAGTTGCGGCGGGAACATGGAGTATATTCTCCAGTTACAACGGGGATGGACCTTCCAAACAAGGGTGAATTCAGCGATGTCAGGACTCCTGTCTAGTTGCGAGGGACCCCTCGGGAGTCTCCTCGCGGCTTGAATGGGCCATAGGAAAACCTCTCGATGTGAGCCGGCAGACCCATTGTCCCTTTCCTGTTGCCACTGGGATCCTGGGATTCCTGTCCATTTTCCCGAGGTGTCAGGCATCGTCTCCTTTGGAATCATTGTACTCCGTGTTCCTCTCGAGCTGTCCAATGGATGGGAGGCCGCCTCTTTAGAAAAGGCAGGGTGCTAGGGCTTTCTCTAGTGTCACCACAGGGGCTTCAGTCATCCCTTTATCTTTTGAGATGAAATCCACCTTGCACTCAAGTCACTGCAAAATTCCGGCCTGATATCGAGTCGCGGCATCTCGGGGTCGATTCCAGTGGAGGCGATAAATTCAACATCCCTCTCCCCGACGTTCAGATGCGAGAAGCCTCTTCTTTTGTTGCTTGTGGACCGTTGGCATTCCTCTTGTTTTGAAGCGAGGAAATTCGCTCTCACCTCGAGATGATTGGGGGTACACGGAGCTCTTTCTTGTTCCTGCAGTGACCTCAGGATCCCTCTAGACTTGAGAGAGTGTTCCTTGAGTTTCTCTGGAGTGCCATCAAGGAAATCAAGGCTCCTTTAGGGTTTGACGGGGAGCACGAAATTTCTCTACACGCAGTGCAGGGGAATCGTTCTTAACCTCGCGGCGAGTGGGGAGTCTCATGGTTTTTCTCGAGTTGCGGCGGGAATCTGGGGTATATTCTCGAGTTACTGCGGGGATGGCCCTTCCACACACGTGTGTGTTCAGCGACGTCAGGACTCCTGTCTAGTTGGGAGGGACCCCTCGGGAGTCTCCTCGCGGCTTGATAATGTCAAAGGATCTCCTCTCAAGGAGAGGCCGCAGATCTAGGTTCCCTTTCCTGTTGCCACTGGGATCCTGGGATTCCTGTCCATTTTCCAGAGAAGTCAGGCATCGTCTTCTTTGGAATCATTGAACTCTGTGTTCCTCTTGAGCTGTCCAATGGATGGGAGGCTGCCTGTGGAGAAAGGGCAGGGTGCTAGGGCATTCTCTAGTGTCTCCCCAGGGGCTTCAGACATCCCTTCATCTTGTGAGATGAAATCAAGCTTGCACTCAAGTCATTGCAGGAATTTTGGCCTGATTTCGTTTCAGGGCATCTCGGGGTCGATTTTACTGGAGGCCGCAAATTCAACCTCCCTCAACCAGACGAACAGCTGTGAGAATCCTCCTCTTGTGGTGCTTCTGGACAGTTGGCATTCCTCTTCATTTGAAGCCAGGAAATCAGCTCTCAGCTCGATATGATTCGGAATACACGGAGCTGTTTCTGGTTGGTGAAGTGACCTTAGGATCCCTCTAGACTTGAGACAGTGTTTCTGTGGTTTCCCTGGAGTGCCATCAAGGAAATCCAGGCTCCTTTCGGGTTTGATTGGGAGCATGCAACTGCTCTGCATGCTGTGCAGGGGAATCGGGACTCATCTCGCGGCGAGGGGGGAGTCTCATGTTTTTTCTCGAGTTGCGGCGGGAACCTGGGGTATATTCACGAGGTACGACGGGGATGGCCCTTCCAAACACGGGTGCGTTCAGCGACGTCAGGACTCCTGTCTAGTTGCGAGGGACCACTCGGCAGTCTCCCTGCACCTTGAAACGGCCATAGGAACACCTCTGAAGGTGAGGCCGCAGACCCAGGTTCCCTTTCCTGTTTCTACTGGGATCCTGGGATTCCTGTCGATTTTCCAGAGGAGTCAGGCATCATCTCCTTTGGAATCATTGAACTCCGTGTTCCTCTCGAGCTGTCCAATGTATGGCAGCCTGCCTGTCGAGAAAGGGTATGGTGCTAAGGCATTCTCTAGTGTCTCCCCAGGGGCTTCAGACATCCCTTCATCTTGTGAGATGAAATCCAGCTTGCACTCAAGTCACTGCAGGAATTCCGGCCTGATTTCGAGTCAGGGCATCTCGGGGTCGATTCCACTGGAGGCTGCAAATTCAACCTCCCTCAACCAGACGTACAGCTGTGAGAAGACTCCTCTTGTGGTGCTTGTGCACAGTTGACATTCCTCTTGATTTGAAGCCAGGAAATCAGCTCTCATCTCGAGATGATTCGGAATACTCGGAGCTGTTTCTGGTTGCTGAAGTGACTTTAGGATCCCTCTAGACTTGAGACAGTGTTCCTGGGTTTTTCTGGAGTGCCATCAAGGAAATCAAGTCTCCTTTCGGGTTTGATGTGTAGCACGCAATTGCTCTGCACGCAGTGCAGGGGATTCGGTCTTCAACTCGCGGCGAGGTAGTAGTCTCATGGTTTGTCTCGAGTTGCGGCGGGAACCTGGGGTATATTCTCGAGTTGCGGCGGGGATGGCCCTTCCAAACAGGGGTGTGTTCAGCGACGTCAGGACTCCTCTCTAGTTGCGAGGGACCCCTCGGTAGTCTCCTCGCATCTTGAAAGGGCCATTGGAACACCTCTCGAGGTGAGGCCACAGTCCCAGGTTCCCTTTCCTGTTGCCACTGGGATCCTGGGATTGCTGTCCATTTTCCAGAGGAGTCAGGCATCGTCTCCTTTGGAATCATTGAACTCCGTGCTCCTCTCCAGCTGTCCAATAGAATGGAGGCCGCCACTCTATAAAAGACAGGAAGCTAGGGCTTTCTCTAGTGTCTCCCCAGGCCTTCAGACATCCCTTTAACTTGTGAGATGAAAGGAAGCTTGTACTCAAGTTACTGCAAGAATTCCAGCCTGATTTAGAGTCAGGGCATCTCGGGGTCGACTCCAGTGGAGGCCATTAAGTCAACAACGCTTTCCAGACGTACCAATGTGAGAAGCCTCCTCTTGTGGTGCTTGTGGACAGGTGGCATTCCTCTTGATTTGAAGCCAGAAAATTCGCCTACACCTCGAGATGATTGGGGGTACACGGAGCTCTTTCTGGTTCCCTCAGTGACCTCAGGATCCCTCTAGACTTGAGAGAGTGTTCCCTGAGTTTCTCTGGACTGCCATCAAGGATATCAAGACTCCTTTCTGGGTTAACTGGGAGCACGGAATTGCTTTGGACGCATTTCAGGGGAATCGGGCTTCATCTCGCGGCGATGGGGGAATCTCATGGATTTTCTCGAGTTGCGGCGGGATCCTTGGGTATATTCTCGAGTTACGGACGGGATGGCCCATCCAAACACGAGTGTGTTCAGCGATGGCAGGACGCCTGTCTAGTTGCGAGGGACCACTCAGGAGTCTCCTCGCGGCTTGAAAGGGCCATAGGAACACCTCTTGAGGTGAGGCCACAGACCCAGGTTCCCTTTCCTGTTGCCACTGGGATCCTGGGATTCCTGTCCGTTTTCCAGAGGAGTCAGGCATCATCTCCTTTGGAATCATTGAACTCCGTGTTCCTCTCAGTCTGTCCAATGGATGTGAGGCCGCGTGTCAAGAAAGGGCAATGTGCTAGGGCATTCTCTAGTGTCTCCCC
Organism: Muntiacus reevesi; assembly: GCF_963930625.1. NCBI lineage: Eukaryota > Metazoa > Chordata > Mammalia > Artiodactyla > Cervidae > Muntiacus > Muntiacus reevesi. The sequence goes on from NW_027078014.1 coordinate 1,581,443, forward strand.
AGGGGCTTCAGACATCCCTTCATCTTGTGAGATGAAATCCAGCTTGCACTCAAGTCATTGCAGTAATTCCAGCTTGATTTCGAGTCAGGGCATCTCGGGGTCGATTCCAGTGGAGGCCATAAATTCAACGGCCTCTCCCAGACGTACAGCTGCGAATATCCTCCTCTTGTGGTGCTTGTGGACAGTTGGCATTCCTCTTCATTTGAAGCCAGGAAATTCGCCTTCACCTCGAGATGATTGGGGGTACACGGAGCTCTTTCTGTTTCCGGCAGTGACCTCACGATCCCTCTAGACTTGAGAGAGTGTTCCTTGAGTTTCTCTGAGTGCCATCAAGGAAATCAATGCTCCTTTCGGGTTTTACTGGGAGCACGGAATTGCTCTGATGCAGTTCACGGGAATCGGGCTTTATGTCGTGGCGAGGGGGGAGTCTCATGGTTTTTCTCGAGTTGTGGCGGGAACTTGGGGTATATTCTCGAGTTACGGCGGGGATGGCCCTTCCAAACACGGTTGTGTTCAGCGACGGCAGGACGCCTGTCTAGTTGCGAGGGACCGCTCGGGAGTCTCCTCGCGGCTTGAAAGGGCCATTGGAACACCTCTCGAGGTGAGGCCGCAGACCCAAGTTCCCTTTCCTCTTGCCACTGGGATCCTGGGATTCCTGTCCATTTTCCAGAGGAGTCAGGCATCGTCTCCTTTGGACTCATTGAACTCCGTGTTCCTCTCGAGCTGTCCAATGGATGGGAGGCCGCCTCTCGAGAAAGGGCAAGGTGCTAGGTCATTCTCTAGTGTCTCCCCAGGGTCTTCAGACATCCCTTTATCTTGTAGGATGAAATCAAGGTTGCACTCAAGTCACAGCAGGAATTTCGGCTGATTTCGAGTCAGGGCATCTCGGGGTCCAATCCAGTGGAGGCCGCAAATTCAACCTCCCTCAACCAGAAGTACAGCTGCGAGAAGCCTCCTCTTGTGGTGCTTGTGGACAGTTGGCTATCCTCTTGATTTGAATCCAGGAAATCAGCTCTCAGCTCGAGGTGATTCGGAATACACGGAGCTGTTTCTGGTTGGTGAAGTGACTTTAGGATCCCTCTAGACTTGACACAGTGTTCCTGGGGTTTCTCTGGAGTGCCATCAAGGAAATCAAGGCTCCTTTCGGGTTTGATGGGGAGCATGCAATTGCTCTGCATGCTGTGCAGGGAAATCGGGCCTCATCTCCCGGCGAGGGGTGAGTCTCATGGTTTTTCTCAAGTTACGGTGGGAACCTGGGGTATATTCTCGAGTTACGACGGGGATGGCCCTTACAAACTCGGGTGTGTTCAGCGACGTCCAGACTCCTTTCTAGTTGCCAGGGACCCTCGAGAGTCTCCTCGCCGCTTGAAAGGTCCATAGGAAATATTTTCGAGGTGAGGCGGCAGACCCATTGTCCCTTTCCTGTTGCCACTTGGATCCTGGGATTCCTGTCCATTTTCCAGAGGAGTCAGGCATCGTCTCCTTTGGAATCATTGAACTCCGTGTTCCTCTCGAGCTGACCAATGGATGGGAGACTGCCACTCTAGAAAAGGCAAGGAGCTAGGGCTTTCTCTATTGTCTCCCCAGGGGTTTCAGACATCTCTTTATCTTGTGAGATAAAATCGAGCTTGCACTCAAGTCACTGCAAGAATTCCGGACTGATTTAGATTCAGGACATCTCGGGGTCGATTCCTGTGGAGGCCATAAAATCAACGTCCCTCTCCCAGACGTATAGTTGCGAAAAGCCTCCTCTTGTGGTGCTTGTGGAAATTTGGCATTCCTCTTGTTTTGAAGCCAGGAAATTCGCCTTCACCTCAAGATGATTGGGGGTACACGGAGCTCTTTCTGTTTCATGCAGTGACCTCAGGATCCCGCTAGACTTGAGAGAGTGTTCCTTGAGTTTCTCTGGATTGCCATCAAGGAAATCAAGGCTCCTTTCGGGTTTGACTGGGAGCACGGAATTGCTCTCCACGGACTGCAGGGAAATCGGGCTTCATCTCGCGGCGAGGGGGGACTCTCATGGTTTTACTCGAGTTGCGGCGGGAACCTGGGGTATATTCTCGAGTTACGGCGGGGATGGCCCTTCCAATCACGGGTGTTTTCAGTGATGGCAGGACACGTGTCTAGTTGCGAGTGACCCCTCGGGAGTCTCGTCGCGGCTTGAAAGTGCCATAGGAACACCTCTTGAGGTGAGGCCCCAGACCCAGATTCCCTTTCCTGTTGCCACTGGGAACCTGGGATTCCTGTCCATTTTCCAGAGGAGTCAGGCATCGTCTCCTTTGGAATCATTGAATTCCGTGTTCCTCTCGAGCTGTCCAGTGAATGGGAGGCCACCTGTTGAGAAATGGCAGGGTGCTAGGGCATTCTTTAATGTCTCCCCAGGGGCTTCAGACATCCCTTCATCTAGTGAGATGAAATCCAGTTTGCACTCAAGTCACTGCAGGAATTCCGGCCTGATTTCGAGTCAGGGCATCTCAGAATCCATTCCACATGAGGCCGCAAAATCAACCTCCCTCAACCAGACGTACAGCTGCGAGGAGCCTCCTCTTGTGGTGCTTGTGGACAGTTGGCATTCCTCTTGATTTGAAGCCAGGAAATCAGCTCTCAGCTCGAGATGATTCGGAATACTCGGAGCTGTTTCTGGTTGGTTAAGTGACTTTAGGATCCCTGTAGACTTGAGACAGTGTTCCTGGGGATTCTCTGGAATGCCATCAAGGATATCAAGGCTACTTTCGGGTTTGATGGGAAGCACGCAATTGCTCTGCATGCTGTGCATGGGAGACCGGCCTCATCTCGCGGATAAGGGGGAGTCTCATGGTTTTTCCCAAGTTTCGGCGGGAACCTGGGGTATATTCTCGAGTTATTACTGGGATGGCCCTTCCAAAGACGGGTGTATTCAGCGTCGTCAGGATTCCTGTTTAGTTGCGATGGAAACCCTCGGGAGTCTCCTCCCGGCTTGAAATGGCCGTAGGAAAACCTCTCGAAGTGAGGCGGCAGACCCATTGTCCCTTTCCTGTTGCCACTGGGATCCTGGGATTCCTGTCCATTTTCCAGAGGAGTCAGGCATCATCTCCTTTGGAATCATTGAACTCCGTGATCTTCTCGAGCTGTCCAATTGATGGGAGCCCGCCTCTCTAGATAAGGCAGGGAGCTAGTGCTTTCTCTATTGTCTCCCCAGGGGCTTCATACATCCCTTTATCTTGTGAGATGAAATCCAGCTGGCACTCAAGTCACTGCAAGAATTCCGGCCTGATTTAGAGTCAGGGAATCTCGGGGTTGATTCCAGTGGAGGCCATAAATTCAACGTCCCACTCCCAGACGTACAGCTGCGAGAAGCCTCCTCTTGTGGTGCTTGTGGACAGTTGGCATTCCTCTTGATTTGAAGCCAGGAAATTCGCACTCACCTCGAGATAATTGGGCGTACCCAGAGTTCTTTCTGGTTCCTGCAGTGACCTCAGGTTCCCTCTAGACTTGAGAGAGTGTTCCTTGAGTTTCTCTGGAGTGCCATCAAGGAAATCAAGGCTCCTTTCGGGTTTCACGGGGAGCACGGAATTGCTCTGCACGCACTGCACGGGAATCAGCCTTCATCTCGCGGCGAGGGGGGAGTCTCATGGTTTTTCTCGAGTTGCGGCGGGAACCTAGGATATATTCTCGAGTTATGGCGGGGATGGCCCTTCCAAACACGGGTGTGGTCAGCGATGTCAGGACTCCTGTCTACGTGCGAGTGACACCTCGGGAGTCTCCTCGCTGCTTCAAAGGGCCATAGGAACGCCTCTCGATGTGAGCCCGCAGACCCAGATTCCCTTTCCTGTTGCCACTGGGATCCTGGGATTCCTGTCCATTTTCCGGAGGAGTCAGGCATCGTCTCCTTTGGAGTCACTGAACTCCGTGTTCCTCTCGAGCTGTCCAATGGATGTGAGGCCGCCTGTTGAGAAACGGCAGGGTTCTAGGGCATTCTCTAGTGTCTCCCCAGGGGCTCAGACATCCCTTCATCTTGTGAGATGAAATCCAGCTTGCACTCAAGTCACTGCAGGTATTCCGGCCTGATTTCGAGTCAGGACATCTAGGGGTCAATCTCACTAGAGACCGCAAATTCAACCTCCCTCAACCAGACTTACAGCTGCGAGAAGCCTCCTCTTGTGGTGCTTGTGGACAGTTGGCATTCGTCTTGATTTGAAGTCAGGAAATCAGCTCTCCGCTCGAGATGATTCGGAACACAGGGAGCTGTTTCTGGTGGGTGAAGTGATTTTAGCATCACTCTAGATTTGCGACAGTGTTCCTGTGGTTTCTCTGGAGTGCCATCAAGGAAATCAAGGCTCCTTTCAGGTTTGATGGGGAGCATGCAGGTGCTCTGCATGCTGTGCAGGGCAATCGGCCCTCAACTCGCGGCGAGGGTGGAGTCTCATGCTTTTTCTCTAGTTGCGGCGGAAACCTGAGGTATATTGTCGAGATACGATGGGGATGGCCCTTCCAAACACGGGTGTGTTCAGCGACGTCAGGACTTCTGTCTAGTTGCGAGGGACCCCTCGGGAGTCTCCTCGCGGCTTGAAAGGGCCATAGGAATTCCTCTCGAGGCGAGGCCGCAGCCCCAGGTTCCCTTTCCTGTTGCCACTGGGATCCTGGGATTCCTGTCCCTTTTTCAGAGGAGTCAGGCATTGTCTCCGTTGGAATCATTGAAATCCGTGTTCCTCTCGAGCTGTCCAACGAATGGGAGGCCTCCTGTCGAGAAAGGGCAGGGTGCTAAGTCATTCTCTAGTGTCTCCACAGGGGATTCAGATATCCCTTCATCTTGTGAGATGAAATCCAGTTTGCAATCAAGTCACTGCAGGAATTCCGGCCTGATTTCGAGTCAGGGCATCTCGGGGTTGATTTCACTGCAGGCCGCTAATTCAACCTCCCTCAACCAGAGGTACAGCTGCGAGAAACCTCCTCTTGTGGTGCACATACACAGTTGGCATTCCTCTTGATTTGAAGCCAGGAAATCAACTATCAGCTCAAGATTATTCAGAATACACGGAGCTGTTTCTGGTTGGTGAAGTGACTTTAGGATGCCTCTAGACTTGAGACAGTGTTCCTGGGGTTTCTCTTGAGTGCCATCAAGGAAATAAAGGCTGCTTTTGGGTTTGATGGGGAGCACGCAATTGCTCTGCATGCTGTGCAGTGGAATCGGGCCTCATCTCATGGCGAGGGTGTAGTCTCATGGATTTTCTCGAGTTGCGGCGGGAACCTGGGGTATATTCTCGAGTTACGACGGGGATGGGCGTTCCAAACACGGGTGTGTTCAGCGACGTCAGGACACCTGTCTAGCTGTGAAGGACCTCTCGGGAGTCTCCACGCGGCTTGAAAGGGCCATAGGAAAACCTCTCGAGGTGAGGCGGCAGACCCATTTTCCCTTTCCTGTTGCCACTGGGATCCTGGGATTCCTGTCCATTTTCCAGAGGAGTCAGGCATCGTCTCCGTTGGAATCATTGAACTCCGTGTTTCTCTCGAGCTGTCCAATGGATGGGAGGCCGCCTGTCGAGAAAGGGCAGGGTGCTAGGGCATTCTCTAGAGTCTCCCCAGGGGCCTCAGACATCCCTTCATCTTGTGAGATGAAATCTAGCTTGCACTCAAGTCACTGCAGGGATTCCGGCCTGATTTCGAGTCAGGGCATCTCGCGGTCGATTCCACTGGAGGCCGCAAATTCAACCTCCCTCAACCAGACGTACAGATGCGAGAAGCCTCCTCTTGTGGTGCTTGTGGACAGTTGGCATTCCTCTTGATTTGAAGCCAGGAAATCAGCTTTCAGCTCGAGATGATTCGGAATCCACGGAGCTGTTTATGGTTGGTGAAGTGACTTTAGGATCCTTCTAGACTTGAGACAGTGTTCCTGGGGATTCTCTGGAGTGCCATCAAGGATATCAAGGCTCCTTTCGGGTTTGATGGGGAGCACGCAATTGCTCTGCATGCTGTGCAGGGGAATCGGGCCTCATCTCGCGGCGAGGGGGGAGTCTCATGGTGTTTCTCGAGTTGCAGCGGGAACCTGGGGTACATTCTCGAGTTACGACGGGGATGGCCCTTCCAAACACCGGTGTGTTCAGCGACGTCAGGACTCCTGTCTAGTTGCGAGGGACCCCTCGGGAATCTCCACGCGGCTTGAAAGGGCTGCAGGGAAACCTCTCGAGGTGAGGCGGCAGACCCATTGTCCCTTTCCGGTTGCCACTGGGATCGTGGGGTTCCTGTCCATTTTCCAGAGGAGTCAGGCATCGTCTCCTTTGAAATCATTGAACTCCGTGTTCCTCTCGAGCTGTCCAATGGATGGGAGGCCACCTCTCCAGAAAAGGCAGGGAGCTAGGGCTTTCTCTAGTGTCTCCCCAGGGGCTTCAGACATCCCTTTATCTTGTGAGATGAAATCGAGCTTGCACTCAAGTCACTGCAAGAATTCCGGCCTGATTAAGAGTCATGGCATCTTCAGGGTCGATTCCAGTGGAGGCATAAATTCAACGTCCCTCTCCCAGATGTACAGCTGCGAGTAGCCTCCTCCTATGGTGCTTGTGGACAGTTGGCATTCCTCTTGATTTGAAGCCAGGAAATTCGCTCTCACCTCGAGATGATTGGGGGTACACGGAGCTCTTTCTGGTTCGTGCAGTGACCTCAGGACCCCTCTAGAAGTGATAGAGTGTTCCTTGAGTTTCTCTGGAGTGCCTCAAGGAAATCAAGGCTCCTTTCGAGTTTGAAGGGGTGCACGAAGTTGCTCTGCAAGCAGTGCAGGGTAATCGGGCTTCATCTCGCGGTGAGCGGGGAGTCTCATGGTTTTTCTCGAGTTGCGGCGGGAACCTGGCGTATATTCACGAGTTACGTCGGGGATGGCCCTTCCTAACACGAGTGTCTTCTGCAACGTCAGGACTCCTGTCTATTTGTGAGGTACCCCTCGGGAGTCTCCTCGCGGCTTGAAAGGGCAGTAGGAAAACCTCTCGAGGTGAGGCCGCTGACCAAGGATCCCTTTCTTGTTCCGCAGACCCAGGACCCTGGGATTACTGTCCTTTTTCCAGTGGAGTCAAGCATCGTCTCCTTTGGAATCATTGAACTCCGTGTTCCTCTCTACCAGTCCAATGGATGGGAGGCAGCCTGTCGAGAAAGGGCAGGATGCTAGGGCATTCTCTAGTGTCTCCGCACGGGCTTCAGACATCCCTTCATCTTGTGAGATGAAATCCAGCTTGCACTCAAGTCACTGCAGGAATTCCGGCCAGATTTCGAGTCAGTGCATCTCGGGGTCGATTCCACTGGAGGCCGCAAATTCAACCTCCCTCAACCAGACGTACAGCTGCCAGAAGCCTCCTCTTGTGGTGCTTGTAGACAGTTGGCATTCCTCTTGATTTGAAGCCAGGAAATCAGCTCTCAGCTCGAGGTGATTCGGAATACACGGAGCTGTTTCTGGTTGGTGAAGTGACTTTAGGATCCCTCTAGACTTGAGACAGGGTTCCTGGGTATTCTCTGGAGTGCCATCAAGGAAATCAAGGCTCCTTTCCCGTTTGATGGGGAGCACTCAATTGCTCTGCATGCTGTGCAGGGGAATCGGGCCTCATCTCCCGGCGAGGGGGGAGTCTCATGGTTTTTCTCGATTTGCGGCGGGAACATGGGGTATATTCTCGAGTTACGACGGGTTGGCCCTTCCAAACACGGGTGTGTTCAGGGACGTCAGGACTCCTGTCTTGTTGCGAGGGACCCCTCAGGAGTCTCCTCGCGACTTGAAAGGGCCATAGGAACACCACTCGAGGTGAGTCCACAGACCCTGTTTCCCTTTCCTGTTGCCACTGGGATCCTGGGATTCCTGTCCATTTTCCAGAGGAGTCAGGCATCGTCTCCTTTGGAATCATTGAACTTCGTGTTCCTCTCGAGCTGTCCAATGGTTGGGAGGCCGCCTCTCTAGAAAAGGCAGGAGCTAGGTCTTTCTCTAGTGTCTCCCCAGGGGCTTCTTACATCCCTTTATCTTGTGAGATGAAATCCAGCTTGCACTCAAGTCACTGCAAGAATTCCGGCCTGATTTCGAGTCAGGGCATCTCGCGGTCGATTCCATTGGAGGCCATAAATTCAAAGTCCCTCTCCCAGACGTACAGATGCGAGAAGCCTCCTCCTGTGGTGCTTGTGGACAGTTGGCATTCCTCTTGATTTGAAGCCAGGAAATTCGCTCTCAACTCAAGATGATAGACTGTACACGGAGTACTTTCTGGTTCCTGCAGTGACCTCAGGATCACTCTAGACTTGAGAGCTTGTTCCTTGAGTTTCTCTGGAGTGCCATCAAGGAAATCAAGGCTCCTTTCGGGTATGACGGGGAGCACGGAATTGCTCTGCACGCAGTGCAGGGGAATCGGGCTTCATCTCGTGGCGAGGGGGGAATCTCATGGTTTTTCTCGAGTTGTGGCGTTTACCTGGCGTATATTCACGAGTTAAGTCGGGGATGGCCCTTCCTAACACGAGTGTCTTCTGCAACGTCAGGACTCCTGTCTATTTGTGAGGTACCCCTCGGGAGTCTCTTCGTGGCTTGAAAGGGCAGTCGGAAGACCTCTCGAGGTGAGGCCGCTGACCCAGGATCCCTTTTCTGTTGCCGCAGACCCAGGACCCTGGGATTACTGTCCTTTTTCCAGTGGAGTCAAGCATCATCTCTTTTGGAATCATTGAACTCCGTGTTCCTCTCGACCGTTCCAATGGATGGGAGGCTGCCTGTCGAGAAAGGGCAGGGAGCTAGGGCATTCTCTAGTGTCTCCCCACGGGCTTCAGACATCCCTTCATCTTGTGAGATGAAATCCAGCTTGCACTCAAGTCACTGCAGGATTTCCGGCCTGATTTCGAGTCAGGGCATCTCGGGGTCGATTCCACTGGAGGCCGCAAATTCAACCTCCCTCAACCAGACGTACAGCTGAGAGAAGCCTCCTCTTGTGGTGCCTGTGGACAGTTGGCATTCCTCATGATTTGAAACCAGGTAATCAGCTCTCAGCTCGAGATGATTCGGAATACACGGAGCTGTTTATGGTTGGTGAAGTGACTTTAAGATCCTTCTAGACTTGAGACAGTGTTCCTGGGGATTCTCTGGAGTGCCATCAAGGATATCAAGGCTCCTTTCGGATTTGATGGGGAGCAAGCAATTGCTCTGCATGCTGTGCAGGGGAATCGGGCCTCATCTCCCGGCGAGGGGGGAATCTCATGGTTTTTCTCGACTTGCGGCGGGAACCTGGGGTATATTCTCGAGTTACGACGGGGATGGCCCTTCCAAACACGGGTGTGTTCAGGGACGTCAGGACTCCTGTCTAGTAGCGAGGGACCCCTCGGGAGTCTCCTCGCGACTTGAAAGGGCCATAGGAACACCACTCGAGGTGAGTCCACAGACCCTGTTTCCCTTTCCTGTTGCCACTGGGATCCTGGGATTCCTGTCCATTTTCCAAAGGAGTCAGGCATCGTCTCCTTTGGAATCATTGAACTTCGTGTTCCTCTCGAGCTGTCCAATGGTTGGGAGGCCGCCTCTCTAGAAAAGGCAGGGAGCTAGGTCTTTCTCTAGTGTCTCCCCAGGGGCTTCTTACATCCCTTTATCTTGTGAGATGAAATCCAGCTTGCACTCAAGTCACTGCAAGAATTCCGGCCTGATTTCTATTCAGGGCATCTGGCAGTCGATTCCAGTGGAGGCCATAAATTCAACGTCCCTCTCCCAGACGTACAGCTGCGAGAAGCCTCCTCCTGTGGTGCTTGTGGACAGTTGGCATTCCTCTTGATTTGAAGCCAGGAAATTCGCTCTCAGCTCAAGATAATAGGGCATACACGGAGCACTTTCAGGTTCCTGCAATGACCTCAGGATCCCTCTAGACTTCAGAGCTTGTTCCTTGAGTTTCTCTGGAGTGACATCAAGGAAATCAAGGCTCCTTTCGGGTTTGACCGGGAGCCCGGAATTGCTCTGCACGCAATGCAGGGGAATCGGGCTTCATCTCGTGGCGAGGGGGGAATCTCATGGTTTGTCTCGAGTTGTGGCGTTTACCTGGCATATATTCACGAGTTACGTCGGGGATGGCCCTTCCTAACACGAGTGTGTTCTGCAACGTCAGGACTCCTGTCTATTTGTGAGGTACCCCTCGGGAGTCTCTTCGTGGCTTGAAAGGGCAGTAGGAAGACCTCTCGAGGTGAGGCCGCTGACCCAGGATCCCTTTCCTGTTGCAGCAGACCCAGGACCCTGGGATTACTGTCCTTTTTCCAGTGGAGTCAAGCATCATCTCCTTTGGAATCATTGAACTTCGTGTTCCTCTCGACCGTTCCAATGGATGGGAGGCCGCCTGTCGAGAAAGGGCAGGGTGCTAGGGCATTCTCTAGTGTCTCCCCACGGGCTTCAGACATCCCTTCATCTTGTGAGATGAAATCCAGCTTGCACTCAAGTCACTGCAGGAATTCCGGCCTGATTTCGAGTCAGGGCATCTCGGGGTCGATTCCACTGGAGGCCGCAAATTCAACCTCCCTCAACCAGACGTACAGCTGAGAGAAGCCTCCTCTTGTGGTGCCTGTGGACAGTTGGCATTCCTCATGATTTGAAACCAGGTAATCAGCTCTCAGCTCGAGATGATTCGGAATACACGGAGCTGTTTATGGTTGGTGAAGTGACTTTAAGATCCTTCTAGACTTGAGACAGTGTTCCTGGGGATTCTCTGGAGTGCCATCAAGGATATCAAGGCTCCTTTCGGGTTTGATGGGGAGCACGCAGTTGCTCTGCATGCTGTGCAGGAGAATCGGGCCTCATCTCGCGGCGAGGGGGGAGTCTCATGGTTTTTCTCGACTTGCGGCGGGATCCTGGGGTATAATCTCGAGTTACGACGGGGATGGCCCTTCCAAACACGGGTGTGTTCAGGGACATCAGGACTCCTGTCTAGTTGCGAGGGACCCCACGGGAGTCTCCTCGTGACTTGAAAGGGCAGTAGGAAGACCTCTCGAGGTGAGGCCGCTCACCCAGGATCCCATTCCTGTTGCCTCAGACCCAGGACCCTGGGATTACCGTCCTTTTTCCAGTGGAGTCAAGCATCGTCTCCTTTGGAATCATTGAACTCCGTGTTCCTCTCTACCAGTCCAATGGATGGGAGGCCGCCTGTCGAGAAAGGGCAGGATGCTAGGGCATTCTCTAGTGTCTCCGCACGGGCTTCAGACATCCCTTCATCTTGTGAGATGAAATCCAGCTTGCACTCAAGTCACTGCAGGAATTCCGGCCAGATTTCGAGTCAGTGCATCTCGGGGTCGATTCCACTGGAGGCCGCAAATTCAACCTCCCTCAACCAGACGTACAGCTGCCAGAAGCCTCCTCTTGTGGTGCTTGTAGACAGTTGGCATTCCTCTTGATTTGAAGCCAGGAAATCAGCTCTCAGCTCGAGGTGATTCGGAATACACGGAGCTGTTTCTGGTTGGTGAAGTGACTTTAGGATCCCTCTAGACTTGAGACAGTGTTCCTGGGTATTCTCTGGAGTGCCATCAAGGAAATCAAGTCTCCTTTCCCGTTTGATGGGGAGCACTCAATTGCTCTGCATGCTGTGCAGGGGAATCGGGCCTCATCCCGCGGCGAGGGGGGAGTCTCATGGTGTTTCTCGAGTTGCGGCGGGAACCTGGGATACATTCTCGTGTTACGACGGGGATGGCCCTTCCAAACACGGGTGTGTTCAGCGACGTCAGGACTCCTGTCTAGTTGCGAGGGACCCCTCGGGAGTCTCCTCACGGCTTGAAACGTCCATAGGAACACCTCTCGAGATGAGGCGGCAGACCCATTGTCCCTTTCCTGTTGCCACTGGGATCCTGGGGTTCCTGTCCATTTTCCAGAGGAGTCACGCATCGTCTCCTTTGGAATCATTGAACTCCGTGTTTCTCTCGAGCTGTCCAATGGATCGAGTCTGCCTCTCTAGAAAAGGCAGGGAGCTAGTGCTTTCTCTACTGTCTCCCCAGTGGCTTCATACATACCTTTATCTTGGAGTTGAAATCCAGCTTGCACTCAAGTCACTGCAAGAATTCCGGCCTGATTTAAGGTCAGGGCATCTCGGGGTCGATTCCAGTGGAGGCCATAAATTCAAAGTCCTTCTCCCAGACGTAAAACTGCGAGAAGACTCTTCTTGTGGTGCTTGTGGACAGTTGGCATATCTCTTGATTTGAAGCCAGGAAATTCTCTCTCACCTCGAGATGATTGGGGGTACATGGAGATCTTTCTGGTTGCTGAAGTGACCTCAGGATTCCTCTAGACTTGAGACAGTGTTGCTGGGGTTTCTCTGGAGTGCCATCAAGGATTTTAAAGTTCCTTTCGGGTTTGACGTGGAACACGGATTTGCTCTGCACGCAGTGCGGGGGAATCGGGCTTCATCTCGCGGCGAGGGGGGAGTCTCATGGTTTTTCTCGAGTTTCGGTGGAATCCTGGGGTATATTCTCGAGTTACGGCGGGGATGGCCCTTCAAACACGGGTGTGTTCAGCGACGTCAGGACTCCTGTCTAGTCGCGAGGTACGCCTCGGGAGTCTCCTCGCGGCTTGAAAGGGCCATAGGAACACCTCTCGAGGTGAGGCGGCAGACCCAGGTTCCCTTTCCTGTTGCCACTGGGATCCTGGGATTCCTGTCCATTTTCCAGAGGAGTCAGGCATCGTCTCCTTTGGAATCATTCACCTCCGTCTTCCTCTCTAACTGTCCAATGGATTGGAGGCCGCCTGTCGAGAAAGGGCAGGTTGCTAAGTCATTCTCTAGTGTCTCCCCAGGGGCTTCAGATATCCCTTCATCTTGTGAGATGAAACCCAGCTTGCACTCAAGTCACTGCCAGAATTCCGGCCTGATTAAGTGTCAGGGCATCTTCGGGGTCGATTCCAGTGGAGGCACAAATTCAACGTCCCTCTCCCAGACGTACAGCTGCGAGTAGCCTCCTCCTATGGTGCTTGTGGACAGTTGGCATTCCTCCTGATTTGAAGCCTGTAAATTCACTCTCACCTCGAGATGATTGGTGGTACACGGAGCTCTTTCTGGTTCCTGCAGTGACCTCAGAACCCCTCTAGAATTGATAGAGTGTTCCTTGAGTTTCTCTGGAGTGCCTCAAGGAAATCAAGGCTCCTTTCGAGTTTGACGGGGTGCACGAAGTTGCTCTGCAAGCAGTGCAGGGTAATCGGGCTTCATCTCGCGGCGAGCGGGGAGTCTCATGGTTTTTCTCGAGTTGCGGCGGTAACCTGGGGTATATTCTCGAGTTACGGCGGGGATGGCCCTTCCAAACACGAGTGTGTTCAGCGACGTCAGGACTCCTGTCTAGTTGCGAGGGACCCCTCGGGAGTATCCTCGCGGCTTGAAAGGGCCATAGGAACACCTCTCGAGGTGAGGCCGCAGACCCAGGTTCCCTTTCCTGTTGCCACTGGGATCCTGGGATTCCTGTCCATTTTCCAGAGGAGTCAGGCATCGTCTCCTTTGGAATCATTCAACTCCGTCTTCCTCTCTAGCTGTCCAATGGATGGGAGGCCGCCTGTCGAGAAAGGGCAGGGTGCTAAGTCATTCTGTAGTGTCTCCCCAGGGGCTTCAGATATCCCTTCATCTTGTGAGATGAAATCCAGCTTGCACTCAAGTCACTGCAGGAATTCCGGCCTGATTTCTAGTCAGGGCATCTTGGGGTCGATTCCACTGCAGGCCGCTAATTCAACCTCCCTCAACCAGACGTACAGCTGCGAGAAGCCTCCTCTTGTGGTGCTTGTACACAATTGGCATTCCTCTTGATTTGAAGCCAGGAAATCAACTATCAGCTCGAGATTATTCGGAATACACGGAGCTGTTTCTGGTTGGTGAAGTGACTTTAGGATGCCTCTAGACTTGAGACAGTGTTCCTTGGGTTTCTCTTGAGTGCCATCAAGGAAATCAAGGCTGCTTTTGGGTTTGATGGGGAGCATGCATTTGCTCTGCATGCTGTGCAGGGGAATCGGGCCTCATCTCATGGCGAAGGTGTAGTCTCATGGATTTTCTCGAGTTGCGGCAGGAACCTGGGGTATATTCTCGAATTACGACGGGGATGGCCCTTCCAAACACGGGTGTGTTCAGCGACGTCAGGACTCCTGTCTAGTTGCGAGGGACCTCTTGGGAGTCTCCACGCGGCTTGAAAGGTCCATAGGAAAACGTCTCGAGGTGAGGCGGCAGACCCATTTTCCCTTTCCTGTTGCCACTGGGATCCTGGGATTCCTGTCCATTTTCCAGAGGAGTCAGGCATCGTCTCCATTGGAATCATTGAACTCCGTGTTCCTCTCAAGCTGTCCAAGGGATGGGAGGCCGCCTGTCGAGAAAGGGCAGGGTGCTAGGGCATTCTCTAGTGTCTCCCCAGGGGCTTCAGACATCCCTTCATCTTGTTACATGAAATCTAGCTTGCACTCAAGTCACTGCAGGGATTCCGGCCTGATTTCGAGTCAGGGCATCTCGCGTTCCATTCCACTGGAGACCGCAATTTCAACCTCCCTCAACCAGACGTACAGATGCGAGAAGCTTCCACTTGTGGTGCTTGTGGACAGTTGGCATTCCTCTTGATTTGAAGCCAGGAAATCAGCTTTCAGCTCGAGATGATTCGGAATACACGGAGCTGTTTCTGGTTGGTGAAGTGACTTTAGTATCCTTCTAGTCTTGAGACAGTGTTCCTGGGGATTCTCTGGAGTGCGATCAAGGATATCAAGGCTCCTTTCGGGTTTGATGTGGAGCATGCAATTGCTCTGCATGCTGTGCATGGGAATCGGGCCTCTTCTCGCGGCGAGAGGGGAGTCTCATGGTTTTTCTCGACTTGCTACGGGATCCTGGGGTATATTCTCGAGTTACGACGGGGATGGCCCTTCCAAACACGGGTGTGTTCAGTGACGTTAGGACTCCTGTCTAGTTGTGAGGGACCCCTCGGTAGTCTCTTCGCGGCTTGAAAGGGCCATAGGAACAACACTCGAGGTGAGTCCACAGACCCTGTTTCCCTTTCCTGTTGCCACTGGGATCCTGGGATTCCTGTCCATTTTCCAGAGGAGTCAGGCATCGTCTCCTTTGGAATCATTGAACTCGGTGTTCCTCTCGAGCTGTCCAATGGTTGGGAGGCCGCCTCTCTAGAAAAGGCAGGGAGCTAGGTCTTTCTCTAGAGTCTCCCCAGGGGCTTCATACATTCCTTTATCTTGTGAGATGAAATCCAGCTTGCACTCAAGTCACTGCAAGAATTCTGGCCTGATTTCGAATCAGGGCATCTCGCGGTCGATTCCAGTGGAGCCCATAAATTCAACGTCCCTCTCCCAGACGTACAGCTGCGAGAAGCCTCCTCCTGTGGTGCTTGTGGACAGTTGGCATTCCTCTTGATTTGAAGCCAGGAAATCAGCTCTCAGCTCGAGATGATATAGAATACATGGAGCTGTTTCTGGTTGGTGAAGTGACTTTAGGATCCCTCTAGACTTGAGACAGTGTTCCTGGGTATTCTCTAGAGTGCCATCAAGGAAATCAAGTCTCCTTTCGGGTTTGATGGGGAGCACTCAATTGCTCTGCATCCTGTGCAGGGGAATCGGGCCTCATCTCGCGGCGAGGGGGGAGTCTCATTGTGTTTCTCGAGTTGCAGCGGGATCCTGGGGTACATTCTCGAGTTACGACGGGGATGGCCCTTCCAAACACGGGTTTGTTCAGCGACGTCAGGACTCCTGTCTAGTTGTGAGGGACACCTCTGGAGTCTCCTCGCGGCTTGAAAGGGCTGTAGGAAAACCTCTCGAGGTGAGACGACAGACCCATTGTCCCTTTCCGGTTGCCCCTGGGATCGTGGGGTTCCTGTCCATTTTCCAGAGGAGTCAGGCATCGTCTCCTTTGGAATCGTTGAACTCCGTGTTCCTCTCGAGCTGTCCAATGGGTGGGAGGCCGCCTCTCTAGAAAAGGCAGGGAGCTAGTGCTTTCTATAGTGTCTCCCCAAGGGCTTCAGACATTCCTTTATCTTGTGAGATGAAATCGAGCTTGCACTCAAATCACTGCAAGAATTCCGGCCTGATTAAGAGTCAGGGCATCTTCGGGGTCGATTCCAGTGGAGGCATAAATTCAACGTCCCTCTCCCAGACGTACAGCTGCGAGTAGCCTCCTCCTATGGTGCTTGTGGACAGTTGGCATTCCTCTTGATTTGAAGCCAGGAAATTCACTCTCACCTCGAGATGATTGGGGGTACACGGAGCTCTTTCTGTTTCCTCCAGTGACCTCAGGACCCCTCTAGAATTGATAGAGTGTTCCTTGAGTTTCTCTGGAGTTCCTCAAGGAAATCAAGGCTCCTTTCGAGTTTGACGGGGTGCACGAAGTTGCTCTGCAAGCAGTGCAGGGTAATCGGGCTTCATCTCGCGTCGAGCGGGGAGTCTCATGGTTTTTCTCGAGTTGCAGCGGGAACCTGGGGTATATTCTCGAGTTACGGCGGGGATGGCCCTTCCAAACACGAGTGTGTTCAGTGACGTCAGGACTCCTGTCTAGTTGCGAGGGACCCCTCGGGAGTATCCTCGCGGCTTGAACGGGCCATAGGAACACCACTTGAGGTGAGGCCGCAGACCCAGGTTCCCTTTCCTGTTGCCACTGGGATCCTGGGATTCCTGTCCATTTTCCAGAGGAGTCAGGCATCGTCTCCTTTGGAATCATTCAACTCCGTCTTCCTCTCTCGCTGTCCAATGGATGGGAAGCCGCCTGTCGAGAAAGGGCAGGGTGCTAAGTCATTCTCTAGTGTCTCCCCAGGGGCTTCAGATATGCCTTCATCTTGTGAGATGAAATCCAGCTTGCACTCAAGTCACTGCAGGAATTCCGGCCTGATTTCGAGTCAGGGCATCTCGGGGTCGATTCCACTGCAGGCCGCTAATTCAACCTCCCTCAACCAGACGTACAGCTGCGAGAAGCCTCCTCTTGTGGTGCTTGTACACAGTTGGCATTCCTCTTGATTTGAAGCCAGGAAATCAACTATCAGTTCAAGATTATTCGGAATACACGAAGCTGTTTCTGGTTGGTGAAGTGACTTTAGGATGCCACTAGAATTGAGACAGTGTTCCTGGGGTTTCTCTTGAGTGCCATCAAGGAAATCAAGGCTGCTTTTGGGTTTGATGGGAAGCACGCAATTGCTCTGCATGCTGTGCAGGGGAATCGGGCCTCATCTCATTGCGAGGGTGTAGTCTCATGGATTTTCTCGAGTTGCGGTCGGAACCTGGGGTATATTCTCGAGTTACCGCGGGGATGGCCCTTCCAAACACGGGTGTGTTCAGCAACATCAGGACTCCTGTCTAGTTGCGAGGGACCCCTCGGGAGTCTCCTCACGGCTTGAAAGGGCCATAGGAACACCTCTAGAGGTGAGGCCTCAGACCCAGGTTCCCATTCCTGTTGCTACTGGGATCCTGGGCATCCTGTCCATTTTCCAGAGGAGTCAGGCATCGTCTCCTTTGGAATCATTGAACTCAGTGTTCCTCTCGAGCTGTCCAAAGGATGGGAGTCGGACTGTCGAGAAAGGGCAGGGTGCTAGGGCATTCTCTACTGTCTCCCCAGGGGCTACACACATCCCTTCATTTGTGAGATGAAATCCAGGTTGCACTAAAGTCACTGCAGGAATTCTGGCCTGATTTCGAGTAGGGATATCTCAGGATCGATTCCAATGGAGGCCGCAAATTCAACATCCGTCAACCAGAAGTACAGCTGCGAGTAGCCTCCTCTTGTTGTGCTTGTGAACATTTGGCATTCCTCTTGATTTGAAGCCAGGAAAGCAGCTCTCATCTCGAGGTCATTCGGAATAAACGGAGCTGTTTCTGGTTGGTGAAGTGCCTTTAGGATCCCTCTAGACTTGAGACAGTGTTCCAGGTGTTTCTCTGGAGAGCCATCAAGGAAATCAAGGATCCTTTCGGGTTTGATGGGGAGCAAGAAACTGCTCTGCATGCTGTGCAGGGGAATCCGGCCTCATCTGGCAGTGAGGGGGGAGTCTAATGGTTTTTCTCGAGTTGCGGCGGGTACCTGGGGTATATTCTCGAGTTACGACGGGGATGCCCCTTCCAGACACGGGTGTGTTCAGCGACGTCAGGACTCCTGTCTATTTGTGAGGGACCCCTCGGGAGTATCCTCGTGGCTTGAAAGCGCCATAGCAAAACCTTTCGAGGTGAGGCGGCAGACCCAGGTTCCCTTTCCTGTTGCCACTGGAATCCTGGGATTCCTGTCCATTTTCCAGAGGAGTCAGGCATCGTCTCCTTTGGAATCATTGAACTCCGTGTACCTCTCGAGCTGTCCAATGGATGGGAGGCCGCCTGTCGAGAAAGGGCAGGGTGCTAGGGATTTTCTAGTGTCTCCCCAGGGGCTTCAGATATCCCTTCATCTTGTGAGATGAAATCCATCTTGCACTCAAGTCACTCCAGGAATTCTGGCCTGATTTCGAGTCAGGGAATCTCAGGGTCGATTCCACTGGAGGCTGCAAATTGAACCTCCCTCAACCAGATGTACAGCTGGGAGAAGCCTCCTCTTGTGGTCCTAGTGGACAGTTGGCATTCCTCTTGATTTGAATCCAGGAAATCAACTCTCAGCTCAAGATGATTCGGAATACACGGAGGTGTTTCTGGTTGGTGAAGTGACTTTAGGATCCCTCTAGGCTTGAGACAGTGTTCCTGGGGTTACTCTGGAGTGCCATCAAGGAAATCAAGGCTCCTTTTGGGTTTGATGTGGAGCACGCAATTGCTCTGCGTGACGTGCAGGGAAATCGGGCCTCATCTCACGGCAAAGGGGTAGTCTCAAGGTTTTTCTCGAGTTGCGTCGGGAACCTGGGGTATATTCTCGAGTTACGGCGGGAATGGCCCTTCCAAACACGGGTGTGTTCAGCGACCTCAGGACTCCTGTCTCTTTGCGAGGGACCCCTCGAGAATCTCCTCGCAGCTTGAAAGGGCCATAGGAACACCTCTCGAGTTGAGGCGGCAGAACAATTGTCCCTTTCCTGTTGCCACTGGGATCCTGGGATTCCTGTCCATTTTCCAGAGGAGTCAGGCATCGTCTCCTTTGGAATCATTGAACTCCGTGTTCCTCTCGATCTGTCCAATTGATGGGAGGCCGCCTCTCTAGAAACGGCAGGGAGCTAGGGCTTTCTCTATTGTATCCTCACGGGCTTCAGACATCCCTTTATCTTGTTAGATTAAATCCAGCTTGCACTCAAGTCACTGCAAGACTTCAGGCCTGAATTAGGGTCAGGGCAGCTCGGGGTCAATTCCAGTGGAGGCCGCAAATTCAACCTCCCTCAAACAGACGTACAGCCGCGAGAAGCCTCCTCTTGTGTTGTTTCTGGACAGTTGGCATTCCTCTTGATTTGAAGCCAGGAAGTTCGCTCTCACCTCGAGATGATAGGCGGTACATGGAGTTCTTTCCGGTTCCTGCAGTGACCTCAGGATCCCTCTAGGCTTTAGAGAGTGTTACTTGAGTTTCTCTGGAGTGCCATCAAGGAAATCAAGGCTTCTATTGGGTTTTACGGGGAGCACGGAATTGCTCTACACGCAGTGCAGGGTAATCGAGCTTCATCTCGTGGCGAAGGGGGAGTGTCATGCTTTTTCTCGAGTTGCTTCGAGAACATGGGGTATATTCTAGAGTTATGGTGGGGATGGCCCTTCCACACACGGGTGTGTTCAGCGACGTCAGGACCCCTGTCTAGTTGCGAGGGTCACCTCGGGAATCTCCTCGCGGCTTGAAAGGGCCATAGGAAGACCTCTCGAGTTGAAGTCTCAGACCCAGGTTCCCTTTCCTGTTGCCACTGGGATCCTGGGATTCCTGTCTCTTTTCCAGAGGAGCCAGGCATCATCTAATTTGGAATCACTGAACTCCGTCTTCCTCTCGAGCTGTCCAATGGATGTGAGGCCGCGTCTCTAGAAAATGCAGGGAGCTAGGGCTTTCTCTAGTGTCTCCCCAGGGGCTTCAGACATCCCTTCATCTTGTGAGATGAAATCTAGCTTGCACTCAACTCACTGCAAGAATTCCGGCCTGATTTAGAATCAGGGCATCTCGGGGTCGTTTCCGGTGGAGGACATAATTTCAACGTCCCTCTCCCAGAGGTACAGCTGGGAGAAGCCTCCTCTTGTGGTGATTGTGGACAGTTAGCATTCCTCTTGATTTGAAGCCAGGAAATTCGCTCTCACCTCGAGATGATTGGGGGTACACGGAGCTCTTTCTGGTTCCTGCAGTGACCTCAGGATCCCACTAGACTTGAGAGAGTGTTCCTTGAGTTTCTCTGGAGTGCCATCAAGGAAATCAAGGCTCCTTTCGGGTTTGACGGGGAGCACAGAATTGCTCTGAACGCAGTGCACGGGAATCGGTCTTCATCTCGCGGCGAGAGGGTGTGTCACTGTTTTTCTCGAGTTGCGGCGGGAACCTGGGATATATTCTCGAGTTACGACGGGACTGGCCCTTCCAAACACGGATGTGTTCAACGACGTCAGGACTCCTGTCTAATTGCGACGGAACCCTCGGGAGTCTCCTCGCGGCTTGAAAGGGCCAAAGGAAAACCTCTCCATGTGAGGGGCAGACCCATTGTCCCTTTCCTGTTTCCACTGGGATCCTGGGATTCCTGTCCATTTTCTAGAGGAGTCAGGCATCGTCTCCTTTGGAATCATTGAACTCCGTGTTCCTCTCGAGCTGTCCAATGGATGGGAGGCTGCCTGTCGAGAAACGGCAGAGTGCTAGGGCATTCTCTAGTGTCTCCCCAGGGGCTTCAGACATTCCTTCAACTTGTTAGATGTAATCCGATTGCACTCAAGTCACTGCAGGAATTCCGGCCTGATTTGGAGTCAGGGCATCTCGGGGTCGATTCCACTGGTGGCCGCAAATTCAACGTCCCTCAACCAGACGTACAGCTGTGAGAAGCCTACTCTTGTGGTGCTTGTGGACAGTTGGCATTCCTCTTGATTTGAAGTCAGGAAATCAGCTCTCAGCGCGAGATGATTCGGAATACATGGAGCTGTTTCTGGTTCGTGAAGTGACTTTAGGATCCCTCTAGACTTGAGACAGTGTTCCTGGGGTTTCTCTGAAGTGCCATCAAGGAAATCAAGGCTCCTTTCAGGTTTGATGGGAAGCACGCAATTGCTCTGCATGTTGTGCAGGGGAATCGGGGTTCATGTCGTTGCGACGGGGGAGTCTCATGGTTTTTTTCGTGTTGTGGTGGGAACCTGGAGTATATTCTCGAGTTACGAGGGGGATGGCCCTTCCAAACACATGTGTGTTCAGCGACGTCAGGACTCTTGTATAGTTGCGAGGGACTCCTCGGGAGTCTCCTCACGACTTGAAAGGGCCATAGCCGCACCTCTCGAGGTAAGGGGGCCGACCCAGTGTCCCGTTCGTATTGCCACTGGGATCCTCGGATTCCTGTCCATTTTCCCGAGGAGTCAGGCATCATCTCCTCTGGAGTCATTGAGCTCCGTGTTCTTCTTGAGCTGTCCAATGGATGGGAGGCCACCTGTCGAGAAAGATCAGGCAGCTAGGACTTTCTCTAGTGTCTCCCCAGGGCTTCAGACATCCCTTCATCTTGTGAGATGAAATCCAGGTTGCACTCAAGTCACTGCAGGAATTCAGGCCTGGTTTCCAGTCAGGGCATCTCGGGGTGGATTCCACTGGAGGCCACAAATTCAACCTTCCTCTCCCAGACGTACAGCTGCGAGAAGCCTCCTCTTGTGATGCTTGTGGACACTTGGCTTTCCTCTTGATTTGAAAACCGGAAGTCAGCTCTCAGCTCGAGATGTTTGGGGGTACACCGAGCACTTTCTGGTTTCTGCAGTAACCTCAGGATTCCTCTAGACTTGAGACAGTGTTCCTGGAGATTCTCTGGAGGGTCATCAAGGAAATCAATGCTCATTTCGTGTTTGATGGGCAGCAAGGAGTTGCTCTGCACGCAGTGCAGCGGAATCGGGCCTCTTCTCGCAGCGAGGGGAGAGTCTCATGGTTTCTCTCGAGTTGCAGCGGGAACCTGGGGTATATTCTTGAGTTACGATGGGGATGGCCTTCCAAACACGGGTGTGTAGAGTGACGTCAGTGCTTCAGTCTAGTTTCGAGGGATCCCTCGGTAGTATCCTCGCGGTTTGAAAGGGCTATAGGAACACCTCTCGAGGTGAGGTGGCAGACCCAGTTTGCCTTTCCTGTTACCACTGGGATGCTTGGATTCCTGTCCATTTTTCAGAGGAGTCAGGCATCGTCTCCTTTGGAATAATTGAACTCCGTGTTCCTCTCGAGCTGTCCAATGGATGGGAGGCCGCATGTTGAGAAGGGGCAGCGAGCTAGGGCTTTCTCTCGTGTCTCCGCAGGGGCTTCAGACATCCCTTCATCTTGTGAGATGAAATCCAGCTTGCACTCAGGTCACAGCAAGAATTTCGGGCTGATTTCGAGTCAGGGCATCTCGGGGTCGAATTCAATGGAGCCCATAAATTCAACGTCCCTCTCCCAGACGTACAGCTCGGAGAAGCCTCCTCTTGTGGTGCTTGTGGACTGTTGGCATTGCTCTTGGTTTGAAGCCAGGAAACTCGCTCTCACCTCGAGATGTTTGGGGGTACACGGAGATCTTTCTGTTTCCTGCAGTGACCTCAGGATCCCTCCAGACATGAGAGAGTGTCCTTGAGGTTCTCTGGAGTGCCATCAAGGAAATCAAGTCTCCTTTCAGGTTTGATGGGGAGCTCAGAATTGCTCTGCACGCAGTGCATGGGAATCGGGCTTCATCTTGCGGCGAGGGGGAGTCTCATGGTTTGTTTCGAGTTGCGACGGGAAGATGGGGTATATTTTCGAGTTACGGCGGGAATGCCCCTTCCAAGCACGGGTGTGTTCAGCGACGTCAGGACTCCTGTTTAGTTGCGAGGTCCCCCTCGGGAGTCTCCTTGCGGCTTTAAAGGGCCATAGGAACACCTCTCGAGGTGAGTCCACAGACCCAGGTTCCCTTTCCTGTTGCCACTGGGATCCTGGGATTCCTGTCCATTTTCCAGAGGAGTCAGGCATCTTCTCCTTTGCAAACATGGAAGTCCGTGTTCCTCTCGAGCTTTCCAATGGATGGGAGGCCGCCTGTCGAGAAATGGCAGGTTGCTAGGGAATTCTCTAGTGTCTCCCCAGGGGCTTCAGACATCCCTACATCTTGTGAGATGAAATCCAGCTTGCACTCAAGTCACTGCAGGAATTCCGGCCTGATTTCGAGTCAGGGCATGTCGGGGTCGATTCCACTGGAGGCCGCAATTTCAACCTCCCTCAACCAGACGTACAGCTGCCAGACGCCTCCTCTTGTGGTGCTTGTGGACAGTTGGCATTCTTCTTGATTTGAAGCCAGGAAATCAGCTCTCAGCTCGAGATGATTCGGAATACACGGAGCTGTTTCTGCTTGATGAAGTGCCTTTAGGATCCCTCTAGACTTGAGACAGTGTTCCTGGGGTTTCTCTGGAGTGCCATCAAGGAAATCAAGTCTCTTTTCGGGTTTGATGGGGAGCACGCAATTGATCTGCATGCTGTGCACGCGAATCGGGCCTCATCTCGCGGCGAGGGGGGAGTCTCATGGTTTTTCTCAAGTTGCGGCGGGAACCTGGGGTATATTCTCGAGTTACGACGGGGATGGCCCTTCCAAACACGGGTGTGTTCAGTACGTCAGGACTCCTGCCTAGTTGCGAGGGACACCTCGGGAGTCTCCTCGGGGCTTGAAAGGGCCATAGGAAAACCTCTCGAGGTGAGGCGGCAGACTCATTGTCCCTTTTCTGTTGCCACTGGGATCCTGGGATTCCTGTCCATTATCCAGAGGAGTCAGGCATCATCTCCTTTGGAATCACTGAACTCCGTGTTCCTCTCGAGCTGTCCAATGGATGGGAGGCCGCCTCTCTAGAAAAGGCAGGGAGCTAGGACTTCCTCTAGTGTCTCTCCAGGGGCTACAGACATCCCATTATCTTGTGAGATGAAATCCAGCTGGCACTAAAGTCATTGCAAGAACTCCAGCCTGATTTAGAGTCAGGGCATTTCAGGTTCGATTCCAGTGGAGGCCATAAATTCAACGTCCCTCTCCCAGACGTACAACTGGGAGAAGCCTCCTGTTGTGGTGCTTGTGGAGAGTTGGCATACCTCTTGTTTTGAAGCCAGTAATGTCGCTCTAACCTCGAGATGATTGGGGGTACATGGAGCTCTTTCTGGTTCCTGCAGTGACCTCAGGATATCTCCAGACTTGAGAGAGTGTTCCTTGAATTTCTCTGGAGTGCCATCAAGGAAATCAAGGCTCCTTTCGGGTTTGACGGGGAGCTCAGAATTGCTCTGCATGCAGTGCAGGGGAATCGGCCTTTATCTCGCGGGGAGGGGGGAGTCTCATGTTTATTCTCGAGTTGCAGCGGGAACCTGGGGTATATTCCCGAGTTACGGCGGGGATGGCCCTTCCAAACACGGGTGTGTTCAGCGACATCAGGACGCCAGTCTACTTGAGAGGGACCCCTCGGGAGTCTCCTCCCGGCTTGAAAGGACCATAGGGACACCTCTAGAGTTGAGGCCCCAGACCCAGGTTCCCTTTCCTGTTGCCACTGGGGTCCTGGGATTCCAGTCCATTTTCCAGAGGAGTCAGGCATCGTCTCCTTTGGAATAATTGAACTCCGTGTTCCTCTCGAGCTGTGCAATGGATGGGAGGCCGCCTGTTGAAAAAGGGCAGGGTGTTAGGGCATTCCGTAGTATCTCCCTAGGGGCTTCACACATCCCTTCATCTTGTGAGATGAAATCCAGCTTGCACTCAAGTCACTGCAGGAATTCCGGCCTGATTTCGAGTCAGGGCATCTCGGGGTCGATTCCAATGGAGGCCGCAAATTCAACCTCCCTCCCCCAGACGTACAGCTGCGAGAAGCCTCCTCTTGTGGTGCCTGTGGACAGTTTGCATTTCTCTTGATTTGAAGCCAGGAAATTCGCTCTCACCTCGAGATGATTGGGGGTGAACGGAGCTCTTTCTGGTTTCTGCAGTGACCTCAGGATCCCTCTAGATTTGAGAGAGTGTTCCTTGAGTTTCTCTGGAGTGCCATCAAGGAAATCAAAACTCCTTTCAGGTTTGACGGGGAGCACGGAATTGCTCTGCACGCAGTGCAGGGGCATCGGGCTTCATCTCGCGGCGAGGGGGGAGTCTCTTGGTTTATCTCGAGTTGCGG
The DNA here is from genome assembly GCF_963930625.1 of Muntiacus reevesi. Classification (NCBI taxonomy): domain Eukaryota; kingdom Metazoa; phylum Chordata; class Mammalia; order Artiodactyla; family Cervidae; genus Muntiacus; species Muntiacus reevesi. The sequence continues at coordinate 1,606,539 of NW_027078014.1, forward strand.
TGGGAACCTGGGGTATATTCTCGAATTACGACGGGGATGGCCCTTCCAAACACGGGTGTGTTCAGTGACGTCAGGACTCTGTCTATTTGCGAGGGACACCTCGGGAGTCTCCTCGCGGCTTGAAAGGGCCATAGGAAAACCTCTCGAGGTGAGGCGGCAGTCCCATTGTCCCTTTTCTGTTTCCACTTGGATCCTGGGATTCCTGTCCATTTTCCAGAGGAGTCAGGCATCGTCTCCTTTGGAATCATTGAACTCCGTGTTCCTCTCCAGCTGTCCAATGGATGGGAGGCCGCCTCTCTAGAAAAGGCAGGGAGCTAGGTATTTCTCTAGTGTCTCCCCAGGGGCTTTAGACATCCCTTTATCTTGTGAGTTGAAATCCAGCTTACACTCAAGTCACTGCAAGAATTCCGGCCTGATTAAGAGTCAGGGCATCGTGGGGTCGATTCCACTGGAGGCCGCAAATTCAACGTCTCTCTCCAAGACGTACTGCTGGGAGAAGCCTCCTCTTGTGGTGTTTGTGGACAGTTGGCATTCCTCTTGATTTGAAGCCAGGAAATCAGCTCTCAGCTCAAGATTATTCGGAATACACGGAGCTGTTTCTCGTTGGTGAAGTGAGTTTAGGATCCCTCTAGTCTTGAGACAGTGTTCCTGGGGATTCTCTGGAGTGCCATCAAGGAAATCAAGGATCCTTTCGGGTTTGATGGGGAGCACGAAACTGCTCTGCATGCTGTCCAGGGGAATCGGGCCTCATCTCGCGGCGAGGGAGGAGTCTCATGGTTTTTCTCGAGTTGCGGCGGGAACCTGGGGTATATTCTCGAGTTACCACGGGGAGGGCCCTTCCAAACACGGGTGTGTTCAGCCACGTCAGGACTCCTGTCTAGTTGCAAGGGACCCCTCGGGAGTCTCCTCGCGGCTTGAAAGGGCCATAGGAACACCTCTCGAGATGAGGCCGGAAACCCAGGTTCCCTTTCCTGTTGCCACTGGGATCCTGGGATTCCTGTCCATCTTCCAGAGGAGTCAGTCATCGTCTCCTTTGGAATCATGCAACTCCGTGTTACTCTCGACCTGTCCAATGGATGGGAGGCCACCTGTCGAGAAAGGGCATGGTACTAGGGCATTCTCTATTGCCTCCCCAGGGGCTTCACACATCCCATCATCTTGTGAGATGAAATCCAGCTTGCACTCAAGTCACTGCAGGAATTCCGGCCTGATGTCGAGTCAGGGCATCTCGGGGTCGATTCCAATGCAGGCCTCAATTTTAACCTCCCTCAACCAGACGTACAGCTCCCAGAAGCCTCCTCTTGTGGTGCTTGAGGACAGTTGGCATTCCTCTTGATTTGAGGCCAGGAAATCAGCTCTCAGCTCGAGATGATTCGGAATCCACGGAGCTGTTTCTGGTTGGTGAAGTGACTTTAGGATCCCTCTAGATTTGAGACAGTGTTCCTGGATGTTCTCTGGAGTGCCATCAAGGAAATCAAGGCTCCTTTCGGGTTTGATGGGGAGCACGCAACTGCTCTGCATGCTGTGCAGAGGAATCGGGCCTCATCTCGCGGCGAGGGGGGAGTCTCATGGTTTTTCTCGAGTTGCGGCGGGAACCTCGGGTATATACTTGAGTTAAGACGCGGATGGCCCTTCCAAACACGGGTGTGTTTAGCGACGTCAGGACTCCTGTCTAGTTGCGAGGGACCCCTCGGGTGTCTCCTCGCGGCTTGACAGGGCCATAGGAAACCCTCTCGATTTGAGGTGTCAGACCCATTTTCCCTTTCCTGTTGCCACTGGGATGCTGGGATTCCTGTCCATTTTCCAGAGGAGTCAGGCATCGTCTCCTTTGGAATCACTGAACTCTGTGTTGCTCTGGAGCTGTCCAATTGATGGACGGCCGCCTCTCTAGAAAAGGCAGGGAGCTAGTGCTCCCTCTAGCGTCTCCCCAGGGGCTTCAGACATCCCTTTACCTTGTCAGATGAAATCCAGCTTGCACTCAAGTCACTGCAAGAATTCCAGCCTGATTTAGAGTCAGGGCACCTCGGGGTGGATTCCAGTGGAAGCCATAATTTCAACGTCCCTCTCCCAGACGTACAGCTGCGAGAAGCCTCCTCTTGTGGTGCTTGTGTACAGTTGGCATTCCTCTTGATATGAAGCCAGGAAATTCGCTCTCACCTCGAGACGATTGTGGGTACATGGAGCTTTTTCTGGTTCCTGCAGTGACATCAGGATCCCTCTAGACTTGAGAGAGTGTTCCTTGAGTTTCTCTGGAGTGCCTTCAAGGAAATAAAGGCTCCTTTCGGGTTTGACGGGGAGCACGAAATTGCTATGCATGCAGTGCAGGGGAATCGGGCTTCATCTCGCGGCGAGGGGGGAGTCTCATGGGTTTTTTCAAGTTGCGGCGTGAACCTGGGGTATATTCTCGAGTTACGGCGGGGATGGCCCTTCCAAACACGGGTATGTTCAGCGACGTCAGGACTCCTTTCTAGTTGCGAGGGACCCTCGGGAGTCTCCTTGTGGCTTGAAAGGACCATAGAAAAACCTCTCGAGTTGAGGCAGCAGACCCATTGTTCCTTTCCTGTTGCCACTGTGATCCTGGGGTTCCTGTCCATTTTCCAGAGGAGTCAGGCATCGTCTCCTTTGGAATCATTGAATTCCGTGTTCCTCTCGAGCTGTCCAAAGGATGGGAGGCCGCCTGTCGAGAAACGGCAGGGTGATAGGGGATTCTCTAGTGTCTCCCGAGGGGCTTCAGACATCCCTTCATCTTGTAAGATGAAATCCAGCTTGCACTCAAGTCACTGCAGGAATTCGGGCCTGATTTCGTGTCAGGGCATCTCGGGGTCGATTCCACTGGAGGCCGCAAATTCAACCTCCCTCAACCAAACGTACAGCTGCGAGAAGCCTCCTCTTGTTGTGCTTGTGGATAGTTGGCATTCCTTTGATTTGAAGCCAGGAAATCTGCTCTCAGCTCGCGATGATTTGGAATACACGGAGCTGTTTCTGGTTGGTGAAGTGACTTTAGGATCCTTCTAGACTTGAGAGAGTGTTCCTGGGGTTTCTCTGGAGTGCCATCAAGGAAATCAAGGCTCCTTTCGGGTTTGATGGGGAGCTCTAAACTGCTCTGCATACTGTGCCGTGGAATCGGGCCTCATCTCCCGGCGAGGGGGGAGTCTCATGGTTTTTCTCGAGTTGCGGTGGGAACCTGGGGTATTTTCCTGCGTTCCGACGGGGATTGCCCTTCCAAACACGGGTGTGTTCAGCGACGTCATGACTCCTGTCTAGTTGCGAGGGACCCCTTGGGAGTCTCCTCGCGGCTTGAAAGGGCCTTAGGAAAACCTCTCGAGATGAGGCGTCACACCCATTGTCCCTTTCCAGTTACCACTAGGATCCTGGGATTCCTGTCCATTTTCCAGAGGAGTCAGGCATCGTCTCCTTTGAAATCATTGAACTCCGTGTTCCTCTCGAGCTGTCCAATTGATTGGAGGCCGCCTCTCTAGAAAAGGCAGGAAGCTAGGGCTTTCTCTAGTGTCTCCCCAGGGGCTTCATAAATCCCTTTATCTTGTGAGATGAAATCGAGCTTGCACTCAAGTCACTGCAAGAATTCTGGCATGATTTCGAGTCAGGGCATCTTGGGTTCAATTCCAGTGGAGGCCATAAACTCAACGATCCTCTCCCAGACGTACAGCTGCGAGAAGCCTCCTCTTGAGGTGCTTGTGGACAGTTGGCATTCCTCTTGATTTGAAGCCAGGAAATTCTCTCTCACCTCGAGATAACTAGGGGTACACGGAGCACTTTCTTGTTCCTGCAGTTACCTCAGGAGCCCTCTAGACTTGAGAGAGTTTTCCTTGAGTTTCTCTGGAGTGCCATCAAGGAAATCAAGGCTCCTTTAGGGTTTGACGGGGAGCTCGGAATTGATCTGCATGCATTGCAGGGGAATTTCGCTTCATCTCTCGGCGAGGGGGGAGTCTCATGGTTTTTCTCGAGTTGCGGTGGGAACCTGGGGTCTATTCTCGAGTTACGGTGGGGATGGCCCTTCCAAACACGAGTGTGTTCAGCGACGTCAGGACTCCTGTCTAGTTGTGAGGGACCCCTCAGGAGTCTCCTCCCGGCTTGAAAGGGCCATAGGAACACCTCTCGACGTGAGGCCGCAGACCCAGGTTCCCTTTCCTGTTGCTACTGGGATCCTGGGCATCCTGTCCATTTTCCAGAGGACTCAGGCATCGTCTCCTTTGCAATCATTGAAGTCCGTGTACCTCTCGAGCTTTCCAAAGTATGGGAGGCGGACTGTCGTGAAAGGGCAGGGTGCTAGTGTATTCTCTATAGTCGCCTCAGGGGCTACAGACCTCCCTTCATTTGTGAGATGAAATCCAGCTTGCACTAACGTCACTGCAGGTACTCCGGCCTGATTTCGAGTAAGGACATCTCAGGATCGATTGCACTGGAGGCCGCAAATTCAACCTCCCTCAAACATAGGTACAGCTGCGAGCAGCCTCCTCTTGTGGTGCTTGTGGACAGTTGGCATTCCTCTTGATTGGAAGCCAGGAAAGCAGCTCTCATCTCGAGGTTATTTGGAATAAACGGAGCTGTTTCTGGTTGGTGTAGTGACTTTAGGATCCAGCTAGACTTGAGACAGTGTTCCAGGGGTTTCTCTGGAGTGCCATCAAGGATATCAAGGCTCCTTTCGGGTTTGATGGGGAGCCAGAAACTGCTCTGCATGCTGTGCAGGGGAATCGGGCCTCATCTGGCGACAAGGGGGTAGTCTCATGGTTTTTCTCGAGTTGCGTCGGGAACCTGGGGTATATTCTCGAGTTACGACGGGGATGCCCCTTCCAAACTCGGGTGCGTTAAGCGACGTCAGGACTCCTGTCTATATGCGAGTGTCCCCTCGGTAATCTCCTCGCGGCTTGAAAGGGCCATAGGAAAACCTCTCAAGGTGAGGTGGCAGACACAGGTTCCCATTCCTGTTGCCACTGGGATCCTGGGATTCCTGTCCATTTTCCAGAGGAGTCAGGCATCGTCTCCTTTGGAATCATTGAACTCCGTGTTCCTCTCGAGCTGTCCAATGGATGGGAGGCCAGCTGTCGAGAAAGCGCAGGGTGCTAAAGCGTTCTCTAGTGTCTTCGCAGGGGCTTCAGACATCCCTGCATTTTGTGAGATTAATCCTGCTTGCACTGAAGTCACTGCAAGAATTCCGGCCTGATTTCGAGTCAGGGCATCTCGGGGTTGATTCCACTGGAGGCCCCAAATTCAACCTCCCTCAACCAGACGTACAGCTGGGAGAACCCTCCTCTTGTGGTGCTTGTGGACAGTTGGCATTCCTCTTGATTTGAAGCCAGGAAATTCGCTCTCACCTCGAGATGTTTGGGGGGACACGGTGCTCTTTCTGGTTCCTGCAGTGACCTCAGGATCCCTCTAGACTTGAGAGCTTGTTCCTTGAGTTTCTCTGGAGTGCCATCAAGGAAATCAAGGCTCCTTTCAAGTGTGCCGGGGAGCACAGAATTGCTCTGCCCGCAGTGCAGGGGAATCGGGCTTCATCTCGCGGCCTGGGGGGAGTCTCATGGTTTTTCTCGAGTTGCGGCGGGATCCTATGGTATACTCTCGAATTACGACGGGGATGGCCCTTCCAAACACGTGTGTGTTCAGCGACGTCAGGACTCCTGTCTAGTTGCGAGAGACCACTCGGCAATCTCCTCGCGGCTTGAAAGGGCCATAGGAAAACCTCTCGAGGTGAGGCGGAGACCCATTGTACCTTTCCTGTTTCCACTGTGAGCATGGGCTTCCTATCCTTTTTCCAGAGGATTCAGGCATTGCCTCCTTTGGAATCATTGAACTCCGTGTTCCTCTCGAGCTGTCCAATTGATGGGAGGCCGCCGCTTTGGAAAAGGCAGGGTGCTAGGGAATTCTCTAGTGTCTCCCCAGGGGCTTCATTCATCCCTTCATCTTGTGAGATGAAATCCAGCTTGCACTCAGGTCACTGCAGGAATTCCGGCCGGATTTCGATTCAGGGCATCTCGGGTTCGATTCCACGGGAGGCCGCAACTTCAAACTCCCTCAACCAGACGTACAGCTGAGAGAACCCTCCTCTTGTGGTGCTTGTAGACAGTTGGCATTCCTCTTGATTTAAAGCCAGGAAATCAACTCTTAGCTCGAGAAGATTTCTAGTACACGGAGCTGTTTCTGGTTAGTGAAGTGAGTTTAGGATCTTGAGTCAGTGTTTCCGGGGTTTCTCTGGAGTGCCATCAAGGAAAACAAGGCTCCTTTCGGGTTTGATGGGGCGTACGCAATTGCTCTGCAGGCTGTGAAGGGGAATCGGGCCGCATCTCGCGGCGAGGGGGGAGTCTCACGGTTTTTCTCGAGTTGCGGCGGGAACCTGGGGTATATTCTCGAGTTACGACAGGGATGGCCCTTCCAAACACGGGTGTGTTCAACGAAATCTGGACTCCTGTTTAGTTGCGAGGGTCCCCTAAGGAGTCTTCTCGTGGCTTAAACGGGCCATAGGAAAACCTCTCGAGGTAGGCCGCAGACCAATTATCCCTTTCCAGTTTCCACTGGGATCCTGGGATTCCTGTCCATTTTCCAGAGGAGTTAGGCATTGTCTCCTTTGGAATCATTGAACTCCGTGTTCCTCTCGAGCTGACCAATGGATGGGAGGCGGCCTCTCTAGAAAAGGCAGGGAGCTAGGGCTTTCTCTAGTGTCTCCCCAGGGGCTTCAGTCATCCCTTTATCTTGTGAGATGAAATCCAGCTTGCACTCAAGTCACTGCAAGAATTCCGGCCTGATATCGAGTCAGGGCATCTCGGAATCGATTCCTGTGGAGGCCATAAATTCAACGGCCCTCTCCCAGACGAACAGCTGCGAGAAGCCTCCTCTTGTGGTGGTTGTCGACAGTTGGCATTCCTCTTGATTTGAAGCCAGGAAATGTGCTTGCACGTCGAGATGATTGGGGGTACACCGAGCTCTTTCTGTTTCCTGCAGTGACCTCAGGATCCCTTTAGACTTGAGAGAGTGTTCCTTTAGTTTCTCTGGAGTGCCATCAAGGAAATAAAAGCTACTTTCGGGTTTGACCGGGAGCACGGAATTGGTCTGCACGCAGTGCAGGGAAACCGTCCTTCATCTTGCGGCGAGGGGGGAGTCTCATGGTTTTTCACGAGTTGTGGCGGGAAGCTGGGGTATATTCTCGAGTTCCGGGGAGATGGCCCTTCCAAACACGGGTGTGTTCAGCGACGTCAGGACTCCTGTCTAGTTGCTAGGGACCCATCGGGAGTCTCCTCGCGGCTTGAATGGGCCATAGGAACACCACTCGAGGTGAGGCCGCAGAACCAGTTTCTCTTTTGTGTTGCCACAGGTGTCCTGGGATTCCTGTCCATTTTCCAGAGGAGTCAGGCATCGTCTCCTTTGGAATCATTGAACACTGTGTTCCTCTAGAGCTGTCCAATGGATGGGAGGCTACCTGTCAAGAAAGCGCAGATGTTAGGGCATTCTCTAGTGTCTCCCCAGGGGCTTCAGACATCCCTTCAACTTGTGAGATGAAATCCAGCTTGCACTCAAGTCACTGCAAGAATTCCGGCCTGATTTCGAGTAAGGGCATCTCGGGTTTGATTCCAGTGGAGGGCATAAATTCAACGTCCCTCTCCCAGACGTACATCTGTGAGAAGCCTCCTCTTGTGGTGCTTGTGGACAGTTGGCATTTCTCTTGACTTGAAGCCAGGAAATTCGCTCTCACCTCGGGATGATTGGGGGTACACGGAGGTCTTTGTGGTTCCTGCAGTGACCTCAGGATCCCTCTAGACTTGAGAGTGTGTTCCTTGAGTTTCTCTGGAGTGTCATTAAGGAAATCAAGGCTCCTTTTGTGTTCCACGGGGAGCACGGAATTGCTCTGCATGCTGTGCAGGGGAATTGGTCCTCAACTCGTGTCGAGGGGGAGTCTCATGGTTTTTCTCGAGTTGCGGTGAGAACCTTGGGTATATTCTCGAGTTTCGACGGGGATGGCCCTTCCAAACACGGATGTGTTCAGCGATGTCAGGACTCCTTTCTAGTTGCGAGGGAACGCTCGGGAGTCTCCTCGCAGCTTGAATGGGCCATAGGAACACCTCTCGAGGAGAGGCCGCAGACCCAGGTTCCCTTTACTGTTGCCACTGGGGTCCTGGGCTACCTGTCCATTTCCCAGGGGAGTCAGACATCGTCTCCTTTGGAATCATTGAACTCCGTGTTCCTCTCGAGCTGTCCAATAGTTGGGAGGTCTCCTGTCGAGAACGGGCAGGGTGCTAGGGCATTCTCTAGTGTCTCCCCAGGGCCTTCAGACATCCCTTCATCTTGTGAGATGAAATCCAGCTTGCACTCAAGTCACTGCAGGAATTCCGGCCTGATTTCGAGTCAGGGCATCTCGGGGTCGATTCCACTGGAGGCCGCAAATTCAACCTCCCTCAACCAGACGTACAGCTGCGAGAAGCCTCCTCTTGTGGTGCTTGTGGACAGTTGGCATTCCTCTTGATTTGAAGCCAAGAATTCAGGTCTCAGCTCGAGATGATTCGGAATACACGGAGCTGTTTCTGGTTGGTGAAGTGACTTTAGGATCAATCTAGACTGGAGACAGTGTTCCTGGGTTTTCTCTGGAGTGCCATCAAGGAAATGAAGGCTCCTTTCGGGTTTGATGGGGAGAAAGCAATTGCTCTGCATGCTGTGCAGGGGAGTCGGGCCTCATCTCGCGGCGAGGGGGGAGTCTCCTGGTTTTTCTCGAGTTGGGGCGGGTGTCTGGGTTATATTTTCGAGTTCCGACGGGGATGGACCTTCCAAACACGGGTGTGTTTAGCGACGTCAGGACTCCTGTCTAGTTGCGAGGGACCCCTCGGGAGTCTCCTCGCCGCTTGAAAGGGCCATAGGAACACCTCTCGAGGTGAGGCCGCAGACCCAGGTTCCCTTTCCTGTTGCCACTGCGATCCTGGGATTCCTGTCCAACTTCCAGAGGAGTCAGGCATCGTCTCCTTTGGAATCACTGAACTCCGTGTTATTCTCAAGTTCTCCAATGGATGGGAGGTCGCCTGTCGAGAACGGGCATGGTGCTAGGGCATTCTTTAGTGTCTCCCCAGGGGCTTCAGACATCCCTTCATCTTGTGAGATGAAATCCAGCTTGCACTCAAGTCACTGCAGGAATTCCGGCCTGATTTCGAGTCAGGGCATCTTGTGGTTGATTCCACTGGAGGCCGCAAATTCAACCTCCCTCAAACAAACGTACAGCTGCGAGACGCCTCCTCTTGTCGTGCTTGTGGACAGTTGGCATTCCTGTGATTTGAAGCCAGGAAAGCAGCTCTCAGCTCGAGATGATTCGGAATACACGGAGCTGTTTCTGGTTGGTTAAGTGACTATAGGATCCCTCTAGACTTGAGACAGTGTTCCTGGGGCTTTTCTGGAGTGCCATCAAGGAAATCCGGCTCCTTTCCTGTTTGATGGGGAGCACGCAACTGCTCTGCATGTTGTGCAGGGGAATCGGGCGTCATCTCGCGGCGAGGGGGGAGTCTCATGGTTTTTCTCGAGTTGCGGCGGGAACATGGAGTATATTCTCCAGTTACAACGGGGATGGACCTTCCAAACAGGGGTGAATTCAGCGATGTCAAGACTCCTGTCTAGTTGCGAGGGACCCCTCGGGAGTCTCCTCGCGGCTTGAATGGGCCATAGGAAAACCTCTCGATGTGAGCCGGCAGACCCATTGTCCCTTTCCTGTTGCCACTGGGATCCTGGGATTCCTGTCCATTTTCCCGAGGTGTCAGGCATCGTCTCCTTTCTAATCATTGTACTCCGTGTTCCTCTCGAGCTGTCCAATGGATGGGAGGCCGCCTCTTTAGAAAAGGCAGGGTGCTAGGGCTTTCTCTAGTGTCACCACAGGGGCTTCAGTCATCCCTTTATCTTTTGAGATGAAATCCAGCTTGCACTCAAGTCACTGCAAAATTCCGGCCTGATATCGAGTCGCGGCATCTCGGGGTCGATTCCAGTGGAGGCGATAAATTCAACGTCCCTCTCCCCGACGTTCATATGCGAGAAGCCTCTTCTTTTGTTGCTTGTGGACCGTTGGCATTCCTCTTGTTTTGAAGCGAGGAAATTCGCTCTCACCTCGAGATGATTGGGGGTACACGGAGCTCTTTCTTGTTCCTGCAGTGACCTCAGAATCCCTCTAGACTTGAGAGAGTGTTCCTTGAGTTTCTCTGGAGTGCCATCAAGGAAATCAAGGCTCCTTTAGGGTTTGATGGGGAGCACGAAATTGCTCTACACGCAGTGCAGGGGAATCGTTCTTAACCTCGCGGCGAGTGGGGAGTCTCATGGTTTTTCTCGAGTTGCGGCGGGAATCTGGGGTATATTCTCGAGTTACTGCGGGGATGGCCCTTCCACACACGTGTGTGTTCAGCGACGTCAGGACTCCTGTCTAGTTGGGAGGGACCCCTCGGGAGTCTCCTCGCGGCTTGATAATGTCAAAGGATCTCCTCTCAAGGAGAGGCCGCAGATCTAGGTTCCCTTTCCTGTTGCCACTGGGATCCTGGGATTCCTGTCCATTTTCCAGAGGAGTCAGGCATCGTCTTCTTTGGAATCATTGAACTCTGTGTTCCTCTTGAGCTGTCCAATGGATGGGAGGCTGCCTGTGGAGAAAGGGCAGGGTGCTAGGGCATTCTCTAGTGTCTCCCCAGGGGCTTCAGACATCCCTTCATCTTGTGAGATGAAATCAAGCTTGCACTCAAGTCATTGCAGGAATTTTGGCCTGATTTCGTTTCAGGGTATCTCGGGGTCGATTTTACTGGAGGCCGCAAATTCAACCTCCCTCAACCAGACGAACAGCTGTGAGAATCCTCCTCTTGTGGTGCTTCTGGACAGTTGGCATTCCTCTTCATTTGAAGCCAGGAAATCAGCTCTCAGCTCGATATGATTCGGAATACACGGAGCTGTTTCTGGTTGGTGAAGTGACCTTAGGATCCCTCTAGACTTGAGACAGTGTTTCTGTGGTTTCCCTGGAGTGCCATCAAGGAAATCCAGGCTCCTTTCGGGTTTGATTGGGAGCATGCAACTGCTCTGCATGCTGTGCAGGGGAATCGGGACTCATCTCGCGGCGAGGGGGGAGTCTCATGTTTTTTCTCGAGTTGCGGCGGGAACCTGGGGTATATTCACGAGGTACGACGGGGATGGCCCTTCCAAACACGGGTGCGTTCAGCGACGTCAGGACTCCTGTCTAGTTGCGAGGGACCACTCGGCAGTCTCCCTGCACCTTGAAACGGCCATAGGAACACCTCTGAAGGTGAGGCCGCAGACCCAGGTTCCCTTTCCTGTTTCTACTGGGATCCTGGGATTCCTGTCGATTTTCCAGAGGAGTCAGGCATCATCTCCTTTGGAATCATTGAACTCTGTGTTCCTCTCGAGCTGTTCAATGTATGGCAGCCTGCCTGTCGAGAAAGGGTATGGTGCTAGGGCATTCTCTAGTGTCTCCCCAGGGCCTTCAGACATCCCTTCATCTTGTGAGATGAAATCCAGCTTGCACTCAAGTCACTGCAGGAATTCCGGCCTGATTTCGAGTCAGGGCATCTCGGGGTCGATTCCACTGGAGGCTGCAAATTCAACCTCCCTCAACCAGACGTACAGCTGTGAGAAGACTCCTCTTGTGGTGCTTGTGCACAGTTGACATTCCTCTTGATTTGAAGCCAGGAAATCAGCTCTCATCTCGAGATGATTCGGAATACTCGGAGCTGTTTCTGGTTGCTGAAGTGACTTTAGGATCCCTCTAGACTTGAGACAGTGTTCCTGGGTTTTTCTGGAGTGCCATCAAGGAAATCAAGTCTCCTTTCGGGTTTGATGTGTAGCACGCAATTGCTCTGCACGCAGTGAAGGGGAATCAGGCTTCATCTCACGGCGATGGGGGAGTCTCATGGTTTTTCTCGAATTGCGGCGGGAAGCTGGGGTATATTCTCGAGTTACGGCGGGGATGGCCCTTCCAAACACGGGTGTGTTCATCGACGTCAGGACTCCTGTCTAGTTGCGAAGGACCCCTCGGGAGTCTCCTCGCAGCTTGAAAGGGCCAGAGAAACACCTCTCGAGGTGAGGCCGCAGACCTAGATTACCTTTCCTGTTGCCACTGGGATCCTGGGATTCCTGTCCATTTTCCAGAGGAGTTAGGCATCGTCTGCTTTGGAATCATTGAACTCCGTGTTCCTCTCGAGCTGTCCAATGGATGGGAGGCCAACTGTCGAGAATGGGCAGGGTGCTAGAGCATTCTCTAGTGTCTACCCAGGGGCTTCAGACATCCCTTCATCTTGTGAGATGAAATCCAGCTTGCACTCAAGTCACTGCAGGACTTCCGGCCTGATTTCGTGTCAGGGCATCTCGGGGTCGATTCCATTGTAGGCCGCACATTCAAACTCCCTCAACCAGACGTACAGCTGAAAGAAGCCTACTCTTGTGGTGCTTGTGGACAGTTGGCATTCCTCTTGATTTGAAGCCAGGAAATAAGCTCTCAACTCGAGATGATTCGGAATACACGGAGCTGTTTCTGGTTGCTGAAGTGACCTTAGGATCCCTGAAGACTTGAGACAGTGTTCCTGGAGATTCTCTGGAGTGCCATCAAGGAAATCAAGGGTGCTTTCGGGTTTGATGGGGAGCACGCAATTGCTCTGCATGCTGTGCAGGGTAATCGGGCCTCATCTCACGGCGAGGGGGGAGTTTCATGGTTTTTCTCGAGTTGCGGCGGGAACCTGTGGTATATTCTTGAGTTACGACGGGGATGGCCCTTCCAAACATGGGTGTGTTCAGCGAAGTCAGGACTCCTGTCTAGTTGCGAGGGACCCCTCGGGAGTCTCCTCGCCGCTTGAAAGGGCCATCGGAAAACCTCTCGTGGTGAAGCGCAGACCCATTGTCCCTTTCTTGTTGTCACTGGGATCCTGGGATTCCTGTCCATTTTCCACAGGAGTCAGGCATCGTCTCCTTTGGAATCATTGAACTCCGTGCTTCTCGTGAGCTGCCCAATTGAAGGGAGGCCGCCTCTCTAGAAAAGGAAGAGAGCCAGGGCTTTCTCTAGTTTCTCCCCAGGGGCTCCAGACATCCCTTTATCTTGTGTGATGAAATCCAGCTTGCACTCAAGTCACTGCAAGTATTCAGGCCTGATTTCGAGTCAGGGCATCTCGGGGTCGATTCCAGTGGAGGCCATAATTTCAACGTCCCTCTCCCAGATGTACAGCTGCGAGAAGCCTCTTCTTGTGGTGCTTGTGGACAGTTGGCATTCCTCTTGATTTGAAGCCAGGAAATTCGCTCTCACCTCGAGATGATTGGGCGTACACGGAGCTCTTTCTTGTTCATGCAGTGAACTCAGGATCCCTCTAGACTTGAGAGAGTGTTCCTTGAGTTTCTCTGGAGTGCCATCAAGGACATCAAGGCTCCTCTCGGATTTGACGGGGAGCACGGAATTGCTCTGCACGCAGTGCAGGGGATTCGGTCTTCAACTCGCGGCGAGGTAGTAGTCTCATGGTTTGTCTCGAGTTGCGGCGGGAACCTGGGGTATATTCTCGAGTTGCGGCGGGGATGGCCCTTCCAAACAGGGGTGTGTTCAGCGACGTCAGGACTCCTCTCTAGTTGCGAGGGACCCCTCGGTAGTCTCCTCGCATCTTGAAAGGGCCATTAGAACACCTCTCGAGGTGAGGCCACAGTCCCAGGTTCCCTTTCCTGTTGCCACTGGGATCCTGGGATTGCTGTCCATTTTCCAGAGGAGTCAGGCATCGTCTCCTTTGGAATCATTGAACTCCGTGCTCCTCTCCAGCTGTCCAATAGAATGGAGGCCGCCACTCTATAAAAGACAGGAAGCTAGGGCTTTCTCTAGTGTCTCCCCAGGCCTTCAGACATCCCTTTAACTTGTGAGATAAAAGGAAGCTTGTACTCAAGTTACTGCAACAATTCCAGCCTGATTTAGAGTCAGGGCATCTCGGGGTCGACTCCAGTGGAGGCCATTAAGTCAACAACCCTTTCCAGACGTACCGATGTGAGAAGCCTCTCTTGTGGTGCTTGTGGACAGGTGGCATTCCTCTTGATTTGAAGCCAGAAAATTCGCCTACACCTCGAGATGATTGGGGGTACACGGAGCTCTTTCTGGTTCCCTCAGTGACCTCAGGATCCCTCTAGACTTGAGAGAGTGTTCCCTGAGTTTCTCTGGAGTGCCATCAAGGAAATCAAGACTCCTTTCTGGGTTAACTGGGAGCACGGAATTGCTTTGGATGCATTTCAGGGGAATCGGGCTTCATCTCGCGGCGATGGGGGAATCTCATGGTTTTTCTCGAGTTGCGGCGGGATCCTTGGGTATATTCTCGAGTTACGGACGGGATGGCCCATCCAAACACGAGTGTGTTCAGCGATGGCAGGACGCCTGTCTAGTTGCGAGGGACCACTCAGGAGTCTCCTCGCGGCTTGAAAGGGCCATAGGAACACCTGTTGAGGTGAGGCCACAGACCCAGGTTCCCTTTCCTGTTGCCACTGGGATCCTGGGATTCCTGTCCATTTTCCAGAGGAGTCAGGCATTGTCTCCTTTGGAATCATTGAACTCCGTGTTCCTCTCAGTCTGTCCAATGGATGTGAGGCCGCGTGTCAAGAAAGGGCAATGTGCTAGGGCATTCTCTAGTGTCTCCCCAGGGGCTTCAGCCATCCCTTCATCTTGTGAGATGAAATCCAGCTTGCACTCAAGTCATTGCAGTAATTCCAGCTTGATTTCGAGTCAGGGCATCTCGGGGTCCAATCCAGTGGAGGCCGCAAATTCAACCTCCCTCAACCAGACGTACAGCTGAGAGAAGCCTCCTCTTGTGGTGCTTGTGGACAGTTGGCTATCCTCTTGATTTGAATCCAGGAAATCAGCTCTCAGCTCGAGGTGATTCGGAACACACGGAGCTGTTTCTGGTTGGTGAAGTGACCTTAGAATCCCTCTAGACTTGACACAGTGTTCCTGGGGTTTCTCTGGAGTGCCATCAAGAAAATCAAGGCTCCTTTCGGGTTTGATGGGGAGCATGCAATTGCTCTGCATGCTGTGCAGGGAAATCGGGCCTCATCTCCCGGCGAGGGGTGAGTCTCATGGTTTTTCTCAAGTTACGGTGGGAAGCTGGGGTATATTCTCGAGTTACGACGGGGATGGCCCTTACAAACTCGGGTGTGTTCAGCGACGTCCAGACTCCTTTCTAGTTGCGAGGGACCCTCGAGAGTCTCCTCGCCGCTTGAAAGGTCCATAGGAAATATTTTCGAGGTGAGGCGGCAGACCCATTGTCCCTTTCCTGTTGCCACTTGGATCCTGGGATTCCTGTCCATTTTCCAGAGGAGTCAGGCATCGTCTCCTTTGGAATCATTGAACTCCGTGTTCCTCTCGAGCTGACCAATGGATGGGAGACTGCCACTCTAGAAAAGGCAAGGAGCTAGGGCTTTCTCTATTGTCTCCCCAGGGGTTTCAGACATCTCTTTATCTTGTGAGATAAAATCGAGCTTGCACTCAAGTCACTGCAAGAATTCCGGACTGATTTAGATTCAGGATATCTCGGGGTCGATTCCTGAGGAGGCCATAAAATCAACGTCCCTCTCCCAGACGTATAGTTGCGAAAAGCCTCCTCTTGTCGTGCTTGTGGAAATTTGGCATTCCTCTTGTTTTGAAGCCAGGAAATTCGCCTTCACCTCGAGATGATTGGGGGTACACGGAGCTCCTTCTTTTTCATGCAGTGACCTCAGGATCCCGCTAGACTTGAGAGAGTGTTCCTTGAGTTTCTCTGGATTGCCATCAAGGAAATTAAGGCTCCTTTCGGGTTTGACTGGGAGCACGGAATTGCTCTCCACGAACTGCAGGGAAATCGGGCTTCATCTCGCGGCGAGGGGGGACTCTCATGGTTTTACTCGAGTTGCGGCGGAAACCTGGGGTATATTCTCGAGTTACGGCGGGGATGGCCCTTCCAATCACGGGTGTTTTCAGTGATGGCAGGACACGTGTCTAGTTGCGAGTGACCCCTCGGGAGTCTCATCGCGGCTTGAAAGGGCCATAGGAACACCTCTTGAGGTGAGGCCCCAGACCCAGATTCCCTTTCCTGTTGCCACTGGGAACCTGGGATTCCTGTCCATTTTCCAGAGGAGTCAGGCATCGTCTCCTTTGGAATCATTGAATTCCGTGTTCCTCTCGAGCTGTCCAGTGAATGGGAGGCCGCCTGTTGAGAAAGGGCAGGGTTCTAGGGCATTCTCTAGTGTCTCCCCAGGGGCTCAGACATCCCTTCATCTTGTGAGATGAAATCCAGCTTGCACTCAAGTCACTGCAGGTATTCCGGCCTGATTTCGAGTCAGGACATCTAGGGGTCAATCTCACTAGAGACCGCAAATTCAACCTCCCTCAACCAGACTTACAGCTGCGAGAAGCCTCCTCTTGTGGTGCTTGTGGACAGTTGGCATTCGTCTTGATTTGAAGTCAGGAAATCAGCTCTCCGCTCGAGATGATTCGGAACACAGGGAGCTGTTTCTGGTGGGTGAAGTGATTTTAGGATCACTCTAGGTTTGAGACAGTGTTCCTGTGGTTTCTCTGGAGTGCCATCAAGGAAATCAAGGCTCCTTTCAGGTTTGATGGGGAGCATGCAGGTGCTCTGCATGCTGTGCAGGGCAATCGGCCCTCAACTCGCGGCGAGGGTGGAGTCTCATGCTTTTTCTCTAGTTGCGGCGGAAACCTGAGGTATATTGTCGAGATACGAAGGGGATGGCCCTTCCAAACACGGGTGTGTTCAGCGACGTCAGGACTTCTGTCTAGTTGCGAGGGACCCCTCGGGAGTCTCCTCGCGGCTTGAACGGGCCATAGGAATTCCTCTCGAGGCGAGGCCGCAGCCCCAGGTTCCCGTTCCTGTTGCCACTGGGATCCTGGGATTCCTGTCCATTATTCAGAGGAGTCAGGCATCGT
The DNA here is from genome assembly GCF_963930625.1 of Muntiacus reevesi. Lineage (NCBI taxonomy): Eukaryota > Metazoa > Chordata > Mammalia > Artiodactyla > Cervidae > Muntiacus > Muntiacus reevesi. Next base: position 1,623,439 of record NW_027078014.1, read on the forward strand.
CTCCGTTGGAATCATTGAAATCCGTGTTCCTCTCGAGCTGTCCAATGAATGGGAGGCCTCCTGTCGAGAAAGGGCAGGGTGCTAAGTCATTCTCTAGTGTCTCCACAGGGGATTCAGATATCCCTTCATCTTGTGAGATGAAATCCAGGTTGCAATCAAGTCACTGCAGGAATTCCGGCCTGATTTCGAGTCAGGGCATCTCGGGGTCGATTCCACTGCAGGCCGCTAAATCAACCTCCCTCAACCAGAGGTACAGCTGCGAGAAACCTCCTCTTGTGGTGCTCATACACAGTTGGCATTCCTCTTGATTTGAAGCCAGGAAATCAACTATCAGCTCAAGATTATTCGGAATACACGGAGCTGTTTCTGGTTGGTGAAGTGACTTTAGGATGCCTCTAGACTTGAGACAGTGTTCCTGGGGTTTCTCTTGAGTGCCATCAAGGAAATCAAGGCTGCTTTTGGGTTTGATGGGGAGCACGCAATTGCTCTGCATGCTGTGCAGGGGAATCGGGCCTCATCTCATGGCGAGGGTGTAGTCTCATGGATTTTCTCGAGTTGCGGCGGGAACCTGGGGTATATTCTCGAGTTACGACGGGGATGGGCGTTCCAAACACGGGTGTGTTCAGCGACGTCAGGACACCTGTCTAGCTGTGAGGGACCTCTCGGGAGTCTCCACGCGGCTTGAAAGGGCCATAGGAAAACCTCTCGAGGTGAGGCGGCAGACCCATTTTCCCTTTCCTGTTGCCACTGGGATCCTGGGATTCCTGTCCATTTTCCAGAGGAGTCAGGCATCGTCTCCTTTGGAATCATTGAACTCCGTGTTCCTCTCGACCGGTCCAATGGATGGGAGGCCGCCTGTCGAGAAAGGGCAGGGTGCTAGGGCATTCTCTAGAGTCTCCCCAGGGGCCTCAGACATCCCTTCATCTTGTGAGATGAAATCTAGCTTGCACTCAAGTCACTGCAGGGATACCGGCCTGATTTCGAGTCAGGGCATCTCGCGGTCGATTCCACTGGAGGCCGCAAATTCAACCTCCCTCAACCAGACGTACAGATGCGAGAAGCCTCCTCTTGTGGTGCTGGTGGACAGTTTGCATTCCTCTTGATTTGAAGCCAGGAAATCAGCTTTCAGCTCGAGATGATTCGGAATCCACGGAGCTGTTTATGGTTGGTGAAGTGACTTTAGGATCCTTCTAGACTTGAGACAGTGTTCCTGGGGATTCTCTGGAGTGCCATCAAGGATATCAAGGCTCCTTTCGGGTTTGATGGGGAGCACGCAATTGCTCTGCATGCTGTGCAGGGGAATCGGGCCTCATCTCGCGGCGAGGGGGGAGTCTCATGGTGTTTCTCGAGTTGCAGCGGGAACCTGGGGTACATTCTCGAGTTACGACGGGGATGGCCCTTCCAAACATGGGTGTGTTTAGCGACGTCAGGACTCCTGTCTAGTTGCGAGGGACCCCTCGGGAATCTCCACGCGGCTTGAAAGGGCTGCAGGGAAACCTCTCGAGGTGAGGCGGCAGACCCATTGTCCCTTTCCGGTTGCCACTGGTATCGTGGGGTTCCTGTCCATTTTCCAGAGGAGTCAGGCATCGTCTCCTTTGGAATCATTGAACTCCGTGTTCCTCTCGAGCTGTCCAATGGATGGGAGGCCACCTCTCCAGAAAAGGCAGGGAGCTAGGGCTTTCTCTAGTGTCTCCCCAGGGGCTTCAGACATCCCTTTATCTTGTGAGATGAAATCGAGCTTGCACTCAAGTCACTGCAAGAATTCCGGCCTGATTAAGAGTCAGGGCATCTTCAGGGTCGATTTCAGTGGAGGCATAAATTCAACGTCCCTCTCCCAGATGTACAGCTGCGAGTAGCCTCCTCCTATGGTGCTTGTGGACAGTTGGCATTCCTCTTGTTTTGAACAAAGGAAATTCGCTCTCACCTCGAGATGATTGGGGGTACACGGAGCTCTTTCTGGTTCGTGCAGTGACCTCAGGACCCCTCTAGAAGTAATAGAGTGTTCCTTGAGTTTCTCTGGAGTGCCTCAAGGAAATCAAGGCTCCTTTCGAGTTTGAAGGGGTGCACGAAGATGCTCAGCAAGCAGTGCAGGTTAATCGGGCTTCATCTCGCGGTGAGCGGGGAGTCTCATGGTTTTTCTCGAGTTGCGGCGGGAACCTGGCGTATATTCACGAGTTACGTCGGGGATGGCCCTTCCTAACACGAGTGTGTTCTGCAACGTCAGGACTCCTGTCTATTTGTGAGGTACCCCTCGGGAGTCTCCTCGTGGCTTGAAAGGGCAGTAGGAAAACCTCTCGAGGTGATGCCGCTGACCAAGGATCCCTTTCTTGTTCCGCAGACCCAGGACCCTGGGATTACTGTCCTTTTTCCAGTGGAGTCAAGCATCGTCTCCTTTGGAATCATTGAACTCCGTGTTTCTCTCGACCGGTCCAATGGATGGGAGGCCACCTGTCGAGAAAGGCCAGAGTGCTAGGGCATTCTCTAGTGTCTCCCCACGGGCTTCAGACATCCCTTCATCTTGTGAGATGAAATCCAGCTTGCACTCAAGTCACTGCAGGAATTCCGGCCTGATTTCGTGTCAGGGCATCTCGGGGTCGATTCCACTGGAGGCCGCAAATTCAACCTCCCTCAACCAGACGTACAGCTGAGAGAAGCCTCCTCTTGTGGTGCCTGTGGACAGTTGGCATTCCTCATGATTTGAAACCAGGTAATCAGCTCTCAGCTCGAGATGATTCGGAATACACGGAGCTGTTTATGGTTGGTGAAGTGACTTTAAGATCCTTCTAGACTTGAGACAGTGTTCCTGGGGATTCTCTGGAGTGCCATCAAGGAAATCAAGGCTCCTTTCGGGTTTGATGGGGAGCACGCAATTGCTCTGCATGCTGTGCAGGGGAATCGGGCCTCATCTCCCGGCGAGGGGGGAGTCTCATGGTTTTTCTCGACTTGCGGCGGGAACCTGGGGTATATTCTCGAGTTCCGACGCGGATGGCCCTTCCAAAAACGGGTGTGTTCAGGGACGTCAGGAGTCCTGTCTAGTTGCGAGGGACCACTCGGGAGTCTCCTCGCGGCTTGAAAGGGCCATAGGAACACCACTCGAGGTGAGTCCACAGACCCTGTTTCCCTTTCCTGTTGCCACTGGGATCCTGGGATTCCTGTCCATTTTCCAGAGGAGTCAGGCATCGACTCCTTTGGAATCATTGAACTTCGTGTTCCTCTCGAGCTGTCCAATGGTTGGGAGGCCGCCTCTCTAGAAAAGGCAGTGAGCTAGGTCTTTCTCTAGTGTCTCCCCAGGGGCTTCTTACATCCCTTTATCTTGTGAGATGAAATCCAGCTTGCACTCAAGTCACTGCAAGAATTCCGGCCTGATTTCGAGTCAGGGCATCTCGCGGTCGATTCCAGTGGAGGCCATAAATTCAACGTCCCTCTCCCAGACGTACAGCTGCGAGAAGCCTCCTCCTGTGGTGCTTGTGGACAGTTGGCATTCCTCTTGATTTGAAGCCAGGAAATTCGCTCTCAGCTCAAGGTGATAGACTGTACACGGAGTACTTTCAGGTTCCTGCAGTGACCTCAGGATCACTCTAGACTTGAGAGCTTGTTCCTTGAGTTTCTCTGGAGTGCCATCAAGGAAATCAAGGCTCCTTTCGGGTATGACGGGGAGCACGGAATTGCTCTGCACGCAGTGCAGGGGAATCGGGCTTCATCTCGTGGCGAGGGGGGAATCTCATGGTTTTTCTCGAGTTGTGGCGTTTACCTGGCGTATATTCACGAGTTACGTCGGGGATGGCCCTTCCTAACACGAGTGTCTTCTGCAACGTCAGGACTCCTGTCTATTTGTGAGGTACCCCTCGGGAGTCTCTTCGTGGCTTGAAAGGGCAGTAGGAAGACCTCTCGAGGTGAGGCCGCTGAACCAGGATCCCTTTTCTGTTGCCGCAGACCCAGGACCCTGGGATTACTGTCCTTTTTCCAGTGGAGTCAAGCATCATCTCTTTTGGAATCATTGAACTCCGTGTTCCTCTCGACCTTTCCAATGGATGGGAGGCTGCCTGTCGAGAAAGGGCAGGGAACTAGGGCATTCTCTAGTGTCTCCCCACGGGCTTCAGACATCCCTTCATCTTGTGAGATGAAATCCAGCTTGCACTCAAGTCACTGCAGGAATTCCGGCCTGATTTCGAGTCAGGGCATCTCGCGGTCGATTCCACTGGAGGCCGCAAATTCAACCTCCCTCAACCAGACGTACAGCTGGGAGAAGCCTCCTCTTGTGGTGCCTGTGGACAGTTGGAATTCCTCATGATTTGAAACCAGGTAATCAGCTCTCAGCTCGAGATGATTCGGAATACACGGAGCTGTTTATGGTTGGTGAAGTGACTTTAAGATCCTTCTAGACTTGAGACAGTGTTCCTGGGGATTCTCTGGAGTGCCATCAAGGATATCAAGGCTCCTTTCGGGTTTGTTGGGGAGCAAGCAATTGCTCTGCATGCTGTGCAGGGGAATCGGGCCTCATCTCCCGGCGAGGGGGGAATCTCATAGTTTCTCTCGACTTGCGGCGGGAACCTGGGGTATATTCTCGAGTTACGACGGGGATGGCCCTTCCAAACACGGGTGTGTTCAGGGACGTCAGGACTCCTGTCTAGTAGCGAGGGACCCCTCGGGAGTCTCCTCGCGACTTGAAAGGGCCATAGGAACACCACTCGAGGTGAGTCCACAGACCCTGTTTCCCTTTCCTGTTGCCACTGGGATCCTGGGATTCCTGTCCATTTTCCAAAGGAGTCAGGCATCGTCTCCTTTGGAATCATTGAACTTCGTGTTCCTCTCGAGCTGTCCAATGGTTGGGAGGCCGCCTCTCTAGAAAAGGCAGGGAACTAGGTCTTTCTCTAGTGTCTCCCCAGGGGCTTCTTACATCCCTTTATCTTGTGAGATGAAATCCAGCTTGCACTCAAGTCACTGCAAGAATTCCGGCCTGATTTCTATTCAGGGCATCTGGCAGTCGATTCCAGTGGAGGCCATAAATTCAACGTCCCTCTCCCAGACGTACAGCTGCGAGAAGCCTCCTCCTGTGGTGCTTGTGGACAGTTGGCATTCCTCTTGATTTGAAGCCAGGAAATTCGCTCTCAGCTCAAGATAATAGGGCATACACGGAGCACTTTCAGGTTCCTGCAATGACCTCAGGATCCCTCTAGACTTCAGAGCTTGTTCCTTGAGTTTCTCTGGAGTGACATCAAGGAAATCAAGGCTCCTTTCGGGTTTGACGGGGAGCCCGGAATTGCTCTGCACGCAGTGCAGGGGAATCGGGCTTCATCTCGTGGCGAGGGGGGAATCTCATGGTTTGTCTCGAGTTGTGGCGTTTACCTGGCATATATTCACGAGTTACGTCGGGGATGGCCCTTCCTAACACGAGTGTGTTCTGCAACGTCAGGACTCCTGTCTATTTGTGAGGTACCCCTCGGGAGTCTCTTCGTGGCTTGAAAGGGCAGTAGGAAGACCTCTCGAGGTGAGGCCGCTGACCCAGGATCCCTTTCCTGTTGCAGCAGACCCAGGACCCTGGGATTACTGTCCTTTTTCCAGTGGAGTCAAGCATCATCTCCTTTGGAATCATTGAACTTCGTGTTCCTCTCGACCGTTCCAATGGATGGGAGGCCGCCTGTCGAGAAAGGCAGGGTGCTAGGGCATCTCTAGTGTCTCCCCACGGGCTTCAGACATCCCTTCATCTTGTGAGATGAAATCCAGCTTGCACTCAAGTCACTGCAGGAATTCCGGCCTGATTTCGAGTCAGGGCATCTCGGGGTCGATTCCACTGGAGGCCGCAAATTCAACCTCCCTCAACCAGACGTACAGCTGAGAGAAGCCTCCTCTTGTGGTGCCTGTGGACAGTTGGCATTCCTCATGATTTGAAACCAGGTAATCAGCTCTCAGCTCGAGAAGATTCGGAATACACGGAGCTGTTTATGGTTGGTGAAGTGACTTTAAGATCCTTCTAGACTTGAGACAGTGTTCCTGGGGATTCTCTGGAGTGCCATCAAGGATATCAAGGCTCCTTTCGGGTTTGATGGGGAGCACGCAATTGCTCTGCATGCTGTGCAGGGGAATCGGGCCTCATCTCGCGGCGAGGGGGGAGTCTCATTGTTTTTCTCGACTTGCGGCGGGAGCCTGGGGTATATTCTCGAGTTACGACGGGGATGGCCCTTCCAAACACGGGTGTGTTCAGGGTCGTCAGGACTCCTGTCTAGTTGCGAAGGACCCCTCGGGAGTCTCCTCGTGACTTGAAAGGGCAGTAGGAAGACCTCTCGAGGTGAGGCCGCTGACCCAGGATCCCATTCCTGTTGCCTCAGACCCAGGACCCTGGGACTACCGTCCTTTTTCCAGTGGAGTCAAGCATCGTCTCCTTTGGAATCATTGAACTCCGTGTTCCTCTCTACCAGTCCAATGGATGGGAGGACGCCTGTCGAGAAAGGGCAGGATGCTAGGGCATTCTCTAGTGTCTCCCCACGGGCTTCAGACATCCCTTCATCTTGTGAGATGAAATCCAGCTTGCACTCAAGTCACTGCAGGAATTCCGGCCAGATTTCGAGTCAGTGCATCTCGGGGTCGATTCCACTGGAGGCCGCAAATTCAACCTCCCTCAACCAGACGTACAGCTGAGAGAAGCCTCCTCTTGTTGTGCTTGTGGACAGTTGGCATTCCTCTTGATTTGAAGCCAGGAAATCAGCTCTCAGCTCGAGATGATTCGGAATACACGGAGCTGTTTCTGGTTGGTGAAGTGACTTTAGGATCCCTCTAGACTTGAGACAGTGTTCCTGGGTATTCTCTGGAGTGCCATCAAGGAAATCAAGTCTCCTTTCGTGTTTGATGGGGAGCACTCAATTGCTCTGCATGCTGTGCAGGGGAATCGGGCCTCATCCCGCGGCGAGGGGGGAGTCTCATGGTGTTTCTCGAGTTGCGGCGGGAACCTGGGATACATTCTCGTGTTACGACGGGGATGGCCCTTCCAAACACGGGTGTGTTCAGCGACGTCAGGACTCCTGTCTAGTTGCGAGGGACCCCTCGGGAGTCTCCTCACGGCTTGAAACGTCCATAGGAACACCTCTCGAGATGAGGCGGCAGACCCATTGTCCCTTTCCTGTTGCCACTGGGATCCTGGGGTTCCTGTCCATTTTCCAGAGGAGTCACGCATCGTCTCCTTTGGAATCATTGAACTCCGTGTTACTCTCGAGCTGTCCAATGGATCGAGTCCGCCTCTCTAGAAAAGGCAGGGAGCTAGTGCTTTCTCTACTGTCTCCCCAGTGGCTTCAAACATACCTTTATCTTGGAGTTGAAATCCAGCTTGCACTCAAGTCACTGCAAGAATTCCGGCCTGATGTAGGGTCAGGGCATCTCGGGGTCGATTCCAGTGGAGGCCATAAATTCAAAGTCCTTCTCCCAGACGTACAACTGCGAGAAGACTCTTCTTGTGGTGCTTGTGGACAGTTGGCATATCTCTTGATTTGAAGCCAGGAAATTCTCTCTCACCTCGAGATGATTGGGGGTACACGGAGCTCTTTCTGGTTCCTGAAGTGACCTCAGGATTCCTCTAGACTTGAGACAGTGTTCCTGGGGTTTCTCTGGAGTGCCATCAAGGATATTAAGGTTCCTTTCGGGTTTGACGTGGAGCACGGATTTGCTCTGCACGCAGTGCGGGGGAATCGGGCTTCATCTCGCGGCGAGGGGGGAGTCTCATGGTTTTTCTCGAGTTTCGGCGGAAACCTGGGGTATATTCTCGAGTTACGGCGGGGATGGCCCTTCCAAACACAGGTGTGTTCAGCGACGTCAGGACTCCTGTCTAGTCGCGAGGTACCCCTCGGGAGTCTCCTTGCGGCTTGAAAGGGCCATAGGAACACCTCTCGAGGTGAGTCCGCAGACCCAGGTTCCCTTTCCTTTTGCCACTGGGATCCTGGGATTCCTGTCCATTTTCCAGAGGAGTCAGGCAATGTCTCCTTTGGAGTCTTTGAACTCCGTGTTCCTCTCGAGCTGTCCAATTGATGGGAGTCCGCCTCTCTAGAAAAGGCAGGGAGCTAGGGCTTTCTCTAATGTCTCCCAGGGGCTTCAGACATCCCTTTACCTTGTGAGATGAAATCAAGCTTGCATTCAAGTCACTGCAAGAATTCTGGCCGGATTTAGAGTCAGGGCATCTCGGGGTCGATTCCAATGCAGGCCATAAATTCAACTTCCCTCTCCCAGAATTATAGCTGCGAGAAGCCTCCGCTTGTGGTGCTTGAGGACAGTTGGCAATCCTCTTGATTTGAAGCCAGGAAATTCGCTCTCCCCTCGAGATGATTGCGGGGACACGGAGCTCTTTCTGGTTCCTGCATTGACCTCAGGATCCCTCTAGACTTGAGACAGAGTTCCTGGGGTTTCTCTGAAGTGCCATCAAGGAAATCAAGGCTCCTTTCGGGTTTGATGGGGAGTACGGTTTTGCTCTGCATGCAGTTTAGGGGAATCGGGCCTCATCTAGCGGCGAGGGGGGAGTGTCATGGTTTTTCTCGAGTTGCGGTGCGAACCTGGGGTATATTCTAGAGTTACAGCGGGGATGGCCCTTCCAAAAACGGGTGTGTTCAGCGACGTCAGGACTCCTGTCTGGTTGCGAGGGACACCTCTGGAGTCACCTCGCGGCTTGAAAGGGCCATAGGAACACCTCTGGAGATGAGGCCGCAGACCCAGGTTCCCTTTCCTGTTGCCACTGGGATCCTGGGATTCCTGTCCATTTTCCAGAGGAGTAAGGCATCGTCTCCTTTGGAATCATTGAACTCCGTGTTCCTCTCGAGCAGTCCAATTGACGGGAGGCCGCCTCTCTAGAAAACGCAGGGAGCTAGGGCTATCTCTAGTGTCTCCCCAGGGGCTTCAGACATCCCTTCAACTTGTGAGATGAAATCCAGCTTGCACTCTAATCACTGCAAGAATTCCTGCCTGATTGCGAATCAGGGCATCTCGGGGTTGATTCAAGTGGAGGCCATATATTCAACGTCCCTCTCCCAGACTTACAGCTGCGAGAGGCCGCCTCTTGTGGTGCTTGTGGACAGTTGGCATTCCTCTTGATTTGAAGCCAGGAAATTCGCTCTCACCTCGAGATGATTGGGGGTACACGGAGCTCTTTCTTGTTCCTGCAGTGACATCAGGATCGCTCTAGAATTGAGAGAGTGTTCCTTGAGACTCTCTGGAGTGCCATCAAGGAAATCAAGTCTCCTTTCGGGTTTGACGGGGAGCACGGATTTTCTCTGCATGCATTGCAGGGGATTCGGGCTTCATCTCGCAGCGAGGGGACGTCTCATGGTTTTTCTCGAGTTGTGGCGGGAACTTGGGGTATATTCTCGAGTTACGGTGGGGATGGACTTTCCAAACACGGGTGTATTCAGCTATGTCAGGACACCTGTCTAGTTGCGAGGTACCCCTAGGTAGTCTCCTCGCTGCTTGAAGGAGCCATAGGAACACCTCTCAAGGTGAGCCCGCAGACCCAGGTTCCCTTTCCTGTTGCCACTGGGATCCTGGGATTCCTGTCCATTTTCCAGAAGAGTCAGTCATCTTCTCCTTTGGAATCATTGAACTTCCTGTTTCTCTCGAGCTGTCCAATGGATGGGAGGCCGCCTGTAGAGAAAGGGCAGGCTGCTAGGGCATTCTCTAGTGTCTCCCCAGGGGCTTCAGACATCCCTTCATCTTGTGAGATGAATTCCAGCTTGCACTCAAGTCACTGCAGGAATTCCGGCCTGATTTCGAGTCAGGGCATATCGGGGTCTATTCCAGTGCAGGCCACACATTCAACGTCCCTCTCCCAGACATACAGCTGCGAGTAGCCTCCTCTTGTGGTGCTTGTGGACAGTTGGCATTCCTCTTGATTTGAAGCCAGGAAAGCAGCTCTCAGCTTGAGATGTTTCGGAATACACGGAGCTGTTTCTGGTTGGTTAAGTGACTTTAGGATTCCTCTAGAATTGAGACAGTGTTCCAGGGGTTTCTCTGGAGTGCCATCAAGGAAATCAGGCTCCATTCGGGTTTGATGGGGAGCACGCAACTGCTCTGCATGCTGTGCAGGGGAATCGGGCCTCATCTCGCGGCGAGGGGGGAGTCTCATGGTTTTTCTCGAGTTGTGGCGGGAACCTGGGGTATATTCTCGAATTATGACGGGGATGCACCTTCCAAACAAGGGTGTATTCAGCGATGTCAGCACTCCTGTCTAGTTGGGAGGGACCCCTCGGGAGTCTCCTCGCGGCTTGAAAGGGCCCAAGGAACACCTCTCGAGTTGAGGCCTCTGACCCTGCTTCCCTTTCCTATTGCCACTGGGATCCTGGGATTCCTGTCCATTTTCCAGAGGAGTCAGACATCGTCTCCTTTGGAATCATTGAACTCCGTGTTCCTCTCGAGCTGTCCAATGGATGGGAGGCCGCCTCTCTAGAAAAGGCAGGGAGCTAGGGCTTTCTCTAATGTCTCCCCAGGGGCTTCAGACATCCTTTTGTCTTTTGAGTTGAAATCAAGCTTGAACTCAAGTCACTGCAACAATTCTGGCCTGATTTCGAGTCAGGGCATCTCGGGGTCGATTCCACTGGTGGCCCGAAATTCAACGTCCCTCTCCCAGACGTACAGCTGCGAGAAACCTCCTCTTGTGGTGCTTGTGGACATTTGGCATTCCTCTTGATTTGAAGCCAGGAAATCAGCTCTCAGCTCGAGATGATTCGGAATACACGGAGCTGTTTCTGGTTGATGAAAGGACTTTAGGATCCCTCTAGACTTGAGACAGTGGTCCTGGGGTTTCTCTGGAGTGTCATCAAAAAAAGAAGGGGGAGTCTCTTGGTTTTTCCCAAGTTGCGGCGGGAACCTGGGGTATATTCTCGAGTTAGGATAGACCACTCTCCAATGGATGGGAGGCCACCTGTCGAGAAATGACAGGGTGCTAGGGCATTCTATAGTGTCTCCCCAGGGGCTTCAGACATCCCTTCATCTTGTGAGATGAAACCCAGCTTGCACTCAAGTCACTGCAGGAATTCCGGCCTCATTTCGTTTCAGGGCATCTTGTGGTCGATTCCACTGGGGGCCGCAAATTCAACCGCCCTCAACCAGACGTACAGCTGCGAGAAGCCTCTTCTTGTGGTGCTTGTGGACAGTTGGCATTCCTCTTGATTTGAAGCCAGGAAATCAGGTCTCAGCTCGAGATGATTCGGAATACCCGAGCTGATTCTGGTTTGTGAAGTGAATTTAGGATCAATCTAGACTTGGGACAGGGTTCCTGGGGTTTCTCTGGAGTGCCATCAAGGAAATCAAGGCTCCTTTCGGGTTTGATGTGGAGAACGCAATTGCTCTGCATACTGTGCAGGGGAGTCGGGCTTCATCTCGCGACGAGGGGGGCGTCTCCTCGTTTTTCTCGAGTTGCGGCGGGAACCTGGGGTATATTCTCGAGTTACGACGGGGATGGACCTTCCAAACACGGGTGTGTTTAGCGACGTCAGGACTCCTGTCTAGTTGCGAGGGACCACTCGGGAGTCTCCTCGCGGCTTGAAAGGGCCATAGGAACACCTGTCGATGTAAGGCCGCAGACCCAGGTTCCCTTTCCTGTTGCCACTGGGATCCTGGTATTCCTGTCCATTATCCAGAGGAGTCAGGCATCGTCTCCTATGGAATCATTGAACTCCGTGTTCCTCTCCAGCTGTCCACTGGATGGGAGGCCGCCTGTCGAGAATTGGCAGGGTGCTAGGGCATTCTCTAGTGTCTCCCCAGGGGCTTCAGACATCCCTTCATCTTGTGAGATGAAATCCAGCTTGCACTCAAGTCACTGCAGGAATTCCGGCCTGTTTTCGAGTCAGGGCATCTCGGGGTGGATTCCACTGGGGACGCAAATTCAACCTCCCTCAACCAGACGTACAGCTCTGAGAAGCCTCTTCTTGTGGTGCTTGTGGACAGTTGGCATTCCTCTTGATTTGAAGCCAGGAACTTCCCTCTCACCTCGAGATGTTTGGGAGTACACGAAGCTCTTTCTGGTTCCTACAGTGAGCTCAGGAGCCCTCCAGACTTGAGAGAGTGTTAATTGAGTTTCTCTGGAGTGCCATCAAGGAAATCAAGGCTCCTGTCGGGTTTGACGGGAACACGGAATGGCTCTGCACGCAGTGCAGGGGAATCGGGCTTCATCTCGTGGCGAGGGGGGAGTCTCATGGTTTTTCTCGAGTTGCGGCAGGAACCTTGGGTATATTCTCGAGTTACGGCGGGGAAGGAACTTCCAAACACGGGTGTGTTCGTCGACGACAGGACTCCTGTCTAGTTGCGAGGGACCCCTCGGGAGTCTCCTCGCGGCTTGAAAGGGCCATAGGAACACCTCTCGATGTGAGGCCGCAGACCAATGTTCCCTTTCCTGTTGCCACTGGGATCCTGGGATTCCTGTCCATTTTCCAGAGGAGTCAGGCATCGTCTCCTTTGGAATCATTGAACTCCGTGTTCCTCTCAAGCTCTCCAATGGTTGGGAGGCCGCCTGTCGAGAAAGGTCAGGGTGCTAGGGCATTCTCTAGTGTCTCCCCAGGGGCTTCAGACATCCCTTCATCTTGTGAGATGAAATCCAGCTTGCACTCAAGTCACTGCAGGAATTCCGGCCTCATTTCGTTTCAGGGCATCTTGTGGTCGATTCCACTGGAGGCCGCAAATTCAACCTCCCTCAACCAGACGTACAGCTGCGAGAAGCCTCCTCTTGTGGTGCTTGTGGACAGTTGGCATTCCTCTTGATTTGAAGCCAGGAAATCAGCTCTCAGCTCGAGATGATTCGGAATACCCGGAGCTGTTTCTGGTTGGTGAAGTGACTTTAGGACACCCCAAATTTGAGACGTTGTTCCTGGGGTTTCTCTGGAGTGCCATCCAGGAAATCAAGGCTCCTCTCTGTTTTGATGTGGAGCACGCAATTGCTCTGCATGCTGTGCATGGGCATCGGGCCTCATCTCAGGGCGAGGGGGGAGTCTCATGGTTTTTCTCGAATTGCGGCGGGAACCTGGGGTATATTCTCGAGTTACGACGGGGATGGCCCTTCCAAACACGGGTGTGTTCAGCGACGTCAGGACTTCTGCCTAGTTGCGAGGGACCACTCTGGTGTCTACTCGCGGCTTGAAAGGCCCATAGGATCATCTCTCGAAGTGAGGCCGCAGACCCAGGTTCCCTTTACTGTTGCCACTGGGATCCTGGGATTCCTGTCCAGTTTCCAGAGGAGGCAGGCATCATCTCGTTTGGAATCATTGAACTCCGTGTTCCTCTCCAGCTGTCCAATGGATGGGAGGCTCCCTCTGTAGATAATGCAGGGAGCTAGGGCTTTCTCTAGTGTCTCCCCAGGGGCTTCAGTCATCCCTTTGTCTTGTGAGATGAAATCCAGCTGGCACTCAACTCACTGCAAGCATTTTGGCCTGAATGAGAGTCAGGGCATCTCGGGGTCGATTTCAGTGGCGGCCATAAATTCAACGTCCCTGTCCAAGACGTACAGCTGCGAGAAGCCTCTTCTTGTGGTGCTTCTGGACCATTGGCATTCCTCTTGATTTGAAGCCAGGAAATCAGCACTCAGCTCGAGATGACTCGGAATACACGGACCTGTTTCTGGTTGGTGAAGTGACTTTAGGATCCCTCTATATTTGAGACAGTGTTCCTGGGGTTTCTCTGGAGTGCCATCAAGGAAATCAAGGCTCCTTTCGGGTTTGATGGGGAGCACTCAATTGCTGTTCATGCTGTACAGGGGAATCGGGCCTCACCACGCTGCGAGGGGGGAGTGTTCTGGTTTTTCTCGAGTTGCGGCTGAGACCTGCGGTATATTCTCAAGTTACGACGGGAATGGCCCTTCCAAACATGGGTGGGTTCAGCGACGTCAGGACTCCTCTCTAGTTGCAAGGGACTACTCAGGAGTCTCCTCGCGGATTGAAAGGGGCATAGGAAAACCTCTCGTGGTGAGATGGCAGACCCATTGTCCCTTTCCTGTTTCCACTGGAATCCTGGGATTCCTGTCCATTATCCAGAGAGTCAGGCATCGTCTCCTTTGGAATCATTGAACTCCGTGTTCCTCTCGACCTGTCAAATTGATGGGAGGCCGCTTCTCTAGAAAAGGCAGGGAGCTAGGGCTTTCTCTAATGTCTCGCCAGGGGCTTCAGACATTCCCTTATCTTGTGAGATGAAATCCAGCTTGCACTCAATCACTGCAGGAATTCCGGCCTGATTTCGAGTCAGGGCATCTCGGGGTCGATTTCACTGGAGGCCCAAATTCAACCCTTCTCAACCAGACGTACAGCTGCGAGAATTCTCCTCTTCTGGTGCATGTGGTCATTTGGCATTCCTCTAAATTTGAAGCCAGGAAATCAGCTCTCAGCTCGAGATGATTCGGAATACACGGAGCTGTTTCTGGCTGGTGAAGTGACTTTAGGATCCCTCTAGACTTGAGACAGTGATCCTGGGGTTTCTCTGGACTGCCGTCTATAAAATCAAGGCTCCTTTCGGGTTTGATGGGGAGCACGCAATTGCTCTGCACGCTGTGCAGGGGAATCAGGCCTCATCTCACGGGGAGGGGAGAGTCTCATGGTTTTCATCAAGTTGCGGCGGGAACGTGGTGTATATTCTCGAGTTATGGCAGGGATGGACCTTCCAAACACGGGTGTGTTCAGCGACGTCAGGACTCCTGTCTAGTTTCGAGGGACCCCTGAGGAGTCTCCTCGCGGCTTGAAAGGGCCATAGGAAATCCTCTCGTGGTGAGACGGCAGACCCATTGTCCATTTCCTGTTGCCACTTGGATCCTGTGATTCCTGTCCATTTTCCAGAGGAGTCAGGCATCATCTCCTTTGGAATCATTGAACTCCGTGTTCCTCACGAGCTGTCCAATTGATGGGAGGGCGCCTCTGTAGAAAAGTCAGGGAACTAGTGCATTCTCTAGTGTCTCGACAGGGGCTTCAGACTTCCCATCATCTTTTGAGATGAAATCCAGCTTGCACTCAAGTCACTGCAGGAATTCCGGCCTGATTTCGTGTCAGGGCATCTCGGGGTCGATTCCACTGGAGGCCAAAAATTCAACCTCCCTCAAACAGACGTACAGCTGCGAGAAGCCACCTCATGTGGTGCTTGTGGACAGTTGGCATTCCTCTTGATTTGAAGCCAGGAAAATAGCTCTCAGCTCGAGATTTTTCGGAACACCCGGAGATGTATCTGGTTGGTGAGGTGACTTTAGGATCTATCTAGACTTGAGACAGTGTTCCTGGAGATTCTCTGGAGTGCCATCAAGGAAATCAAGGCTCCTTTCGGGTTTGATGGGGCGCACGCAATTGCTCTGCATGCTTTGCAGGGGAATCGGGCCTCATCTCTTGGCGAGGGTGTAGTCTCATGGATTTTCTCGAGTTGCGGCGGGAACCTGGGGTATATTCTCGAGTTACGACGGGGATGGCCCTTCCAAACATGGGTGTGTTCAGCGACGTCAGGACTCCTGTCTAGTTGCGAGGGACTTCTCGGGAGTCTCCACATGGCTTGAAAGGGCCATAGGAAAACCTCTCGAGGTGAGGCGGCAGACCCATTTTCCCTTTCCTGTTGCCACTGGGATCCTGGGATTCCTGTCCATTTTTCAGAGGAGTCAAGCATCGTCTCCGTTGGAATCATTGAACTCCGTGTTCCTCTCGAGCTGTCCAATGGATGGGAGGCCGCCTGTCGAGAAAGGGCAGGGTGTTAGGGCATTCTCTAGTTTCTCCCCAGGGACTTCAGACATCCCTTCATCTTGTGAGATGAAATCTAGCTTGCACTCAAGTCACTGCAGGGATTCCGGCCTGATTTCGAGTCAGGGCATCTCGCGGTCGATTCCACTGGAGGCCGCAAATTCAACCTCCCTCACCCAGACGTACAGATGCGGGAAGCCTCCTCTTGTGGTGCTTGTGGACAGTTGGCATTCCTCTTGATTTGAAGCCAGGAAATCAGCTTTCAGCTCGTGATGATTCGGAATACACGGAGCTGTTTATGGTTGGTGAAGTGACTTTAGGATCCTTCTAGACTTGAGACAGTGTTCCTGGGGATTCTCTGGAGTGCCATCAGGGATATCAAGGCTCCTTTCGGGTTTGATGGGGAGCACGCAATTGCTCTGCATGCTGTGCATGGGAATCGGGCCTCATCTCCCGGCGAAGGGGGAGTCTCATGGTTTTTCTCGACTTGCGGCGGGAACCTGGGGTATATTCTCGAGTTATGACGGGAATGGCCCTTAGAAACAGGGGTGTGTTCAGCGACGTCAGGACTCCTGTCTAGTTGCGAGGGACACCTCGGGAGTCTCCTCCCGGCTTGAAAGGGCCATAGGAACACCACTCGAGGTAAATCCGCAGACCCTGGTTCCCTTTCTTGTTGCCACTGTGATCCTGGGATTCCTGTCCATTTTCCAGAGGCGTCAGGCATCGTCTCCTTTGGAATCATTGAACTTCGTGTTCCTCTCGAGCTGTCCAATGGTTGGGAGGCCGCCTCTCTAGAAAAGGCAGGGAGCTAGGTCTTTCTCTAGTGTCTGCCCAGGGGCTTCATACATCCCTTTATCTTGTGAGTTGAAATCCAGCTTGCACTCATGTCACTGCAAGAATTCCAGCCTGATTTCGTGTCAGGGCATCTCATGGTCGATTCCAGTGGAGGCCATAAATTCAACGTCCCTCTCCCAGAGGTACAGCTGCGAGAAGCCTCCTCATGTGGTGCTTGTGGACAGTTGGCATTCCTCTTCATTTGAAGCCAGGAAATTCGCTCTCAGCTCAAGATGATCGGGCGTACACGGAGCACTTTCAGGTTCCTGCAGTGACCTCAGGATCCCACTAGAATGAGAGCTTGTTCCTTGAGTTTCTCTGGAGTGCCATCAAGGAAATTAAGGCTCCTTTCACGTTTGACGGGGAGCACGGAATTGCACTGCACGCAGTGCATGGGAATCGGGCTTAATCTCGTGGCGAGGGGGGAATCTCATGGTTTTTCTCGAGTTGCGGCGGGAACCTGGCGTATATTCACGAGTTACGTCGGGGATGGCCCTTCCTAACACGAGTGTGTTCTGCAACGTCAGGACTCCTGTCTATTTGTGAGGTACCCCTCGGGAGTCTCCTCGTGGCATGAAAGGGCAGTAGGAAGACCTCTCGAGATGAGGCCGCTGACACAGGATCCCTTTCCTGTTGCCGCAGACCCAGGACCCTGGGATTACTGTCCTTTTTCCAGTGGAGTCAAGCATCGTCTCCTTTGGAATCATTGAACTCCGTGTTCCTCTCGACCGGTCCAATGGATGGGAGGCCGCCTGTCGAGAAAGGGCAGGGTGCTAGAGCATTCTCTAGTGTCTCCCCAGGGGCTTCAGACATCCCTTCATCTTGTGAGATGAAATCCAGCTTGCACTCAAGTCACTGCAGGAATTCCGGCCTGATTTCGAGTCAGGGCATCTCGGGGTCGATTCCACTGGAGGCCGCAAATTCAACCTCCCTCAACCAGACGTACAGCTGAGAGAAGCCTCCTCTTGTGGTGCTTGGGGACAGTTGGCATTCCTCTTGATTTGAAGCCAGGAAATCAGCTCTCAGCTCGAGATGATTCGGAATACACGGAGGTGTTTCTGGTTGGTGACGTGACTTTAGGATCCCTCTAGACTTGAGACAGTGTTCCTGGGTATTCTCTGGAGTGCCATCAAGGAAATCAAGGCTCCTTTCGGGTTTGATGGGGAGCACTCAATTGCTCTGCATGCTGTGCAGGGGAATCGGGCCTCATCTCGCGGCGAGGGGGGAGTCTCATGGTGTTTCTCGAGTTGCAGCGGGAACCTGGGGTACATTCTCGAGTTACGACGGGGATGGGCGTTCCAAACACGGGTGTGTTCAGCGACGTCAGGACTCCTGTCTAGTTGCGAGGGACCCCTCAGGAGTCTCCTCGCCGCTTGAAAGGGCTGCAGGGAAACCTCTCAAGGTGGGGCGGCAGACCCATTGTCCCCTTCCGGTTGCCACTGGGATCATGGGGTTCCTGTCCATTTTCCAGAGGAGTCAGGCATTGTCTCCTTTGGAATCATTGAACTCCGTGTTCCTCTAGAGCTGTCCAATGGATGGGAAGCCGCCTCTCCAGAAAAGGCAGGGAGCTAGGGCTTTCTCTAGTGTCTCCCCAGGGGCTTCAGACATCCCTTTATCTTGTGAGATGAAATCGAGCTTGCACTCAAGTCACTGCAAGAATTCCGGCCTGATTAAGAGTCAGGGCATCTTCGGGGTCGATTCCAGTGGAGGCATAAATTCAACGTCCCTCTCCCAGACGTACAGCTGCGAGTAGCCTCCTCCTATGGTGCTTGTGGACAGTTGGCATTCCTCTCGATTTGAAGCCAGGAAGTTCGCTCTCACCTCGAGATGATTGGGGGTACACGGAGCTCTTTCTGGTTCCTGCAGTAACCTCAGGACCCCTCTAGAATTGATAGAGTGTTCCTTGATTTTCTCTGGAGTGCCTCAAGGAAATCAAGGCTCCTTTCGAGTTTGACGGGGTGCACGAAGTTGCTCTGCAAGCAGTGCAGGGTAATCGGGCTTCGTCTCGCGGCGAGAGGGGAGTCTCATGGTTTTTCTCGAGTTGCGGCGGGAACCTGGGGTATATTCTCGAGTTACGGCGGGGATGGCCCTTCCAAACACGAGTGTGTTCAGCGACGTCAGGACTCCTGTCTAGTTGCGATGGACCCCTCGGGAGTATCCTCGCAGCTTGAAAGGGCCATAGGAACACCTCTCGAGGTGAGGCGGCAGACCCAGGTTCCCTTTCCTGTTGCCACTGGGATCCTGGGATTCCTGTCCATTTTCCAGAGGAGTCAGGCATCGTCTCCTTTGGAATCATTCAACTCCGTCTTCCTCTCTAGCTCTCCAATGGATGGGAGGCCGCCTGTCGAGAAAGGGCAGGGTGCGAAGTCATTCTCTAGTGTCTCCCCAGGGGCTTCAGACATCCCTTCATCTTGTCAGATGAAATCCAGCTTGCACTCAAGTCACTGCAGGAATTCCGGCCTGATTTCGAGTCAGGGCATCTCGGGGTCGATTCCACTGCAGGCCACAAATTCAACCTACCTCAACCAGACGTACAGCTGCGAGAAGCCTCCTCTTATGGTGCTTGTACAAAGTTGGCATTCCTCTTGATTTGAAGCCAGGAAATCAACCATCAGCTCAAGATTATTCGGAATACACGGAGCTGTTTCTGTTTGCTGAAGTGACTTTAGGATGCCTCTAGACTTGAGACAGTGTTCCTGGGGTTTCTCTTGAGTGCCATCAAGGAAATCAAGGCTGTTTTTGGGTTTGATGGGGAGCACGCAATTGCTCTGCATGCTGTGCAGGGGAATCGGGCCTCATCTCATGGCGAGGGTGTAGTCTCATGGATTTTCTCGAGTTGCGGCGGGAACCTGGGGTATAATCTCGGGTTACGGCGGGGATGGCCCTTCCAAACACGGGTGTGTTCAGCGACGTCAGGACTCCTGTATAGTTGCGAGGGACCTCTCGGGAGTCTCCACGCAGCTTGAAAGGGCCATAGGAAAACCTCTCGAGGTGAGGCGGCAGACCCATTTTCCCTTTCCTGTTGCCACTGGGATCCTGGGATTCCTGTCGATTTTCCAGAGGAGTCAGGCATGGTCTCCGTTGGAATCATTGAACTCCGTGTTCCTCTCGAGCTGTCCAGTGGATGGGAGGCCGCCTGTCGAGAAAGGGCAGGGTGATAGGGCATTCTCTAGTGTCTCCCTAGGGGCCTCAGACATCCCTTCATCTTGTGAGATGAAATCTAGCTTGCACTCAAGTCACTGCAGGGATTCCGGCCTGATTTCGAGTCAGGGCATCTCGCGGTCGATTCCACTGGAGGCCGCAAATTCAACCTCCCTCAACCAGACGTACAGCTGCGAGAAGCCTCCTCTTGTGGTGCTTGTGGACAGTTGGCATTCCTCTTGATTTGAAGCCAGGAAATCAGCTTTCAGCTCGAGATGATTCGGAATACACGGAGCTGTTTCTGGTTGGTGAAGTGACTTTAGGATCCTTCTAGACTTGAGACAGTGTTCCTGGGGATTCTCTCGAGTGCCATCAAGGATATCAAGGCTCCTTTCGGGTTTGATGGGGAGCACGCAATTGCTCTGCATGCTGTGCAGGGGAATCGGGCCTCATCTCCCGGCGAGGGGGGAGTCTCATGGTTTTTCTCGACTTGCGTCGGGAACCTGCGGTATATTCTCGAGTTACGACGGGGATGGCCATTCCAAACACGGATGTGTTCAGGGACGTCAGGACTCCTGTCTAGTTGCGAGGGACCCCTCGGGAGTCTCCTCGCGGCTTGAAAGGTCCATAGGAACACCTCTCGAGGTGAGTCCGGAGACCCTGGTTCCCTTTCCTGTTGCCACTGGGATCCTGGTATTCCTGTCCATTTTCGAGAGGAGTCAGGCATCGTCTTCTTTGGAATCATTGAACTCCGTGTTCCTCTCGAGCTGTCCAATGAATGGGAGGCAGCCTCTCTAATAAAGGCAGGGAGCTAGGGCTTTCTCTAGTGTAAACCCAGGGGCTTCAGACATCCCTTTAACTTGTGAGATGAAATCGAGCTTGCACTCAAGTCACTGCAAGAATTCCGGCCTGATTAAGAGTCATGGCATCTTCAGGGTCGATTCCAGTGGAGGCATAAATTCAACGTCCCTCTCCCAGATGTACAGTTGCGAAAAGTCTCCTCCTGTGGTGCTTGTGGACAGCTGGCATTCCTCTTGATTTGAAGCCAGGAAATTCGCTCTCACCTCGAGATGATTGGGGGTACACGGAGCTCTTTCTGGTTCTTGCAGTGACCTCAGGATCCCTCTAGTCTTGAGAGAGTGTTCCTTGAGTTTCTCTGGAGTGCCATCAAGGAAATCAAGGATCCTTTCGGGTTTGACGGGGAGCACGCAATTGCTCTGCATGCTGTGCTGGGGAATCGGGCCTCATCTCGCGGCGAGGGCGGAGTCTCATGGTTTTTCTCGAGTTGCGGCGGGAAACTTGGGTTTACTCTCGAGTTTCGACGAGGATGGCCCTTCCAAACACGGGTGTGTTCAGCGACGTCAGGACTCCTGTCTAGTTGAGAGGGACCCCTCGGGAGTCTCCTCACGGCTTGAAAGGGCCATAGGAAAACCTCTCGAGGTGAGGCGGCAGACCAATTGTCCCTTTCCTGTTGCCACTGGGATCCTGGGATTCCTGTCCATTTTCCAGAGGAGTCAGGCATTGTCTCCTTTGGACCCATTGAACTCCGTGTTCCTTTGGAGCTATCCAATTGATGGAAGGCCGACTCTCTAGAAATGGCAGGGAGCTAGGGTTTCCTCTAATGTCTCCCCAGGGACCTCGGACATTCCTTTAACTTGTGAGATGAAATCCAGCTTGCACTCAGTCACTGCAAGAATTCCGGCCTGATTTCGAGAAAGGGCATCTCGGGTTTGATTCCAGTGAAGGGCATAAATTCAAGGTCCCTCTCCCAGACGTACATCTGCGAGAAGCCTCCTCTTGTGGTGCTTGCGGACAGTTGGCATTCCTCTTGACTTGAAGCCAGGATATTCACTCTCACCTCGAGATGATTGGGGGTACATGGAGCTCTTTCTGGTTCCTGCAGTGACCTCAGGATCCCTCTAGACTTGAGAGAGTGTTCCTTGAGTTTCTCTGGAGTGCCATAAAGGAAATCAAGGCTCCTTTCGGGTTTGATGGTGTACTCGGATTTGCTCTGCACGCAGTGCAGGGTAATCAGGCTTCATCTCGCGGCGAGGGGGGAGTCTCATGGTTTTTCTCGAGTTGCGGCAGGAACCTGGGGTGTATTCTCGAGTTACGGCGGAGATGGACCTTCCAAACACGGTGTGTTCAGCGACGTCAGGACTCCTGCCTAGTTGGGAAGGATCCCTCAGGAGTCTCCGCGCTGCATGAAAGGCCCATAGGAACACCTCTTGAGGTGAGGCCCCAGACGCAGATTCCCTTTCCTGTTGCCACTGGGATCCTGGGATTCCTGTCCATTTTCCAGAGGAGTCAGGCATCGTCTCCTTTGGAATCATTGAAATCCGTGATCCTCTCGAGCTGTCCAGTGAATGGGAGGCCGCCTGTTGAGAAATGGCAGGGTACTAGGGAATTCTTTAATGTCTCCCCAGGGGCTTCAGACATCCATTCATCTTGTGAGATGAAATCCAGTTTGCTCTCAAGTCAGTGCAGGAATTCCAGCCTGATTTCAAGTCAGGGCATATCGGGGTCGATTCCACTGGAGGCCACAAATTCAACTTCCCTCAACCAGACGTACAGCAGCGAGAAGCCTCCTCTTGTGGTGCTTGTGCACAGTTGGCATTCCTCTTGATTTGAAGCCAGGAAATCAACTATCAGCTCAAGATTATTCGGAATACACGGAGCTGTTTCTGGTTGGTGAAGTGACGTTAGGATGCCTCTAGACTTGAGACAGTGTTCCTGGGGTTTCTCTTGAGCGCCATCAAGAAAATCAAGGCTGCTTTTGGGTTTGATGGGGAGCACGCAATTGCTCTGCTTGCTGTGCGGGGGAATCGGGCCTCATCTCATGGCGAGGATGTAGTCTCATGGATTTTCTCGAGTTGCGTCAGGATCCTGGGGTATATTCTCGAGTAACGACAGGGATGGCCCTTCCAAACACGGGTGTGTTCAGCGACGTCAGGACTCCTGTCTAGTTGTGAGGGATCCCTCGGGAGTCTCCACGCGGCTTGAAAGGGCCATAGGAAAACCTCTCGATGTGAGGGGGCAGACCCATTTTCCCTTTCCTGTGGCCACTGGGATCCTGGGATTCCTGTCCATTTTCCAGAGGAGTCAGGCATCGTCTCCTTTGGAATCATTGAACTCCGTGTTCCTCTCGAGCTGTCCAATGGATGGGAGGACGGAAGTCGAGAAAGGGCAGGGTGCTAGGGCATTCTCTAGTGTCTCCCCAGGGGCTTCAGACAGCCCTTCATCTTGTGAGATGAAATCGAGCTTGCCCTCAAGTCACTGCAGGAATTCCGGCCTGATTTCGAGTCAGGGCATCTCGGGGTGAATTAAACTGGAGGCCGCAAATTCAACCTCCCTCAACCAGACTTACAGCTGCCAGAAGCCTCCTCTTGTGGTGCTTGTGGACAGTTGGCATTCCTCTTGATTTGATGCCAGGAAATCAGCTCTCAGCTCGAGATGGTTCGGAATACACGGAGCTGTTTCTAGTTGGTGAAGTGACTTTAGACTCCCTCTAGACTTGAGACAGTGTTCCTGGGGGTTCTCTGGAGTGCCATCAAGGAAATCACGGCTCTTTTCGGGTTTGATGGGGATCTCGCAATTGCTCTGCATGCTGTGCAGGGGAATCTGGCCTCATCTCACGGCGAGGGCGGAGACTCATGGTTTTTCACGACTTGCAGCGGGTACATGGGGTTTATTCTCTAGTTACGTCGGGGAAGGCACTTCCAAACACGGGTGTGTTCAGCGACAACAGAACTCCTGTCTAGTTGCGAGGGACCCCTCGGGAGTCTCCTCATGGCTTGAAAGGGCCATAGGAACACCTCTAGAGGTGAGGCCTCAGACCCTCGTTCCCTTTCCTATTGCCACTGGGATCCTGGGATTCCTGTCCATTTTCCAGAGGAGTCAGACATCGTCTCCTTTGGAATCATTGAACTCCGCGTTCCTCTCGAGCTGTCCAATGGATGTGAGGCGGCCTGACGAGAAAGGACAAGGTGCTAGGGCATTCTCTAGTGTCTCCCCAGGGGCTTCAGACATCCCTTGATATTGTGAGATGAAATCCAGCTTGCACTCAATTCACTGCATGATTTCCGGCCAGATTTCGAGTCAGAGCATCTCGGGGTCGATTCCACTGGATGCGCAAATTTAACCTCCCTCAACCAGACGTACAGCTGCTAGAAGCCTCCTCTTGGGGTGCTTGTGGACAGTTGGCATTCCTCTTGATTTGAAGCCAGGAAATCTGCTCTCAGCTCGAGATGATTCGGAATACACCGAGCTGTTTCTGATTGGTGAAGTGACTTTAGGATCCTTCTAGACTTGAGACAGTGTTCCTGGGGATTCTCTCGAGTGCCATCAAGGATATCAAGGCTCCTTTCGGGTTTGATGGGGAGCACGCAATTGCTCTGCATGCTGTGCAGGGGAATCGGGCCTCATCTCCCGGCGAAGGGGGAGTCTCATGGTTTTTCTCGACTTGCGGCGGGAACCTGGGGTATATTCTCGAGTTACGACGTGGATGGCCCTTCCAAACACGGGTGTGTTCAGGGACGTCTGGACTCCTGTCTAGTTGCGAGGGACCCCTCGGAGTCTCCTCGTGACTTGAAAGGACAGTAGGAAGACCTCTCGAGGTGAGGCCGCTGACCCAGGATCCCATTCCTGTTGCCTCAGACCCAGGACCCTGGGATTACCGTCCTTTTTCCAGTGGAGTCAAGCATCGTCTCCTTTGGAATCATTGAACTCCGTGTTCCTCTCTACCAGTCCAATGGATGGGAGGACGCCTGTCGAGAAAGGGCAGGGTGCTAGGGCATTCTCTAGTGTCTCCCCACGGGCTTCAGACATCCCTTCATCTTGTGAGATGAAATCCAGCTTGCACTCAAGTCACTGCAGGAATTCCGGCCTGATTTCGAGTCAGGGCATCTCGGGGTCGATTCCACTGGAGGCCGCAAATTCAACCTCCATCAACCAGACGAACAGCTGAGAGAAGCCTCCTCTTGTGGTGCTTGTGGACAGTTGGCATTCCTCTTGATTTGAAACCAGGAAATCAGCTCTCAGCTCGAGATGATTCGGAATACACGGAGCTGTTTCTGGTTGGTGAAGTGACTTTAGGATCCCTCTAGACTTGAGACAGTGTTCCTGGGTATTCTCTGGAGTGCCATCAAGGAAATCAAGTCTCCTTTCACGTTTGATGGGGAGCACTCAATTGCTCTGCATGCTGTGCAGGGGAATCGGGCCTCATCTCGCGGCGAGGGTGGAGTCTCATGGTGTTTCTCGAGTTGCGGCGGGAACCTGGGATACATTCTCTTGTTACGACGGGGATGGCCCTTCCAAACACGGGTGTGTTCAGCGACGTCAGGACTCCTGTCTAGTTGCGAGGGACCCCTCGGGAGTCTCCTCACGGCTTGAAACGTCCATAGGAACACCTCTCGAGATGAGGCGGCAGACCCATTGTCCCTTTCCTGTTGCCACTGGGATCCTGGATTCCTGTCCATTTTCCAGAGGAGTCACGCATCATCTCCTTTGGAATCATTGAACTCCGTGTTACTCTCGAGCTGTCCAATGGATCGAGTCCTCCTCTCTAGAAAAGGCAGGGAGCTGGTGCTTTCTCTACTGTCTCCCCAGTGGCTTCAAACATACCTTTATCTTGGAGTTGAAATCCAGCTTGCACTCAAGTCACTGCAAGAATTCCGGCCTGATTTAGGTTCAGGGCATCTCAGGGTCGATTACAGTGGAGGCCATAAATTCAAAGTCCTTCTCCCAGAAGAACAACTGCGAGAAGACTCTTCTTGTGGTGCTTGTGGACAGTTGGCATATCTCTTGATTTGAAGCCAGGAAATTCTCTCTCACCTCGAGATGATTGGGGGTACACGGAGCTCTTTCTGGTTCCTGAAGTGACCTCAGGATTCCTCTAGACTTGAGATTGTGTTCCTTGATTTTCTCTGGAGTGCCATCAAGGAAATCAAGGCTCCTTTCGGGTTTGACGGGGAGAACGGAATTACTCTGCACGCAGTGCAGGGGAATCGGGCTTCATCTCGCGGCGAGGGGGTGTCGCATGGTTTTTCTCGAGTTGCGGCGGGAACCTGGCGTATATTCTCGAGTTACGGCGGGGATGGCCCTTCCAAACACGGGTGTCTTCAGCGACATCAGGACTCCTGTCTAATTGCGAGGGACCCCTCGGGAGTCTCCTCGCGGCTTGAAAGGGCCATAGGAACACCTCTCGAGGAGAGGCCGCAGACCCAGGTTCCCTTTACTGTTGCCACTGCGATCCTGGGATTCCTGTCCGTTTTCCAGAGGAGTCAGGCATCGTCTCCTTTGGAATCATTGAACTACGGGTTCCTCTCGAGAGGTCCAATGGATGGGAGGCCGCCAGTGGGGAAAGGGCAGGGTGCTAGGGCTTTCTCTAGTGTCTCCCCAGGGTCTTCAGACATCCCTTCATCTTGTGAGATGAAATCCAGCTTGCACTCAAGTCACTGCAGGAATTCCGGCCTGATTTCGAGTCAGGGCATCTCGGGTTCGATTCCACTGGAGACTGTAAATTCAACCTCACTCAAACAGACGTACAGCTGCGAGAAGCCTCCTCTTGTGGTGCTTGTGGTCAGTTGGCATTCCTCTTGATTTGAAGACAAGAAATCAGGTCTTCAGCTCGAGATGATTCGGAATACATGGAGCTGTTTCTGGTTGGTGAAGTTATTTTAGGATCCCTCTAGACTCGAGACAGTGTTCCTGGGGTTTCTCTGGAGTGCCGTCAAGGATATTAAGGTTCCTTTCGGGTTTGACGTGGAGCACGGATTTGCGCTGCACGCAGTGCAGGGGAATCGGGCTTCATCTCGCGGCGAGGGGGTAGTCTCATTGTTTTTCTCGAGTTTCGGCGGAATCCTGGGGTATATTCTCGAGTTACGGCGGGAATGGCCCTTCCAAACACGGGTGTGTTCAGCGACGTCAGGACTCCTGTCTAGTCGCGAGGTACCCCTCGGGAGTCTCCTCGCGGCTTGAAAGGGCCATAGGAACACCTCTCGAGGTGAGGCCGCAGACCCAGGTTCCCTTTCCTTTTGCCACTGGGATCCTGGGATTCCTGTCCATTTTCCAGAGGAGTCAGGCATCGTCTCCTTTGGAATCATTGAACTCCGTGTTCCTCTCGAGCTGTCCAATTGATGGGAGTCCGCCTCTCTAGAAAAGGCAGGGAGCTAGGGCTTTCTCTAATGTCTCCCAGGGGCTTCAGACATCCCTTTACCTTGTGAGATGAAATCAAGCTTGCACTCAAGTCACTGCAAGAATTCCGGCCGGATTTAGAGTCAGTGCATCTCGGGGTCGATTCCAATGCAGGCCATAAATTCAACTTCCCTCTCCCAGACTTATAGCTGCGAGAAGCCTCCGCTTGTGGTGCTTGAGGACAGTTGGCAATCCTCTTGATTTGAAGCCAGGAAATTCGCTCTCACCTCGAGATGATTGCGGGGACACTTAGCTCTTTCTGGTTCCTGCATTGACCTCAGGATCCCTCTAGACTTGAGACAGTGTTCCTGGGGTTTCTCTGGAGTTCCATCAAGGAAATCAAGGCTCCTTTCGGGTTTGATGGGGAGTACGGATTTGCTCTGCATGCAGTATCGGGGAATCGGGCCTCATCTCGCGGCGAGGGGGGAGTGTCAAGGTTTTTCTCGAGTTGCGGTGCGAACCTGGGGTATATTCTAGAGTTACAGCGGGGATGGCCCTTCCAAAAACGGGTGTGTTCAGCGACGTCAGGACTCCTGTCTAGTTGCGAGGGACACCTCGGGAGTCACCTCGCGGCTTGAAAGGGCCATAGGAACACCTCTGGAGATGAGGCCGCAGACCCAGGTTCCCTTTCCTGTTGTCACTGGGATCCTGGGATTCCTGTCCATTTTCCAGAGGAGTAAGGCATCGTCTCCTTTGGAATCATTGAACTCCGTGTTCCTCTCGAGCAGTCCAATTGACGGGAGGCCGCCTCTCTAGAAAACGCAGGGAGCTAGGGCTATCTCTAGTGTCTCCCCAGGGGCTTCAGACATCCCTTCAACTTGTGAGATGAAATCCAGCTTGCACTCTAATCACTGCAAAAATTCCTGCCTGATTGCGAATCAGGGCATCTCGGGGTTGATTCAAGTGGAGGCCATAAATTCAACGTCCCTCTCCCAGACGTACAGCTGCGAGAGGCCTCCTCTTGTGGTGCTTGTGGACAGTTGGCATTCCTCTTGATTTGAAGCCAGGAAATTCGCTCTCACCTCGAGATGATTGGGGGTACACGGAGCTCTTTCTAGTTCCTGCAGTGACATCAGGATCGCTCTAGGATTGAGAGAGTGTTCCTTGAGACTCTCTGGAGTGCCATCAAGGAAATCAAGTCTCCTTTCGGGTTTGACGGGAAGCACGGAATTTCTCTGCACGCATTGCAGGGGATTCGGGCTTCATCTCGCAGTGAGGGGAAGTCTCATGGTTTTTCTCGAGTTGTGGCGGGAACTTGGGGTATATTCTCGAGTTACGGCAGGGATGGACTTTCCAAATACGGGTGTATTCAGCTATGTCAGGACACCTGTCTAGTTGCGAGGTACCCCTAGGTAGTCTCCTCGCTGCTTGAAGGAGCCATAGGAACACCTCTCAAGGTGAGCCCGCAGACCCAGGTTCCATTTCCTGTTGCCACTGGGATCCTGGGATTCCTGTCCATTTTCCAGAAGAGTCAGTCATCGTCTCCTTTGGAATCATTGAACTTCCTGTTTCTCTCGAGCTGTCCAATGGATGGGAGGCCGCCTGTAGAGAAAGGACAGGATGCTAGGGCATTCTCTAGTGTCTCCCCAGGGGCTTCAGACATCCCTTCATCTTGTGAGATGAAATCCAGCTTGCACTCAAGTCACTGCAGGAATTCCGGCCTGATTTCGAGTCAGGGCATATCGGGGTCTATTCCAGTGCAGGCCACACATTCAACGTCCCTCTCCCAGACATACAGCTGCGAGTAGCCTCCTCTTGTGGTGCTTGTGGACAGTTGGCATTCCTCTTGATTTGAAGCCAGGAAAGCAGCTCTCAGCTCGAGATGATTCGGAATACACGGAGCTGTTTCTGGTTGGTTAAGTGACTTTAGGATTCCTCTAGACTTGAGACAGTGTTCCAGGGGTTTCTCTGGAGTGCCATCAAGGAAATCAGGCTCCATTCGGGTTTGATGGGGAGCACGCAACTGCTCTGCATGCTGTGCAGGGGAATCGGGCCTCATCTCGCGGCGAGGGGGGAGTCTCATGGTTTTTCTCGAGTTGTGGCGGGAACCTGGGGTATATTCTCGAATTATGACGGGGATGCACCTTCCAAACAAGGGTGTATTCAGCGATGTCAGCACTTCTGTCTAGTTGGGAGGGACCCCTCGGGAGTCTCCTCGCGGCTTGAAAGGGCCATAGGAACACCTCTCGAGTTGAGGCGGCAGACACAGGTTCACTTTCCGTTGCCACTGGGATCCTGGGATCCCTGTACATTTTCCAGAGGAATCAGGCATCGTCTCCTTTGGAATCATTGAACTCCGTGTTCCTCTCGAGCTGTCCAATGGATGGGAGGCCGGCTGTCGAGAAAGGGCAGGGTGCTAGGGCATTCTCTAGTGTCTCCCCAGGGGCTTCAAACAGCCCTTCATCTTTTGAGATGAAATCCAGCTTGCCCTCAAGTCACTGCAGGAATTCCGGCCTGATTTCGAGTCAGGGAATCTCAGGGTCGATTAAACTGGAGGCCGAAAATTCAACCTCCCTCAACCAGACTTACAGCTGCCAGAAGCCTCTTCTTATGGTGCTTGTGGACAGTTGGCATTCCTCTTGATTTGAAGCCAGGAAATCAGATCTCAGCTCGAGATGATTCGGAATACACCGAGCTGTTTCTGGATGGTGAAGTGACTTTAGAATCCCTCTAGACTTGAAACAGTGTTCCTGGGGGTTCTCTGGAGTGCCATCAAGGAAATCAAGGCTCATTTCGGGTTTGATGGGGATCACACAACTGCTCTGCATGCTTTTTAGGGGAATCTGGCCTCATCTCGCGGCCAGGGGGGAGTCTCATGGTTTTTCACGACTTGCGGCGGGAACATGGGGTATATTCTCGAGTTACGACGGGGAAGGCACTTCCAAACTCGGGTGTGTTCAGCAACGTCAGAACTCCTGTCTAGTTGCGAGGGACCCCTCTGGAGTCTCCTCGTGGCTTGAAAGGGCCATAGGATCACCTCTCGAGGTGAGGCCTCAGACCCTGCTTCCCTTTCCTATTGCCACTGGGATCCTGGGATTCCTGTCCATTTTCCAGAGGAGTCAGACATCGTCTCCTTTGGAATCATTGAACTCCGTGTTCCTCTCGAGCTGTCCAATGGATGGGAGGCCACCTCTCCAGAAAAGGCAGGGAGCTAGGGCTTTCTCTAGTGTTTCCCCAGGGGCTTCAGACATCCTTTTATCTTTTGAGTTGAAATCAAGCTTGCACTCAAGTCACTGCAACAATTCCGGCCTGATTTCGAGTCAGGGCATCTCGGGGTCGATTCCACTGGTGGCCCGAAATTCAACGTCCCTCTCCCAGACGTACAGCTGCGAGAAACCTCCTCTTGTTGTGCTTGTGGACATTTGGCATTCCTCTTGATTTGAAGCCCGGAAATCAGCTCTCAGCTTGAGATGATTCGGAATACACGGAGCTGTTTCTGGTTGATGAAACGACTTTAGGATCCCTCTAGACTTGAGACAGTGTTCCTGGGGTTTCTCTGGAGTGCCATCAAAAAATGAAGGGGGAGTCTCTTGGTTTTTCCCAAGTTGCGGCGGGAACCTGGGGTATATTCTCGAGTTAGGATAGACCACTCTCCAATGGATGGGAGGCCGCCTGTCGAGAAATGGCAGGGTGCTAGGGCATTCTCTAGTGTCTCCCCAGGGGCTTCAGACATCCCTTCATCTTGTGAGATGAAACCCAGCTTGCACTCAAGTCACTGCAGGAATTCCGGCCTCATTTCGTTTCAGGGCATCTTGTGGTCGATTCCACTGGAGGCCGCAAATTCAACCTCCCTCAACCAGACGTACAGCTGCGAGAAGCCTCTTCTTGTGGTGCTTGTGGACAGTTGGCATTCCTCTTGATTTGAAGCCAGGAAATCAGGTCTCAGCTCGAGATGATTCGGAATACACGGAGCTGTTTCTGGTTTGTGAAGTGAATTTAGGATCAATCTAGACTTGGGAAAGTGTTCCTGGGGTTTCTCTGGAGTGCCATCAAGGAAATCAAGGCTCCTTTCGGGTTTGATGTGGAGAACGCAATTGCTCTGCATGCTGTGCAGGGGAGTCGGGCCTCATCTCGCGACGAGGGGGGCGTCTCCTCATTTTTCTCGAGTTGCGGCGGGAACCTGGGGTATATTCTCGAGTTACGATGGGGATGGACCTTCCAAACACGGGTGTGTTTAGCGACGTCAGGACTCCTGTCTAGTTGCGAGGGACCACTCGGGACTCTCCTCGCGGCTTGAAAGGGCCATAGGAACACCTGTCGAGGTAAGGCCGCAGACCCAGGTTCCCTTTCCTGTTGCCACTGGGATCCTGGAATTCCTGTCCATTATCCAGAGGAGTCAGGCATCGTCTCCTTTGGAATCATTGAACTCCGTGTTCCTCTCGAGCTGTCCAATTGATGGGAGTCCGCCTCTCTAGAAAAGGCAGGGAGCTAGGGCTTTCTCTAATGTCTCCCAGGGGCTTCAGACATCCCTTTACCTTGTGAGATGAAATCAAGCTTGCACTCAAGTCACTGCAAGAATTCCGGCCGGATTTAGAGTCAGTGCATCTCGGGGTCGATTCCAATGCAGGCCATAAATTCAACTTCCCTCTCCCAGACTTATAGCTGCGAGAAGCCTCCGCTTGTGGTGCTTGAGGACAGTTGGCAATCCTCTTGATTTGAAGCTAGGAAATTCGCTCTCACCTCGAGATGATTGCGGGGACACTTAGCTCTTTCTGGTTCCTGCATTGACCTCAGGATCCCTCTAGACTTGAGACAGTGTTCCTGGGGTTTCTCTGGAGTTCCATCAAGGAAATCAAGGCTCCTTTCGGGTTTGATGGGGAGTACGGATTTGCTCTGCATGCAGTATCGGGGAATCGGGCCTCATCTCGCGGCGAGGGGGGAGTGTCAAGGTTTTTCTCGAGTTGCGGTGCGAACCTGGGGTATATTCTAGAGTTACAGCGGGGATGGCCCTTCCAAAAACGGGTGTGTTCAGCGACGTCAGGACTCCTGTCTAGTTGCGAGGGACACCTCGGGAGTCACCTCGCGGCTTGAAAGGGCCATAGGAACACCTCTGGAGATGAGGCCGCAGACCCAGGTTCCCTTTCCTGTTGTCACTGGGATCCTGGGATTCCTGTCCATTTTCCAGAGGAGTAAGGCATCGTCTCCTTTGGAATCATTGAACTCCGTGTTCCTCTCGAGCAGTCCAATTGACGGGAGGCCGCCTCTCTAGAAAACGCAGGGAGCTAGGGCTATCTCTAGTGTCTCCCCAGGGGCTTCAGACATCCCTTCAACTTGTGAGATGAAATCCAGCTTGCACTCTAATCACTGCAAAAATTCCTGCCTGATTGCGAATCAGGGCATCTCGGGGTTGATTCAAGTGGAGGCCATAAATTCAACGTCCCTCTCCCAGACGTACAGCTGCGAGAGGCCTCCTCTTGTGGTGCTTGTGGACAGTTGGCATTCCTCTTGATTTGAAGCCAGGAAATTCGCTCTCACCTCGAGATGATTGGGGGTACACGGAGCTCTTTCTAGTTCCTGCAGTGACATCAGGATCGCTCTAGGATTGAGAGAGTGTTCCTTGAGACTCTCTGGAGTGCCATCAAGGAAATCAAGTCTCCTTTCGGGTTTGACGGGAAGCACGGAATTTCTCTGCACGCATTGCAGGGGATTCGGGCTTCATCTCGCAGTGAGGGGAAGTCTCATGGTTTTTCTCGAGTTGTGGCGGGAACTTGGGGTATATTCTCGAGTTACGGCAGGGATGGACTTTCCAAATACGGGTGTATTCAGCTATGTCAGGACACCTGTCTAGTTGCGAGGTACCCCTAGGTAGTCTCCTCGCTGCTTGAAGGAGCCATAGGAACACCTCTCAAGGTGAGCCCGCAGACCCAGGTTCCATTTCCTGTTGCCACTGGGATCCTGGGATTCCTGTCCATTTTCCAGAAGAGTCAGTCATCGTCTCCTTTGGAATCATTGAACTTCCTGTTTCTCTCGAGCTGTCCAATGGATGGGAGGCCGCCTGTAGAGAAAGGACAGGATGCTAGGGCATTCTCTAGTGTCTCCCCAGGGGCTTCAGACATCCCTTCATCTTGTGAGATGAAATCCAGCTTGCACTCAAGTCACTGCAGGAATTCCGGCCTGATTTCGAGTCAGGGCATATCGGGGTCTATTCCAGTGCAGGCCACACATTCAACGTCCCTCTCCCAGACATACAGCTGCGAGTAGCCTCCTCTTGTGGTGCTTGTGGACAGTTGGCATTCCTCTTGATTTGAAGCCAGGAAAGCAGCTCTCAGCTCGAGATGATTCGGAATACACGGAGCTGTTTCTGGTTGGTTAAGTGACTTTAGGATTCCTCTAGACTTGAGACAGTGTTCCAGGGGTTTCTCTGGAGTGCCATCAAGGAAATCAGGCTCCATTCGGGTTTGATGGGGAGCACGCAACTGCTCTGCATGCTGTGCAGGGGAATCGGGCCTCATCTCGCGGCGAGGGGGGAGTCTCATGGTTTTTCTCGAGTTGTGGCGGGAACCTGGGGTATATTCTCGAATTATGACGGGGATGCACCTTCCAAACAAGGGTGTATTCAGCGATGTCAGCACTTCTGTCTAGTTGGGAGGGACCCCTCGGGAGTCTCCTCGCGGCTTGAAAGGGCCATAGGAACACCTCTCGAGTTGAGGCGGCAGACACAGGTTCACTTTCCGTTGCCACTGGGATCCTGGGATCCCTGTACATTTTCCAGAGGAATCA
Source organism: Muntiacus reevesi (assembly GCF_963930625.1). Taxonomy (NCBI): domain Eukaryota; kingdom Metazoa; phylum Chordata; class Mammalia; order Artiodactyla; family Cervidae; genus Muntiacus; species Muntiacus reevesi. The sequence goes on from NW_027078014.1 coordinate 1,656,987, forward strand.
GGCATCGTCTCCTTTGGAATCATTGAACTCCGTGTTCCTCTCGAGCTGTCCAATGGATGGGAGGCCGGCTGTCGAGAAAGGGCAGGGTGCTAGGGCATTCTCTAGTGTCTCCCCAGGGGCTTCAAACAGCCCTTCATCTTTTGAGATGAAATCCAGCTTGCCCTCAAGTCACTGCAGGAATTCCGGCCTGATTTCGAGTCAGGGAATCTCGGGGTCGATTAAACTGGAGGCCGAAAATTCAACCTCCCTCAACCAGACTTACAGCTGCCAGAAGCCTCTTCTTATGGTGCTTGTGGACAGTTGGCATTCCTCTTGATTTGAAGCCAGGAAATCAGATCTCAGCTCGAGATGATTCGGAATACACCGAGCTGTTTCTGGATGGTGAAGTGACTTTAGAATCCCTCTAGACTTGAAACAGTGTTCCTGGGGGTTCTCTGGAGTGCCATCAAGGAAATCAAGGCTCATTTCGGGTTTGATGGGGATCACACAACTGCTCTGCATGCTTTTTAGGGGAATCTGGCCTCATCTCGCGGCCAGGGGGGAGTCTCATGGTTTTTCACGACTTGCGGCGGGAACATGGGGTATATTCTCGAGTTACGACGGGGAAGGCACTTCCAAACTCGGGTGTGTTCAGCAACGTCAGAACACCTGTCTAGTTGCGAGGGACCCCTCTGGAGTCTCCTCGTGGCTTGAAAGGGCCATAGGATCACCTCTCGAGGTGAGGCCTCAGACCCTGCTTCCCTTTCCTATTGCCACTGGGATCCTGGGATTCCTGTCCATTTTCCAGAGGAGTCAGACATCGTCTCCTTTGGAATCATTGAACTCCGTGTTCCTCTCGAGCTGTCCAATGGATGGGAGGCCACCTCTCCAGAAAAGGCAGGGAGCTAGGGCTTTCTCTAGTGTTTCCCCAGGGGCTTCAGACATCCTTTTATCTTTTGAGTTGAAATCAAGCTTGCACTCAAGTCACTGCAACAATTCCGGCCTGATTTCGAGTCAGGGCATCTCGGGGTCGATTCCACTGGTGGCCCGAAATTCAACGTCCCTCTCCCAGACGTACAGCTGCGAGAAACCTCCTCTTGTTGTGCTTGTGGACATTTGGCATTCCTCTTGATTTGAAGCCCGGAAATCAGCTCTCAGCTTGAGATGATTCGGAATACACGGAGCTGTTTCTGGTTGATGAAACGACTTTAGGATCCCTCTAGACTTGAGACAGTGTTCCTGGGGTTTCTCTGGAGTGCCATCAAAAAATGAAGGGGGAGTCTCTTGGTTTTTCCCAAGTTGCGGCGGGAACCTGGGGTATATTCTCGAGTTAGGATAGACCACTCTCCAATGGATGGGAGGCCGCCTGTCGAGAAATGGCAGGGTGCTAGGGCATTCTCTAGTGTCTCCCCAGGGGCTTCAGACATCCCTTCATCTTGTGAGATGAAACCCAGCTTGCACTCAAGTCACTGCAGGAATTCCGGCCTCATTTCGTTTCAGGGCATCTTGTGGTCGATTCCACTGGAGGCCGCAAATTCAACCTCCCTCAACCAGACGTACAGCTGCGAGAAGCCTCTTCTTGTGGTGCTTGTGGACAGTTGGCATTCCTCTTGATTTGAAGCCAGGAAATCAGGTCTCAGCTCGAGATGATTCGGAATACACGGAGCTGTTTCTGGTTTGTGAAGTGAATTTAGGATCAATCTAGACTTGGGAAAGTGTTCCTGGGGTTTCTCTGGAGTGCCATCAAGGAAATCAAGGCTCCTTTCGGGTTTGATGTGGAGAACGCAATTGCTCTGCATGCTGTGCAGGGGAGTCGGGCCTCATCTCGCGACGAGGGGGGCGTCTCCTCATTTTTCTCGAGTTGCGGCGGGAACCTGGGGTATATTCTCGAGTTACGATGGGGATGGACCTTCCAAACACGGGTGTGTTTAGCGACGTCAGGACTCCTGTCTAGTTGCGAGGGACCACTCGGGACTCTCCTCGCGGCTTGAAAGGGCCATAGGAACACCTGTCGAGGTAAGGCCGCAGACCCAGGTTCCCTTTCCTGTTGCCACTGGGATCCTGGTATTCCTGTCCATTATCCAGAGGAGTCAGGCATCGTCTCCTTTGGAATCATTGAACTCCGTGTTCCTCTCCAGCTGTCCAATGGATGGGAGGCCGCCTGTCGAGAATTGGCAGGGTGCTAGGGCATTCTCTAGTGTCTCTCCAGGGGCTTCAGACATCCCTTCATCTTGTGAGATGAAATCCAGCTTGCACTCAAGTCACTGCAGGAATTCCGGCCTGATTTCGAGTCAGGGCATCTCGGGGTCGATTCCACTGGGGCCGCAAATTCAACCTCCCTCAATCAGACGTACAGCTCTGAGAAGCCTCCTCTTGTGGTGCTTGTGGACAGTTGGCATTCCTCTTGATTTGAAGCCAGGAACTTCGCTCTCACCTCGAGATGATTGGGAGTACACGAAGCTCTTTCTGGTTCCTACAGTGAGCTCAGGATCCCTCCAGACTTGAGAGAGTGTTAATTGAGTTTCTCTGGAGTGCCATCAAGGAAATCAAGGCTCCTTTCGGGTTTGACGGGAACACGGAATTGCTCTGCACGCAGTGCAGGGGAATCGGGCTTCATCTCGCGGCGAGGGGGGAGTCTCATGGTTTTTCTCGAGTTGCGGCAGGAACCTTGGGTATATTCTCGAGTTACTGCGGGGATGGCCCTTCCAAACACGGGTGTGTTCGTCGACGACAGGACTCCTGTCTACTTGCGAGGGACCCCTCGGGAGTCTCCTTGCGGCTTGAAAGGGCCATAGGAACACCTCTCGATGTGAGGCCGCAGACCAAGGTTCCCTTTCCTGTTGCCACTGGTATCCTGGGATTCCTGTTCATTTTCCAGAGGAGTCAGGCATCGTCTCCTTTGGAATCATTGAACTCCCTGTTCCTCTCAAGCTCTCCAACGGATGGGAGGCCGCCTGTCGAGAAAGGTCAGGGTGCTAGGGCATTCTCTAGTGTCTCCCCAGGGGCTTCAGACATCCCTTCATCTTGTGAGATGAAATCCAGCTTGCACTCAAGTCACTGCAGGAGTTCCGGCCTCATTTCGTTTCAGGGCATCTTGTGGTCGATTCCACTGGAGGCCGCAAATTCAACCTCCCTCATCCAGACGTACAGCTGCGAGAAGCCTCCTCTTGTGGTGCTTGTGGACAGTTGGCATTCCTCTTGATTTGAAGCCAGGAAATCAGCTCTCAGCTCGAGATGATTCGGAATACCCGGAGCTGTTTCTGGTTGGTGAAGTGACTTTAGGACACCCCAAATTTGAGACGTTGTTCCTGGGGTTTCTCTGGAGTGCCATCCAGGAAATCAAGGCTCCTCTCTGTTTTGATGTGGAGCACACAATTGCTCTGCATGCTGTGCATGGGCTTCGGGCCTCATCTCAGGGCGAGGGGGGAGTCTCATGGTTTTTCTCGAGTTGCGGCGGGAACCTGGGATATATTCTCGAGTTACGACGGGGATGGCCCTTCCAAACACGGGTGTGTTCAGCGACGTCAGGACTCCTGCCTAGTTGCGAGGGACCACTCGGGTGTCTCCTCGCGGCTTGAAAGGCCCATAGGAACATCTCTCGAAGTGAGGCCGCAGACCCAGGTTCCCTTTACTGTTGCCACTGGGATCCTGGGATTCCTGTCCAGTTTCCAGAGGAGGCAGGCATCATCTCGTTTGGAATCATTGAACTCCGTGTTCCTCTCCAGCTGTCCAATGGATGGGAGGCCCCCTCTGTAGAAAATGCAGGGAGCTAGGGCTTTCTCTAGTGTCTCCCCAGGGGCTTCAGTCATCCCTTTGTCTTGTGAGATGAAATCCAGCTTGCACTCAACTCACTGCAAGAATTCTGGCCTGAATGAGAGTCAGGGCATCTCGGGGTCGATTTCAGTGGCGGCCATAAATTCAACGTCCCTGTCCAAGACGTACAGCTGCGAGAAGTCTCCTCTTGTGGTGCTTCTGGACAGTTGGCATTCCTCTTGATTTGAATCCAGGAAATCAGCACTCAGCTCGAGATGACTCGGAATACACGGACCTGTTTCTGGTTGGTGAAGTGACTTTAGGATCCCTCTATATTTGAGACAGTGTTCCTGGGGTTTCTCTGGAGTGCCATCAAGGAAATCAAGGCTCCTTTCGGGTTTGATGGGGAGCACTCAATTGCTGTTCATGCTGTACAGGGGAATCGGGCCTCATCACGCTGCGAGGGGGGAGTGTTCTGGTTTTTCTCGAGTTGCGGCTGAGACCTGCGGTATATTCTCAAGTTGCGACGGGAATGGCCCTTCCAAACATGGGTGGGTTCAGCGACGTCAGGACTCCTCTCTAGTTGCAAGGGACTACTCAGGAGTCTCCTCGCGGATTGAAAGGGGCATAGGAAAACCTCTCGTGGTGAGATGGCAGACCCATTGTCCCTTTCCTGTTTCCACTGGAATCCTGGGATTCCTGTCCATTATCCAGAGAGTCAGGCATCGTCTCCTTTGGAATCATTGAACTCCGTGTTCCTCTCGACCTGTCAAATTGATGGGAGGCCGCTTCTCTAGAAAAGGCAGGGAGCTAGGGCTTTCTCTAATGTCTCGCCAGGGGCTTCAGACATTCCCTTATCTTGTGAGATGAAATCCAGCTTGCACTCAATCACTGCAGGAATTCCGGCCTGATTTAGAGTCAGGGCATCTCGGGGTCGATTCCACTGGTGGCCCAAATTCAACCCTTCTCAACCAGACGTACAGCTGCGAGAATTCTCCTCTTCTGGTGCATGTGGTCATTTGGCATTCCTCTTGATTTGAAGCCAGGAAATCAGCTCTCAGCTCGAGATGATTCGGAATACATGGAGCTGTTTCTGGCTGGTGAAGTGACTTTAGGATCCCTCTAGACTTGAGACAGTGATCCTGGGGTTTCTCTGGACTGCCGTCTATGAAATCAAGGCTCCTTTCGGGTTTGATGGGGAGCACGCAATTGCTCTGCACGCTGTGCAGGGGAATCAGGCCTCATGTCACGGGGAGGGGAGAGTCTCATGGTTTTCATCAAGTTGCGGCGGGAACGTGGTGTATATTCTCGAGTTATAGCAGGGATGGACCTTCCAAACACGGGTGTGTTCAGCGACGTCAGGACTCCTGTCTAGTTTCGAGGGACCCCTGAGGAGTCTCCTCGCGGCTTGAAAGGGCCATAGGAAATCCTCTCGTGGTGGAACGGCAGACCCATTGTCCCTTTCCTGTTGCCACTTGGATCCTGTGATTCCTGTCCATTTTCCAGAGGAGTCAGGCATCATCTCCTTTGGAATCATTGAACTCCGTGTTCCTCACGAGCTGTCCAATTGATGGGAGGGCGCCTCTCTAGAAAAGTCAGGGAACAAGTGCATTCTCTAGTGTCTCGACAGGGGCTTCAGACTTCCCTTCATCTTTTGAGATGAAATCCAGCTTGCACTCAAGTCACTGCCGGAATTCCGGCCTGATTTCGTGTCAGGGCATCTCGGGGTCGATTCCACTGGAGGCCGAAAATTCAACCTCCCTCAAACAGACGTACAGCTGCGAGAAGCCACCTCATGTGGTGCTTGTGGACAGTTGGCATTCCTCTTGATTTGAAGCCAGGAAAATAGCTCTCAGCTCGAGATTTTTCAGAACACCCGGAGCTGTATCTGGTTGGTGAGGTGACTTTAGGATCAATCTAGACTTGAGACAGTGTTCCTGGAGATTCTCTGGAGTGCCATCAAGGAAATCAAGGCTCCTTTCGGGTTTGATGGGGCGCACGCAATTGCTCTGCATGCTTTGCAGGGGAATCGGGCCTTATCTCGCAGTGAGGGTGCAGTCTCATGGATTATCTCGAGTTGCGGCAGGAACCTGGGGTATATTCTCGAGTTACGACGGGGATGGCCCTACCAAACAAGGGTGTGTTCAGCGACGTCAGGACTGCTGTCTAGTTGCGAGGGACCCCTCAGGAGTCTCCTCGAGGCTTGAAAGGGCCATAGGAAAACGTCTCGAGGTGAGGCGGAAAACCCATTGTCCCTTTCCTGTTGCCACTGGGATCCTGGGATTACTGTCCATTTACCAGAGGAGCCAGGCATCGTCTCCTTTGGAATCATTGTACTCCGTGTTCCTCTCGAGCTGTCCAATGAATGGGAGGCCGCCTCTTTAGAAAAGGCAGGGTGCTAGGGCTTTCTCTTATGTCACGCCAGGGGCTTCAGTCATCCGTTTATCTTTTGAGATGAAATCCAGCTTGCACTCAAGTCACTGCAAAATTCCGGCCTGATTTCGAGTCGCGGCATCTCGGGGTCGATACCAGTGGAGGCAATAAATTCAACGTCCCTCTCCCCGACGTACAGATGCGAGAAGCCTCTTCTTTGGTTGCTTGTGGACAGTTGGCATTACTCTTGATTTGAAGCCAGGAAATTCGATCTCACCTCGAGATGATTGGGAGTACACAGAGCTCTTTCTTATTCCTGCAGTGACCTCAGGATCCCTCTAGACTTGAGAGAGTGTTCCTTGAGTTTCTCTGGAGTGCCATCAAGGAAATCAAGGCTCCTTTAGGGTTTGACGGGGAGCACGGAATTGCCCTGCACGTAAGGCAGGGGAATCGTTCTTAACCTCGCGGCGAGTGGGGAGTCTCATGGTTTTTCTCGAGTTGGGGCGGGAACCTGGGGTATATTCTCGAGTTACTGCGGGGATGGCCCTTCCAAACACGTGTGTGTTCAGCGACGTCAGGACTCCTGTCTAGTTGGGAGGGACCCCTCGGGAGTCTCCTCGCGGCTTGAAAATGTCACAGGAACACCTCTCGAGGAGAGGCCGCAGACCCAGGTTCCCTTTCCTGTTGCCACTGGGATCCTGGGATTCCTGTCCATTTTCCAGAGGAGTCAGGCATCGTCTTCTTTGGAATCATTGAACTCTGTGTTCCTCTTGAGCTGTCCAATGGATGGGAGGCCGCCTGTCGAGAAAGGGCAGGGTGCTAGGGCAGTCTCTAGTGTCTCCCCGGGGGCTTCAGACATCCCTTCAACTTGTGAGATGAAATCCAGCTTGCACTCAAGTCATTGCAGGAATTTTGGCCTGATTTCATTTCAGGGCATCTCGGGGTCGATTACACTGGAGGCCGCAAATTCAACCTCCCTCAACCAGACGTACAGCTGTGAGAATCCTCCTCTTGTGGTGCTTCTGGACAGTTGGCATTCCTCTTGATTTGAAGCCAGGAAATCAGCTCTCAGCTCGAGATGTTTCGGAATACACGGAGCTGTTTCTGGTTGGTTAAGTGACTTTAGGATCCCTCTAGACTTGAGAGAGTGTTCCGGGGGTTTCTCTGGAGTGCCATCAAGGAAATCAGGCTCCATTCGGGTTTGATGGGGAGCACGCAATTGCTCTGCATGCTGTGCAGGGGAATCGGGCCTCATCTCGCGGCGAGGGGGGAGTCTCATGGTTTTTCTCGAGTTGCGGCAGGAACCTGGGGTATATTCTTGAGTTATGACGGGGATGGACCTTCCAAACAAGGGTGTATTCAGCGATGTCAGGACTCCTGTCTAGTTTGGAGGGACCCCTCGGGAGTCTCCTCGCGGCTTGAAAGGGCCATAGGAACACCTCTCGAGTTGAGGCGGCAGACACATGTTCACATTCCGTTGCCACTGGGATCCTGGGATCCCTGTCCATTTTCCAGAGGAATCAGGCATCGTCTCCTTTGGAATCATTGAACTCCGTGTTCCTCTCGATCTGTTCAATGGATGGGAGGCCGGCTGTCGAGAAAGGGCAGGGTGCTAGGGCTTTCTCTAGTGTCTCCCCAGGGGCTTCAAACAGCCCTTCACCTTGTGAGATGAAATCGAGCTTGCCCTCAAGTCACTGCAGGAATTCCGGCCTGATTTCGAGTCAGGGAATCTCGGTGTCGATTAAACTGGAGGCCACAAATTCAACCTCCCTCAACCAGACTTACAGCTGTCAGAAGCCTCTTCTTTTGTTGCTTGTGCACAGCTGGCATTCCTCTTGATTTGAAGCCAGGAAATCAGCTCTCAGCTCGAGATGATTTGGAATACACGGAGCTGTTTCTTGTTGGTGAAGTGACTTTAGAATCCCTCTAGACTTGAGACAGTGTTCCTGGGGGTTCTGTGGAGTGCCATCAAGGAAATCAAGGCTACTTTCGGGTTTGATGGGGATCACGCAATTGCTCTGCATGCTGTGCAGGGGAATCTGGCCTCATCTCACGGCGAGGGGGGAGTCTCATGGTTTTTCACGACTTGCGGCGGGAACATGGGGTATATTCTCGAGTTACGACGGGGAAGGCACTTCCAAACTCGGGTGTGTTCAGCGACGTCAGAACTCCTGTCTAGTTGCGAGGGAACCCTCGGGAGTCTCCTCGTGGCTTCAAAGTGCCATAGGAATACCTCTCGAGGTGAGGCCTCAGACCCTGTTTCCCTTTCCTATTGCCACTGGGATCCTGGGATTCCTGTCCATTTTCCAGAGGAGTCAGACATCGTCTCCTTTGGAATCATTGAACTCCGTGTTCCTCTCGAGCTGTCCAATGGATGGGAGGCCGCCTCTCTAGAAAAGGCAGGGAGCTAGGGCTTTCTCTAATGTCTCCACAGGGGCTTCAGACATCCTTTTATCTTTTAAGTTGAAATCAAGCTTGCACTCAAGTCACTGCAAGAATTCCGACCTGATTTCGAGTCAGGGCATCTCGGGGTCCATTCCACTGGTGGCCCGAAATTCAACGTCCCTCTCCCAGAAGTACAGCTGCGAGAAACCTCCTCTTGTGGTGCTTGTGGACATTTGGCATTCCTCTTGATTTGAAGCCCGGAAATCAGCTCTCAGCTCAAGATGATTCGGAATACACGGAGCTGTATCTGGTTGATGAAACGACTTTAGGATCAATCTAGACTTGAGACAGTGTTCCTGGGTTTTCTCTGGAGTGCCATCAAAAAAATCAAGTCTCCTTACTGGTTGATGGGGAGCACGCAATTGCTCTGCATGCTTTGCAGGGGAATCAGGCCTCATCTCGCGGAGAGTGGGGAGTCTCATGGATTTTCTCGAGTTGCGGCGAGAACCTGTTATATATTCTCGAGTTAAAATTGGGATGGCCGTTCCAAACAAGGGTGTGTTCAGCGACGTCAGGTCTCCTGTCTAGTTGCGAGGGACCCCTCGGGAGTCTCCTCGCAGCTTGAAAGGGCCATAGGAACACCTCTCGAGGTGAGGTCCCAGACCCATGTTCCCTTTCCTGTTGCCACTGGAATCCTGGGATTCCTGTCCATTTTCGAGAGGAGTCAGGCATCGCCTCCGTTGGAATCATTGAAATCCGTGTTGCTCTCGAGCTGTCCAATGGATGGGAGGCTGCCTGTCGAGAAAGGGCAGGGTGCTAGGGAATTCTCTAATGTCTCCCCAGGGGCTTCAGACATCCCTTCATCTTGTGAGATGAAATCCAGCTTGCACTCAAGTCACTGCAGGAATTCCGGCCTGATTTCGCGTCAGGGCATATCAGGATCCATTACAATGGAGGCCGCAAAATCAACCTCCCTCAACCAGACGTACAGCTGTGAGGAGCCTCCTCTTGTGGTGCTTGTGGACAGTTGGCATTCCTCTTGATTTGAAGCCAGGAAATCAGCTCTCAGCTCGAGATGATTCGCAATACACGGAGCTGTTTCTGGTTGGTTAAGTGACTTTAGGATCCCTGTAGACTTAAGACAGTGTACCTGGGGATTCTCTGGAGTGCCATCAAGGATATCAAGGCTCCTTTCGGGTTTGATGGGGAGCACGCAATTGCTCTGCATGCTGTGCAGGGGAATCTGGCCTCATCTCGCTGAGAAGGGGGAGTCTCATGGTTTTTCCCAAGTTGCGGCGGGAACCTGGGGTAAATTCTCGAGTTAGGACGGGGATGGCCCTTCCAATCACGGGTGTGTTCAGCGTCGTCAGGATTCCTGTTTAGTTGCGAGGGACCCCTAGGGAGTCTCCTCCCGGCTTGAAAGGGCCGTAGGAAAACCTCTCGAAGTGAGGCGGCAGACCAATTGTCCCCTTCCTGTTGCCACTGGGATCCTGGGATTCCTGTCCATTTTCCAGAAGAGTCAGGCATCGTCTCCTTTGGAAATATTGAACTACGTGTTCTTCTCGAGCTGTACAATGGATGGGAGGCCGCCTCTCTAGATTAGGCAGGGAGCTAGGGCTTTCTCTAGTGTCTCCCCAGGGGCTTCAGACATCCCTTCATCTTCTGAGATGAAATCCAGCTTGCACTCAAGTCACTGCAGGAATTCCTGTCTGATTTCAAGTCAGGGCATATCGGGGTCGATTCTAGTGAAGGCCACAAAGTCCACGTCCCTCTCCCAGACGTACAGCTGCGAGTAGCCTCCTCTTGTGGTGCTTGTGGACAGTTGGCATTCCTCTTGATTTGAAGCCAGGAAATCAGCTCTCAGCTCGAGATGATTCGGAATACACGGAGCTGTTTCTGGATGGTGAAGTGACTTTAGGATCAATCTTGACTTGAGACAGTGTTCCTCGGCTTTCTCTGGAGCGCCATCAAGGAAATCAAGGCTCCTTTCGGCTTTGATGGGTAGCACGCAATTGCTCTGCATGCGGTGCAGGGGAATCGGGCCGCATCTCCCGGCGAGGGGGGAGTCTCATGGCTTTTCTCGAGTTGCGATGGGATCCTGGGGTATTTTCTCGAGTTGCGGCGCGGATGGCCCTTCCAAACACAGCTGTGTTCAGCGACGTCAGGACTCCTGTCTAGTTGTTAGGGACCCCTCGCGAGTCTCCTCGCGGCTTGAAAGGGCCATAGGAAATCCTCACGAGGTGAGGCGGCAAACCCATTGTCCCTTTCCTGTTGCTTCTGGGATCCTGGGATTCCTCTCCATTTTCCAGAGGAGTCAGGCATCGTCTCCTTTGGAATCATTGAACTCCGTGTTCCTCTCGAGCTGTCCAATTCGTGGGAGGCCGCCTCTCTAGATAAGGCAGGGAGCTAGGGCTTTCTCTAGTGTCTCCCCAGGGGCTGCTGTCATCCCTTTATCTTGTGAGATGAAATCCAGCTTGCACTCAGGTCACTGGAAGAATTCCGGCCTGCTTTAGAGTCAGGGCATCTCCAGGTCGATTCCAGTGCAGGCCATAAATTCAACGTCCCTCTCCCAGATGTTTAGATGCGAGAAGTCTCTTCTTGTGGTGCTTGTGGACAGTTGGAATTCCTCTTGATTTGAAGCCAGGAAATTCGCTATCACCTCGAGATTATTGGGGGTACACGGAGCTCTTTCTGGTTCCTGCAGTGACCTCAGGATCCCTCTAGATTTGAGAGAGTGTTCCTTGAGTTTCTGTGGAGTGCCATCAAGGAAAACAAGGCTCCTTTCAGGTTTGACGGGGAGCATGGAATTGCTCTGCACGCAGTGCAGGGGAATCGGTCTTAATTTCGTGGCGAGTGGGGAGTATCATGGTTTTTCTCGAGTTGTGGCGGGAACCTGGGGAATATTCTCGAGTTACGACGGGGATGGACCTTCCAAACACGGGTGTGCTCAGCGACTTCAGGACTCCTGTCTGTTTGCGAGGGGCCCTCACGAGTCTCCTCGCGGTTTGAAAGGGCCATAGGAACACCTCTCGAGGTGAGGCCGCAGACCCAGGTTCCCTTTCCTGTTGCCACTGGGATCCTGGGATTCCTGTCCATTTTCCAGAGGAGTCAGGCATCGTCTCCTTTGGAATCATTGAACTCCGTGTTCCTCTTGAGCTGTCCAATGAATGGAAGGCCGCCTGACGAGAAAGGGCAGGGTGCTAGGGAATTCTCTAGTGTCTCCCCAGGGGCTTCAGACATCCCTTCATCTTGTGAGATGAAATCCAACTTGCACTCAAGTCACTTCAGGAATTCCGGCCTGATTTCGAGTCAGGGCATCTCGGGGTGGATTCCACTGGAGGCCGCAATTTTAACCTCCCTCAACCAGACGTACAGCTGCGAGAAGCCTCCTCTTGTGGTGCTTGGGGACAGTTCGCATTCCTCGTGATTTGAAGCCAGGAACTTCGCTCTCAACTCGAGATGTTTGGTAGTACCCGGAGCTCTTTCTGGTTCCTACAGTGATCTCAGGATCCCTCTAGACTTGAGAGAGTGTTCCTTGAGTTTCTCTGGAGTGCTATCAAGGAAATCAAGTCTCCTTTCGGGTTTGACGGTGAGTAAGCAATTGCTCTGCACGCAGTGCAGGGGAAACGGGCTTCATCTCACGGCGAGGGGGGAGTCTCATGGTAATTCTCGAGTTGCGGTATGAACCTGGGGTATATTCTCGAGTTACGGCGGGGATGGCCCTTCCAAACACGGGTATGTTCAGCGACGTCAGGACTCCTGACTAGTTGCGAGAGACCCCTCGGGAGGCTCCTCGCGGCTTTAAAGGGCCATAGGAACACCTCTCGAGGTGAGGCCGCAGACCCAGGTTCCCTTTCCTGTTGCCACTGGGATCCTGGGATTCCTGTCCATTTTCCAGAAGAGTCAGTCTTCATCTCCTTTGGAATCATTGAACTCCGTGTTCCTCTCAAGCTCACCAATGGATGGGAAGCCCCCTGTCGAGATGGCAGGGTGCTATGGCATTCTCTAGTGTCTCCCCAGCCACTGGGATCCTGGGATTCCTGTCCATTTTCCAGAGGTGTCAGGCATCGTCTCCTTTGGAATCATTGAACTCCGTGTTCCTCTCGAGCTGTCCAATGGATGGGAGGCCGCCTCTCTAGAAAAGGAAGGGAGCTAGGGCTTTTTCTAGTGTTTCCCCAGGGGCTTCAGACATCCCTTTGTCTTTTGAGATGAAATCCAGTTTGCACTCATGTCACTGCAGGAATTCCGGCCTGATTTCGAGACAGGGCATCTCGGGTTCATTCCAGTGGAGGCCATAAATTCAACGTCCCTTTCCCATACGTACAGCTGCGAGAAGCCTCCTCTTGTGGTGCTGTGGACAGTTGGCATTCCTCTTAATTTGAAGGCAGGAAATTCGCTCTCACCTCGGGATGATTGGGGGTACACGGAGGTCTTTGTGGTTCCTGCAGTGACCTCAGGATCCCTCTAGACTTGAGAGAGTGTTCCTTGAGTTTCTCTGGAGTGTCATTAAGGAAATCAAGGCTCCTTTTGTGTTCGACGGGGAGCTCGGAATTGCTCTGCATGCTGTACAGGGGAATCGGTCCTCAACTCGTGTCGAGGGGGAGTCTCATGGTTTTTCTCGAGTTGCGGCGAGAACCTGGGGTATATTCTCGAGTTACGACGGGGATGGCCCTTCCAAACACGGGTGTGTTCAGCGATGTCAGGACTCCTTTCTAGTTGCGAGGGAACGCTCGGGAGTCTCCTCGCAGCTTGAATGGGCCATAGGAACACCTCTCGAGGAGAGGCCGCAGACCCAGGTTCCCTTTCCTGTTGCCACTGGGGTCCTGGGCTACCTGTCCATTTCCCAGGGGAGTCAGACATCGTCTCCTTTGGAATCATTGAACTCCGTGTTCCTCTCGAGCTGTCCAATAGTTGGGAGGTCTCCTGTCGAGAACCGGCAGGGTGCTAGGGCATTCTCTAGTGTCTCCCCATGGGCTTCAGACATCCCTTCATCTTGTGAGATGAAATCCAGCTTGCACTCAAGTCACTGCAGGAATTCCGGCCTGATTTCGAGTCAGGGCATCTCGGGGTCGATTCCACTGGAGGTCGAAAATTCAACCTCCCTCAACCAGACGTACAGCTGCGAGAAGCCTCCTCTTTTCGTGCTTGTGAACAGTTGGCATTCCTCTTGATTTGAAGCCAAGAATTCAGGTCTCAGCTCGAGATGATTCGAATACACGGAGCTGTTTCTGGTTGGTGAAGTGACTTTAGGATCCCTCTAGACTTGAGACAGTGTTCCTGGGGTTTCTCTGGAGTGCCATCAAGGAAATGAAGGCTCCTTTCGGGTTTGCTTGGGAGGAAGAAATTGCTCTGCATGCTGTGCAGGGGAGTCGGGCCTCATCTCGCGGCGAGTGGGGAGTCTCATGGTTTTTCTCGAGTTGCGGCGGGAACCTGGGGTATATTTTCGAGTTACTGCGGGGATGGCCCTTCCACACACGTGTGTGTTCAGCGACGTCAGGACTTCTGTCTAGTTGGGAGGGACCCCTCGAGAGTCTCCTCGCGGCTTGATAATGTCAAAGGATCTCCTCTCGAGGAGAGGCCGCAGATCCAGGTTCCCTTTCCTGTTGCCACTGGGATCCTGGGATTCCTGTCCATTTTCCAGAGGAGTCAGGCATCGTCTTCTTTGGAATCATTGAACTCTGTGTTACTCTTGAGCTGTCCAATGGATGGGAGGCTGCCTGTCGAGAAAGGGCAGGGTGCTAGGGCATTCTCTAGTGTCTCCCCAGGGGCTTCAGACATCCCTTCATCTTGTGAGATGAAATCCAGCTTGCACTCAAGTCACTGCAGGAATTTTGGCCTGATTCCGTTTCAGGGCATCTCGGGGTCGATTTTACTGGAGGCCGCAAATTCAACCTCCCTCAACCAGACGAACAGCTGTGAGAATCCTCCTCTTGTGGTGCTTCTGGACAGTTGGCATTCCTCTTCATTTGAAGCCAGGAAATCAGCTCTCAGCTCGATATGATTCGGAATACACGGAGCTGTTTCTGGTTGGTGAAGTGACTTTAGGATCCCTCTAGACTTGAGACAGTGTTTCTGTGGTTTCCCTGGAGTGCCATCAAGGAAATCCAGGCTCCTTTCGGGTTTCATTGGGAGCATGCAACTGCTCTGCATGCTGTGCAGGGGAATCGGGACTCATCTCGCGGCGAGGGGGGAGTCTCATGTTTTTTCTCGAGTTGCGGCGGGAACCTGGGGTATATTCACGAGGTACGACGGGGATGGCCCTTCCAAACACGGGTGCGTTCAGCGACGCCAGGACTCCTGTCTAGTTGCGAGGGACCGCTCGGCAGTCTCCCTGCACCTTGAAACGGCCATAGGAACACCTCTGAAGGTGAGGCCGCAGACCCAGGTTCCCTTTCCTGTTTCTACTGGGATCCTGGGATTCCTGTCCATTTTCCAGAGGAGTCAGGCATCATCTCCTTTGGAATCATTGAACTCCGTGTTCCTCTCGAGCTGTCCAATGTATGGCAGCCTGCCTGTCGAGAAAGGGTATGGTGCTAGGGCATTCTCTAGTGTCTCCCCAGGGGCTTCAGACATCCCTTCATCTTGTGAGATGAAATCCAGCTTGCACTCAAGTCACTGCAGGGATTCCGGCCTGATTTCGAGTCAGGGCATCTCGGAGTCGATTCCACTGGAGGCTGCAAATTCAACCTCCCTCAACCAGACGTACAGCTCTGAGAAGACTCCTCTTGTGGTGCTTGTGCACAGTTGGCATTCCTCTTGATTTGAAGCCAGGAAATCAGCTCTCATCTCGAGATGATTCGGAATACTCGGAGCTGTTTCTGGTTGCTGAAGTGACTTTAGGATCCCTCTAGACTTGAGACAGTGTTCCTGGGTTGTTCTGGAGTGCCATCAGGGAAATCAAGTCTCCTTTCGTGTTTGATGTGTAGCACGCAATTGCTCTGCACGCAGTGCAGGGGATTCAGGCTTCATCTCACGGCGATTGGGTAGTCTCATGGTTTTTCTCGAATTGCGGCGGGAAGCTGGGGTATATTCTCGAGTTACGGCGGGGATGGCCCTTCCAAACACGGGTGTGTTCATCGACGTCAGGACTCCTGTCTAGTTGCAAAGGACCCCTCGGGAGTCTCCTCGCAGCTTGAAAGGGCCATAGGAACACCTCTCGAGGTAAGGCCGCAGACCTAGATTACCTTTTCTGTTGCCACTGGGATCCTGGGATTCCTGTTCATTTTCCAGAGGAGTTAGGCATCATCTGCTTTGGAATCATTGAACTCCGTGTTCCTCTCGAGCTGTCCCATGGATGGGAGGCCAACTGTCGAGAAAGGGCAGGGTGCTAGAGCATTCTCTAGTGTCTACCCAGTTGCTTCAGACATCCCTTCATCTTGTGAGATGAAATCCAGCTTGCACTCAAGTCACTGCAGGACTTCAGGCCTGATTTCGTGTCAGGGCATCTCGGGGTCGATTCCATTGTAGGCCGCAAATTCAAACTCCCTCAACCAGACGTACAGCTGCGAGAAGCCTACTCTTGTGGTGCTTGTGGACAGTTGGCATTCCTCTTGATTTGAAGCCAGGAAATAAGCTCTCAACTCGAGATGATTCGGAATACACGGAGCTGTTTCTGGTTGCTGAAGTGACTTTAGGATCCCTGAAGACTTGAGACAGTGTTCCTGGAGATTCTCTGGAGTGCCATCAAGGAAATCAAGGGTGCTTTCGGGTTTGATGGGGAGCACGCAGTTGCTCTGCATGCTGTGCAGGGTAATCGGGCCTCATCTCACGGCGAGGGGGGAGTCTCATGGTTTTTCTCGAGTTGCGGCGGGAACCTGTGGTATATTCTTGAGTTACGACGGGGATGGCCCTTCCAAACATGGGTGTGTTCAGCGAAGTCAGGACTCCTGTCTAGTTGCGAGGGACCCCTCGGGAGTCTCCTCGCCGCTTGAAAGGGCCATCGGAAAACCTCTCGTGGTGAAGCGCAGACCCATTGTCCCTTTCTTGTTGCCACTGGGATCCTGGGATTCCTGTCCATTTTCCACAGGAGTCAGGCATCGTCTCCTTTGGAATCATTGAACTCCGTGCTCCTCGTGAGCTGCCCAATTGAAGGGAGGCCGCCTCTCTAGAAAAGGAAGAGAGCCAGGGCTTTCTCTAGTTTCTCCCCAGGGGCTCCATACATCCCTTTATCTTGTGTGATGAAATCCAGCTTGCACTCAAGTCACTGCAAGTATTCAGGCCTGATTTCGGGTCAGTGCATCTCGGGGTCGATTCCAGTGGAGGCCATAATTTCAACGTCCCTCTCCCAGATGTACAGCTGCGAGAAGCCTCTTCTTGTGGTGCTTGTGGACAGTTGGCATTCCTCTTGATTTGAAGCCAGGAAATTCGCTCTCACCTCGAGATGATTGGGCGTACACGGAGCTCTTTCTTGTTCATGCAGTGAACTCAGGATCCCTCTAGACTTGAGAGAGTGTTCCTTGAGTTTCTCTGGAGTGCCATCAAGGACATCAAGGCTCCTCTCGGATTTGACGGGGAGCACGGAATTGCTCTGCACGCAGTGCAGGGGATTTGGTCTTCAACTCGCGGCGAGGTAGTAGTCTCATGGTTTGTCTCGAGTTGCGGCGGGAACCTGGGGTATATTCTCGAGTTGCGGCGTGGATGGCCCTTCCAAACAGGGGTGTGTTCAGCGACGTCAGGACTCCTCTCTAGTTGCGAGGGACCCCTCGGGAGTCCCCTCGCATCTTGAAAGGGCCAATGGAACACCTCTCGAGGTGAGGCCACAGTCCCAGGTTCCCTTTCCTGTTGCCACTGGGATCCTGGGATTGCTGTCCATTTTCCAGAGGAGTCAGGCATCGTCTCCTTTGGAATCATTGAACTCCGTGCTCCTCTCCAGCTGTCCAATAGAATGGAGGCCGCCACTCTATAAAAGACAGGAAGCTAGGGCTTTCTCTAGCGTCTCCCCAGGCCTTCAGACATCCCTTTAACTTGTGAGATGAAAGGAAGCTTGCACTCAAGTTACTGCAAGAATTCCAGCCTGATTTAGAGTCAGGGCATCTCGGGGTCGACTCCAGTGGAGGCCATTAAGTCAACAACCCTTTCCAGACGTACCGATGTGAGAAGCCTCCTCTTGTGGTGCTTGTGGACAGGTGGCATTCCTCTTGATTTGAAGCCAGAAAATTCGCCTACACCTCGAGATGATTGGGGGTACACGGACCTCTTTCTGGTTCCCTCAGTGACCTCAGGATCACTCTAGACTTGAGAGAGTGTTCCCTGAGTTTCTCTGGAGTGCCATCAAGGAAATCAAGACTCCTTTCTGGGTTAACTGGGAGCACGGAATTGCTTTGGATGCATTTCAGGGGAATCGGGCTTCATCTCGCGGCGATGGGGGAATCTCATGGTTTTTCTCGAGTTGCGGCGGGATCCTTGGGTATATTCTCGAGTTACGGACGGGATGGCCCAACCAAACACGAGTGTGTTCAGCGATGGCAGGACGCCTGTCTAGTTGCGAGGGACCACTCAGGAGTCTCCTCGCGGCTTGAAAGGGCCATAGGAACACCTCTTGAGGTGAGGCCACAGACCCAGGTTCCCTTTCCTGTTGCCACTGGGATCCTGGGATTCCTGTCCATTTTCCAGAGGAGTCAGGCATCGTCTCCTTTGGAATCATTGAACTCCGTGTTAATCTCAGTCTGTCCAATGGATGTGAGGCCGCGTGTCAAGAAAGGGCAATGTGCTAGGGCATTCTCTAGTGTCTCCCCAGGGGCTTCAGACATCCCCTCATCTTGTGAGATGAAATCCAGCTTGCACTCAAGTCATTGCTGTAATTCCGGCTTGATTTTGAGTCAGGGCATCTCGGGGTCGATTCCAGTGGAGGCCATAAATTCAACGGCCTCTCCCAGACGTACAGCTGCGAATATCCTCCTCTTGTGGTGCTTGTGGACAGTTGGCATTCCTCTTCATTTGAAGCCAGGAAATTCGCCTTCACCTCGAGATGATTGGGGGTACACGGAGCTCTTTCTGTTTCCGGCAGTGACCTCACGATCCCTCTAGACTTGAGAGAGTGTTCCTTGAGTTTCTCTGAGTGCCATCAAGGAAATCATTGCTCCTTTCGGGTTTGACTGGGAGCACGGAATTGCTCTGACGCAGTTCACGGGAATCGGGCTTTATGTCGTGGCGAGGGGGGAGTCTCATGGTTTTTCTCGAGTTGTGGCGGGAACCTGGGGTATATTCTCGGGTTACGGCGGGGATGGCCCTTCCAAACACGGTTGTGTTCAGCGACGGCAGGACGCCTGTCTAGTTGCGAGGGACCCCTCGGGAGTCTCCTCGCGGCTTGAAAGGGCCATTGGAACACCTCTCGAGGTGAGGCCACAGACCCAGGTTCCCTTTCCTCTTGCCACTGGGATCCTGGGATTCCTGTCCATTTTCCAGAGGAGTCAGGCATCGTCTCCTTTGGACTCATTGAACTCCGTGTTCCTCTCGAGCTGTCCAATGGATGGGAGGCCGCCTGTCGAGAAAGGGCAAGGTGCTAGGTCATTCTCTAGTGTCTCCCCAGGGGCTTCAGACATCCCTTCATCTTGTAAGATGAAATCAAGGTTGCACTCAAGTCACAGCAGGAATTTCGGCTGATTTCGAGTCAGGGCATCTCGGGGTCCATTCCAGTGGAGGCCGCAAAATCAACCTCCCTCAACCAGACGTACAGCTGGGAGAAGCCTCCTCTTGTGGTGCTTGTGGACAGTTGGCTATCCTCTTGATGTGAATCCAGGAAATCAGCTCTCAGCTCGAGGTGATTCGGAATACACGGAGCTGTTTCTGGTTGGTGAAGTGACTTTAGGATCCCTCTAGACTTGACACAGTGTTCCTGGGGTTTCTCTGGAGTGCCATCAAGGAAATCAAGGCTCCATTCGGGTTTGATGGAGAGCATGCAATTGCTCTGCATGCTGTGCAGGGGAATCGGGCCTCATCTCCCGGCGAGGGGTGAGTCTCATGGTTTTTCTCAAGTTACGGTGGGAACCTGGGGTATATTCTCGACTTACGATGGGGATGGCCCTTACAAACTCGGGTGTGTTCAGCGACGTCCAGACTCCTTTCTAGTTGCGAGGGACCCTCGAGAGTCTCCTCGCCGCTTGAAAGGTCCATAGGAAATATTTTCGAGGTGAGGCGGCAGACCCATTGTCCCTTTCCTGTTGCCACTTGGATCCTGGGATTCCTGTCCATTTTCCAGAGGAGTCAGGCATCGTCTCCTTTGGAATCATTGAACTCCGTGTTCCTCTCGAGCTGACCAATGGATGGGAGACCGCCACTCTAGAAAAGGCAAGAAGCTAGGGCTTTCTCTATTGTCTCCCCAGGGGTTTCAGACATCTCTTTATCTTGTGAGATAAAATCGAGCTTGCACTCAAGTCACTGCAAGAATTCCGGACTGATTTAGATTCAGGACATCTCGGGGTCGATTCCTGTGGAGGCCATAAAATCAACGTCCCTCTCCCAGACGTATAGTTGCGAAAAGCCTCCTCTTGTGGTGCTTGTGGAAATTTGGCATTCCTCTTGTTTTGAAGCCAGGAAATTCGCCTTCACCTCGAGATGATTGGGGGTACACGGAGCTCTTTCTTTTTCATGCAGTGACCTCAGGATCCCGCTTGACTTGAGAGAGTGTTCCTTGAGTTTCTCTGGAGTGCCATCAAGGAAATCAAGGCTCCTTTCGGGTTTGACTGGGAGCACGGAATTGCTCTGCACGCAGTGCAGGGGAATCGGGCTTCATCTCATGGCGAGGGGGGAATCTCATGGTTTGTCTCGAGTTGTGGCGTTTACCTGGCATATATTCACGAGTTACGTCGGGGATGGCCCTTCCTAACACGAGTGTGTTCTGCAACGTCAGGACTCCTGTCTATTTGTGAGGTACCCCTCGGGAGTCTCTTCGTGGCTTGAAAGGGCAGTAGGAAGACCTCTGGAGGTGAGGCCGCTGACCCAGGATCCCTTTCCTGTTGCCGCAGACCCAGGACCCTGGGATTACTGTCCTTTTTCCAGTGGAGTCAAGCATCATCTCCTTTGGAATCATTGAACTCCGTGTTCCTCTCGACCGTTCCAATGGATGGGAGGCCGCCTGTCGAGAAAGGGCAGGGTGCTAGGGCATTCTCTAGTGTCTCCCCACGGGCTTCAGACATCCCTTCATCTTGTGAGATGAAATCCAGCTTGCACTCAAGTCACTGCAGGAATTCCGGCCTGATTTCGAGTCAGGGCATCTCGGGGTCGATTCCACTGGAGGCCGCAAATTCAACCTCCCTCAACCAGACGTACAGCTGAGAGAAGCCTCCTCTTGTGGTGCCTGTGGACAGTTGGCATTCCTCATGATTTGAAACCAGGTAATCAGCTCTCAGCTCGAGATGATTCGGAATACACGGAGCTGTTTATGGTTGGTGAAGTGACTTTAAGATCCTTCTAGACTTGAGACAGTGTTCCTGGGGATTCTCTGGAGTGCCATCAAGGAAATCAAGGCTCCTTTCGGGTTTGATGGGGAGCACTCAATTGCTCTGCATGCTGTGCAGGGGAATCGGGCCTCATCTCCCGGCGAGGGGGGAGTCTCATGGTTTTTCTCGACTTGCGGCGGGAACCTGGGGTATATTCTCGAGTTACGACGGGTTGGCCCTTCCAAACACGGGTGTGTTCAGGGACGTCAGGACTCCTGTCTGGTTGCGAGGGACCCCTCAGGAGTCTCCTCGCGACTTGAAAGGGCCATAGGAACACCACTCGAGGTGAGTCCACAGAACCTGTTTCCCTTTTCTGTTGCCACTGGGATCCTGGGATTCCTGTCCACTTTCCAGAGGAGTCAGGCATCGTCTCCTTTGGAATCATTGAACTTCGTGTTCCTCTCGAGCTGTCCAATGGTTGGGAGGTCACCTCTCTAGAAAAGGCATTGAGCTAGGTCTTTCTCTAGTGTCTCCCCAGGGGCTTCTTACATCCCTTTATCTTGTGAGATGAAATCCAGCTTGCACTCAAGTCACTGCAAGAATTCCGGCCTGATTTCGAGTCAGGGCATCTCGCGGTCGATTCCAGTGGAGGCCATAAATTCAACGTCCCTCTCCCAGACGTACAGCTGCGAGAAGCCTCCTCCTGTGGTGCTTGTGGACAGTTGGCATTCCTCTTGATTTGAAGCCAGGAAATTCGCTCTCAGCTCAAGATGATAGGGCGTACACGGAGTACTTTCAGGTTCCTGCAGTGACCTCAGGATCACTCTAGACTTGAGAGGTTGTTCCTTGAGTTTCTCTGGAGTGCCATCAAGGAAATCAAGGCTCCTTTCGGGTTTGACGGGGAGCACGGAATTGCTCTGCACGCAGTGCAGGGGAATCGGGCTTCATCTCGTGGCGAGGGGGGAATCTCATGGTTTTTCTCGAGTTGTGGCGTTTACCTGGCGTATATTCACGAGTTACGTCGGGGATGGCCCTTCCTAACACGAGTGTGTTCTGCAACGTCAGCACTCCTGTCTATTTGTGAGGTACCCCTCGGGAGTCTCTTCGTGGCTTGAATGGGCAGTAGGAAGACCTCTCGAGGTGAGGCCGCTGACCCAGGATCCCTTTTCTGTTGCCGCAGATCCAGGACCCTGGGATTACTGTCCTTTTTCCAGTGGAGTCAAGCATCATCTCCTTTGGAATCATTGAACTCCGTGTTCCTCTCGACCGTTCCAATGGATGGGAGGCTGCCTGTCGAGAAAGGGCAGGGTGCTAGGGCATTCTCTAGTGTCTCCCCACGGGCTTGAGACATCCCTTCATCTTGTGAGATGAAATCCAGCTTGCACTCAAGTCACTGCAGGAATTCCGGCCTGATTTCGAGTCAGGGCATCTCGGGGTCGATTCCACTGGAGGCCGCAAATTCAACCTCCCTCAACCAGACGTACAGCTGAGAGAAGCCTCCTCTTGTGGTGCCTGTGGACAGTTGGCATTCCTCATGATTTGAAACCAGGTAATCAGCTCTCAGCTCGAGAAGATTCGGAATACACGGAGCTGTTTATGGTTGGTGAAGTGACTTTAAGATCCTTCTAGACTTGTGACAGTGTTCCTGCGGATTCTCTGGAGTGCCATCAAGGAAATCAAGGCTCCTTTCGGGTTTGATGGGGAGCACGCAATTGCTCTGCATGCTGTGCAGGGTAATCGGGCCTCATCTCCCGGCGAGGGGGGAATCTCATGGTTTTTCTCGACTTGCAGTGGGAACCTGGGGTATATTCTCGAGTTACGACGGGGATGGCCCTTCCAAACACGGGTGTGTTCAGGGACGTCAGGACTCCTGTCTGGTTGTGAGGGACCCCTCGGGAGTCTCCTCACGGCTTGAAACGTCCATAGGAACACCTCTCGAGATGAGGCGGCAGACCCATTGTCCCTTTCCTGTTGCCACTGGATCCTGGGGTTCCTGTCCATTTTCCAGAGGAGTCACGCATCGTCTCCTTTGGAATCATTGAACTCCGTGTTCCTCTCGAGCTGTCCAATGGATCGAGTCCGCCTCTCTAGAAAAGGCAGGGAGCTAGTGCTTTCTCTACTGTCTCCCCAGTGGCTTCAAACATACCTTTATCTTGGAGTTGAAATCCAGCTTGCACTCAAGTCACTGCAAGAATTCCGGCCTGATTTAGGGTCAGGGCATCTCGGGGTCGATTCCAGTGGAGGCCATAAATTCAAAGTCCTTCTCCCAGACGTACAACTGCGAGAAGACTCTTCTTGTGGTGCTTGTGGACAGTTGGCATATCTCTTGATTTGAAGCCAGGAAATTCTCTCTCACCTCGAGATGATTGGGGGTACACGGAGCTCTTTCTGGTTCCTGAAGTGACCTCAGGATTCCTCTAGACTTGAGATTGTGTTCCTTGATTTTCTCTGGAGTGCCATCAAGGAAATCAAGGCTCCTTTCGGGTTTGACGGGGAGAACGGATTTGCTCTGCACGCACTGCAGGGGAATCGGGCTTCATCTCGCGGCGAGGGGGTGTCGCATGGTTT
Source organism: Muntiacus reevesi (assembly GCF_963930625.1). Classification (NCBI taxonomy): domain Eukaryota; kingdom Metazoa; phylum Chordata; class Mammalia; order Artiodactyla; family Cervidae; genus Muntiacus; species Muntiacus reevesi. The sequence goes on from NW_027078014.1 coordinate 1,680,422, forward strand.
TTCTCGAGTTGCGGCGGGCACCTGGCGTATATTCTCGAGTTACGGCGGGGATGGCCCTTCGAAACACGGGTGTGTTCAGTGACATCAGGACTCCTGTCTAGTTGCCAGGGACCCCTCGGGAGTCTCCTCGCGGCTTGAAAGGGCCATAGGAACACCTCTCGAGGAGAGGCCGCAGACCCTGGTTCCCTTTACTGTTGCCACTGCGATCCTGGGATTCCTGTCCTTTTTCCAGAGGAGTCAGGCATCGTCTCCTTTGGAATCATTGAACTACGTGTTCCTCTCGACCGGTCCAATGGATGGGAGGCCGCCTGTCGAGAAAGGGCAGGGTGTTAGCGCTTTCTATAGTGTCTCCCCAGGGGCTTCAGACATCCTTTCATCTTGTGAGATGAAATCCAGCTTGCACTCAAGTCACTGCAGGAATTACGGCCTGATTTCGAGTCAGGGCATCTCGGGTTCGATTCCACTGGAGGCCGTAAATTCAACCTCCCTCAACCAGACGTACAGCTGCGAGAAGCCTCCTCTTGTGGTGCTTGTGGTCAGTTGGCATTCCTCTTGATTTGAAGCCAAGAAATCAGGTCTTCAGCTCGAGATGTTTCGGAATACACGGAGCTGTTTCTGGTTGGTGAAGTTATTTTAGGATCCCTCTAGTCTTGAGACAGTGTTCCTGGGGTTTCTCTGGAGTGCCATCAAGGATATCAAGGCTCCTTTTCGGTTTGATGGGGAGCACGCAATTGCTCTGCATGCTGTGCAGGGGAATCGGGCCTCATCTCGCAGCGAGGGGGGAGTTTCATGGTTTTTCTCGAGTTGCGGCGGGAACCTGGGGTATATTCTGGAGTTACGGCGGGGATGCCCCTTCCAACCACTGGTGTGTTCAGTGACATCAGGACTCATGTCTAGTTTCGAGGGACCCCTCGGGAGTCTCCTCGCGGCTTGAACGGACCATAGGAACACCTCTCGAGGTGAGACCACAGACCCAGGTTCCCTTTCCTGTTGCCACTGGGATCCTGGGATTCCTGTCCATTTTCCAGAGGAGACAGGCATCGTCTGCTTTGGAATCATTGAACTCCGTGTTCCTCTCGAGCTGTCCAATGGATGTGAGGCCGAGTGTCGAGAAAGGGCAATGTGCTAGGGCATTCTCTAGTGTCTCCCCAGGGGCTTCAGACATCCCTTTACCTTGTGAGATGAAATCCAGCTTGCACTCAAGTCACTGCAAGAATTCCGGCCTGATTTAGAGTCAGGGCATCTCGGGGTCGATTCCAGTGGAGGCCATAAATTCAACGTCCCTCTCCCAGACGTACAGCTGCGAGAAGCCTCCTCTTGTGGTGCTTGTGGACAGTTGGCATTACTCTTGATTTGAACCCAGGAAATTCGCTCTCACTTCGAGACAATTGGGGGTACTCGGGGGTCTATCTGGTTCCTACAGTGACCTCAGGATCCCTCTTGACTTGAGAGAGTGTTCCGTGAGTTTCTCTGGAGAGCCATCAATGAAATCAAAGCTCCTTTCGGGTTTGACGGGGAGAACGGATTAGCTCTGCACGCAGTGCAGGGGAATCGGGCTTCATCTCGTGGCGTGAGGGGCGTCTCATGATTTTTCTCGAGTTGCGGCGGGAACTTGGGGTATATTCTTCAGTTACAACAGGGATTGCCCTTCCAAACACGGGTATGTTCAGCGACGTCAAGACTCCTGTCTAGTTGTGAGGGACCACTCGGGCGTCTCCTCACGGCTTGAAAGGTCCATAGGAACACCTGACGAGGTGAGGCCGCAGACCCTGGTTCCCTTTCCCGTTGCCACTGGGATCCTGGGATTCCTGTCCATTTTGCAGAAGAGTCAGCCATCGTCTCATTTGGAATCATTGAATTCCGTGTTCCTATCGAGCTGTCCAATGGATGGGAGGCCGCCTGTCGAGAAAGGGCAGGGTGCTAGGGCATTCTCTATTGTCTCCCCAGAAGATTCAGACATCCCTTCAACTTGTGAGATGAAATCCAGCTTGCACTCAAGCCACTGCAGGAATTCCGGCCTGATTTCGACGCAGGGCATCTCGGGGTCAATTCCACTGGAGGCCGCAAATTCAACCTCCCTCAACCAGACGTACAGCTGTGAGAAGCCTCCTCTTGTGGTGCTTTTGGACAGTTGGCATTCGTCTTGATTTGAAGCCAGGAAAATAGCTCTCAGCTCGAGATGCCTGGGAATAAATGGAGCTGTTTATGGTTGGTGAAGTGACTTTAGGATCCCTCTACTCTTGAGATAGTGTTCCTGGGGTTTCTCTGGAGTGCCATCAAGGAAATCAAGGCTCCTTACACGTTTGATGGGGAGCACGCAATTGCTCTGCATGCTGTGCAGGGGAATGCAGCCTCATCTCGCGGCGAGGGGGGAGTCTCATGGTTTTTCACAAGTTGCAGCGGGAACCTGGGGTATGTTTTCGAGTTACGACGCGGATGGCCCTTCCAAACACGGGTGTGTTCAGCGACGTAAGGACTACTGTCTAGCTGCTAGGGAACTCTCGGGAGTCTCCTGTCGGCTTGAAAGGGCCATAGGAAAACCTCTCGTGATGAGGCCGCAGACCCATTGTCCCTTTCCTGTTGCCACTGGGATCCTGGAATTCCTGTCCATTTTCCAGAGGTGTCAGGCATCCTCTCCTTTGGAATCATTGAACTCCGTGTTCCTCTCGAGCTGTCCGGTTGATGGAAGGCCGCCTCTCTAGAAAAGTCAGGGAGCTAGGGCTTCCTCTTGTGTCTCCCCAGGGGCTTCAGATATCCCTTTATCTTGTGAGATCAAATCGAGCTTGCACTTAAGTCACTGCAAGAATTCCGGCCTGATTAGTGTCAGGGCATCTCAGGGTCGATTCCAGTGGAGGCCATTAATTCAACGTCCCTCTCCCAGATGTACAGCTGGGAGAAGGCTCCTCTTGTGGTACTTTTGGAGAGTTGACATGCCTCTTGATTTGAAACCAGGAAATTCGCTCTCACCTCGAGATGATTGGGGGTACAGGGAGCTCTTTCTGGTTCCTGCAGTGACCTCAGGATCCCTCTAGACTTGAGAGAGTGTTCCTTGAGTTTCTCTGAGTGCCATCAATGAAATCAAGGCTCCTTTCGGGTTAGACTGGGAGCACGGAATTGCTCTGCACGCAGTGCAGGGGAATCGGGCTTTATGTCACGGCGAGTGTGGAGTCTCATGGTTTTTCTCGAGTTGAGGCGGGAACCTGGGGTATATTCTCAAGTTACGACGGGGATGGCCCTTCCAAACACGGGTGTGTTCAGTGACGGCAGGACGACTGTGTAGTTGCGAAGGACCCCTCGGGAGTCTCCTCGCGGCTTGAAAGGGCCATAAGAACACCTCTCGAGGTGAGGCCGCAGACCCAGGTTCCCTTACCTGTTGCCACTGGGATCCTGGGATTCCTGTCCATTTTCCAGAGGAGTCAGGCATCATCGCCTTTGGAATCATTGAACTCCGTGCTCCTCTCGAGCTGTCCAATGGATGGGAGGCCGCCTCTCTAGAAAGGGCAGGGAGCTAGGGCATTCTCTAGTGTCTCCCCAGGGGCTTCAGACATCCCTTCATCTTGTGAGATGAAATCCATCTTACACTCAAGTCACTGCAGGAATTCCGGCCTGATTTCGAGTCAGGGCATCTCGGGGTCGATTCCACTGGAGGCCGCAAACTTAACCTCCCTCAACCAGAAGTACCGCTGCGAGAAGCCTCCTCTTGTGGTGCTTTTGGACAGTTGGCATTCCCCTTGATTTGAAGCCAGGAAATTCGCTCTCACCTCGAGATGATTGGGGGTACAGGGAGCTCTTTCTGGTTCCTGCAGTGACCTCAGGATCCCTCTAGACTTGAGACAGTGTTCCTGGGGTTTCTCTGGAGTGTCATCAAGGAAATCAAGGCTCCTTTCGGGTTTGATTGGGAGCACGCAATTGCTCCGCATGCTGTGCAGGGGAATCGGGCCTCATCTCGTGGCGATGGGTGAGTCTCATGGTTTTTCTCGAGTTGCGGCGGGAACCTGGGGTATATTCTCGAGTTGCGACGGGGATGGCCTTTCCAAACCCGCGTGTGTTCAGCGACGACCAGACTCCTCTCTAGTTGCGAGGGAACCTCGAGAGTATCTGCGCAGCTTGAAAGGGCCATAGGAACACCTCTCGAGGTGAGGCCACAGACCCAGTTTCCCTTTCCTGTTGCTACTGTGATCCTGAGATTCCTGTCCACTTTCCAGAGGAGTCAGGCATCGTCTCCTTGGAATCATTGAACTTCGTGTTCCTCTCGAGCTGTCCAATGGATGGGAGGCCGCCTCTCTAGAAAACACAGGGAGCTAGGGCTTTCTCTAATGTCTCCCCAGGCCTTCAGACATCCCTTTATCTTGTGAGATGAAATCCAGCTTGCACTCAAGTCACTGCAAGAATTCTGGCTTGATTTAGAGTCAGGGCATCTCGGGGTCGATTTCAATGGAGGCCATAAATTCAATGGCCCACTCCCAAACGTACAGCTGGCAAAATCCTCCTCTTGTGGTGCTTGTGGACAGTTGGCATTCCTCTTCATTTGAAGCCAGGAAATTCGCCTTCACCTCGAGATGATTGGGGGTACATGCAGCTCTGTCTGTTTCCTGCAGTGACCTCAGGATCCCTCTAGATAGAGAGAGTGTTCCTTGAGTTTCTCTGAGTACCATCAAGGAAATCAAGTCTCCTTTTGGGTTTGACTGAGAGCACGGAATTGCTCTGCATGCAGTGCTGGGAATTCGGTCTTCATCTCGTGGCAGGGGGGGAGTTTCATGGTTTTACTCGAGTTGCGGCGGGAACCTGGGGTATATTCTCGAGTTACGGCGGGGATGGCCCTTCCCAATACTGGTATGTTCAGCAATGTCAGAACATCTGTCTAGTTTCGAGGGGCCCAACGGGAATCTCCTTGCGGCTTGAAAGGGCCATAGGAGCACCTCTCAAGGTGAGGCGGCAGACTCAGGTTCCCTTTCCTGTTCCCACTGGGATCCTGGTATTCCTGTCCATTTTCCAGAGGAGTCAGGCATCGTCTCCTTTGTAATCATTGAACTCCGTGTTCCTCTCGAGCTGTCCAATGGATGGGAGGCGGTCTGTAGAGAAAGGGCAGGGTGCTAGGGCATTCTCTACTGTCTCCCCAGGGGCTTCAGACATCCCTTCATCTTGTGAGATGAAATCCAGCTTGCACTCAAGTCACTGAAGGAATTCCAGCCTGATTTCGTGTCAGGGCATCTCGGGGTCGATTCCACTGGAGGCCGCAAATTCAACCTCCCTCAATCAGACGTACAGCTGCGAGCAGCCTCCTCTTGTGGTGCTTGTGGACAGTTGGCATTCCTCTTGATTTGAAGCCAGGAAATCAGCTATCAGCTCGACATGATTCGGAATACACGGTGCTGTTTCCTGTTGGTGAAGTGACTTATGATCCCTCTTGACTTGAGTCAGTGTTCCTGGGGTTTCTCTGGAGTGCCATCAAGGAAATCAAGGCTCCTTTCTGGTTTGATGGGGTCAGGCAATTGTTCTGCATGCTGTGCAGTATAATCGTGCCTCATCTGGCGGCGAGGGGGGAGTCTCATTTTTTTTACTCGAGTTGCGGCGGGAACCAGAGGTGTATTCTCGAGTTATGACGGGGATGGCCCTTCCAAACACGGGTGTGTTCAGCGACGACAGGACTCCTGTCTAGTTGCGAGGGACCCCTCAGTAGTCTCCTCGCGGCTTGAAAGGGCCATAGGAAATCCTCTCGAGGTGAGGCCGCAGACCCAGGTTATCTTTCCTGTTACCACTGGGATCCTGGGATTCCTGTCCATTTTCCAGAAGAGTCAGGCATCGTCTCCGTTGGAATCATTAAACTCCGTGTTCCTCTCAAGCTGTCCAATGGATGGGAGGCCGCCTGTCGAGAAAGGGTAGGGTGCTAGGGCATTCTCTAGTGTCTCCACAGGGGCTTCAGACATCCCTTCATTTTGTGAGATGAAATCCAGCTTGCACTCAAGTCACTGCAAGAATTAAGGCCTGATTTAGAGTCAGGGCATCTCGGGGACGATTCCAGTGGAGGCCATAATTTAAACGTCCATCTCCCAGACGTACAGCTGCGAGAAGCCTCCTCTTTTGGTGCTTGTGGACAGTTGGCATTACTCTTGATTTGAAGCCAGGAAATTCGCTCTTACCTCGAGATGATTGGGGGTACACCGAGCTCTTTCTGGTTCCTGCAGTGACCTCAGGAGCACTTTAGACTTGAGAGAGTGTTCCTTGTATTTCTCTGGAGTGCCATCAAGGAAATCAAGGCTCCTTTCTGGTTTGACAGGGAGCACGGAATTGCTCTGCATGCAGTGCAGGGGAATCGGGCTTCATCTCGTGGTGGGGGTGGGGAGTTTCATGGTTTTTCTCGAGTTACGGCGGGAACATTGGGTATATTCTCGAGTTATGGCGGGGATGGCCCTTCCCAACACCGGTATGTTCAGCAACGTCAGAACATCTGTCTAGTTTCGAGAGGCCCATTGGGAATATCCTTGCGGCTTGAAAGGTCCATAGGAACACCTCTCGAGGTGAGGCGGCATTCCCAGTTTCCCTTTCCTGTTCCCACTGGGATCCTGGGATTCCTGTCCATTTTACAGAGGAGTCAGGCATCGTCTCCTTTGGAATCATTGAACTCCGAGTTCCTCTCGAGCTGTCCGATGGATGGGAGGCCGCCTGTCGAGAAAGGGCAGGGTGCTAGGGCATTCTCTATTGTCTCCCCAGAAGATTCAGACATCCCTTCATCTTGTGAGATGGAAACCAGCTTGCACTCAAGTCACTGCAGGAATTCCGGCCTGATTTCGAATCAGGGCATCTCGGGATCGATTCCACTGGAGGCCGCAAATTCAACCTCCCTCAACCAGACGTACAGCTGAGAGAAGCCTCCTCTTGTGGTGCTTGTGGACAGTTGGCATTCCTCTTGATTCGAAGCCAGGAAATCAGCTCTCAGCTCGAGATAATTCGGAATACACGGTGCTTTTTCATGGTGAAGTGACTTTAGGATCCCTCTAGACTTGAGACAGTGTTCCTGGGTTTACTCTGGAGTGCCATCAAGGAAATCAAGGCTCCTTTCGGGTTTGATGGGGTCACGCAATTGCTCTGTATGCTGTGCAGGGGAATCGGGCCTCATTTCGCGGCAAGGTGGGAGTCTCATGGTTTTTCTCGAGTTGCGGCAGGAACCAGGGTTATGTTCTCAAATTAAGACGGGGATAGCCCTTCCAAACACGGGTGTGTTCAGCGACGTCAGGACTACTGTCTAGTTGCGAGGGACCCCTCGGGAGTCTCCTCGCGGCTTGAAAGTGCCATAGGAAACCCACTCGATGTGAGGCGGCAGACCCATTGTCCCTTTCCTGTTGCCACTGGGATCCTGGGATTCCTGTATATTTTCCAGAAGAGCCAGGCATCGTCTCCTTTGGAATCATTGAACTCCGTATTCCTCTCGAGCTGTCCAATGGATGGAAGGCTGCCTCTCTAGAGAAGGCAGGGAGCTAGGGCTTTCTCTAGTGTCTTCCCTTGGGCTTCAGTCATCCCTTCATCTTGTGAGATGAAATCCAGCTTGCACTCAAGTCACTGCATGATTTCCGGCCTGATATCGAGTCAGGGCATCTCGGGGTCGATTCCACTGGATGCGCAAATTCAACCTCCCTCAACCAGAAGTACAGCTGCGAGCAGCCTCCTCTTGTGGTGCTTGTGGACAGTTGGCATTCCTCTTGATTTGAAGCTAGGAAATTCGCTCTCACCTCAAAAAGATTGGGCCTACACAGAGCTCTTTCTGATTACTGCAGTGACCTCAGGATCCCTCTAGACTTGAGAGAGTGTTCATTGAGATGCTCTGGAGTGCCATCAAGGAAATCAAGGCTCCTTTCGGTTTGACGGGGAGCTCGGAATTGCTCTGCACGCAGTGCAGGGGAATCAGGCTTCATCTCGCGGCGAGGGGGGAGTCTCATCGTTTTTCTCGAGTTGCGGCGGGAACCTGGGGTATATTCTCGAGTTAAGGCGGGGATGGCCCTTCCAAACACGGGTGTGTTCAGCGACGTCAGGACTCCTGTCTAGATGCGAGGGATACCTCGGGAGTCTCATTGCGGCTTGAAAGGGCCATAGGAACACCTCTCGAGGTGAGGCTGCAGACCCAGTTTCCCTTTCGTGTTGCCACTGGGATCCTGGGATTCCTGTCCATTGTCCAAAGGAGTCAGGCATCGTCTCCTTAGGAATCATTGAACTCCGTGTTCTTCTCGAGCTGTCCAGTGGATGTGAGGCCGCCTGTCGAGATAGGGCAGGGGGTTAGGGCATTCTCTTGTGTATCCCCAGGGGCTTCACACATCCCTTCAACTTGTGAGATGAAATCCAGTTTGCACTCAAGTCACTGCAGTAATTCTGGCCTAGTTTCGACTCAGGTCATCTCGCGATCGATTCCCCTGGAGGCCGCAAATTCAACCTCCCTCAACCAGAGGTACAGCTGCAAGGAGCCTCCTCTTGTGGTGCTTGCGGACAGTTGGCATACCTCTTCATTTGAAGCCAGGAAATCAGCTCTCACCTCGAGATAATTCGGAATACACGGAGCTGTTTCTGGTTGGTGAAGTGACTTTAGGATCTCTCTAGACTTGAGACAGTGTTCCTGGGGTTTCTCTGGAGTGCCATCAAGGAAATCAAGGCTCCTTTTGGGTTTGATGGGGAGCACGCAACTGCTCTGCATGCTGTGCAAGGGAATCGGGCCTCATCTCGCAGCGAGATGGGAGTCTCATGGTTTTTCTCGAGTTGCGGCGGGAACCTGGGGTATATTCTCGAGTTACGACGGAGATGACCCTTCCAAACACGGGTGTGTTCAGCGACGTCAGGGCTCCGGTCTAGTTGCGAGGGACCCCTCGGGAGTCTCTTCGCGGCGTGGAAGGGCCATAGGAACACCTCTCGATGTGAGGCCGCAGACACATTGTCCCTTTCCTGTTGCCACTGGGATCCTGGGATTCCTGTCCATTTTCCAGAGTAGTCAGGCATCGTCTCCTTTGGAATCATTGAACTCCGTGTTCCTCTCGAGCTGTCCAATGGATGGGAGGCCGCCTCTCTAGAAAAGGCAGGGAGCTACGGCTTTCTCTAATGTCTCCCCAGGGGCTTCAGACATCCCTTTACCTTGTTAGATGAAATCGAGCTTACAGTCAAGTCACTGCAAGAATTCCGGCCTGATTTAGAGTCAGGGCATCTCGGGGTCGATTCTAGTGCAGGCCATAAATTCAACGTCCCTCTCCCAGACGTCCAGCTGCGAGAAGCCTCCTCTTGTGGTGCATGTGGACAGTTGGCATTCCTCTTGATTTGAAGCCAGGAATTTCGCTCTCACCTTGAGATGATTGGGGGTACACGGAGCTCTTTCTGGTTCCTGCAGTGACCTCAGGATCCCTCTAAACTTGAGAGAGTGTTCCTTGAATTTCTCTGGAGTGCCATCAAGGAAATCAAGGATCCTTTCGGGTTTAATGGGGTGAACGGAATTGCTCTACATGCAGTGCAGGGGAATCGGGCTTCATCTCGCGGCGAGGGGGGAGTTTCATGGTTTTTCTCGAGTTGCGGCGCAGATGGCTCTTCCAAACACGGGTGTGTTCAGCGACGTCAGGACTCCTGTCTAGTTGCGAGGGACGCCTCGGGAGTCTCCTCGCGGCTTGAAAGGGCCATAGGAACACCTCTCGAGTTGAGGCCGCAGACACATTGTCCCTTTCCTGTTGCCACTGGGATCCTGGGATTCCTGTCCATTTTCCAGAGGAGTCAGGCATCGTCTCCTTTGAAATCATTGATCTCCGTGTTCTTCTCGAGCTGTCTAATGGATGGGAATCCACCTGTCGAGAAAGGGCAGGGTGCTAGGGCATTCTCTAGTGTCTCCTGAGGGGCTTCAGACATCCCTTTATCTTGTGAGATGAAATCCAGCTTGCACTCAAGTCATTGCAGGAATTCCGGCCTGATTTCGAGTCAGGGCATCTCGGTGTCGATTCCACTGGAGGTCGCAAATTCAACCTCCCTCAACCAGACGTACATCTGAGAGAAGCCTCCTCTTGTGGTGCTTGTGGACAGTTGGCATTCCTCTTGATTTGAAGCCAGGAAATCAGCTCTCCGCTCGAGATGATTCGGAATACACGGAGCTGTTTCTGATTGCTGAAGTGACTTTAGGATCCCTCTAGACTTCAGACAGTGTTCCTGGGATTTCTCTGGAGTGCCATAAAGGAAATCAAGGCTCCTTTCGGGTTTGATTCGGTGCACGCAATTGCTCTACATGCTGTGCAGGGGAATAGGGCCTCATCTCGCGACGAGGGGGGAGTCTCATGGTTTTTCTCGAGTTGCGGCGTGAACCTTGGGTATATTCTCGAGTTACGACGGGGATGGCCCTTCCAAAGACGGGTGTGTTCAGCGACGTCAGGACTCCTGTCTAGTTGCGAGGTACCCTTCGGGAGTCTCCTCGCGGCTTGAAAGAGCCATAGGAACACCTCTCGATGTGAGGCCTCAGACCCATTGTCCCTTTCCTGTTGCCACTGTGATCCTGGGATTATTGTCCATTTTCCACAAGAGTCAGGCATCGTCTCCTTTGGAATCATTGAACTCCGTGTTCCTCTCGAGTTGTCCAATGGATGGGAGGCTGCCTCTCTAGAAAAGTCAGGGAGCTAGGGCTTTCTCTAGTGTCTCCGCAGAGGCTTCAGACATCCCTTTATCTTGTGTGATGAAATCCAGCTAGCACTCAAGACACTGCAAGAATTCCGGCCTGAAAAACTGTCAGGGCATCTCGGGGTCGATTCCAGTGGAGCCCATAAATTCAACGTCCCTCTCCCAGATGTCCAGCTGCGAGAAGCCTCCTATTGGGGTGCTTATGGAGAGTTGGCATTCCTCTTGATTTGAAGCCAGGAAATTCGCTCTCACCTCGAGATGATTGTGGGTACATGGAGCTCTTTCTGGTTCCTGCAGTGACCTCAGGATCCCTCTAGACTTGAGAGAGTGTTTCCTCACATTCTCTGGACTGCAATCAAGGAAATCAAGGCTCCTTTCAGTTTTGACGGGGAGCACGGAATTGCTCTGCAGGCATTGCAGCGGAATCGGGCTTCATCTCCCGGCGAGGGGCGAGTCTCACGGTTTTGCTCGAGTTGTGGCGGGAACCTGGGGTATATTCTCGAGTTACGACGGGGATGGCCCTTCCAAACACCCGTGTGTTCAGCGAAGTCAGGACTCCTGTCTAGTTGCGAGGGACCCCTCGGAAGTCACGTCGCGGATTGAAATGTCTTAGGAACACCTCTCCAGGTGAGGCCGCAGACCCAGGCTCCCTTTCCTGTTGCCACTGGGATCCTGGAATTCCTGTCCATTTTCCAGAGGAGTCAGGCATCGTCTCCTTTGGAATCATTGAATTCCCTGTTCCTTTCGAGCTGTCCAATGGATGGGAGGCACCCTGGCGAGAAAGGGCAGGGTGCTAGGGCATTCTCTAGTGTCTCCCCAGGGGCTTCAGACATCTCTTCATCTTGTGAGATGAAATCCAGCTTGCACTCATGTCACTGCAGGAATTCCGGCCTGATTTCTAGTCAGGGCATCTCGGGGTCGATTCCACTGGAGGCCGCAAATTCAACCCCTCTCTCCCAGAAGTACAGCTGAGAGAAGCCTCCTATTGTGTTGCGTGTAGACAGTTGGCATTGCTCTTATTCTGAAGCCAGGAAATGAGCTCTCACCTCGAGATGATTGGGAGTACACGGAGCACTTTCTGGTTGCTGCATTGATCAGGATCGCTCTTGACTTGAGACAGTGTTCCTGTGGTTTCTCTGGAGTGCCATCAAGGAAATCAAGGCTCCTTTCGGGTTTGATGGGGAGCACGGATTTGCTCTGCACGCAGTGCAGTGGAATCGGGCCTCATCTCACGGCGAGGGGGGAGTCTCATGGTTTTTCTCGAGTTGCGACGGTAACCTGGGGTATATTCTCGACTTACGACGGGGATGGCCCTTCCAAACACGGGTGTGTTCAGCGACGTCAGGACTCCTGTCTAGTTGCGAGGGACCCCTCGGGAGTCTCCTCGCAGCTTGAAAGGACCATAGGAACACCTCTCGATGTGAGGCGGCAGACCCAGGGTCCCTTTCCTGTTGCCACTGGGATCCTGGGATTCCTGTCAATTTTCCAGAGGAGTCAGGCATCGTCTCCTTTGGAATCATTGAACTCCGTGTTCCTCTTGAGCTGTCAAATGGATGGGAGGCCGCCTGTCGAGAAAGGACAGCGAGCTAGGGCTTTCTAGTGTCTCCCCAGGGGCTTCAGACATCCCTTCATCTTGTGAGATGAAACCCAGCTTGCACTCAATCACTGCAGGAATTTCGACCTGATTTCGAGTCAGGGCATCTCGGGTCGATTCCACTGGAGGCCGCAAATTCAACCTCCCTCTCCCAGATGTATAGCTGTGAGAATCCTCCTCTTGTGGTGCTTGTAGACATTTCGGATTAATCTTGATTTGACGCCAGGAAATCAACTCTCACCCCGAGATGATTGGGCGTACACGGAGCTCTTTCTGATTGCTGCACTGACCTCAGGATCCCTCTTGACTTGAGACAGTGTTCCTGGGATTTCTCTGGAGTGCCATGAAGGAAATCAAGGCTCCTTTCGGGTTTGACGGGGAGCACGGAATTGCTCTGCCTGCAGTGCAGGGGTATCGGGCCTCACCTCACGGTGAGGGGGGTGTCTCATGGTTTTCTCAAATTGGGGCCGGAACCTGGGGTATATTCTCGAGTTAGGACAGGGATGGCCCTTCCAAACACGGGTGTGTTCAGCGAAGTCAGGACACCTGTCTAGTTGTGAGGGACCCCTAGGGAGTTTCCTCGCGACTTGAAAGGGCCATAGGAACACCTCTCGATGTGAGGCAGCAGGCCCAGGTTCCCTTTCCTGTTGCCACTGGGATCCTGGGATTCCTGTCCATTTTCCAGAGGAGTCAGGCATCGTCTCCTTTGGAATCATTGAACTCCGTGTTCCTCTCCAGCTGTCCAATGGATGGGAGGCCGCCTGTTGAGAAGCACTAGCGAGCTAGGGCTTTCTCTCGTGTCTCGCCAGAGGCTTCAGAAATCCCTTCATCTTGTCAAATGAAATTCAGCTTGCACTCAAGTCACTGCAGGAATTCGGGCCTGATTTCGAATCAGGCATCTCAGAGTCGATTACACTGGAGTCCGCAAATTCAACCTCCATCTCCCACACGAACAGCTGCGTGAAGCCTCCTCTTGTGGTGCTTGTAGACAGTTGGAATTCCTCTTGATTTGAAGCCAGGAGATCAGCTCTCAGCTAGAGATGATTAGGAATACACGGAGCTGTTTCTGCTTGGTGAAATGACTTTATGATCCCTCTAGACTTGAGACAGTGTTTCTGGGGTTTCTCTGGAGTGCCATCAAGGAAATCAAGGCTCATTTCGGGTTTGATGGGGAACACAGGAATTGCTCTTCATGCAGTGCAGTTTAATCGGGACTCATCTCGCGGCGAGGGGTGGTGTGTCATGCTTTTTCTCGAGTTGCGGCGGGAATTGGGGTATATTCACGAGTTACTTCGGGGATGGCCCTTCCAAACACGGGTGTGTTCAGCGACGTCAGGACTCCTTTCTAGTTGCGAGGGACCCCTCGGGAGTCTCCTCGCGGCTTGACAGGGCCATAGGAACACCTCTCGATGTGAGGCGGCAGACCTAGTGTCCCTTTCCTGTTGCCACTGGGATCCTGGGATTCCTGTCCATTTTCCAGAGGAGTCAGGCATCGTCTCCTTTGGAATCATTGAACTCCGTATTGCTGTCGAGCTGCCCAATGGATGGGAGGACACCTGTCGAGAATGGCCAGGGAGCTAGGGCTTTCTCTAGTGTCTGCCCAGGGGCTTCAGACATCCCTTCATCTTCTGAGATGAAATCCAGCTTGCACTCAAGTCACTGCAGGAATTTCGGCCTGATTTCGAGTCAGGGCATCTCGGGGTCGATTCCACTGGAGGCCGCAAATTCAACGTCCATCTCCCAGACGTACAGCTGAGTGAAGCCTCCTCTTGTGGTGCTTGTGGACAGTTGGCATTCCTCTTGATTTGAAGTCAGGAAATCAGCACTCACCTAGAGATGATTGGGGGTACATGGAGCACATTCTGGTTGCTGCAGTGACCTCAGAATCCCTCTTGACTTGAGACAGAATTCCTGGGGTTTCTCTGGAGTGCCATCAAGGAAATCAAGGCTCCTTTCGTGTTTAATGGGGAGCATAGAATTGGAAGCTATGGCGTTTTCTAGTGTCTCCCCAGGGGCTTCGGACATCCCATCATCTTGTGAGATGAAATCCAGCTTGCACTCAAGTCAGTGCCGGAATTCCGGCCTGATTTCGAGTCAGGGAATCTAGGGGTCGATTCCACTGGAGGCCGCAAATTCAACCTCCCTCTCCCAGACGTACAACTGCGAGAAACCTCCTCTTGTGGTGCTTGTGGACAGTTGGCATTCGTCTTGGTTTGAAGCAAGGAAATCAGCTCTCACCATTGGATGATTGGGGATACACGGAGCTGTTTCTGGTTGGTGCAGTGACTTTAGGATCCCTCTAGACCTGTGAGAGTGTTCCTGGGGTTTGTCTGGAGTGTCCCCAAGGAAATCAAGGCTCCTTTTGTTTTTGATGGGGAGCACGGAGTTGCTCTGCATGCAGTGCAGCGGAATCAGGACTCATCTCGCGACGAGGGAGGTGTCTCATGGTTTTTTCCCGAGTTGCGGAGGGATCCTGGGGTATATTCTCGAGTTACGACGGGGATGGTCCTTCCAAACACGGGTGTGTTCAGTGACGTCAGGAGTCCTGTCTATTTGCGGCGGACCCATCAGGAGTCTCCTTGTGACTTGAAAGCGCCGTAGGAAAACCTCTCGAGGTGAGGAGGCAGACCCAGGTTTCCTTTCCTGTTGCCACTGGGATCCTGGGATACCTGTCCATTTTCCAGAGGAGTGAGACATCATCTCCTTTGTAATCATTGAACTCCGTTTTCCTCTCGAGGTGTCCAATGGATGGGAGGCCGACTGTTGAGAAGGGGCAGCGAGCTAGAGCTTTCTCTCGTCTCTCCCCAGGGGTTTCAGATATCCCTTCATCTTGTGAGAAGAAATCCAGCTTGCAGTCAAGTCAGTGCAACAATTTCGGCCTGAATTCATGTCAGGGCATCTCGGGGTCGATTCCAGTGGAGGCCACAATTTCAATGTTCCTCTCCCAGACGTACAGCTGCG
Source organism: Muntiacus reevesi (assembly GCF_963930625.1). Taxonomy (NCBI): domain Eukaryota; kingdom Metazoa; phylum Chordata; class Mammalia; order Artiodactyla; family Cervidae; genus Muntiacus; species Muntiacus reevesi. The sequence continues at coordinate 1,695,600 of NW_027078014.1, forward strand.
AGAAGCCTCCTCTTGTGGTGCTTGTGTACAGTTGGCATTCCTCTTGATTTGAAGCCAGGAAATCAGCTCTCACCTCGAGATGAGTGGGGCTACATGGAGCTCTTTCTGGTTCCTTCAGTGACCTCAGGATCACTCTTGACGTGAGACAGTGTTCCTGGTGTTTCTCTGGAGTGCCGTCAAGGAAATCAAGGGTCATTTCTGGTTTGATGGGGAGCACGGAATTGGTCTGCACGCAGTGCGGTGGAATCCGGTCTCATCTCGGGGCGAGGGTGGGGTCTCATGTTTTTTCTCGAGTTGCGGCGGGAACCTGGGGTGTATTCTTGAGTTACGACGGGGATGGCACTTCCAAACACGGGTGTGTTCAGTGACATCAGGACTCCTGTCTGGTTGCGAGGGATCCCTCGGGAGTCTCCACGTGGCTTGAAAGGGCCATAGGAACACGTCTCGACGAAAGGCGGCAGACCCAGGGTCCCTTTCCTGTTGCCACTGGGATACTGGGATTCCTGTCCATTTTCCAGAAGAGTCAGGCATCGTCTCTTTTGGAATCTTTGAACTCCATGTTCTTCTCGAGCTGTCCAATGGATGGGAGGCTGCCTGTCGAGAAAGGGCAGGGAGCTAGGGCTTTCTCTTGTGTCTCCCCAGGGGCTCCAGACATCCCTTCATCTTGTGAGATTAAATCCAGCTTGGACTCAAGTCACTGCAGGAATTCCGGCCTGATTTCGAGTCAGGGCATCTCTGGGTCGATTCCACTGGAGGCCGCAATTTAACCTCCCTGTCCGAGACGTACAGCTGCGAGAAGCCTCCTCTTGTGCTTGTAGACAGTTGGAAATCCTCTTGATTTGAAGCCAGGAATACAGCTCTCACCTCGAGATGATTGGGGATACATCGAGCTGTTTCTGGTTGCTGCAGTGAATTTAGGATCCCTCTAGCCTTGACACAGTGTTCCTGGAGTTTCTCTGGAGTGACATCAAGGAAATCAAGGCTCCTTTCGGGTTTGATGGGGAGCACGGAATTGCGCTGCACACAGTGCAGGGGAATCGGGCCTCATCTCGCGGTGAGGGGGGAGTCTCATGGTTTTTCTCGAGTTGTGGCGGGAACCAGGGGTATATTCTCGAGGTACGACGGGGATGGCCCTTCCAAACACGGGTGTGTTCAGCGACGTCAGGACTTCTGTCTAGTTGCGAGGGACTCCTCGGGAGTCTCCTCCCAGCTTGAATGGGCCATAGGAACACCTCTCGAGGTTAGTCGGCAGACTCAGGGTCCCTTTCCTGTTGCCACTGGGATCCTGGGATTCCTGTCCATTTTCCAGAAGAGTCAGGCATCGTCTCCTTTGGAATCATTGAACTCTGTGTTACTCTCGCGCTGCCCAATGGATGGGAGGACGTCTGTCGAGAATGGCCAGGGAGCTAGGGCTTTCTCAAGTCTCTCCCCAGGGGCATCAGATATCCCTTTATCTTGTGAGATGAAGTCCAGCTTGCACTCAAGTCACTGCAGGAATTCCGGCCTGATTTCGAGTCAGGGCATCTCGGGGTCAGTTCCACTGGATGCCGCAAATTCAACGTCCCTCTCCCAGATGAACAGCTGAGTGAAGCCTCCTCTTGTGGTGCTATTGGACAGATGGCATTCCTCTTGATTTGAAGCCAAGAAATCAGCTCTCACCTCGAGATGATTGGGGATACACGGAGCTCTTTCGTTTTCCTGCAGTGACCTCAGGATCCCTCTAGACTTGAATAAGTGTTCCTTGAGTTTCACTGGAGTGCCATCAAGGAAATCAAGGCTCATTTCGTGTTTGATGGGGAGCACGGAATTGCTCTGCATGCAGTGCAGGGGAATTGGGCCTCATCTCCTGGCGAGGGTGGAGTCTCATGGTTTTTCACGAGTTGCGGCGGGAACCTGGCGTATATTCTCGAGTTAGGACGGGGATGGACCTTCCAAACACGGGTGTGTTCAGCGACATCAGGACTCCTGTCTAGTTGCGAGGGACCACTCGGGAGTTTCCTCGCAGCTTGAAAGCGCCATAGGATCACCTGTCGAGGTGAGGCGGCAGACCCAGTGTCCCTTTACTGTTGCCCTTTGGATCCTGGGATTCCTGTCCATTTTCCAGAGGAGTCAGACATCGTCTCCTTTGGAATCATTGAAGTCCGTGTTCCTCTGGAGATTTCCAATGGATGGGAGCCCGCCTGTCGAGAAAGGGCAGGGAGCTAGGGCTTTCTCTAGTGTCTCCCCAGGGTCTTCAGACATCCCATCATTATGTGAGATGAAATCCAGCTTGCACTCAAGTCACTGCAGGATTTCTGGCCTGATTTCCAGTCAGGGCATCTCGGGTTCGATTCCACTGGAGGCCGCAAATTCAACCTCTCTCTCCCAGATGTAGAACTACGAGAAGCCTCCTCTTGTGGTGCTTGTGGACAGTTGGCATTCCTCATGATTTGAAGCCAGGAAATCAGCTCTCACCTCGAGGTGTTTGGGGGTACACGGAACACTTTCTGCTTGCTGCAGTGACCTCAGGATCCCTCTTGTCTTGAGACAGTGTTCCAGGGGTTTCTCTGGAGTGCCATCAAGGAAATCTAGGCTCCTTTCGGGTTTGATGGGAAGCATGGCATTGCTCTGATGCAGTGCAGCGGAATCAGGACTCATCTCGCGGTGCGGGGGTAGTCTCATGGTTTTTCTCGAGTTGCGGTGGGAACCTGTGGTATATTCTGGAGTTACGACGGGGATGGCCCTTCCAAACACGGGTGTGTTCAGCGACATCAGGATTCCTGTCTAGTTGCAGGGACCCCTCGGGAGTCTCCTCGGGGCTTGAAAGTGCCATAGGACCACCTCTCGAGGTGAGGCAGTAGACCCAGGTTCCCTTTCCTGTTGCCACTGGGATTTTGGTATTCCTGTCCATTTTCCAGCGGAGTCAGACATCACCTCCTTTGGAATCACTGAACTCCGTGTTCCTCTCGAGCTGTCGAAAGGATGGGAGGCCGCCTGTTGAGAAGGGTAAGCGAGCTAAGGTTTTCTCTCGTGTCTCCCCAGGGGCTTTAGACATCCCGTGATCTTGTGAGATGAAATCGAGCTTCCACTCAAGTCACTGCAGGAATTCCGGCCTGAATTCCAGTGAGGGCATCTCGGGGTCGATTCCACTGGAGACCGAAAATTCAACGTCCCTCTCCCAAACATACAGCTGAGAGAAGCCTCCTCCTGTGGTGCTTGTGGACAGTTGGCATTCCTCTTGATTTGAAGCCAGGAAATCAGCTCTCATCTCGAGATGATTGGGGGTACACGGAGCTCTTTCTGGTTGCTGCAGTGACCTCAGGATCGCTCTTGACTTGAGACAGAGTTCCTGGGTTTTCTCTGGAGTGCCATCAAGGAAATCAAGGCTCCTTTAGGGTTTGATGGGGAGCACGGAATTGCACTGCATGCAGTGCAGGAGAATCAAGCCTCATCTCGCGATGAGGGGGGAGACGCATGGTTTTTATCGAGTTGTGGCGGGAACCTGGGGTATATTCACGAGTTACGACGGGGATGACCCTTCCAAGCTCGGGTTTGTCCAGCGATGTGAGGATTCCAGTCTAGTTGCGAGGGATCCCTCGGCCATCTCCTCGCACCTTGAAAGGGCCATAGGAACACCTCTCCAGGTGAGGCGGCAGACCCAGTGACCCTTTCCTGTTGCCCCTGGGATCCTGGGATTCCTGCCCTTTTCCAGAGGAGTCAGGCATCGTCTCCTTTAGAATCATTGACCTCCGTGTTCCTCTCGAGCTGTCCAATGGATGGGAGGCCGTCTGTCGAGAAAGGGCAGGCAGCTAGGGCTATCTGTAATGTCTCCCCAGGGGCTTCAGACATCTCTTCATCTTGTGAGATGAAATCCAGCTTGCACTCAAGTCACTGCAGGAATTCCGGCCTGATTTCGAGTCAGGGCCTCTCGGGGTCAATTCCAATGGGGGCCGCAAATTCAACCTCCCTCTCCCAGATGTACAGTTGCAAGAAGCCTCCTCTTGTTGTGCTTGTAGACAGTTGGCATTCCTCTTGATTTGAAGCCAGGAAATCAGCTCTCACCTAGAGATGATTGGGGATACACTGAGCTGTTTCTGGTTGGTGCAGTGACTTTAGGATCCCTCTAGACTTGAGACAGTGTTCCTGGGTCTTCCCTGGAGTGCCATCAATGAAATCAAGAGTCCTTCGGGTTTGACGGGGAGCATGGAATTGTTCTGCTCGCAGTGCGGCTGAATCGGGCCTCATCTCCTGGTGAGGGGGAGTCTCATTGTTTTTCTCGAGTTGCGGTAGGAACATGGGTTATATTCTCGAGTTACGACATGCAGGGCCCTTCCAAACACGGGTGTGTTCAGCGACGTCAGGACTCCTGTCTAATTGCGAGGGACTCCTCGGGAGTCTCCTCCCAGCTTGAATGAGCCATAGGAACACCTCTCGAGGTGAGGCGGCAGACCCAGGGTCCCTGTCCTGTTGCCACTGGGATCCTGGGATTCCTGTCCATTTTCCAGAAGAGTCAGGCATCGTCTCCTTTGGAATCATTGAACTCTGTGTTACTCTCGCGCTGCCCAATGGATGGGAGGACATCTGTCAAGAATGGCCAGGGAGCTAGGGCTTTCTCTAGTCTCTCCCCAGGGGCATCAGATATCCCTTTATCTTGTGAGATGAAATCCAGCTTGCACTCAAGTCACTGCAGGATTTCCGGCCTGATTTCGAGTCAGGGCATCTCGGGGTCAGTTCCACTGGATGCCGCAAATTCAACGTCCCTCTCCCAGATGAACAGCTGAGAGAAGCCTCCTCTTGTGGTGCTATTGGACAGTTGGCATTCCTCTTGATTTGAAGTCTAGTAATCAGCTCTCACCTCGAGATGATTGGGGATACACGGAGCTCTTTCGTTTTCCTGCAGTGACCTCAGGATCCCTCTAGACTTGAATAAGTGTTCCTTGAGTTTCTCTGGAGTGCCATCAAGGAAATCAAGGCTCGTTTCGTGTTTGATGGGGAGCACGGAATTGCTCTGCATGCAGTGCAGGGGAATTGGGCCTCATCTCCTGGCGAGGGGGGAGTCTCATGGTTTTTCTCGAGTTGCGGCGGGAACCTGGCGTATATTCTCGAGTTACGGCGGGGATGGCCCTTCCAAACACGGGTGTGTTCAGCGACGTCAGGACTCCTGTCTAGTTGCGAGGGACCACTCGGGAGTTTCCTCGCGGCTTGAAAGCGCCATAGGAACACCTGTCGAGGTGAGGCGGCAGACCCAGTGTCCCTTTACTGTTGCCCTTTGGATCCTGGGATTCCTGTCCATTTTCCAGATGAGTCAGGCATCGTCTCCTTTGGAATCATTGAAATCCGTGTTCCTCTCGAGGTTTCCAATGGATGGGAGCCCGCCTGTCGAGAAAGGGCAGGGAGCTAGGGCTTTCTCTAGTGTCTCCCCAGGGTCTTCAGACATCCCATCATTATGTGAGATGAAATCCAGCTTGCACTCAAGTCACTGCAGGATTTCTGGCCTGATTTCGATTCAGGGCATCTCGGGGTCGATTCCACTGGAGGCCGCACATTCAACCTCTCTCTCCCAGATATAGAACTACGAGAAGCCTCCTCTTGTGGTGCTTTTGGACAGTTGGCATTCCTCTTGATTTGAAGCCAGGAAATCAGCTCTCACCTCGAGGTGATTGGGGGTGCACGGAGCACTTTCTGCTTGCTGCAGTGACATCAGGATCCCTCTTGACTTGAGACAGTGTTCCAGGGGTTTCTCTGGAGTGCCATCAAGGAAATCTAGGCTCCTTTCGGGTTTGATGGGAAGCATGGAATTGCTCTGATGCAGTGCAGGGGAATCGGGCCTCATCTCACGCCGAGGCGGGATTCTCATTGTTTTTCTCCAGTTGTGGCGGGAACCTAGGGTATATTCTCGAGTTAAAACGGGGATGGCCCTTCCAAACACGGGTGTTTTCAGCGACTTCGGGCTTCCTGTCTAGTTGCGAGGGACCCCTCGGGAGTCTCCTTGCGACTTGAAAGGGCCATAGGAACACCTCTGGAGGTGAGACGGGAGACCCAGGGTCCCTTTCCTGTTGCCACTGGGATCCTGGGATTTCTCTCCACTTTTCAGAGGAGTCAGGCATCATCTCTTTGGAATCATTGAACTCCGTGTTCCTCTCGCGCTGCCCAATGGATGGGAGGAGCTCTGTCGAGAATAGCCAGGGAGCTAGGACTTTCTCTAGTGTCTCCCCAGGGGCATCAGACAACCCTTTATCTTGTGAGATGAAATCCAGCTTGCACTCAACTGACTGCAGGAATTCCGGCCTGATTTCCAGTCAGGACATCTCGGGGTCAATTCCACTGGATGCCGCAAATTCAATGTCCCTCTCCCAGATGTACAGCTGTAAGGAGCCTCCTCTTGTGGTGCTATTGGACAGTTGGCATTCCTCTTGATATGAAGCCAGGAAATCAGCTCTCACCTCGAGATGATTGGGGGTACACGGAGCTCTTTCGTTTTCCTGCAGTGACCTCAGGATCCCTCTAAACTTGAAACAGTGTTCCTGGAGTTTCTCTGAAGTGCCATCAAGGAAATCAAGGCTCATTTCGTGTTTGATGGGGAGCACGGAATTGCTCTGCATGCAGTGCAGGGGAATCGGGCCTCAACTCGTGGCGAGGGGGGAGTCTCATTGCTTTTCTGGAGTTTCGGCGGGAACCTGGGTTACATTCTCAAGTTACGACGGGGATGGCCCTTCCAAACACGGGTGTGTTCAGCGACGTCAGAACTCCTGTCTAGTTGGGAGAGAGCCCTCGGAAGTCTCCTCGCGGCTTGAAAGGGCCATAGGAACACCTCTCGAGGTGAGGCGGCAGACACAGTTTACCTTTCCTGTTGCCACTGGGATCCTGGGATTCCTGTCCATTTTCCAGAGGAGCAGGCATCGTCTACTTGGAATCATTGAACTCCGTGTTCCTCTCCAACTGTCCAATGGATGAGAGGCCACCTGTTGAGAAGGGCAGCGAGATAGGGCTTTCTCCCGTTTCTCCCCAGGGGCTTCAGACATCCCTTCATCTTGTGAGATGAAATCCAGCTTGCACTCAAGTCAGTGCAGGGATTCCGGCCTGATTTCGAGTCAGGGCATCTCGTGGTCGATTCCACTGGAGGCCGCAAATTCAACCTCCCTCTCCCAGACGTACAGCTGCGAGAAGCCTCCTCTTGTGGTACTTGTAGACAGTTGGCATTCCTCTTGATTTGAAGCCAGGAAATCAGCTCTCACCGCGAGATAATTGGGGGTACACGGAGCTCTTTGTCGTTCCTGCAGTGACGTCAGGATCCCTCTAGAATAGAGAGAGTGTTCGTGGAGATTCTCTGGAGTGCCATCTAGGAAATCAAGGCTCATTTTGGGCTTGATCGGGAGCACGGAATTGCTCTGCATGCAGTGCAGGGGAATCGGGGCTCATCTATTGGTGAGGGGGGTGTCTCATGGTTCTTCTCGAGTTACGGAGGGAACCTGGGGTATATTCTCGATTTACGGCGGGTATGGCCCTTCCAAACACCGGTGTGTTCAGTGACGTCAGGGCTCCTGTCTAGTTGCGAGGGACGCCTCGGGAGTCTCCTCGCGGCTTGAAAGGGCCATAGGAACACCTCTCGAGGTGAGGCCGCAGACTAAGTTTCCCTTTCCTGTTGCCACTGGGATCCTGGGATTCCTGTTCATTTTCCAGAGGAGTCAGGCATCGTCTCCTTTTGAATCATTGATATCCATGATTCTCTCAAGCTGCCCAATGGATGGGAGGACGCCTGTCGAGAAGGGGCCGCGAGCTAGTGCTTTCTCTCGTGTCTCCCCAGGGGCTTCAGACATCCCTTCAACTTGTGAGATGAAATGCAGCTTGCACTCAAGTCACTTCATGAATTCCGACCTGATTTCGAATCAGGGCATCTCGGGGTCGATTCAATTTTAGACCGCAAATTCAACGTCCCTCTCCCAGACGTACAGCTGAGAGAAGACTCCTCTTGTGGTGCTTGTGGACAGATGGCATTACTCTTGATTTCAAGCCAGGAAATCAGCTCTCACCTCGAGATGATTGGGGATACACTGAGCTGTCTCTGGTTGGTGCAGTGACTTTAGGATCACTCTAGACTTAAGACACTGTTCCTGGGGTTTCTGTGGATTGCAATCAAGGATATCAAGGCTCCTTTCGGGTTTTATGGGGAGCACGGAATTGCTCTGCATGCAGTGCAGCAGAATCGGGCCTCAACTCGCGGCGAGGGGGGAGTCTCATGGTTTTTCTCGAGTTGGGGCGGGAACCTGGGGTATATTCTCGAATTACGACGGTGAAGGCCCTTCCAAACACGGGTGTGTTCAGTGACGTCAAGACTCCTGTCTAGTTGCGAGGGACTCCTCGGGAGTCTCCTTGAGACTTGAAAGGGCCATAGGACCACCTCTCGACGTGATGCGGCAGTCCCCCTGTCCCTTTCCTGTTGCCACTGTGATTCTGGGACGCCTGTCCATTTTCCAGAGGAGTCAGGCATCATCTCCTTTGGAATCTTTGAAGTCTGTGTTGCTGTTGAGCTGCCCAATGAATGGGAGGACTTCTGTCGAGAATCGCCAGCGAGCTAGGCCTTTCACTCGTGTCTTCCCAGGGGCTTCAGACATCCCTTCATCTTGTGAGGTGAAATTCAGCTTGCACTCAAGTCACTGCAGGAATTCCGGCCTGATTTCGAGTCAGGGCATTTCGGGGTCGATTCCAATGGAGGCCGCAGATTCACCGTCCCTCTCCCAGACGTACAGCTGAGAGAAGCCCCCTCTTGTGGTGCTTGTGGACAGTTGGCATTCCTCTTGATTTGAAGCCAGGAAATCAGCTCTCACCTTTAGATGTTTGGGGGTACACGGAGCGCTTTCTGGTTGCAGCAGTGACCTCAGGATCCCTCTTGTCTTGTGACAGTGTTCCTGGGGTTTCTCTGGAGTGCCATCAAGGAAATCAAGTCTCCTTTCGGGTTTGATGGGGAGCACGGAATTGCTCTGCATTCAGTGCAGGGGAATTGGGCCTCATCTCGTGGCGAGGGTGGAGTCTCATGATTTTTCTCGAGTTGAGGCGGGAAACTGGGGTATATTCTCGAGTTACGACGGGGATGGCCCTTCCAAACACGGGTGTGTTCAGCGACGTCAGGACTCCTGTTTAGTTGCGAGGGACCTCTCAGCAGTCTCCTCACCGTTTGAAAGGGCCATAGGAACACCTCTCGTGGTGAGGCGGCAGACCCAGTGTCCCTTTCCTGTTGCCAATGGGATCCTGGGATTCCTGTCCATTTTCCAGAGGAGTCAGGCATCGTCTCCTTTGGAATCACTGAACTCCGTGTTGCTCTCGAGCTGTCCAATGGATGGGAGGCCGCCTGTCGAGAAAGGACAGTGAACTAGGGCTTGCTCTAATGTCTCTCCAGTGGCTTCAGACATCCCTTCCACTTGTGAGATTAAATCCAGCTTGCTCTCAATTCACTGCACGCATTCCGGCCAGATTTCGAGTCAGGGCATCTCGGGGTCGATTCCAGTGGAGGCCGCAAATTCAACCTCCCTCTCCCAGACGTACAGTTGTGAGAAGCCTCCTCTTGTTGTGCTTGTAGACAGTAGGCATTCCTCTTGATTTGAAGCCAGGAAATCAGCTCTCACCTCAACATGATTGGGGGTGCACGGAGCTCTTTCTTCTTCTTGCAGTGATCTCAGGATCCCTCTTGACTTGAGACAGTGTTCCAGGGGTTTCTCTGGAGTGCCATCAAGGAAATCAAGGCTCCTTCTCGGCTTGATGGGGAGCCCTGAATTGCTCTGCATGCAGTGCAGGGGAATCGGGCCTCATCTAAGGCAAGGGGGGAGTCTCATGATTTTTCTCGAGTTGTGGCCGGAACATGGGGTATATTATCGAGTTAAGCCGGGGATGGCCCTTCCAAACACAGGTGTGTTCACTGACATCAGGACTCCTGTCTAGCTGTGAGGAACCCCTCGGGAGTCTCCTCGCAGCTTTAAAGGGCCATAGGAGCACCTCTGGAGGGGAGGCGGCAGACCCAGTGTCCCTTTCCTGTTGCCCCTGGGATCCTGGGATTCCTGTCCATTTTCCAGAGGAGTCAGGCATCGTCTCCTTTGGAATGATTGAACTCCGTGTTCCTCTCGAGCTCTCCAATGTATGGAAGGCCGCCTGTCTGTAAAGGGCAGGCAGCTAGGGCTTTCTCTAGTGTCTCGACAGGGGCTTCAGATATTCCTTCATCTTGTGAGATGAAATCAATCTTGCACTCAAGTCACTGCAAGAATTCCGGCCTGATTTTGAGTCAGGGCATCTCTGGGTCGATTGCACTGGAGGCTGCAAATTCAATGTACCTCTCCCAGACGTACTGCTGTGAGAAGCCTCCTCGGTGGTGCTGGCAGACAGTTGGAATTCCTCTTGATTTGAAGCCAGGCAATCAGCTCTCACCTCGAGATGATTGGGGAAACATGGAGGTCTTTTTGGTTGGTGCAGTAAATTCAGGATCCCTCTAGACTTGAGACAGTGTTCCTGGGGTTTCTCTGAGGTGCCATCAAGGAAATCAAGGCTCATTTCGGGTTTGATGTGGAGCACAGAATTGCTCTGCACCCAGTCAGCGGAATCGTGACTCATCTCGCGGCGAGGGGGGAGTCTAATGGTTTTTCTCGAGATGCGGCGGAAACCTGGGGTATATTCTCGAGTTAGGACGGGGATGGCCCTTCCAAACACGGGTGTGTTCAGCGACGTCAGGACTTCTGTCTAGTTGCGAGGGACCCCTCGGGAGTGTCTTCGTGACTTGAAAGGGCCACAGGAACACCTCTCGATGTGAGGCAGCAGACCCATTGTCCCTTTCCTGTTGCCACTGGGTTCGTGGCATTCCTGTCCATTTTCCAGAGGAATCAGACATCGTCTCCTTTGGAATCACTGAACTCCATGTTCCTCTAGAGCTGTCCAAAGGATGCGAGGCCGCCTGTCGAGAAGCGGCAGCGAGCTACGGTATTCTCTAGTGTCTCCCCAGGGGCTTCAGACATCCCTTTATCTTGTGAGATGAAATCCAGTTTGTACTCAAGTCACCTCAGGAATTCAGGCCTGATTTCGAATCAGGGCATCTCGGGGTCGACTCCAATGGGGGCCGCAAATTCAAAGTCCCTCTCCCAGATGTACAGCTGAGAGAAGCCCCGTCTTGTGGTGCTTGTGGACAGTTGGCATTCCTCTTGATTTGAAGCCAGGAAATCAGCTCTCACCTCGAGATAATTGGGGGTACACGGAGCACTTTCTGGTTCTTGCAGTGACCTCAGAATCCCTCTAGACTTGAGACAGTGTTCCTGGGGTTTCTCTGGAGTGCCATCAAGGAAATCAAGGATCCTTTCGGGTTTAATGGGGTGAACGGAATTGCTCTACATGCAGTGCAGGGAAATCGGGCTTCATCTCGTGGCGAGCGGGGAGTTTCATGGTTTTTCTTGAGTTGCGGCGCAGATGGCCCTTCCAAACACGGGTGTGTTCAGCAACGTCAGGACTCCTGTCTAGTTGCGAGGTACCCCTCGGGAGCCTCGTCGCGGGTTGTAAGGGCCATAGGAACACCTCTCGAGGTGAGGCCGCAGACGCATGTTCCCTTTCCTGTTGCCACTGTGATCCTGGGATTCCTGTACATTTTCCAGAGGAGTCAGGCATCGTCTCCTTAGGAATCATTGAACTCCGTGTTCCCCTCGAGCTGTCCAATGGATGGGAGGCCCCTGGTCGAGTAAGGGCAGGGTGCTAGGGCATTCTCTAGTGTCTCCCCAGGGGCTTCAGGCATCCTTTTATCTTGTGAGACGAAATCCAGCTTGCACTCAAGTCACTGCAGGAATTCCGGCCTGATTTCGAGTGAGGGCATCTCGGGGTGGATTCCCCTGGAGGCCGCAAATTCAACCTCCCTCAACCAGACATACAGCTGCCAGAAGCCTCCTCTTGTGGTGCTTTTGGACAGTTGGCATTCCTCTTGATTTGAAGCCAGGAAATCAGCTCTCAGCTCGAGATGATTCAGAATACACCGAGCTGTTTCTGGTTGGTGAAGTGACTTTAGGATCCCTCTAGACTTGAGACAGTGTTCCTGGGGTTTCTCGAGAGTGCCATCAAGGAAATCAAGGCTCCTTTCGGGTTTTATGGGGAACTCGCAACTGCTCTGCATGCTGTGCGGGGGAATCGGGCCTCATCTGGCGGCGACGGGGGAGTCTCATGATTTTTCTCGAGTTGCGGCGGGAACCTGGGGTATATTCTCAAGTTACGACGGGGATGGCCCTTCCAAACACGGGTGTGTTCAGCAACGTCAGGACTCCTGTCTAGTTGCGAGGGACCCCGCGGAAGTCATGTCGCGGATTGAAATGCCATAGGAACACCTCTCCAGGTGAGGCCGCAGACCCAGGATCCCTTTCCTGTTGCCACTGGGATCCTGGGATTCCTGTCCATTTTCCAGAGGAGTCAGGCATCGTCTCCTTTGGAATCATTGAACTCCCTGTTCCTCTCGAGCTGTCCAATGGATGGGAGGCACCCTGTCGAGAAAGGGCATGGTGCTAGGGCGATCTCTAGTGTCTCCCCAGGGGCTTCAGACATCCCTTCATCTTGTGAGATGAAATCCAGCTTGCACTCAAGTCACTGCATGATTTCCGGCCAGATTTCGAGTCAGGGCATCTCGGGGTCGATTCCACTGGATGCACAAATTCAACCTCCCTCAACCAGACGTACAGCTGTTAGAAGCCTCCTCTTCTGGTGCTTGTGGACAGTTGGCATTCCTCTTGATTTGAAGCCAGGAAATTCACTCTCACCTCGAAAAGACTGGGCGTATACGGAGCACTTTCTGGTTACTGCAGTGACCTCAGGATCCCTCTGGACTTGAGAGAGTGATCATTGAGATTCTCTGGAGTGCCATCAAGGAAATCAAGGCTCCTTTCTGGTTTGACGGGGAGCTCGGAATGTCTCTGCACGCAGTGCAGGGGAATCGGGTTTCATCTCGCGGCGACGGGGTAGTCTCATGGTTTTTCTCGAGTTGCGGCGGGAACCAGGGGTATATTCTCGAGTTGCGGCGCAGATGGCCCTTCCAAACACGGGTGTGTTCAGCGACGTCAGGACTCCTGTCTAGTTGCAAGGGATACCTCGGGAGTCTCCTCGCGGCTTGAAAGCGCCATAGGAAAACCTCTCGAGGTGAGGCGGCAGACCCACTGTCCCTTTCCTGTTGCCACTGGGATCCTGGGATTCCTGTCCATTTTCCAGAGGAGTCAGGCATCCTCTCCTTTGGAATCATTGAACTCTGTGTTCCTCTAGCTGTCCAATGGATGGGAGGCCGACTGTTGAGAAGGGGCAGCGAGCTGGGGCTTTCTCTCGTGTCTCCCCAGGGGCTTTTGACATCCCTTCATCTTATTAGATGAAATTCAGCTTGCACTCAGGTCACAGCAAGAATTCCGGCCTAATTTCGAGTCAGGGCATCTCGGGGTCGATTCCACTGGAGGCCACAAATTCAACCTCCCTCAACCAGACGAACCGCTGCGAGAAGCCTCCTCTTGTGGTGCTTGTGGACACTTGGCATTCCTCTTGATTTGAAGCCAGGAAATTTGCTCTCACCTCGAGGTGATTGGGGGTACACAGAGCTCGTTCTGGTTCCTGCAGTGACTTAAGCATCCCACTAGACTTGAAACAGAGATCCTGGAGTTTCTCTGAAGTGCCATCTAGGAAATCAAGGCTCATTTCGGTTTTGCTGGAGAGCACGGAATTGCTCTGCACGCAGTGCAGGGAATCGGGCCTCATCTCGCGGTGCGAGGGGAGTCTCATGGTTTTTCTCGAGTTGGGGTGGGAACCTGGGGTATATTCTCGAGTTACGACGGGGATGGTCCTTTCAAACACGGGTGTGTCAGTGACGTCAGGACTCCTGTCTAGTTGTGAGGGACCCCTCTGTAGTCTCCTCTCGGATTGAAATTGCCATAGGAACACCTCTCGAGGTGAGATCGCAGACCCAGTTTCCCTTTCCTGTTGCCACTGGGATCCTGGGATTCCTGTTCATTTTCCAGAGGAGTCAGACATCGTCTCCTTTGGAATCATTGAACTCCGTGTTGCTGTCGAGCTGCCCAATGGATGGGAGGACGCCTATCGAGACTGGCCAGGGAGCTAGGGCTTTCTCTAGTGTCTGCCTAGGGGCTTCAGACATCCCTTCATCTTGTGAGATGAAATCCAGCTTTGACTCATGTCACTGCAGGAATTCCGACCTGATTTAGAGTCAGGGCATCTCGGGGTCGATTCCACTGTAGCTCACAAATTCAACCTCCCTCTCCCAGACGTACAGCTGGGAGAAGCCTCCTCTTGTGGTGCTTGTAGACAGTTGGCATTCCTCTTGATTTGAAGCCAGGATATCAGCTCTCACCTCGAGATGATTGTGGATAGACGGAGCTGTTTCTGGTTAGTGCAGTAACTTTAGGATCCCTCTAGACTTGAGACAGTGTTCCTGGGGATTCTCTGGAGTGCCATCAAGGAAATCAAGGCTCCATTCGGGTTTGATGGGGAGTACGGAATTGCTCTGCATGCAGTGCAGTGGAATCGGGCTTCATTTTGGGGCGACGGGGGAGTCTCATGGTTTTTCTCGAGTTGCGACGGTAACCTGGGTTATATTCACGAGTTACGACGGGGATGGCCCTTCCATACAGGGGTGTGTTCAGCGACGTTAGGTGTCCTGCCTAATATTCGTGGGACCCCTCGGGAGTCGCCTCGAGGCTTGAAATGGCCATAGGAACCCCTCTCGATGTGAGGCAGCAGACCCAGTTTCCCTTTCCTGTTGCCACTGGGATCCTGGGATTCCTGTCCATTTTCCAGAGCAGTCAGACATCATCTCCTTTGGAATCATTGAATTCCGTGTTACTCTCGATCTGTCCAATGGATGGGATGCCGCCAGTTGAGAAGGGGCAGTGAGCTAGGGCTTTCTCTCCTGTCTCCTCAGGGGCTTCAGACATCCCTTCATCTTGTGAGATGAAATCCAGCTTGCACTCAGGTCACTGCAAGAATTCCGGCCTGATTTCAAGTCAGGGCATCTCGGGGTCGATTCCAGTGGAGGCCGCAAATTCAATGTCCCACTCCCAGAAGTACAGCTGCGAGAAGCCTCCTCTTGTGGTGCTTGTGGACACTTGGCTTTCCTCTTGATTTGAAGCCAGGAAATCAGCTCTCACCTTAGATGATTGGGGGTACACCGAGCACTTTCTTGTTCCTGCATTGACCTCAGGATCTGTCTAGACTTGAGAGAGTGTTCCTTGATTTTCTCTGGTGTGCCATCAAGGAAATCAAGTCTCCTTTCGGGTTTGACGGGGAGCACGGAATTGCTCTGCATGCATTGCAGGGGAATCGGTCCTCATCTTGCGGTGAGAGGGGAGTCTCATGGTTTTTCCCGAGTTGCGGTGGGAAACATGAGGTATATTCTCGAGTTACGAAAGGGATGGCCCTTCCAAAGACAGGTGTGTTGAGCGAAGTCAGGACTCCTGTCTAGTTGCCAGGGACCCTTCGGGGGTCTCCTCGCGGCATGAAATGGCCAAAGGAACACCTCTTGAGGTGAGGCGGCAGACCCAGGGTCCCTTTCCTGTTGCCACTGGGATCATGGGATTCCTGTCCATTTTCCAGAGGAGTCAGGCATCGTCTCCTTTGTAATCATTGAACTCCATGTTCCTCTCGAGCTGTCCAAAAGATTGGAGGCCGCCTGTCGAGAAAGGGCAGGGAGCTAGGGCATTCTCTCGTGTCTCCCTAGGGGCTTCAGTCATCCCGTCATCTTGTGAGATGAAATCCAGCTTTCACTCAAGTCACTGCAGAAATTCCCGCCTGATTTCGAGTCAGGGCATCTCGGGGTCAATTCCACGGGAGCTGGCAAATTTAACGTCCCTCTCCCAGACGTACAGCTGGGAGAAGCCTCCTCTTGTGGTGCTTGTGGACAGTTGGCAATCCTCTTGATTTGAAGCCAGGAATTCAGCTCTCAGCTTGAGGTGATTCGGAATACACGGAGCTGATTCTGGTTGGTGAAGTGACTTTAGGATCCCTCTAGACTTGAGACAGTGTTCCTGGGGTTTCTCTGGAGTGCCATCAATGAAATGAAGGCTCCTTTCGGGTTTGATGGGGAGCACACAATTGCTCTGCATGCTGTGCAGGGGAATCTGGCCTCTTCTCGTGGCGAGGGGGGAGTCTCATGGTTTTTCTCGAGTTGCGGTGGGAACCTGGGGTATATTCTCGAGTTACGACGGGATGGCCCTTCCAAACACGGGTGTGCTCAGCGACGTCAGGACTCCTTTCTCGTTGCGAGGGACCCCTCGGGAGTCTCCTCTCGGCTTGAAAGGGCCATAGGAAAACCTCTCGAGTTTAGGCGGCAGACCCCTTGTCCCTTTCCTGTTGCCACTGGGATCCCGGGATTCCTGTCCATTTTCCAGAGGAGTCAGGCATCGACTCCTTTGGAATCATTGAAATCCGTGTTCTTCCCGAGCTATCAAATGGATGGGAGGCCGCCACTCTAGAAAAGGCAGGGAGCTAGGGCTTTCTCTAGTGTCTCCCCAGGGGCTTCAGACATCCCTTTATCTTATGAGATGAAATCGAGCTTGTACTCAAGTCACTGCAAGAATTCCGGCCTGATTTAGAGTCAGGGCATCTCCGGGTCGATTCCTGTGGAGGCCATAAATTCACGTCCCTCTACCAGACGTACAGCTGTGAAAAATCTCCTCTTGTGGTGCTTGTGGAGAGTTGGCATTCCTCTTGATTTGAAGCCAGGAAATTCACTCTCACCTCGGGATGTTTAGGCATACATGGAGCTCTTTCTGGTTCCTGCAGTGACCTCAGGATCCCTGTAGACTTGAGAGAGTGTTCCTTGAGTTTCTCTCGAGTGCCATCAAGGAAATCAAAGCTTCTTTCGGGTTTCACGGGGAGCACGGAAATGCTGTGCACACAGTGCAGGGGAATCGGGCTTCATCTCGCGGCGAGGGGGGAGTCTCATGGTTTTTCTCGAGTTGCGGCGGGAACGTGGGGTATATTCTCGAGTTACGGCGGGGATGGCCCTTCCAAACACGGGTGTGTTCAGCGACGGCAGGACGCCTGTCTACTTGCGAGGGACCCCTCGGGAGTCTCCTCGCGGCTTGAAAGGGCCATAGGAAAACCTCTCGAGGTGAGGCGGCAGACCCATTGTCCCTTTCCTGTTGCCCCTGGGATCCTGGGATTCCTGTCCATTTACCAGAGGAGTCAGGCATCCTCTCCTTTGGAATCATTGAACTCCGTGTTCCTCTCGAGCTGTCCAATGGATGGGAGGCCGACTGTTGAGAAGGGGCAGCGAGCTGGGGCTTTCTCTCGTGTCTCCCCAGGGGCTTTTGACATCCCTTCATCTTATTAGATGAAATTCAGCTTGCACTCAGGTCACAGCAAGAATTCCGGCCTAATTTCGAGTCAGGGCATCTCGGGGTCGATTCCACTGGAGGCCACAAATTCAACCTCCCTCAACCAGACGAACCGCTGCGAGAAGCCTCCTCTTGTGGTGCTTGTGGACACTTGGCATTCCTCTTGATTTGAAGCCAGGAAATTTGCTCTCACCTCGAGGTGATTGGGGGTACACAGAGCTCGTTCTGGTTCCTGCAGTGACTTAAGCATCCCACTAGACTTGAAACAGAGATCCTGGAGTTTCTCTGAAGTGCCATCTAGGAAATCAAGGCTCATTTCGGTTTTGCTGGAGAGCACGGAATTGCTCTGCACGCAGTGCAGGGAATCGGGCCTCATCTCGCGGTGCGAGGGGAGTCTCATGGTTTTTCTCGAGTTGGGGTGGGAACCTGGGGTATATTCTCGAGTTACGACGGGGATGGTCCTTTCAAACACGGGTGTGTCAGTGACGTCAGGACTCCTGTCTAGTTGTGAGGGACCCCTCTGTAGTCTCCTCTCGGATTGAAATTGCCATAGGAACACCTCTCGAGGTGAGATCGCAGACCCAGTTTCCCTTTCCTGTTGCCACTGGGATCCTGGGATTCCTGTTCATTTTCCAGAGGAGTCAGACATCGTCTCCTTTGGAATCATTGAACTCCGTGTTGCTGTCGAGCTGCCCAATGGATGGGAGGACGCCTATCGAGACTGGCCAGGGAGCTAGGGCTTTCTCTAGTGTCTGCCTAGGGGCTTCAGACATTCCTTCATCTTGTGAGATGAAATCCAGCTTTGACTCATGTCACTGCAGGAATTCCGACCTGATTTAGAGTCAGGGCATCTCGGGGTCGATTCCACTGTAGCTCACAAATTCAACCTCCCTCTCCCAGACGTACAGCTGGGAGAAGCCTCCTCTTGTGGTGCTTGTAGACAGTTGGCATTCCTCTTGATTTGAAGCCAGGATATCAGCTCTCACCTCGAGATGATTGTGGATAGACGGAGCTGTTTCTGGTTAGTGCAGTAACTTTAGGATCCCTCTAGACTTGAGACAGTGTTCCTGGGGATTCTCTGGAGTGCCATCAAGGAAATCAAGGCTCCATTCGGGTTTGATGGGGAGTACGGAATTGCTCTGCATGCAGTGCAGCGGAATCGGGCTTCATTTTGGGGCGACGGGGGAGTCTCATGGTTTTTCTCGAGTTGCGACGGTAACCTGGGTTATATTCACGAGTTACGACGGGGATGGCCCTTCCATACAGGGGTGTGTTCAGCGACATTAGGTGTCCTGTCTAATATTCGTGGGACCCCTCGGGAGTCGCCTCGAGGCTTGAAATGGCCATAGGAACCCCTCTCGATGTGAGGCAGCAGACCCAGTTTCCCTTTCCTGTTGCCACTGGGATCCTGGGATTCCTGTCCATTTTCCAGAGCAGTCAGACATCATCTCCTTTGGAATCATTGAATTCCGTGTTACTCTCGATCTGTCCAATGGATGGGATGCCGCCAGTTGAGAAGGGGCAGTGAGCTAGGGCTTTCTCTCCTGTCTCCTCAGGGGCTTCAGACATCCCTTCATCTTGTGAGATGAAATCCAGCTTGCACTCAGGTCACTGCAAGAATTCCGGCCTGATTTCAAGTCAGGGCATCTCGGGGTCGATTCCAGTGGAGGCCGCAAATTCAATGTCCCACTCCCAGAAGTACAGCTGCGAGAAGCCTCCTCTTGTGGTGCTTGTGGACACTTGGCTTTCCTCTTGATTTGAAGCCAGGAAATCAGCTCTCACCTTAGATGATTGGGGGTACACCGAGCACTTTCTTGTTCCTGCATTGACCTCAGGATCTGTCTAGACTTGAGAGAGTGTTCCTTGATTTTCTCTGGTGTGCCATCAAGGAAATCAAGTCTCCTTTCGGGTTTGACGGGGAGCACGGAATTGCTCTGCATGCATTGCAGGGGAATCGGTCCTCATCTTGCGGTGAGAGGGGAGTCTCGCGGTTTTTCACGAGTTGCGGCGGGAAAATGTGGTATATTCTCGAGTTACGAAAGGGATGGCCCTTCCAAAGACGGGTGTGTTGAGCGAAGTCAGGACTCCTGTCTAGTTGCCAGGGACCCTTCGGGGGTCTCCTCGCGGCATGAAATGGCCAAAGGAACACCTCTTGAGGTGAGGCGGCAGACCCAGGGTCCCTTTCCTGTTGCCACTGGGATCATGGGATTCCTGTCCATTTTCCAGAGGAGTCAGGCATCGTCTCCTTTGTAATCATTGAACTCCATGTTCCTCTCGAGCTGTCCAAAAGATTGGAGGCCGCCTGTCGAGAAAGGGCAGGGAGCTAGGGCATTCTCTCGTGTCTCCCTAGGGGCTTCAGTCATCCCGTCATCTTGTGAGATGAAATCTAGCTTTCACTCAAGTCACTGCAGAAATTCCCGCCTGATTTCGAGTCAGGGCATCTCGGGGTCAATTCCACGGGAGCTGGCAAATTTAACGTCCCTCTCCCAGACGTACAGCTGGGAGAAGCCTCCTCTTGTGGTGCTTGTAGACAGTTGGCATTCCTCTTGATGTGAAGCCAGGAAATCAGCTCTCACCTCGAGATGAATGGGGGTACACCGAGCATTTTCTGGTTCCTGCAGTGACTTTAGGATCCCTCTAGACTTGAGACAGTGTTCCTTGAGTTTCTCTGGAGTGCCATCAAGGAAATCAAGGCTCCTTTCGGGTTTGATCGGGAGCACGCAACTGCTCTGCATTCTGTGCAGGGGAATCGGGCCTCATCTCGCGGCGAGGGGGAAGTCTCATGGTTTTTCTAAAGTTGCAGCGGGAACCTGGGGTATATTCTCGAGTTACGGCGGGGATGGCCGTTCCAAACACGGGTGTGTTCAGCGACGTCAGGACTCCTGTCTAGTTTCGAGGGACCCCTCGGGAGTCTCCTCGCGGCTTGAAAGGGGCATAGGAACACCTCTCGAGGTGAGGCTGCAGACCCAGGTTCCCTTTCCTGTTGCCACTGGGATCATGGGATTCCTGTCCATTTTCCAGAGGAGTCAGGCATCGCCTCCTTTGGAATCATTGAACTCCGTGTTCCTCTCGAGCAGTCCAATGGATGGGAGGCCGGCTGTCGAGAAAGGGCAGGGTGCTAGGGCATTCTCTAGTGTCTCCCCAGGGGCTACAGACATCCCTTCATCTTGTAAGATGAAATCCAGCTTGCACTCAAGTCACTGCAGGAATTCCGGCCTGATTGCGAGTCAGGGCATCTCGGGGTCGATTCCACTGGAGGCCGCAAATTCAACCTTGCTCAACCAGATGTACCACTGCGAGAAGCCTCCTCTTGTGGTGCTTGTGGACAGTTGGCAATCCGCTTGATTTGAAGCCAGGAATTCACCTCTCAGCTTGAGGTGATTCAGAATACACGGAGCTGATTCTGGTTGGTGAAATGACTTTAGGATCCCTCTAGACTTGAGACAGTGTTCCTGGGGATTCTCTGGAGAGCCATCAAGGAAATGAAGGCTCCTTTCGGGTTTGATGGGGAGCACACAATTGCTCTGCATGCTGTGCAGGGGAATCGGGCCTCTTCTCGTGGCGAGGGGGGAGTCTCATGGTTTTGCTCGAGGTACGGTGGGAACCGGGGGTATATTCTCGAGTTACGACGTGGATGGCCCTTCCAAACACGAGTGTGTTCAGCGACGTCAGGACTCCTTTCTCGTTGCGAGGGACCCCTCGGGAGTCTCCTCTCGGCTTGAAAGGGCCATATGAAAACCTCTCGAGTTTAGGCGGCAGACCCCTTGTCCCTTTCCTGTTGCCACTGAGATCCTGGGATTCCTGTCCATTTTCCAGAGGAGTCAGTCATCGTCTCCTTTGGAATCATTGAACTCCGTGTTCCTCTCGAGCTGTCCAATGGATGGGAGGCCGCCACTCTAGAAAAGGAAGGGAGCTAGGGCTTCTCTAGTGTCTCCCCAGGGGCTTCAGACATCCCTTTATCTTGTGAGATGAAATCGGGCTTGCACTCAATTCACTGCAAGAATTCCGGCCTGATTTAGAGTCAGGGCATCTCGGGGTCGATTCCTGTGGAGGCCATAAATTCAATGTCCCTCTCCCAGACGTACAGCTGCAAAAAACCTCCTCTTTTGGTGCTTGTGGACAGTTGGCATTCCTCTTGATTTGAAGCCAGGAATTACACTCTCACCTCGAGATGATTGTGGGTACACGGGGCTCTTTCTGGTTCCTGCAGTGACCTCAGGATCCCTCTAGACTTGAGAGAGTGTTCCTTGAGTTTCTCTGGAGTGCCATCAAGGAAATCAAGGCTCCTTTCAGGTGTGCCGGAGAGCACGGAATTGCTGTGCACGCAGTGCAGGGGAATCGGGCTTCATCTTGCGGCGAGGGAGGAGTCTCATGGTTTTTCTCGAGTTGCGGCGGGATCCTGGGGTAAAATCTCGAGTTACAACGGGGATGGCCCTTCCAAACACGGGTGTCTTCTGCGACGTCAGGACACCTGTCTAGTTGCGAAGGACCCCTCGGTTGTCTCCTCATGGCTTGAAAGGGCCATAGGAAAACCCCTCGATGTGAGGCGGCAGACCCATTGTCTCTTTCCTGGTGCCACTGGGATCCTGGGATTCCTGTCCATTCTCCAGAGGAGTCAGGCATTTTTTCCTTTGGTATCATTGAACTCCGTGTTCCTCTCGAGCTCTCCAATTGATGGGAGACCGCCTCTCGAGAAAAGGCAGGGTGCTAGGGCTTTCTCTAGTATCTCCCCAGAGGCTTCAGACGTCCCTTTAACTTGTGAGATTAAATCCAGCTTGCACTCAAGTCACTTCAATATTTCCGGCCTGATTTAGAGTCAGGGCATCTCGGGGTCGATTCCTGTGGAGGCCATAAATTCAACGTCCCTCTCCCAGACGTACAGGTGCGAGAAGCCTCCTCTTGTGGTGCATGTGGACAGTTGGCATTCCTCTTGATTTGAAGCCAGGAAATTCGTTCTCACCTCGAGATGATTGGTTGTACATGGAGCTCTTTCTGGTTCCTGCAGTGATCTCAGGATCCTTGTAGACATGAAAGATGGTTCCTTGATATTCTCTGGAGTGCCATCAAGGAAATCAAGGCTCCTTTCGGGTTTCACGGGGAGCATGGAATTGCTGTGCACGCAATACAGGGGAATCGGGCTTGATCTCGCGGCGAGGGGGGAGTCTCATGGTTTTCATCGAGTTGCGGCGGGAACCTGGGGTATATTCTCGAGTTACGGCGGGGATGACCCTTCCAAACACGGGTGTGTTCAGCGACGTCAGGACTTCTGTCTAATTGCGAGCGACCCCTCGGTAGTCTCCTCGCAGCTTGAAAGGGTCATAGGAACACCTCTCGAGGGGAGGCCGCAGACCCAGGTTCCCTTTCCTGTTGCCACTGGGATCCTGGGATTCCTGTCCATATTCCAGAGGAGACAGGCATCGTCGCCTTTGGAATCATTGAACTCCATGTTCCTCTCGAGCTGTCAAATGGAAGGGAGGCTGCCTCTCTAGAAAAGGCAGGGAGCTAGGGCTTTCTCTAGTGTCTCCTGTGGGGATTCAGACATCCCTTTATCTTCTGAGATGAAATTCAGCTTGCACTCAATTCACTGCAAGAATTCCGGCCTGATTTAGAGTCAGGGCATCTCGGGGTCGATTCCAGTGGAGGCCATAAACTCAACGTCCCTCTCCCAGACGTACAGCTGCGAGAAGCCTCCTCTTGTGGTGCTTGTGGACAGTTGGCATTCCTCTTGATTTGAAGCCAGGACATTCGCTCTCACCTCGAGATGATTGGGGGTACACGGAGCACTTTCTGGTTCCTGCAGTGACCTCAGGATCCCTCTAGACTTGAGAGAGTGTTCCTTGAGTTTCTCTGGAGTGCCATCAAGGAAATCAAGGCTCCTTTCGGGTTTGCCGGGGAGCACGGAAATGCTCTGCACGCAGTGCAGGGGAATCGGGCTTCATCTCGCGGCGAGGGGGGAGTCTCATGGTTTTTCTCGAGTTGCGGCGGGAACCTGGGGTAAAATCTCGAGTTACAACGGGGATGGCCCTTCCAAACACGGGTGTCTTCTGCGACGTCAGGACACCTGTCTAGTTGCGAAGGACCCCTCAGTTGTCTCCTCATGGCTTGAAAGGGCCATAGGAAAACCGCTCGATGTGAGGCGGCAGACCCATTGTCCGTTTCCTGGTGCCACTGGGATCCTGGGATTCCTGTCCATTTTCCAGAGGAGTCAGGCATTTTCTCCTTTGATATCATTGAACTCCGTGTTCCTCTCGAGCTCTCCAATTGATGGGAGACCGCCTCTCGAGAAAAGACAGGGTGCTAGGGCTTTCTCTAGTGCCTCCCCAGAGGCTTCAGACGTCCCTTTAACTTGTGAGATTAAATCCAGCTTGCACTCAAGTCACTGCAATAACTCCGGCCTGATTTAGACTCAGGGCATCTCGGGGTCGATTCCTGTGGAGGCCATAAATTCAACGTCCCTCTCCCAGACGTACAGGTGCGAGAAGCCTCCTCTTGTGGCACATGTGGACAGTTGGCATTCCTCTTGATTTGAAGCCAGGAAATTCGCTCTCACCTCGATATGATTGGTTGTACACGGAGCTCTTTCTGGTTCCTGCAGTGACCTCAGGTTCCCTGTAGACATGAGAGATTGTTCCTTGAGTTTCTCTGGAGTGCCATCAAGGAAATCAAGGCTCCTTTCGGGTTTCACGGGGAGCACGGAATTGCTGTGCAAGCAGTGCAGGGGAATCGGGCTTCATCTCGCGGCGAGGGGGGAGTCTCATGGTTTTTATCGAGTTGCGGCGGGAACCTGGGGTATATTCTCGAGTTACGGCGGGGATGGCCCTTCCAAACACGGGTGTGTTCAGCGACGGCAGGACGCCTGTCTACTTGCGAGGGACCCCTCGGGAGTCTCCTCGCGGCTTGAAAGGGCCATAGGAACACCTCTCGAGGTGAGGCCGAAGACCCAGGTTCCCTTTACTGTTGCCCCTGGGATCCTGGGATGCCTGTCCTTTTTCCAGAGGAGTCAGGCATCGTCTCCTTTGGAATCATTGAACTCCGTGTTACTCTCAACCTGTCCAACGGATGTGAGGCAGCCTGTCGAGAAAGGACAAGGTGCTAGGGCATTCTCTAGTGTCTCCCCAGGGGCTTCAGACATCCCTTCATCTTGTGAGATGAAATTCAGCTTGCACTCAAGTCACTGCAGGAATTCCGGCCTGATTGCGAGTCAGGGCATCTCGGGGTCGATTCCAATGGAGGTCTCAAATTCAGCCTTGCTCAACCAGACGTACCGCTGTGAGAAGCCTCCTCTTGTGGTGCTTTTGGACAGTTGGCAATCCTCTTGATTTGAAGCCAGGATATCACCTCTCAGCTTCAGGTGATTCGGAATACACGGAGCTGATTCTGGTTGGTGAAGTGACTTTAGGATCCCTCTAGACTTGAGACAGTGTTCCTGGGTATTCTCTGGAGTGCCATCAAGGAAATCAAGGCTCCTTTCGGGTTTGATGGTGAGCACGCAATTGCTCTGCATGCTGTGCGGGGGAATCGGGCCTCATCTTGCGGCGAGGGGGGAGTCTCATGATTTTTCTCGAGTTGCGGCGGGAACCTGGTGTATATTCTCGAGTTACGACGGGGATGGCCCTTCCAAACACGGGTGGGCTCAGCGACGTCAGGACTCCTTTGTAGTTGCGAGGGACCCCTCGGGAGTCTCCTCGCGGCTTGAAAGGGCCATAGGAAAACCTCTCGAGTTTAGGCGGCAGACCCCTTGTCCCTTTCCTGTTGCCACTGGGATCCTGGGATTCCTGTCCATTTTCCAGAGGAGTCAGGCATCGTCTTCTTTGGTATCATTGAACTCTGTGTTCCTCTCGAGCTGTCCAATGGATGGGAGGCCGCCACTCTAGAAAAGGCAGGGAGCTAGGGCTTTCTCTAGTGTCTCCCCAGGGGCTTCAGACATCCCTTTATCTTGTGAGATGAAATCGGGCTTGCACTCAAGTCACTGCAAGAATTCCGGCCTGATTTAGGGTCAGGGCATCTCGGGGTCGATTCCTGTGGAGGCCATAAATTCAAGGTCCCTCTCCCAGACGTACAGCTGCGAAAAGCCTCCTCTTGTGGTGCTTGTGGACAGTTGGCATTCCTCTTGATTTGAAGCCAGGAAATTCGCTCTCACCTCGAGATGATTGGGGGTACACGGGGCTCTTTCTGGTTCCTGCAGTGACCTCAGGGTCCCTCTAGACTTGAGAGAGTGTTCCTTGAGTTTCTCTGGAGTGCCATCAAGGAAATCAAGGCTCCTTTCGGGTTTGACGGGGAGCACGGAATTGCTCTGCACCCAGTGCCGGGGAATTGGGCTTCATCTCGCGGCGAGGGGAGAGACTCATGGTATTTCTCGAGTTGCGGCGGGAACCTGGGGTATATTCTCCAGGTACGGCGGGGATGGCCCTTCCAAACAGGGGTGTGTTCAGCGACGTCAGGACTCCTGTCTCTTTGCGAGGGACCCCTCGTGAGTCTCCTCGCAGCTTGAAAGGGCCATAGGAAACCTCTCGGTGTGAGGCGGAAGAACCATTGTCCCTTTCCTGTTGCCACTGGGATCCTGGGATTCCTGTCCATTTTCCAGAGGAGTCAGGCATTGTCTCTTTTGGAATCATTGAACTCCGTGTTCCTCTCGAGCTGTCCAATTGATGGGAGGCCGCCTCTCTAGAAAAGGCAGGGAGCTAGGGCTTTCTCTAGTGTCTCCCTAGTGGCTTCAGACATCCCTTTATCTTGTGAGATGAAATCGAGCTTGCACTCAAGTCACTGCAAGAATTCCGGCCTGATTTAGAGTCAGGGCATCTCGGGGTCGATTCCAGAGGAGGCCGTAAAGTCAACGTCCCTCGCCCAGACGTACAGATGTGAGAAGCCTCCTCTTGTGGTGCTTGTGGACAGTTGGCATTCCTCTTGATTTGAAGCCAGGAAATTCGCTCTCACCTCGAGATGATTGGGGGTACACGGAGCTCTTTCTTGTTCTTGCAGTGACCTCAGGATCCCTCTAGACTTGAGAGAGTGTTCCTTGAGTTTCTCTGGAGTGACCTGAAGGAAATCAAGGCTCTTTTCGGGGTTGACGGGGAGCACGGAATTGCTCTGCACGCAGTGCATGTGAATCGGGCTTCAACTCGCGGCGAGGGGGTTGTCTCATGGGTTTTCTCGAGTTGCGGCGGGAACCTGGGTTAAATTCTCGAGTTACGGTGGGGATGACCCTTCCAAACATGGGTGTGTTCAGCGACGTCAGGACCCCTGTCTAGTTGCGAGGGACCCCTCGGTAGTCTCCTCGCGGCTTGAAAGGGCCATAGGAACACCTCTCGAGGGGAGGCCGCAGACCCAGTTTCCCTTTCCTGTTGCCACTGGGATCCTGGGATTCCTGTCCACATTCCAGAGGAGACAGGCATCGTCGCCTTTGGAATCATTGAACTCCGTGTTCCTCTCGAGCTGTCAAATGGCAGGGAGGCTGCCTCTCTTGAAAAGGCAGGGAGCTAGGGCTTTCTCTAGTGTCTCCCCTGGGGATTCAGACATCCCTTTATCTTCTGAGATGAAATTCAGCTTTCACTCATGTCACTGCAAGAATTCCGGCCTGATTGTGAGTCAGGGCATCTCGGGGTCGATTCCAGTGGAGGCCATAAACTCAACGTCCCTCTCCCAGATGTACAGCTGCGAGAAGCCTCCTCTTGTGGTGCTTGTGGACAGTTGGCATTCCTCTTGATATGAAGCCAAGAAATTCGCCTTGACCTCGAGATGATTGGGGGTACACGGAGCTCTTTCTGGTTCCTGCAGTGACCTCAGGATCCCTCTAGACTTGAGAGAGTGTTCCTTGAGTTTCTCTGGAGTGCCATCAAGGAAATCAAGGCTCCTTTTGGGTTTGCCGGGGAGCACGGAATTGCTCTGCACGCAGTGCAGGGGAATCGGGCTTCATCTCGCGGCGAGGGGGGAGTCTCATGGTTTTTCTCGAGTTGCGGCGGGAACCTGGGGTAAAATCTCGAGTTACAACGGGGATGGCCCTTCCAAACACGGGTGTCTTCAACGACGTCAGGACACGTGTCTAGTTGCGAAGGACCCCTCGGTTGTCTCCCGATGCCTTGAAAGGGCCATAGGAAAACCTCTCGATGTGAGGCGGCACACCCATTGTCCGTTTCCTGGTGCCACTGGGATCCTGGGATTCCTGTCCATTTTCCAGAGGAGTCAGGCATTTTCTCCTTTGGTATCATTGAACTCCGTGTTCCTCTCGAGCTCTCCAATTGATGGGAGACCGCCTCTCGAGAAAAGGCAGGGTGTTAGGGGTTTCTCTAGTGTTTCCCCAGAGGCTTCAGACGTCCCTTTAACTTGTGAGATTAAATCCAGCTTGCACTCAAGTCACTGCAATAATTCCGGCCTGATTTAGAGTCAGGGCATCTTGGGGTCGATTCCTGTGGAGGCCATAAATTCAACGTCCCTCTCCCAGACGTACAGGTGCGAGAAGCCTCCTCTTGTGGCACATGTGGACAGTTGGCATTCCTCTTGATTTGAAGCCAGGAAATTCGCTCTCACCTCGAGATGATTGGTTGTACACGGAGCTCTTTCTGGTTCCTGCATTGACCTCAGTATCGCTGTAGACATGAGAGATTGTTCCTTGAGTTTCTCTGGAGTGCCATCAAGGAAATCAAGGCTCCTTTCGGGTTTCACGGGGAGCACGGAATTGCTGTGCACGCAGTGCAGGGGAATCGGGCTTCATCTCGCGGCGAGGGGGGAGTCTCATGGTTTTTATCGAGTTGCGGCGGGAACCTGGGGTATATTCTCGAGTTACGGCGGGGATGGCCCTTCCAAACACGGGTGTGTTCAGCGACGGCAGGACGCCTGTCTACTTGCGAGGGACCCCTCGGGAGTCTCCTCGCGGCTTGAAAGGGCCATAGGAACACCTCTCGAGGTGAGGCCGGAGACCCAGGTTGCCTTTACTGTTGCCCCTGGGATCCTGGGATTCCTGTCCTTTTTCCAGAGGAGTCAGGCATCGTCTCCTTTGGAATCATTGAACTCCGTGTTCCTCTCAAGCTGTCCAATGGATGTGAGGCGGCCTGTCGAGAAAGGACAAGGTGCTAGGGCATTCTCTAGTGTTTCCCCAGGGCCTTCAGACATCCCTTCATCTTGTGAGATGAAATCCAGCTTGCACTCAAGTCACTGCAGGAATCCCGGCCTGATTGCGGGTCAGGGCATCTCGGGGTCGATTCCACTGGAGGCTGCAAATTCAACCTTGCTCAACCAGACGTACCGCTGTGAGAAGCCTCCTCTTGTGGTGCTTGTGGACAGTTGGCAATCCTCTTGATTTGAAGCCAGGAAATCAGCTCTCAGCTTGAGGTGATTCGGAATACACGGAGCTGATTCTGGTTGGTGAAGTGACTTTAGGATCCCTCTAGACTTGAGACAGTATTCCTGGGGTTTCTCTGGAGTGCCATCAAGGATATCAAGGCTCCTTTCGGGTTTGATGGGGAGCACGCAATTGCTCTGCATGCTGTGCGAGGGAATCGGGCCTCATCTCGCGGCAAGGGGGGAGTCTCATGGTTTTTCTCGAGTTGCGGCGGGAACCTGGGGTATATTCTCGAGTTACGGCGGGGATGGCCCTTCCAAACACGGGTGTGTTCAGCGACGTCAGGACTCCTTTCTAGTTGCGAGGGACCCCTCGGAAGTCACGTCGCGGATTGAAATGTCATAGGAACACCTCTCCAGGTGAGGCCGCAGACCCAGGTTCCCTTTCCTGTTGCCACTGGGATCCTGGGATTCCTGTCCACATTCCAGAGGAGATAGGCATCGTCGCCTTTGGAATCATTGAACTCCGTGTTCCTCTCGAGCTGTCAAATGGAAGGTAGGCTGCCTCTCTAGAAAAGGCAGGGAGCTAGGGCTTTCTCTAGTGTCTCCCCTGGGGATTCAGACATCCCTTTATCTTCTGAGAAGAAATTCAGCTTGCACTCAAGTCACTGCAAGAATTCCGGCCTGATTGCGAGTCAGGGCATCTCGGGGTCGATTCCAGTGGAGGCCATAAACTCAACGTCCCTCTCCCAGACGTACAGCTGCGAGAAGCCTCCTCTTGTGGTGCTTGTGGACAGTTGGCATTCCTCTTGATTTGAAGCCAGGAAATTCGCCTTGACCTCGAGATGATTGGGGGTACACGGAGCTCTTTCTGGCTCCTGCAGTGACCTCAGGATCCCTCTAGACTTGAGAGAGTGTTCCTTGAGTTTCTCTGGAGTGCCATCAAGGAAATCAAGGCTCCTTTCGGGTTTGCCGGGGAGCACGGAAATGCTCTGCACGCAGTGCAGGGGAATCGGGCTTCATCTCGTGGCGAGGGGGGAGTCTCATGGTTTTTCTCGAGTTGCGGCGGGAACCTGGGGTAAAATCTCGAGTTACAATGGGGATGGCCCTTCCAAACACGGGTGTCTTCAGCGACGTCAGGACACCTGTCTAGTTGCGAAGGACCCCTCGGTTGTCTCCTCATGGCTTGAAAGAGCCATAGGAAAACCTCTCGATGTTAGGCGGCAGACCCATTTTCCGTTTCCTGGTGCCACTGGGATCCTGGGATTCCTGTCCATTTTCCAGAGGAGTCAGCCATTTTCTCCTTTGGTATCATTGAACTCCGTGTTCCTCTCGAGCTCTCCAATTGATGGGAGACCGCCTCTCGAGAAAAGGCAGGGTGCTAGGGCTTTCTATAGTGTCTCCCCAGAGGCTTCAGACGTCCCTTTAACTTGTGAGATTAAATCCAGCTTGCACTCAAGTCACTGCAATAATTCCTGCCTGATTTAGAGTCAGGGCATCTCGGGGTCAATTCCTGTGGAGGCCATAAATTCAACGTCCCTCTCCCAGACGTACAGGTGCGAGAAGCCTCCTCTTGTGGTTCATGTGGACAGTTGGCATTCCTCTTGATTTGAAGCCAGGAAATTCCCTCTCACCTCGAGATGATTGGTTGTACACGGAGCTCTTTCTGGTTCCTGCAGTGACCTCAGTATCCCTGTAGACTTGAGAGGTAGTTCCTTGAGTTTCTCTGGAGTGCCATCAAGGAAAACAAGGCTCCTTTCGGGTTTCACGGGGAGCACGGAACTGCTGTGCACGCAGTGCAGGGGAATCGGGCTTCATCTCGCGGCGAGGGGGGAGTCTCATGATTTTTATTGAATTGTGGCGGGAACCAGGGGTATATTCTTGAGTTACGACGGGGATGGCCCTTCCAAACACGGGTGTGTTCAGCGACGGCAGGACGCCTGTCTACTTGCAAGGGACCCCTCGGGAGTCTCCTCGCGGCTTGAAAGGGCCATAGGAACACCTCTCGAGGTTAGGCGGCAGACCCCTTGTCCCTTTCCCGTTGCCACTGGGATCCTGGGATTCCTGTCCATTTTCCAGAGGAGTCAGGCATCGTCGCCTTTGGAATCATTGAACTCCATGTTCCTGTCGAGCTGTCCAATGGATGGGAGGCCGCCACTCTAGAAAAGGCAGGGAGCTAGGGCTTTCTCTAGTGTCTCCCCAGGGGCTTCAGTCATCCCTTTATCTTGTGAGATGAAATCGGGCTTGCACTCAAGTCACTGCAAGAATTCCGGCCTGATTTATGGTCAGGGCATCTTGGGGTCGATTCCTGTGGAGGCCATAAATTCAACGTCCCTCTCCCAGACGTACAGCTGCGAAAAGCCTCCTCTTGTGGTGCTTGTGGACAGTTGGCATTCCTCTTGATTTGAAGCCAGGAAATTCGCTCTCACCTCGAGATGATTGGGGGTACATGGGGCTCTGTCTGGTTCCTGCAGTAAGCTCAGGATCCCTCTAGACTTGAGAGAGTGTTCCTTGAGTTTCTCTGGAGTGCCATCAAGGAAATCAAGGCTCCTTTCGCGTTTCACGGGGAGCACGGAATTGCTCTGCACCCAGTGCCGGGGAATCGGGCTTCATCTCGCGGCGAGGGGAGAGACTCATGGTTTTTCTCGAGTTGCGGCGGGAACCTGGGGTATATTCTCCAGTTACGGTGGGGATGGCCCTTCCAAACAGGGGTGTCTTCAGAGACGTCAGGACACTGTCTAGTTGCGAGGACCCCTCGGTTGTCTCCTCATGGCTTGAAAGTGCCATAGGAAAACCTCTCGATGTGAGGCGGCAGACCCATTGTCCGTTTCCTGTTGACACTGGCATCCTGGGATTCCTGTCCATTTTCCATAGGAGTCAGGCATTTTCTCCTTTGGAATCATTGACCTCCGTGTTCCTCTTCAGCTCTCCAATTGATGGGAGACCGCCTCTCTAGAAAAGTCAGGGTGCTAGGGCTTTCGCTAGTGTCTCCCCAGGGGCTTCAGACGTCCCTTTAACTTGTGAGATTAAATCCAGCTTGCACTCAAGTCACTGCAATAATTCCGGCCTGATTTAGAGTCAGGGCATCTCGGGGTCAATTCCTGTGGAGGCCATAAATTCAACGTCCCTCTCCCAGACGTACAGCTGGGAGAAGCCTCCTCTTGTGGTGCATGTGGACAGTTGGCATTCCTCTTGATTTGAAGCCAGGAAATTCGCTCTCACCTCGAGATGATTGGTTGTACACGGAGCTCTTTCTGGTTCCTGCAGTGAACTCAGAATCCCTGTAGTCTTGAGAGATTGCTCCTTGAGTTTCTCTGGAGTGCCACCAAGGAAATCAAGGCTACTTTCGGGTTTCACGGGGAGCACGGAATTGCTGTGCACGCAGTGCAGGGGAATCGGGCTTCATCTCGCGGCGAGGGGGGAGTCTCATTGTTTTTATCGAGTTGCGGCAGGAACCTGGGGTATATTCTCGAGTTACGACGGGGATGGCCCTTCCAAACACGGGTGTGTTCAGCGACGGCAGGACGCCTGTCTACTTGCGAGGGACCCCTCGGGAGTCTCCTCGCGGCTTGAAAGGGCCAAAGGAACACCTCTCGAGGTGAGGCCGCAGACCCAGGTTCCCTTTACTGTTGCCACTGGGATCCTGGGATTCCTGTCCTTTTTCCAGAGGAGTCAGGCATCGTCTCCTTTGGAATCATTGAACTCCGTGTTCCTCTCGAGCTGTCCAATGGATGTGAGGCCGCCTGTCGAGAAAGGACAAGGTGCTAGGGCATTCTCTAGTGTCTCCCCAGGGCCTTCAGACATCCCTTGATATTGTCAGATGAAATCCAGCTTGCACTCAAGTCACTGCAGGAATCCCGGCCTGATTTCGAGTCAGGGCATCTCGGGGTCGATTCCACTGGAGGCCGTAAATTCAACCTTGCTCAACCAGACATACCGCTGGGAGAAGCCTCCTCTTGTGGTGCTTGTGGACAGTTGGCAATCCTCTTGATTTGAAGCCAGGAAATCAGCTCTCAGCTTGAGGTGATTCGGAATACACGGAGCTGATTCTGGTTGGTGAAGTGACTTTAGGATCCCTCTAGACTTGTGACAGTGTTCCTGGGGCTTCTCTGGAGTGCCATCAGGGAAATGAAGGCTCCTTTCGGGTTTGATGGGGAGCACGCAATTGCTCTGCATGCTGTGCAGGGGAATCGGGCCTCATCGCGCGGCGAGGGGGGAGTCTCATGGTTTTTCTCGAGTTGTGCCGGGAACCTGGGGTATATTCTCGAGTTACGGCGGCATGGCCCTTCCAAACACGGGTGTGTTCAGCGACGTCAGGACTCCCTTCTAGTTGCGAGGGACCCCTCGGGAGTCTCCTCGCGGCTTGAAAGGGCCATAGGAAAACCTCTCGAGGTTAGGTGGCAGACCCCTTGTCCCTTTCCCGTTGCCACTGGGATCCTGGGATTCCTGTCCATTTTCCAGAGGAGTCAGGCATCGTCTCCTTTGGAATCGTTGAACTCCGTGTTCCTCTCGAGCTGTCCAATGGATGGGAGGCCACCACTCAAGAAAAGGCAGGGAGCTAGGGCTTTCTCTAGTGTCTCCCCAGGGGCTTCAGACATCCCTTTATCTTGTGAGATGAAATCGGGCTTGCACTCAAGTCACTCCAAGAATTCCGGCCTGATTTAGAGTCAGGGCATCTCGGGGTCGATTCCACTGGAGGCCGCAAATTCAACCTCCCTCAACCAGACGTACAGCTGCGAAAAGCCTCCCTTTGTGGTGCTTGTGGACAGTTGGCATTCCTCTTGATTTGAAGCCAGGAAATCAGCTCTCAGCTCGAGATGTTTCGGAATACACGGAGCTGTTTCTGGTTGGTGAAGTGACTTTAGGATCCCCCTAGACTTGAGATTGTTCCTGGGGTATCTCTGGAGAGCCATCAAAGAAATCAAGGCTCTTTTCGGGTTTGATGGGGAGCATGCAATTGCTCTGCATGCGGTGCAGTGGAATCGGGCCTCATCTCGTGGCGAGGGGGGAGTCTCATGGTTTCTCTCGAGTTGGGGCGGGAACTTGGAGTATATTCACGAGTTACGACGGGGATGGGCCTTCCAAACACGGGTGTGTTCAGCGACGTCAGGACTCCTGTCTAGTTGCGAGGGACCCCTCGGGAGTCTCCTCTCGGCTTGATAGAGCTATAGGAAAGCCTCTCGAGGTGAGGCGGCAGACCCATTGTCCCTTTCCTGTGCCACTGGTATCCTTGGATTCCTGTCCATTTTCCAGAGGAGTAAGGCATCGTCTCCTTTGGAATCATTGAACTCCGTGTTCCTCTCAAGCTGTCAAAATGTTGGTAGGCCGCCTCTCTCGAAAAGGCAGGAAGGTAGGGCTTTCTCTATTGTCTCGCCAGGGGCTTCAGACATCCTTTTATCTTGTGAGATGAAACCCAGCTTGCACTCAAGTCACTGCATGAATTCCGGCTTGATTTAGAGTCAGGGCATCTCGGGGTCGATTCCACTGGAGGCGGCAATTTCAACCTCCCTCAACCAGACGTACAGCTGCGAGAGCCTCCTCTTGTGGTGCTTGTGGACAGATGGCATTCCTCTTGATTTGAAGCCAGGAAATCAGCTCTCAGCTCGAGATGATTCGGAATACACGGGCCTGTTTCTGGTTGGTGAAGTGACTTTAGGATCCCTCTAGACTTGAGACAGTGTTCCTGGGGTTTCTCTGGAGTGCCATCAAGGAAATCAAGGCTCCTTTCGGGTTAGATAGGGAGAAGGCAATTGCTCTGCATGCTGTGCAGGCGAATCGGGCCTCATCTCTCGGGGAGGGGGGAGTCTCATGGTTTTTCTCGAGTTGCGGCGGGAAACTGGGGTATATTCTCGAGTTACGACAGGGATGGCCCTTCCAAACACGGGTGTGTTCAGCGACGTCAGGACTCGTGTTTAGTTGCGAGGGACCTCTCAGCAGTCTCCTCACCGTTTGAAAGGGCCATAGGAACACCCCTCGTGTTGAGGCGGCAGACCCAGGGTCCCTTTCCTGTTGCCAATGGGATCCTGGGATTCCTGCCCATTATCCAGTGGAGTCAGGCATAGTTTCCTTTGGAATCATTGAACTCCGTGTTCCTCTTGAGCTGTCCAATGGATGGGAGGCAGCCTGTCGAGAAAGGGCAGGGAGCTAGGGCTTCTCTCGTGTCTCCTCAGGGGTTTCAGACATCCCTTCAACTTGTGAGATGAAATCCAGCTTGCATTCAAGTCACTGAATAAATTCTGGCCTGATTTTGAGTCAGGGCATCTCGGGGTGGATTCCACTGGAGGCCGTAAGTTCAACCTCCCTCTCCCAGATGTACAGCTGAGAGAAGCCTCCTCTTGTGGTGCTTGTGGACAGTTGGCATTCCTCTTGATTTGAAGCCAGGAAATCAGCTCTCAGCTCGAGATGATTGGGGGTACACGGAGCTCTTTCTGGCTGGTGCAGTGACACTAGGATCCCTCTAGACTTGAGACAGTGTTCCTGGGGATTCTCTGGAGTGCCATCAAGGAAATCAAGGCTCCTTTCGGGTTTGATGGGGAGCATGGAATTGCTCTGCACGCAGTGCAGGGGAATCGGGACTCATCTAGCGGCGAGGGCGGAGCTTCATGGTTTTTCTCGAGTTGCGGCGGGAACCTGGGTTATATTCTCGAGTTACGATGGGGATGGCCCTTCCAAACATGGGTGTGTTCAGCAACATCAGGACTCCTGTTTATTTGGGAGGGACCCCTCGGGAGTCTCCTTGCGACTAGAAAGGGCCATAGGACCACCTCTCGAGGTGAGGCAGCAAACCCAGGTTCCCTTTCCTGTTGCCACTGGGATCCTGGGATTCCTGTCCATTTTCCAGAGGAGTCAGACATGGTCTCCTTTGGAATCATTGAACTCCGTGTTCCTCTCGAGCTGTCCAATAGATGGGATGCTGGCTGTTGAGAAGGGGCCGCGATCTAGGGCTTTCTCTCGT
Source organism: Muntiacus reevesi (assembly GCF_963930625.1). NCBI lineage: Eukaryota > Metazoa > Chordata > Mammalia > Artiodactyla > Cervidae > Muntiacus > Muntiacus reevesi. The sequence continues at coordinate 1,731,144 of NW_027078014.1, forward strand.
GTCTCCGCAGGGGCTTCAGACATCCCTTAATCCTGTGAGATGAAATCCAGCTTGCACTCAAGTCAGTGGAAGAATTCCGGCCTGATTTCGAGTCAGGGCATCTCGGGGTCTGTTCCACAGGAGGCCGCAAATTCAACCTCCCTCTGCCAGACGTACAGCTGCACGAAGCCTCCTTTTTTGGTGCTTGTGGACAGTTGGCATTCCTCTTGATTTGAAGCCAGGAAATCAGCTCTCACTTCGTGATGATTAGGGGTACACGTTGCTCTTTCTGGTTCCTGCAGTGACCTTAGGATCCCTCTAGACTTGAGACAGTGTTCCTGGAGTTTTTCTGGAGTGCCATCAAGGAAATCAAGGTTCATTTCAGGTTTGATGGGGAGCACGGAATTGATCTGCAGGCAGTGCAGGGGAATCGGGCCTCCTCTCGTGGCGAGGGGGGAGTATCACGGTTTTTCTCGACTTGCGGCGGGAACCTGGTGTATATTCTCGAGTTACGACGGGGATGGCCCTTCCAAACACGGGTGAATTCACTGACATCAAAACTCCTGTCTAGTTGCGAGGGACTACTTGTTAGTCTCCTCGCGGCTTGAAAGGGCCATAGGAACAGCTCTCGAGGTGAGGCGGCAGCCCCAGTGTCCCTCTCCTGTTGCCACTGGGATCCTGGGATTCCTGTCCATTTTCCAGAGGAGTCAGGCATCCTCCCCTGTGGAATCATTGAACTGCGTGTTGCTGTCGAGCTGCCGAATGGATGGAAGGACCCCTGTCGAGAATGGCCAGGGACCTCGGGCTTTCTCTAGTGTCTCCGCAGGGTATTCAGACATCCCTTCATCTTGTGAGTTGAAATCCAGCTTGCACTCAAGTCACTGCAGGAATTCTGGCCTGATTTCGAGTCAGGGCATCTCAGGGTCGATTCCATTTAGGCCGCAAATTCAACCTCCCTCTCCCAGAGGTACAGCTGTGAGAAGCCTCCTCTTGTCGTGCTTGTAGACAGTTGGCATTCCTCTTGATTTGAAGCCAGGAGATCAGCTCTCACCTCGAGATGATTGGGGATACACGGAGCCGTTTCCTGTTCGTGAGGTGACTTTAGGTTCCCTCTAGCATTGAGACAGTGTTCCTGGGGTTTCTCTGGAGTGCCATGAAGGAAATCAAGGCTCCTTTTGGGTTTGATGGGGAACACGGAATTGCTCTGCACGAAGAGCAGCGGAATCGGGCCTCATCTCGGGGTGAGGGGGGAGTCTCATGGTTTTTCTCGAGTTGCGACGGGAACCTGGGGTATATTCTCGAGTACGACGGGGATGGCCCTTCCAAACATGGGTGTGTTCAGCGACGTCAGGACTCCCGTCTAGTTGTGAGGGACCGATCGTGCGTCTCCTCGCGGATTGAAAGGGCCATAGGAACAACTCTCGAGGTGAGGCTGCAGACCCAAGGTCAGTTTCCTGTTGCCAATGGAATCCTGGGATTCCTGTCCATTTTCCAGAGGAGTCAGGCACCGTCTCCTTTGGAATCATTGAACTCCGTGTTACTGTCAAGCTGCCCAATGGATGGGCGTACGCCTGTCGAGAATGGCCAGTGGTTAGGGCTTTATCTAGTGTCTCCACAGGGTCTTCTTACATCCCTTCATCTTGTGAGATGAAATCCAGCTTGCACTCAAGTCACTGCAGCCATTCCGGCCTGATTTCGAGTCAGGGCATCTCGGGGTCGATTCCAGTGGAGGCCGCAAATTCAACATCCCTCTCCCTGACGTACACGTGAGAGACGCCTCCTCTTGTGGTTCTTGTGGAGAGTTGGCATTTCTCTTGATTTGAAGCCAGGAAATCAGCTCTCACCTCGAGATGATTGGGGGTACACGGAGCTCTTTCTGGTTCCTGCAGTGACCTCAGGATCCCGCTTGACTTGAGAAAGTGTTGCTAGGGTTTCTCTGGAGTGCCATCAAGGAAATCAGGGTCCGTTCGGGTTTGATGGGGAGCACGGAATTGCTCTGCATGCAGTGCAGGGGAATCGGGCCTCATCTCGCGGCGAGGGGGGAGTCTCATGGTTTTTCTCGAGTTGACGCGTGAACCTGGGGTATAATTTCGAGTTACGACGGGGATGGCCGTTCTAAACACGGCTGTGTTCAGCGACGTCAGGCCTCCTGTCTAGTTGCTTGGGACCCCTCTGGAGTCTCCTTGCGGCTTGAAAGGGCCATAGGAACACCTCTCGAAATGAGGCGGCAGACCAGGGTCCCTTTCCTGTTGCCACTGGGATCCTGGGTTTCCTGTCCATTTTCCAGAGGAGTCAGGCATCGTCTCCATTGGAATCATTGAACTCCGTGTTCCTCTCGAGCTGTCCAGTGGATTGGAGGCTGACTGTAGAGAAAGGGCAGGGAGCTAGGGCTTTCTCTAGTGTCTCCCCAGGGTCTTCAGACATCCCTTCATCGTGTGAGATGAAATCCAGCTTGCACTCATGTCACTGCAGGAATTCCGGCCTGATTTCTAGTCAGGGCATCTCGGGGTCGATTCCACTGGAGGCCGCAAATTCAACCCCTCTCTCCCAGAAGTACAGCTGAGAGAAGCCTCCTATTGTGTTGCGTGTAGACAGTTGGCATTGCTCTTATTCTGAAGCCAGGAAATGAGCTCTCACCTCGAGATGATTGGGAGTACACGGAGCACTTTCTGGTTGCTGCATTGATCAGGATCGCTCTTGACTTGAGACAGTGTTCCTGTGGTTTCTCTGGAGTGCCATCAAGGAAATCAAGGCTCCTTTCGGGTTTGATGGGGAGCACGGAATTGCTCTGCACGCAGTGCAGTGGAATCGGGCCTCATCTCACGGCGAGGGGGGAGTCTCATGGTTTTTCTCGAGTTGCGACGGTAACCTGGGGTATATTCTCGACTTACGACGGGGATGGCCCTTCCAAACACGGGTGTGTTCAGCGACGTCAGGACTCCTGTCTAGTTGCGAGGGACCCCTCGGGAGTCTCCTCGCAGCTTGAAAGGACCATAGGAACACCTCTCGATGTGAGGCGGCAGACCCAGGGTCCCTTTCCTGTTGCCACTGGGATCCTGGGATTCCTGTCAATTTTCCAGAGGAGTCAGGCATCGTCTCCTTTGGAATCATTGAACTCCGTGTTCCTCTTGAGCTGTCAAATGGATGGGAGGCCGCCTGTCGAGAAAGGACAGCGAGCTAGGGCTTTCTAGTGTCTCCCCAGGGGCTTCAGACATCCCTTCATCTTGTGAGATGAAACCCAGCTTGCACTCAATCACTGCAGGAATTTCGACCTGATTTCGAGTCAGGGCATCTCGGGTCGATTCCACTGGAGGCCGCAAATTCAACCTCCCTCTCCCAGATGTATAGCTGTGAGAATCCTCCTCTTGTGGTGCTTGTAGACATTTCGGATTAATCTTGATTTGACGCCAGGAAATCAACTCTCACCTCGAGATGAATGGGCGTACACGGAGCTCTTTCTGATTGCTGCACTGACCTCAGGATCCCTCTTGACTTGAGACAGTGTTCCTGGGATTTCTCTGGAGTGCCATGAAGGAAATCAAGGCTCCTTTCGGGTTTGACGGGGAGCACGGAATTGCTCTGCCTGCAGTGCAGGGCTATCGGGCCTCACCTCACGGTGAGGGGGGTGTCTCATGGTTTTCTCAAATTGGGGCCGGAACCTGGGGTATATTCTCGAGTTAGGACAGGGATGGCCCTTCCAAACACGGGTGTGTTCAGCGAAGTCAGGACACCTGTCTAGTTGTGAGGGACCCCTAGGGAGTTTCCTCGCGACTTGAAAGGGCCATAGGAACACCTCTCGATGTGAGGCAGCAGGCCCAGGTTCCCTTTCCTGTTGCCACTGGGATCCTGGGATTCCTGTCCATTTTCCAGAGGAGTCAGGCATCGTCTCCTTTGGAATCATTGAACTCCGTGTTCCTCTCCAGCTGTCCAATGGATGGGAGGCCGCCTGTTGAGAAGCACTAGCGAGCTAGGGCTTTCTCTCGTGTCTCGCCAGAGGCTTCAGAAATCCCTTCATCTTGTCAAATGAAATTCAGCTTGCACTCAAGTCACTGCAGGAATTCGGGCCTGATTTCGAATCAGGCATCTCGGAGTCGATTACACTGGAGTCCGCAAATTCAACCTCCATCTCCCACACGAACAGCTGCGTGAAGCCTCCTCTTGTGGTGCTTGTAGACAGTTGGAATTCCTCTTGATTTGAAGCCAGGAGATCAGCTCTCAGCTAGAGATGATTAGGAATACACGGAGCTGTTTCTGCTTGGTGAAATGACTTTATGATCCCTCTAGACTTGAGACAGTGTTTCTGGGGTTTCTCTGGAGTGCCATCAAGGAAATCAAGGCTCATTTCGGGTTTGATGGGGAACACAGGAATTGCTCTTCATGCAGTGCAGTTTAATCGGGACTCATCTCGCGGCGAGGGGTGGTGTGTCATGCTTTTTCTCGAGTTGCGGCGGGAATTGGGGTATATTCACGAGTTACTTCGGGGATGGCCCTTCCAAACACGGGTGTGTTCAGCGACGTCAGGACTCCTTTCTAGTTGCGAGGGACCCCTCGGGAGTCTCCTCGCGGCTTGACAGGGCCATAGGAACACCTCTCGATGTGAGGCGGCAGACCTAGTGTCCCTTTCCTGTTGCCACTGGGATCCTGGGATTCCTGTCCATTTTCCAGAGGAGTCAGGCATCGTCTCCTTTGGAATCATTGAACTCCGTATTGCTGTCGAGCTGCCCAATGGATGGGAGGACACCTGTCGAGAATGGCCAGGGAGCTAGGGCTTTCTCTAGTGTCTGCCCAGGGGCTTCAGACATCCCTTCATCTTCTGAGATGAAATCCAGCTTGCACTCAAGTCACTGCAGGAATTTCGGCCTGATTTCGAGTCAGGGCATCTCGGGGTCGATTCCACTGGAGGCCGCAAATTCAACGTCCATCTCCCAGACGTACAGCTGAGTGAAGCCTCCTTTTGTGGTGCTTGTGGACAGTTGTCATTCCTCTTGATTTGAAGTCAGGAAATCAGCACTCACCTAGAGATGATTGGGGGTACACGGAGCACATTCTGGTTGCTGCAGTGACCTCAGGATCCCTCTTGACTTGAGACAGAATTCCTGGGGTTTCTCTGGAGTGCCATCAAGGAAATCAAGGCTCCTTTCGGGTTTAATGGGGAGCATAGAATTGGAAGCTATGGCGTTTTCTAGTGTCTCCCCAGGGGCTTCGGACATCCCATCATCTTGTGAGATGAAATCCAGCTTGCACTCAAGTCAGTGCCGGAATTCCGGCCTGATTTCGAGTCAGGGAATCTAGGGGTCGATTCCACTGGAGGCCGCAAATTCAACCTCCCTCTCCCAGACGTACAACTGCGAGAAACCTCCTCTTGTGGTGCTTGTGGACAGTTGGCATTCGTCTTGGTTTGAAGCAAGGAAATCAGCTCTCACCATTGGATGATTGGGGATACACGGAGCTGTTTCTGGTTGGTGCAGTGACTTTAGGATCCCTCTAGACCTGTGAGAGTGTTCCTGGGGTTTGTCTGGAGTGTCCCCAAGGAAATCAAGGCTCCTTTTGTTTTTGATGGGGAGCACGGAGTTGCTCTGCATGCAGTGCAGCGGAATCAGGACTCATCTCGCGACGAGGGAGGTGTCTCATGGTTTTTTCCCGAGTTGCGGAGGGATCCTGGGGTATATTCTCGAGTTACGACGGGGATGGTCCTTCCAAACACGGGTGTGTTCAGCGACGTCAGGAGTCCTGTCTATTTGCGGCGGACCCATCAGGAGTCTCCTTGTGACTTGAAAGCGCCGTAGGAAAACCTCTCGAGGTGAGGAGGCAGACCCAGGTTTCCTTTCCTGTTGCCACTGGGATCCTGGGATACCTGTCCATTTTCCAGAGGAGTGAGACATCATCTCCTTTGTAATCATTGAACTCCGTTTTCCTCTCGAGGTGTCCAATGGATGGGAGGCCGACTGTTGAGAAGGGGCAGCGAGCTAGAGCTTTCTCTCGTCTCTCCCCAGGGGTTTCAGATATCCCTTCATCTTGTGAGAAGAAATCCAGCTTGCAGTCAAGTCAGTGCAACAATTTCGGCCTGAATTCATGTCAGGGCATCTCGGGGTCGATTCCAGTGGAGGCCACAATTTCAATGTTCCTCTCCCAGACGTACAGCTGCGAGAAGCCTCCTCTTGTGGTGCTTGTGTACAGTTGGCATTCCTCTTGATTTGAAGCCAGGAAATCAGCTCTCACCTCGAGATGAGTGGGGCTACATGCAGCTCTTTCTGGTTCCTTCAGTGACCTCAGGATCACTCTTGACGTGAGACAGTGTTCCTGGTGTTTCTCTGGAGTGCCGTCAAGGAAATCAAGGGTCATTTCTGGTTTGATGGGGAGCACGGAATTGGTCTGCACGCAGTGCGGTGGAATCCGGTCTCATCTCGGGGCGAGGGTGGGGTCTCATGTTTTTTCTCGAGTTGCAGCGGGAACCTGGGGTGTATTCTTGAGTTACGACGGGGATGGCACTTCCAAACACGGGTGTGTTCAGTGACATCAGGACTCCTGTCTGGTTGCGAGGGATCCCTCGGGAGTCTCCACGTGGCTTGAAAGGGCCATAGGAACACGTCTCGACGAAAGGCGGCAGACCCAGGGTCCCTTTCCTGTTGCCACTGGGATACTGGGATTCCTGTCCATTTTCCAGAAGAGTCAGGCATCGTCTCTTTTGGAATCTTTGAACTCCATGTTCTTCTCGAGCTGTCCAATGGATGGGAGGCCGCCTGTCGAGAAAGGGCAGGGTGCTAGGGCATTCTCTAGTGTCTCCCCAGGGGCTCCAGACATCCCTTCATCTTGTGAGATTAAATCCAGCTTGGACTCAAGTCACTGCAGGAATTCCGGCCTGATTTCGAGTCAGGGCATCTCTGGGTCGATTCCACTGGAGGCCGCAATTTAACCTCCCTGTCCGAGACGTACAGCTGCGAGAAGCCTCCTCTTGTGCTTGTAGACAGTTGGAAATCCTCTTGATTTGAAGCCAGGAATACAGCTCTCACCTCGAGATGATTGGGGATACATCGAGCTGTTTCTGGTTGCTGCAGTGAATTTAGGATCCCTCTAGCCTTGACACAGTGTTCCTGGAGTTTCTCTGGAGTGACATCAAGGAAATCAAGGCTCCTTTCGGGTTTGATGGGGAGCACGGAATTGCGCTGCACACAGTGCAGGGGAATCGGGCCTCATCTCGCGGTGAGGGGGGAGTCTCATGGTTTTTCTCGAGTTGTGGCGGGAACCAGGGGTATATTCTCGAGGTACGACGGGGATGGCCCTTCCAAACACGGGTGTGTTCAGCGACGTCAGGACTTCTGTCTAGTTGCGAGGGACTCCTCGGGAGTCTCCTCCCAGCTTGAATGGGCCATAGGAACACCTCTCGAGGTTAGTCGGCAGACTCAGGGTCCCTTTCCTGTTGCCACTGGGATCCTGGGATTCCTGTCCATTTTCCAGAAGAGTCAGGCATCGTCTCCTTTGGAATCATTGAACTCTGTGTTACTCTCGCGCTGCCCAATGGATGGGAGGACGTCTGTCGAGAATGGCCAGGGAGCTAGGGCTTTCTCAAGTCTCTCCCCAGGGGCATCAGATATCCCTTTATCTTGTGAGATGAAGTCCAGCTTGCACTCAAGTCACTGCAGGAATTCCGGCCTGATTTCGAGTCAGGGCATCTCGGGGTCAGTTCCACTGGATGCCGCAAATTCAACGTCCCTCTCCCAGATGAACAGCTGAGTGAAGCCTCCTCTTGTGGTGCTATTGGACAGATGGCATTCCTCTTGATTTGAAGCCAAGAAATCAGCTCTCACCTCGAGATGATTGGGGATACACGGAGCTCTTTCGTTTTCCTGCAGTGACCTCAGGATCCCTCTAGACTTGAATAAGTGTTCCTTGAGTTTCACTGGAGTGCCATCAAGGAAATCAAGGCTCATTTCGTGTTTGATGGGGAGCACGGAATTGCTCTGCATGCAGTGCAGGGGAATTGGGCCTCATCTCCTGGCGAGGGTGGAGTCTCATGGTTTTTCACGAGTTGCGGCGGGAACCTGGCGTATATTCTCGAGTTAGGACGGGGATGGACCTTCCAAACACGGGTGTGTTCAGCGACATCAGGACTCCTGTCTAGTTGCGAGGGACCACTCGGGAGTTTCCTCGCGGCTTGAAAGCGCCATAGGATCACCTGTCGAGGTGAGGCGGCAGACCCAGTGTCCCTTTACTGTTGCCCTTTGGATCCTGGGATTCCTGTCCATTTTCCAGAGGAGTCAGACATCGTCTCCTTTGGAATCATTGAAGTCCGTGTTCCTCTGGAGATTTCCAATGGATGGGAGCCCGCCTGTCGAGAAAGGGCAGGGAGCTAGGGCTTTCTCTAGTGTCTCCCCAGGGTCTTCAGACATCCCATCATTATGTGAGATGAAATCCAGCTTGCACTCAAGTCACTGCAGGATTTCTGGCCTGATTTCCAGTCAGGGCATCTCGGGTTCGATTCCACTGGAGGCCGCAAATTCAACCTCTCTCTCCCAGATGTAGAACTACGAGAAGCCTCCTCTTGTGGTGCTTGTGGACAGTTGGCATTCCTCATGATTTGAAGCCAGGAAATCAGCTCTCACCTCGAGGTGTTTGGGGGTACACGGAACACTTTCTGCTTGCTGCAGTGACCTCAGGATCCCTCTTGTCTTGAGACAGTGTTCCAGGGGTTTCTCTGGAGTGCCATCAAGGAAATCTAGGCTCCTTTCGGGTTTGATGGGAAGCATGGCATTGCTCTGATGCAGTGCAGCGGAATCAGGACTCATCTCGCGGTGCGGGGGTAGTCTCATGGTTTTTCTCGAGTTGCGGTGGGAACCTGTGGTATATTCTGGAGTTACGACGGGGATGGCCCTTCCAAACACGGGTGTGTTCAGCGACATCAGGATTCCTGTCTAGTTGCAGGGACCCCTCGGGAGTCTCCTCGGGGCTTGAAAGTGCCATAGGACCACCTCTCGAGGTGAGGCAGTAGACCCAGGTTCCCTTTCCTGTTGCCACTGGGATTTTGGTATTCCTGTCCATTTTCCAGCGGAGTCAGACATCACCTCCTTTGGAATCACTGAACTCCGTGTTCCTCTCGAGCTGTCGAAAGGATGGGAGGCCGCCTGTTGAGAAGGGTAAGCGAGCTAAGGTTTTCTCTCGTGTCTCCCCAGGGGCTTTAGACATCCCGTGATCTTGTGAGATGAAATCGAGCTTCCACTCAAGTCACTGCAGGAATTCCGGCCTGAATTCCAGTGAGGGCATCTCGGGGTCGATTCCACTGGAGACCGAAAATTCAACGTCCCTCTCCCAAACATACAGCTGAGAGAAGCCTCCTCCTGTGGTGCTTGTGGACAGTTGGCATTCCTCTTGATTTGAAGCCAGGAAATCAGCTCTCATCTCGAGATGATTGGGGGTACACGGAGCTCTTTCTGGTTGCTGCAGTGACCTCAGGATCGCTCTTGACTTGAGACAGAGTTCCTGGGTTTTCTCTGGAGTGCCATCAAGGAAATCAAGGCTCCTTTAGGGTTTGATGGGGAGCACGGAATTGCACTGCATGCAGTGCAGGAGAATCAAGCCTCATCTCGCGATGAGGGGGGAGACGCATGGTTTTTATCGAGTTGTGGCGGGAACCTGGGGTATATTCACGAGTTACGACGGGGATGACCCTTCCAAGCTCGGGTTTGTCCAGCGATGTGAGGACTCCAGTCTAGTTGCGAGGGATCCCTCGGCCATCTCCTCGCACCTTGAAAGGGCCATAGGAACACCTCTCCAGGTGAGGCGGCAGACCCAGTGACCCTTTCCTGTTGCCCCTGGGATCCTGGGATTCCTGCCCTTTTCCAGAGGAGTCAGGCATCGTCTCCTTTAGAATCATTGACCTCCGTGTTCCTCTCGAGCTGTCCAATGGATGGGAAGCCGTCTGTCGAGAAAGGGCAGGCAGCTAGGGCTATCTGTAATGTCTCCCCAGGGGCTTCAGACATCTCTTCATCTTGTGAGATGAAATCCAGCTTGCACTCAAGTCACTGCAGGAATTCCGGCCTGATTTCGAGTCAGGGCCTCTCGGGGTCAATTCCAATGGGGGCCGCAAATTCAACCTCCCTCTCCCAGATGTACAGTTGCAAGAAGCCTCCTCTTGTTGTGCTTGTAGACAGTTGGCATTCCTCTTGATTTGAAGCCAGGAAATCAGCTCTCACCTAGAGATGATTGGGGATACACTGAGCTGTTTCTGGTTGGTGCAGTGACTTTAGGATCCCTCTAGACTTGAGACAGTGTTCCTGGGTCTTCCCTGGAGTGCCATCAATGAAATCAAGAGTCCTTCGGGTTTGACGGGGAGCACGGAATTGTTCTGCTCGCAGTGCGGCTGAATCGGGCCTCATCTCCTGGTGAGGGGGAGTCTCATTGTTTTTCTCGAGTTGCGGTAGGAACATGGGTTATATTCTCGAGTTACGACATGCAGGGCCCTTCCAAACACGGGTGTGTTCAGCGACGTCAGGACTCCTGTCTAATTGCGAGGGACTCCTCGGGAGTCTCCTCCCAGCTTGAATGAGCCATAGGAACACCTCTCGAGGTGAGGCGGCAGACCCAGGGTCCCTGTCCTGTTGCCACTGGGATCCTGGGATTCCTGTCCATTTTCCAGAAGAGTCAGGCATCGTCTCCTTTGGAATCATTGAACTCTGTGTTACTCTCGCGCTGCCCAATGGATGGGAGGACATCTGTCGAGAATGGCCAGGGAGCTAGGGCTTTCTCTAGTCTCTCCCCAGGGGCATCAGATATCCCTTTATCTTGTGAGATGAAATCCAGCTTGCACTCAAGTCACTGCAGGATTTCCAGCCTGATTTCGAGTCAGGGCATCTCGGGGTCAGTTCCACTGGATGCCGCAAATTCAACGTCCCTCTCCCAGATGAACAGCTGAGAGAAGCCTCCTCTTGTGGTGCTATTGGACAGTTGGCATTCCTCTTGATTTGAAGCCTAGAAATCAGCTCTCACCTCGAGATGATTGGGGATACACGGAGCTCTTTCGTTTTCCTGCAGTGACCTCAGGATCCCTCTAGACTTGAATAAGTGTTCCTTGAGTTTCTCTGGAGTGCCATCAAGGAAATCAAGGCTCGTTTCGTGTTTGATGGGGAGCACGGAATTGCTCTGCATGCAGTGCAGGGGAATTGGGCCTCATCTCCTGGCGAGGGGGGAGTCTCATGGTTTTTCTCGAGTTGCGGCGGGAACCTGGCGTATATTCTCGAGTTACGGCGGGGATGGCCCTTCCAAACACGGGTGTGTTCAGCGACGTCAGGACTCCTGTCTAGTTGCGAGGGACCACTCGGGAGTTTCCTCGCGGCTTGAAAGCGCCATAGGAACACCTGTCGAGGTGAGGCGGCAGACCCAGTGTCCCTTTACTGTTGCCCTTTGGATCCTGGGATTCCTGTCCATTTTCCAGATGAGTCAGGCATCGTCTCCTTTGGAATCATTGAAGTCCGTGTTCCTCTGGAGATTTCCAATGGATGGGAGCCCGCCTGTCGAGAAAGGGCAGGGAGCTAGGGCTTTCTCTAGTGTCTCCCCAGGGTCTTCAGACATCCCATCATTATGTGAGATGAAATCCAGCTTGCACTCAAGTCACTGCAGGATTTCTGGCCTGATTTCGATTCAGGGCATCTCGGGGTCGATTCCACTGGAGGCCGCACATTCAACCTCTCTCTCCCAGATATAGAACTACGAGAAGCCTCCTCTTGTGGTGCTTTTGGACAGTTGGCATTCCTCTTGATTTGAAGCCAGGAAATCAGCTCTCACCTCGAGGTGATTGGGGGTGCACGGAGCACTTTCTGCTTGCTGCAGTGACATCAGGATCCCTCTTGACTTGAGACAGTGTTCCAGGGGTTTCTCTGGAGTGCCATCAAGGAAATCTAGGCTCCTTTCGGGTTTGATGGGAAGCATGGAATTGCTCTGATGCAGTGCAGGGGAATCGGGCCTCATCTCACGCCGAGGCGGGATTCTCATTGTTTTTCTCCAGTTGTGGCGGGAACCTAGGGTATATTCTCGAGTTAAAACGGGGATGGCCCTTCCAAACACGGGTGTTTTCAGCGACTTCGGGCTTCCTGTCTAGTTGCGAGGGACCCCTCGGGAGTCTCCTTGCGACTTGAAAGGGCCATAGGAACACCTCTGGAGGTGAGACGGGAGACCCAGGGTCCCTTTCCTGTTGCCACTGGGATCCTGGGATTTCTCTCCACTTTTCAGAGGAGTCAGGCATCATCTCTTTGGAATCATTGAACTCCGTGTTCCTCTCGCGCTGCCCAATGGATGGGAGGAGCTCTGTCGAGAATAGCCAGGGAGCTAGGACTTTCTCTAGTGTCTCCCCAGGGGCATCAGACAACCCTTTATCTTGTGAGATGAAATCCAGCTTGCACTCAACTGACTGCAGGAATTCCGGCCTGATTTCCAGTCAGGACATCTCGGGGTCAATTCCACTGGATGCCGCAAATTCAATGTCCCTCTCCCAGATGTACAGCTGTAAGGAGCCTCCTCTTGTGGTGCTATTGGACAGTTGGCATTCCTCTTGATATGAAGCCAGGAAATCAGCTCTCACCTCGAGATGATTGGGGGTACACGGAGCTCTTTCGTTTTCCTGCAGTGACCTCAGGATCCCTCTAAACTTGAAACAGTGTTCCTGGAGTTTCTCTGAAGTGCCATCAAGGAAATCAAGGCTCATTTCGTGTTTGATGGGGAGCACGGAATTGCTCTGCATGCAGTGCAGGGGAATCGGGCCTCAACTCGTGGCGAGGGGGGAGTCTCATTGCTTTTCTGGAGTTTCGGCGGGAACCTGGGTTACATTCTCAAGTTACGACGGGGATGGCCCTTCCAAACACGGGTGTGTTCAGCGACGTCAGAACTCCTGTCTAGTTGGGAGAGAGCCCTCGGAAGTCTCCTCGCGGCTTGAAAGGGCCATAGGAACACCTCTCGAGGTGAGGCGGCAGACACAGTTTACCTTTCCTGTTGCCACTGGGATCCTGGGATTCCTGTCCATTTTCCAGAGGAGCAGGCATCGTCTACTTGGAATCATTCAACTCCGTGTTCCTCTCCAACTGTCCAATGGATGAGAGGCCACCTGTTGAGAAGGGCAGCGAGATAGGGCTTTCTCCCGTTTCTCCCCAGGGGCTTCAGACATCCCTTCATCTTGTGAGATGAAATCCAGCTTGCACTCAAGTCAGTGCAGGGATTCCGGCCTGATTTCGAGTCAGGGCATCTCGTGGTCGATTCCACTGGAGGCCGCAAATTCAACCTCCCTCTCCCAGACGTACAGCTGCGAGAAGCCTCCTCTTGTGGTGCTTGTAGACAGTTGGCATTCCTCTTGATTTGAAGCCAGGAAATCAGCTCTCACCGCGAGATAATTGGGGGTACACGGAGCTCTTTGTCGTTCCTGCAGTGACGTCAGGATCCCTCTAGAATAGAGAGAGTGTTCGTGGAGATTCTCTGGAGTGCCATCTAGGAAATCAAGGCTCATTTTGGGCTTGATCGGGAGCACGGAATTGCTCTGCATGCAGTGCAGGGGAATCGGGGCTCATCTATTGGTGAGGGGGGTGTCTCATGGTTCTTCTCGAGTTACGGAGGGAACCTGGGGTATATTCTCGATTTACGGCGGGTATGGCCCTTCCAAACACCGGTGTGTTCAGTGACGTCAGGGCTCCTGTCTAGTTGCGAGGGACGCCTCGGGAGTCTCCTCGCGGCTTGAAAGGGCCATAGGAACACCTCTCGAGGTGAGGCCGCAGACTAAGTTTCCCTTTCCTGTTGCCACTGGGATCCTGGGATTCCTGTTCATTTTCCAGAGGAGTCAGGCATCGTCTCCTTTTGAATCATTGATATCCATGATTCTCTCAAGCTGCCCAATGGATGGGAGGACGCCTGTCGAGAAGGGGCCGCGAGCTAGTGCTTTCTCTCGTGTCTCCCCAGGGGCTTCAGACATCCCTTCACCTTGTGAGATGAAATGCAGCTTGCACTCAAGTCACTTCATGAATTCCGGCCTGATTTCGAATCAGGGCATCTCGGGGTCGATTCAATTTTAGACCGCAAATTCAACGTCCCTCTCCCAGACGTACAGCTGAGAGAAGACTCCTCTTGTGGTGCTTGTGGACAGATGGCATTACTCTTGATTTCAAGCCAGGAAATCAGCTCTCACCTCGAGATGATTGGGGATACACTGAGCTGTCTCTGGTTGGTGCAGTGACTTTAGGATCACTCTAGACTTAAGACACTGTTCCTGGGGTTTCTGTGGAGTGCAATCAAGGATATCAAGGCTCCTTTCGGGTTGTATGGGGAGCACGGAATTGCTCTGCATGCAGTGCAGCAGAATCGGGCCTCAACTCGCGGCGAGGGGGGAGTCTCATGGTTTTTCTCGAGTTGGGGCGGGAACCTGGGGTATATTCTCGAATTACGACGGTGAAGGCCCTTCCAAACACGGGTGTGTTCAGTGACGTCAAGACTCCTGTCTAGTTGCGAGGGACTCCTCGGGAGTCTCCTTGAGACTTGAAAGGGCCATAGGACCACCTCTCGACGTGATGCGGCAGTCCCCCTGTCCCTTTCCTGTTGCCACTGTGATTCTGGGACGCCTGTCCATTTTCCAGAGGAGTCAGGCATCGTCTCCTTTGGAATCTTTGAAGTCTGTGTTGCTGTTGAGCTGCCCAATGAATGGGAGGACTTCTGTCAAGAATCGCCAGCGAGCTAGGCCTTTCACTCGTGTCTTCCCAGGGGCTTCAGACATCCCTTCATCTTGTGAGGTGAAATTCAGCTTGCACTCAAGTCACTGCAGGAATTCCGGCCTGATTTCGAGTCAGGGCATTTCGGGGTCGATTCCAATGGAGGCCGCAGATTCACCGTCCCTCTCCCAGACGTACAGCTGAGAGAAGCCCCCTCTTGTGGTGCTTGTGGACAGTTGGCATTCCTCTTGATTTGAAGCCAGGAAATCAGCTCTCACCTTTAGATGTTTGGGGGTACACGGAGCGCTTTCTGGTTGCAGCAGTGACCTCAGGATCCCTCTTGTCTTGTGACAGTGTTCCTGGGGTTTCTCTGGAGTGCCATCAAGGAAATCAAGTCTCCTTTCGGGTTTGATGGGGAGCACGGAATTGCTCTGCATTCAGTGCAGGGGAATTGGGCCTCATCTCGTGGCGAGGGTGGAGTCTCATGATTTTTCTCGAGTTGAGGCGGGAAACTGGGGTATATTCTCGAGTTACGACGGGGATGGCCCTTCCAAACACGGGTGTGTTCAGCGACGTCAGGACTCCTGTTTAGTTGCGAGGGACCTCTCAGCAGTCTCCTCACCGTTTGAAAGGGCCATAGGAACACCTCTCGTGGTGAGGCGGCAGACCCAGTGTCCCTTTCCTGTTGCCAATGGGATCCTGGGATTCCTGTCCATTTTCCAGGGGAGTCAGGCATCGTCTCCTTTGGAATCACTGAACTCCGTGTTGCTCTCGAGCTGTCCAATGGATGGGAGGCCGCCTGTCGAGAAAGGACAGTGAGCTAGGGCTTGCTCTAATGTCTCTCCAGTGGCTTCAGACATCCCTTCCACTTGTGAGATTAAATCCAGCTTGCTCTCAATTCACTGCACGCATTCCGGCCAGATTTCGAGTCAGGGCATCTCGGGGTCGATTCCAGTGGAGGCCGCAAATTCAACCTCCCTCTCCCAGACGTACAGTTGTGAGAAGCCTCCTCTTGTTGTGCTTGTAGACAGTTGGCATTCCTCTTGATTTGAAGCCAGGAAATCAGCTCTCACCTCAACATGATTGGGGGTGCACGGAGCTCTTTCTTCTTCTTGCAGTGATCTCAGGATCCCTCTTGACTTGAGACAGTGTTCCAGGGGTTTCTCTGGAGTGCCATCAAGGAAATCAAGGCTCCTTCTCGGCTTGATGGGGAGCCCTGAATTGCTCTGCATGCAGTGCAGGGGAATCGGGCCTCATCTAAGGCAAGGGGGGAGTCTCATGATTTTTCTCGAATTGTGGCCGGAACATGGGGTATATTATCGAGTTAAGCCGGGGATGGCCCTTCCAAACACGGGTGTGTTCACTGACATCAGGACTCCTGTCTAGCTGTGAGGAACCCCTCGGGAGTCTCCTCGCAGCTTTAAAGGGCCATAGGAGCACCTCTGGAGGGGAGGCGGCAGACCCAGTGTCCCTTTCCTGTTGCCCCTGGGATCCTGGGATTCCTGTCCATTTTCCAGAGGAGTCAGGCATCGTCTCCTTTGGAATGATTGAACTCCGTGTTCCTCTCGAGCTCTCCAATGTATGGAAGGCCGCCTGTCTGTAAAGGGCAGGCAGCTAGGGCTTTCTCTAGTGTCTCGACAGGGGCTTCAGATATTCCTTCATCTTGTGAGATGAAATCAATCTTGCACTCAAGTCACTGCAAGAATTCCGGCCTGATTTCGAGTCAGGGCATCTCTGGGTCGATTGCACTGGAGGCTGCAAATTCAATGTACCTCTCCCAGACGTACTGCTGTGAGAAGCCTCCTCGGTGGTGCTGGCAGACAGTTGGAATTCCTCTTGATTTGAAGCCAGGCAATCAGCTCTCACCTCGAGATGATTGGGGAAACATGGAGGTCTTTTTGGTTGGTGCAGTAAATTCAGGATCCCTCTAGACTTGAGACAGTGTTCCTGGGGTTTCTCTGAGGTGCCATCAAGGAAATCAAGGCTCATTTCGGGTTTGATGTGGAGCACAGAATTGCTCTGCACCCAGTCAGCGGAATCGTGACTCATCTCGCGGCGAGGGGGGAGTCTAATGGTTTTTCTCGAGATGCGGCGGAAACCTGGGGTATATTCTCGAGTTAGGACGGGGATGGCCCTTCCAAACACGGGTGTGTTCAGCGACGTCAGGACTTCTGTCTAGTTGCGAGGGACCCCTCGGGAGTGTCTTCGTGACTTGAAAGGGCCACAGGAACACCTCTCGATGTGAGGCAGCAGACCCATTGTCCCTTTCCTGTTGCCACTGGGTTCGTGGCATTCCTGTCCATTTTCCAGAGGAATCAGACATCGTCTCCTTTGGAATCACTGAACTCCATGTTCCTCTAGAGCTGTCCAAAGGATGCGAGGCCGCCTGTCGAGAAGCGGCAGCGAGCTACGGTATTCTCTAGTGTCTCCCCAGGGGCTTCAGACATCCCTTTATCTTGTGAGATGAAATCCAGTTTGTACTCAAGTCACCTCAGGAATTCAGGCCTGATTTCGAATCAGGGCATCTCGGGGTCGACTCCAATGGGGGCCGCAAATTCAAAGTCCCTCTCCCAGATGTACAGCTGAGAGAAGCCCCGTCTTGTGGTGCTTGTGGACAGTTGGCATTCCTCTTGATTTGAAGCCAGGAAATCAGCTCTCACCTCGAGATAATTGGGGGTACACGGAGCACTTTCTGGTTCTTGCAGTGACCTCAGAATCCCTCTAGACTTGAGACAGTGTTCCTGGGGTTTCTCTGGAGTGCCATCAAGGAAATCAAGTCTCCTTTCGGGTTTGATGGGGAGCACGGAATTGCTCTGCGTGCAGTGCAGGGGAATCGGGCCTCATCTTGCGGCGATCGGGAGTCTCATGATTTTTCTCTAGTTGCGGTGGGAACCTGGGGTATATTCTCGAGTTACGACGGGGATGGCCCTTCCAAACACGGGTGTGTTCAGCGACGTCAGGACTTCTGTCTAGTTGCGAGGGACCCCGCCGGATTCTCCTCGCGACTTGAAGGGGCCATAGGAACACCTTTCGAGGTGAGGCGGCAGACCCAGTGTCCTTTTCCTGTTGCCACTGGGATCCTGGGATTCCTGTCCATTTTCCACAGGAGTCAGGCATCATCTCCTTTGGAATCACTGAACTCCGTGTTCCTCTCGAGCTGTCCAATGGATGGGAGGCCACCTGTCGAGAAAAGGCAGTGAGCTAGGGCTTGCTCTAATGTCTCCCCAGGGGCTTCAGACATCCCTTCATCTTGTAAGATGAAATCCAACTTGCTCTCAAGTCACTTAAGGGATACCGGCCAGATTTCGTGTCAGGGCATCTCCGGGTTGATTCCAGTGAAAGCCGCAAATTCAACCTCCCTCTCCCAGACGTAAAGCTGCTAACAGCCTCCTCTTGTGGTGCTGTAGACAGTTGGCATTCCTCTTGATTTGAATCCAGGAAATCAGCTCTCACCTCGAGATGATTGGGGGTACACGGAGCTCTTTCTGGTTCCTTCAGTGACCTCAGGATCCCTCTTGACTTGAGACGGTGTTCCTGGGGTTTCCGTGGATTGCCATCAAGGAAATCAAGGCTCCTTTCGGGCTTGATGGGGAGCCCGGAATTGCTCTGCATGCAGAGCATGGGAATCGGGCCTAATCTAAGGCATGGGGGGGGTCTCATGATTTTTCTCGTGTTGTGGCGGGAACCTGGGGTATATTCTCGAGTTACGACGGGGATGGCCTTTCCAAACACGGGTGTGTTCAGCGACGTCAGGACTCCTGTCTAGTTGTGAGGGACCCTTCGAGAGTCTCCTCGCGGCTTGAAAGGGCCCTAGGAATACCTCTCGAGGGGAGGCGGCAGACCCAGGGTCCCTTTCCTGTTGCCACTGGGATCCTGGGATTCCTGTCCATTTTCTAGAGGAGTCAGGCATCGTCTCCTTTGGAATCATTGAACTCCGTGGTCCTCTCGAGCTCTCCAATGTATGGAAGGCCGCCTGTCTGTAAAGGGCAGGCAGCTAGGGCTTTCTCTATTTTCACGCCAGCGGCTTCAGTCATCCCTTCATCTTGTGAGATAAAATCCATTTGCACTCAAGTCACTGCAAGAATTCCGGCCTGATTTCGTGTCAGGGCATCTTGGGGTCAATTCCACTGGAGGCCGCAAATTCAACCTCCCTCTCCCAGACGTACTGCTGCGAGAAGCCTCCATTGTGGTGCTGGCAGACAGTTGGCATTCTTCTTGATTTGAAGCCAGGCAGTCAACGCTCACCTCGAGATGATTGGGGATACACGGATCTGTTTCTGGTTGGTGCAGTGACTTTAGGATCCCTCTAGACTTCAGACAGTTTTCCTCGTGTTTCTCTGGAGTGCCATCAAGGAAATCAAGGCTCATTTCCGGTTTGATCGGGAGCACGGAATTGCTCTGCACACAGTGCAGTGGAATCCAGACTCATCTTGCGGCGAGGGGGCAGTCTCATGGTTTTCCTCGAGATGCAGTGGGAACCTGGGGTATATTCTCGAGTTAGGACGGGGATGGCCCTTCCAAACACGGGTGTGTTCAGCGACGGCAGGACTCCTGTCTAGTTGCGAGGGACCCCTCGGGAGTCTCTTCGTGACTTGAAAGGGCCATAGGAACACCTCTCGATGTGAGGCAGCAGACCCAGGTTCCCTTTCCTGTTGCCACTGGGTTCGTGGGATTCCTGTCCATTTTTCAGAGGAGTCACACATCGTCTCCTTTGGAATCATTTAACTCCGTGTTCCTCTCGAGCTGTCCAAAGGATCGGAGGCTGCCTGCTGCGAAGGGGCAGCCAGCTAGAGCTATCTCTCGTTTCTCCCCAGGGGCTTCAGACATCCCTTCATCTTGTGAGATGAAATCCAGTTTGTACTCAAGTCACCTCAGGAATTCAGGCCTGATTTCGAACCAGGGCATCTCGGGGTCGACTCCAATGGGGGCCGCAAATTCAAAGTCCCTCTCCCAGATGTACAGCTGAGAGAAGCCCCGTCTTGTGGTGCTTGTGGACAGTTGGCATTCCTCTTGATTTGAAGCCAGGAAATCAGCTCTCACCTCGAGATAATTGGGGGTACACGGAGCACTTTCTGGTTCTTGCAGTGACCTCAGAATCCCTCTAGACTTGAGACAGTGTTCCTGGGGTTTCTCTGGAGTGCCATCAAGGAAATCAAGTCTCCTTTCGGGTTTGATGGGGAGCACGGAATTGCTCTGCGTGCAGTGCAGGGGAATCGGGCCTCATCTCGCGGCGATCGGGAGTCTCATGATTTTTCTCTAGTTGCGGTGGGAACCTGGGGTATATTCTCGAGTTACGACGGGGATGGCCCCTCCAAACACGGGTGTGTTCAGCGACGTCAGGACTTCTGTCTAGTTGCGAGGGACCCCGCCGGATTCTCCTCGCGACTTGAAGGGGCCATAGGAACACCTTTCGAGGTGAGGCGGCAGACCCAGTGTCCTTTTCCTGTTGCCACTGGGATCCTGGGATTCCTGTCCATTTTCCACAGGAGTCAGGCATCATCTCCTTTGGAATCACTGAACTCCGTGTTCCTCTCGAGCTGTCCAATGGATGGGAGGCCACCTGTCGAGAAAAGGCAGTGAGCTAGGGCTTGCTCTAATGTCTCCCCAGGGGCTTCAGACATCCCTTCATCTTGTAAGATGAAATCCAACTTGCTCTCAAGTCACTTAAGGGATACCGGCCAGATTTCGTGTCAGGGCATCTCCGGGTTGATTCCAGTGAAAGCCGCAAATTCAACCTCCCTCTCCCAGACGTAAAGCTGCTAACAGCCTCCTCTTGTGGTGCTGTAGACAGTTGGCATTCCTCTTGATTTGAATCCAGGAAATCAGCTCTCACCTCGAGATGATTGGGGGTACACGGAGCTCTTTCTGGTTCCTTCAGTGACCTCAGGATCCCTCTTGACTTGAGACGGTGTTCCTGGGGTTTCCGTGGATTGCCATCAAGGAAATCAAGGCTCCTTTCGGGTTTGACGGGGAGCTCAGAATTGCTCTGCACGCAGTGCAGGGGAATTGGGCTTCATCTCGCGGCAAGGGGGGGAGTCTCACGGTTTTTCTCGAGTTGCGGCGGGAACCTGGGGTATATTCTCGAGTTACGGCGGGGATGGCCCTTCCAAACACGGGTGTGTTCAGCGACGTCAGGACTCCTGTATAGTTGCGAGGGATCCCTCACGAGTCTCCTCGCGGCTTGAAAGGGCCATAGGAACACCTCTCGAGGTGAGGCCGCAGACCCAGTTTCCCTTTCGTGTTGCCACTGGGATCCTGGGATTCCTGCCCTTTTCCAGAGGAGTCAGGCATCGTCTCCTTTGGAATCATTGACCTCCGTGTTCCTCTCGAGCTGTCCAATGGATGGGAGGCCGTCTGTCGAGAAAGGGCAGGCAGCTAGGGCTATCTGTAATGTCTCCCCAGGGGCTTCAGACATCTCTTCATCTTGTGAGATGAAATCCAGCTTGCACTCAAGTCACTGCAGGAATTCCGGCCTGATTTCGAGTCAGGGCCTCTCGGGGTCAATTCCAATGGGGGCCGCAAATTCAACCTCCCTCTCCCAGATGTACAGTTGCAAGAAGCCTCCTCTTGTTGTGCTTGTAGACAGTTGGCATTCCTCTTGATTTGAAGCCAGGAAATCAGCTCTCACCTAGAGATGATTGGGGATACACTGAGCTGTTTCTGGTTGGTGCAGTGACTTTAGGATCCCTCTAGACTTGAGACAGTGTTCCTGGGTCTTCCCTGGAGTGCCATCAATGAAATCAAGAGTCCTTCGGGTTTGACGGGGAGCACGGAATTGTTCTGCTCGCAGTGCGGCTGAATCGGGCCTCATCTCCTGGTGAGGGGGAGTCTCATTGTTTTTCTCGAGTTGCGGTAGGAACATGGGTTATATTCTCGAGTTACGACATGCAGGGCCCTTCCAAACACGGGTGTGTTCAGCGACGTCAGGACTCCTGTCTAATTGCGAGGGACTCCTCGGGAGTCTCCTCCCAGCTTGAATGAGCCATAGGAACACCTCTCGAGGTGAGGCGGCAGACCCAGGGTCCCTGTCCTGTTGCCACTGGGATCCTGGGATTCCTGTCCATTTTCCAGAAGAGTCAGGCATCGTCTCCTTTGGAATCATTGAACTCTGTGTTACTCTCGCGCTGCCCAATGGATGGGAGGACATCTGTCGAGAATGGCCAGGGAGCTAGGGCTTTCTCTAGTCTCTCCCCAGGGGCATCAGATATCCCTTTATCTTGTGAGATGAAATCCAGCTTGCACTCAAGTCACTGCAGGATTTCCAGCCTGATTTCGAGTCAGGGCATCTCGGGGTCAGTTCCACTGGATGCCGCAAATTCAACGTCCCTCTCCCAGATGAACAGCTGAGAGAAGCCTCCTCTTGTGGTGCTATTGGACAGTTGGCATTCCTCTTGATTTGAAGCCTAGAAATCAGCTCTCACCTCGAGATGATTGGGGATACACGGAGCTCTTTCGTTTTCCTGCAGTGACCTCAGGATCCCTCTAGACTTGAATAAGTGTTCCTTGAGTTTCTCTGGAGTGCCATCAAGGAAATCAAGGCTCGTTTCGTGTTTGATGGGGAGCACGGAATTGCTCTGCATGCAGTGCAGGGGAATTGGGCCTCATCTCCTGGCGAGGGGGGAGTCTCATGGTTTTTCTCGAGTTGCGGCGGGAACCTGGCGTATATTCTCGAGTTACGGCGGGGATGGCCCTTCCAAACACGGGTGTGTTCAGCGACGTCAGGACTCCTGTCTAGTTGCGAGGGACCACTCGGGAGTTTCCTCGCGGCTTGAAAGCGCCATAGGAACACCTGTCGAGGTGAGGCGGCAGACCCAGTGTCCCTTTACTGTTGCCCTTTGGATCCTGGGATTCCTGTCCATTTTCCAGATGAGTCAGGCATCGTCTCCTTTGGAATCATTGAAGTCCGTGTTCCTCTGGAGATTTCCAATGGATGGGAGCCCGCCTGTCGAGAAAGGGCAGGGAGCTAGGGCTTTCTCTAGTGTCTCCCCAGGGTCTTCAGACATCCCATCATTATGTGAGATGAAATCCAGCTTGCACTCAAGTCACTGCAGGATTTCTGGCCTGATTTCGATTCAGGGCATCTCGGGGTCGATTCCACTGGAGGCCGCACATTCAACCTCTCTCTCCCAGATATAGAACTACGAGAAGCCTCCTCTTGTGGTGCTTTTGGACAGTTGGCATTCCTCTTGATTTGAAGCCAGGAAATCAGCTCTCACCTCGAGGTGATTGGGGGTGCACGGAGCACTTTCTGCTTGCTGCAGTGACATCAGGATCCCTCTTGACTTGAGACAGTGTTCCAGGGGTTTCTCTGGAGTGCCATCAAGGAAATCTAGGCTCCTTTCGGGTTTGATGGGAAGCATGGAATTGCTCTGATGCAGTGCAGGGGAATCGGGCCTCATCTCACGCCGAGGCGGGATTCTCATTGTTTTTCTCCAGTTGTGGCGGGAACCTAGGGTATATTCTCGAGTTAAAATGGGGATGGCCCTTCCAAACACGGGTGTTTTCAGCGACTTCGGGCTTCCTGTCTAGTTGCGAGGGACCCCTCGGGAGTCTCCTTGCGACTTGAAAGGGCCATAGGAACACCTCTGGAGGTGAGACGGGAGACCCAGGGTCCCTTTCCTGTTGCCACTGGGATCCTGGGATTTCTCTCCACTTTTCAGAGGAGTCAGGCATCATCTCTTTGGAATCATTGAACTCCGTGTTCCTCTCGCGCTGCCCAATGGATGGGAGGAGCTCTGTCGAGAATAGCCAGGGAGCTAGGACTTTCTCTAGTGTCTCCCCAGGGGCATCAGACAACCCTTTATCTTGTGAGATGAAATCCAGCTTGCACTCAACTGACTGCAGGAATTCCGGCCTGATTTCCAGTCAGGACATCTCGGGGTCAATTCCACTGGATGCCGCAAATTCAATGTCCCTCTCCCAGATGTACAGCTGTAAGGAGCCTCCTCTTGTGGTGCTATTGGACAGTTGGCATTCCTCTTGATATGAAGCCAGGAAATCAGCTCTCACCTCGAGATGATTGGGGGTACACGGAGCTCTTTCGTTTTCCTGCAGTGACCTCAGGATCCCTCTAAACTTGAAACAGTGTTCCTGGAGTTTCTCTGAAGTGCCATCAAGGAAATCAAGGCTCATTTCGTGTTTGATGGGGAGCACGGAATTGCTCTGCATGCAGTGCAGGGGAATCGGGCCTCAACTCGTGGCGAGGGGGGAGTCTCATTGCTTTTCTGGAGTTTCGGCGGGAACCTGGGTTACATTCTCAAGTTACGACGGGGATGGCCCTTCCAAACACGGGTGTGTTCAGCGACGTCAGAACTCCTGTCTAGTTGGGAGAGAGCCCTCGGAAGTCTCCTCGCGGCTTGAAAGGGCCATAGGAACACCTCTCGAGGTGAGGCGGCAGACACAGTTTACCTTTCCTGTTGCCACTGGGATCCTGGGATTCCTGTCCATTTTCCAGAGGAGCAGGCATCGTCTACTTGGAATCATTCAACTCCGTGTTCCTCTCCAACTGTCCAATGGATGAGAGGCCACCTGTTGAGAAGGGCAGCGAGATAGGGCTTTCTCCCGTTTCTCCCCAGGGGCTTCAGACATCCCTTCATCTTGTGAGATGAAATCCAGCTTGCACTCAAGTCAGTGCAGGGATTCCGGCCTGATTTCGAGTCAGGGCATCTCGTGGTCGATTCCACTGGAGGCCGCAAATTCAACCTCCCTCTCCCAGACGTACAGCTGCGAGAAGCCTCCTCTTGTGGTGCTTGTAGACAGTTGGCATTCCTCTTGATTTGAAGCCAGGAAATCAGCTCTCACCGCGAGATAATTGGGGGTACACGGAGCTCTTTGTCGTTCCTGCAGTGACGTCAGGATCCCTCTAGAATAGAGAGAGTGTTCGTGGAGATTCTCTGGAGTGCCATCTAGGAAATCAAGGCTCATTTTGGGCTTGATCGGGAGCACGGAATTGCTCTGCATGCAGTGCAGGGGAATCGGGGCTCATCTATTGGTGAGGGGGGTGTCTCATGGTTCTTCTCGAGTTACGGAGGGAACCTGGGGTATATTCTCGATTTACGGCGGGTATGGCCCTTCCAAACACCGGTGTGTTCAGTGACGTCAGGGCTCCTGTCTAGTTGCGAGGGACGCCTCGGGAGTCTCCTCGCGGCTTGAAAGGGCCATAGGAACACCTCTCGAGGTGAGGCCGCAGACTAAGTTTCCCTTTCCTGTTGCCACTGGGATCCTGGGATTCCTGTTCATTTTCCAGAGGAGTCAGGCATCGTCTCCTTTTGAATCATTGATATCCATGATTCTCTCAAGCTGCCCAATGGATGGGAGGACGCCTGTCGAGAAGGGGCCGCGAGCTAGTGCTTTCTCTCGTGTCTCCCCAGGGGCTTCAGACATCCCTTCACCTTGTGAGATGAAATGCAGCTTGCACTCAAGTCACTTCATGAATTCCGGCCTGATTTCGAATCAGGGCATCTCGGGGTCGATTCAATTTTAGACCGCAAATTCAACGTCCCTCTCCCAGACGTACAGCTGAGAGAAGACTCCTCTTGTGGTGCTTGTGGACAGATGGCATTACTCTTGATTTCAAGCCAGGAAATCAGCTCTCACCTCGAGATGATTGGGGATACACTGAGCTGTCTCTGGTTGGTGCAGTGACTTTAGGATCACTCTAGACTTAAGACACTGTTCCTGGGGTTTCTGTGGAGTGCAATCAAGGATATCAAGGCTCCTTTCGAGTTGTATGGGGAGCACGGAATTGCTCTGCATGCAGTGCAGCAGAATCGGGCCTCAACTCGCGGCGAGGGGGGAGTCTCATGGTTTTTCTCGAGTTGGGGCGGGAACCTGGGGTATATTCTCGAATTACGACGGTGAAGGCCCTTCCAAACACGGGTGTGTTCAGTGACGTCAAGACTCCTGTCTAGTTGCGAGGGACTCCTCGGGAGTCTCCTTGAGACTTGAAAGGGCCATAGGACCACCTCTCGACGTGATGCGGCAGTCCCCCTGTCCCTTTCCTGTTGCCACTGTGATTCTGGGACGCCTGTCCATTTTCCAGAGGAGTCAGGCATCGTCTCCTTTGGAATCTTTGAAGTCTGTGTTGCTGTTGAGCTGCCCAATGAATGGGAGGACTTCTGTCAAGAATCGCCAGCGAGCTAGGCCTTTCACTCGTGTCTTCCCAGGGGCTTCAGACATCCCTTCATCTTGTGAGGTGAAATTCAGCTTGCACTCAAGTCACTGCAGGAATTCCGGCCTGATTTCGAGTCAGGGCATTTCGGGGTCGATTCCAATGGAGGCCGCAGATTCACCGTCCCTCTCCCAGACGTACAGCTGAGAGAAGCCCCCTCTTGTGGTGCTTGTGGACAGTTGGCATTCCTCTTGATTTGAAGCCAGGAAATCAGCTCTCACCTTTAGATGTTTGGGGGTACACGGAGCGCTTTCTGGTTGCAGCAGTGACCTCAGGATCCCTCTTGTCTTGTGACAGTGTTCCTGGGGTTTCTCTGGAGTGCCATCAAGGAAATCAAGTCTCCTTTCGGGTTTGATGGGGAGCACGGAATTGCTCTGCATTCAGTGCAGGGGAATTGGGCCTCATCTCGTGGCGAGGGTGGAGTCTCATGATTTTTCTCGAGTTGAGGCGGGAAACTGGGGTATATTCTCGAGTTACGACGGGGATGGCCCTTCCAAACACGGGTGTGTTCAGCGACGTCAGGACTCCTGTTTAGTTGCGAGGGACCTCTCAGCAGTCTCCTCACCGTTTGAAAGGGCCATAGGAACACCTCTCGTGGTGAGGCGGCAGACCCAGTGTCCCTTTCCTGTTGCCAATGGGATCCTGGGATTCCTGTCCATTTTCCAGGGGAGTCAGGCATCGTCTCCTTTGGAATCACTGAACTCCGTGTTGCTCTCGAGCTGTCCAATGGATGGGAGGCCGCCTGTCGAGAAAGGACAGTGAGCTAGGGCTTGCTCTAATGTCTCTCCAGTGGCTTCAGACATCCCTTCCACTTGTGAGATTAAATCCAGCTTGCTCTCAATTCACTGCACGCATTCCGGCCAGATTTCGAGTCAGGGCATCTCGGGGTCGATTCCAGTGGAGGCCGCAAATTCAACCTCCCTCTCCCAGACGTACAGTTGTGAGAAGCCTCCTCTTGTTGTGCTTGTAGACAGTTGGCATTCCTCTTGATTTGAAGCCAGGAAATCAGCTCTCACCTCAACATGATTGGGGGTGCACGGAGCTCTTTCTTCTTCTTGCAGTGATCTCAGGATCCCTCTTGACTTGAGACAGTGTTCCAGGGGTTTCTCTGGAGTGCCATCAAGGAAATCAAGGCTCCTTCTCGGCTTGATGGGGAGCCCTGAATTGCTCTGCATGCAGTGCAGGGGAATCGGGCCTCATCTAAGGCAAGGGGGGAGTCTCATGATTTTTCTCGAATTGTGGCCGGAACATGGGGTATATTATCGAGTTAAGCCGGGGATGGCCCTTCCAAACACGGGTGTGTTCACTGACATCAGGACTCCTGTCTAGCTGTGAGGAACCCCTCGGGAGTCTCCTCGCAGCTTTAAAGGGCCATAGGAGCACCTCTGGAGGGGAGGCGGCAGACCCAGTGTCCCTTTCCTGTTGCCCCTGGGATCCTGGGATTCCTGTCCATTTTCCAGAGGAGTCAGGCATCGTCTCCTTTGGAATGATTGAACTCCGTGTTCCTCTCGAGCTCTCCAATGTATGGAAGGCCGCCTGTCTGTAAAGGGCAGGCAGCTAGGGCTTTCTCTAGTGTCTCGACAGGGGCTTCAGATATTCCTTCATCTTGTGAGATGAAATCAATCTTGCACTCAAGTCACTGCAAGAATTCCGGCCTGATTTCGAGTCAGGGCATCTCTGGGTCGATTGCACTGGAGGCTGCAAATTCAATGTACCTCTCCCAGACGTACTGCTGTGAGAAGCCTCCTCGGTGGTGCTGGCAGACAGTTGGAATTCCTCTTGATTTGAAGCCAGGCAATCAGCTCTCACCTCGAGATGATTGGGGAAACATGGAGGTCTTTTTGGTTGGTGCAGTAAATTCAGGATCCCTCTAGACTTGAGACAGTGTTCCTGGGGTTTCTCTGAGGTGCCATCAAGGAAATCAAGGCTCATTTCGGGTTTGATGTGGAGCACAGAATTGCTCTGCACCCAGTCAGCGGAATCGTGACTCATCTCGCGGCGAGGGGGGAGTCTAATGGTTTTTCTCGAGATGCGGCGGAAACCTGGGGTATATTCTCGAGTTAGGACGGGGATGGCCCTTCCAAACACGGGTGTGTTCAGCGACGTCAGGACTTCTGTCTAGTTGCGAGGGACCCCTCGGGAGTGTCTTCGTGACTTGAAAGGGCCACAGGAACACCTCTCGATGTGAGGCAGCAGACCCATTGTCCCTTTCCTGTTGCCACTGGGTTCGTGGCATTCCTGTCCATTTTCCAGAGGAATCAGACATCGTCTCCTTTGGAATCACTGAACTCCATGTTCCTCTAGAGCTGTCCAAAGGATGCGAGGCCGCCTGTCGAGAAGCGGCAGCGAGCTACGGTATTCTCTAGTGTCTCCCCAGGGGCTTCAGACATCCCTTTATCTTGTGAGATGAAATCCAGTTTGTACTCAAGTCACCTCAGGAATTCAGGCCTGATTTCGAATCAGGGCATCTCGGGGTCGACTCCAATGGGGGCCGCAAATTCAAAGTCCCTCTCCCAGATGTACAGCTGAGAGAAGCCCCGTCTTGTGGTGCTTGTGGACAGTTGGCATTCCTCTTGATTTGAAGCCAGGAAATCAGCTCTCACCTCGAGATAATTGGGGGTACACGGAGCACTTTCTGGTTCTTGCAGTGACCTCAGAATCCCTCTAGACTTGAGACAGTGTTCCTGGGGTTTCTCTGGAGTGCCATCAAGGAAATCAAGTCTCCTTTCGGGTTTGATGGGGAGCACGGAATTGCTCTGCGTGCAGTGCAGGGGAATCGGGCCTCATCTTGCGGCGATCGGGAGTCTCATGATTTTTCTCTAGTTGCGGTGGGAACCTGGGGTATATTCTCGAGTTACGACGGGGATGGCCCTTCCAAACACGGGTGTGTTCAGCGACGTCAGGACTTCTGTCTAGTTGCGAGGGACCCCGCCGGATTCTCCTCGCGACTTGAAGGGGCCATAGGAACACCTTTCGAGGTGAGGCGGCAGACCCAGTGTCCTTTTCCTGTTGCCACTGGGATCCTGGGATTCCTGTCCATTTTCCACAGGAGTCAGGCATCATCTCCTTTGGAATCACTGAACTCCGTGTTCCTCTCGAGCTGTCCAATGGATGGGAGGCCACCTGTCGAGAAAAGGCAGTGAGCTAGGGCTTGCTCTAATGTCTCCCCAGGGGCTTCAGACATCCCTTCATCTTGTAAGATGAAATCCAACTTGCTCTCAAGTCACTTAAGGGATACCGGCCAGATTTCGTGTCAGGGCATCTCCGGGTTGATTCCAGTGAAAGCCGCAAATTCAACCTCCCTCTCCCAGACGTAAAGCTGCTAACAGCCTCCTCTTGTGGTGCTGTAGACAGTTGGCATTCCTCTTGATTTGAATCCAGGAAATCAGCTCTCACCTCGAGATGATTGGGGGTACACGGAGCTCTTTCTGGTTCCTTCAGTGACCTCAGGATCCCTCTTGACTTGAGACGGTGTTCCTGGGGTTTCCGTGGATTGCCATCAAGGAAATCAAGGCTCCTTTCGGGCTTGATGGGGAGCCCGGAATTGCTCTGCATGCAGAGCATGGGAATCGGGCCTAATCTAAGGCATGGGGGGGGTCTCATGATTTTTCTCGTGTTGTGGCGGGAACCTGGGGTATATTCTCGAGTTACGACGGGGATGGCCTTTCCAAACACGGGTGTGTTCAGCGACGTCAGGACTCCTGTCTAGTTGTGAGGGACCCTTCGAGAGTCTCCTCGCGGCTTGAAAGGGCCCTAGGAATACCTCTCGAGGGGAGGCGGCAGACCCAGGGTCCCTTTCCTGTTGCCACTGGGATCCTGGGATTCCTGTCCATTTTCCAGAGGAGTCAGGCATCGTCTCCTTTGGAATCATTGAACTCCGTGGTCCTCTCGAGCTCTCCAATGTATGGAAGGCCGCCTGTCTGTAAAGGGCAGGCAGCTAGGGCTTTCTCTATTTTCACGCCAGCGGCTTCAGTCATCCCTTCATCTTGTGAGATAAAATCCATTTGCACTCAAGTCACTGCAAGAATTCCGGCCTGATTTCGTGTCAGGGCATCTTGGGGTCAATTCCACTGGAGGCCGCAAATTCAACCTCCCTCTCCCAGACGTACTGCTGCGAGAAGCCTCCATTGTGGTGCTGGCAGACAGTTGGCATTCTTCTTGATTTGAAGCCAGGCAGTCAACGCTCACCTCGAGATGATTGGGGATACACGGATCTGTTTCTGGTTGGTGCAGTGACTTTAGGATCCCTCTAGACTTCAGACAGTTTTCCTCGTGTTTCTCTGGAGTGCCATCAAGGAAATCAAGGCTCATTTCCGGTTTGATCGGGAGCACGGAATTGCTCTGCACACAGTGCAGTGGAATCCAGACTCATCTTGCGGCGAGGGGGCAGTCTCATGGTTTTCCTCGAGATGCAGTGGGAACCTGGGGTATATTCTCGAGTTAGGACGGGGATGGCCCTTCCAAACACGGGTGTGTTCAGCGACGGCAGGACTCCTGTCTAGTTGCGAGGGACCCCTCGGGAGTCTCTTCGTGACTTGAAAGGGCCATAGGAACACCTCTCGATGTGAGGCAGCAGACCCAGGTTCCCTTTCCTGTTGCCACTGGGTT
The DNA here is from genome assembly GCF_963930625.1 of Muntiacus reevesi. Lineage (NCBI taxonomy): Eukaryota > Metazoa > Chordata > Mammalia > Artiodactyla > Cervidae > Muntiacus > Muntiacus reevesi. The sequence continues at coordinate 1,761,573 of NW_027078014.1, forward strand.
CGTGGGATTCCTGTCCATTTTTCAGAGGAGTCACACATCGTCTCCTTTGGAATCATTTAACTCCGTGTTCCTCTCGAGCTGTCCAAAGGATCGGAGGCTGCCTGCTGCGAAGGGGCAGCCAGCTAGAGCTATCTCTCGTTTCTCCCCAGGGGCTTCAGACATCCCTTCATCTTGTGAGATGAAATCCAGTTTGTACTCAAGTCACCTCAGGAATTCAGGCCTGATTTCGAACCAGGGCATCTCGGGGTCGACTCCAATGGGGGCCGCAAATTCAAAGTCCCTCTCCCAGATGTACAGCTGAGAGAAGCCCCGTCTTGTGGTGCTTGTGGACAGTTGGCATTCCTCTTGATTTGAAGCCAGGAAATCAGCTCTCACCTCGAGATAATTGGGGGTACACGGAGCACTTTCTGGTTCTTGCAGTGACCTCAGAATCCCTCTAGACTTGAGACAGTGTTCCTGGGGTTTCTCTGGAGTGCCATCAAGGAAATCAAGTCTCCTTTCGGGTTTGATGGGGAGCACGGAATTGCTCTGCGTGCAGTGCAGGGGAATCGGGCCTCATCTCGCGGCGATCGGGAGTCTCATGATTTTTCTCTAGTTGCGGTGGGAACCTGGGGTATATTCTCGAGTTACGACGGGGATGGCCCCTCCAAACACGGGTGTGTTCAGCGACGTCAGGACTTCTGTCTAGTTGCGAGGGACCCCGCCGGATTCTCCTCGCGACTTGAAGGGGCCATAGGAACACCTTTCGAGGTGAGGCGGCAGACCCAGTGTCCTTTTCCTGTTGCCACTGGGATCCTGGGATTCCTGTCCATTTTCCACAGGAGTCAGGCATCATCTCCTTTGGAATCACTGAACTCCGTGTTCCTCTCGAGCTGTCCAATGGATGGGAGGCCACCTGTCGAGAAAAGGCAGTGAGCTAGGGCTTGCTCTAATGTCTCCCCAGGGGCTTCAGACATCCCTTCATCTTGTAAGATGAAATCCAACTTGCTCTCAAGTCACTTAAGGGATACCGGCCAGATTTCGTGTCAGGGCATCTCCGGGTTGATTCCAGTGAAAGCCGCAAATTCAACCTCCCTCTCCCAGACGTAAAGCTGCTAACAGCCTCCTCTTGTGGTGCTGTAGACAGTTGGCATTCCTCTTGATTTGAATCCAGGAAATCAGCTCTCACCTCGAGATGATTGGGGGTACACGGAGCTCTTTCTGGTTCCTTCAGTGACCTCAGGATCCCTCTTGACTTGAGACGGTGTTCCTGGGGTTTCCGTGGATTGCCATCAAGGAAATCAAGGCTCCTTTCGGGTTTGACGGGGAGCTCAGAATTGCTCTGCACGCAGTGCAGGGGAATTGGGCTTCATCTCGCGGCAAGGGGGGGAGTCTCACGGTTTTTCTCGAGTTGCGGCGGGAACCTGGGGTATATTCTCGAGTTACGGCGGGGATGGCCCTTCCAAACACGGGTGTGTTCAGCGACGTCAGGACTCCTGTATAGTTGCGAGGGATCCCTCACGAGTCTCCTCGCGGCTTGAAAGGGCCATAGGAACACCTCTCGAGGTGAGGCCGCAGACCCAGTTTCCCTTTCGTGTTGCCACTGGGATCCTGGGATTCCTGCCCTTTTCCAGAGGAGTCAGGCATCGTCTCCTTTAGAATCATTGACCTCCGTGTTCCTCTCGAGCTGTCCAATGGATGGGAGGCCGTCTGTCGAGAAAGGGCAGGCAGCTAGGGCTATCTGTAATGTCTCCCCAGGGGCTTCAGACATCTCTTCATCTTGTGAGATGAAATCCAGCTTGCACTCAAGTCACTGCAGGAATTCCGGCCTGATTTCGAGTCAGGGCCTCTCGGGGTCAATTCCAATGGGGGCCGCAAATTCAACCTCCCTCTCCCAGATGTACAGTTGCAAGAAGCCTCCTCTTGTTGTGCTTGTAGACAGTTGGCATTCCTCTTGATTTGAAGCCAGGAAATCAGCTCTCACCTAGAGATGATTGGGGATACACTGAGCTGTTTCTGGTTGGTGCAGTGACTTTAGGATCCCTCTAGACTTGAGACAGTGTTCCTGGGTCTTCCCTGGAGTGCCATCAATGAAATCAAGAGTCCTTCGGGTTTGACGGGGAGCACGGAATTGTTCTGCTCGCAGTGCGGCTGAATCGGGCCTCATCTCCTGGTGAGGGGGAGTCTCATTGTTTTTCTCGAGTTGCGGTAGGAACATGGGTTATATTCTCGAGTTACGACATGCAGGGCCCTTCCAAACACGGGTGTGTTCAGCGACGTCAGGACTCCTGTCTAATTGCGAGGGACTCCTCGGGAGTCTCCTCCCAGCTTGAATGAGCCATAGGAACACCTCTCGAGGTGAGGCGGCAGACCCAGGGTCCCTGTCCTGTTGCCACTGGGATCCTGGGATTCCTGTCCATTTTCCAGAAGAGTCAGGCATCGTCTCCTTTGGAATCATTGAACTCTGTGTTACTCTCGCGCTGCCCAATGGATGGGAGGACATCTGTCGAGAATGGCCAGGGAGCTAGGGCTTTCTCTAGTCTCTCCCCAGGGGCATCAGATATCCCTTTATCTTGTGAGATGAAATCCAGCTTGCACTCAAGTCACTGCAGGATTTCCAGCCTGATTTCGAGTCAGGGCATCTCGGGGTCAGTTCCACTGGATGCCGCAAATTCAACGTCCCTCTCCCAGATGAACAGCTGAGAGAAGCCTCCTCTTGTGGTGCTATTGGACAGTTGGCATTCCTCTTGATTTGAAGCCTAGAAATCAGCTCTCACCTCGAGATGATTGGGGATACACGGAGCTCTTTCGTTTTCCTGCAGTGACCTCAGGATCCCTCTAGACTTGAATAAGTGTTCCTTGAGTTTCTCTGGAGTGCCATCAAGGAAATCAAGGCTCGTTTCGTGTTTGATGGGGAGCACGGAATTGCTCTGCATGCAGTGCAGGGGAATTGGGCCTCATCTCCTGGCGAGGGGGGAGTCTCATGGTTTTTCTCGAGTTGCGGCGGGAACCTGGCGTATATTCTCGAGTTACGGCGGGGATGGCCCTTCCAAACACGGGTGTGTTCAGCGACGTCAGGACTCCTGTCTAGTTGCGAGGGACCACTCGGGAGTTTCCTCGCGGCTTGAAAGCGCCATAGGAACACCTGTCGAGGTGAGGCGGCAGACCCAGTGTCCCTTTACTGTTGCCCTTTGGATCCTGGGATTCCTGTCCATTTTCCAGATGAGTCAGGCATCGTCTCCTTTGGAATCATTGAAGTCCGTGTTCCTCTGGAGATTTCCAATGGATGGGAGCCCGCCTGTCGAGAAAGGGCAGGGAGCTAGGGCTTTCTCTAGTGTCTCCCCAGGGTCTTCAGACATCCCATCATTATGTGAGATGAAATCCAGCTTGCACTCAAGTCACTGCAGGATTTCTGGCCTGATTTCGATTCAGGGCATCTCGGGGTCGATTCCACTGGAGGCCGCACATTCAACCTCTCTCTCCCAGATATAGAACTACGAGAAGCCTCCTCTTGTGGTGCTTTTGGACAGTTGGCATTCCTCTTGATTTGAAGCCAGGAAATCAGCTCTCACCTCGAGGTGATTGGGGGTGCACGGAGCACTTTCTGCTTGCTGCAGTGACATCAGGATCCCTCTTGACTTGAGACAGTGTTCCAGGGGTTTCTCTGGAGTGCCATCAAGGAAATCTAGGCTCCTTTCGGGTTTGATGGGAAGCATGGAATTGCTCTGATGCAGTGCAGGGGAATCGGGCCTCATCTCACGCCGAGGCGGGATTCTCATTGTTTTTCTCCAGTTGTGGCGGGAACCTAGGGTATATTCTCGAGTTAAAATGGGGATGGCCCTTCCAAACACGGGTGTTTTCAGCGACTTCGGGCTTCCTGTCTAGTTGCGAGGGACCCCTCGGGAGTCTCCTTGCGACTTGAAAGGGCCATAGGAACACCTCTGGAGGTGAGACGGGAGACCCAGGGTCCCTTTCCTGTTGCCACTGGGATCCTGGGATTTCTCTCCACTTTTCAGAGGAGTCAGGCATCATCTCTTTGGAATCATTGAACTCCGTGTTCCTCTCGCGCTGCCCAATGGATGGGAGGAGCTCTGTCGAGAATAGCCAGGGAGCTAGGACTTTCTCTAGTGTCTCCCCAGGGGCATCAGACAACCCTTTATCTTGTGAGATGAAATCCAGCTTGCACTCAACTGACTGCAGGAATTCCGGCCTGATTTCCAGTCAGGACATCTCGGGGTCAATTCCACTGGATGCCGCAAATTCAATGTCCCTCTCCCAGATGTACAGCTGTAAGGAGCCTCCTCTTGTGGTGCTATTGGACAGTTGGCATTCCTCTTGATATGAAGCCAGGAAATCAGCTCTCACCTCGAGATGATTGGGGGTACACGGAGCTCTTTCGTTTTCCTGCAGTGACCTCAGGATCCCTCTAAACTTGAAACAGTGTTCCTGGAGTTTCTCTGAAGTGCCATCAAGGAAATCAAGGCTCATTTCGTGTTTGATGGGGAGCACGGAATTGCTCTGCATGCAGTGCAGGGGAATCGGGCCTCAACTCGTGGCGAGGGGGGAGTCTCATTGCTTTTCTGGAGTTTCGGCGGGAACCTGGGTTACATTCTCAAGTTACGACGGGGATGGCCCTTCCAAACACGGGTGTGTTCAGCGACGTCAGAACTCCTGTCTAGTTGGGAGAGAGCCCTCGGAAGTCTCCTCGCGGCTTGAAAGGGCCATAGGAACACCTCTCGAGGTGAGGCGGCAGACACAGTTTACCTTTCCTGTTGCCACTGGGATCCTGGGATTCCTGTCCATTTTCCAGAGGAGCAGGCATCGTCTACTTGGAATCATTCAACTCCGTGTTCCTCTCCAACTGTCCAATGGATGAGAGGCCACCTGTTGAGAAGGGCAGCGAGATAGGGCTTTCTCCCGTTTCTCCCCAGGGGCTTCAGACATCCCTTCATCTTGTGAGATGAAATCCAGCTTGCACTCAAGTCAGTGCAGGGATTCCGGCCTGATTTCGAGTCAGGGCATCTCGTGGTCGATTCCACTGGAGGCCGCAAATTCAACCTCCCTCTCCCAGACGTACAGCTGCGAGAAGCCTCCTCTTGTGGTGCTTGTAGACAGTTGGCATTCCTCTTGATTTGAAGCCAGGAAATCAGCTCTCACCGCGAGATAATTGGGGGTACACGGAGCTCTTTGTCGTTCCTGCAGTGACGTCAGGATCCCTCTAGAATAGAGAGAGTGTTCGTGGAGATTCTCTGGAGTGCCATCTAGGAAATCAAGGCTCATTTTGGGCTTGATCGGGAGCACGGAATTGCTCTGCATGCAGTGCAGGGGAATCGGGGCTCATCTATTGGTGAGGGGGGTGTCTCATGGTTCTTCTCGAGTTACGGAGGGAACCTGGGGTATATTCTCGATTTACGGCGGGTATGGCCCTTCCAAACACCGGTGTGTTCAGTGACGTCAGGGCTCCTGTCTAGTTGCGAGGGACGCCTCGGGAGTCTCCTCGCGGCTTGAAAGGGCCATAGGAACACCTCTCGAGGTGAGGCCGCAGACTAAGTTTCCCTTTCCTGTTGCCACTGGGATCCTGGGATTCCTGTTCATTTTCCAGAGGAGTCAGGCATCGTCTCCTTTTGAATCATTGATATCCATGATTCTCTCAAGCTGCCCAATGGATGGGAGGACGCCTGTCGAGAAGGGGCCGCGAGCTAGTGCTTTCTCTCGTGTCTCCCCAGGGGCTTCAGACATCCCTTCACCTTGTGAGATGAAATGCAGCTTGCACTCAAGTCACTTCATGAATTCCGGCCTGATTTCGAATCAGGGCATCTCGGGGTCGATTCAATTTTAGACCGCAAATTCAACGTCCCTCTCCCAGACGTACAGCTGAGAGAAGACTCCTCTTGTGGTGCTTGTGGACAGATGGCATTACTCTTGATTTCAAGCCAGGAAATCAGCTCTCACCTCGAGATGATTGGGGATACACTGAGCTGTCTCTGGTTGGTGCAGTGACTTTAGGATCACTCTAGACTTAAGACACTGTTCCTGGGGTTTCTGTGGAGTGCAATCAAGGATATCAAGGCTCCTTTCGGGTTGTATGGGGAGCACGGAATTGCTCTGCATGCAGTGCAGCAGAATCGGGCCTCAACTCGCGGCGAGGGGGGAGTCTCATGGTTTTTCTCGAGTTGGGGCGGGAACCTGGGGTATATTCTCGAATTACGACGGTGAAGGCCCTTCCAAACACGGGTGTGTTCAGTGACGTCAAGACTCCTGTCTAGTTGCGAGGGACTCCTCGGGAGTCTCCTTGAGACTTGAAAGGGCCATAGGACCACCTCTCGACGTGATGCGGCAGTCCCCCTGTCCCTTTCCTGTTGCCACTGTGATTCTGGGACGCCTGTCCATTTTCCAGAGGAGTCAGGCATCGTCTCCTTTGGAATCTTTGAAGTCTGTGTTGCTGTTGAGCTGCCCAATGAATGGGAGGACTTCTGTCAAGAATCGCCAGCGAGCTAGGCCTTTCACTCGTGTCTTCCCAGGGGCTTCAGACATCCCTTCATCTTGTGAGGTGAAATTCAGCTTGCACTCAAGTCACTGCAGGAATTCTGGCCTGATTTCGAGTCAGGGCATTTCGGGGTCGATTCCAATGGAGGCCGCAGATTCACCGTCCCTCTCCCAGACGTACAGCTGAGAGAAGCCCCCTCTTGTGGTGCTTGTGGACAGTTGGCATTCCTCTTGATTTGAAGCCAGGAAATCAGCTCTCACCTTTAGATGTTTGGGGGTACACGGAGCGCTTTCTGGTTGCAGCAGTGACCTCAGGATCCCTCTTGTCTTGTGACAGTGTTCCTGGGGTTTCTCTGGAGTGCCATCAAGGAAATCAAGTCTCCTTTCGGGTTTGATGGGGAGCACGGAATTGCTCTGCATTCAGTGCAGGGGAATTGGGCCTCATCTCGTGGCGAGGGTGGAGTCTCATGATTTTTCTCGAGTTGAGGCGGGAAACTGGGGTATATTCTCGAGTTACGACGGGGATGGCCCTTCCAAACACGGGTGTGTTCAGCGACGTCAGGACTCCTGTTTAGTTGCGAGGGACCTCTCAGCAGTCTCCTCACCGTTTGAAAGGGCCATAGGAACACCTCTCGTGGTGAGGCGGCAGACCCAGTGTCCCTTTCCTGTTGCCAATGGGATCCTGGGATTCCTGTCCATTTTCCAGGGGAGTCAGGCATCGTCTCCTTTGGAATCACTGAACTCCGTGTTGCTCTCGAGCTGTCCAATGGATGGGAGGCCGCCTGTCGAGAAAGGACAGTGAGCTAGGGCTTGCTCTAATGTCTCTCCAGTGGCTTCAGACATCCCTTCCACTTGTGAGATTAAATCCAGCTTGCTCTCAATTCACTGCACGCATTCCGGCCAGATTTCGAGTCAGGGCATCTCGGGGTCGATTCCAGTGGAGGCCGCAAATTCAACCTCCCTCTCCCAGACGTACAGTTGTGAGAAGCCTCCTCTTGTTGTGCTTGTAGACAGTTGGCATTCCTCTTGATTTGAAGCCAGGAAATCAGCTCTCACCTCAACATGATTGGGGGTGCACGGAGCTCTTTCTTCTTCTTGCAGTGATCTCAGGATCCCTCTTGACTTGAGACAGTGTTCCAGGGGTTTCTCTGGAGTGCCATCAAGGAAATCAAGGCTCCTTCTCGGCTTGATGGGGAGCCCTGAATTGCTCTGCATGCAGTGCAGGGGAATCGGGCCTCATCTAAGGCAAGGGGGGAGTCTCATGATTTTTCTCGAATTGTGGCCGGAACATGGGGTATATTATCGAGTTAAGCCGGGGATGGCCCTTCCAAACACGGGTGTGTTCACTGACATCAGGACTCCTGTCTAGCTGTGAGGAACCCCTCGGGAGTCTCCTCGCAGCTTTAAAGGGCCATAGGAGCACCTCTGGAGGGGAGGCGGCAGACCCAGTGTCCCTTTCCTGTTGCCCCTGGGATCCTGGGATTCCTGTCCATTTTCCAGAGGAGTCAGGCATCGTCTCCTTTGGAATGATTGAACTCCGTGTTCCTCTCGAGCTCTCCAATGTATGGAAGGCCGCCTGTCTGTAAAGGGCAGGCAGCTAGGGCTTTCTCTAGTGTCTCGACAGGGGCTTCAGATATTCCTTCATCTTGTGAGATGAAATCAATCTTGCACTCAAGTCACTGCAAGAATTCCGGCCTGATTTCGAGTCAGGGCATCTCTGGGTCGATTGCACTGGAGGCTGCAAATTCAATGTACCTCTCCCAGACGTACTGCTGTGAGAAGCCTCCTCGGTGGTGCTGGCAGACAGTTGGAATTCCTCTTGATTTGAAGCCAGGCAATCAGCTCTCACCTCGAGATGATTGGGGAAACATGGAGGTCTTTTTGGTTGGTGCAGTAAATTCAGGATCCCTCTAGACTTGAGACAGTGTTCCTGGGGTTTCTCTGAGGTGCCATCAAGGAAATCAAGGCTCATTTCGGGTTTGATGTGGAGCACAGAATTGCTCTGCACCCAGTCAGCGGAATCGTGACTCATCTCGCGGCGAGGGGGGAGTCTAATGGTTTTTCTCGAGATGCGGCGGAAACCTGGGGTATATTCTCGAGTTAGGACGGGGATGGCCCTTCCAAACACGGGTGTGTTCAGCGACGTCAGGACTTCTGTCTAGTTGCGAGGGACCCCTCGGGAGTGTCTTCGTGACTTGAAAGGGCCACAGGAACACCTCTCGATGTGAGGCAGCAGACCCATTGTCCCTTTCCTGTTGCCACTGGGTTCGTGGCATTCCTGTCCATTTTCCAGAGGAATCAGACATCGTCTCCTTTGGAATCACTGAACTCCATGTTCCTCTAGAGCTGTCCAAAGGATGCGAGGCCGCCTGTCGAGAAGCGGCAGCGAGCTACGGTATTCTCTAGTGTCTCCCCAGGGGCTTCAGACATCCCTTTATCTTGTGAGATGAAATCCAGTTTGTACTCAAGTCACCTCAGGAATTCAGGCCTGATTTCGAATCAGGGCATCTCGGGGTCGACTCCAATGGGGGCCGCAAATTCAAAGTCCCTCTCCCAGATGTACAGCTGAGAGAAGCCCCGTCTTGTGGTGCTTGTGGACAGTTGGCATTCCTCTTGATTTGAAGCCAGGAAATCAGCTCTCACCTCGAGATAATTGGGGGTACACGGAGCACTTTCTGGTTCTTGCAGTGACCTCAGAATCCCTCTAGACTTGAGACAGTGTTCCTGGGGTTTCTCTGGAGTGCCATCAAGGAAATCAAGTCTCCTTTCGGGTTTGATGGGGAGCACGGAATTGCTCTGCGTGCAGTGCAGGGGAATCGGGCCTCATCTTGCGGCGATCGGGAGTCTCATGATTTTTCTCTAGTTGCGGTGGGAACCTGGGGTATATTCTCGAGTTACGACGGGGATGGCCCTTCCAAACACGGGTGTGTTCAGCGACGTCAGGACTTCTGTCTAGTTGCGAGGGACCCCGCCGGATTCTCCTCGCGACTTGAAGGGGCCATAGGAACACCTTTCGAGGTGAGGCGGCAGACCCAGTGTCCTTTTCCTGTTGCCACTGGGATCCTGGGATTCCTGTCCATTTTCCACAGGAGTCAGGCATCATCTCCTTTGGAATCACTGAACTCCGTGTTCCTCTCGAGCTGTCCAATGGATGGGAGGCCACCTGTCGAGAAAAGGCAGTGAGCTAGGGCTTGCTCTAATGTCTCCCCAGGGGCTTCAGACATCCCTTCATCTTGTAAGATGAAATCCAACTTGCTCTCAAGTCACTTAAGGGATACCGGCCAGATTTCGTGTCAGGGCATCTCCGGGTTGATTCCAGTGAAAGCCGCAAATTCAACCTCCCTCTCCCAGACGTAAAGCTGCTAACAGCCTCCTCTTGTGGTGCTGTAGACAGTTGGCATTCCTCTTGATTTGAATCCAGGAAATCAGCTCTCACCTCGAGATGATTGGGGGTACACGGAGCTCTTTCTGGTTCCTTCAGTGACCTCAGGATCCCTCTTGACTTGAGACGGTGTTCCTGGGGTTTCCGTGGATTGCCATCAAGGAAATCAAGGCTCCTTTCGGGCTTGATGGGGAGCCCGGAATTGCTCTGCATGCAGAGCATGGGAATCGGGCCTAATCTAAGGCATGGGGGGGGTCTCATGATTTTTCTCGTGTTGTGGCGGGAACCTGGGGTATATTCTCGAGTTACGACGGGGATGGCCTTTCCAAACACGGGTGTGTTCAGCGACGTCAGGACTCCTGTCTAGTTGTGAGGGACCCTTCGAGAGTCTCCTCGCGGCTTGAAAGGGCCCTAGGAATACCTCTCGAGGGGAGGCGGCAGACCCAGGGTCCCTTTCCTGTTGCCACTGGGATCCTGGGATTCCTGTCCATTTTCCAGAGGAGTCAGGCATCGTCTCCTTTGGAATCATTGAACTCCGTGGTCCTCTCGAGCTCTCCAATGTATGGAAGGCCGCCTGTCTGTAAAGGGCAGGCAGCTAGGGCTTTCTCTATTTTCACGCCAGCGGCTTCAGTCATCCCTTCATCTTGTGAGATAAAATCCATTTGCACTCAAGTCACTGCAAGAATTCCGGCCTGATTTCGTGTCAGGGCATCTTGGGGTCAATTCCACTGGAGGCCGCAAATTCAACCTCCCTCTCCCAGACGTACTGCTGCGAGAAGCCTCCATTGTGGTGCTGGCAGACAGTTGGCATTCTTCTTGATTTGAAGCCAGGCAGTCAACGCTCACCTCGAGATGATTGGGGATACACGGATCTGTTTCTGGTTGGTGCAGTGACTTTAGGATCCCTCTAGACTTCAGACAGTTTTCCTCGTGTTTCTCTGGAGTGCCATCAAGGAAATCAAGGCTCATTTCCGGTTTGATCGGGAGCACGGAATTGCTCTGCACACAGTGCAGTGGAATCCAGACTCATCTTGCGGCGAGGGGGCAGTCTCATGGTTTTCCTCGAGATGCAGTGGGAACCTGGGGTATATTCTCGAGTTAGGACGGGGATGGCCCTTCCAAACACGGGTGTGTTCAGCGACGGCAGGACTCCTGTCTAGTTGCGAGGGACCCCTCGGGAGTCTCTTCGTGACTTGAAAGGGCCATAGGAACACCTCTCGATGTGAGGCAGCAGACCCAGGTTCCCTTTCCTGTTGCCACTGGGTTCGTGGGATTCCTGTCCATTTTTCAGAGGAGTCACACATCGTCTCCTTTGGAATCATTTAACTCCGTGTTCCTCTCGAGCTGTCCAAAGGATCGGAGGCTGCCTGCTGCGAAGGGGCAGCCAGCTAGAGCTATCTCTCGTTTCTCCCCAGGGGCTTCAGACATCCCTTCATCTTGTGAGATGAAATCCAGTTTGTACTCAAGTCACCTCAGGAATTCAGGCCTGATTTCGAACCAGGGCATCTCGGGGTCGACTCCAATGGGGGCCGCAAATTCAAAGTCCCTCTCCCAGATGTACAGCTGAGAGAAGCCCCGTCTTGTGGTGCTTGTGGACAGTTGGCATTCCTCTTGATTTGAAGCCAGGAAATCAGCTCTCACCTCGAGATAATTGGGGGTACACGGAGCACTTTCTGGTTCTTGCAGTGACCTCAGAATCCCTCTAGACTTGAGACAGTGTTCCTGGGGTTTCTCTGGAGTGCCATCAAGGAAATCAAGTCTCCTTTCGGGTTTGATGGGGAGCACGGAATTGCTCTGCGTGCAGTGCAGGGGAATCGGGCCTCATCTCGCGGCGATCGGGAGTCTCATGATTTTTCTCTAGTTGCGGTGGGAACCTGGGGTATATTCTCGAGTTACGACGGGGATGGCCCCTCCAAACACGGGTGTGTTCAGCGACGTCAGGACTTCTGTCTAGTTGCGAGGGACCCCGCCGGATTCTCCTCGCGACTTGAAGGGGCCATAGGAACACCTTTCGAGGTGAGGCGGCAGACCCAGTGTCCTTTTCCTGTTGCCACTGGGATCCTGGGATTCCTGTCCATTTTCCACAGGAGTCAGGCATCATCTCCTTTGGAATCACTGAACTCCGTGTTCCTCTCGAGCTGTCCAATGGATGGGAGGCCACCTGTCGAGAAAAGGCAGTGAGCTAGGGCTTGCTCTAATGTCTCCCCAGGGGCTTCAGACATCCCTTCATCTTGTAAGATGAAATCCAACTTGCTCTCAAGTCACTTAAGGGATACCGGCCAGATTTCGTGTCAGGGCATCTCCGGGTTGATTCCAGTGAAAGCCGCAAATTCAACCTCCCTCTCCCAGACGTAAAGCTGCTAACAGCCTCCTCTTGTGGTGCTGTAGACAGTTGGCATTCCTCTTGATTTGAATCCAGGAAATCAGCTCTCACCTCGAGATGATTGGGGGTACACGGAGCTCTTTCTGGTTCCTTCAGTGACCTCAGGATCCCTCTTGACTTGAGACGGTGTTCCTGGGGTTTCCGTGGATTGCCATCAAGGAAATCAAGGCTCCTTTCGGGTTTGACGGGGAGCTCAGAATTGCTCTGCACGCAGTGCAGGGGAATTGGGCTTCATCTCGCGGCAAGGGGGGGAGTCTCACGGTTTTTCTCGAGTTGCGGCGGGAACCTGGGGTATATTCTCGAGTTACGGCGGGGATGGCCCTTCCAAACACGGGTGTGTTCAGCGACGTCAGGACTCCTGTATAGTTGCGAGGGATCCCTCACGAGTCTCCTCGCGGCTTGAAAGGGCCATAGGAACACCTCTCGAGGTGAGGCCGCAGACCCAGTTTCCCTTTCGTGTTGCCACTGGGATCCTGGGATTCCTGCCCTTTTCCAGAGGAGTCAGGCATCGTCTCCTTTAGAATCATTGACCTCCGTGTTCCTCTCGAGCTGTCCAATGGATGGGAGGCCGTCTGTCGAGAAAGGGCAGGCAGCTAGGGCTATCTGTAATGTCTCCCCAGGGGCTTCAGACATCTCTTCATCTTGTGAGATGAAATCCAGCTTGCACTCAAGTCACTGCAGGAATTCCGGCCTGATTTCGAGTCAGGGCCTCTCGGGGTCAATTCCAATGGGGGCCGCAAATTCAACCTCCCTCTCCCAGATGTACAGTTGCAAGAAGCCTCCTCTTGTTGTGCTTGTAGACAGTTGGCATTCCTCTTGATTTGAAGCCAGGAAATCAGCTCTCACCTAGAGATGATTGGGGATACACTGAGCTGTTTCTGGTTGGTGCAGTGACTTTAGGATCCCTCTAGACTTGAGACAGTGTTCCTGGGTCTTCCCTGGAGTGCCATCAATGAAATCAAGAGTCCTTCGGGTTTGACGGGGAGCACGGAATTGTTCTGCTCGCAGTGCGGCTGAATCGGGCCTCATCTCCTGGTGAGGGGGAGTCTCATTGTTTTTCTCGAGTTGCGGTAGGAACATGGGTTATATTCTCGAGTTACGACATGCAGGGCCCTTCCAAACACGGGTGTGTTCAGCGACGTCAGGACTCCTGTCTAATTGCGAGGGACTCCTCGGGAGTCTCCTCCCAGCTTGAATGAGCCATAGGAACACCTCTCGAGGTGAGGCGGCAGACCCAGGGTCCCTGTCCTGTTGCCACTGGGATCCTGGGATTCCTGTCCATTTTCCAGAAGAGTCAGGCATCGTCTCCTTTGGAATCATTGAACTCTGTGTTACTCTCGCGCTGCCCAATGGATGGGAGGACATCTGTCGAGAATGGCCAGGGAGCTAGGGCTTTCTCTAGTCTCTCCCCAGGGGCATCAGATATCCCTTTATCTTGTGAGATGAAATCCAGCTTGCACTCAAGTCACTGCAGGATTTCCAGCCTGATTTCGAGTCAGGGCATCTCGGGGTCAGTTCCACTGGATGCCGCAAATTCAACGTCCCTCTCCCAGATGAACAGCTGAGAGAAGCCTCCTCTTGTGGTGCTATTGGACAGTTGGCATTCCTCTTGATTTGAAGCCTAGAAATCAGCTCTCACCTCGAGATGATTGGGGATACACGGAGCTCTTTCGTTTTCCTGCAGTGACCTCAGGATCCCTCTAGACTTGAATAAGTGTTCCTTGAGTTTCTCTGGAGTGCCATCAAGGAAATCAAGGCTCGTTTCGTGTTTGATGGGGAGCACGGAATTGCTCTGCATGCAGTGCAGGGGAATTGGGCCTCATCTCCTGGCGAGGGGGGAGTCTCATGGTTTTTCTCGAGTTGCGGCGGGAACCTGGCGTATATTCTCGAGTTACGGCGGGGATGGCCCTTCCAAACACGGGTGTGTTCAGCGACGTCAGGACTCCTGTCTAGTTGCGAGGGACCACTCGGGAGTTTCCTCGCGGCTTGAAAGCGCCATAGGAACACCTGTCGAGGTGAGGCGGCAGACCCAGTGTCCCTTTACTGTTGCCCTTTGGATCCTGGGATTCCTGTCCATTTTCCAGATGAGTCAGGCATCGTCTCCTTTGGAATCATTGAAATCCGTGTTCCTCTCGAGGTTTCCAATGGATGGGAGCCCGCCTGTCGAGAAAGGGCAGGGAGCTAGGGCTTTCTCTAGTGTCTCCCCAGGGTCTTCAGACATCCCATCATTATGTGAGATGAAATCCAGCTTGCACTCAAGTCACTGCAGGATTTCTGGCCTGATTTCGATTCAGGGCATCTCGGGGTCGATTCCACTGGAGGCCGCACATTCAACCTCTCTCTCCCAGATATAGAACTACGAGAAGCCTCCTCTTGTGGTGCTTTTGGACAGTTGGCATTCCTCTTGATTTGAAGCCTAGAAATCAGCTCTCACCTCGAGATGATTGGGGATACACGGAGCTCTTTCGTTTTCCTGCAGTGACCTCAGGATCCCTCTAGACTTGAATAAGTGTTCCTTGAGTTTCTCTGGAGTGCCATCAAGGAAATCAAGGCTCGTTTCGTGTTTGATGGGGAGCACGGAATTGCTCTGCATGCAGTGCAGGGGAATTGGGCCTCATCTCCTGGCGAGGGGGGAGTCTCATGGTTTTTCTCGAGTTGCGGCGGGAACCTGGCGTATATTCTCGAGTTACGGCGGGGATGGCCCTTCCAAACACGGGTGTGTTCAGCGACGTCAGGACTCCTGTCTAGTTGCGAGGGACCACTCGGGAGTTTCCTCGCGGCTTGAAAGCGCCATAGGAACACCTGTCGAGGTGAGGCGGCAGACCCAGTGTCCCTTTACTGTTGCCCTTTGGATCCTGGGATTCCTGTCCATTTTCCAGATGAGTCAGGCATCGTCTCCTTTGGAATCATTGAAATCCGTGTTCCTCTCGAGGTTTCCAATGGATGGGAGCCCGCCTGTCGAGAAAGGGCAGGGAGCTAGGGCTTTCTCTAGTGTCTCCCCAGGGTCTTCAGACATCCCATCATTATGTGAGATGAAATCCAGCTTGCACTCAAGTCACTGCAGGATTTCTGGCCTGATTTCGATTCAGGGCATCTCGGGGTCGATTCCACTGGAGGCCGCACATTCAACCTCTCTCTCCCAGATATAGAACTACGAGAAGCCTCCTCTTGTGGTGCTTTTGGACAGTTGGCATTCCTCTTGATTTGAAGCCAGGAAATCAGCTCTCACCTCGAGGTGATTGGGGGTGCACGGAGCACTTTCTGCTTGCTGCAGTGACATCAGGATCCCTCTTGACTTGAGACAGTGTTCCAGGGGTTTCTCTGGAGTGCCATCAAGGAAATCTAGGCTCCTTTCGGGTTTGATGGGAAGCATGGAATTGCTCTGATGCAGTGCAGGGGAATCGGGCCTCATCTCACGCCGAGGCGGGATTCTCATTGTTTTTCTCCAGTTGTGGCGGGAACCTAGGGTATATTCTCGAGTTAAAACGGGGATGGCCCTTCCAAACACGGGTGTTTTCAGCGACTTCGGGCTTCCTGTCTAGTTGCGAGGGACCCCTCGGGAGTCTCCTTGCGACTTGAAAGGGCCATAGGAACACCTCTGGAGGTGAGACGGGAGACCCAGGGTCCCTTTCCTGTTGCCACTGGGATCCTGGGATTTCTCTCCACTTTTCAGAGGAGTCAGGCATCATCTCTTTGGAATCATTGAACTCCGTGTTCCTCTCGCGCTGCCCAATGGATGGGAGGAGCTCTGTCGAGAATAGCCAGGGAGCTAGGACTTTCTCTAGTGTCTCCCCAGGGGCATCAGACAACCCTTTATCTTGTGAGATGAAATCCAGCTTGCACTCAACTGACTGCAGGAATTCCGGCCTGATTTCCAGTCAGGACATCTCGGGGTCAATTCCACTGGATGCCGCAAATTCAATGTCCCTCTCCCAGATGTACAGCTGTAAGGAGCCTCCTCTTGTGGTGCTATTGGACAGTTGGCATTCCTCTTGATATGAAGCCAGGAAATCAGCTCTCACCTCGAGATGATTGGGGGTACACGGAGCTCTTTCGTTTTCCTGCAGTGACCTCAGGATCCCTCTAAACTTGAAACAGTGTTCCTGGAGTTTCTCTGAAGTGCCATCAAGGAAATCAAGGCTCATTTCGTGTTTGATGGGGAGCACGGAATTTCTCTGCATGCAGTGCAGGGGAATCGGGCCTCATCTCGTGGCGAGGGAGTAGTCTCATGGTTTTTCTCGAGTTGCGGCGTGAACCTGGGGTATATTCTCAAATTACGACGCGGATGACCCTTCCAAACACGGGTGTGTTCAGCGACGTCAGGACTCCTGTCTAGTTGCGAGGGACACCTCTGTAGTCTCCTCGCGGCTTGAAAGGGCCATAGGAACACCTCTCGAGGTGAGGCGGCAGACCCAGGGTCCGTTTCCTGTTGCCACTCTGGGATCCTGGGATTCCTGTCTATTTTCCAGAGGAGTCAGGCATCGTTTCCTTTGGAATCATTGAACTCCGTGCTGCTGTCGAGATGCCCAATTGATGGGAGGACGCCAGCCGAGAATGGCCAGGGAGCTAGGGCTTTCTCTAGTGTCTCCCCAGGGGCTTCAGGCATCCCTTCATCTTGTGAGATTAAATCCAGCTTGCACTCAATTCACTGCAGGAATTCCGGCCTGATTTCGAGTCAGGGCATCTCGGCGTGGATTCCACTGGAGGCTGCAAATTCAACCTCCCTCTCCCAGATGTACAGCTGCGAGAAGCCTCCTCTTTTGGTGCTTGTAGACAGTTGGCATTCCTCATGATTTGAAGCCAGGAAATCAGCTCTCATCTCGAGATGATTTGTGGTACATGGAGCTATTTTTGTTGCTGCAGTGACCTCAGGATCCCTCTAGTATTAACACAGTGTTCTTGGGGTTTCTCTGGACTGCCATCAAGGAAATCAAGGCTACTTTCGTGTTTGATGTGGAACTCGGAACTGCTCTGCATGCAATGCAGGGGAATCGTGCCTCATCTCGCAGGGAGGGAGACGTCTCATGGACTTTCTCGAGTTGTGGCAGGAACCTGGGGTATATTCTCGAGTTATGACGGGTATGGCCCTTTAAAACACGTGGTTTTTTTTTTTGCGACATCAGGACTCCTGTCTAGTTGCGAGGGACACCTCGGGATTCTCCTCGAGGCTTGGCAGAGCAATTGGGACGCCTCCCCTCGTGAGGCGGGAGACCTAGCGTCCCTTTCCACGTGCCACAGGGATACTGGGATTCCTCTCAGATTTCAAGAGGAGTCAGGCCTCTTCTCCTTTTGAAGCATTGATCTCCGCATACCTCTCGAATTTTCAAAGAATGTGAGGCCTCTGGTCGCGATTAGGCGGGGAACCAGGTCTTTCTCTATGGTCTCCACAGGGGATTCAGACATCCCTTCTTCTTGGGAGATGCAAGGCGAGCCTGCATTCAAGTCACTGCAGGGATATCCGGCATTATTTCGAGTCAGGGCATCTCGGTGTTCATTCCACTTGAGACCGCAACCTCAGGGTCCCTCTCACATCCCTATAGCTGAGAGAAGCCTCATCTTGAGGTGCTTATGGAAAGTTGGTATTCCTCTCGAGTCGAAGCCTGGGACTAAGCTCTCATCTCGAGTTGATTTGGGATTCACAGAGCAGTGTCATGTTGCTAAAGTGACCTCAGGATACCTCTAGGCATGAGACAGTGTTCTTGGGGTTTCTCTGGAGTGCCATCAAGGAAATCAAGGCTCCTTTCATATTTGATGTGGAACACGGAATTGCTCTGCATGCAGTGCAGCGCAATCGGCCCTCATCTCGCGGTGAGGGGGAAGTCTCATGGTTTTACTCGAGTTGATACCTGAACCTGGGGTATATTCTCGAGTTAGGACGGGGATGGCTCTTCAAAACATGTGTTTGTTCAGCGATGTAGGACTCCTGCCTAGTTGCCAAGGACACTTTGGGATTCTCCTCGAGGCTTGAAAGGGCAATATGAACACATCTTGAGGTGACGCGGCAGACCCGATGTACCTTTCCTGTTTCCACTGGGATACTGGGACTCCTGTCCAATTTTCATGAAGAGTCAGGCATCGTCTCCTTTTGAATCATTGAACTCCGTGTTCTTCTCGAGTTGTCAAAGGAATGTGTGGCCTCCTGTGGAGATGGGATGGGGAGCTAGGGCTTTCTCTAGTGTCTCCCCAGGGGCTTCAGACATCCCTTCATCTTGGGAGATGAAAACCAGCTTGCATTCAAGTCACTGCAGGGAATTCTGGCCTGATTTCGAGTCAGTGCCTCTTGGTGTCGATTCCATTTTAGACAGCAAAATCAGGGTCCCCTCACATACATATAGCTGAGAGAAGCCTCCTCTTGTGGTGCTTGTGGAAAGTTGGCATTCCTCTTGATTTGAAGCCAGGAAATCAGCTCTCACCTCGAGATGATTTGGGGTACATGGAGCTCTTTCGTGTTGCTGCAGTGACCTCAGGATCCCTCTAGACTTGAGACAGAGTTCTTGGGGATTCTCTGGAGTGCCATCAAGGAAGTCAAGGCTCCTTTTTGTTTGATGTGGAGCACGAAGTTGCTCTGTACACCATGCAGGGGAATCGGGACTCATCTCGTGGTGAGGGGGAAGTCTCATGGTTTTTCTCGAACTGGGTCGAAAACCTGGGGTATATTCTCAAGTTATGACGGGGATGGCCCTTCCAAACACGTGTTTGTTCAGCAACATCAGGACTCCGGTCTAGTTGCCAGACACACCTCGGGATTCTCCTCGAGGTTTGGCAGGGCAATTGGGACGCCTCTCCAGGTGAGGCGGTAGACCCAGTGTCCTTTCAAGTTGCCACAGGGATACTGGTATTTCAGTAAATTTTCAAGAGGAGTGAATCATTATCTACTTTTAAAGCATTGAACTCTGCATTCCACTCGTGGTGTCAAAGGGATTTGAGGCCTCCTGTCAAAATGAGGCGAGGAATTAGTTCTTCCTCTAGGGTCTTCACAGGTGACTCAGACATCCCTTCATCTTTTGAGATGAAAGTCAAGCCTGCATTCAAGACACTGCAGGGAATTCCGGCCTTAGTTTGAGTCAGGGCGTCTCGGTGTCCATTCCAGTTGAGGCAGCAAACTCAGGGTCCCTCTCACATACCTAGAATGCCTCCGCTTGAGTTGCTTGTGGAAAGTTCACATTCCTCTTGAGTAGAAGCAAGCGAATCAGCTCTCATCTTGAGTTGATTTGGGGTACACGGAGCTTTTCTCGAGTTGCTGTGCTGAACTTAGTGTTCCTCTAGACATGAGACTGTATTCTCGGGTAATATCTGGAGTTGCTGAAAAGAAGTCAAGCCAATTATTGTGTTTGATGAGGAATGAGTGATGGCTCTGGAGACAATGCAGGGGAATCGGGCCTCATCTTGAGTTGATTCAAAGTACACGGAGCGCTTTCCTGTTGCTGCGGGGACTTCAGGGTCCCTCTAGACTTGTGACAGTGTTCTGGGGACCCTCTGGAGTTCCATTAAGGAAGTCAAGGCTCCTTTCGTGTTTGATGGGGAAGATGGACTTGCTCTGCACGCAGTGCAGGGGAATCGGGCTTCATCTCGAGTTGATTTCAAGTACACGGTGAGATTTCATGTGGCTGCAGGGACCTCAGGGTCCCTCTAGACTTGTGACAGTGTTCTTGGGGATTCTCTGCAGTTCCATCAAGGAAGTCATGGCTCCTATCGTGTTTGATGGGGAACACGGACTTGCTCTGTACGCAGCGCAGGGGAATCGGGCCTCATTTCGAGTTGATTTGGAGTCCACGGAGCACTTTCATGTTGTTGCGGGGATCTCAGGGTCATTCTAGATTTTTGACAGTGCTCTTGGGGTCTCTCTAGAGTTCCTTCAAGGAAGACAAGTCTCCTATCCTGTCTGATGGTGAACACGGACTTACCCTGCATGCATTGCTGGGGAATTTGGCCTCATCTCGCGGCGAGGTAAAGTCTTATTTTTTTCCTGGATTTGCGGCGGGAACCTGAATATGTTCTCGAGTTACAGAGGGGATGGACTTTCAAAACTCGTGTTTCTTCAGTGATGTGTGGACACCTGTCTAGTTGCGTGGGATGCCTTGGTATTCTCCTTGAGGCTTGGAAGGACAATAGGCACGCCTCTTGAGTTGAGGCGGGAGACCAAGTTTTCCTTTGCAGTTGCCAGAGTGATACTGTGACTCCTGTCAGTTTTCAAGAGGAGTCAGGCTTCGTCTCCTTTTGAAGCATTGAACTCCGTGTGCCTGTCATGTTGTCAAAGGGATGTGAAGCCTGCTGTCGGGATCACGCGGGGAACTAGGGTATTTTCTAGGGTTTCCACTGGGGATGCAGACATCCTTTCATCTTGTGAGATGAAAGATTAGACTGCATTCGAGTCACTGCAGGGAATTCCGGCCTTATTTCAAGTTAGGGCATCTCGGTGTCCATTCCACTTGAGACAGCAAACTCAGGGTCCCTCTCACGTAACTATAGCTGAGAGAAGCCTCGTCTTTAGGTGTTGTTTAAAGCTGGCATTCCTCTTGAGTCAAAGCCAGGGACTCAACTCTCATCTCAAGATGATTTGAGGTACACGGAGCTGTATTCTAGTTGATGTGCTGAACATGGTGTTCCTCTATACTTAGATTCTCGGGGAATCTCTGGAGTTGCCTAAAGGAAGTCAAGCCACTTGTCGTGTTTGATGGGGAATGCCAGATGGCTCTGGAGCCAATGTAGGGGAATCTGGCCTCATCTCGAGTTGATTTGGGGTACACCAAGCTCTTTCGTGTTGCTGCAGTGACTACAGGGTCCCTCGGGACTTGTGACAGTGTTCCTGGGTACTCTCTGGAGTTCCATCAAGGAATTCAAGGCTCTTTTCATGTTTAATGAGGAACACGGACTTGCTCTGCATGCAGTGCAGGAGAATCTGTCTTTATCTCGAGTTGATTTCAAGTACACAGTGTGCTTTCATGTTAATGTGAGGACCTCAGGGTCCTTCTAGATTTGTGACAGTGTTCTTGGGGACTCTCTGGAGTTCCATCAAGGAAGTCAAGGCTCCTTTCATGTTTGATGGGGAACACCGACTTGCTCTGAATGCAGTGCAGGGGAATCGCGCCTCATCTCGAGTTGATTTGGGGCACACGGAACCCTTTCATTTTGCTGCGGGGACCTCAGGGTCCCTCTAGACTTGTGACAGTGTTCTTCGGGTCTCTCTGGAGTTCCATCAAGAAAGTCAAATCTCCTTTCCTGTTTGATGGGGAACACGGACTTACCCTGCATGCATTGCAGGGGAATCAGGCCTCATCTTGTTTGCAGGGGGAATTCTCATTGTTTTCTCGAGTTTTGGCGGGAACCTGGGCTATGTTCTCGAGATACGACGGGGATGGCCCTTCAAAACACGTGTTTTTTCAGTGATGTGTAGACTGCTGTCTAGTTGCGTGGGACACTTTGGGATTCTCCTCGAGGCTTGGCAGGACAATAGGGATGCCTCTCGAGGTGAGGCTGGACACCAAGTTTCCCTGTGCAGTTGCCAGGCGATACTGTGACTCCTGTCAGTTTTCCAGAGAAGTCAGGCTTCGTCTCCTTTTGAAGCATTGAACTCCACGTGCCTCTCGTGTTGTCAAAGGGATGTAAGGCCTCCTGTCAAGATGACGCGGTGAACTCGGGTATTCTCTAGGGTCTCCACTGGGGATTCAGACATCCTTTCATCTTGTGAGATGAAAGATGAGCCTGCATTCAAGTCACTGCAGGGAATTCCGGCCTGATTTCGAGTCAGGGCATCTCGGTGTCCATTCCACTTGAGGCAGCAAACTCAGGGTCCTTCTCACGTACCTATAGCTGACAGAAGCCTCCTCTTTAGGTGTTATTTAAAGCTGGCATTCCACTTGAGTCAAAGCAATGGAATCAGCTCTCATCTCGAGATGATTTGAGGTGCACAGAGCTGTTTTCTAGTTGCTGTGCTGAACGTGGTGTTCTTCTATACTTAGGACGGTTTTCTCGGAGAATCTGTGGAGTTACCTAAAGGAAGTCAAGCCACTTGTTGTGTTTGATAGGGAATAAGTGATGGCTCTGGAGACAATGCAGGGAAATTGAGCCTCACTCGAGTTGATTTGAAGTACACAGTGCGCTTTCATGTTGCTGCGGGGACTTCAGGGTCCCTCTAGACATGTGACAATGTTCTTGGGGACTTTCTAGAGTTTCATCAAGGAAGTCAAGTCTCCTTTCATATTTGATGGGGAACACGGACTAGCTCTGAACTCAATGCAAGGGAATCAGGCCTCATCTCATCTTTATTTGGAGTACACAGAGACCTTTCATGTTTTGGCGGGAACCTCATGGTCCTTCTAGACATGTGAAAGTGTTCTTGGGATCTTTCTGGAGTTCCATCAATGAAGTCAAGTCTCCTTTCCTGTTTGATGGTGAACACCGAATTGCTCTGCTCGCAATGCAGGGGAATCTGATCTCATCTCTCATTAAGCGGGAAGTCTCATTACATTTCTCGAGTTGCTGTGGGAATCTGGGTTATATTCTCGAGTGATGACGGGGACGAACCCTCAAAACTCGTGTTTGTTCAGCGACGTCAAGACGCCTGTCTAGATGCAAGGGACAACTCAGGATTCTCTTTGAGGCTTGGAAGGGCAATACGGACGCCTCTCGAGATGAGGCGGGAGACCCAGTGTCCTGTCAGGTAGCCACAGGGATTCTGGAATTCCTGTCCATTTTCAATAAGAGTCAGTCATCGTCTACTTTTGAAGCATTGAACTCCGTGTTCCACTCGTGTTGTCAAAGGGATGTGAGGCCTCCTGTCGAGATGAGGCGGGGAAGTAGGACTTTCTCTAGGGTCTTCACAGGGGATTCAGGCATCCCTTCATCTTGGGTGATGAAAGACGAGCCTACATTCAAGTCACTGCAGGGAATTCTGGCCTTATTTCGAGTCAGGGCATCTCAGTGTCCATTCCACTTGAGGCAGCAAACTCTGGGTCCCTCTCACATACCTAGAGCTGAGAAAAGACTCCACTTGAGCTGCTTGTGGAAAGTTGGCATTTCTTTTGTGTCAAAGCCAGGGAATCATCTCTCATCTTGAGATGATTTGGGGTAAGCGGAGCTTTTCTCAAGTTGCTGTGCTGAACTTGGTGTTCCTGTAGACTTGGGATGGTGTTCTTGGGGAATCTCTGGTGTTGCCTAAAAGAAGTCAAGCCACTTGTCCTGTTTGATGAGGAATGCAGGGTTGCCCTGCAGCCAATGCAAGGGAATTGGGCCTCATCTCGAATAGATTTGCAGTGCATGGGGCTCTTTGTGTTGCTGTGTTGATCTCAGGGTCCCTCTAGATTTGTGACAGAGTTCTTGGGGACTATGTGGAGTTTCATCTAGAAAGTCAAGGCTCCTTTCGTGTTTGATGGGGAACACGGACTTGCTCTGCATGCAATGCAGGGGAATCGGGCCTCATCTCGTGGCGAGGGGGATTTCTCATGGTTTTCTTGAGTTGTGGCAGTAACATGGGTTATGTTCTCCAGTTCTGGCACGGAAGGCCCTTAAAAACTCAGTTGGTTCTGCGACATCAGGACTCCTGTCTAGTTGCCAGGGACACTTTGGGATTCTCCTCGAGGCTTACCAGGACATTAGGGACGCCTCTTGAGGAAAGGCGGGAGACCAAGTTTCCCTTTGCAGTTGCCAGAGCAATACTGTGACTCCTGTCTGTTTTCAAGAGGAGTCAGGCTTCGTCTCGTTTTGAAGCATTGAACTTCGCGGGCCTCTCGTGTTGTCAAACGGATGTGAGGCCCCTTGTCAATATGAGGGGGGGGGAACTAGGTTATTCTCTAGGGTCTCCACAGGGGATTAAGACATCCCTTGCTCTTGTAAGATTAAAGGAGAAGCTGCATTCAAGTCATTGCAGGAAATTCCTTCCTGATTTCGAGTCAGGGCATCTTGGGGTCCATTCCATTTGAGGCAGCAAACTCACGTCCCTCTTACGTACCTATAGCTGACAGAAGTCTCCTCTTTAGGTGTTGTTTAAAGCTTGCATGCCTCTTGAGTCAAAGCCAGGGAATCAGCTCTAATCTCGAGATGATTTGAGGTACACTGACCTGTTTTCTAGTTGCTATGCTAAACGCGGTGTTCCTCTATACTTAGGACGGTGTTCTCGGGGAATCTCTGGAGTTGCCTAAAGGAAGTCAAGCCACTTGACATGTTTGATGGGGAAGGCCGGGTGGCTCTCAAGCCAATGTAGTGTAATCTGGCCTCATCTCATGTTGATTTGAGGTACACCGAGCACTTTCATTTGCTGCGGTGACCTCAGGGTCCCTCTAGACTTGTATCAGTGTTCTTGGGAACTCTCTGGAGTTCCATCAAGGAAGTCATTGATCCTTTCATGTTTGATGGGAACACAGAATTGCTCTGCACGCAATGCAGGGGAATCTGATCTCATCTCTCATCGAGCAGGAAATCTCATGGTTTTTCTCGAGTTGTGGAGGGAACCTGGGTTATATTCTCGAGGGATGATGGAGATGATCCCTCAAAACTCGTGTTTGTTCAGCGATGTCAGGACGCCTGTCTTGTTGGAAGGGACAACTCAGGATTTTCTTTAAGGCTTGGTATGGCAATAGGGACGCCTCTCGAGGTGAGGAGGGAGAACAGTGTCCTTTCAAGTTGCCACAGGGATACTGGGATTCCTGTCAATTTTCAAGAGGAGTCAGTCATCGTCTATTTTTGAAGCATTGAACTCCACGTTACACTCGTGTTGTCAAAGGGATGTGAGGCCTCCTGTCGAGATGAGGCAGGGAACTAGGGCGTTCCCTAGGGTGCACACAGGGGATTCAGACATCCCTTCATCTTGCGAGATGAAATACGAGCCTGCATTCAAGTCACTGCAGGGAATTCCAGCCTTATTTCGAGTCAGGGCATCATGGTGTCCATTCCACTTGAGGCAGCAATCTCAGGGTCCCTTTCACATACATAGAGCTGAGAAAAGCCTCTGCTTGAGCTGCTTATGGAAAGTTGGCAATCCTCTTGATTCGAAGCCAGGGAATCAGTTCTCATCTCGAAATGATTTGGGGTACACAAAGCTTTTTTTGAGTTGCTGTGCTGAACTTGGTGTTCCTCTAGACTTGGGACAGTGTTCTCGGGAAATGTCTGGAGTTGCCTAAAAGAAGTCAAACCACGTGTCCTGTTTGATGAGGAATGCAGGAACATAGTCCCCAGGAACTCTGTCACAAGTCTAGAGGGACCTTGAGGTCAATGCAGCAACACGAAAGGGCCCCGTGTACCGCAAATCAATTCGAGATGAGGCCCGATTCCCCTGCCTTGGCTCCAGAGCAATCTTACATTTCTCATCAAACAGGACAAGTTGTTTGACTTCTTTTAGCCAACTCCAGAGGTTCCACGATAACACCGTCTCAAGTCTAGAAAAACACCAAGTTCAGCACAGCAACTCGGTAAAAGCTCCGTGTACCCCAAATCATTTCGAGATGAGAGCTGACTCCCTGGCTTCGAATCAAGAGGAATGCCAACTTTCCACAAGCAGCTCAACGGAGGCTCGTCTCAGCTCTAGGTATGTGAGAGGGACCCTGAGTTTGCTGCCTCAAGTGGAATGGACACCGAGATGCCCTGACTCGAAATAAGGTAGGAATTCCCTGCAATGACTTGAATGCTGGCTTGTCTTTCATCTCAAAAGATGAAGGGATGTCTGAATCCCCTGTGAAGACCATAGAGAAAGCCCTAGTTCCCCACCTCATCTCAACAGGAGGCCTCACATCCCTTTGACAACATGAGAGTCAAGCGGAGTTCAATGCTTCTAAAGGAGATGAAGCCTGACTCCTCTTGAAAACTGACAGGAGTCACAGTATCACTCTGGCAACTGCGAAGGGAAACTTGGTGTCCGGTCTCACCTCGAAAGGCGTCCCTATTTTCCGGCCAAGCCTCGAGGAGAAACCCAAGGTGTCCCTCACAACTAGACAGGAGCCCTGACGTCGCAGAACAAACACAAGTTTTGATGGGCCATCCCCGCCATAACTCGAGAACATAACCCAGGTTCCCGCGGCAACTCCAGAGAAACAATGAGACTTTTCACTCGCCTCAAGGTGAGGCCCAATTCCCCTGCAATGCATGCAGAGTAAGTCAGTGTTCCCCATCAAACACGAAAGGAGCCTTGACTTCCTTGATGGAACCCCAGAGAGACACCCAGAACACTGTCACAAGTCTAGAGGGACCCTGAGGTCCCCGCATAAACATGAAAGTGTTCAGTGTACTCCAAATCAACTTGAGATGAGGCCCGATTCTCCGGCATTGTCTCCAGAGTCATCCCGCATTACCCATCGTACACGACAAGAGTCTTACTTCCTTTAGGCAACTCCAGAGTTTCCCCGAGAATACCGTCTCAAGTCTAAAGGAACACCAAGTTCAACACAGTAACACGAGAAAAGCTCCCTGTGCCCCAAATCATCTCGAGATGAGAGCCAATTCCCTGGCTTTGACTCAAGAGGAATGCCAACTTTCCACAAGCCCCTCAAGAGGAGGCTTCTCTCAGCTATAGGTATGTGAGAGGGACGCTGAGTTTGCTGCATCAAGTGGAATGGTCACCGAGATGACGTGACTCGAAATAAGGCCGGATCTCCCTGCAGTGACATGAATGCAGGTTTGTCTTTCATCTCAAATGATGAAAGGATGTCTGAATCCCCTGTGGAGACCCTAGAGAAAGCCCTAGTTCCCCAGCTCCTCTCGACAGGAGGCCTCACAACCTTTTGAAACCTCTAGAGGCAGGCAGAGTTAAATGCTTCAAAAGGAGAGGATGGCTGCCTCCTCTTGAAAATTGATAGGAATCCCAAAATTCCTGTGGCAACTGGAATGGACCCTGGGTCTCCCCCCTCACCTCGAGAGGCGTCCCTATTATCCTGCCAAGCCTCAAGGAGAATCCCAAGTTGTCCCTCACAACTAGACAGGAGTCCTGACGTCACTGAAATAACACGAGTTTTGAAGGTCCATCCCCACCGTTACTCGAGAACAAAACCCAGGTTCCCACCACAACTCAGGAAAACCATTAGATTTTCCCCTCGCCACGAGATGAGGCCCGATTCCCCTGCATTGGGTCCAGAGCAATCTTGCATTTCTCATCAAACAGGACAAGTGGCTTGACTTCTGTTAGCCAACTCCAGAGATTCCCCGAGAACACCATGCCAAGTCTAGAGGGACACCAAGTTCAGCACAGCAACTCGAGAAAAGCTCCGTGTACCACAAATCATTTCGAGATGAGTGCTGACTCCCTGACTTCAAATCAAGAGGAATGCCAACTTTCACAAGCAGCTCAAGTGGAGGATTTTCTCAGCTCTAGGTATGTGAGACGGACCCTGAGTTTGCTGCCTCAAATGGAATGGACACCGAGATGCCGTGACTCAAAACAAGGCTGGAATTCCCTGCAGTGACTTGAATGTCGGTTCGTCTCTCGTCTTAAAAGATGAAGGAATGTCTGAATCCCCTGTGAAGACCCTAGAGAAAGCCCTACTTCCCCGCCTCATCTCGACAGGAGGTCTCACATCACTTTGACAACACGAGAGTCACGTGGAGTTCATGCTTCAAAAGGAGATGAAGTCTGACTCCTCTTGAAAACTGACAGGAGTCATAGTATCGCTATGGCAACTGCAAAGGGAAACTTGGTGTCCCGCCTCACCTCGAGAGGTGTCCCTATTGTCCTGCCAAGCCTCGAGGAGAATCCCAAGGTGACCCTCGCAAGTAGACAGGAGTCCTGACATCACAGAACAAACACGAGTTTTGAAGCGCCATCCCCGCCATAACTCGAGAACATAACCCAGGTTCCCGCGGCAACTCCAGAAAAAAAATGAGACTTTTCACTCGCCACGAGATGAGGCCCGATTCCCCTGCAATGCATGCAGAGTAAGTCTGTGTTCCCCATAAAACACGAAAGGAGCCTTGAATTCCTTGATGGAACCCCAGAGAGACCCCAAGAACACTGTGACAAGTCTAGAGGGACCCTGAGGTTCCCGCATCAACATGAAAGGGTTTCTTGTACTCAAAATCAACTTGAGATGAGGCCCGATTTCCCTGCACTGCATTCAGAGCAAGTCTGTGTTCCCCATCAAATAAGAAAGGTGCCTTGGCTTCCTTGATGGAACCCTAGAGAGACCCCAAGAACACTGTCACAAGTCTAGAGGGACCCTGAGGTCCCCGCATCAACATGAAAGGGCTCAGTGTACTCCAAATCAACTCGAGATGAGGCCCGATTACCCTATGCTGCGTGCAGATCAAGTCCATGTTCCCCATCAAACAAGAAAGGACCCTTGACTTCCTTGATGGAACTCCAGAGAGTACCCAGGAACACTGTCACAAGTCTAGAGGGACCCTGAGATCCCCGCAGCAACATGAAAGGGCTCCGTGTACTCCAAATCAACTCGAGATGAGGCCCAATTCCCATGCATTGTCTCCAGAGCCATCCAGCATTACCCAACATACACTTCACAGGGCTTATTTCCTTTAGGCAACTCCAGAGTTTCCCCGATATTACGTCTGAAGTCTAAAGAAACACCAAGTTCAAAACAGCAACTCGAGAAAAGCTCCGTGTGCCCAAATCATCTCGAGATGAGAGCTGATTCCCTGGCTTTGACTCAAGAGGAATGCCAACTTTCCACAAGCCCCTCAAGAGGAGGCTTCTCTCAACTATAGGTATGTGAGAGGGATCCTGCATTTGCTGCGTCAAGTGGAATGGTCACCGAGATGCCATGACTCAAAATAAGGCCGGATTTCCCTGCAGTGACATCAATGCAGGCTTGTCTATCATCTCAAAAAGTGAAGGGATGTCTGAATCCCCTGTGGAGACCCTAGAGAAAGCCCTAGTTCCCTGCCTCATCTCGAAAGGAGGCCTCACATCCCTTTGACAACTCGAGAGGAACACGGAGTTCAATGCTTCAAAAGTAGATGATGACTGATTCCTCTTGAAAATTGTCAGGAATCCCAGTATACCTGTAGCAACTTGAAAGGTCCCTGGGTCTCCTGCCTCACCTCGAGAGGCGTTCCTATTGCCCAGTCAAGGCTCGAGGAGAATCCCGATGTGACCCTCGCAACTAGACAGGCGTCCTGATGTCGCTGAACAAACAGGAGTTTTGAGGGGCCATCCCCGTCTTCACTCGAGTATATAACCCAGGTTTCCTCCGCAACTCGAGAAAAACCATTAGACTCCTTGCTCGATGAGAGATTAGACCAGATTGCCCTGCATTGAAGGCAGAGCAAGTCCGTGTTACCCGATAAACATGAAAGGACCCTTTACTTCCTTGATGGAACTCCAGAGATTCCCCAAGAACACTCTCACAAGAATAGAGGGACTCTGACGTCCCCGCAGCAACATGAAAGTGCTCCGTGTACTCCAAACCAACTCAAGATGAGGCCTGATTCCCCTTCATTGTCTCCAGAGCCATCCCGCCTTCCCCATCAAACATGACAAGTGGCTTGACTTCCTTTAGACAGTTCCGGAGATTCCTCGAGAATACCGTCACAAGTATAGAGGAACACCAAGTTCAGCACAGCAACTCAAGGAAAGTCCCGTGTACCCCAAATCATCTCGAGATGAGAGCTGATTCCCTGACTTTGACTCAAGAGGAATGCCAACTTTCCACAAGCACCTCACGAGGAGGCTTCTCTCAGATATATGTATGTGAGAGGGACCTTCAGTTAGCTGCCTCAAGTGTAATGGACCGGAGATGCCCTGACTTGAAATAAGGCCTGATATCCCTGCAGTGACTTGAATGCAGGCTCGTCTTTAATCTCACAAGATGAAGGGATGTCTGAATCCCCTGTGAAGACCCTAGAGAAAGCCCTTGTTCCCTGCCTCATCTCGACATGAGGCCTCACATCCCTTTGACAATAAGAGTGGAATGCGGAGTTCAATGCTTCAAAAGTAGAAGATGACTGACTCCTCTTGAAAACTGACAGGAATCCCAGTATCCCTGTGGCAAAGTGGAAGGACACTGGGTCTCCCGCCTCACCTCAAGAGGCGTCCCTATTGCCCTGCCAAGCCTCCAAGAGAATCCCGAGTTGTCACTCACAACTAGACAGGGGTCCTGATGCCGCTGAACAAACACGAGCTTTGAGGGACCATTCCCATCGTCAGTTAAGAATAGAACCTAGGTTCCTTCTGCAACTCGAGAAAAACCATGAGACTTCGTGCTCGATGAGAGATGAGAAAAGATTCCCTTGCATTGCATACAGAGCAATTCTGTGTTCCCCATCAAACATGAAAGGAGCCTTGACTTCCTTGATGGAACTCCAAAGAGTCCCCAAGAACTCTGATATAAGTCTAGAGGGATGCTGAAGTCACCGCAGCAACACGAAAGAGCTCGGTGTACCCCAAATCAACTCAAGATGAGGCCAGATTCCCCTACATTGGCTCCAGAGCCATTCTTTGTTCCCCAT
The DNA here is from genome assembly GCF_963930625.1 of Muntiacus reevesi. NCBI lineage: Eukaryota > Metazoa > Chordata > Mammalia > Artiodactyla > Cervidae > Muntiacus > Muntiacus reevesi. Next base: position 1,792,187 of record NW_027078014.1, read on the forward strand.
CAAACATGACAAGTGGCTTGACTTCCTTTAGGCAACTCCAGAGATTCCCCGAGAACACCATCCTAAGTATAGAGGAACACCACGTTCAGCACAGCAACTCGTGAAAAGATCCATGTGCCCCAAATCATCTCGAGATGAGAGCTGACTCCCCAGCTTCGAATCAAGAGGAATGCCAACTTTCCACAAACCCCGCAAGAGGAGGATTCTCTCAGCTATAAATATGTGAGAGGGACACTGAGTTTGCTGCCTCAAGTGGAATGGACCCAGAGATGGCCTGACTCGAAATAAGGTCAGATTTCCTGCAGTGACTTGAATGCAGGCTCGTCTTTCATCTCACCAGATGAAGGGATGCCTGAATCCCCTGTGGAAACCTTAGAGAATACCCTAGTTCCCCGCCTCATCTAGACAGGAGGTCTCACATCCCTTTGACAACATTACAGGCACGTGGAGTTCAATACTTCAAAATGAGACGAAGCCTGACTCCTCTTGAAAACTGACAGGAGTCACAGTATAGCTCTGACAACTGCAAAGGGAAACTTGGTCTCCCACCTCACCTCGAGATGCATCCCTATTTTCCAACCAAGCATTGAGGAGAATCCCAAGATGTCCCTCGCAACTAGACAGGAGTCCTGACGTCGGTGAACAAACATGAGTTTGGAGGGGCCATCCCCGTCCTCACTCGAGAATATAACCCAGGATCCCTCTGGAGCTAAAGAAAAACCATGAGACTCCCTGCTCGATTAGAGATGAGATCAGTTTCCCCTTCATTGCATGCTGAGCAATTCCGTGTTCCCCATCAAACATGAAAGGATCCTTGACTTCCTTGATGGAACTCCAGAGAGTCCCCAAGCACACTGATACAAGTCTAGAGGGACCCTGAGGTCACCGCAGCAACACGAAAGAGCTCGGTGTACCCCAAATCAACTCGAGATGAGGCTGATTACCATACATTGGCTCCAGAGCCATCTGGCATTCCCCATCAAACACAACAAGTGGCTTGACTTACTTTAGGCAACTCCAGAGATTCCCCGAGAACACCGTCCTAAGTATAGAGGAACACTACGTTCAGCACAGCAACTAGAAAACAGCTCCGTGTACCTCAAATCATCTCGAGATGAGAGCTGATTCCCTGGCTTTGACTCAAGAGGCATGCAAGCTTTAAACAACACCTAAAGAGGAGGCTTCTCTCAGCTATAGGTACGTGAGAGGGACCCTGAGTTTGCTGCCTCAAGTGGAATGGACACCGAGATGCCCTGACTCGAAATCAGGCCAGATTTCCCTGCAGCGACTTGAATGCAGGCTCGTCTTTCATCTCACATGGTGAAGGGATGTCTGAATCCCCAGTGGAGACCCTAGAGAATACCCTAGTTCCCCACCTCATCTCGACAAGGGGCCTCACATCCCTTTGAAACATGAGAGGCATGCGGTGTTCAATGCTCCAAAAGGAGACAAAACCTGACTCCTCTTGAAAACTGACAGGAGTCACAGTATTGCTCTGACAACTGCAAAGGGAAACTTGGTCTCCCGCCTCAATTCGAGAGGTGTCCCTAATGTCCTGCCAAGCCTCGAGGAGAATCCCAAGATGTCCCTCACAACTAGACAGGAGTGTTGACGTCGCTGAACAAACACGAGTGTTAAAGGGCCATCCCCGCCGTAACTGGAGAAAATAACCCAGGTTCCCGCCGCAACTCCAGGAAGAAAATGAGACTTCCCGCTCGGTGAGAGATGAGACCAGATTCCCCTGCATTGACTGCAGAGCAACTCCGTGTTCCCCATCAAACACAAAAGGAGCCTTGACTTCCTTGAAGGAACTCCAGAGAGTCCCCAAGAACACTCTCACAAGTATAGAGGGACCCTGAGGTCCCCCTAGCAACACGAATGCACGCCCTGTACTCCAATTTAACTCAAGATGAGGCCCAATTCTCCTGCATTGTCTCCAGAGCCATCCCGCATTCTCCATCAAACATGACAAGTGGCTTGAGTTCCTTTAGGCAACTCCAGAGATTCCACGAGATAACCGTGACAAGTCTAGAGGAACACCAAGTTCAGCACAGCAACTCGAGAAAAGCTCCATGCACCCCAAATCATCTCGAGATGAGAGCTGATTTCCTGGCTTTGCCTCAAGAGGAATGCTGACTTTCCACAAGCACCATACGAGGAGGCTTCTCTCAGCTCTAGGTATGAGAGGGACCCTGAGATTGCTGCCTCAAATGGAATGGACTCCGAGATGCCCTGACTCGAAATCAGGTCGAAATTCCCTGCAGTGACTTGAATGCAGACTCGTCTTTCACCTCCCAAGATGAAGGGATGTCTGAATGCCCTGTGGAGACCCTAGAGAAAGCCCAGTTCCCCGGGTCATCTCGACAGGAGGCCTCACATCCTTTTGAAACCTCGAGAGGCACGTGAAGTTAAATGCTTCAAAAGGAGAGGATAGCTGCCTCCTCTTGAAAATTGATAGGATTCCCAAAATTCCTGTGGCAACTGGAAAGGACCTTGGTTTGCCCCCTCACCTCTAGAGGCGTCCCTATTTTCCTGCCCAGCCTCAAGGAGAATCCCGATGTGCCCCTCGCAGCTAGACAGGAGTCCTGATGTCGCTGAACCAACACGAGTTTTGAAGGGCCATCCCCACCGTAACTCGAGAACATACCCCAGGTTCCCGCCAGAACTGGAGAAAACCATGAGAATTCCCCCTCACCATGAGATGAGGCCTGATTCCCCTGCACTGCGTGCAGAACAAGTTCATGTTCCCCATCAAACACGAAAGGAGCCTTGACTTCCTAGATGAAACTCCTCATGGTCCCAAAGAACTCTGTCACAAGTCTAGAGGGACCCTGAGGTCAATGCAGCAACACAAAAGATCCCCGTGTACTGCAAATCAACTCGAGATGAGGCCCGATTCCCCTGCATTGGCTCCAGAGCAATCCTGCATTCCCCATCAAACAGGACAAGTGGCTTGACTTCTTTTAGGCTACTCCAGCGACTTCCCGAGAACACTGTCACAATTCTAGAGGAACACCAAGTTCAGCACAGCAACTCGAGAAAATCTCTGTGTACCCCAAATCATTCTGAGATGAGAGCTGATTCCCTGTCTTCGAATCAGGAAGAATATCAACTTTCCACAAGCAACTCAAGAGGAGGCTTCTCTCAGCTCTAGGTATGTGAGAAGGACCCTGAGTTTGCTGCCTCAAGTGGAATGGACACCGAGATGCCCTGATTTGGTGGGGCCAAGAATTCCCTGCAGTGACTTGCATGCAGTGACTTGCATGCAGGCTCGTCTTTCATCTCACAAGAAGAAGGGATGTCTGAATCCCCAGTGAAGACCCTAGAGAAAGCCCTAGTTCCCAGCCTCATCTCGAACGGAGGCCTCACATCCCTTTGACAACATGAGTGGAACGCGGAGTTCAATGCTTCAAAAGTAGACGATGACTGACTCCTCTTGAATATTGACAGGAATCCCAGTATCCGTGTGGCAACTTGAAAGGACACTGGGTCTCCTGCCTCACCTCAAGAGGCATCCCTATTGCCCTGCCAAGCCTCAAAGAGAATCCTGAGTTGTCCCTCGCAACTAGACAGGCGTCCTGACATCGCTGAACAAAACACGAGTTTGGAGGGGCCATCCCCGTCTTCACTCGAGAATGTAACCCAGGTTCCCTCCGCAACTCGAGAAAAACCATGAGATTCCCCGCTTGATGAGAGATGAGATCAGATTCCCCTTCATTGCGTGCAGAGAAATTCCGTGTTCCCCATCAAACATGATAGGAGCCTTGACTTCCTTGATGGATCTCCAGAGAGTCCCCCAGAACACTGATACAAGTCTAGAGGGACCCTGAGGTCACCGCAGCAACACAAAAGAGCTCGGTGTACCCCAAATCAACTCGAGATGAGGCCAATTCCCCTACATTGGCTCCAGAGCCCTCCAGCGTTCCCCAAAACATGACAAGTGGCTTGACTTTCTTTAGGCAACTCCAGAGATTTCCCGAGAACACCGTCCTAAGTATAGAGGAACACCACATTCAGCACAGCAACTAGAAAACAGCTCCGTGTATCTCAAATCATCTCGAGATGAGAGCTGATTCCCTGGCTTTGACTCAAGAGGAATGCAAGCTTTAAACAACACCTAAAGAGGAGAATTCTCTCAGCTATAGGTATGTGAGAGGGACCCTGAGTTTGCTGCCTCAAGTGGAATGGACACCGAGATGCCCTGACTCGAAATCAGGCCGGATTTCCCTGCAGTGACTTGAATGCAGGGTCGTCTTTCATCTCACAAGATGAAGGGATGTCTGAATCTCCTGTGGAGACCCTAGAGAATACCTTAGTTCCCCGCCTCATCTCGACAGGAGACCTCACCTCCCTTTGACAACATGAGTGGAACGCGTAGTTCAATGCTTCAAAAGTAGTCGATGTAAGTGTAGCAGTAGCTAACACCTCCATCATGTCATATACTTACTACTGCCTTATGTGATAGGAACATTGAAGATATACTCTCTTAACAACTTCAAGTATTTAATTCAGTGCTGTTAACTATAATCACCATGCTATCCATTAGTTGCCCAGAACTTATTCATCTTATAACTTGAAGTTCATATTCTTTGACCAATACCTCCCCATTATTCCCATCCTCCTCCTAGGCTCTGGTAGCCATTCTTACACTCTCTGTCACTATGTATTCAACTTTTTAAAAAGCTGCATTTAAGTGGGGCTTCCTTGGTGGCTCAGCAGTAAAGAATCTGCCTGTAATGCAGGAGATATGGTTTCAACCCCTGGGTGGGGAAGATTCCCTGGAGAAGGGAATGGCAACCCACTTCAGTATTCTTTCCTGGGAAATCCCATGGAAAGAGGAGCCTGGCAAAGGGTTGCAAAGAATTGGACATGACTTAGTAACTAAACAACAACAACATGTAAATGAGATTACCCCATATTTCTTTATTGTGTGACTTGTTTCACTGAGTATAACACCGTCTAGATCCATCCATATTGTTGCAAATGGCAAGATATTTTTACATGGCAGAGTAATATTCCATTGTGTATGTCTATGTGTGTGTGTGTGTGTGTGTGTGTGTGTGTGTGTGTATGTTTGTGTATATATATGTGTGTGTGTGTATATATATATCCCCTACCTGTTTATCCACTTGTCTGCTGACAGACACCCAGGCTCTTTCTGTACGTTGACCACTGTGAGCGATGCTGTGATGAGCATATGGAGACAGACACCAATGAGTCAGGGCATACAGGTGGTCTCTAGAAGTGAGAGTAACTTCTGTCTACGAGTCAGGAAGAACACTGAGAAACTAAATTCTGCCAATGATCTGAGTAGGCCTGGAAGCAGATTCCCCCTCAGAGTGTCCCACAAGAGCCCAGCCAATACCACCTTGATTTTGGCACTGTGAGCCCTTGAGTAGAGAACCCAGCTGAGCTTCCTTGAGCTGTGAGATAATAAATGGTTGCTATTTTAAGCTGCTAAGGTTGTGATAATTTGTTATGACAGCAATGAAAAACTAATACACGCAGTAGTTATCTATCACTGAATGATCAGGGACCCTGAAATCTTTGGAAAAAGTATGCTTTTCTCCAACCCAAGAATCAGGCCCACTTTGAGAGATCTGGCTTCTCTTGACTTCCCAAAGACAACAAACTGATGCTTTCAACTATGGTTAGAATACCATTTTCAATTCCCCTGGTGTTAGAAATTTAAATTAACCAAAATAATAGAGGTTGTTCTATATCTTTTTTCAGGTTGTGGGGGAAACATTTGAGAGAGATTGTCCCCTTTGCATAAACTAGGCTATGTCTAACTAATAGTTCGATTTTCTATTAAGCTTCAGGGGAAGTGAGAAATGGTGGTTTTCATAGAATTAGTAGATGCCACCAAAACTAAAGGTCAAACTAAGTTGACATTAAAAACAGTATTTCCAGTGGGGCAGTGTGGGGTGCTTGAAAGAACAGTTCCAACAAGTCCCTACAATGCCTATTCTCTGAGCTTGTTATAATTGTTAATGGAATCCAGTAAAACTCTGTCCATCCCCGGCCTTTCCATTTGTGACATATATTAGCCACAAGTCTGTTTTCACAGACAAAGTGCCCTTGGCGACCAACGTGGAGACGAACCGTGTGGCTGATTCCACATTGCAGATGTTGCATTCATCCATGCAGGCTTCTCAGGGCCCCTGGCACTGCCAGCATTCAGGATCACTGTGAACTCAACACTGATTTATCCCCTCATGTGGCTTTGGAGGAGAGAGAAATAAAGGAGCATGGACACAGGGCAGATTACAGCTGAGTTGAGTTTGCACAGGAAACTCACGCTTGAATTAAGGGCCTGGTATCCAGGCTCCGGTCTATAATGTCGCAAAGAGTAGGACACAACTGAAGTGACTTGGCAAGAATTCATCCTTAGATATGGTTTTAACCACTTTGATCGTCAATTTCCCCATCTGTAAAATAATGAGGAGATACCCCACACCCAAGGGCAAAGGTGAAGCACAGCGAGATGGTAGGAAGGGTGAAATCGCATTTAGAATCAAACCCCATACCCACCAGAGATGCTCAGAGGGCTCAAGGGCCCAGAGACCCCACAGAGACTGAGACAGACTGAGTTTCAGCGCCTCCTGAGGAGGTACAGGTCAGCAGTGCACTGCTGCAGGGGCAGGGGCTCTGGGTGCAGGAGACCTGGGTGTGGCATAAATACTCTTGGAGGAGATTGCCATTAGCCCCACCACAGAGCTGCCAGAACTTATACAGGACTGGGAAAACAGACTCTGGGAGGGCACAAACAGAATCTTGTATGTACCAGGACCCAGGAGAAAGGAGCAGTGACCCCACAAGAGACTGACCCAGACTTGTCCATGAGGGTCCAGGAGTCTTTGGCAGAGGCATGCATCAGTGTGGCCTGCTGCAGGGTTGGGGACACTGAGTGTAGCAGTGCATGCACGGGACCTTTTGAAGGAGGTCGCCATTATCTTCATTAGCTCCACCATAGTCTGGCCCCAGGACAAATAACATGGAGGGAACACAGCCCCACACATCAACAAAAATCGGATTAAAGATTTATTGAGCATGGCCCTGCCCAACAGAATAAGACCCAGTTTCCACCTCAGTCAGTCTCTCCCATCAGGAAGCTTCCATAAGTCTCTTATCCTTCTCCATCAGAGGCCAGACAGACTGAAAATCACAATCACAGAAAATTAACCTATCTGATCACATGGACCACAGCCACGTCTAACTCAATGAAACTATGAGCCATGCTGTGTAGGGCCACCCAAGATGGATGGGTCATGGTGGAGAGTTCTGACAAAATGTGGTCCACTGGAGAAGGGAATAGCAAACCACTTCAATATACTTGCCTTGAAAAGAAGAGAAGCGAAAGGCAAAGGAGAAAAGGAAAGACACACCCATCTGAATGCAGAGTTCCAAAGAATAGCAAGGAGAGATAAGACAGCCTTCCTCAGTGATAAATGCGAATAAATAGAGGAAAATAATAGAAGGGGAAAGACTAGAGATATCTTCAAGAAAATTAGAGATATCAAGGGAATATTTCATGCAAAGATGGGCACAGTAAAGGACAGAAATGGTGTGGACCTAACAGAAACAGATATGCAGATGACACCACCTTTATGGCAGAAAGTGAAGAGGAAATAAAAAGCCTCTTGATGAAAGTGAAAGAGGAGAGTGAAAAAGTTGACTTAACGCTCAACATTCAGAAAACTAAGATCATGGCATCTGGTCCCATCACTTCATGGAAAATAGATGGGGAAACAGTGGAAACAGTGTCAGACTTTAATTTTGGGAGCTCGAAAATAACTGCAGATGGTGATTGGAGCCATGAAATTAAAAGGCACTTACTCCTTGGAAGGAAAGCTATGACCAACTTAGATAGATATTAAAAAGCAGAGACATTACTTTGTCAACAAAGGTCCATCTGGTCAAGGCTATGGTTTTTCCAGTGGTCATGTATGGATGTGAGAGTTGGACTGTGAAGAAAGCTGAGTGCCGAAAAGTTGATGCTTTTGAACTGTGGTGTTGGAGAAGACTCTAGAGAGTCCCTTGGACTGCAAGGAGACCCAACCAGTCCATCGTGAAGGAGATCAGTCCTGGGTATTCATTGGAAGGACTGATACTGAAGCTGAAACTCCAATACTTTGGCCACCTGATTCGAAGAGTTGACTCATTGGAAAAGACCCTGATGCTGGGAGGGATTGGGGGCAGGAGGAGCAGGGGACAACAGAGGATGAGATGGCTGGATGGCATCACCGACTCAATGGACATAAGTTTGAGTAAACTCTGGGAATTGGTGATGGACAGGGAGGCCTGGCATGCTGTGATTCATGGTGTTGCAAAGAGTCAGACATGGCTGAGTGACTGAACTGAACTGAACTGAACAGAAGCAGAAGATAGTAAGAAGAGGTGGCAAGAATACACGGAAGAGCTATACCAGAAAGATATTCACGACCCAGAAAATCACAATGATGTGATCACTCACCTAGAGCCAGACATCCTGGAATGTGAAGTCAAGTGGGCCTTAGGAAGCATCACTATGAAAGAAGCTGGTGCAGGTAGTGGAATTCCAGCTGAGCTATTTCAAGTCCTCAAAGATTATGCTGTGAAGAGTGCTGCACTCAATATGCCAGCAAATCTGGAAAATTCAGCAGTGGCCACAGGACTGGAAAAGATCAGTTTTCATTCCAATCCCAAAGAAAGGCAGTGCCAAAGAATGCTCAAACTACCACACAATTGCACTCATCTCACATGCTAGCAAAGTAATGCCCAAAATTTTTCACGTCAGGCTTCAACAGTATGTGAACCTTGAACTTCCAGATGTTCAAGCTGCTTTTAGAAAAGGCTGAGGACCCAGAGATCAAATTGCCAACATCCATTGGATCATCAAAAAAGCGAAACAGTTCCCGAAAAATATCTACTTCTCTTTCATTGACTACTTTGACTTTGACTGTGTGGATCACAACAAACTGTGGAAAATTCTTAAAGAGATGGGAATACCAGACCACCTGACCTGCCTCCTGAGATATCTGTATGCAGGTCAAGAAGCAACAGTTAGAACCGAACATGGAACAACTGACTGGTTCCAAATTGGTAAATGAGTACGACAAGGTTGTATATTGTCACCCTGCTTATTTAACTTATCTGTAGAGTCCATCATGAGAAATGCTGGACTCGATGAAGCACAAGCTGGAATCAAGATTGCTGGGAGAAATATCAATAACCTCAGATATGCAGATGACACCAAACTTATGGCAGAAAGCAAAAGAACTAAAGAGCCTCTTGATGAAAGTGAAAGAGGAGAGTGGAAAAAGTTGGCGTAAAACTCAACGCTCAGAAAACTAAGATCATGGCATCTGGTCCCATCACTTCATGGCAAATAGATGGGGAAACAGTGGAAATAGTCAGAGATTTTATTTTCAGGGGCTCAAAAATCACTGCAGATGGTGACTGAAGCCATGAAATTAAAAGATGCTTACTCCTTGAAAGAAAAGTTATGACCAACCTAGACAACATATTAAAAAGCAGAGACATTAATTTGCAAACAAAGGTCCATCTAGTCAAAGCTATGGTTTTTCCAGTAGTCATGTTTGGATGTGAGAGTGGACTATAAAGAAAGCTGAACACAGAAGAATTGATGCTTTTGAACTGTGGTGTTGGAGAAGACTCTTAAGAGTTCCTTGGACTGAAAGGAGATCCAACCAGTCCATCTTAAAGGAAATCAGTCCTGAATATCCATTGGAAGGACTGATGATGAAGCTGAAAGTCCAATACTTTGGCCATCTGATGTGAGGAAATGATTCATTTGAAAAGACTGGGAAAGATTGAAGGCAGGAGGAGAAGGGGACAACAGATGATGAGATGGTTGGATGGCATCACCAACTCAATGGATAAGAGTTTGAGTAAACTCGGGGAGTTGGTGATGGACAAGGAAGCCTGGCCTGCTGCAAAACATGGGGTCACAAAGAGTCTAACACGACTGAGTGACTGAACTGAACTGAACTGAAAATGAGATAGTATTAGATTAAATGTAAGATAATTGAAGAGAAGAACACTCCCCTACTTCACTGTTTTCTATTATTCTTACTTTTTATTTGTACATTTTACTTGTTACTCAATTTTTTCTCCATTTATTTTTATTAGTTGGAGGCTAATTACTTTACAATATTGTAGTGGGTTTTGCCATACGTTGACATGAATCAGCCATGGATTTACATGTATTCCCCATCCCGATCCCCCCTCCCACCTCCCTCTCCTCCCGCTCCCTCTGGGTCTTCCCAGTGCACCAGCCCCGAGGACTTGTCTCATGCATCCACCCTGGACTGGTGATCTGTTTCACCCTTGATAATATACATGTTTTGATGCTCTTGTTTATTATTTAGTATCTATCCCCCTATCAACCAGAATGTAAGTTCCATGATGTCAGGAACTTTGCTTGTTTACTTTGGTTGGCCTAGAGGCAACAAGGCAATAATCTTCCCTGGTGACTCAGTCGATAAAGTGTTCGCCCAGAATGTGGGAGTCCTGGGTTCAATCCCTGGGTCAGGAAGATCTGGTGGAGAAGGAAATGGCAACCCACTCCCATATTTTCTCCTGGAGAATTCCATGGGTGGACCTGGTGGGCTACAGTCCACTGGGTCACAAAGTGTCGGACATGGCTAAGTGACTAACTTAGAGGCAACAAGAGGCAGGAGAGCTTAGTGGTTAAGAACAACAGCTACAGAACCATGTTTCTGAGGTTTCAATATGGACTACTGTGTGAACCTGGGACAATTACTCAACTTCTCAATTCCTCAGTTTTCCTATATTTAAAATGACAGTAATAAAACTTTCCAAGGGAATTCTACTGCCTTGTTGGTGGGAATGTAAATTGATACAGCTACTATGGACAACAGTGTGGAGATTCCTTAAAAAACTAGGAACAAACTACCTTGCTTGCATGTATGCCAAGTTGCTTCAGTCATGTCCCACTTTTTGTGATCCTATGGACTGCATCCCACCAGGTTCCTCTGTCCATGGGATTCTCCAGGCAAGAATACTGGAGTAGGTTGCTGTGCCCTCCTCCAGGGGATCTCCCTGGCCCAGGTATTGGACCTATGTTTCTTATGTCTCCTGTATTGGCAGGCAGGTTCTTTACCACTAGTGCCAGCTGGGAAGCCCCTAAAACTACCATATGACCCAGCAATCCCACTACTGGGCATACTCTGAGAAAACCACAAATCTAAAAGACATATATACACTAATGTTCATTGCAGCACTATTTACAATAGCAAGGATGTGGAAGCAAGCTAGATATTTATTGACAAGTGAATGGATAAAGAATATATAGCACATTTATACAATAGAATACTACTCAGCCATAAAAAGGAATGAATTTGAGTCAGTTGTAGTGAGATAGATGAACCTAGAACCTGTTATACCGAGTGAAGTATAACTTCACTTATTTTTCTGACTGATGAGAAAAGAGAAAAATAAATATCATATATTAACTCATGTATATGGAATCGAGAAAAATATACTGATGAACCTATTTACATGGAAGGTATGGAGATGCAAATATAAAGAATGAACTTGTGCACACAGTGGGGGAAGGAGAGGGTAGGACGAACTGATAAAGCAGCATTAACCATATACACAGTCATGTGTATAATAGAAAACTAGTAGGAAGCTGCTGTGTAACACAGGGAACCCAACTTGGTGCTCTGTGACAACCTAAAGGGGTGGGACGGGAGAGGGGAGGGAGACTCAAGAGGAAAGGGATGTGTGTGTGTGTGTGTCTGTATATGTATATATATATATATAATTATGACTGATTCATGTTGTTGTGAAGCAGAAATCAGCACAGCATCGTGGAGAAATTTTCCTCCAATTAAAAAAAATGATAATAGAGAGGACTTCCAGTTCAAGATGGCAAAGTAGAAGGACATACGCTCATCTCCTCCTGTGAGAACACCAAAATTGCAACTATTGAACAACCATTAACAGGAGGATGCTGGAACCCAACAACAACAAAAAAAGAGACCCCACGTCCAAAAACAAAGAAACTGCAGTGAGACAGTAAGAGGGGCATAACCACGGTAAAATCAAATCCCATACCTGCTGGGTGGGTGACCCACAAACTTGACAATAATACCAAAGAAATTCTCATACTGTTGTGAAGGTTCTGAGCCCACATCAGGCTTCCCAGGCTGGAGATCCAAAAAAGGGTGGGAATCCCCAGGGAATCTGACCTTGAAAGCCAGCTGGATTTGATTATAGGATTTCCACAGGACTAGGGGAAACAGAGACTCCAGTCTTGGAGACACAAACAAAAACTTTGTGCACCAAGACCCAGAGGTAAGGAGTAGTGACCTCACAGGATACTGAACCATTACCACCTGCTAGTGTTGGGGGGCCTCCTGTGGAGGCATTGGTTGGCAGGGGCTCACCACAGGGACAGGGCACTGGCAACAGCAGGCCAGGAAGGTCCCCCTTGGCATAAATCCTCTTGGGGTTCAACATTAACCCTACCAGAGAGCCTGTAAACCCCAGGGATGGGTCTCCTCATGCCATACAATGAAGCCAAACCAGGAGGAAATTCAACCCCACGCACCAGCAGAAAATTGGATTAAAGTTTTACTGAGCAAGGTCCTGCCCACCAGTCCCGCCTACCCAGAAACTTACACAAGCCTCTTAGCCTTCTCCATCAGAGGGCAGACAGAGAAAGCAAGAAGAAGCACAATGGCAAAGTGCTAAAACAAAAACCATATTACAGAAAGTTAATCAGGTTGAAAAAGCAGAAAGTTGTGTCCCAGATGAAGAGACAAGATAAAACCCGGGAAAAACAATGAAATGAAGTGGAGATAGCAAACTTCCAGAAAAAGAATTCAGAATAATGAGAGTGAAAATAATCCAGGATCTTGGAAAAAACAATGAAGAAAATGCAAGAAATGTTTAGCAACGACCTAGAAGAACTAAGGAGCAAACAAACATAGGTGAACAATACACTAGAAGGAATCAATAGCAGAATAATTGAGGCAGAAGAACAGATAAATGACCTGGAGAACAGAATGGTGGAAATCACTGCCACAGATCAGTATATAGAAAGAAGAATGAAAAGAAATGAAGTCACCCTGAGAGATCTCTGGGACAGTATTAAAAGCACTAACATTTGCATTATAGGGGTCCCAGAAGGAAAAGAGAGAGGAAAAAGGACCTTAGAAAATATTTGAAGAGATAACTGAAAACTTCCCTAACATGGGAAAGGAAATAGCCAACCAAGTCCAGGAAGCACAGAAAGTCCCAGGCAGGATAAATTCAAGGAGGAACACACCAAGACACATAGTAATCAAACTGACCAAAATTAAAGACAAAGATAAAATATTAAAAACAACAAGAGAAAAATAAATAACTTACCAGGAAACTCCCATCAGGCTATCAGAATCATTTCTCAACAGAAACTCTACAAGCCAGAAGGGAATGGCACCATGTATTTAAAGTGATGAAAGGGAAAAACATACAACCAAGAATACTCTGCCCAGTAAGACTCTCATTCAGATTTTATGGAGAAATCAAAAGCTCTCTAGACAAGGAAAAGTTAAGAGAATTCAGCACCACCAAACCAGCTTTACAACAAATGCTAAAGGAACTTCTCTAAGCAGGAAACACAAGAGAATGAAAAGAACTACAGAAAATAAACCAAAAACAATTAAGAAAATGGTAATAGAACCACACATACCAATAATTACCTTAAATGTAAATGGATTAAATTCACCAAAGGAAAGACATAGACTGGCTGGGTGGATGAAAACATGTGCATATATGCTCTGCCACTTAACACTGCTTTACCCCTCAAACTGTATGTAATTATTTTATATTGTTACATTAATAATGCTCCAATTATGGCTTGCAATTGTAATTATCTTTTGTTTTTTGTCTGGCTATTTTCTGTAAAAATCAATAAGCATCTTTTACTATTGTGATTATGTAACTATTATTCCCTTAACACCATTGTATCATGATTGGTCAACAGAAGAATAATAGAACTCTATATCACCAAAACTATGATTTAATAGAAAAAGCTACAATCACTTTTTAAAATCCAGATGCACATCAGAATTATCTTGAAATATTTTGAAAAATGTAAATGCCCAGGTACTGCTTTCTTTGTCTCCAGAGCTCCAGCTAAATTTCTAATGAGCAGTAGTGTTTAAAAACAAGTGAGCTATATAATGATCCTTTACTTTTAACTAGTTTGTTTCATTTTTTTAATTTCATATTCAGTGCTCCCATTACATTTATTTTATGTTTTCCAATTTCTCCATTTTTTTTTGATGTTATTTCTCAAGCCTTTCTCAAGTATAGTAGAAAAGCTTTTGTATACATATGTATAAATAATACACATAATGTGTGTATTTTAGAAAACTTATGAATCTTTGACCAACTAAAAAATTTATGAAATTTATTTTGATTCCACTTGTTTGACTTAGATTTCTATTTTTAAAAAAAATTAAATATGCAACAAGCTGCAAAGGTTTATTGTATAGCCAGGGAACTACAGTCAATATCTTGTAACAACCTTTCAGTTCAGTTCGGTTCAGTTGCTCAGTCATGTCCAAATCCTTGTGATCCCATGAACCGCAGCACACCAGGCCTCCCTGTCCATCACCAACTCCTGGAGTCCACCCAAACCCATGTCCATTGAGTCGGTGATGCCATCCAACCATCTCATCCTCTGTTGACCCCTTCTCCTCCTGCCCTCAATCTTTCCCAGCATCAGGGTCTTTCCCAGTGAGTCAACTCTTCATATCAGGTGGCCAAAGTTTTGGAATGTCAGCTTCAACATCAGTCCTTCCAATGAACACACAGGACTGATCTCCTTTAGGATGGACTGGTTGGATCTTCTTGCAATCCAAGGGACTCTCAAGAGTCTTCTCCAACACCACAGTTCAAAAGCATCAATTCTTTGGCACTCAGTTTTCTTTATAGTCCAACTCTCACATCCATACATGACCACTGGAAAAACCATAGCCTTGACTAGACAGAATTTTGTTGGCAAAGTAATGTCTCTGCTGTTTCATATGCTGTCTAGGTTGGTAATAGCTTTTCTTCCAAGAAGTGAGCATCTTTTAATTTCATGGCTGCAATCACCATCTGCAGTGATTTTGGAGCCCAGAAAAATAAAGTCAGTCACTGCTTCCACTGTTTCCCCATCTATTTGCCATGAAGTGATGGGACCAGATGCCATGATCTTAGTTTTCTGAATGTTGAACTTTAACCCAACTTTTTCACTCTCCTCTTCCACTTTCATCAAGAAGCTCTTTAGTTCTTCTTCACTTCCTGCCATAAGGGTGGTGTCATCTGCATATCTGAGGCTATTGATATTTCTCCCAGCAATCTTGATTCCAGCTTGTGCTTCTTCTAGCCCAGTGTTTCTCATGATGTACTCTGCATATAAGTTAAATAAGCAGGGTGACAATATACAGCCTTGATGTACTCCTTTTCCTATTTGGAACCAGTCTGTTGTTCCATGTCCAGTTCTAACTGTTGCTTCCTGACCTACATACAGGTTTCTCAAGAGGCAGGTCAGGTGGTCTGGTATTCCCATCTCTTTCAGAATTTCCCACAGTTTATTGTGACCCACACAGTCAAAGGCTTTGGCATAGTCAATAAAGCAGAAATAGATGTTGATGATCCAGCTGATGTTGGCAATTTAATCTCTGGTTTCTCTGCCTTTTCTAAAACCAGCTTGAACATCTGGAAGTTCATGGTTCTTGTATTGCTGAAACCTGGCTTGGAGAATTTTGAGCATTACTTTACTAGTGTGTGAGATGAGTGCAATTGTGCGGGAGTTCAAGCATTCTTTGGCATTGACTTTCTTTGGGATTGGAATGAAAACTGATCTTTTCCAGTCCTGTGGCAACTGCTGAGTTTTCCAAATTTGCTGGCATATTAAGTGCAACACTTTCACAGCATCATCTTTCAGGTTTTGAAATAAGCTCAACTGGAATTCCATCACGTCCACTAGCTTTGTTCATAGTGATGCTCCTAAGGTTCACTTGACTTCACATTCCAGGATGTCTGGCTCTAGGTGAGTGATCACACCATCGTGATTATCTGGGTCATGAAGATCTTTTTTTGTATAGTTCTTCCATGTATTCTTGCCACCTCTTCTTAATATCTTCTGCTTCTGTTATATCCATACCATTTCTGTCCTTTATTGTGCCCATCTTTGCATGAAATATTCCCTTTGTATGTCTAATTTTCTTGAAGAGATCTCTAGTCTTTCCCATTCTATTGTTTTCCTTTATTTCTTTGCATTGATCGTTGAGGAAGGTTTCCTTATCTCTCCTGGCTTTTCTTTGGAACTCTGCATTTAGATGGGTATATCTTTCCTTTTCTCCTTTGCTTTTCGCTTCCCTACTTTTCACAGCTGTTTGTAAGCCCTCCTCAGACAACCATTTTGCTTTTTCGCATTTCTTTTTCTTGGGCGTGGTCTTGATCCCTGTCTCTTGTACAGTGTCATGAACCTCCGTCCGTAGTTCACCAGGCACTCTGTCTATCAGGACTAGTCCCTTAAATCTGTTTCTCACTTCCACTGTTTAGTCATAAGGGATTTGATTTAGGTCATACCTGAATGGTCTAGTGGTTTTCTCCACTTTCTTCAATTTCAGTCTGAATTTGGCAATAAAGAGTTCATGATCTGAGCCACAGTCAGCTCCCAGTCTTGCTTTTGCTGACTATATAGAGTTTCTCCATCTTTTGCTGCAAAGAATATAGTCAATCTGATTTCAGTGTTGACCATCTGGTGATGTCCATGTGTAGAGTCTACTCTTGTGTTGTTGGAAGAGGGTGTTTGCTATGACCAGTGCATTCTCTTGGCAAAACTCTATTAGCCTTTGTCCTGCTTCATTCTGTACTCCAAGGCCATAATAGAAAATAATTTCAAAAATAACTCAAACTCTTCCAGAAAATTGCAGAAGAAGGTAAACTTCCAAACTCATTCTATGAGGCCACCATCACCCTAATTCCAAAACCAGACAAAGATGCCACAAAAAAAGAAAACTACAGGCCAATATCACTGATGAACATAGATGCAAAAATCCTTAACAAAATTCTAGCAAACAGAATCCAACAACATATTAAAAAAATCATACACCATGACCAAGTGGGCTTTATCCCAGGAATGCAAGGATTCTTTAATATCCGCAAATCGATCAACGTAATACACCACATTAACAAATTGAAAGATAAAAAACATATGATTATCTCAATAGATGCAGAGAAAGCCTTTGACAAAATTCAACACTCATTTATGATTAAAACTCTCCATAAAGCAGGAATAGAAGGAACATACCTCAACATAATAAAAGCTATATATGACAAACCCACAGCAAGCATCACCCTCAATGGTGAAAAATTGAAAGCATTTCCTCTGAAATCAGGAACAAGACAAGGATGCCCACTCTCACCACTACTATTCAACATAGTGTTGGAAGTTTTGGCCACAGCAATCAGAGCAGAAAAAGACATAAAAGGAATCCAGATAGGAAAAGAAGAAGTGAAACTCTCGCTGTTTGCAGATGACATGATCCTCTACATAGAAAACCCTAAAGACTCTACCAGAAAATTACTAGAGCTAATTAATGAATATAGTAAAGTTGCAGGATATAAAATTAACACACAGAAATCCCTTGCATTCCTATACACTAACAATGAAAAAACAGAAAGAGAAATTAAGGAAACAATACCATTCACCACTGCAACAAAAAGAATAAAATACTTAGGAGTATATCTACCTAAAGAAACAAAAGACCTATACATAGAAAACTATAAAACACTGATGAAAGAAATCAAAGAGGACACAAACAGTTGGAGAAACATACCGTGTTCATGGATTGGAAGAATCAATATTGTCAAAATGGCTATTCTACCCAAAGCAATCTATAGATTCAATGCAATCCCTATCAAGCTACCAACGGTATTTTTCACAGAACTAGAACAAATAATTTCACAATTTGTATGGAAATACAAAAAACCTCGAATAGCCAAAGTAATCTTGAGAAAGAAGAATGGAACTGGAGGAATCAACCTGCCTGACTTCAGACTCTACTACAAAGCCACAGTCATCAAGACAGTATGGTACTGGCACAAAGACAGAAATATAGATCAATGGAACAGAATAGAAAGCCCAGAGATAAATCCACGAACCTATGGACAGCTTATCTTTGACAAAGGAGGCAAGGATATACAATGGAAAAAAGACAATCTCTTTAACAAGTGGTGCTGGGAAAACTGGTCAACCACTTGTAAAAGAATGAAACTAGAACACTTCCTAACACCATACACAAAAATAAACTCAAAATGGATTAAAGATCTAAATGTAAGACCAGAAACTATAAAACTCCTAGAGGAGAACATAGGCAAAACACTCTCCGACATAAATCACAGCAAGATCTTCTATGACCCACCTCCCAGAATATTGGAAATAAAAGCAAAAATAAACAAATGGGACCTAATGAAAATTAAAAGCTTTTGCACAACAAAGGAAACTATAAGTAAGGTGAAAAGACAGCCCTCAGATTGGGAAAAAATAATAACAAATGAGGAAACAGACAAAGGATTAATCTCAAAAATATACAAGCAACTCCTGAAGCTCAATTCCAGAAAAATAAACGACCCAATCAAAAAATGGGCCAAAGAACTAAACAGACATTTCTCCAAAGAAGACATACAGATGGCTAACAAACACATGAAAAGATGCTCAACATCACTCATCATCAGAGAAATGCAAATCAAAACCACAATGAGGTACCATTACACGCCAGTCAGGATGGCTGCTATCCAAAAGTCTACAAGCAATAAATGCTGGAGAGGGTGTGGAGAAAAGGGAACCCTCTTACACTGTTGGTGGGAATGCAAACTAGTACAGCCACTATGGAAAACAGTGTGGAGATTTCTTAAAAAACTGGAAATAGAACTGCCATATGACCCAGCAATACCACTTCTGGGCATACACACTGAGGAATCCAGATCTGAAAGAGACACGTGCACCCCAATGTTCATCGCAGCACTGTTTATAATAGCCAGGACATGGAAGCAACCTAGATGCCCATCAGCAGATGAATGGATAAGGAAGCTGTGGTACATATACACCATGGAATATTACTCAGCCGTTAAAAAGAATTCATTTGAATCAGTTCTAATGAGATGGATGAAACTGGAGCCCATTATACAGAGTGAAGTAAGTCAGAAAGATAAAGAACATTACAGTATACTAACACATATATACGGAATTTAGATAGATGGTGGCGATAACCCTATATGCAAAACAGAAAAAGAGACACAGAAATACAGAACAGACTTTTGAACTCTGGGGGAGAACGTGAGGATGGGATGTTTTGAAAGAACAGCATGTATATTATCTATGGTGAAACGGACCACCAGCCCAGGTGGGATACATGAGTCAGGTGCTCGGGTCTGGTGCACTGGGAGGACCCTGAGGAGTCGGGTGGGGAGGGAGGTGGGAGGGGGGATCGGGATGGGGAATACATGTAACTATATGGCTGATTCATGTCAATGTATGACAAGACCCACTGAAATGTTGTGGAGTGATTGGCCTCCAACTAATAAAATAATATTAAAAAAAATAAAAAAATAAAAAAAAAATAATATATGTGTATATGTATAACTGAATCACACTGCTGTGCACTTGAAGCATTGTAAGTTAACTATACTTCAATAAAATGTATATATATTGAGAAAAAAATAATAGAACCTCCCTCCTTGAATTATTGCACTTAGAAGAATGCAAGGCACACAGTAGGTATTCAATAAAAACTACTAATAATAATAATGGAGCCTGGTATACTGCAGGCAATGACTCAGTATTGAATGAATAAATAATAAATATTTACAAAATTCTTGGAATTATGCCTAGCACATAGCAAACCTTCAATGAATGACAACTTTACTGAGAGGCACACTGGTATACATTTAATGACTGATTCTCAGAAGGCGGGAGATGGATGTGTCATGTGTTGTGGTATCTCCATCGTGGCTGATTTCAGCCACCAACCTGACACCAGTGACGACAGATTTGGGAAGAGGTACCCAGGAACATCCTAGTAAAGAGAATTAGAAGGCTTTGTCTGAATACAGGCATAGGCTGCCATACAGATATGATAAATACATATAATCTTGAGAATATAGGTAATAGGAAAATAATTAGGAAGTGATGAGTTTTAAGTATTTGCTGAAGCCTAAGTTGAAGATACCTTCGTTTTAAGGTAACATAATTATAAATATGCATAATGTAGTTTTACTAATTGCTGGATTTAATCTTCAACAATAGGCTCTCAAGTCTCCTAAAAATTTACAAATTTGCTCTTTCGAGCCAGTACAAGCTAACTCCAGTACATATCAGGCCTATATACTTATAATTCTTCCTTCCACTATTAGGTAATCTTTCCTGGTCCCAAAGAAAGAAAGAATGGCATAAAAGCTTCTCCAGCAATTACAGCAGATTTCTCCACCAGGCAAAGCACGGAATCATTCCCAAGAAGGAAATAAATTGATCTTGGCTGAACTTGGTGAAACAGCTCAAGTCCTAGGCCATTTCCTCCTAAGGGACAGCCCAGATTTGCTGATTATGTTAGAATTTCATTGTCTCAAGTACTGCTGGAAATAAATGAGTTGATAGCCTACACTTGGATATCTCTGGAATATATGCGTTCATTTAAGAGACTAGAGTTTAGGAATTTGTGTAGAGGAATGAATAGAGAGGGCAATTGTGAGGCTCACAGCTGTGTCAATAATCATTTCAGCTTTCTTACCTTCTGCTCTATATTCAAGAAACGAAAACATGAGATCCAGGGAAAACTCAATTTAGCCTGGTAATCTCCCTTTGCTCCTGTGATTATAATTCCCCAGAATAATTTCTTCAATTACCCTGAGCCATTTCTTGGAGCAGGAACATTATGGTTCTGCACATGTCCTGTCAGTAGCATGACTGACTGTCCTAATTATCTAGGACACTCCCAGTATTAGCACGAGGATCCAAAGCCTCAGGAAACCCCTCGGTCCTGGGAAAGCCAGGACAGTTATTCACTAACTCTTGGCCCCCAGGCCAGGATTCCTGTGACCTTCAGTCTATCAGAAAAGCCTCAGACAGTGATTCTAGAAGGCTCTTCGGACAAAGGCTGTGAAGTAGGAACATGCATAGATCCAAGAGGCCAAGAATTAGGAGTCAGAGTGTCTTAGTCAATTTGGGCTGCTATAACAGAATTTCACAGACTGAGGGCCTGTAAAATAAATAATATTTCTCATGGTTTTGGAGGCTAGAAGTGCAAGATCAAGACAAGGAGACTGGGAAATGTAGAGCAGCTGGGCCGTCATATGCCTCACTTGGCAGGAAGGCAGCCCTCTCTAACACACATGTATTTGGGAAGAATTGTGATCCCTAGTCCTGCAGATGTGAAGTTCAGATACATAATAGATAAACCAGAATAATTTAATATGTTTTCCAAATCAGTGATTTCCAGTCAGCAAATCACAACTTCTAAGTAGGCAAGTGACTCTGCCCCTCCCTCTCCAAAGTCTACAGAATTCTCTCGGGGCTCCTTCACAATGTGCCTTTACTGCATCCTGTCCAACCCACAGATTCAGCCTCTCAATCCATATACAACTCATGTCATCACTACATATGCTTGGCATCACAGTCCCCATCAGGAAGTAGAAGACTTTGGGAAAAACAAAAGTACCATCTCAGTAGAGAGACCTAGGGATTCTCTACTAGACTCAGAGACCAGAGCTGCTACCAGTAGTAGAAGCTGACCCCTCACACTGTGTGTTCCAGGAGGTGCTGAGTGTTTTTCTGTTCCCCAAGGTTCCTCTTAGTCTTACAGTTGTAGACAACAGAAGTAGCATGTGAGTA
Organism: Muntiacus reevesi; assembly: GCF_963930625.1. NCBI lineage: Eukaryota > Metazoa > Chordata > Mammalia > Artiodactyla > Cervidae > Muntiacus > Muntiacus reevesi. The sequence continues at coordinate 1,814,091 of NW_027078014.1, forward strand.
GTTCAGTTGTTCCTGTTACAAAACATTATTGAAGAGACTCCTTGTCTTCCAACCATTGCTGTTCACACAGAACAAATGAAGTGTTGGTCCAGGGCCACCTTTCAGGGGGTCATCACATGTTCTGGTTTCCAGGCCGAGGAGGAGACTGTGTCAAGGTGGGCATTATGTTTGTTACTAACTTAGTTGAACAAGTCTGTGTCAGGCCCTGTCCTAAGTGCTGGGAAGAGAGTGATGAAAAAGACTTATGTATTTTTTTCTCTGTCTTGTATTGCTCATCTCTAACCCACATAGTGGAAGAGTGCTTTTCCTGAAACATAACCAAGTTTCATCACTCCCCTGCTCAGCCAGATCATCTCCTCAGCATCATCTTTGGGTCATTAAAAAAAGACAAGCCAAGTGGGGAATGATTTGGGGTGTGCAATTTAGAAATGTTGGCGTGCCATGGTCCCAGCTCCAGGAGAGTTTCCCTAAATGCAGCAATAGTTTGCTGCCATATGCAGAAGTCATACAAAGAGAGCTGCCAGTGTGCAAAACCAGGTCCTCAGCCTAGAAAGGCAAAGGGCTACTCAGGGGCCATTCAAAACACGCTTTCTCTCCAACAGTGCTTCACCATAAAGTGGGTCTTCTCATCCCATTCTTTACACTCCTCCCTACCAGCAATGTTTTTCCCTGTCAGTTCCCCAGCTGCATCTTTCTAAAGGTGATTATGTACTCTCCATGACAATGCACAGACCTGAAAGCAGTTTGGATTGCTGGGGACATTTGAAAGACAGCCAAGAATCTTATGCATTCTCCCTGGAACTTGCCGCCTCTTCACCAAATGCAATTCCTTCATTTCTCTTGGGATCAGGCTCAAAAGACCACTGTCTTCATGAAGCTCTCCCAAATTTACCTCCCCACTCTCCTAGCTCTAATCATTTATATTACTCTGTCACCTTCTAGCAATATTGTGGGTTATGTGTTTGGTTTTCATTGTGCCATTCTCCACTTGTTCCTATGTTACTGCAACTACAGAGTCTTTGACTTTTATCCAAACTCTGTAAAATCAAATGCATTGTAGAATTCAAAATTTTTCAAATTGTAGAAAATAATAGAGGTTCTGGGGTAGCACCTATAATCAAACACATTTTTCAGTGAAACTTGTGAAAATTCACAACAAGTGGGATACATACAGATTACAATCATCTTTTTATTAGCTCAGGTTTACTTTGCCACAAATGAGTTCAGTATTTTAGAAGCATGGAAGTGAACGACTAATGACAGTTGCCACTACTGAAACTTCCTCTGTGCCGGGCCCTCTGCCTGTGCAGATCATCTCAGGTGCCCACAGTGGGGCCATGGGAAGGAGGCACTCTTTTCCATATATGATAGATGAGATTCAGAGAGGTTGAGTAATTTGCCTAAGGTCAAATGTCTAGCAAATAGAGGAGCCAGCATTTAAACCCAAGGCTGTCTGGCCGTGAGCGTGATGCTCAGTGGCCAGGTCCATACCGAGTATGCTTTCTCCCCCTTGACCATGCTCCATAGGCTAGACAGAACACATAAATGCTTGCCAACAATGCAAACAGAAAAGCACATGATTTTTTATTTGTGGTTTACAAGTTATACTGTCCTTCTTTCAAAAAGACCATACAGGATGGAAAATGTCAGTTAGTTGTATAAGGCAAGCACCACACAGCTTGGGAGTCCAGATGCGACCGCAGTAGACAAAGGCACAACAGCGCAGCAGCTGGTGGGGCACATCAGCGGCACATGGGCCCCACCAACCGCCACGTTGTTCTCATCTGTTTACAGAGAATCAGTGGGCGGCATTCAGAATTCAGGGGATTTCAATTCAGAGTCCACATAGTTTCTCTAAATGTTAAAAATATGAAAATTGGATATTTCCACCATACAGTGTTTGTTTGTTTGTGTTTTCCTTCATTGCAATAATCAGCTGATGCTGAGTAGCAGTTTTAGGTGGGGTGAGTGCTTTTCAATCAGTCCCCCACTCTACACATCTGGATTGTGAGGGAATTCTAGTTTGAGACCACTGCATCTGATAAAGTAAACCAGTATCTGATGGCTTGCCCTGACATCTTCCCTAGCAGGCTGGCAGTCTTGTTTATTGATGTGAGTGATGGGCTGTGACTTATATTTTCTATTACAAGTCAAGGACTTTCAGTAAGGATGACACTGGAAGACCATATTTTTAGTCATCAACATATAGCAAGAACAGACTGAGAGAGAAAAAGAAAGAGAGGTAGAAACGGGAAAAGGGAGGATGGAGGAGAAGAACATTTATTTGTGCCAGATATAGAAAATAAATCCAAGGTGATGAAGGAAACTTAAAGCATGCCTACTGGGGCAGGGCCAGAAGGAGGCAGAGGTGACCCAGTGTCAGCTCCTAAAAGGTAAAGTTCCTCATGTGAAGCAGAGCAACCAGAACCGAGGTCACTTCTTGAACCCAGGTTTAACTACCCTTGAAAGAAAACTGAGAAAAGCTACCACAAATTGTTTCTGGGGGTTATGGCATATGCAAGGTTCTGTGATCAGAGGCCATAAATGAAACAGTAGCATAGCAAGACAAGGCCACAGCCATCGTTCATGAATAACCACCAAAACGACACAAATATAATTTCTATTTTCCTAACTAGCAGAAAAACATTTAGCTCTGCTTTATCGGCTACTCCAAAGCATTTGACTGTGTGGATCACAACAAACAGTGGAAAATTCATCAAGAGATAGGACTACCAGACCACCTGATCTGCCTCTTGAGATATCTGTATGCAGGTCAAGAAGCAACAGTTAGAACTGGACATGGAACAACAGACTATTTCCAAACAGGAAAGGGAGTATGTCAAGGCTGTATATTGTCACCCTGCTTATTTAACTTATATGCAGATTACATCATAAGAAATACTGAGCTGGATGAAGCACAAGCTGGAATCAAGATTGCCAGGAGAAATATCAATAATCTCATGTATGCAGATGATACCACCTTTATGGCAGAAAGCAAAGAATTAAAGAGCCTCTTGATGAAAGTGAAAGAGGAGAGTGAAAAAGTTGGCTTAAAACTCAGCATTCAGAAAACTAAGGTCATGGTCCCATCACTTCAAAACAAATAGATGGGGAAACAGTGGAAACAGTCAGAGACTTTATTTTGGGGGGCTCCAAAATCACTGCAGATAATGATTGCAGCCATGAAATTAAAAGACACTTGCTCCTTGGAAGAAAAGTTATGACCAACCTAGAAAGTGTATGAAAAGCAGAGACATTACTTTGCCAACAAAGGTCTGTTTAGTCAAAGCTATGGTTTTCCCAGTAGTCATGAATGGATGTAAGAGTTGGACTATAAAGAAAGCTGAGTGCCGAAGAATTGATGCTTTTGAACTGTGGTGTTGGAGAAGACTCTTGAGAGTCCCTTGGACTGCAAGCAGATCCAACCAGTCCATCCTAAAGGAAATCATTCCTGAATATTCATTGGAAGGACTGATGTTGAAGCTGAAACTCCAATACTTTGGCCAACTTATGCGAAGAACTAATTCATTTGAAAAGACCCTGATGTTGGGAAAGATTGAAGGTGGAAGGAGAAGGGGACAACAGAGGATGAGATGGTTGGATGGCATCACTGACTCAATGGACATGAGTTTGAGCAAGCTTCAGGAGTTGGTGATGGACAGGGAAACCTGATGTGCTGCAGTTCACGGGATCACAAAGTGTTGAACACAATTATGCAACTGAACTGATCTGAACAGAAAGGAAAAAGATAAATAGTAGAAAAATTAAACTAAAAAGAGGAGAAATCAAGGAAGAATATACAGGAAAAAATTTTAAAGGTATTTCCTGCGTTTTCCCATCTTCTAAAATGATCACCCAACACCCAAGTTTGCCAGTTTTCTGACCTTTCTCAAGGTCAGTAAAAACACCTATATATAAGACACAGCAGAGTTCATGTTGGAATCTGTATGTGAGGAGAGGCAATTCTTCCTTTTCCCACCAGTGGGAAGCCAAATATTTGCTCATTATAGTCTAAAGCCCACAGCACAGGAAGTATCTACCTTCAGACCATCAATTTCTAGCACTGAGTCCCTTACAGGGGACATCTTGGATATTTATAGAATTCTCAGGGAGACTCTCAGGAATAAACAGAGGAGTAGCAGTAAAATCCAGTCAATTATGCCAAAGATTGTAAATAGCACCATGGTCAAAAGAACCTTGAGCAGATCTTCCCAGCTATTGTCTTGTAAACAATGACAGTGACAATAGCCCTTCCTCTGGCACCAACTCCGCTTCCTATCGGACACAAATATAACAGTGGTGATTGGATTCTGAATAAATACACCCTCCTGTCAATATTCTAACTGAATGGAGGCAATGATCTGCTAGTCCTCTGAAAATTTCCAAATTTTCCAGATCTGCTCAGTTTCCTGGACCTAGGAAAGAAAGCTCATTGGGCTGTGTGCCCTGGCCTCCTGTGAGCTGAGGTACTGCCAGATCTCACGCTGGCAGCCAGAAATATAATGTAGATAAGGTAAATTGCATTGCTGTTTTGGTTTGGACCTGAGAGGCAAACATTCAACTGGAAATCAAATAAATGGATTCTAGACCTGAGTAAGCTTTTTAAGTAAGATTCACTCTAGCTCAGTTCAGTTCAGTAGCTCAGTTGTGTCTGACTCTTTCTGACACTGTGGACTGCAGCATGCCAGGTTTCCCTGTCCATCACCAACTCCCAGAGCTTGCTCAAACTCATGTCCATTGAGCCGGTGATGCTGTCCAATAATCTCATTCTCTGTTGTCCCCTTTGCCTCCTCCCTTCAATCCTTCCCAGCATCAGAGCCTTTACTGATGAGTCAGTTCTTCACAATAGGTGGCCAAAGTACTGGAGCTTCAGCTTCAGTATCAGTCCTTCCAATGAATATTCAGGACTGATCTCCTTTAGGATGGACTGGTTGGATCTCCTTGCTGTCCAAGGAACTCTCCAGAGTCTTCTCCAACACCACAGTTCAAAAGTATCAATTCTTTGGTACTCAGCTTTCTTTATAGTCTAACTCTCACATCCATACATGCTGCTGCTGCTAAGTAGATTCAGTCGTGTCCAATGCTATGCGACCCCAGAGATGGCAGCCCACCAGACTACCCTGGCCCTGGGATTCTGCAGGCAAGAATACTGGAGTGGGGTGTCATTGCCTTCTTTGCATCCATACATGACTACTGGAAACCTGTACTTTGACTATATGGACCTTTGTTGGCAAAGTAATGTCTCTGCTTTTAAATATGCTGTCTAGGTTGGTCATAACTTTTCTTCCAAGGAGCAAGCGTCTTTTAATTTCATGACTGCAGTCACCATCTGCAGTGAGTTTGGGGCCCAGGAAAATAGTCTGTCACTTTTCAGTGTTTCCCCATCTATTCGCCATCAAGTGATGGGACCAGATGCCATGATCTTAGTTTTCTGAATGTTGAAAAAGCCAGCTTTTTCACTCTCCTCTTTTACTTTCATCAAGAGGCTCTTTAGTTCTTCTTCACTTTCTGCCACAAGAGTGGTGTCAACTGCATATCTGGGGTCTGAAGATCAGAAAGATGCACCAGCAACATTCTGCCTGAACTTCCTTGGCTGAAGAAGAGAAGCCCCACTCCCACCCCACCCAACAAGAGGACACATCCATACTAGATATTGTTTTACATTTAGAAAAATACAGCCACAGGCTTAGGGAATAGGGGAGAGTCTTATACAATTTTGATTTGAAAGAAGACAAACTCAGCTGATAAAGAAGCCACCTACAATGCAGGAGACCCTGGCTCAATTCCTGCATCAGAAAGATGCACTGGAGAAGAGAAAGACTACCCACTCCAGTATTCTTGGGCTTCGCTGGTGGCTCAGATGCTAAAGAATCTGCCTGCAATGTGGGATACCTGGGTTAGATCCCTGGGTTGGGAAGATTCCCTGGAAAAGAGAAAGGTTATCCACTCCAGTATTCTGGCCTGGGGAAACCATGGACTGTATAGTCCATGGGGTCACAAAGAGTTGGACACAACTGAGTGACTTTCACTCAAACATAATTTAAATGTATAGAACCAATGGTTCCAAAATAAAAGCCGCCAAGGTTTATTGAGAACTTCCTAGGTGCTTGACAGAGTTTCAAGTACTTAACAACTATACAATATTACCAAGTCTTTATTTGCAAAATAATAATAATAACAATCCCCCAAAACTATGAAATAGGTAGTATTACTATTCCTAATTTACAGATGAGACAACTGAATGACAGCTTATATGTGCTAGTGTCAAGATTTAAATCTCGGATTTTTTACTCCAGTCTCTTCAACAAATTGTTTTTTGAAAACTGGTCAACTATGTGTAGAAAAAATGAAACTAGAATACTCCCTAACACCACTTGCAAAAATGAGCTCAAAATGGATTAAAGACCTAAATGTAAGACCAGAAACTATAAAACTCTCAGAGGAAAACATAAGCAGAACACTCTCTGACATAAATCATAGCAAGATCCTCTATAACCCACGTCCCAGAATAATGGAAATAAAAACAAAAATAAACAAATGAAACCTAATTAAACTTAAAAGCTTTTGCACAACAAAGGAAACTATAAGCAAGGTGAAAAGACAGCCTTCAGAATGGGAGAAAATAATAGCAAGTGAAACAAATGACAAAGAATTAATCTCCAAAATATACAAGCAGCTCAATACCAGAAAAGTAAACAACCCAATCAAAAAGTGGGCAAAGGAACTAAACAGACATTTCTCCAAGGAAGATATACAGATGGCTAATAAACACATGAAAAGATGCTCAACATCATTCATTATTAAATTAATGCAAATCAAAACATGAGGTATCATCTCACACTGGTCAATGGCCGTCATCAGAAAGTCTACAAACAATAAATGCTGGAGAGGGTGTGGAGGAAAGGGAACCCTCTTGCACTGTTGGTGGGGATGCAAACTGGTACAGTCACAAGGGAGAACATCATGGAGATTCCTTCAAAAACTGGAAATTGAACTGCCATGAGCGTGTGTGCTTAGTCACTCAGTTGTGTCCAACTCTTTGTGACCCAATGGACTGCAGCTTGCCAGCTTTCCCTGTCCAAGGAATTCTCCAGGCAAGAATACTGGAGTGGGTGGCCATCCCCTCTTCCAGAGGATCTTCCCAATTCAAGGATTGAACCCAGGTCTCCCACATTGCAGAAGGATTCTTTACCATCTGAGCCACCAGGGAAGCCCAAGTGGTTAGCCTATCCCTTCTCCAGGAGATCTTCCCAACCCAGGAATCGAACCAGGGTCTCCTGCATTGCAGGCAGATTCTTTACCAACTGAGCTACCAGGGAAGCCCTAGAACTGCCATATGACCTAGCAATTCCACTGCTGGGCATACACCTCAGAGAAAACAGAATTGAAAGAGATACATGTACCCCGGTGTTCACTGCAGCACTATTTGCAATAGCTCGGACATGGAAGCAATCTAGATGTCCATCAGCAGATGAATGAATAAGGAAATTATGGTACATATGCATGATGCAATATTACTCAGCTATAAAAAGGAACTCGTTTGAGTCAGTTCTAATGAGGTGGATGAACCTGGAACCTATTATAGAGAGTGAAGTAAGTCAGAGAGAGAAAGACAAATACTGTATATTAACACATATATATGGAATTTAGAAAGATGATACCAATGATCTTACACTCAGGGCAGCGAAGGAGACAGAGATGTAAAGAACAGATGTTGGACTCATCTAGAGAAGGTGAGGGTGGGATGATTTAAGAGAATAACAGTGAAACATGTACAATACCATATGTAAAACAGATGACCAGTGCAATGCATGAAGCAAGGCACCCAAAGCTGGTGCTCTGGGACAACCCAGAGGGATAGGATGGGGGGGAGGTGGGAGGGGGCTCAGGATGGGGGGACATATGTATACCTGTGACTGATTCATATTGATGTATGACGAAAGAAATCACAATATAGTAAAGCAACTATTCTCCAATTAAAATAAATTAATAAAAAAAATAAAACTCAAGAGTACAGCTACTAATCTATCTAGAAAGTAGCCTCACAAAGTATTATTCAAAAAAAAAAAAAATTCAAGATCTACGAATCTCTTGATGTGTAAAATTGGCTATCCCTTTTTTCCTTTCCCAGTGTTATCCTTGTCTGTAGTTTATGGAATTTTGCATTGTCAAAGAAGAAACATCTCAAAGAAAGAAGGATCTTTCTTCAGACTTAGGAGGGGAATTATGATTGGTTTGGGCCAGGCAGAACAATTTCTTTTTTCTTTGCTGGAAATTAGAGGACATGTGACACAGATCCAGTCATGAGACCCAGCAAAATCCTGTCAGAGGATTTTGGGAAATCCTGTCTAGGGAAAGTTTTGGTTCATGATAAACAGATAAATTGAGAGTCCTTTATATCTCTCCTTTTTTGAATATGTATAAAACCTGATGCTCCTGGAGGAGGGCAAGGCAGTCCACTCCAGTATTCTTACCAGAAGAATCCCCATGGACAGAAGACCCTGGCGGGCCAGTTCATGGAGTTGCAGAGTCAAACACAACTGAGCGACCAAGCACACAAAACCTAGTGCTGAACGTTGAGACAATTACTTTAGGCTCATCAGCCTTTGGACAGAAAAACCAATGTACTGAGGTTGGCAGGATAGAAAATTTAAAAAAAAAAAAAAAAAAAAAAAACCACACACACGAGTTTCTAATGACAAATGGAGCCTATGCATCAAATCTGAACTCCTCTATCTCTAGATTTCTTGCTGCAAGGATAGTTACACATCTTTATTGCTTAAGCCATTGTAAGGCATTATGTCACTTTGCCTTTAAATGCATCCTAACTTATACACATATTCTTTGTCCATGTATAGACATATGTTATGTCTATACATTTTTTGCCTTTCTTTATTTCACTTGACTTGTAGCTATGTGGTCAGATAAAACCAGGCAGTCAAGGAAGGAAAGGAAATGTATTTGAGCAGCAGTTTATCAACACCGTTCTGGAAAAAAATACTCAAGACTGCTGCACTATCATTTGCCAGTCTCTTACCTCAAACCTTGCTGAGATACACTCACCCACAGGCTATGACTCAGCAGTAGACACAGTAAAGTATATCCCTAGTTTCCTCATTAGTAAAATAAGCAATCTGAACCAGGGGGCCCTTAGGAAAATTTTAGCACTGACATTTTGTACTTCATGCTCTGTCTATTAAGAAGGTTATATTGGCATAACTTTTAGAGTTGCTCTATAAATAATAACCACATCTTTAAATACTTAATACAAGTTACAACAATTTATCTCAGTTATAAGTCCTCCCTAGAGAGGTCTGAGGTCCTCATCAGGAAAATGTGGAAAATGAAATGGATGCTCTTATGGCCCTTTTCAGCTCAGACACCCTTAAATCTGGCCAGATTCTTAAATATGTGGCTCTAATTCTCACAGACTTTCTGCAAAGCTTATGCAGTCAGTTCTGATGATGTCTGAGTCAGAGATCTTTTTGGAGCACAAATTTATGATAAAAATTAATTGATTCAGACTGTAGGCTCTTCATTTCTCTGCTTTTCCATGGTGCCCAGCACACCATGTGGCATATGTATGCTCTCAGTAACTGCTGGTAATTCAATAATTGTGCTGTGTTTTTTGTTTGTTTGTTTTAGCATCTAATATTTGACTGAGATATTAAATAGGGTATCTCAACTCCTCATCATAATCCTTCAAGGGCAGTATTTTTATGTCTATAACCTGGATAAAAAACAAGGCTGCCTACATGCCAGCATGGTGTCACATCCAAAATAAACCCAAACCAAACAACCTGAAAACTTAAGTAGGTCCTTCATGAAGTCCTGGAAGATATCGCTAAAGGGACAGTCACATGGAAAAACATACAGCAGAAACTCCTTTTACCCAGTTTTCGTCCTAAAATCCTCCAACAGCCCCACAAAGATCCCCAGCTCCATCGTCCAAAGTGCTCTAGCAAAACTCCTTCCTCCTGTCCATTCTAGCTTACCCCTTTCAGATCTACTCTGTCCTTTGGGGATGGTCTCATTCCCTGCATAACCTAAGTTAGCTTGGAAGTTCGGCCCCCGGGGCCTCCAGTTTTCCCCTTGACGAGCCAGGCACTCTGCAAGTGCAGACGGCAACAGCCCTTGGTGCCCCCTCCAGCCCAGACTGCATGCCCCCCACAACACTGTGATGGATGCACACCACTCTTCACACAAGGCTGCTCTCTGTGTGTACATCCTCTAACCAGTGACTGCCCCAAGATCACCTAAGGAGCTCATCAAAAGCACAGATGTCTGGTCTGCATGTCAGTTTCTCTGAATCAGAGTGTCCTAGGGTGAGAACAAAGAGGCCACATTTTTAAGAAGTCTTCCAGGAGATTCTAACCTGTAGTCAGGTTTCAAAGCACTGCTTTACACCACAAAGGCTTCAGAATTAAGCCACAGAGTCGTGCCCATGGTCGGGACCATTTTCCTAATCCCCTTTCTACTGTCTTGCCTTCCTGATAACACGGTGTCCCAGAAACACAAGCAATCCTCAACTTCTGAACCCTGTGGGTTTCAAAAATACGTTAGTCAGAGGCAGGGTGCAGCTTTCCCCAAAGAATAGGCACCAGAGATCCATGTGGGCTCAGAGTGCTCCCAAGACCTGTAGGTCTTTGCAAGGTGATTTTGTGAGAAAGTATATACAACAGTTCCCACTGGGGCTTCCAGTGGGAGGAAGCCCACTAGAAATTGGGGCTTCCAGTTTCTCCCTGAGGTCAGGCAATAAGAGCTTAACCTCCTTCCTGGGGGTCTGGTGGCAGGAGGGGGAGATTGAGGAAACTGGGACTTCCAACTTCTCCCTGAGGTCAGGCAATAAGAGCCTAGCCTCCTTTCTGGGGGTCTGGTGGCAGGAGGGGAAGACAAAGGAAGTCTTATATGGTGACAAAGGAAGCCCAGAGGTCTGGTAGCTACTGAGAAAGATGTCAGAAAGGGGAGCCTCCAAAGAAACAAGGAGTAGGCCACCAATGAGGTAGGGATGCAAAAAGGAGTATCTTCGTGCAGAGGGCCCAGGCAGTGGTTTTTTTGCAGTGTCAGAACTCTGAACTGAGACAGGGCAAATGTGTTCACTGGGCTTAAGAGAGAGGCACCTTGATGGAGAGGAGGAAGGTCCCGACCTCAGATCATTCTGGCAGCAGCACCTGGGCCCCCATGAGGAGCAAGCCATCAAGAGGGTGGGAAGGCCAGTCCCAGCATGAGGACAAGTATTTTGTTAAGCAAGTGCTCACTGCGGGCTTCCCTCTCCTGGGTCCTCCTCCAAGTCCTGTTTTCTTTGGAATTGACTTCAACATCTGAAGGCTCAATATTACATCCTTCAAAAAAACTTTAGCCACTGAAGGAAAAAAACCCTGACCTCATTATTACATGATCTTACCAAACAGATTCTGAAGACACTTTTAAAGTGAGGGCCTGTGCATTTTTACAACTCGATTGCATTGCATAATTAGTAGCAATTACTGTCAACAAACATTTATCAAATATCTACTGATGCACTAGGCCCGAGGAACATGTGGGCAAGAGTGAATCAATCCTTTGGCAGAGCACAGAGTACCAGAAACCAGAACACATGATCTGACAGCAGAACGATCCCCGTGGGTCTGCTGGAACAGGAAATTTGAATGCAGATCTACTTCTAAAAAACCAAAACATTTGCTTACCCAAAATAAGACTTGAAATGCCAGTGGAATCATTGATTAAAACATTTAATTGGTTCTGTGCACATGAGGTTAAATCCAGTGTAATCATAACATGAGTTCAGATCCAACATCAAAATGGGCACAGCCATGTGTATGTGGGAAAAAGACCTCAACTTTCTTCACACAGCTTCCACAGCACAACACAATAACTCAAGGTGAATGCTATAGGGACATGCACATAGGTAAGTTTTTATTACCTCAAATATCCTGGTATAACCTCTCTCTATTCCTTTATGTAATACTCCTGCCTTCAGTCTTATTTTGAATGGACTGGTGGTATGACTGATGGACTGGACTGGTAGACTGGAATGAATGGTAATAGTCCCTTGCTTTCTAATAGTAGTTTGTAGAATTACTGTAGGCAGTAGAACAGTTTTAGCAAAATAAACTTCCTATGCAACTTCAATATCTAATACACATAAACAGAGATCCCTGAGTCTGTCCTTTCCCCAGACTCTCTCCAGCCTCAGGAGCAATTCTAGGTACAATTGCTCTAAAACCTCAATGCACCCCAATTTTTGCCTCTGAGGCAGAGACTGCAAATTACCATCCCAGGATCCCTTTCCCCTTTTTCTTAGTAACCAGATTCTAATAAGGGTGGAAATGAAACCAATTAAAAGATGACATTTCCAAGCCTGTCTTGCTGCTACATAAAGCCAGTAAGCCAGTACTGATTAAAGACTGGCCAATGATATATAAATGAGAGTGCTATATGAGATTCCCAAAAGACTCCTTAGAACTGAAAGCTGTGCCTTGTCTGTTCTTCTGTTTCTCCTCCTTTCTGCTTTCTCAAATATGGGCATGATGACTGAGCTTCTGCAACCACGCTGAACCATTAGGTCATTTTGAAGTTAAAGACTATGCTCTAGCGCTAGTGAAACCAAAGAGACAGAGCCTGTGTCTGAAAGACTTCATGGTGTTGCCACACCAGCTCTGAATTTCCCATTTCTGGATTTCTTTTATGTGACAGAACAAGTACTGTGTGTCTATAACATTGCTCAGGCTTTTTAATAATTTACAGCAACATCAAGTCCTGACGCAGAACCTACCTGTAGCTAACTTTTCCAGCAAAAGATTTCACTGTGAGTCTCCTTTTATGTACTCTGTTTAACAAGGAAAAATCATGAAGGACTAAGAGAAGGACATATAGTATATCCTATATACTATATGGGTCAAATTTTTTTATAAAATGTATTTTAAATTTGATAAATTAATAAAATAGCTAAAATTTACTGAGTGCTTACCATGGGCTAGGCTATCTGCTAAGCATTTGTGCATATATTATTTCATTTACTACTCAAGTCAATCACATGAAGTACATGATATAATGGATAGTTTTCAGATGAAAAAAATCAAGGCCAAGAGGAGTTTGCTACTTATCTACAGTTTCACAACTAGTTCACTGCAGAGCAGAGATCTGAGACTATAACTCCTTCCTAAAACAAACAGCAAATGAAAGGGGACTGAAAGTCTAAGCAAAATAATTTGATCAACAAAGGGTCTTTTGAGGTACTTTATAATAAGGATAGTTTAAGCAGAGTATTGGAGAAGGCAATGGCACCCCACTCCAGTACTCTTGCCTGGAAAATCCCATGGAAGGAGGAGCCTGGTAGGCTATAGTCCATAGGGTCGCTAAGAGTCGGACACAACTGAGCGACTTCCCTCTTATTTTCACTTTCATGCATTGGAGAAGCAAATGGCAGCCCACTCCACTGTTCTTGCCTGGAGAATCCCAGGGACTGGGGAGCCTGGTGGGCTTCCGTCTATGGGGTTGCACAGAGTCGGACACAACTGAAGCGACTTAGCAGCAGCAGCAGCAAGCAGAGTATGTTCTGACTCAAGGTCTCTTTTGTGATCTAAACTTGAGATGAAGCAGCTTTGGAATCAGGCTGGCTTGAGTACAAATTCTTGCTCTACCACTTTTTGGAAGTGTGATCTTGGGCAAAATTCTTTAACTTCTCTGAGCCTCAGACTGCCTTGCACAGTGAGGTGGATCAATGAACTAAGGCATGTGAAGTTCACAGCGCAATGCCTGCATCTGATAGGTAAGCAAGTCTCAATTTTGTAGCACAGGGCAGGCTCAAACGAGAGGAATGAGGTAAGAGGTTATTCACTTATTTTCAGAAGGGTTTCCAAACATCTCCTTGGAGGTGTTGCACAGAACAGAAGAATGTTTGTAACGTTTGTGAAACTGAACAAGATACCTCTCTTTAATCTCAGTTTTCTCACCTGTAAAGTGGGAATTACAATCTCTTTTATGCAGGATCATTGGAAAAAAGACAAGATTGGCCATAGAATGTTATGCAGTGTTAAAGATCATTATTAATGTTCACTCACCCTGGTCACTTCTTAATTTTTCCAAATGAAGCAACAAACTACCTATCCCACCTTCTTATTTTTCTTATTTCAAGTCATTACTAAGATTTCTTTCATATTGTGGAAATTGATGCCAACAGTTATGATTCAGAAATGCTAACCCTAAAGAAGGTGAAGTATCAGAATTGGATAATAGAGAAAAAAAGTGTGGCAAATACACAGAATGGTAATTTCTACAAGAAAAATGATAATTTCCAAAATCATAAAACTCATTAGGAGATTAAGCCAGAATTTAAAACTTCTATACATCAAAAAACACAATCAACAGAATGAAAAAGTGGCTTATGGAATAAGGGAAATGCAAGTCATATATCTGATAAAAAGATTAATATCTAGAATATACAAAGAACTCCTATGACAACACAAAAAACCTAACTAAAAAATGAGCAAAGAACTTAGATAGATATTTCTCCAAACAAGATATTCAAGTGGTTAACAAGCTATGAAGAGGTGCTCAGCATCACTAGTCATTGTAGAGATGCAAACCAGAACCACCAGGGACCATGCCGTGTGCTTAGTCACTCAGTCGTGTCTGACTGCGACCCCAAGGACTGTATCCCACCAGGCTCCCCTGTCCATGGGGATTCTCCAGGCAAGAATACTGGAGTGGGTTGCCACGCCATCCTGCAGGAGACCTTCCCAACCTAGCATCGAACCCAGGTCTCCTGCACTGCAGGCAGATTCTTTACCATCTGAGCCACTGGGAAGACAAAAACCACCATGAAATATCACTTTATACCCATTAGGTTGTGTACAGTCAAAAAGATAGAATAACAAATGCTGGGAAAGATATAGAGAAACTGAAAATTTGGCGCACTGTTAGTAGGAATGTTAAATGGTGACCCCCTGTGGAAAATAGTATAACAGTCTCTAAAAAATTCTATTAAAAATAGAATTTCCATATGATTCTGCAATTTCACTTCTGGGTATATGAATAAAAGAATTGAAAGAAATGTACACCCATGTTCATAGCAGCAATATCCACATTAACTGAAAGGTAGAAACAACCCAAGTGTCCATTAACAGATGTATGGACAATCAAAATTTAGTGTAGACATATGTAGATACATATATTGGAATATATGTATATAATGGAATATATATATATATATATAATGGAATATCATTTAGTCTTAAAGGGAAAGAAATTCTGGCACATGCTTCGATGTGAATGAACCTTGAGGGCATTATGCTAAGTGAAATAAGTAAGTCACAAAAAGATAAATATTCTATGATTCTACACACACAGGGTATCTAGAGTAACCGAATTTGTAAAAGCAGAAAGTAGAGTGGTAGGTTCCAGGGGCTTAGAGGAAGAGAAAATGAGAATGGTTGTTCAATGGGTATAAAGTTTAATTTTGCAAGATAAAATTGTCCTGGGGATTACTTGCACAACAGTATGAATATACTTAATATTACTGAACTGTACACTTAAAATGGCTAAGGTAGTAAATTTTATGTTATGTGCATTTTATTACAATTGAAAAAAACTTGTTTGGCAAAAAGCAATAGGAAGAAGTATAAAAGAGAACAGACGAGTGAGCAGATGACAAGAGTACAGTAACATTATGTGGGCATCAGAAATGCATTTGACAACTATTTCCATAAAAGTTGTGCTTTAAATTAAATTGGCCTGTTTTTGAATGCTCTCATCTAAATGGATTGCTGGCAGGGTGAAAATACTACGTAATCAGGGATAAATGGGAAGTACATCTGGTTGGAAGAAAAAGGTCCACTAGGGCATGTCAGAGGCTGGTGCTGGAACTGACCTCATTAAACAAACTCATTAATGACCTAGAAGAAAACGGAAATAGCCACTGCTAATGAAATTTGCAAAGATATGTTGGCAATGCCCTGGACTTGGCCATCACAGCATAAGCATTGCTGGGATGGAGAGATTTTCCACTAGGTAATTAATTGGATTAAAAGAATGACTTCCTGGAATAAGAACTCTTGCTCATTTCCAACTCTCATCTCCAGAGCAGAAAGCAGATTTTGTCATGTGATGCAGATCAGAAAACCACACTTGATTAAGGCCTATGAAAGAATAGTGCTTTCCCAGAGCACAATTCTGCCTTTGTTCTTTATCTCTAGGTAGAAGACAATGGAATCTATTCACTAAAAAGATAGAAGAAAGGAGAAGGTAAAAGAAGCAGAGGAGATACAGTCTTTCTTCCATGGAGGAAGGTCTAGGCAAGAAGCCCATATGTGCTCAGTCACTCAGTCATGTCCCCACTAAAATTTAGTGTACACTCTCTGAAGCTTGACACAAATTATGCCATCCTCTTCCGCTGCTTAAAACCTGTCTGTGATCTCCCAGGGCACTCAGGAGGAATCCAGAATCTTTGACAAGGCCCCGAGTGATCAGCCCTGCCTCCCTATCCAGCCTCATCTTGCACAACTGCCCTTCTCACCCACATAATGGCCATCAGCTTCTCCGCCAGCCCAGCAGAAATTCAGCACCACTCTCTGCCTTGGCAGTTTCACCCCTTCCCACTCTGAGTCACTGTGCTTGGTTCAGGAGTGGACACGGGGACTCAAGCTGTGCCAATCTGATTCCATCCCATCACTTCCAGAGCAACAAACGCTGAGGAGCAACTCTCCTGATGAGGTTGGCTGCCTACAGGGCTTCTCAGATGAAGATGTTGTTAGCATTTCAAGCAGGATTCTTCTTTATTATGCAGAACCCTTGTTAGCCTTTAGTATTCATGCTTCTGTACACAAACTTTCAGTTATACTCCCTGAATCATTGTGATGACAACAACAGCAACAAAATGATACACCTGAACACTACCCAGGGTTGAGAACTGCAAGACTAGAACTTTTTGTGATGAGATGGAAATCGAGGAATGAAGCAATTTGCCTAAGACATTCAAGTCTTCAGTCAATGTGTCATTTCCTCAGAGACCTTTTCATATCTCCCCCATCTGAAGTAGGTCTCTGTCATGACACTACTTATTGCATATAGTACAGAACCAGTTTACAAAAACGTGCTCAGTTGTGTGGTTTTTTTGTTTCATATCTGTTTTCTCCCACTAGACTGGAAGTTCCATGTTGTTGCTGTTCAGTCGTTAAGTCACATGTCTGACTCTTTTTGACCCCATGTACTGCAGCATGCCAGGCTCCCCTGTCCTCCACTATCTCACAGGATTTGCTCAAATTCATGTCTGTTGAATCAGTGATGCTATCTAACCATCTCATCCTCTGCCACCACCTTCTCCTTTTTCCTTCAATCTTTCCCAACATTAAGGTCTTTTCCAATGATTCTTCACATCAGGTGGTCAAAGTACTGGAGCTTAAAAAGGGGCTGTTTTGGTTTTCAACGACTGACATTCAATAAACATTTGTAGAGAAAAGAAGAGAGGGGGAAAGGAAGGTTGTTTGGAAACTAGTAACACTGTTCAGTGACTAACATGTCAATCCAACCCACAAAGGTCTGTTTAATCTGAGAACCTAAATGTCATACCTACACTGCTTTTATGAGAGATGGGTTGATTGTAGGACCCCAGGAGCCCACCTGCCTCTCCATAAAACCAGTTATGAGAATTCCCCTGGCTCCCAAGAGAACAGGTCCCACTTCAGAAGAGCATGGCTTGGAAGATGGAGGGGGCCGGTATGAGTCTGATAGCATTTCATTTACCCTTTCCTCTCCCCTCCCTCACTCCAGCATTGAAAGTACTCATAGGGGCTCCAGCAGCAGGGAGAAAAGGTAGGCTTCAGAGAGGGAACATTTACACTACTTTGGAAATCAAACACCTCTTTTCTAAAAGTCTCCTTTTTTGGAAACATGCTGTTTTGTGGTCGCCCAGCACCATGCCACCCTCCCTAACACACCCTGCCCTTAGGAGGAGTTACCTTTCTTTTGTGGGTTTGCCTTTTTGAGGTGGGAAATCCAGATGCCTGACTCCCACTCCAGAAGCCAATAGATCAAATCCTTCCTGCCATGGTTGTTGTATAGCTGATAGAGTCTCTCCAGGGCTTTAAATATTGAGTGAGCAATTTTTTTAAAAAGACTGGGGGACATTTCCTCAGTAATGTAACACTGATCTTAGTGTTTCTACTGCTTGGTTATTCCTGACTTCTAGTTTCCTGGCCCTCAAGGGCTGCCTTGCCTCCTGCCCATTTCCAGGCCTAGTTCTCTACTTTCTCAATCCTTGAACTATCTCAAAATCATTCCAATAAAATCTCCTTTGTTTAAATTACCAGAGTCAAAGACTCTGTGGGCAATGAAAGATTCTAGATGAATTTCCTGAGTCCTGATCAAATTATTCATTGGAGTTTCACATTTGCATTCATGCGTTCCAAGTATAGCTGGTGAAAGTTCTTTATGCCCCACGCCCTGGACCAAGTGTTAAGTGTGCAAAAACAAATAGGATTCAGGCCCAGGCCTAAGAGAACACATTCTGCTTGAAGAGGCAGAGAATTAGATCAGAAACTGAAACTGAAGTGGTGTAACCTGTTGCAAGTGTCCTTGGAAGATAATGATCCAAACTCCCTCACTCTCTCAGGCACGCATTCAATTTCTCTACCTCTCCCACTTCTAAGGGCTTCTGGGGTCTTTGGACAGCAGGCTCTAGTGAATATGTAGGTAATGTGAGTTTCTCCTGACATGGAAATATCCATAAGAAGACACAGAATGCATGTACAGTGAAATAGAGCTGCTGAAGAAGAATGTCAACACTTTTAAAATAAATTTCTAATTTAATTTATTAAATTAAATTAATAATTTTTTAAATAAAAATAATGAGCACTTGGGGACTTCCCTGGTTGTCCACTGGTTAACACTCCATTCTCCCAATGCAGGGGACATGTGCTCGATCCCTTGTTGGGGAAATAAGATCCCACGTGCTGCAAAGCATGGTCTGAAAAGATAAATTAAAAATAAAATTAAAAAAAACAAGTACTTATGGAGACTCACGTACAAAACACACAACAGCAAGATAGCCTTACTGGAGTCAAAAAATCTCAACTAAGAGATTCAGGAAAGAAATCAAAATAGAGCGTGGTCATTGTTGAGATCCAAATTAATGGCCTGGAAGATCAAATTATAAGAAATATTTCAAAACACAAAGGAAAAATGTGAAGAGAATGAAATCATGAAGGAAAACTTAAGAGCCGTGGAGAATATATCCAGAAGGCCCAGTATGTGAAACATGGGTGCTCCAGGAGGAGCAAAGACGAGTTATAACACGTGAGACTCTTTGAGTTCTGTCAGGAATGTAGAGTAAAGAGACACACGAGGAAGCATCCTGGTGATATTCCAAACTTTGGGTGAAAAGAAAAGCATTCACATAGAAAGAAGGTAAGCTCAGACTTGCAGAGACAATGCGGGAAGGAGAGGGTGGGGCAAATTGAGAGAATAGCATTGAAACATTACCATATATAGAATTAAATAGCCAGTGGGAGTTTCATGTACGGTGCAGGGGACTCAAATCATGTGCTCTGACAACCTAGAGGGGTGGGGTGTGAGGTGGGAGAGAGGTTCAAGAGGAAGGGGACATGTTTATACCCATGGCTGATCCATGCTGCTATATGGCAGGAGCTAACACAATATGGTAAAGCAATTATCCTTCAATTAAAAAAATAAATTTAAAAAGCTAAAATAAAAGAACACAAGCTCTGTAAGGGAAAAATAATCAGAATGGCATCAGATTTCTTTACTGCCACCGTAGAAGCTGAAAAACAGTAAAATAGCAGCCACAGACACTGTGAGATTGCAACCAAGATTCTACTCCCAGCCAAGATTATTCCCTTATTAGAATGAATGGAAAATGAATAGGAATATGCTGGAAGTCGGAGAGTGTATCAACACCTTAGAAAAAGAATCTAGGGAGGATGTCCATATGCAAAACAACAAAGTGCGATTCCTACTAAAGAAAAGTGGAACATAGACATAAATATAATACCTAAAACTCCTAGAAGAAAACATAGGAGTAGATCTTCATGACTTTGGGTAAAGCAATGATTTCTAAGCAATGTCACTGAAATCACAAGCAACAGATGAAAATATTATAAATATTGGACTGTTTGAAATTTAAAATGTTTGTGGTTAAAATGACACCATCAAGAAAATAAAAAGACAACCCATAAAAAGGAAGAAAGTATCCACAATTCATGTATCTGATAAATGACATGTATCCAGAATACAAAAGGAACACTTTTCAATTCATTATTTTAAAGGTAGATTTTATTTTGGGGAGCTCCAAAATTGCTGCAGATGGTGACTGCAGCCACGAAATTAAAAGACACTTGCTCCTTGGAAGAAAAGCTATGACCAACCTAGACAGCATATTAAAAAGCAGAGACATTACTTTGAAAACAAAGTTCCATCTAGTCAAAGCTATGGTTTTTCCAGTAATCAGGTATGGATGTGAGAGTTGGACCATAAAGAAAGCTGAGTGCCAAAGAACTGATGTTTTTGAACTGTGGTGTTGGAGGAGACTCTTGAGAGTCCCTTGGACTGCAAGCAGATCCAACCAGTCCATCCTAAAGGAATCAGTCCTGCATATTCATTGGAAGGACTGATGTTGAAGCTGAAACTCCAAAACTTTGGCCATCTGATGCGAAGAAGTGACTCATTTGAAAAGACCCTCATACTGGGAAAGATTGAAGGCAGGAGAAGGGGATCACAAAGGATTAGATGGTTAAATGGCATCACTGACTCGATGGTCATGAGTTTGTGCAAACTCCGGTAGTTGGTGAAGGACAGGAAAGCCTGGTATGCTACAGTCCCTGGGGTCACAAAGAGTTGGACACGACTGAGAGACTGAGCTGAACTGAACTGAGAACTGACAATAGAAAGGTCTTAGCAGACCCACTCCCACATCATACATTTTAAGATGACAGGATTAGTCAGAAGGTTCTTAAGAAGGAGAAACAAGTCCTCAAGCAGGATACTTTGTTTTTATATTATCATTGGTACAGAGTTTAAGGGAAAACATAGCCTTGAGACATTAGTTCTGGTCTTAAAGAAAAAGTGTTTTATGTGACTAAGACAAGGAATGTAGGGAAAAAATGTTTGTCCCTTTCTCCTCCTTGAGAGCCCAGGACACTTTTCTCCTTCTCAAGGGCCTGGACTACTTCCTCCTTGAGGACTCTGGACTCCTTATCAACCTACCTAAATTAACTGTCTCATTGGAGATTGAGGAAATGAATAATAAAATTATAGGTATATTTCAATCCTAAACCCACCAAACAAGAACTACTTGTTTTTTTCTTATGTCCCTGGAATATTTATGAAAACCACCTATGCATTTGTCCACAAAGAATATATTGTTTGGAAAAAATTAAGGATTAAATTAATAGTCAATTAAAAAAAGAAAGTTTTTCAGCCAATAAAAAAGAAATGAATAATTTAAAAGTAATCAAAAGAAAATCTTAACTTTTAGAAATTAGAAATGCCTTCTTGATTAATATAGTATATATATATGATATATATTAGTCAGGTTTTTCTCTAGAGAAGCAGAATTGAAAACTGGGACTCAAATTCATGTGCATCATAATTATTTTGCTTTTAAAAGATTTATTTTATTGAAGGATAATTGATTTACCATGTTGTGTGAATTTCTGCTTTACAGAAAAATGATTCAGTTATACATATATATATATATATATATATATATTCTTTTAAAATTCTTTTCCATTATGGTTTATCATAGGATATTGAATATAGTTCCCTGTGCTACATAGTAGGATCTTATTGCTTACCCATTCCGTATATAATAGCTTGCATCCAAACTTCCAATCCATCCCACCTCCCTCCCTATTGGTAACCACAAGTTTGTTCTCTATATCTGTGAGTCTATTTGTGGGGAGACAGCAAATGAGCCAAGAAGGTGTGGTCACGCTCTCTCGCCCATTTTTAAATAATGACTGTGTAACAGTTGAGATCACTTATGTCTGACACCTGAGCTTAAATACTGAGAATTTTAGGGACTTTACCCACGGTCCAGGAATTAAGACTGTGCCCCCATTGCAGGGGGGGGGGGAGTGGTGCAGCATGGGGGCAGGTTTGATACCTGGTCAGGGAACTAGATCCCACATGCGGCAGCTAAGAGTTTGCATGTTGCCACTAACAGCCGGCACAGCCAAATAAACAAATTACAGCATGAGTGTGAGTGCATGGTCAGTCACGTCCGGCTCTTTGTGACTCCACGGGCTGTAGCCTGCCATGCTTCTCTGTCCATGGGATCTGTCCTGCTTTGGCAGGCAGATTTTTTATAAGTGAGCCACCTCGGAAACCCAAATAAATAAATAATAAATATTTTTTAAAAAGGGAAAATTTGAAAGCTACTAAAATTTAGAATCTGTATAATTTATATGTTAGCTTCACTCAATCACTTAGTAGTTACATTAGCACACTTATCTGGGGCATATTATGTGTAAACTCTCTGTGCCTCAGTTTCCTCAGATGAAAGGAGATGATCACAGCACATTCTCCAGAGAGTGGCTGTAAGAACTGAGAAAGTTAATATATATAAAACAGTCAAATGGTACTTGTTATCATTACTCTCTATATGGCTGGTTCTTTCCGCACATTTTGTATGAGACCACAGCTGGTCCTGTACAGAAAGTAAACAGAGGATCATTTTTCTCCTCATTGGTTTTTCTTCCTCTTCTCCCCTCCTTTGTCTGTAGTGGAAGGAAGTGTGCTCCTTGCTTGTTCTGTGGCAACTCTGGAGTCATGGCAACACTGAAATGAGAAGTAGGCCAAGCATCGGGCAAGGTCAAATGATAATATAAATGGACTTAGTGGATTAGAAATATGGACAGCACATAATAAAATGAGATTTATCTTGGGAGAAAAATAGTTTATCTAAGAAGAAACAGTTCAATGCATAGTCAACCCAGAAGGGGGAAAGGGTGTATCTCAGAGAGGTAGAGATAATGAACAGAGGAAAGGGTGCTGGCAGAAATACAGCCAGAGGGCCCTTGTTCTATATAGCATAATCCTAGGAAAAGGAGATGGGATGGCCTCTGATAAATATCTCCTCATCCTATGGACTGCTCCTTTTGTGCTTGATTTAAGATTTCCAACTCTAACAGAGGTCAGTGGTCAAGTGGTTGATGTCACTCTGCACCAAAAATATTTTTGTCAGTTGCATTAGTCATTATTTTGGCTGTTTGAATAACCAAATTAGAACAATCACAGACAGTCTGAACCATATCTGGGCAATGTGCCCTCATGACGAGCACAGATACCAAATCTAGTACCGAGAGAAGTCTCAGTCACACTGCATAGACACAGCCCTGGGTTCCAGAGCTATTGCCAGGAAACACAGTCCAGTCCAGAGCTGGTGCTGGGAACTGAGGGATCGTGCTGCCATTGCATCTCTAAACTGAGTGCCATGGGAGCCTGCCTTTCCTCTGCTGTGAGTTAGGTCAGCTCAGGAGGCTTTTGTGTCTGTAGGCAAGAGCATTGGAGTCCCTTAACTAAGAACTAAGACGTTAGTGTAAAACTGATCAATAAAGACACAATCTTACTTAAAATCCCTCCCCATCTTAATTCGTTTAAAACTAACAGAAATGGAGAAAACAAAGAGAGCCAGGGTATAATTAGCCCCTGGAATGGTGCTGTGAGGCAGTAGACCCAACAGAGGCTGTGATACCTTTATTGCATCCCTCCAGGGGCAAAACCCCAGGTCGAGGAAGACCTTCAGCCTGGGAGGCACCTAGAGCCAGAAGGGTGACTTCCTGCTGTCTGACCATGATGGAAAAGAATTCACAAGAACTGGTTTCACCCCCAAAACAGATCATTATGTTCCCTCAGTTTTCCCTTCAAACAATCTCAGGGACCTGTCCTTAGTTCTTCAACACCACTAATTTTCCCTTACTTCAGATCCCCTCTATATTGGCTCCCAAACTGATCTCCCTGCCTCTCGGCATCGAGGCCTTCCACCCTTCAACACCTCCCCAACTTCATCTGTCCTTTGAACAATGAAATGCATGTAGCCCAGGGGATCTACTTAAAGCGCAAATGTGACTATGACAGTCTCTCATCCAACAATTTAAAAATACCCAGGTAATTTATTCAACAAAGTTTTAATGTGCATAGGTGGGTCCCAGACACTGTACTAGGCACTGAGAATATGATGATAAAAAATAAAGAAGCCCTACCCTCATGAAGCTTGGAGTTTAATGGGGAAAAAAGACAGCCAAACAATTACACAAGAAGACATGGTTAAATTCTCTGAAGAAGAGGGGGCTCTAGCAGAGGCTCAATCTAGCCTGGGAGGTCAGGAGACTTTCCTGAAGAAGTAACTTGTGAACAGAGATCTGAAAGATAAATAGGAATCAACTAGGCCAATGCTTCTTGTAAACTCTAATTAGGTTAAGGAAATTAAATAGTGTGCCACAACCAATGTCTTTTGAAATGAAATAATAGACTGGACAATAGCACAGTAGAAGAGAAAAGGATAGAAGGAAACAGAATAGAGTAATAGAGTATAGATCAGAACATATTTCAGGTAGCAAAGGTTAATATTTCATGATATGTTTATAATGAGTTAACTATAAAATGTATTTCTTAGTGTGGGCTGTAAACTAGCCAGTGGCAGAAGTAAGGGGAATGGAAGCACATATCCTAGAAAGGGAACAGCCTCTGCAAGACTCAGCTGAGAGAAAACAGGAGGTATTTAGCCTCATTTTTAATCTGTGAAAGAACCCACGCATCATTCATTCAGCAAATACTTATTTAATTCTCTTTCAAAGCAGCACACCCAATCAGAGTCACAAGAAGGAGCCAGGCAGCTTTCCTTGTCTAAATGAGTTTACATGCCATCAGGAGAGAGAAGTATGTAAATAAATATTAGACTAAGTTTGAAAAAAAAAAGCTGCAGGAATAAATCAAATATAATGAGAATATAAGGAAATTGCTTCTATCTAGGAAAGATCTCAGAGAGCTTTATGAAAAGAGAAGGCTTTTTCTTGAGGTCTGGAAGGACAGCTAGAGGTGAAAATTCAGGAGAGGAAGGGACACAGAGGTACAAACAGTCCAGGATAAAGAACAGTGGTGATAAAGGCATGGAATGCCTTTGGGGATTCCATATTTGGGGAATGGTGAATCAAGGTTGAGAGTGGAGAGAGGGTCATTGAAAGATCTCATAAGGACCAGAGTGGATCAGTATCTGTCTCAATCTCCAACTGTGATACCTCAGACAACTCTAGCCTTCTCTCCATTGGTTATCCCCTCTGTGAATTGGGAAATATAACTCTGGCCTCTGATACAATCAGCAGAGCTGGGGAAAATAAAATGCACTCAACCATATAAAGTGTTTGTAGCTCACTGGAGTAAAGGTGCCCAAAATCTGCAAAACTCTTAGTAGCCCCAAAGAAAGTCAGTTGTTTTATAGTAATAGGATTAATGGGGCATGGGGGGTGGGGGGCGTATTTTTCAGTCCTTCCAATCTTCTTATTGTTGAGCTGCCTCAATTTCCTTTTTAATAAAAATTTTCCATTTTAAGAATAAAAACTATAATGACCTGAGGTTCATTATAGAGTAAAACAAACATCAAAGCATGAATATTTCTGTAATAATATTATGAACATACCTTCAAAGTCATAGGATCTATCCTCAGCTGGTCCTACCCATCAATAAAGGGTATTATGAAAATCTGTTAATTTTTCTCTATATCTATGTATCCTGGATTCTTGATTCACTAAAATCTATTAGATTGTAATCTCTGCTAGGTAAACAGAGATCTTGTTTACCTGACACATCTTTATCACCTCACACAAGTAGACACCCATCATTGAATGAATGAATGAACTGCAGGGTCTCCTCCAGTGAATGAAGCCATTCTCCAACCAGCAAGATGTCACAGAATCACTTTAATCAGGCCACTCCAATAAAATAAGGGAAAGTGTCTGATGGACCCAAGCACTTTTTCTAGGGGAGGAAATATATATATTTTTTTAATGTATATGTATCTCTGGGACTGTTGTGGTGGTGCAGTGGTCAGGACTCTGCACTCCACTGCAGGGGGGCACAGCTTCAATCTCTGGATGGAGAACTAAGATCTCACATGCATCGCAGCTTGACAAAAAAAAAAAAAAAGTATAAGTATGTCTAAAACACTGAATCTTATTTCCTGCAGGCTGACTTCTTTCTGTCTCGTTCTCATTTTTCTTAAGGATCTGAACATAAATGCTGAGGCAGAAGGTATGGTGATCAGCAGCATCATTTGAGTCAAGACTCTATGTTACAAGTGACAAAAATCTATTCAAACTGGCTCATATAATGGCAAAGCACAGGATCAGGTTTGTCTTCAGGTATGACCAAACCCACATATTCAAACAAGGCCTGCAGAGTTTATCTCTCTCCATCTCTTGGCTCTCCTTTCCTCTGTCTGCATTCTTGGCTGAACTCTCCTTTGTTTGTGACAAAGAGACCAGAAACTCTAGGCTTAATGGAAAGAGAGAGCTGTTCTTTCCCCACGTGTGTGTGTGTTAAGCCGCCTCAGTCATGCTCGACTTTTTGTGACCCGATGGACCATGGCCCGCCAGGCTCCTCTGTCTGTGGGATCTTCCAGGCAAGAATACTGGAGTGGGCTGCCATTCCCTCCTCCAGGGGATCTGTCCAACCCACGGACAGAACCTGCGGCCTGTGTCTTGCATCTCCTGCTTTGGCAGGGGGGTTCTTCACCACTAGTGCCACCTGGGTCCCAGGGTTGCCTCTCACTGGCTCACCTTGGGTCACATGCCCATCCTTAAACCAATCGTTGAGATTCTATTTGTGTAAGACCTGCCCTGGAGCAAGGGAAATGAGATCAGCTCTACTTGAACCACAGAGAATATGAGCAGGCAAAGTGTAGGAGGAAGGGTAGGGTCCCAAAAGGAAATCAGGTGCCACTAACAGAAAGGGTAAATGATTGCTGAGAAGACCAGACTGGCAGCTGTCATCATCTTCATCTGTCCAGAAAGAGGTTGAAGATGGCCATCAGATGGGCTGGCAAAAAGAAAGTGATTAAGCCTTTTGCCACTATTGATGCTATGCATGTGCTTAATGATAACAGATAAGATTCATTGCCAGTGAGCAGCTACAGGAAAGAGCCAGCAGGGTTGGGAGTGGAAGCCAAGCGGCAATCCATCTCACAGCCTATGAGTTCCCCCAAGTCTGTTTTACTACATGAAATGCCCAAACTGACTCAGGCACTTATCAAGTTGCAAAACTTGCACTCATGCTCAGCAGATATATTTAAAACTGTTTTACAACCAACAGTTAAACAGAAGGAAATTAAGGGAGAAAAATTAGGGATACAGCTTCATGCATAAAACTCAACCATACAATTAACAGAGTCCATATTAATCACATGTCAGTTAGGCCTCACTGGTTTGGTAGTTTTTCGTCGGCAGAAATAAGCCAATCCTGATAGGCAAAGATGGTTGATGTCAGTATAACTGAAAGACTTTAAACATAGGGCCCCTATCATTAATTAATCAAGTAATTACTCTCTTAATGCCATATTTGGTAATTAGGTTTTTAGCACTTTTCCCCCTTTAGCTCTAGCTCTTTATCATACCAACATTCCTTTATCTAGAGGTTCCAGTAGAAGATGAGATGTGTTTTTAATCATAATAAAAATGCTTGTATTTGTAGATCACTTTGTACTCTATAAAACCGCTCACTAGAGTCTTCCAGCAGCCTTTGCAGATTAGCAGGACAAATATTATTCTCCCAAATAACTGCCAGAGTGTCTGGCTTGGACTCAGACTTGCAAAATGCCAATAGAATCCCATTCTCTTGCAGGTGGAGTAAGGCATCGTCTCATTCTGATGGCAGAGTCTTGGTTCGAGGGTGATGAACAGAACAGCATCACCCTTAGTACTTACAGTCCCTGAGGACACGAGTCAGCACCACACAACTCCAAAGGCATTGCATGTGCCTGGGCTTGAGTGGAACCACAATTCTCTCGAGGGGGAGAAAAGCAATCAAATAGAAAACATGAATTCACAAGATAATAAAAAATGTGCTTTAATGTTGCTCCCCCTCATATTGTGGTTAGGAATCCTTCATGAAATACATTATCCCATTAGTCCTCAATCTCTGTAGATCAGAAGTACTGTCATCTCTATGATGGTGAGAAATCTTGTAGGAAACAGATAAGTCCTGCATTGCTGAGAGACCTCATAACTTTTAGATTAATCTTTCTCAAGGCTGATAATACAATTAATGTATTCAGGAAGTAACTCTTTATTTTAATAAGAAAAATATTGGCTCCTTGAATTAATAATACTTAGCGGCTTTTTGCATGACTTTGACGCCCTTTCTTGGAACTACTATCCTGAAAAATGATAATTATAAAAAGGTAACTGAATTTACTCTCTAAAGCATTCATTTATCCATTCATTTAGTCAATAAACTTTCAAGGACACGATGCCAAGTTCTGCAGTGGTGCAGAGTATGTAAAGATGAAGTTATAGTCCCTTAATTCAGTGGCTAGCCATGCAAGTCAATCATTACAACAGTAGCAACAAATAATGCCAGATGTTTCTGAGCACTTACCATAGTCCAGACACTGTGCCAAGTGCCTTCTCTGAAGTTTGTAATCTTTCCCACAGCCAATGAGGTAGATATTATTAATAATACCATTTTACAGATGAGTAAACTGAGCCCTGAGAAGGGGAAAAGTAGAAGCAGTGACAGACTTTATTTTCTTGGACTCCAAAATCACTGTGGATGGTGACTGCAGCCATGCAATTAGAAGATTCTTGCCACTTGGAAGAAAAGCTATGACAAACTTAGACAGGTATTAAAAAAAGAGACATCACTTTGCTGGCAAAGGTCCATCTAGTCAAAGCTATAGTTTTTCCAGTTTCAGATATGGATGTGAGAGTTGGTCCATTAAAAACACTAAGCATCAAAGAATTGATGCTTTTGAACTCTGGTGTTGGAGAAGACTCTTGAGAGTCCCTTGGACTGCAAGGAGATCCAACCAATCAATCCTAAAAGAAATCAACCCTGAATATTCATTGGAAGGACTGATGCTAAAGCTATAGCTCCAATTCTTTGGCCACCTTTTGCAAAGAGCCACTTCACTGGAAAAGACTCCAATGCTGGGGAAAATTGAAGGCAAAAGGAGAAGGAGGCAGCAGAGGGTGAGATGGTAAGGTATCACGATATGACTTTGAGCAAACTCCAGTACATAGTGTAGGACAGAAGAGCCTCACATGCTCCAGTTCATGGGGTCACAAAGAGTCAGATATGACTTAGCAACTTAACAACAACAACAAACTGAGGCTCCCATTATTTTAGTGACTTTTCCAGTTAGATATGGAGCTGAGAGCCAAGCTCAGGCAGTCTGACCCCATAACACATTCTTTTAGCTCTGTAACTCATACTTTATATGCACTATTCATAGCATATGGAGAAAGTTTGGTGGTTGCCCAAGGGAAGAGGCTGTACGATATCCATGAAGGAATTAGGTAAGCATCACAGGGGAGAGAGGATCCAGGCTGAGACCTAATGGACTTGTAATACTTGTTCAGGCTAAATAGCTTGCAAAGAGCATCCCAAGTGCATGCATCAGGGAATGCATGCAGCAAGCACAAAGCAGGGAGAGAAGCCTGGTACATTCTATGATGGAGAGCTTGGGAACTGAGCAAAGACTGGGAAGAATGGAAGGCAAGGCCAGTGAGGAAGGCAGGATCTGAATACCATGCCTTATTATATAAGGTATCTATGAGCAGCAAGTGGTAATGGTGCTGGAGTGGCGAGTGGCCGAGGAGACACCCCATGTCCAAGGTAAGAGAAAACCCAGGAAGATGGTAGGCACTAAGAAAGGGGATCAGAGGGCAGACAGACTGAAACCACAATCACAGAAAACTAATCAATCTAATCACATGGGCCACAAACTTGTCTAACTCAATGAAACTAAGCCATGCCACCCAAGACAGACGGGTCATGGTGGAGAGTTCTGACAAAATGTGGTTCACTGGAGAAGGGGATGACAAACCACTTCAGTATTCTTGCCTTGAGAATCCCATGAACAGTATGAAAAGGCAAAAAGATAGGACACTGAAAGATGAGCTGCCCAGGTCGGTAGGTGTCCACTATGCTACTGCAGATCAGTGGAGATGCTACTGCAGATCAGTGGATAAATAACTCCAGAAAGAATGAAGGGATGGAGCCAAAGCAAAAATAACACTCAGTTGTGGATGTGACTGGAGATATAAGCAAAATCCAATGCTGTAAAGAGCAGTATTGCATAGGAACCTGGAATGTTAGGTCCATGAATTGGAAGTGGTCAAACAGGAGATGGCAAGAGTGAACATTGACATTTTAGGAATCAGGAAACTAAAATGGACTGGAATGGGTGAATTTAACTCAAATGACCATTATATCTGCTACTGTGGGCAAGAATCCCTTAGAAGAAATGGAGTAGCCATCATAGTCAGCAAAACAGCAGTACTTGGATGCAATGTCAAAAAAGACAGAATGATCTCTGTTCATTTCCAAGGCAAACTATTCAATATCACGGTAATCCAAGTCTACGTCCTGACTAGTAATGCTGAAGAAGCTGAAGGTGAATGGTTCCATGAAGACCTACAAGATTGTTTAGAACTAACACCCAACAAAGTTGTCCTTTTCATTATAGGGGACTTGAATGCAAAAGTAGGAAGAAAATAAAACACCCAGAGTAACAGGCAAATTAGGCATTGGAGTACATAATGAAGCAGGGCAAAGGCCAATAGAGTTCTGCCAAGAGAACGCACTGGTTGTAACAAACACCCTCTTCCAAGAACACAAGAGAGGACTCTACACATGGACATCACCAGATGACCAACACTGAAATCAGATTGATTGTATTCTTTGCAGCCAAAATGGAGAAGTTTTATACAGTCAGCAAAAACAAGATTGGGAGCTGATTGTGGCTCAGATCATGAACTCCTTATTGCCAAATTCAGACTTAAATTGAAGAGAGTGGGGAAAAACACTAGACCATTCAGCTATGACCTAAATAAAATCCCTTATGACTATACAGTGGAAGTGAGAAACAGATTTAAGGGACTAGATCTGATAGACAGAGTGCCTGATAAACTATGGACAGAGGTTTATGACATTATACAGGAGACAGGGATTAAGATCATCCCCCAGAAAAAGAAATGCAAAAAGGCAAAATGGCTGTCTGAGGGGGCCTTACAAATAGCTGTGAAAAGAAGGGAAGTGAAAAGCAAAGGAGAAAAGGAAAGATATACCCATTTGAATGCAGAGTTCCAAAGAATAGCAAGGACAGATAAGAAAGCCTTCCTCAAAACCAGATCTGAAAGGGACACATGTACCCCAATGTTCATCACAGCACTGTTTATAATAGCCAGGCCATGGAAGCAACCTAGATGCCCATCAGCAGACAAATGGATAAGGAAGCTGTGGTACATATACACCATGGAATATTACTCAGCCATTAAAAAGAATTCATTTGAATCAGTTCTAATGAGATGGACGAAACTGGAGCCCACTATACAAAGTGAAGTAAGCCAGAAAGATAAAGACCAATACAGCATATTAACGCATATATATGGAATTTAGAAAGATGGTAATGATAACCCTACATGCAAAACAGAAAAGGAGACAGAGATGTACAGAACAGACTTTTGGACTCTGTGGGAGAAGGCAAGGGTGGGATGTTTTGAGAGAACAGCATCGAAACATGTATATTATCAAGGGTGAAACAGATCACCAGCCCAGGCTGAATACATGAGACAAGTGCTTGGGCCTGGTGCACTGGAAAGACCCAGAGGGATGGGGTGGGGAGGGAGGTTGGAGGGGGGATCGGGATGGGGAATTCATGTAAATCCATGGCTGATTCACGTCAATATATGGCAAAACCCACTACAATATTGTAAAGTAATTAGCCTCCAACTAATAAAATTAAATGAAAAAAAAAAAAAAAAAGAAAGCCTTCCTCAGTGATCAGTGCAAAGAAATAGAGGAAAGCAATAGAATGGGAAAGACTAGAGATCTCTTCAAGAAAATTAGACATACAAAGGGAACATTTCATGCATAGATGAGCTCAATAAAGGACAGAAATGGTATGGATCTAACAGAAGCAGAAGACATTAAGAAGAGGTGGCAAGAATACACAGAAGAACTGTATAAAAAACATCTTCATGGCCCAAATAATCACAATGGTGTGATCATTCACCTAGAGCCAGACATCCTGGAATGTGAAGTCAAGTGGGCCTTAGGAAGCATCACTACAAACAAAGCTAGCAGAGGTGATGGAATTCCAGTTGAGCTATTTCAAATCCTAAAATATGATGCTGTGAAAGTGCTGCACTCAATATGCTAGCAAATTTGGAAAACTCAGCAATGGCCACAGGACTGGAAAAGGTCAAATTTCATTCTAATTCCAAAGAAAGGCAATGCCAAAGAATGCTCAAACTACTGCACAATTGCACTCATCTCACACGCTAATTACTTAATGCTCAAAATTCTCCAAGCCAGGCTACAGCAATATGTGAACTGTGAACTTCCAGATGTTCAAGCTGGTTTTAGAAAAGGCAGAGGAATCAAAGATCAGATTGCCAACATCTGCTGGATCATTGAAAAAGCAAGAAAGTTCCAGAAAAGCATATATTTCTGCTTTATTGACTATGCCAAAGCCCTTGACTGTGTGGATCACAATAAACTGTGGGAAATTCTGAAAGAGATGAGAATACTAGACCACCTGAACTGCCTCTTGAGAAATCGGTAGGCAGGACAGGAAGCAACAGTTCGAACTGGACATGGAACAACAGACTGGTTCCAAATAGGAAAAGGAGTACGTCAAGACTGTATATTGTCACCCTGCTTATTTAACTTATATGCAGAGTACATCATGAGAAACGCTGGGCTAGAAGAAGCACAAGCTGGAATCAAGACTGCTGGGGAGAAATATCAATAACCTCAGATACACAGATGAGACAAAGAGAAAGCAGATACACAGATGAGACAAAGAGAAAGCAAAGAGAAACTAAAGAGCCTCCTGATGAAAGTGAAAGAGGAGAGTGAAAAATTTGGCTTAAAATTCAACATTCAGAAAACTAAGATCATGGCATCCGGTCCCATCACTTCATGGGAAATAGATGGGGAAACAGTGGAAACAGTGGCTGACTTTTTTGGTGGGGGCACCAAAATCACTGCAGATGGTGACTGCAGCCATGAAGTTAAAAGACACTTACTTCTTGGAAGCAAAGTTATGACCAACCTAGAGAGCATATTAAAAAGCAGAGAAAACACTTTACCAACAAAGGTCCATCTAGTCAAGGCTATTGTTTTTCCAGTAGTCATGCATGGATGTCAGAGTTGGACTATAAAGAAAGTTGAATGCCAAAGAATTGATGCTCTTGAACTGTGGTGTTGGAGAAGACTCTTGAGAGTCCCTTGGACTGCAAGGAGATCTACCCAGTCCATCCTAAAGGAGATCATTTGAAGTGTTCATTGAAGTGTTCATTGAGTATTCATTGGAAGGACTGATGCTGAAGCTGAAACTCCAATCTGGTGCAAAGTGTTGACTCATTTGAAAAGACCCTGATGCTGGGAAAGATTGAGGGCAGGAGGTGAGGAGGATGACAGAGGATGAGATGGTTGGATGGCATCACCGACTCAATGGACATGGGTTTGGGTAGACTCTAAGAGTTGGTGATGGACAGGGAGGCCTGGCATGCTGTGGTCCATGGGGTCGCAAAGAGTTGGACACGACTGACTGAACTGAACTGAACTGATGTAACTGTCCAGTTATGAAACAAATCTGTCATTTAATTTTGTCTGGCAAGTCATAGCTCTCACTGCCTGATTAACATCAGAATGAATTTACCCTTAGATTGTTGGGGTCTAGTCACATTGGTAGATAGGCTAATTTTACTGCTATTGTTTAATGCCAAAGGTCTCTTTGCAGAAAGATTTTAATATCATGTTTATTTTGGTTTCATTTGAAATCATAAGGGAGATTCTAAATGTTACAAATTATCTATGGAATCTAAGTTAATCAGTTTAGATTCACAAATTTGAATACATCAAGTTGTATCCTTACTCCACATAATCACAAATGTGTGTAAATGTAATTGATCTCAAAAGACTAGAAGAAAATGGGCCAATATTTTAATAGTTACCTCTAAATCCTGGAGAAGTTTTATATAGTTTCTAAATTTTCCATAGTGAAAGCATATCACTTTCAGGAGTACAGAAAGAAATTTTTGTAGAGTGGAAACCAGATATTTTAAAATTCAGTGTAATGCACACACATAGTTCAAAAGTCAAATTTGTCTGAAAGAATTACTAATGAAAATAATACTCTGTTCTTCACTCCCACCCTGTCTTAACTCCCCAAAATCAGCCCACTAACTCTGTAACTTTTTTATTCTTTAGCTACATCAAAATTCTGTATTTCTTCTATGATTCTACAGTAAATGTGAGTTTATATACAATGTCTGAATTTGTCCATTTTAGATATTCAAGTTGCTGCTATAAGATTCAGCTCACTTATACCACCTCACATCTATCTTCCCCAATTTCCCTGTGTAATTATAACACATATTTGTTTCTCTATTGTTTGGCTATCTTTGAAATTTTAGGCAGTAAACATACACCAAATATAGTCAGTCTCTTAACATCCCCTTGGGTTTAAAGAGAACACTGGTGCTCTTAGACTCATCTTTAGCTCTGCTGTCTTCCTTTTCTAGCATTCCAATCATAGAGCAATCCAGGTGACAACATTTACATTCGGTTCTATAATTAAAATTACATTTTCCATGCTTTCTCTATCAGTATATTTTAAAATTTGTAAACTAATAAGAACGTTTTACATCATTGTGACTTTGTAAGCATTATTCACGGAGGAGTCAAGGGGTATTCTGTGAAGTTAACTTTCTCCTTATACTTGTTTTTGTTTCTTCTAATTCTCACAGTATTTTTAAATTTTCCATGACAACAGATATTCTACAACGTCTCCTTTTGTCCCAGGAGACCTCTCCCCCAGAGCCACCTGTCTCCTGTTTTACCTGGACTGTACATTCTGCGGGTACAGTGGACAGTTTGACTGATTCCCCAAATCCATTCCATCGCAGACAATGACTGAGGAGACAGTCATGTCCCCTCATTAGACTGAGGAGACATCCTCAGTGAGGATGTTCCAAACACCATTCCTAAAGTTCCAGCAGTCTACAACACTTCCTATTTCCTCCTCTACTTTATTTATTACACCAACACATATCACTTTATAGCATAGTTGCTTTTCATCTCTTCACCTGAATGTAAGCTCCATGAAGGCAGGAAAGTTTCTCTTTATTTTCTGTTTTTTTCCCATATATTTCACATATTATCATACTCTTCATATATTTCATATTTTTTCATATTCTTCATGTATTTCATATATTTCATATCTCATATATTTTTCATATTTTCATATTTTTCATATATTTCATATTTTTCATATATTTCCATATTCTTCATATATTCCATATTTTTCATATATTTTCATATTATTCATATATTTCATATTTTTCATATATTTCATATTTTGCATATTCTTCATATATTTCATATGCTTTCATAAATTTCATACTTTTCATATACTTTCATATTATTCATATATTTAATATATTTCATATTTTTCATATTTTTCATATTTTCCTCAAGTTTTCATATTCTTCATATATTTCATATTTTTCATATATTTTCATATACTTTCATATTATTCATATATTTCATATTTTTCATATTCTTCATATATTTCATATTTTTCATATATTTCATATACTTTCATATTATTCATATATTTCATATACTTTCATATATTTCATATATTTTCATATTCTTCATATATTTCATATTTTTCATATATTTCATATACTTTCATATTATTCATATATTTCATATACTTTCATATATTCCATATTTTTCATATATTTTCATATTCTTCATATATTTCATATTTTTCATATATTTCATATACTTTCATATTTTTCATATATTTCATATACTTTCATATTATTCATATATTTCATGTTTTTCATATATTTCATATACTTTCATTTATTTCATATTTTTCATATATTTCATATGCTTTCATATTTTTCATGTATCATATACTTCATAATTTTTATATATTTCATATACTTTCATATATTTCATATTTTTATATATTTTCATGTTATTCATATATTTCATACATTTTCATATATTTCATATATTTTCATAATTTATGTACTCTGTCTTCTTTGATTTACTTGGCAGCTTTATTGGGATGCATACTGGATAACTTTCTGAGAGGTCATTTTTTCTAGACCCTTGAATGTCTTAAAAAGTTTTCATTTATCCCTTCATTGATATCTTGGGTAGGTTGGGACTATAGGTTGAAAATTTTAATGTCTCCGAATTTTGAAAACAACAGTCAAATGGCCTATTACCATCCACTACTAATTGATGGGATGTTTGGGTGATCTGGTTTTACTCTGAAAAACAGCATTGCCACATCTAGCAAGTAAAAATATAGGATATACAACTAAGTTTGCATTTCAGATAAACAAGGAAATTCTAGAAACATACTTATTCTAAAAAATTACTTATTGTCTATTTGAATTCCAAAGTTAACTAGCTGCCCTATATTTTATGTTAACACTATTGGGACATTTTTAGGATATTCTTTTTATCCTTAACATTCTGAAATTTCACAGTATTTCTGGTTGTGAGTCTTAAAAAGAAAAAAAGTCTCTATATTAGTGCTTGAGCCCCAAGAAAGAGGGTATGATTATTATTGACATAATAATGTTTAAATAATGAGTCATTATTGCTTCCAGGCTCTGGCTGTCTATCAGCTTGAGTCTGGGGGACAGGAACAAGAAAAAAAATGTAAAAATTTCATCAGTCTTATGATTTGAAAATCTTTAGAGTACTTATCACAGTGGAAGCATGAGATGACTATAACCTATTTCATACAGAGCCTGGTTATCTAGTAGAGTTGTCTGGTTTCAAACCTTGCCATCCAACTGGCATTTCATACAAGTATTGGTGAGCAACCAACATTCAGGCTGAAGAGCCTCGTTTGATAAGAGTGAATATTCTGGACACATCCCAGATTTACCATGTAATTGCTCCACAGTGAACACAGCATAGATGTCTCCAAAGGAGAAAATTATTTGCTTGTGAGATGCATATTTCCTGTGGTTATCTCTGAGTGAACTAGCCAAAAAGTAAGTGAAGAAGTGAGAGACAAGAAGTAGTCACTTTGCAAAGTAGTGGTAAAATCAACCAAGGTAAAACTTGTTTAAAGAAATTCGGAGTGAGAGAGAAATTTTTAAAACTGACTTTAGAATCAGTTATCTAGGTCAGCCCACCTTTTACAGGTGACACTATCCAGGCTAACAGAGTGGAAGAGACTTGCCCAGAGTCACCGAACCAGACTAGACCAGTTCCTGGTTCCCAGTCCAGTGTTTACTCCCCTTCATTGCTGCTGTGGGTTGGGACCTATTGCACAACAGCCCTATTTAATCATCCTGACAGCAATCCTGAGAATGATAAACTTTCTCTGCAACAATCTGACTCAGCTCAGGGTAGCAGCTTCACCAAATGCCCCATTAAAATGCAGTCAACTCCAAGGGGAGGTGAAAAAAAAGGAAGGGGGTGGTGGTCCAGAGGGCTTGGAAAAGTTTTTCCTAACCAAAAATATTGCCCGCACCCACATACCTGTGTGCCTGAAATTAACCACTGAAAATGTCTGCTGTAAGGCAAGTTATCATCTTTAACATTTTGCTTGGATCTTTGGAGAGGCTCCTTAACAAAGAAGAAGGTCTTAATGATATGACACCAGACAAATACGTTGTGATTGAACATGGCAGAATGACTAGACAGTGGTCTGAAATGTATTAGGACCCATCAGGTACAAATAGCAGCAGGTGCCTACTTTACCATCATCATTTCACATCAGAACAAAGCAACAGATTGCTTTGTGCTCTAATCATTTCCCTGTCATCAGATTTCACTTTTGGTGTCTGATGTCACAGTAAGGTACTTTAGTAGACCTAGTTTCCTTGATTACTTGAATAATTCACATTTTGATTCTGAATATGGGATGTTTTCAGCAGAACAAAGGCCCTTTAAATGGCAATTGCGATTTCAGCATTGAGACTCAGTTTGTCTGGACTCAAACTTCAAAATGTATTTCCCACACCTTAAGGTCATTTGCCTTCTTCTTTTTGTGGTCAAAAAGTTAAGCAAGATGAAGATCGAAATATAACCATTTGCTTTTGTTAATGAAGAGGTAGTTTTAACCAGAGCTGGTGTAATGATGGTTAGGAGACCAAGGGCAGATTGCCATGCCTTGCTAAGAAATAAACGCAGGTGGAAAGGTGGAGAAAAATTAATGCAGATATCCTTTTAAGAAGGTTGACTAGGACCAAAAAGAGAAAGCCTTTTATTGAAATGTTTATATGGATATTGATTGATTGGTTGATTTTAAAAGGCATAGGGGAGACATGAGCATTTCTATTACCTGGGGCGGGGGGGGGGGGAGTCAGGTCCTTAGCTTTTCCATACAAATATTGCAGAAATGTTAATATAACTGTAAACAAAGAGTCTGTCCAAGGTCATCCAGCCAACTGACCAAAGCATCAGAATTAAAATCCTGGTCCTTCAACAGCTTGTTTTCTTGGGCACATGAGGTCTCTCCATTTTGCAACTGTTTTTTATTTCAGTGGGTCATGGGAGGATGAAGGTGGTCATTTCTGTATAACTGCATTTGTAAAGAGCTATAAGGTCCTCTTGGGCAGGGAAGGGATAAGGAGAATAAATACTTGATTAAGTTAACATTTTCCATTTGCCAGACACCAGGCTAAGTGCTTTACCTAAATAAGTTATTCAACCCTCACAGCAACATATGAAGCAGATTAAGTTATTATCTTTTCACAGACAAAGAAATTGTGGCTCGAAGAGATTTAGTAATTCACCTGAAATCACACCAACAAAAGCCAAATAAAAAAAGTGGGGGTTTTAACCAGTAGATTATCCCATCTCTCATATGCTATTTCAAATCCTGAAAGATGATGCTGTGAAAGTGCTGCACTCAATATGCCAGCAAATTTGAAAAATTCAACAGTGGCCACAGGACTGGAAAAGGTCAATTTTCATTCCAATCCCAAAGAAAGGCAATGCCAAAGAATGCTCAAACTACTACACAATTAGTGATATTTTTAAATATCACAATTCATTTTTTCTAGGTACAGTCACATTTTTGTCCTGTTTTATTTCCAGAAAATGCTGTGAGACAACTGAGAACGTCAACTCCATTTGAGAATAGGGACAATGAAACATATTCTCTCTCTCCCCCCTGCTCCCACTTCTCTCTCATACACACATATACACATACCATTAGGGGGGACAGCCCATTAGAATGGAAATAATAGAGCCTAGATAGCTCAGTGGCCGAATTTGCCACAGAGCTGCCAGGACCCTTAAGAGAAGAGATTCAGTCCTCTGCTCTTTTTAGCCAGCAGCACCTGGTGTCCAGGGTAAAGGAAATAAACCCATTCCATCAAAATGCCAGAATGTATGCCCGCAAGCAGCTTTATCAGAAGACCAGGTGAGAGGACTCATAAATAATAACTAGGAAAGCTATTTCCAAGTGGAACAAACTCTTAAAATAATAAACGCAGCAGATCTTGACCACTACTAGGATCCTTTCCTCTCCCCAGTGAACTACAATGAGTCTCTTGGCATCACAGGGCTCTGTGCTGAGATGAGAATTTGCAATTAGCTTTTAGAATAAAAGAGTAAGTACAAATTGGCCCCATATAGCCTTGATTCATAACATACCACTTAAAAGACAGTATCCGTCAGTTACAAAAAAGAGTCTCTGTGCAAAGGTCAGCCTAGGTATGGTTTGTTTGTAATTTTGTGCAAGAGCTATGTCTTACTCATTGTTGCATCCCCAGCACCCAGCATAATGTCTGGCACATTGTTAGTACCCAATAAGTTTTGTGTAGTGATTAGTGAATATTAGCCAGGATATAATGATGCCATGTCTGCCACTTTGCTCCAGTTCTCTAAAACCAAGGAATATATTTAGGATTGTGTTAATCAAATATACTTAGTTGGATGAAGGTAACACTGGATTGACATCAAACAGTTCTAGCCTGAATTTCCTAGGGAATTGCCTCAGCTTTTAACTTACATGGTTTGTAGCATTCTGATTTAATGGAAGCAATTCCATTATTAATGGGTGAGTTTCTAGATCAGCTTGTAAAATTCAGTCAGTTAGTTCAGTCATTCAGTCATGTCCAACTCTTTGCAGCACCAAGGACTGCAGCACGCCAGGCCTCCCAGTCCATCACCAATTCCCAGAGCTTGCTCAAACTCATGCCCATAGAGTCAGTGATGCCTTCCAACCATCTCATTCTCTGTCATCCCCTTCTCCTCTTGCCTTCAATTTTTGCCAGCTGCAGGGTCTTTTCAAATAAGTCAGTTCTTTGCATCAGGTTACCAAAGAATTGGAATTTCAGCTTCAAAATCACTCCTTCCAATGAATATTCAGGACTGATTTCCTTCAGGATGGACTGGTTGGATCTCCTTGCAGCCCAAGGGACTCTCAAGGGTCTTCTCCAACACCACAGTTCAAAAGCGTCAATTCTTTGGCACTCAGCTTTCATTATGATCCAACTCTCACATCCATACATGACTACTGGAAAAACCATAGTTTGACTAAATGGACCTTTGTTGGCAAAGTAAGTCTCTGCTTTTTAATATACTGTCTAGGTTGGTCATAACTTCCCTCCCATGGAGTAAGCGTCTTTTAATTCCATGGCTGCAGTCACCATCTGCAGTGATTTTGGAGCCCCCCAAAATAAAGTCTCTCACTGTTTCCATTGTTTCCCCATCTACTTACTATGAAGTAATGGGACTGGATGCCATGATCTTAGTTTTTTTAATGTTGAGTTTTAAGCCTGCTTTTTTACTCTTCTCTTTCACTTTCATCAGGAGGCTCTTTAGTTTCTCTTCGCTTTCTGCCATAAGGGTGGTGCCATCTGCATATTTTAGGTTATTGATATTTCTTCCGGCAATCCTGATTCCAGCTTGTGCTTCATCCAGCCCAACATTTCGCATGATGTACTCTGCATAAAAGCTAAATAAGCAGGTGACAATATACAGCTTTGATATACTCCTTGTAAAATTATTTTATCACAATGTAGAAAACTAATGACATTCAATTATATTACAGACCTCTTTTCCCATTGTAATCATTCTTACTTGGCAATATTTCTTTGAAGTTCCAGTCTAAGATGGCAGAAAGAGACTACCTGCTGTTCAGATTCGGGAATTCCTTCTTAACTCTCCACTCTTTCTTATCTTCCATTACCTGTATTCACCTACCCACCTTCATCCAAATAAAGCCTACTTCTCCTCCTGTTTTCTGAATCTCAGTGAGTATCACTTGTCGTCTACCATTGACTAAAGTCTGACACTTTGGAGTCATTCTCCCTTAGTGTGCCCCCTCACTCGCATTACATAGATCCACATCCACACAGACATGTCTAGTGGGCTATCAGGTACTGATGATTCTATCCCAGCCACTGCTTTATTTCAGGACATTATCTTTCTCGACTACTTCATATGGTTTCTGGGTTCCAGAGAGAAGAAATCTGTAAATATGACAAGTCTTCTTGCCATTTCCATGCATAGAAAATTTACCT
The DNA here is from genome assembly GCF_963930625.1 of Muntiacus reevesi. Taxonomy (NCBI): domain Eukaryota; kingdom Metazoa; phylum Chordata; class Mammalia; order Artiodactyla; family Cervidae; genus Muntiacus; species Muntiacus reevesi. Next base: position 1,855,853 of record NW_027078014.1, read on the forward strand.
GAATTCATAAGTTAGTACATATACTCAGGTGAAGACAACACTGAGGTAATAAATAAGGTTTTAGTAGTGGATAAACTCTCCAAAGAAGGACACAATCTTTCATCAGGACCTTGGAGAGAACCAGCAAAGGTAGCTGATAAATAGAACTAAGCAAGTTCTGTCAAAACCAGGATTATAAACGGGTAAATACTGGAAAGGAGTCAGCTTAGACTTTCCAGCCACAGGTTGACTTTCTGATCCTTAAATGCTTCAAGTCCAGTCCTGTGACAGGTTTTTGCACCAGATGTTTCCCTTGATTGCAACCCTCTTCCTCCATATCTTTGCATTGCTGTCACCTTCTCACCATTCAGGTCTCAATCCAAATGACTGTGCAGTACAGTTTTTCCTCAATCACTCCTATCCCATTTCCCCATTTTACTTTCTTCATAACAATTATCACTGCTTGAAACTGTGTTACTTATTCATTTGTTTACATGACTATTGTATCTCTAGGCTTCACAGAGAGTAAGCTTTGTGGGTGAATAGACCATGTCTATGTGATTAGCTGTCATATATCTTTGGTGTTTAAAACATATCTGACACCTAGGAGGCAGTCTATAAATATTTGACAAATGAGAAAATGAAATAAGACAGGCAATTAGACTTGAAGTTTAGGAGACTAGTGAGAACCTTGAACTGAGAAGTTGGAGCTAATATCAGACACTAATTATTGAGTTTGGAGAAAGAGAATTCAAGTTGCCATGTACAGATTTGTGTTCGCATGACCCATGTAGGGCCAAACATCAAACACACCCATTGGGTAGCATGCATACCAATACTACATTTTGATTTCTAGAATAATTACTATAGTTTGAATAAAAGCAAGATAGCCTTTATTTTGATCTCTGCAGAAGGAACAACACTTTTCCCTGCATTTTCTCTAGAAAGGGATTTTTATTCTCTCAGTGGCATTAAGTGGGAACTGACCAAGCAAATCAGTGGGTGGGTTGTTTGACCACTCCAGAGGTCAGTGAGTTAGGACTATTTCCCTTGAGCCCTCACTTCCAGAATTCTTAGAAACCAGAGAGTCCTGTGGCTTGGAAGCTTGGATCTTGCAATTTGTCTCTGCAAATGGAGAAGGCACACAAAGGGTGCTAGGGCAAACTATATGTCCAGGATTTTAATTAGGTACCCATGTTTCATTTGGCCAATGCAGAGGTTTTAAATGTTTTTGATTAGTCATCAACATTATAAAAATCAGGAGATTTCATATAAAGAAAGATTTCCAGCCTCTCTTAGAAATACAGAAGTTCTAGAAATACTAGCCCTTGATTTCCCACATGACAAAAATCACCTGACATGGAGTGGCAGCTGCCCCTTCAAACAGGACTTGTAGTCTCAACACCGCCTCTGTCTCCAGGTCTCCACCTACTTCACTCATTTACCATAACTGCATGGCCTTTGAAGGTGTTTGAGTCTGAGGTCCTCCACTATGAAATACAAGAATTAGATGATTCTAAGAATTGGAGACATGGGAATAATTATGAAGGTAAACTATCTATAAAGAATCACAGTGTGCATTTCCCCCAAAAAAGCAACTAATTTTTGGTATATTGCTATGGGTATGAAACTTGTATGTATTATAAGATATTTATGAGGATATTGACACCATTCACACAGTGGCTCCCTAAAAGAAGATCTAAGCAAATTGTGTTTATGTGTGTATGTGTTCAACATACAGATATGCACAGAGTAGATATTCAGTAAATGTTTCTTGAATAAAGTAATGAGAGGTTCAAGAGCATTCATCAAAACCCTAAGCAGTAATAAATATTATGAACTGCTGCTGTACACCTCACAGCTTATGAACTCATTCTACTTCTCCTTTTTCTCTTATTTTCCCCCAGTTGTAGTCCAAGACTGAGAATCTAATTGAGATATAATGAAAATTTATTAATTAATTGTAAATAGAACGGGTTGATCAAGCATCAGTTACCCTACCTGCATTAGTTTGATGTGGTCTGAGAGTGAATTCATTACTATAGTGAAACCAGAACATCTTAGTTTGGAGATATGGATTCTGGCCCTGATTGTGCCACTAACTGTAGTTCTTTGAATAAGTCACTTGGCTCTCTGGCCAAAGTTTGATCATCCATAAAATTATATGGTCTTCAGGGCTTCTCTCTGCTTTATGATCTCTCTTTATGTGAAAAACAAAGACACATCAGAGGTAAGAGCTAGAGACTCAGAGCCAGCAATATCTAGCAATGAAAGACCAAGAAGAGATTTTTCCCCCAATAATTAAGGCAAGGAAGTCTCCAAACGCATGGGCAACAATCCATGGAGGGACAAGAGTGGAATGTGAACTCATTAGCAGAATGTTGAGTAAAACTCAGGGAGGAAAAGAGAGTAATAGAGAGGGAGTCCAACTGTAGACTAAGAGAATTCTAAAGAAAAAAAAAATGGAAAAACTGCTGCTAATTAGGTCATTTAGAAACTGTACAACTGAATGTAATTCTTGCTGAAGCAATAAGGAAACAACCATGGGATGCACGATAATAACAAGAATACATGCTAATAGACAAAACTAGGATCCCCCAAGTAACTTAACAAGTCCCATGCAAGCTAGTAGATATCAGGTGGAAAACAGCACTTGAATTTCACACATATTTTTAAAATATCCTGAGGAAACATGTAGCAAAGGATCAGATAATATTTGCTGAATCAAATTCTGTTATTAAAAACTCTGGTATGCTTCACTATTTAAAAACTTTAATGTGAAAAATTAAAAATTTGAAAAATCTCAGAGTGATTATTTCTTTTTATAAAAGAATTCACTGCCGGTATATTTTAAACAGAAATCTTTCACCCTTAAAATTAAAAAAAAAAATTGAAACATTTCCTTTTACAAAAATCTTTCATTAACAAAAACGAGGTAGAGCTCAGAATCAATGCTTTATTTAGTCTTACATTCACGTCACCTAATGCAGCATCAGGCACAGATGGACAGTTCAGTAACTTTCAGAGAATGGATTATGTGTGGTTTTCTACTGCTGCATAACAAACCACCCCAATTTAATGGCTTAAAATGACTTTAACTTTCACAGTTCCAAAGGTTGACTAGGCTCAATGGGAAGTTCTTCTGGTGGTTTCACTTGGATTCTCTCATGTGCTTGCAGTCAGGTAACAGCTTAGCATGGGTTCATCTGGAGGCTCAACCAGGATACTGGGTTGACATGGTCTCTCTGCCTCTCCATAGTCTCAAGTTTCTTCCTCTCTATGTAGACTCTACATGTGGTTTTTGCAGCAGGGAAACCAGACCTCTTACATGGTGGTGGCTCAGGCATCCCAAAGTACAAAATCAGAAAACTGCCATTGTCCATTCGTTAAAACAGATCAGTGGGCCAGCCCAGATTCAACGAGTAGAGGAACCACAGAAGAATATGAACAGGAGGTGTGATTCATTGGGGCATGTTCATAGACTAGCCACCCCAGTTTGTCTTCACTTTGGGCCCTTAACTTCCAAAGAGATAGGAAACAGGTTTAGAGTTATACAGCTACAAACATAGGCCATTTTAATGAAAATGGAAGAATGACTCAGAGCCAGAACCCAGAGGATAAAACCAAGAGCAGAGGGAAACCATTCCTAAAAAGCAAAACTGTACCTTAATCAAGGACTATCCTCTGCCTTGAGTTAGAGAACTTGGGATATGCACCAGGTTGGATTTTAGAATTGCTATAAATCAGGAAATGCTCATGTCTCCCTTTTCTCCTCTTTTTGAACATGGGAGTCTGCTGAAGTTTTTCTGTCTCTTTCACCATTACATGAAAGAGATGGGTTGGAGGTGGGTGGATAATCTGCTCTTCTTCACTTGTCTCTGCACCTGAGAAAGTGCATATGAGAAGATGCCTTCGAGCAGTCACATCAATACCAGCACCTGATTTTGTTGACAATATCCTGGAATTTAAACTGATATCATATTTAGGATGAGATTTGCAGAGGTAAGCACATTTTTCATGTAGAAAGGCCATGAATAAGTAAGAGCCAGAGGAAGGTACCCCGGTCTCCAAAGATGGCTCCCAATGAACCACATCTCTTTGAATTTACACCATGTGTAGACCCCTCCGTCATTGAAGCTGGGCTTTCCTGGGACTTGATTTAAATAACAGAATATGGCAGAACTGACACTATACCAGCTAGAGCCTAAGCTTTATAGTCCTGGCAGCTTCACTTTTTAGTTTTGAAAACCTTGAGTCTTCACATAAGAAGTCTGGCTTTCCTTCTGGAAAGATCACATTGACAGAAAACGTAGAGAGGCCACACGGAGAGACAGAGGAGGCCACTTAAAGTGGGAAAGAGGAGCAGCTATCCTGGCATCTCAGCCAAGCCTCCATCTAACTACAACTGCATGACAGAACTCAAGAGTGATCAGCAGAAGAACTGCCCCGATGACCCCAGGCATCCCACAGAAATATGAAAGGTAATAAAATCATTGTTTTAAGCCACCAAGGTTTTCAATAGCTTATTAATGCAGCTATAGATAAATAAAACAGTATCCATAAATGAATATGACAAAGTACCCTATTTAGGGGAGTTACAGTTTCAGATACTAACCATAAAGTTCTTCTCTCTATTCAAGAAATATTTACTAAGCCCCTACATCAGTTAACACATCCTTCTTATGTATAAAAGAAAGATTTAGGCTTATGGAAAATCTTTAATTGAAAACTGGAATATTTAGTTGAAAAAACTTTCATCTATCATTTGCTCCAGCATCCTCAGGCCTCAGGGGAGATAATTTCGATACATTAGTAACAGGAAACTATTGCAAACTCTTGGAGGAACAGGGACATGATGGAAATGGTATTTGGAAAGGTTCATTTGGCCGTAGAAAACAGGGTTAGTGGCAGGGTTAGTGAGGCATAATCTTAGATGCAAGTTGATCTGGATCAAAACCAGGGTAAATGGAAGAGGAAAGAACTTGATTACAGATCTTGAAAATTTGCTGAAAGAGTAAAAGAGAACATGTCCAAGATTACAGAAGCTGGGAGAATAATGGTGACAACAACAACTAAAGGAAGAATGTGGGACACTTGGGAAAAGAGTCATGAATGGGAAGAACAGATCTGTACAGATTTGGATTTAATCATTTGGATAAGAGGAAAATTGAACAGAGCTATCTGATAGGCAGCTGGTATTTCGTTAACTTAAAAACAAAACAAACAAGCAAAAAGACTAGGGCAGCAAACTACAGGTGAGAGAAAGGATAAGGATTCAGGAGATGATGATCTGCTTCTATGCTTATACCCTTGGATTCAACATGGCTTTGCCACACCAGCCAGTGAACCGTGTGGTCTAGGCCACAATGTCTAGATCTGAGACCTGGAATTCTGCAGACCTATCCAGTCATCATGCTTCTAATGAAGATCCTAATGCATGTGGGAGGATCCAGGAAACAGTGGAGGGCTGAGTGCTAGCAAGGAGCAGATATCAAAGACCAAATCTCTGTTGAGCAGCCAGTGGCTAAACTAGCAAAATTTGAACACAGAGCATATCATTTTCTGACTTCTCCCTCAAATTATCTTCAAAGTGGTACAATTTCATTACCGATTGTCTTGGACTGAATGTTTGTGTTCCACCTCAAATTTATTTCTTGAAGCCCTACCCCTAAGGTATAGCATCAGGAGATAGGGCTTTGGGGATGTGATTAAATTTAGATGATTTCATAAAGGTGGAGCCCCCATGGTGGGACTAGTGCCCTTATAAGAAGAGGAGTAGACATCAGAGTTTCCTTTCTCTACCATGTGAGGATACAGCAACAAGACAGCCATTTGCAATCCAAGAAGAGAGCCCTTACCAAGAACCAAACTGGCCAGCATCTTCACCCTGGACTTACCAGCCTCCACAACTGTGAGGAACAAATGTCTGTTGTTTAAGCCAGCCAGCATGTGGTATGTTTTATAGCAGCCCATGCTGACTAAAACACTTTATCCTTTAAGTAGATACTATATTCTATATGGAAGTGAATTTGGTGAGCTTCCAATAAGTTCATAATGGTTTAGCATAAATGGAAAAGAATTGACAGTCCCTTGAACTGCAAGGAGACCAACCCAGTCAATCCAAAAAGAAATCAACCCTGAATACTCATTGGAAGGACTGATGTTGAAGCTGAAGCTCCAAAACTTCAGGCACCTGATGTGCAGAGCCAACTCACTGGAAAAGGCCCTGATGCTGGGAAAGACTGAGGGCAGAAGGAGAAGAGGGTGACAGAAGATGAGATGGTTGGATGGCATCATCGACTCAATGGGCATGAGTTTGAGCAAACTCCTGCAGATAGTGAAAGACAGGAAGCCTGACATGCTGCTGTCCATGGGGCCACAAAGAGTTGGCCATGACTTAGCAACTGAAAAACAACAAAAGCTCCCTTTGGGATCACTTTGTGTCTCCAACACCTGTGGTACTAGATATTCTTGCATTTAAGCTGTAAAGCAAACATAAACAATGCTTGTGAAGATGATGGAACAGAAGCTGAGTTCCTTTAGTTCTAACATTCTATGTGACCACATGCTTTCTATTTGTGTTCAAAAGTTTAGAACATGAAACATCCCACCCTGCCTTCTCCCACTGATGATTTGAAAGAATAGCCGTGAAACATGTACATTACCATATGTAAAATAGATGACCAGAGCAAATTCAGTGCATGAAGCAGGGAATCCAAAGCCTGCTCTGGGACAACCAGAGAGAGAGGGTGAGGAGGAAGGTGGGAAGGGCGTTTAGGATGGGGGAGGGGGAAACATGAATACCTGTGGCTGATTCATGCTGATGCATAGTAAAAACCATCACAATATTGTAAAGTAGTTATCCCCAATTAAAGTGAGTTACTCAATTTAAATAAATAAATAAATAAAACACTGAAACAGAGTGACCAGGGTGATTATTTGAAAACATGCTCAAATGAAACTGAAATCCAAATACCTCTGTAATGTACTCCTCAAGTGTGCAGTTGGGCCCTTGTGTGTTAAGGGCCCATTCTAGCTCCATAATACAATAAAATCTCAATAGTATTGCAGTAACTGTTTAGGTCTTCAGTTCAGTTCAGTCACTCAGTCGTGTCCAACTCTTTGTGACCCCATGGACTGCAGCACACCAGGCTGTCCATCACCAACTCCCAGAGTTTCCTCAAACTCATCTCCATTGAGTTGGTGATGCCATCCAACCAGTTTATCCTCTGTCACCCCCCTCTCCTCCTGCCTTCAATCTTTCCCAGCATCAAGGTCTTTTCAAATGAATCAGTTCTTCACATCAGGTGGCCAAAGTATTGCAGTTTCAGCTTCAGCATCAGTCCTTCCAATGAATATTCAGGACTGATCTCTTTTAGGATGGACTGGTTGGATCTCATTGCAGTCCAAGGGACTCTCAAGAGTCAACACCACAGTTCAAAAGCATCAATTCTTCCGTGCTCAGCTTTCTTTATAATCCAACTCTCACATCCATTCATGACTACTGAGAAAACCATAGCTTTGACTAGACAGACCTTTGTTGGCAAAGTGTCGTCTCTATTTTTTAAGATGTTGTCTAGGTCGGTCATAACGTTCCTCCCAAGGAGTAAGCGTCTTTTAATTTCATGGCTACAGTAACCATCTGCAGTGATTTTGGAACCCAAAAAAGTTAAGTCTGACACTGTTTCCACTATTTCCCCATCTATTTGCCATGAAGTAATGGTACCAGATGCCATGATCTTAGCTTTCTGAATGTTGAGCTTTAAGCCAAATTTTTCACTCTCCTCTTTTACTTTCATCAAGAGGCTTTTTAGTTCCTCTTCACTTTCTGTCATAAGGGTGGTGCCATCTGCATATCTGAGGTTATTGATATTTCTCCCGGCAATCTTGATTCCAGCTTGTGCTTCCTCCAGCCCAGCGTTTCTCATGATGTACTCTGTATATAAGTTAAATAAGCAGGGTGACAATATACAGCCTTGATGTACTCCTTTTCCTATTTGGAACCAGTCTGTTGTTCCATGTCCAGTTCTAACTGTTGCTTCCTGATCTGCATACAGATTTCTCAAGAGGCAGTTCAGGTGGTCTGGTATTCCCATCTCTTTCAGAATTTTCCACAGTTAGATAACAGGTTTTCTTTTAGGAAGGAATATTTTATTATTATTTACTGGCATATGACAATAATAAAAAAAAGACAAACTCACAGATGGTTTTATAATTTAAAAAATTTCCTTGCAAAAAATGTACCCACTCATTGCCTGCACCCAGGGAAAACCAGGCATATCCTTCTTCCTTGGTATGCCAGATAAGGCCTGATTCTCAAAAACAGCATAACAATATGGCATTAAACAGCCTCAATTCCTAGTATGAATGGATACAGACCAGAATGAAAAGACAGATTGGCAAGAGGTCACTTCTACATGATTGTACAATCCACACAGGACTATTTAACTATCAAAGAAATCAAGTAACTTGCCTAATTACCTAGTTAATGAATTGCTAAATGAGACAGATTTCTGTATCTCACCAATATGTACCTTCTCTCTTTCCTTGGCACTCTACTGGATCATGTTCCCAGTCCCTTTACATCTAGGTGGAACCATGTGACTAGTTCTAGCAATGGAATGAGTTAACTTCTGACATTTACAGCCCTGGCCCTTAAACCCACCAGATTCTCCATGTTCTTTTTCTTTTCTCGTCTCCTGGCTGGTTGCAGAAGACCCAGTGGAGGACCCAGAGAACACACTAGGTGGAAGGAGCCTTGGTCCCTGAATCTCTACATGAATATACATGAGTGTGATCATGCACAAGTTAGCCAGCTGGAGGACAAGATACTATCCCGACTGAGCCCTCTTAGACCTGGCAGCCAGCCAGCTCTGCAGATCATCATAGATGGGAGTGAAGAGTGTTAGTTGTTCAACTGTGTCCAACTCTTTGCAATCCCATGGACTGTAGACCACCAGGGCCTCTGTCCATGGAGTTCTCTAGGCATGAATACTGGAGTGGGTTGCCACTTCCTTCTCCAGGGGATCTTCCTGACCCAGGGATCAAACCTGATCTCCTGCATTGCAGGCAGATTCTTTGCCATCTGAGCCACCAGGGAAATACCATTGCATATGTATAGGGCACCAAATATATAAATATATAGATAAGCAGTGACATAGGAGAGAAATACACCTTTCTGGTGTGAAGCCACTGAGATTTTGAGGTTTTTATACCATTGAGATTTTATAGCTGTTACTTCCACACTGACATAATGCCATGATTTGAATCCATGCCAATTTGACTCCAAAGCCTGCACTCCCAAACAGCACAGAGCATGACTGGTAACAGCCCACCTGCTAGCTCAGTTCACCCACATTACACTTGGCACAGTAGAAAATGTCCCTAAAATCCCAGCCATGTGATCCCACCAGTGGCACTGGGCTCTAGGAGAATGCTTAGGGAAATAATCTGTGTCAGTTAACTTTTGCTACATAACAAAACAGTTCAAAACCAGGTGGCCTACAACAACAACAAAAAGAAAAAAGGGAAAAAAAGACATTACTTTGGCTTACAATTTGAGACGTTGCAGTGTAGGCCTCTTGTGCCTGAGTGGTTCTTGCAGCTTGGGACCAGACTCTGGTAATACCAGCTGGGCACTCATACATCTGTGATCAGCTGTAGAGTTGACTGGCAACTGGCTAATCTATGATGGCTTGAGTGGGATGGCTTATCTCTGATCATGTTGTATCTCCTCCAGGAAGCAAGCTTGTGCTTGATCATTTGGTGGCAGCAGCAGTGGTTGCAAGACCAGCAAGAGGACCAGCCCCCAATATACAGGCACTTTTCAAGCTGCTCCCTTGGCCAAATCAAGACACGTGACTGTGCCAAAAGTCAGTGCAGGGGGGCATTATGAAAGGCCTGGATACAGGTGGTGGGAAAAAATTCAGACATTACTACAATCAACCAACCCCAATATCCAAGGTTCACTGGGTGGAGACCAGAGCACAGAACAAGTGTGTCCTAGATGTTAAGTTCAGTTCAGTTCAGTCGCTCAGTCATGTCCAACTCTTTGCAACCCCATGAATCACAGCATGCCAGGCCTCCCTGTCCATCACCAATTCCCGGAGTTTACTCAAACTCATGTCCATTGAGTTGGTGATGCCATCCTGCCATCTCATCCTCTGTTGTCCCCTTCTCCTCCTGCCCCCAATCCCTCCCAGACTCATTGGGTCTTTTCCAATGAGTCAACTCTTCACATCAGGTGGCCAAAGTATTGGAGTTTCAGCTTCAGCATCAGTCCTTCCAATGAACACCCAGGCCTGATCTCCTTTACGATGGACTGGTTGGATCTTCTTGCAGTCCCAGGGACTCTCAAGAGTCTTCTCCAATACCACAGTTCAAAAGCATCAATTTTTTGGCACTCAGCTTTCTTCACAGTCCAACTCTCACATCCATACATGACCACTGGAAAAACCATAGATATTAAAGCTCCTCAAATAATTTCTTCCAGCTTCTGACATCCATACCTGCAGCACTCCCATGGTAATACTGATATCATCTAGGAGACAACAGCATCAGTTTGTTGCTATTTGTGTTTTTCTGTTTTTGTTTTGTTTTGTTAGTTTATTGAAAGCCATGCGTGGGAGGAAATGACCGACTGACTGCTCTTGTGGACGGTTTGGCAGAACCCTGGAGGCAGAGAGCCTTCTCTATCTGACAGAAGGGTAGTTCTGGGTGTGAGGAATCTTCTTCCTGCAAAAAAAAATGAGTCATGATTGGAATAGAGTGCCAGACCTCCTTTGTACTCCTCATGTGGAAAGGAGAATGTGACCAAATCCCTGGTGAATACAGCCCTTTTCCTAAGAGGGAAGAGATAAAAGGCTGTCAGGGAGAAGAGAACTGCTATTGAAGCTACTGCCTTGTCTATTCTCTCCTAGAAGTTTCCTTTCTGTCTTCATTTCTATGTTCAAGAATTTCTCTTTGTGGCTAGCTGTTATTTCTATAAAAATGCCTTTCACTTGGCAACATCTTAGCCAAGAAAAGCAAAATATCTACCATGAAAAAACATGGCAGGTTGAACTTGGTGTTCCTTTAGACTTGAGACCGTATTCTCAGGGAAACTCTGGAGTTGCCTAAAGGAAGTAAGACCCTTGTCGTGTATTATGGGTAATGTGGGATGGCACTGGAGACATTGCAGGGGAATCGGACCTCATCTCGAGTTGATTTGGAGTACACGGAGCACGTTCGTGTTGCATCTCATGTTGCATCTCTAGACTTGTGACAGTCTTCTTCAGGACTATGTGGGATTTCATCTAGGAAGTCAAGGCTCCTTTCGTGTTTGATGGGGAACACAGATGTAGTCTGCATGCAATGCAGTGGAATAGGCCCTCATCTTGAGTTGATTTAGGGTACACGGAGCTCTTTGGTGTTGCTGCGGGGACCTCAGGGTCCCGCTAGACTTGTGACAGTGTTCTTGGGAACTTTCTGGAGGTCCATCAAGAAAGTCAAGGCTCCTTTCATGTTTGATGAGGAACACGGACATGCTCTGCACTCAGCATTGCAATTGGGCTTCATCTCGCAGCGATGGGGAAGTCTCATGGTTTTTCTTGAGCTGCAGTGGGAATCTGGGGTATCTTCTCATGTTACGGCGGGGATGGCCCTCAAAACTCGTGTTGGTTCAGCGACTTCAGGACTCCTGTCTAGTTGCCAGCAATACCTCGGGATTCCCCTCGAGGCTTGACAGGGCAATAGGGACGCCTCTCGAGGTGAGATGAGAGACCCAGGCTGCCTTACCAGTTGCCACAGGGATATTGGGATTCCTATCAATTTTCAAGTTGAGTCAGGCGTCGTCTCCTTTTGATGCCTTGAACACCGCGCTCCTCTCGAGTTGTCAAAGGGATGTGAGGCCTCCTGGCGAATTGAGGCGTGGAACTAGGGCTTACTCTAGGGTCTCCACAGGGGATTCAGACATCCCTTCATCTTGGGAGATGAAAGACGAGCCTGCATTCAAGTCACTGCAGGGAAATCCGGCCTTCTTTCGCGTCAGGGCATCTCGGTGTTCATTCCACTTGAGGCAGCAAACTCAGGGTCCCTCTCACATGCCTACAGCTGAGAGAAGACTCCTCTTGAGGTGCTTGTGGAACGTTGGCATTCCTCTTGAGTCGATGCCGGGAAAACCACTCTGATCTCGAGATGATTTCGGCTACATGGAGTTTTTCTCGAGTTGCTGTGCTGAATTTGGTGCTCCTCTAGACTTGGGAAGGTGTTCTCTGGGAATCTCTGGAGTTGCCTATAGGAAGAGAAGCCACTTGTTGTGCTTGATGGGGAATGCGGGATTGCTCAGGAGACAATGCAAGGGAATCGGGACTCATCTCGAGTTTATTTGGGGTACACGGAGCTCTTTTGTGTTGCTGCGGTGACCTCAGGGTCTCTATAGACTTGTGACAGTGTTCTTGGGGACTCTATAGTCTTCCATCAACGAAGTCAAGACTCCTTTCGTGTTTTATGTAGAACCCGGAATTGCTCTGCAAAAAATGCAGTGGAATTGGGCATCATCTGGTGATGGGAGGCCGCCTGTCGTGAAGGGTCAGGGAGCTAGGGCTTTCTCTAGTGTCTCTCCAGGGGCATCAGACATCCCTTCATCTTGTGAGATGAAATTAAGCTTGCACTCAAGTCACTGCAGGAATTCCGGCCTGATTTCGAGTCAGGGTATCTCGGGGTGGATTCCACCGGAGGCCGGAAATTCAATGTCCCTCTCACAGACGTACAGCTGAGAGAAGACTCCTCTTGTGGTGCTTGTGGACAGTTGGCATTCCTCTTGAATTGAAGCCAGGAAATCAGCTTTCACCTCGAGATGATTGGGGGTACACGGAGCTCTTTCTGGTTGCTGCAGTGACCTCAGGATCCCTCTAGACTTGAGACAGGGTTCCTGGGGTTTCTCTTGAGTGCCATAAAGGAAATCAAGGCTCCTTTCGGGTTTGATGGGGAGCACGGAATTGCTCTGCGCCCAGTGCAGGGGAATCGGGCCTCATCTCGCGGCAAAGGGGGAGTCTCATGGTTTTGCACGAGTTGCGGCGGGAAGCTGGGGTATAATCTCGAGTTACGACGGGGATGGCCCTTCCAAACACGGGTGTGTTCAGCGACGTCAGGACTCCTGTCTAGTTGCGAGGGACCCTTCGGGAGTGTCCTCGAGGCTTGAAAGGGCCAAAGGAACACCTTTCAAGGTGAGTCGGCAGACCCAGGGTCCCTTTCCTGTTGCCACTGGCATCCTGGGATTCCTGTCCATTTTCCAGAGGAGTCAGGCATCGTCTCCTTTCGAATCATTGAACTCCGTATTCCTCTCGAACTGTCCAATGGATGGGAGGCCGCCTGTTGAAAAGGGGCAGGGAGCTACGGCTTTCTCTATTGTCTCCCCAGGGTCTCCAGACATCCCTTCATCTTGTGAAATGAAACCCAGCTTGCATTGAAATCACTGCAGGAATTCCGGCCTGATTTCGAGTCAGGGCATCTCGGGGTCGATTCCATTGGAGGCCACAAATTCAACGTTCCTCTCACAGACGTACAGCTTAGAGAAACCTCCTCTTGTGGTGCATATGGACAGTTGGCATTCCTCTTGATTTGAAGCCAGTAACTCAGCTCTCATCTCGAGATGATTGGGGGTACACGGAGCTCTTTCTGGTTGCTGCAGTGACCTCAGGATCCCTCTAGACTTGAGATGGTGTTCCTGGGGATTCTATGGAGTGCCATCAAGGAAATCAAAGCTGCTCTCGGGTTTGATGGGGAGCACGGAATTGCTCTGCACGCAGTGCAGTGGAATCGGGCCTTATCTCGCGGCAAGGGCGGAGTCTAATTGGTTTTTCTCGAGTTGCGGCGGGAACCTGGGGTATATTCTCGAGTTACGACGGGGATGGCCCTTCGAAACACAGGTGTTTTCAGTGACGTCAGGACTCCTGTCTAGTTGCGAGGTACTCCTCGGGAGTCTCCTCACGGCTGGAAAGGGCCATAGGAACAGCTCTCGAGGTGAGGCGGCAGACCCAGGGTGCCTTTATTTTGCCACTGGGATCCTGGGATTTCTGTCCATTTTCCAAAAGAGTCAGGCATCGTCTCCTTTGGAATCATTGAACTCCGTGTTCCTCTCGAGCTGTCCAATGGATGGGAGACCGCCTGTCGAGAAGCGGCAGGGAGCTAGGGCTTTGTCTAGTGTCTCCCCAGGGGCTTCAGACATCACTTCATATTTTGAGATGAAATACAGTTTGCACTCAAGTCACTGCAGGAATTCTGGCCTGATTTCGAGTCAGGGCATCTCAGGGTCGTTTCCACGGAGCCGCAAATTCAATGTCCCTCTCACAGACGTACAGCTGAGAGAAGCCTCCCCTTGTGGTGCTTGTGGACCGTTCCCATTCCTCTTGATTTGAAGCCAGGATATCAGCTCTCACCTCGAGATGATTGGTGGTACTCGGAGCTCGTTTTGGTTGCTGCAGTGACCTCAGGATCCCTCTAGACTTGATATAGTATTCCTGGGGTATCTCTGGAGTGCCATCAATAAAATCAAGTTTCCTTTCCGTTATGATGGGGAGCACGGAATTGCTCTGCACGCAGTTCAGGGGAATCGGGTCACATTTCACGGCGAGGGCTGAGTCTCATGGTTTTTCTCGAGTTGCGGCGGGAACCTGGGGTATATTCTCGAGATACGACGGGGATGGTCCTTTGAAACATGGGTGTGTTCAGCGACGTCAGGACTCCTGTCTAGTTGTGAGGGAACCCTCGGGAGTCTCCTCGCTGCTTGAAAGGGCCATAGGAACACCTCTCGATGTGAGGCAGCAGACCCAGGGTCCCTTTTCTGTTGCCACTGGGATCCTGGGATTCCTGTCATTTTTCCAGAGGAGTCAGGTATCTTCTCCTTTGGAATCATTGAACTCCGTGTTCCCCTCGAGCTCTCCAATGGATGGGAGGCCGCCTGTCGAGAAGGGGCAGAGAGCTAGGGCTTTCTCTAGTGTCTCACCAGGGGCTTCAGACATCCCTTCATCTTGTGAGATGAAATCCAGCTTGCATTCAAGACACTGCAGGAATTCCGGCCTGATGTCGAATCAGGGCATCGCGGGGTGGATTCCACTGGAGGCCGCAAATTCATTGTCCCTCTCACAGACGTACAGCTGAGAGAAGCCTCCGCTTGTGGTGCTTGTGGACAGTTTGCATTCCTCTTGATTTGAAGCCAGGAAATCAGCACTCATCTCAATATGATTAGGGGTGCACGGAGCACTTTCTGGTTGCTGCAGTGACCTCAGGATCCCTCTAAACTTGAGACAGTGTTCTTGGGGTTTCTCTGGAGTGCCATCAAGGAAATCAAGGCTCCTTTCTGGTTTGATGGGGAGCACGGAATGGCTTTGCATGCTGTGCAGGGGAATCGGGCCTCATCTCGCAGCGAGTGGGGAGTCTCATAGTTTTTCTTGAGTTGCGGCGGGAACCAGGAGTATATTCTCGAGTTACAACGGGGATGGACCTTCCAAACATGGGTTTGTTCAGCGACGTCAGGACTCTTCTCTAGTTGCGAGGGACCCCTCGGGAGTCTCCTCGCGGCTTGAAAGGGCCACAAGAAAACCTCTCGAGTTGAGGCGGAAGACCCAGGGTCCCTTTCCTGTTGCCACTGAGATCCTGGGATTCCTGTCCATTTTCCAGAGGAGTCAGGCATCGTCTCCTTTGGAATCATTGAACTCCGTTCTCCTCTCGAGCTGTCCAATTGATGGGAGGTGGCCTGTCGAGAAGGGGCAGGGTGCTAGGGCTTTCTCTAGTGTCTCCACAGGGGCTTCAGACATCCCTTCACCTTGTGAGATGAAATCCAGCTTGCACTCAAGTCACTGCAGGAATTCAGGTCTGATTTCGAGTCAGGTCATCTCGGGGTTGGATCCACTGGAGACCGCAAATTCAACGTCCCTCTCACAGACGTACAGCTGAGAGAAGCCTCCTTTTGTTGTGCTGTGGACAGTTGTCTTTCCTCTTGATTTGAAGTCAGAAATCAGCTCTCACCTCGAGATGATTGGGGATACACGGAGCCCTTTCTGGTTGCTGCAGTGACCTCAGGATCCCTCTAGACATGAGACAGTGTTCCTGGGGTTTCTCTGGAGTGCCATCAAGGAAATCAAGGCTCCTTTCGGGTTTGATGGGGAACACGGAATTGCTCTGCACGCAGTTCAGGGGAATCCGGCCTCATCTCGCGGCAAGGGGGGAGTCGCATGGCTTTTCTCGAGTTGCGACGGGAACCTGGGGTATATTCTCGAGTTACGACGGGGATGGCCCTTCCAAGTACGGCTGTGTTCAGCGACGTCAGGACTCCTGTCTTGTTGCAAGGGACCCTTCGGGAGTCTCCTCGAGGCTTGAAAGGGCCATAGGAACACCTCTCGTGGTGAGGCGGCAGACCCAGGGTCCCTTCTCTGTTGCCCCTGGGATCCTAGGATTCCTGTCCATTTTCCAGAGGAGTCAGGCATCATCTCCTGTGGAATCATTGAACTGCATGATACTCTCGAGCAGTCCAATGGATGGAGGCTGCCTGTCGAGAGGCTACAGGGAGCTAGGGCTTTCTCTATTGTCTCCCCAGGGGCTTCAGACATCCCTTCATCTTGTGAGATGAAATTCAGGTTGCACTCAATTCACTGCAGGAATTCCGGCCTGATTTCGAGTCAGGGCATCTCGGGGTTGATTCCATTTGAGACCGCAAATTCAACGTCCCTCTCACAGACGTACAGCTAAGAGAAGCCTCCTCTTGTTGTGCTTGTGGACAGTTGGCATTCATCTTGATTTGAAGCCAGGGAATCAGCTCTCACCTCGAGGTGATTGGGGGTACACGGAGCTCTTTCTGGTTGCTGCAGTGACCTCAGGATCCCTCTAGACAGGAGACTGTGTTCCTGGGGTTTCTCTGGAGTGCCATCAAGTATATCAAGGCTCCTTACAGGTTTGATGGGGAGCATGGAATTGCTGTGCATTCAGTGCAGGGGAATCAGGCCTCATCTCATGGCGAGAGGGGAGTCTCATGGTTTTTCTTGAGTTGCGGCGGGAACCTGGGGTATATTCTCAAGTTACAACGGGGATGGCCCTTCCAAATATGGGTGTGTTCAGCGACGTCAGGACTCCAGTCTAGTTGCGATGGACCCCTTGGGAGTCTCCTCACGGCTTGAAAGGTCCACAGGAACACCTCTCGAGGTGAGGCGTCAGACCCAGTGTCCCTTTCCTGTTGCATCTGGGATCCTGGGATGCCTGTCCATTTTCCAGAGGACTCAGGCATCATCTCTTTGGAATCATTGAACTCCGTGTTCCTCTCGAGCTGTCCAATGGATGGGAGGCCACCTGTGGAGAAGGGGCAGGGAGCTAGGGCACTCTCTAGTGTCTCCTCAGGGGCTTCAGATATCCCTTCATCTTGTGAGATGAAAACCAGCTTGCACTCAAATCACTGCAGGAATTCCGACCTGATTTCGAGTCAGGGCATCTCAGGGTCGATTCTATTGGAGGCCGCAAATTCAACGTCCCTCTCACAGCCGTACAGCTGAGAGAAGCCTCCTCTTGTGGTGCTTGTGGACAGTTGGTATTCCTCTTGATTTCAAGCCAGGAAATCAGCTCTCACCTCGAGATGATTTGGGGTACATGGAGCTCTTTCTGGTTGCTGCAGTGACCTCACGATCCGTCTAGACTTGAGACAGTGTTCCTGGTGTTTCTCTGAAGTGCCATCAAGGAAATCAAGTCTCCTTTCTGGTTTGATGGGGAGCACGGAATTGCTCTGCACACAGTGCAGGGGAATCGGGCCTCATCTCGCGGCGAGGGGGGAGTTTCATGGTTTTTCTCGAGTTGCGGCGGTAACCTGGGTTATATTCTCGAGTTACGACGGGGATGGCCCTTCCAAACACGGGTTTGTTCAGCGACGTCAGAACTCCTGTCTAGTTGCGAGGGACACCTCGGGAGTTTCCTCGTGGTTTGAAAGGGCCATAGGTACACCTCTTGAGGTGAGGCGGCAGACCCAGGGTCCCTTTCCTGTTTCCACTGGGATCCTGGGATTCCTGTCCATTTTCCAGAGGAGTCAGGCTTTGTCTCCTTTGGAATCATTGAACTCCGTGTTCCTCCCGAGTTGTCCAATGGATGTGAGGCCGCCTGTCGAGAAAGGGCAGGGAGCTAGGGCTTTCTCTAGTGCCTCCCCAGGGGCTTCAGACATCCTTTCATCTTGTGAGATGAAATCCAGCTTGCACTCAAGTCACTGCAGGAATTCTTGCCTGATTTTGAGTCAGGGCATCTCGGGGTTGATTCAATTGGAGGCTGCAAATTCAATGTCCCTCTCACAGACGTACAGCTGAGGGAAGCCTCCTCTTGTGGTGCTTGTGGACAGTTGACATTTCTCTTGATTTGAAGCCAGGAAATCAGCTTTTACCTCGAGATGATTTGGGGTTCACGGAGCTCTTTCTGGTGCTGCAGTGACCTGAGAATCATCACGTGCTGATCACTTGTGAATCACGTGTGAATCACGTGTTCATCACGTGGGAATCACGTGTATGTCACGTTCTCATCACATGCTCATCACATGTTGATCACGTTAGAATCACGTGTGAATCACATCGGAGTCACGTGTTCATCACGTGGGAGTCACGTGTACGTCACGTGTGAATCACATTCTCATCACATTGTCATCATGTGTGAGTCACGCATTCATCACGTGTGAGTCACGTGTTCATCGGGTGGGTATAACATGTTGTCATGTGTGAATCACGTGCTCATCACGTGTGAATCACATGTGCATCACGTGTGAATCATGTGTACGTCACGTGTCAATCACGTGCTCATCACATGTCCTTCACGTGCTCAACACGTGTGAATCACGAGTGCATCACGTGAGAGTCACGTCGGAATTACGTGCTCATCACGTGGGAATCAAGTGTAAGTCACGTGTGAATCACGTGCTCATCACGTGGTAATTACGTGTATGTCATGTGTGGACCACGTGTGAATCACGTGTTTGTCACGTGTAAATCACGTGTGCATCACATGGGAATCACCTGGGAATCACCTGGGAACCACGTGGGAATCACGTGTTCATCACGTGTGAATCACGTGTACGTCACGTGTGACTCACGTACTCATCACATGCTCATCACTTGTGAATCACGTGCGCATCACGTTTGAATCACGTGGGAATCACGTGTTCATCACCTGGGAATCACGTGTTTATTACGTGGGAATCACATGTTCATCACGTGGGAATCACTTGTAGTCACCTGTGAATCACATGTGCATCACGTGTGAATCATGTTGAATCATGTGCTCATCAGGTTTTCATCACGTGGGAATCACGTGTGAATCATGTGCTCATCATGTGTGAGTCACGTGTGCATCACGTGTGAATCACATGGGAATCACGTGGGAATCACCTGTGCATCACGTGTGAATCACGTGGGAATCACGTGGAAATCACGTGGAAATCACGTGGGAATCACATATGACATCTCATCCACTATGCATGTGACGTCACAGCCACTAGATCTATGACATTACACCCACTATGTTATGACATTATATCCACTTTATATGACATCACCCACACTGTCTGTATGAGAAAACAACAATTATATCTGACATCACACACATGGTATCTCATACCATGGTATGATCCCATTGCCGTTTACTTTGTTGTTTTGGGTGCAAGTTTATACACCTTTTCTGTATTTCCTGTTTTGAGAAGATTCTTAGCATTTGTTGAATAGGTGGTTTGGTGGTGCTGAATTATCTCAGCTTTTGCTTGTCTGAAGAGATTTGATTTCTCCTTCATATTTGATTGAGATTCTTGCTGGGTATAGTAATCTGGGTTGTAGGTTTTTCTCTTTCACCATTTTAAGTATGTCCTGCCATTCCCGTCTGGCTTGAAGTGTTTCTATTGAAAGATCAGCTGTTATCCTTGTGGGAATCCCCTTGTGAGTTTTTTTGGGTTTTTTTCCCTTGCTGCTTTTAATATTGTTCTTTGTGTTTGATCTTCATTAATTAGACTAATTCGTGTCTTGGGGTGTTTTAGCCTTGGGTTTATCCTCTTTGGGACTCTCTGGTGTTCTTGGACTTGTGTGACTGTTTCCTTCCCATTTTAGGGAAGTTTTCAAGTAATATGTCTTCAAATATTTTCTCATGGTCTTTCTTTGTGTTCTTCTTCTGGGACTCCTATTGTTCAAATGTTGGGGCTTTTAACATTGTCCAGGAGGTCCCTGAGGTTGTCCTCATTTCTTTTAATTCTTTTGTCTTTTTTCCTCTCTGCTTCATTTATTTCTATCATTCTATATTCTACCTCACTCATCCTATCTCCTGCCTCCATTATTCTACTGTTGGTTCCCTCCAGAGTGTTTTTGATCTCATTTACTGCATTATTCATTATTGATTGACTCTTCTTTATGTCTTCTAGGTTCTTGTTAAACATTTCTTGCATCTTCTCAATCCTTTTCTCCAGGTTATTTATCTGTAACTCCATTTTGTGTTCAAGATTTTGGATCATTTTTACTATCATTATTATGAATTCTTTTCCAGCTAGACTCCCTATCTCCTCCTCTTTTGTTTGGTTTGGTGGGCATTTATCCTATTCCTTTACCTGCTGTGTATTTCTCTGCCTTTTTGTCTTGTTTATATTGCTGTGTTTGGGGTGGCCTTTCTGTATTTTGGCAGTTTGTGGTTCCTCTTTATTGTGGAGGTTCCTCCCTGTGGGTGGGGTTGGACAGGTGGTATGTCAAGGTTTCCTGGTTAGGGAAGCTTGTGTCAGTGTTCTGGTGGGTGGAGCTGGATTTCTTCTTTCTGGAGTACAATGAAGGGCCCAGTAGTGAGTTCTGACACGTCTGTGGATTTGGTGTGACTTTGGGCAGCCTGTATATTGAAGCTCAGGGCTATGTTCCTGTGTTGCTAGGGAATTCGCGTGGTATGTCTTTCTCTGAAACTTTTTGGCTCTTGGGTGGTGCTTGGTTTCATTGAACGTATGGAGGCTTTTGGATGAGGTCTTATCAAATAATGTTCCCTGGGGTCAGGAGTTGTCTGGTGTTCTCAGGTTTTGGGCTTAAACCTCCTGCTTCTGGTTTTCAGTCTTATTCATACAGTAGCCTCAAGACTTCTCCATCCACACAGCACTGATGATAAAACATCTAGGTTAATGGTGAAAATATTCTCCACAGTGAGGGACACCCAGAGAGTTTCACAGAGTTACATGGAGAAGAGAAGAGGAAGAAGGGAGATGGAGGTGACCAGGAGGACAAGAGGGGCAATCAAAAAGGGCGAGCACAAGTTAGCCAGTAATCAATTTCCTATGTGCTCTCCACAGTCTGGAACCCTCAGAGAGGTTCACAGAGTTACATAGAGAAGACAACAGGGAGGGGAAGACGAGGGATCAAAAGGAAAGAGACAGATCTAGGCAATAATCAGGTCCTTAAGTTTTCTCCAAAGCCCGGAACACACACAGAGATTCACAGAGTTGTGTAAAGAAGAGAAGGGGGGAAGGAGCAGATAGAGGTGACCTGGGGGAGAGAAAGGAGAGTCAAAAGGGGGAGAGAGTAATCAAGCCAGTAATCACACTCCTAAGTAAAATTGGGCCCTGAAGATTGGATTCTTAAAGGTACAAAATGGATAACAAATACTAGAAAGCAAAGATTAGAAATCTACAGTTGAGGTTAGACTCTCAAAAATACATTATAAAAAAACAAAACAAAATCACAAAAATTATTTAAAATATGTATATGAAGTTTGCTTTATAAAAATAAATGAAAAATATAGGATCTTTTTTGAAAGGTAATAATAGGCTATAAAAATAAAAATTAAAGGAATAATAGAAGACTTAAAAATTTAAAAAAAATAAAAACAATTTTTAAAATGATAATAGTAAAAATATATCTAGGAATTTCTCTGGTGCTGTTGTGGGCAGTGTGGTGTCAGTTCATTTTCAGATAGTTCCTTGATCCGGCTTGTACTTCTGAAGATCTATAGGCCCCTTCCTATGTAGTCCATCCTAACTCTAGGGTTTTAATCTGTTGCACCCATCACTTCCAAAGCAGTTCCCTCTGTTTATTTTTGGTTCTTCTGTTTGCAGGCTTCTTCAGTGTCTAATTCTCACCCTGATGCAAGGGGGTGAAGGTGGTCACTTATTTAGACTCACTTGTTCAGGGTGCTGTGGGGAGGAAGGAACACTGCAAACAAATACCAGTGGCGTGTGTGGGGAGTGCTTGCAGTGTTTCGGCCACACTGGGTTTGCCCCCACTCAGGGTGTGTGTGCTTTCCCGGTCTACACTGCTCAGACTACAGGTTACTCTGCAGGGGAATTGTCTAAAGTGGGCCCTTGGTTGCGTGCACTTCCTAGGTCTAAGCTGATCAAATTCAGGTTCTTGGGTACTCCTCAAAGACGCAGATTCAGTTGGGCCTGCCTATTGTGCTGTTCCAAGGTCTGAGCAGCTCTGGCGACCAGGTGCTTGGCGACTGAACTCTCCCCAGGTGGGGGGTATGTCTTACCATGTCCCCAGTCCCAGTCACTTGGTATCCTGGATGGCAGCTGGTGTGCCGTCTCAAGTGAGCCATGTGTCTCTTCTGGGGAGCTGATCTCTGACTGCGACTATATATATGATAGCACACACTCTGTTTATGCCACCACCTCTACAATATGTGCGTATGAGAACACAACCACTATATCTGAAGACACAGAGAGTATGTCTGATATCACATCCACTCTATCTTTGTCATCACACCGAGTATATGTATGACATCACTCCCAACATATGTGTGACCTCATATGCACTATATAAGGCATCACACCCACTCTTTATGACATCAAACCACTGCATTTATGACATCACATCCATTGTGTTCATTACATTGTACACAATAGTTAGGATATCACATCCTCTGTTTATGATATCATATTGACTATACATGTGACAACACAACCACTGCATCTATGACAGCACACCTCCTATGTTTATGACGTCATGCCCACTATATGTGACGTCACACACATTGTGTGTATGAGAACACAGAAACTATATCTGACAACACACCCACAATATCTGATGTCACTACTACCATATCAGTGTCATCACACCCTCAATATGTGACATCAAATCTACTGTATCAGTGTCATCACTACCTCTGTATGCATGACATGACACCAACTATCTCTATGGCATCATATGCAGGGTATATGACACAACATCTACCATTTATTACATTCCACAACTGTATTTATGACATCACATTCACTCTATTCTATACATCATACCCAATATATAGGAAGTCATATGAATTGTATATGCTATCACAACTTCTGTACACGTCACATTGCATCCACTGTATGAGTCATCACACCCACTATGTTTATGACATCATATCCATTGTACGTGACATCACACACACTGTGTGTGAGAATACAGCCATTATAGGTGACATCACACACCATATGTGATGTCACATCCGTTATATCTGCTGCAACATATCCACTGTAGGTATGACATCGCATTCAATATTTATATGACAATATATCCACTATACATGATATCACACACTGTATGAGAACACAACTTTATCTGACATCATACCCACTGTATCTGTGTCATCGCACCCACTGTATCAGTGATATCAACCCAATATATTTATGATACTTTACACACTACATATGACATAATATCCACTCTTTATGACATCACACCACTCAATATGGTACCACATTTCCTATACATGTGACATCACAGCCACTGTATTTGTAACATCATGCCCAGTATACATGACAACGCACAGTGTATGAGAACACCACCAATATATCTGCCATCACATCCACTATATCTGCTGTGACATCCACAATATCTGTGTTATCACACACACTGTATCGATGATATCACACCCACTGTAAGTTTGATCCATTGTGCAGTATATAAGATGCAATATCCACTCTATCACACCACTGTATGTTTGACATCCTATCCACGTTTTCATATCATCACACTCTTATATATGACTTCACATCCACTGATTACGACACCACATCGACTCACATCTGACATCAGAAAAACTGGATCTGTGTCATCACACCCATTTTTTTGGATGACATTACACCCACACTATGTATGACATCAATCTGCGTGTCTATGACATCAGGAGCACAAAATATGACATCACATTCACTCCATGTGACATCAGCACAAAATGCTTATGACATGACACCCACTTTATCTGACATCACATCCACTGATTATCACATCACATTGACTATACATGTGGCAGCTCAACCCACTGTATCTGAATCACAGAGTATCATGTCACATCGATTCTACCTTGTCATGACACCAAGTATATGTGTGACATCACTCCCAACATATGTGTGACCTCATATGCACTATATATGACATCACACCCACTCTTTATGACATCATGCCACTCTATTTATGACATCACATTCACTGTGTTCATTACATTGCACCCAGTAGGTAGGACATCACATCCTCTGTTTATGACGTCATATTGACTGTACATGTGAAAACACAACCACTGCATCTATGACAGGGTTTTTGACGTCATGACCACTATATGTGACTTCACACACACTGTATGTTTGAGAACACAGCAACTATATCTAACAACACACTCACCATATATGATATCACATCTACCGTATCACTGTCATCACATCCTCAATATCTGACATCAGATCTACTGTATCGGTGTCATCACGACCTCTGTATGCATGACATCACACCAACTTTTTCTATGGCATCATATGCAGTGTATATGACCTCACATCAAAGATTTATTACATTCCACAACTCTATTTATGATATCACATCCCCTGTATTCAATACATCACACCCAATATATAGGAAATCAAATAAAATGCATACCATACCATATCTTCTGTACACGTGACATCGCATCAACTCTATGAGTAATCACACCCACTGTGTTGATGACATCACATCCACTGCACGTGACATTACGCACCATGTGGGTGAGAACACAGCAAGTATGTCTGATATCACACCCATAATATCTGACATCACATCTACCGTATTGTTGTCAACACAACCACTGTATGCATGACATCACACCAACTGTCTATATGGCATCTTATGTAGTATATATGACATCACATCTACCGTTTATTACATTCCATGACTGTATTTATGACATCACATCCACTGTATTCAATACATCACACCCAGTATATATGAAGTCGCATCAATTTTATATGATATCACATCATCTGTACACGTGACATTGCATCCACTGTAAGAGTCATTACACCCACTTTGTTTATGACATCATATGCACTGTACTTTATATCACCCACACGGTGTGTGAGAAGAAAGCCACTATAGGGGACATCACACACACTATATATGATATCACGTTCGTTGTATTTGCTACAACACAGGCAGTGTATCTGTGACATCGCGTCCAATATATATATGACAATATATCCACTATACATGACATAACACAGTGTAGGAGAATACAACTTTATCTCACATCATATCCACTGTATTTCTGTCATCACACCCACTGTTTCGGTGGTATCAAACCCATTATATTTATCATATATTACAATTTATATATGCCATAATAGCCACTCTTTATGACAGCACACCACTGATTATGATATCACATTTCCTATACATGTGACATCACAGCCACTGTATTTGTAACATCATGC
The DNA here is from genome assembly GCF_963930625.1 of Muntiacus reevesi. Lineage (NCBI taxonomy): Eukaryota > Metazoa > Chordata > Mammalia > Artiodactyla > Cervidae > Muntiacus > Muntiacus reevesi. The sequence continues at coordinate 1,881,495 of NW_027078014.1, forward strand.
CCAGTATATATGACAACACACAGTGTATGAGAACACCACCAATATATCTGACATCACATCCACTATATCTGCTCTGACATCCACAATATCTGTGTTATCACACACACTCTATCAATGATATCACACCCACTCTAAGTTTGATCCCATATGCAGTATAAAAGACGCAATATCCACTTTATTATATGGCACCACTCTATGTTTGACATCCCATCCACCGTTCTCATGACATCACAGTCTTATATATGACTTCATATCCACTGATTAGGACACCACATCGACTACACATATGACATCTCAAAAACTGTATCTGTGTCATCACACCCATTATCTGGATGACATCACACCCACTCTATGTATGACATCACTCTGGGTGTCTGTATGACATCAGGCGCAGAAAAAATGACATCACATTCACTCCTTGTACATCAACACACAATGTTTATGACATCACACCACTTTATCTGACATGATATCCACTGATATCCACTCATATCACATTAACTATACATGTGACAACTCAACCACCAAATCTGAAGTCACACAGAGTATGATGTCACATCCAGTCTTCCTTGTCATCACACCCAGTATAAGTATGACATCACTCCCAACACATGTGTGACCTCATATGCACTATATATAACATCACAACCACTCTTTATGACATCATGCCATTCTATTTATGACATCACATCCACTGTGTTCATTACATTGCACCCAGTAGGCAGAACATCACATCCTATGTTTATGACGTCCTATTGACTGTACATGTGATAACACAACCACTGCATCTATGACAGCACAACTCCTATGTTTATGACATCATGACCAGTAAATGTGACGTCTCACACACTGTGTGTATGAGAACTCAACAACTATATCTGACAACTCACCCACCATTTATGATATCACATCTACCGTATCAGTGTCATCACACCCTCAATATCTGACATCAGATCTACTGTGTCGGTGTCATCACTACCTCTGTATGCATGACATCACACAAACTTGCTCTATGGTGTCATATGCAGTGTATATGAACTCACATCAACCACTTATTACATTCCACAACTCTATTTATGACATCACATCCACTGTATTAAATACGTCACACCCAATATATAGGAAGTCACTTCAACTGCATATCATACCATATCTTCTGTACACGTGACATCACATCCACTTTATGAGTCAACACACCCACTGTGTTGATGACATCATATCCACTGCACGAGACACTACACACCCTGTGTGTGAGAACACAGCAACTATGTCTGACACCACACCCATAATATCTGACATCACATCTACCGTATGGGTGTCATCACAACCACTGTATGCATGACATCACACCAACTAGCTGTATGGCATCATATGTAGTGTATATGACCTCACATCTACCGTTTAGTACATTCCACGACTGTATTTATGACATCACATCCACTCTATTCAATATATCACACCCAGTATATAGGAAGTTGCATTAATTTTATATGATATCACACCTTTGTACACATGACATAGCATCCACTGTATGAGTCATCACACCCACTTTGCTTATGACATCAAATCCATTGTACGTGACATCACACACACTGTGTGTGAGAATACAGCCACTATAGGTGACATCACACACACTGTATATGATATCACATCTGTTGTATCTGCTACAACATAACCAGTGTATGTATGACATTGCATCCAATATATATATGACAATATATCCACTATACATGACATCACACACTGTATGAGAACACAAATTTATCTGACATCATATCCACTCTATCGGTATTATCATACCCACTGTATTGGTGATATCAAACCCACTATATTTAACATATTCTATGCATTATGTATGACATAATATCCCTCTTTATGACATCACACCACTGATTATGATATCACAATTCCTACACATGTGACATCACAGCCATTGTATTAGTAACATCATGCCCAGTATATATGACAACACACAGTGTATGAGAACACCACCAATATATCTGACATTCATCCACTATATCTGCTCTGACATCCACAATATCTGTGTTATCACACACACTCTATCGATGATATCACACCCACTCTAAGTTTGATCCCATATGCAGTATATAAGATGCAATATCCACTGTATTATATCGCACCACTCTATGTTTGACATCGCATCCACCGTTCTCATGACATCACAGTCTTATACATGACTTCACATCCACTGATTAGGACACCACATCGACTACACATCTGACATCACAGAACTGTATCCGTGTCATCACACCCATTTTCTGGATGGCGTCACACCCACTCTATGTATGACATCACTCTGGGTGCCTGTATGACATCAGGCGCAGAAAAAATGACATCACATTCACTCCCTGTAACATCAATACACAATGTTTATGACATCACACCACTTTATCTAACATGGTATCCACAGATATTCACTGATATCACATTAACTATACATGTGACAACTCAACCACAATATCTGAAATCACACAGAGTATGATGTGACATTCAGTCTACCTTGTCATCACACCCAGTATATGTATGACATCACTCCCAACATATGTGTGACCTCATATGCACTATATATGACATCACACCCGCTTCTTATGATATCACACAACTCTATTTATTACATCACATCCACTGTGTTCATTATATTGCACCCAGTAGGTAGGACATCACATTCTCTGTTTATGACGTCCTATTGACTGTACATGTGACAACACAACCACTGCATCTATGACATCACACCTCCTATGTTTATGACTTCATGACCACTAAATATGACGCCACACACACTGTGTGTATGAGAACACAGCAACTATATCTGACAACTCACCCACCATATAGGATATCACATCTACTGTATCAGTGTCATCACACCCTCAATATCTGATATCAGATCTACTGTATCGGTGTCATCACTACCTCTGTATGCATGACATCACACCAACTTTCTCTATGGTATCATATGCAGTGTATTTGATCTCACATCAACCACTTATTACATTCCACAACTCTATTTATGACATCACATCCACTATATTCAATACGCCACACCCAATATATAGGAAGTCACTTCAACTGCATATCATGCCATATCTTCTGTACACGTGACATTGCATCCACTTTATGAATCATCACACCCACTGTGTTGATGATATCCATCATATCCACTGCATGTGACTTTACGCACCCTGTGTGTGAGAACACAGCAAATATGTCTGACATCACACCCATAATATCTGACATCACATCTACAGTATGGGTGTCATCACAACCACTGTATACATGACATCACACCAACTGTTTATATGGCATCATATGTAGTGTATATGACATCACATCTACCATCTATTATATTCCACGACTCTATTTATGACATCACATCCACTCTATTCAATACATCACACCCATTATATAGGAAGTCGCATTAATTTTATATGATATCACACCTTCTCTACATGTGACATTGCATCCACTGTATGAGTCATCACACCCACTTTGCTTATGACATCATATCCATTGTACGTGACATCACCCACACTGTGTGTGAGAATACAGCCACTATAGTTGACATCACACACACTGTATATGATATCACATCCGTTGTATCTGCTACAACATATCCAGTGTATGTATGACATTGCATCCAATATATATATGACAATATATCCACTATACATGACATCACACACTGTATGAGAACACAAATTTATCTGACATCATACCCACTGTATCTGTATAATCACACCCACTGTATCTGTGATATCAAACGCACTGTATTTATCATATTCTATGCATTATATATGACATAATATCCCTCTTTATGACATCACAACACAGATTATGAGATCACATTTCCTAATCATGTGACATCACAGCCACTGTATTTGTAACATCATGCCCAGTATATATGACAACACACAGTGTATGAGAACACCACCAATATATCTGACATCACATCCACTATATCTGCTCTGACATCCACAATTTCTGTGTTATCACACACACTCTATCGATGATATCACACCCACTCTAAGTTTGATCCCATATGCAGGATATAAGATGCAATATCCAATTTATTATATGGCACCACTCTATGTTTGACATCCCATCCACCGTTCTCATGACATCACAGTCTTATATATGACTTTACATCCACTGATTAGGACACCACATCGACTACACATCTGATATCACAGAAAATGTATCTGTGTCATCACACCCATTTTCTGGATGACATCACACCCACTCTATGTATGACATCACTCTGGGTGTCTGTATGACATCAGGCAAAGAAAAAATGACATCATATTCACTCCTTATAACATCAACACACAATGTTTATGACATCACACCACTTTATCTAACATGATAACCACTGATATCCACTGATATCACATTAACTATACATGTGACAAGTCAACCACTATATCTGAAATCACACAGAGTATGATGTCACATCCACTCTACCTTGTCATCACACCCAGTATATGTATGACATCACTCCAAACATATATGTGACCTCATATGCACTATATATGACATCACACCCGCTCTTTATGACATCACACCACTCTACTTATGACATCACATCCACTGTGTTCATTACATTGCACCCAGTAGGTAGGACATCACATCCTCTGTTTATGACGTCATATTGACTGTACATGTGACAACACAACCGCTGCATTTATGACAGCACAACTCCTATGTTTATTACGTCATGACCACTAAATGTGACGTCACACACACTGTGTGTATGAGAACACAGCAACTATATCTGACAACTCACGCACCATGTATGATACCACATCTACTGTATCAGTATCATCACACCCTCAATATCTGACATCAGATCTACTGTGTCAGTATCATCACTGCCTCTGTATGCATGACATCACACCAAGAGTCTGTGTGGCATCTTATGCATTGTTTATGACCTCACATCAACCAGTTATTACATTCCACAACTTTATTTATGACATCACATCCACTGTATTCAATACATCACACCCAATACATAGGAAGTCACTTCAACTGCATATCATACCATATCTTCTGTACACGTGACATCGCATCCAGTTTATGAGTCATCACACCCACTGTGTTGATGACATCATATCCACTGCACGAGACATTATGCACCCTGTGTGTGAGAACACAGCAACTATGTCTGACACCACATCCATAATATCTGACATCACATCTACCGTATCGGCATCATCACAACCACTGTATGCATGACATCACACCAACTAGCTGTACGGCATCATATGTAGTGTACATGACATCACATCTACCGATTATTACATTTCACGACTGTATTTATGACATCACATCCACTCTATTCAATACATCATACCCAATACACAGGATGTCACATTAATTTTATATGATATCCCATATTCTGTACACATGACATTGCATCCACTGTACGAGTCATCACACCGACTTTGTTTATGACATCATATCCATTATACATTTCATCACCCACACTGTGTGTGAGAATACAGCCACTATAGGTGACATCACACACACTATATATGATATCACATCGATTGTATCTGCTACATCCAGTGTATCTATGACATCACATCCAATATATATATATGACAATATATCTCCTATACATGATATCACACATTGTATGAGAACACAGATTTATCTGACATCATACCCACTCTATCTGTGTCATCTCACCCACTGTCTGTGATATCAAACCCACTATATTTGTCATATTTTTCGCATTATATATGACAAAATATACACTCTTTATTACGTCACACCACTGATTGTGATGTCACATTTCCTATACATGTGACATCGCAGCCACTATACTTGTAACATCATGCCCAGTATATATGACATCACACAGTGTATGAGATCACCATCAATATATCTGACCTCACATCCACTTAATCTGCTGTGACATCCACAATATCTGTGTTATCACACACACTCTATCGATGATATCACACCCACTATAATTTGATACCATGTTTATTATATAAGACGAAATATTCACTCTATTATATGGCACCACTCTATGTTTGACATCCCATCCACCATTCTCATGACATGACACTCTTAAGTATATCTTCACATCCACTGATTAGGACACCACATCGACTACACATCTGACATCACAGAAACTGTATCTGTGTCATCACACACATTTTCTGGATGACATCACAACAACTCTATGTTTGACATCACTCTGGGTGTCTATATGACATCAGGCGCACAAAAAAGGACATCACATTTACTCCTTGTGACATCAACACACAATTCTTAGAACATTACACCCACTTTATCTGACATCACATCCACTGATTATCACATCACATTAACTATACATGTGACAACTCAACCACTATATCTGAAATCACTCAGAGTATGATGTCACATCCACTCTACCTTGTCATCACACCCAGTATATGTATGACATCACTCCCAACATACGTGTGACCTCATATGCACTATATATGACATCACACCCACTCTTTATGACATCACGCCACTCTATTTATGACATCACATCCTCTGTGTTCTTTCCATTTCAGTCAGTAATTAGGACATCACATCCTCTGTTTATGACATCATATTGACTATACATGCGACAACAAAACCAATGCATCTATGACATTACACCTCCTATGTTTATGACATCATGACCACTCTATGTGACCTCACATACACTGTGTGTATGAGAACACAGTAACTATATAGGACAGCACACCCACCATATGTGATATCACATCTACCCTATCAGTGTCATGACACCCTCAATATCTGACATCAGATCTAATGTATCGGTGTCATCAATACCTCTGTATGCATGAAATCACACCAACTTTCTCTATGTATCGTATGCACTGTATATGAACTCTCATCAACCACTTGTTACATTTCATAACTCTATTTATGACATCACATCCACTGTAATCAATACGTCACACCCAATATGTAGGAAGTCACTTCAACTGCATATCATACCATATCTTCTGTACACGTGACATCGCATCCACTTTATGAGTCATCACACCCACTGTGTTGATGACATCATATCCACTGCACGTGACATTACACACCCTGTGTGTGAGAGCACAGCAACTATGTCTGACACCACACCCATAATATCTGACATCACATCTACCGTATCGGTGTCATCACAACCACTGTATGCATGACATCACACCAACTGTCTATATGGCATCATATGTAGTGTATATGACATCACATCTACCGTTTAGTACATTCCACGACTGTATTTATGACATCACATCCACTGTATTCAATACATCACACCCAGTATATAGGAAGTCGCATTAATTTTATATGATATCACACCTTCTGTACACATGATATTGCATCCACTGTATGAGTCATCACACCCACTTTGCTTATAACATCATATCCATTGTACGTGACATCACCCACACTGTGTGTGAGAATACATCCAGTATAGGTGACATCACACACACTGTATATGGTATCACATCTGTTGTATTTACTACAACATATCCAGTGTATGTATGACATTGCGTCCAATATATATATGACAATACATCCACTATACATGACATCACACACTGTATGAGAACACAAATTTATCTGACATCATACCCACTCGATCTGTGTCATCACACCCACTGTATCGGTGATATCAAACCCACTATATTTATCATATTTTACGCATTATATATGACAAAATATCCACTCTTTATGACATCTCGCCACTGATTATGATATCACATTTCCTATACATGTGACATCACAGCCACTCTATTTGTAACATCATGCCCAGTATATATGACAGCACACAGTGTATGAGAACACCACCAATATATCTGCCATCACATCCACTATATCTGCTCTGACATCCACAATATCTGTGTTATCACACACACTATATTGATGATATCACACCCACTATAAGTTTGATATCATATGCACTATATAAGACGCAATATCCTCTCTATTATATTACACCACTCTTTGTGTGAGATCCCGTCCACCGTTCTCATGACATTAGACTCTTATATATGACTTCACATCCACTGATTATGACACCACATCGACTACACATCTGACATCAGAGAATCTTTATCTGTGTCATCACACATATTTTCTGCAGGACATCACACCCACTCTATGTATGACATCAATCTGGGTGTCTGGATGACATCAGGTGCACAAAAAATGACATCACATCTACTCCTTGTGACATCAACACACAATGCTTATGACATCACACCCACTCTACCTTGTCATCACACCCACTTTGCTTATGACATCATATCCATTGTACGTGACATCACCCACACTGTGTGTGAGAATACAGCCACTATAGTTGACATCACACACACTGTATATGATATCACATCTGTTGTATCTGCTACAACATATCCAGTGTATGTATGACACCGCATCCAATATATATATGACAATATATCCACTATACATGACATCACACACTGTATGAGAACACAAATTTATCTGACATCATACCCACTGTATCTGTATAATCACACCCACTGTATCTGTGATATCAAACGCACTATATTTATGATATTTTACGCACTATATATGACATAATATCCACTCTTTATGACATCACAACACAGATTATGAGATCACATTTCCTAATCATGTGACATCACAGCCACTGTATTTGTAACATCATGCCCAGTATATATGACAACACACAGTGTATGAGAACACCACCAATATATCTGACATCACATCCACTATATCTGCTCTGACATCCACAATATCTGTGTTATCACACACACTCTATCGATGATATCACACCCACTCTAAGTTTGATCCCATATGCAGGATATAAGATGCAATATCCACTCTATTAAATCGCCAGACTGTATGTATGACATCCCATCCACCGTTCTCATGACATCACACTCTTATATGTGACTTCACATCCACTGATTATGACACCACATTGAATACACCTCTGAGATCACAGAAACTGTTTCTGTGTCACCACAACCATTTTCTGGATGACATCACACCCACTCTATGTATGACATCAATTTGGGTGTCTGTATGAAAGCAGGCACACAAAAATTGACATCACATTCACTCCTTGTGACATCAACACACAATGCTTATGACATCACACCCACATTATCTGACATCACATCCACTGATTATCACATCATATTCACTATACATGTGACAACTCAACCACGATACTTGAATTCACACAGAGTATGTCACATCCACTCTATCTTGTCATCGCACATCAACACACAATGCTTATGACATCACTCCCACTTTATCTGACATCACATCCTATGATTATCACATCACATTAACTATACATGTGACAACTCAACCATTATATCTAAAATCACACAGAGTATGATGTCACATCCACTCTACCTTGTCATCGCACCCAGTATATGTATGACATAACTCCCAACATATGTGTGACCACATATGCACTATATATGACATCACACCCACTCATTATGGCATCACGCCACTCTATTTATGACATCACATCTACTGTGTTCATTACATTGCACCCAGTAGGTAGGACATCACATCCTCTGTTTATGATATTATATGGACTATTCATGTGACAAAGCAACCACTGCATCTATGACATCACACCTCCTATGTTTATGATGTCATGCCAAATGTATGTGTCTTTACACACACTGTGTGTATGAGAACACAGCAACTATATCTGAAAACACACCCACAATACATGATATCACATCTACTGTATCAGTGGTATCACACCCTCAGTATCTGACATCAGATCTACTCTATCGATGTCATCACAATCTCTGTTTGCATGACATCACACCAACTTTCTCTATGGCATCATATGCAGTGTTTATTACATCACATCTATCGTTTATTGCATTCCACAACTCTATTTGTTATATCACATCCACTGTATTCAGTATATCACACCCAATACATAGGAAGTCACATCAAATATATATCATATCATATCTTCGATATATGTGTAATCGCATCAAAGGTATGAGTCATCACACTCACCGTGTTGATGACGTCGTATCCACTGCACGTGACAATACGCACTCTGTGTGTGAGAACACAGCAACTATATCTGACATCACACCCTTAATATCTGACATCACATCTACCATATTGGTGTCATCACAACCACTGTATGGATGACATCACACCAACTATCTGTATGGCATCATATGCAATGTATATGACACCACATCTACCGTTTATTACATTCCATGACTGTATTTATGACATCACATCCACTGTATACAATACATCACAACCAATATATAGGAAGTCACACAATTGTATATGATATCACAATTTCTGTACACGTGACTTTGCATCCACTGTATGAGTCATCACACCCACTATATTTATGACATCATATCCATTGTACATGACATCATCCACACTGTGTGAGAATGCAACCACTATATGTGACATCACACACACTATATGTGATATCACATCCATTGTATCTGCTATATCATACCCACTGTATGTATGACATTGCATTCAATATATATATGACAATATATCCACTATACATGACATCACACAATGTATGAGAACACAACTTTATCTGATATCATACCTACTGTATCTGTGTCATCACACACACTGTATCAGTGATTTCAAACACACTCTATTTATGATATTTTACGCACTATATATGACATAATATCCACTCTTTAGGACATCATGCCACTGATTATGATATCACATTTCCTATACATGTGACATCACAGCCACATTTTTTGTAACACCATGCCCAGTATATATGACATCACACAGTGTATGAGAACAGCACCAATATATCTGACATCACATCCACTCTATCTGCTATCACATCCACAATATCTGTGTTATCACACACACTTTATCCATGATGTCACACCCACTATAAGTTTGATAACATATGCACTATATAAGATGCAATATCCACTCTATTAGATCGCACCATTGTATGTATGACATCCCATCCACTGTTCTCATGACATCACACTCATATATGACTTCACATCCACTGATTAGGACACCACATCGACTACACCTCTGACATCACAGAAACTGTATATGTGTCATCACACCCATTTTCTGGATGACATCACACGCACTCTATGTATGACATCAATCTGGGTGTCTGTATGACATCAGGTGCACAAAAAATGACATCACATTCACTCCTTGTGACATCAACACACAATGCTTATGACATTACACCCACTTTATCTGACATCACATCCACTGATTATCACATCACTTTAACTATACATGTGACAACTCAACCACTATTTGTGAAATCACGCAGAGTATGATATCACATCCAGTCTACCTTGTCATCACACCCAGTATATGTTTGACATCACTCCCAGCATATGTGTGACCTCATATGCACTATATATGATATCACACCCACTCTTTATGATATCATGCCACTGTATTTATGACATCATATCCACTGTGTTCGTTACATTGCACACAATAAGTAGAACAACATATCCACAGTTTATGACATCATATTGACTATACTTGTGACAACACAACCACTGCATCTTTGACAGCACAACTCCTATGTTTATGATGTCATGCCCACTACATATGACATCACACACACTGTGTGTATGAGAACACAGCAACTATATCTGAAAACAAACCCACAATATCTGATATCACATCTACCCTAAAAGTGTCATCACACCCTCAATATCTGGCATCAAATCTACTGTATCAGTTTCATCAGAATCTCTGTATGCATGACATCACACCTACTATCTGTATGGCATTATATGTAGTATATGACATCACATCTACCGTTTATTACATTCCACGACTGTATTTATGACATCACATCCACTGTATTCAATACATCACACCCAATATATAGGAAGTCGCATTAATTGTTTATGATATCATACCTTCTGTACACGTGACATTGCATCCACTGTATGAGTCATCACACCCACTTTGTTTATGACATCATATCCATTGTACGTGACATCACCCACACTGTGTGTGAGAATACAGCCACTATAGGTGACATCACACACACTATAAGTGATATCACATCCGTTGTATCTGCTACAACATATCCACTGTATGTATGACATCGCGTCCAATATATTTATGACAATATATTCACTATACATGACGTCACACACTTTATGAGAACACAAATTTATCTGACATCATACCCACTCTATCTGTTTCATCACAGCCACTGTATCGGGGATATCAAACCCACTATATTTATCATATTTTACACATTATATATGACATAATATCCACTCTTTATGACATCATACCACTGATTATAACATCACATTTCCTATACATGTGACATCACAGCCACTCTATATGTAACATCATGCCCAGTATATATATGACAACACAGTGTATGAGAACACCACCTATATATCTGACATCACATACACTATATCTGCTGTGACATCTACAGTATCTGTGTTATCACACACACTGTATCGATGGTATCACACCCACTATAAGTTTGATCCCATGTACACTATATAAGACGCAATATCCACTCTATTCAATCGCACAACCCTATGTATGACATTCCATCTACCATTCTCATGACATCACACTCATATATGACTTTACATCGACTGATTATGACACCACATCGACTACACATCTGACATCTCAGAAACTGTATCTGTGTCATCACACCTATTTTCTGGATGACATCACATGCACTCTATGTATGACATCACTCTGGGTGTCTGTATGACATCAGGCGCACAAAAAATGACATCACATTCACTCCTTGTGACATTAACACACAATGCTTATGACATCACAACCGCTTTATCTGACATCACACCCACTGATTATCACATCACTTTAACTATACATGTAAAAACTCAACCAGTATATCTGAAATCACACAAAGCATGATGTCACATCCACTCTACCTTGTTATCACACCAAGTATATTTATGACGTCACTCCCAAAATATGTGTGACCTCATATGCACTATATATGACATCACACCCACTCTTTATGACATCACGCCACTGTATTTATGACATCACTTCCACTGTGCTCATTACATTGCACCTAATATGTAGGACATCACATCCTCTCTTTATGATATCACATTGACTATACATGTGACAACACAACCACTGCATCTATGACAGCACACCTCCTGTGTTTATGACGTCATGCCCACTATATGTGACGTCACACTCACTATATGTGATATCACATCCGTTTATCTGCTACATCATATCCACTGTATGTATGTCATCGCTTCCTATATATATATGACAATATGTCCACTGTACATGACATCACACACTGTATGAGAACACAACTTTATCTGACATCATACCCACTTTATCTGTGTCATCACACCCACTGTATCGATGATATCAAACCCACTATATTTATGATAATTTATGCACTATATATGACATAATATCCACTCTTTATGACATCACACCACCAATTATGATATCTCTGTGATCACCTTTATTACTGTCTAAATCTCTCCCCATCAATATTGCTGCTAAGTAAGCTCACGTTTCCAAACCAGTTCTAATTCCAATTCCATTGTACCCCTTTCAGGGTCACAAATCAAAATGGAAGAGTGCCCAATCTCTTTTACAAAAGAACAAAACTCTTGTACTCGAACTGGTTAACCACAAAAACATTTTGATTCTCATCATTCACAAACTAGGACATTAAAGGTTATTTAGCCTTCTGTTAAACTATCAAAGTTTTGAAATTTTCTAAAGAAAGCAGAGACGAATCTCCATGTCATCGTAGAGAACAGGAACCCAAAGATGCTACACAGCGGTTCTGCCAACTGCCCCAGGCCCTCACTTCTGAGGAGGCTGTCCATTCAGTCTTCAGTCACAGAGGGAAGGATCGCCTGGCTGCTGCTCTGACTCAGGCCCCCTTTTCCTCCTCCCTTGCCACCACTGCAGACAGGGGTGGGAAGGCCTCCAAAGCACTTTGTTTGACTCTGAGCAGAAACACCATGACTTGCCAGTTGCTGGTCTCTGCCTAGGCTTGTGGACCCCACAGGAACTCACAGCAGGCAGAGTGGTTGCCCTCCCCAGGGGCAGAGGAGGCTGAGGGGATACAGCCTCCACTGCCTCAAACCCCAAGAGCTACACCTCCACAGGGCCCTGGGCCTTGCCTGGGTCCTGAAGGTCTTCCTTGGCCTTGCTTGGCTTACTCGGGTCACTCATCTCAACCACAAGCATGATGCCTGGGATCAAACCACAGACAGGAGTGACACAGGGGAACAGATCAGGACCATGGGCTTTGGCCAAGAAAGATCAGACCCAGGATGGTTTGACACAGGCAGCTTAGAAGTCTCCTCTTGAGGGGTCCCCTAGGTTCTCCCTCTGGGTCCTCACCTAAACTGCTTCAGAACCTAAGAATCTCCTCTCCAGTCTCTGAGGCCCTGCCCCTTATATCAAGTCTCCAGTGTCCTTGAGACGTTGTGCTCATGCAACCACCAGAGTTGTCCTGGGATGACAGCAGGTTCTGGGACCTTGGGATGCCCTGTGTCCTCTCTCAATGTCCTCATCTTGAGCCCTGGCACTTCCAGGGATGCCTGGAATGGCAGGGATAGGCACGGGAGCTGAGGGGTGGGGCAGGGGCTGGGAGTGGGGAAAACCAAGGCCAAGAGAGTGCCAATCTATACTGGGAGAGAACCAGAACCTGGTCACTGCACTGTGAAGCCAGGAAACCCACCCACCCTCCTCAGTGCTTCCAGGGTTTTGGTGCCCTGTGACTTGGAACTCACCACGTGCCTCTCTCCTTCTGTCCTTCCCTCCTCCTTGCTGACCTCCCCACAGACTGCATGTGATGGATGGGTCTTCTGGGTCGCCACCCCCTATCAGTGGACTGCATGGAGACAGATGGAAAGAGCCAGACCTCTCTGACCCCCCCCCCATAGTCTATGTCAGCAGGCTTGCAGGATTCTTGGCCAGTGGGGCTGAGGTCCGGCACAAGCTGTGAGCTTGGAGGCTGCTGTGTCAGGCTCCTGACCTTTGTGGTTCTGTGTATCCACAGCCACATGAGGCCCTGGAAGCCCTGGGAGGTGAAGTTCAGCTGTCTGTCCTTCTGACAACCACTGTCTTCTGGCATGGCTGGAATCCAGAATTTTGTCCTTGAAATTTGCCTTCTTGCTCCAACTCCCCCTTTGTCCTTTGCCAGCCTGCGTCCCCTAGAGAACAAAAATGTCACTGGCTGGTTGATATCACCACAACTGGAGGAAAGTGGTCCTCCAATGACCAGGCCTGAGCCACAGGCACACCTCTGGAATCAAATGTGAAGTCAACTCTATCAGAATCACAATGGCCTAGAGAAAAGGAAAGGGGCAATTTTCCCGAGAGACAGTTTACCAGTACAAAGAGAAGGAAAATGGAATCTGGGTTACAAAACCCATACAAGTCCTCGACAGTGGTATAGACTTTTCATCAAATTAATAATCAAATTCCAATGTTTAAAGGAAAAGGACTGGGAAAGATTATTTCTTAACCTAACAGTGCGTGCATACTCAGTCACTCAGTCATGTTCAACTCTTTGAGACCCCATAGACTATAGCCCAGCAGGCTCCTCTGTCCATGGAATTTTCCAGGCATGAATACTGGAGCAGGTTGCCATTTCCTTCTCCAAGGGATCTTCTCCACCCAGAGGCAGAACCTGCCTATCTTTCATCTCCTGCATTAGCAGGCGGATTCTTTACCATTGTGCCCCCTGGGAAGCCCATTAATCTAAGAGTGCAGACAATTATTTTCCAAAATAAAGAAAATGTCAGGGACTTTCCTGGTGGTCCAGTGGTTAAGACTCCACACTCCCAATGCAGGGGGCCCAGGTTAAATTCCTGGTGAGCCAACTAGATGCCACATGCTGCAACTAATAAATACGAGCCCACATGCTTCACTGAAGATCTTGCATGCTGCAACTAAGACCCACACAGTCAAATTTTTTAAATGTCAAAAGTAATACCCACAATCACATGGTGTGAACATACTCTTAAGAACAGGAATGTATCATATCCTCACACGGATTATCAACGTGTATGATTTCTTTTATTGTTTTGTTGTTTAGTTGCTCAGTTGTGTTCTACCCCACAACACTATGGATTGTAGCTCACCATAATCCTGTCCATGGGATTCCCAGGCAAGAATACTGGAGTGGATTGCCATTACCTACTCCAGGGGATCTTTCAGAATCAGAGATGGAACCCGAGTTTTCTGCATCAGCAAGTGGGTTCTTTACCCCTGAGTCAACAAGGGATGTGCTTACTTTGATTTACTGAACTTTTACTCAGTCAAGATGCACATTTACTTTCTTTCCATTTTAACACTGCACCACTTCCCAGGTGGCACAGTGGTAAAGAATCCGCCTGCCAATGCAGGGAACACAAGCTTTATCCCTAGGTCAGGAAGATGCCCTGGAGGTAAAAATGGCAACCCACTCGAGTATTCTTACTTGGAAAATTCCATGGACAGAGGAGCCAGGAAGGCTATAATCCTTGGAGTTATACAGAGTCTAACACAACTGAGTGAGCACACCTTATCTGCAGATAACCTGATCATCTCGGTTTAGTTCAGTCACTTCAGAATTGTCCAAGAGGCCTCCTTGTCCCTCACCAACTCCTGGAGTTTACCCAAAATCATGTCCATTGAATCAGTGATGCCATCCAACCAGCTCATCCTCTGTCATCCCCTTCTCCTCCTGCCCTCATTCTTTCCCAGCATCAGGGCCTTTGCAAATGAATCAGCCCTTCACATCAGGTGGCCAAAGTATTGGAGTTTCAGCTTCAGCATCAGTTCTTCCAATGAATATTCAGGACTGATTTCCTTTAGGATGGACTGGTTGGATCTCCTTGCAGTCTAAGCGATTCTCAGGAGTCTTCTCCATCACCACAGTTCAAAAGCATCAATTCTTTGGTGCTCAACTTTCTTTATAATCCAACTCTCACATCGGTACATGACTACTGGTAAAACCATAGCTTTGACTAGATGGACCTTTGTCAGCAAAGTAATGTCTCTGCTTTTTAATATGCTATCTAAGTTGGTCATAACGTTCCTTCCAAGGAGTAAGTGTCATTTAATTTCATGGCTGCAGTCACCATCTGCAGTGATTTGGGAGCCACGAGAAATAAAGTCTGCCACTGTTTCCCCATTTATTTGGCATGAAGTGATGGGACCAGATGCCATGATCTTAGTTTTCTGAACGTTGAGCTTTAAGTCAACTTTTTCACTCTCCACTTTCACTTCCTTCAAGAGGATCTTTAGTTCTTCTTCACTTTCTGGCATAAGGGTGGTGCCATCTGCATATCTGAGGTTATTGATATTTGTCCCAGCAATCTTGATTCCAGCTTGTGCTTCATCCAGCCCAATGTTTCTCATGATGTAATCTGCATTTAAGTTAAATAAACAGGGTGACAATATACAGCCTTGAAGTACTCTTTTCCCGATTTGGAACCAGTCAGTTGTTCCATGTCCAGTTCTAACTATTGCTTCCTGACCTGCATACAAATTTTTCAAGAGGCAGGTCAAATATTCTGGCATTCCCATCTATTTCAGAATTTTCCACAGTTAATTGTGATCCACACAGCCAAAGGCTTTGGCATAGCCAATAAAGCAGAAGAAGATGTTTTTCTCGAATTTTATTGCTTTTTCAATGATCTAGCGGATGTTGGCAATTTGATCTCTGGTTCCCATGCCTTTTCTAAAACCAGCATGAACATCTGGAAGTTCACGGTTCACATATTGCTGAAGCCCGGCTTGCAGAATTTTGAGCATTACTTTAGTAGTATGTGAGATGACTGCAATTGTGTGGTAACTTAAGCATTTTTTGACATTGCCTCTCTTTGGGATGGGAATGAAGTCTGACCTTTTCCAGTCCTGCGGCCACTGTTGAGTTTTCCAGATTTGCTGGCATACTGAGTGCATCACTTGCACAGCATCATCTTTTAGGATTTGAAATAGCTCAACTGGAATTCCATCACCTCCACTAGCTTTGTTCTTTGTGATGCTTCCTAAGGTCCCCTTGACTTCACATTCCAGGATGTCTGGCTCAAGTTGAGTGATAACACCATCATGATTATCTGAGTCTTGAAGATCTTTTTTGTACAGCTATTCTATATATTCTTGCCACCTCTTCTTAATATCATCTGCTTCTGGTAGGTCCAAGTTCTCTCCTTATTATCCAATCTCTCTCCTTTATTGAGCCCATCTTTGCATGAAATGTTCCCTTGCTATCTCTAATTTTCTTGAAGAGATCTCTAGTCTTTCCCATTCTGTTTTTTTCCTCATTTCTTCACACTGATCACTGAAGATGGATTTCTTATCTCTCCTTGATATTCTTTGGAACTCTGCATTCAAATGGGTATATCTTTCCTTTACTCCTTTGCTTTTCACTTCTCTTCTTTTCACAGCTATTTGTACTGCCTCTCAGACAGCCATTTTGCTTTTTTGCATTTCTTTTCTTGGGGATGGTCTTGATCCCTGTCTCCTCTACAAAGTCACAGAATTCTGTCCATAGTTCATCAGGCACTCTATCAGATCTAATCCCTTAAATCTATTTGTCAGTTCCATTGTTTTATCATAAGGAATTTTATTTACGTCATACCTGAATGGTCTAGTGGTTTTCCCCACTTTCTTCAGTTTAAGTCTGAATTTGGCAATGAGGAGTTCATGATCTGAGCCACAGTCAACTCCCGGTCTTGTTTTTGTCAACTATATAGAGTGTCTCCATCTTTGGCTGCAAATAATATAATCAATTTGATTTTGATGTTGGCCATCTGGTGAAGTTCATGTGTATAGTCTTCTCTTGTGTTCTTGTAAGAGAGTGTTTGTTATGACAAGTGTGTTCTCTTGGCAAAACTCTGTTAGCCTCTGCCCTGCTTCATTCTGTACTCCAAGGTCAAATTTGCCTGTTACCCCAGGTGTTTCTTGACTTCCTATTTTTGCATTCCATTTCCTTATAATGGAAAGGACACATTTTTTGGGTGTTAGCTCTAGAAGGTTTTGTAGGTCTTCATAGAACCGTTCAAATTCAGCTTCTTCAGGATTAGTGGTCGGGGCATAGACTTGGATTATTGTGTTACTGAATGGTTTGCCTAGGAAACGAGCAGAGATCATTCTGTCATTTTTGAGATTGCATCCAAGTACTGCATTTCGGACTCTTTTGTTGACTATGAGGGCTACTCCATTTCTTCTAAGGGAGCCTTGCCCACGGTAGTAGATACAATGGTCATCTGCTTTAAATTCACCCATTCCAGTTCATTTTAGTTCGCTGATTCCTAAAATGTTGGCATTCACTCTTGCCATCTCCTTTTGACCACTTCCAATTTGCCTTGATTCATGGACCTAATGTTCCAGGTTCCTATGCAATATTGCTCTTTACAGCATTGGGCCTTGCTTCCATCCCCAGTCACATCCACAACTGGGTGTTGTTTTTGCTTTGGCCCCTTCTCTTCATTCTTTCTGGAGTTATTTCTCCACTGATCTCCAGTAGCATATTGGGTACTTACCCACATGGGGACTTCATCTTTCAGTGTCCTAGCTTTTTAACTTTTAATGCTATTCTTTACAACCCCGTGGACTATACAGTCCATGTAATTCTCCAGGCCAGAATACTAGAGTGGGTAGCCTTTCCCCCTTCTTCAGAGGATAACCTGATCATATATGTAGATAATATGATGTAGCTCACAGAACTACTAAAATTATCAGCAAATTTGGTGAGGTAGCAGGAAACAGTTAACATTGGTGGGAGTTAAATCCTTCCCCAAAGACTTAACTAATTGTCCCCAAACTTTTCTACATTGATCTGAAACAAGATCAGTAGGCCATAAAGTTACAGCTCTAGTGTTTCTGAGTTGTTTGATCTTCTGCAAGTTAAGATTTTTACTTTGGGAGGAATCAGACCTACTGGTAAATTATGGTGGGCAAACTAGAATTTTGGTGGGAGGGCACACTTTTGAGTAGCAACCACCTACTCTAGACCAATAGACTTTTAAAAAATCAATAGAACAGTGAATTTTTAGCTAAGTTATTCTACCCTTTGCAATCTATCTTGAGGACATAACCAGTCAGGCAGAGGATTATAGAGAAGAATTGCACTTAATCATTAATAGGGAAAAATGGAAACATTAACCATTTAATTCTTAAATTATGAAACTTCTTTTATGCACTCAAGTACTTGTTTTTGAAGAAATTTTAGAAAAAAACTTATATGTTAAATAAAAATAATTCATGAAAAAGTTCATCCTGAACTTGCAAAAATTAATCATTGTTACATATAAATGCCACTATAAAACTAAGAAAATGTTCCAAAATACTGACAGCAGTTAATACTGAATGACAGGACATAATACATTTTAATTTTCTCCCATTTCTTAAATTGTCTTCAGTTACAGTGTACTACAAGACTATCTGAAGCCCAGAACCTTCCCTTGAAACCAAGGGAAAAGACAGCTAACTGTGGAGGTGCAGTATTTGAAAATATATTCAGACACAGAATGATAGTTCAGCTTTATTTTTTGCTATAAGAAATACTGAAACACACTCCTCCTCCAGCCAAAGAAAAACAACAGGGTCAAAAGTGACCAAAGGCCAATATAAGCAAACAGTTAGGCCCCCATAATAAATCAGCAACCAGTGTGGAAGTCAATGCCCTGGGGAAGGATTCACTGCCTAGGTTAATCTTAGGTGCTCTTTCTTGGCCTAGGCTTAGGGATAACCAGTGGCACAAAGTAACCCATAATTGGTTGGTTGATCCCAAGCAACAGGAAAAGCTGCTTGAGACAGGAAATGATGGAAATTCAGAGCTGGCCATCGTCTTCAGCAGTCAGTCGGTAGAAAGGTACATGCACATGGGTGTGCACTGGGATCCGGCCCTGGAGTCCTGAAACCAGGGATGCAGAGCAGGTTGTGCCTGCCCACCTGGGGAAGGAAGCAGGGACTGCTGTTGGGCCCACTGAGGATGGCATGGGGCAGGGCCTCCTGGGGTTCTGGGCACACAGATTGCAAGGACTCCAGGCTGTGGGCTTGCCCCGAGCCCCTCAGAAGCACCGGAGGAACTGGTTAGACTCCAGGGCTGAGGGAAGGGTCTCCCTAAACACTGCCCAATCTCTTGCCCTCTGCTTGCACAATGCTCATGGGCTTTCCCTGTCCAGGAATAGACGAGGCTCTCCAGAGGGCTGGAGGTGCCAGGGGCCCTCAACTGGGAGGTGACCATGTTTCTCTTGGCCTGCTGGGTGCTGGTCTGCCTCTGGGCCTGGAAGGGGGTCAAGTCAACAGGCAAGGTGCAGCCAGGAGTGACGATGAGGCTGGGGGAGCATGCCTGGGCATGGGGGACATCTGCAAGGGACCACTGGTGCCACGGGAGGTGACTGCATCAGGGGCTCTACTTCAATCTGGCCCCGGAGCCCTACTCCCTGGCTGGAGAGTCCTCTCGGCCCTCCAAATCCAAGGCCAGCAGCCTTCCCCAAACCCCAGTGGAAGGGGAGAGGCACCAGCAGTGGCTGACCCTTCCCTGTGGGTGGGGCATCACTGTCCCACCTTCCCAACCTCCCAGTTTTTGTCAATTTTGAGTCCCAGTCAGTTTTAAGATGTGCGAAGACCTGGTCTACTGCCTGTGTCTGTCCCCTGTTCCGTGGCCACGAGGACTCCAGCAGGGGGCCTGGACACATCTCTCCCTCAGGGGCCCCAGTGCCAGGCTGGGGGGACATTTGTAAGGATAGTCATACTGTAGAAGGGAGCTCACTAGACTACAATGGGGTAGAGGGCAAGAGGCCAAGACAAACAACCCACTAGTGTCCTCCTTCTGCCTACTCCACATCTGTACCTGTGCTCTTCATCCATAGTGATAGCTAACACCTGCTACAGTCCATGCATGTGCTCTCCATATGTTCGTCCATCAAGTCAATTTTCAGACAGTATTGCCATGTTGGTATGCAATTCTCTTCCACATGAATCACACACACCCTCTCATTCACCAACACCAGTGACTCAAAGTCTTGTGCATTTTGACTTCTCCATTTCTCAGAACTGATGACTGCAGTGCTCCATTAGGCATGGGACTTAAGTTGTGTCTGAATTGTGAGATCTGCAAAGGAAAATGATAATGCCAATGACAAATAATATGTGTGACAAGAGAGTGAAATAAGTATGAAGGAAAGACAGTGTATGATAGAATGACTTTCTCAGAGAGTTTACCACGGTGACAGGTGAATGGTTTTGAGTGACTGTGACAGGGGATGTATGATTGGGACAGGAATTTCAAAGGACAGAGTATGATGGGAAGTGACTAAGATGCAGATGATAATGATAGTGGTAGCGAGCCCCCAAGATGATAGATGATAACTTATCGTGTACAGTGAATGGTGAACGCTGCCACCAGATTCGTGGTCTCCAAAGGAGAATATTTAATTCCGGAACCAAGAGATACAATTTAATTCCCAGACAAAGAGACATAATTTCAGTCACTCAGAGCTTTATGTAGTAGAAATTTTATTAGTGATAATGATAGGAAAAGCTTCTGACATAGTTATCAGAATGGGACAGAAATAGTACCTGTGGTTCAAGTGGCCCAATTTGAAAAGCCACATGCTTCCTTTCAGGCTTTCAAAGGACAGGTGGCACTGATGGTAAAGAATCTGCCTGCCAATGCAAGAGATACAACAGACACAGGTTCAGGCCCTGGGTGGGGAAGATCCCTGGGAGAAGGAAAAGGGAACCCACTCCAGTATTCTCTGGTTTAAGCAGAACATTATATACTTTTCTACTAGCTGCTGAGAACAGATGAAACAATGTCTTAAGGATATGAAAATTTTGCCCAGACCCTTTTCTGTAACATACATCCTGGGATGACATTTGCAGAATATTAACCAGAAGAAATGGGTTAACCCAGAGCTCAAGGCCATGGAAGTTTTACCCAGACCTTCTCCCATAACATACATTCAGAGCTCAAAAGAGTATGTCCTTGAGCAAGAGATTCTGCTGCCTACCACGTGTCTAAGGAAAAAGAATGTGAAAAACAAAGAATGTTCATATTCACCTCCTCCTTAAAGAGCCTTGGTCTCCCTAGCAACCTAAGTTAACACTCTCACAGATACCATGACAGCATGAGTGTGTGGCACACAGTGTCAGAATCTAGGAGAGACTGGGTGTGAGAGAGAATAAATGTGATGGAAAACGCATAATAGAGTGACACGGGAATACGACAGAAAGGGTGCATGTGACAGATAATCTGACTCAGTATGAGAAAGCAAATCTGAGAGATAATATATATGGGAAAAAAAACGGGTCTCTCATACATGTCAGAGTGTGACAGGGAATGAAACTGACCATGGGAGGCAGCAGCCTGGAAAGGTGGATCAATCCTCAGGGCCCATGTTTCCCTGAGGGCAGCCATCCCCAGGTCTCAGCCAGTCTGGAGGAAGTCAGAAACGTGACTTGGCTCAGAAGTCCAAGCCACGTTCTTCCCAATCAGTTTCATCAGTAATAAAGCTGATATTTAGGTTGAAACACATGTCAAGTGGGATGTGTCAAAGGCTGCAGATGATTAGCTGGACTGCTTTGAAAGGAGTGGGAAAGGACTTACAGCTGGTGTGAGTGGATGGTTTCAGTGAACTTGTAGAGGAAATGATTCAGGTTGTCCAGTTTATAAAGCCACACACTTTATTTCAGGCTTTCGAAAGACAGGTGGCGCTAGTGGTAAAGAATCTGCCTGACAGCACAAGAAATGCAACAGACACAGGTTCAGTCCCTGGGTGGGCAAGATCCCCTGGAGAAGGAAATGGGAACCCACTCCAGTATTCTTGTCTGGAAAATCCCATGGACGGAGGAGCCAGGTGGGCTTCAGTCCATGGGTCGCAAAGGGTCAGACACGATTGAGTCCATACACACATATACACATATACTTTTAATTTAGGAGAAAGCAGAGGTTAGAGAAGTAGTTACAGTTCATGACAGAGCAAGATAAAGCATGAGGAGGACTTCCCTGGGGTTTAAGTGAACGGGAATCCACCTGCCAGTGCAAGGACATGGTTCGATGCCTGGTCTGGGAAGATCCAACATGCCACGGAGCAACTGAGCCCCCATGCCCCACAACTACTGAGCCTGTGCTCTAGAGCCCATGTTCTGCAGTAAGACAAGGCACCACAATGAGAGGCCTGTGCTCAGCAACTAGAGTGTAGGTGCCCCTGGCAACAACTAGAAAAAGGTCATGTGCATCAACAAACACTAAGCACAGACAAAAATATATAAATAAAGTCAACATGATGAGCAGAGAGCAGGCCATCTTCTCCATGTTAAGGGCAGTGTGGCGCTGGGCTAAGGATCCTATACGAAAGGCAAGTGGGAAGTAAAGCCTTGCAGTTGCTTACAGATGACTAAATGAGCACTCTGTCCCAGGTTCTCCTGTGGGTGCTACAAAGGGGGAACCGTGAGCACACATTGTTAATGGTTTTAGTTGTAGATTTAGCAAATATTAATAGATTTTCGCCATCATCCCTGGAGAAACACCTTGTCAAGGCAAAACCACAGTCACATGGTTACATAGAGTAGGTGTGAACATTTTGGTCAGACATGTGCGAGGAAAGCCCAAAGAAAGTACCGAGCAAGGGTCTAGCATGTTGACTTCTGCTGTCATCCATACATAAATGGAAACTCATGAATTGAGCAGACTCACCTGAGGGTCAGATATTAGGGCAGAAGGACAGTCAGTGGAACGTCTAGGTGACTCTGACTCCCGCCTTTACAGGTGACACTGTGAGGACACCCTCATACACCCACACTGAGGGGACTGGTCACAGTTTCCCAGGAGCAGAACTGCTGGAGTTCAGGGATATGCAGGCTTTACTGGATTCAGTTGTGCCTGGCTGCTCCCTGGCACGCTGCACCCATCTGAACTCCTACCATATCCTGTGACCTTTGGGGATTTTATCTTCTATAACTAGCCTATTTGTATCCTTTTTTCATTTCCAAAGCTAAGAATTGTGGTTATCTTCTTGATGATCAGCAGATTATTAAAAATATTGGTATATTCTTGATATTAATCTGCTATGGGCTTGAAACATTATTTAGGAAGTATTTCCCCACTCCTAACTTACAAGGATATTTTACTACATTTTGTATAGCAGTTCTATTTATTTGGTAACTCAAGGAACATTCTTTGCTGGACACCATTCCATTCTCCCATGGAGGTTCCAATCCAACTGGGAGAGACTGTCAAGAAACAAAAAAACAACTACACTAGGTAGCCTATGGGAAGGTGGTGATAAATCTTGTTGGAAGTGCAGCAGGAGAAAAGAGAAAGAGCACGGGGAGGAGAGGTTTTCCATTTTCAACCGGGTGGTTGGGGTCAGCTTCATTGTGAAGCAGAGACTGAATAAAGACTTGAAGGATGTTTGGGAGTGTGAGGAGACCAGTGTGGTTGGAGCAGAGTGGGTGAAGAAGAGAGCAGCAGTACAGGGCCTGAGGGCTGACAGGTACTGAATGTGTAGGGCCTCGGGACATGCTGAGGGCTTGTGCTCAGAGTGAAGTGGGAGGTGGTGGAGGGTTACTGTGGGTTGGATTGTGTCCCCTCAATTCAGATGTTGAAGTCTCAACCCCTGGAGCCTGTGGATATGACTTAATTTTGAATTAGGGTTTTGCAGATATAATTAGTTAAGATGAGGTCACACTGTTTTACAGTGACTATAATCCAATGACTGGTGTGTTTATAGAAAGCCATGTGAACACAGAGTGAGAGAGAGACCATGTGAAGACTGTGGAAATGGAGCAGTCTGGCCTCACCCACCTTTGTGCCCTGTGTCCCTGAGGTCCTTCTGCTGATACTCTGGACCCAGAAAGTAAAGGTGGCCCAGATCACCACCTGCCAACCAGGGTCCTTTTCTCTAATTGAAAATGACCCAAAGCTTCCTGTAGTTACTTCAGACAAGATGTAGAGAATGAGCAGATAATTCATCCAGGTGATTGATCAGTAATCACCAAAAATTGTAAACATTTCCTAACAGTCTGTGTAGGGATCATCATGATTCATGGTATAGTGTGACTTGTAGAATCTCACACTGCTGTGTGATTTTTAGCCAGGCTGTTTATTAGCTTTGTGGAGGCTGGGGAAAATTTGACTCTGACCATCAGTGTCCTCCTGTAAAGTACAAATAACCCTTGGCTCCAGGGGCGGCTACAGGAAATGGATGAGAAGACACGGTCACATGGTTGGCATGGGGCCTGGCCCAGGGACTGGTGGATGGCAGATGTCAGTGTTACTGTTGTCATTCCTGTCAATCATAGACACTGCGGCCTCTAATGAAACTGATGCTATATGTTTCCATGTAAGCAGTGAAATACCTCTGCTACTGCTGGTTCTAGAGAGAGAGGATAAAACCTTGCTCCCTCCTTGTATCCAGTCTTAACGCACCATCAGCATAGCATCAGGCAACTTGAATGAGGCCAGTGTGCTAAAGCTTGTTTGCCAGCAAGATGTGAAGAGCGTTGGTGGTAGCAGCAGATGCTGGCACTGTGTTTCTGCTCTCCCCTCCTTGGCGGTGTGGGAACTGGCCCAGTGTGGGGGGGGGGGGGCTCACCTGCTGTGACTCCGTGTTTGGAGAACCCAGAAGTGACATCACATTGAAGTGTCTATTTCAGATAGAAGGTGATGTGAGCGGAGCGTCCCTGGCCTTCACTTGTGGTGATGACTGGGCTGAGTAACCTTGGATTTGCGTAGAATTTGGCTTTGACTTACAGATGAGCCACCAGCACAGGGTGGAGTTTTGGCCAGGGGCTCGCTACCCTCCTTGAAGTTTGTCGGGTAGAAGGTTGAAAAGAAAGAGTGACCAGATGGCCGCAAGTCAGAAGAAACCTTCTTTCGGAACTTTTTGTGTTGATCACTCAAAAAATAAGGCACCTTTGCTGGAGGGGAGCCCCACAGAATCTTGTAAACTTTAAAATGTCTTTCTTTATTTTTTTATTGAAATACAGTTGATTTTTTTTAATTTTATTTTATTAGTTGGAGGCCAATTACTTCACAACATTTCAGTGGGTTTTGTCATACATTGACACGAATCAGCCATTGAGTTACACGTATTCCCCATCCCGATCCCCCCTCCCACCTCCCTCTCCACCCGACTCCTCTGGGTCCTCCCAGTGCACCAGGCCCGAGCACTCGTCTCATGCATCCCACCTGGGCTAGTGATCTGATTCACCATAGATAAAAACAGACAAAGGATTAATCTCAAAAATATACAAGCAACTCCTGAAGCTCAATTCCAGAAAAATCAATGACCCAATCAAAAAATGGACCAAAGAACTAAACAGACATTTCTCCAAAGAAGACATACAGATGGCTAACAAACACACGAAAAGATTCTCAACATCACTCATTATTAGAGAAATGCAAATCAAAACCACAATGAGATACCATTACACGCCAGTCAGGATGGCTGCTATCCAAAAGTCTACAAGCAATAAATGCTGGAGAGGGTGTGGAGAAGAGGGAACCCTCTTACACTGTTGGTGGGAATGCAAACTAGTACAGCCACTATGGAAAACAGTGTGGAGATTTCTTAAAAAACTGGAAATAGAACTGCCATATGACCCAGCAATACCACTTCTGGGCATACACACCGAGGAAACCAGATCTGAAAGAGACACGTGCACCCCAATGTTCATCGCAGCACTGTTTATAATAGCCAGGACATGGAAGCAGCCTAGATGCCCATCCGCAGATGAATGGATAAGGAAGCTGTGGTACATATACACCATGGAATATTACTCAGCCGTTAAAAAGAATTCATTTGAATCAGTTCTAATGAGATGGACGAAACTGGAGCCCATTATACACAGTGAAGTAAGCCAGAAAGATAAAGAACATTACAGCATACTAACACATATATACGGAATTTAGAAAGATGGTAACGATAACCCTATATGCAAAACAGAAAAAGAAACACAGAAGTACAGAACAGACTTTTGAACTCCGTGGGAGAAGGTGAGGGTGGGATGTTTCAAAAGAACAGCATGTATAAAATGTCTTTCAATCCAGCTGTCCAGCTTCTGAAAACTTAGACTGCAGGACTGCTTACACACAGTGTGCCCAGAGAAGTACACAGAAAACTCCGGTGTTGTTTTATCTGTCATGGAAGAGAATCTGGAGATTGGCACATTCTAGGCCATCCTCCTGTGTTGTTAGAAGAAAGTGGTGGATCCACGTGTGTTGTCATAGATAGATGCCAGGGATTGAGTAAAACACAAGTTACTGAGGTGTATGTGTGGTGTTACTATGCTGATGTGTGTAGAAAAAATCTACTTGAGTTTCTCTCTGGAGGATGAGATGGTGACACGTTCTGTGTTGTATGTGTTTATTTTTACCTTGAGCATATATTTCTTTTTCATAAACCAAAAGAAAGTTAAAAAAAAGTCTCCTGTTTCAGAGTGGTCAACCCCTGAGGAGCTGTGAACCCTTGATCAGGAGGGAGAGTCTGGGGCCCTTCCACCCACTGTTATAGTTGCCCTCATGGGAGATCCTCCTTCACTTTGTTGTTCACCCATTTGCTGTTCACAGTGAGCTTTCAGTCTTTGCAGGCAGAGGGCTCTGCAGGAAGGCAGAAGACTGGCAGGGGTCGGTGAGCAGACCTCACATGTTGTCCAGTGTCTCATTCTCTTCGCCAGCCTAGTAGTCTGCTGGGGGGAGGCATTTTTATCCGCCAGAGGAGGTTGGAATGTGGAGGGACCCTGAGGCCATGGCCTGTCTGATCCTCACGTGTGTCTTGCCTTTGACCAGTTCCAGTGTGATGGCCTCTCAGCCACTGGAGTTGCTGCCACAGCCAGGTTTGCAGAAATCTGTCTCCAATTTGCAGAAGCCGACACAGTAGATCAGTCAGGAGGTAGGTGCTGGGACCCCATCACTGAGAAGGGTGGCTCCGTGTGAGGTGCCCATTCCAGAGGCCAACCTGAAGAATGATTTCAAGAAAGACCCCAGATTCAGGGTAGAATGTAGATGTCTAGTTTGACTCCTGTTGGCATAGCTCAAGGTGAGTAACCTGGGCAGCTGCATGCTAAATCGGGGCCCTCAGTGTCTCCCTGGGAGCGAGAGCCATAAGGAGATAGCCAGCATTAGGCCACAGGAGGTTCAACAGTCTGGTGAGTTTGGAAAATGAAACAAAGCAGACAACTTCACTGGATTTTCTTAGTGTCAGACTTTCTGTCTGTGTCTTCAATATGCTGGAGTGTCCTGTGGGTCTCCGGGGGAAGGCCATTGTGGACTGCAGTCCCCAAATTTACTTGTCATTGGAAATATCTTTTAACAGACTATCTCTGGGGACTAGTGTTTCTCAGAACAAGCTTTGTGGACTATTGAGCTCTAATCCTTCATTTCTCCATGCATTTCAGACACCTCTCTAAACAGAAAGGCACGGTTTAATCAAGAGCTCGTATGGTACTCGGTCTGTTAGCATCTGTGGGTTACAGAGACCAGCAGGTGATAGCTAGAAATCTGGACAGATACCAGGCACTCACTGGCTCTCTAGAAAAGAACCACTCTGGGGGGATCATTCATGGCTTTGCCAGAGGGACACCCTCTTCCAGCCAACACTGAACTGTGCTTTCCAATCAAAGGAAAAGAAGAAGAAAAACATCCACATGTGTGTGAGACTCCATGTTCACTGGCCTAAATTCACTGGGCCCTGTGAATTAGTGGGCAGCATGGAGTTTGTGTCTCTTGCCCAGATTTTAAACCTAGTGTGGTTAAGGGGCCTTGGTTGTTTCTGTAGACCTGACTCTACATCAGAGCTGGCTCTGTGAGTCTGTTAGAGATGAGTTCACTGTGTCCCCATCACACAGGGCCTGGCCTCCTGTGGAGAATGGGTTCTGTGGGACTGTCAGGAGTCAGATCAGGCCCTGTCCTGGAGTCAACCCATGGCCCCTAGACTGGTGCTTCCTGGTTTTCCTGGCCTGCAGAGCTGGTGACGGGAAGAGACCCCCATTGTTTTCTAGCTTTGAAACCTCATCTCAGAGGCAGCTTGACTCTGGGCATAGTAATTAAGCCTTCCTTGGCTAGCCCCGTAGGCCTTCTCTTCCACTTTAGTGCCCTTGGTGGGTGAGGGCCAGGGGTCCTGTGACTGCAGACCCCAAGGAGTGGGTGTGGGATAACAGTGACCCGGGGACTCTGCCTCCTGGTCTGGGAGCCCACCCTTGCACTCCCAGCTCTTCATCCCCACCAGGGCCTGTGGGCATTCCAGGATACTCAGGGCAAGTCTATGTTAAATGTGTTGTTGCTCCTGGTCAGCTCTGCCTTGAAGGCTGAAGAGACCGCTGTCTGCCCTGAGTGTGAGTGGAGGTGGCAGTGGGGGGAGGATAGGAGGAGGGAATTATTTCATCTGGGATGCAATCCAGTGAGTGATGAGACGTCTTGCTGCATCAGCTTGGTTTTGTGTATCTTTATCTTCAGTTGTTAAGGCATGTTACTGGGAAAGGCAGCTGAGCTCAGTGGTTAGGGACCTGAAGGGGCTTTGGACCCAGGCAGGGTGGGGACAAGTCCTGGTCCTCCCTCCCTAGCTAGGTGTCTAACCCAGGTGACCCCAGTGTGCCTCGAAACTGGCCTGCATATAAGGAGCTTTCAGCAAAGGTTCACCAAGCTGGCGAGCCCAGATGAGGGGGGAGCGGAAGGCTGGGCTTGCAGAGTTGGGCCTTGGAGGATGACAGTAGCCATGGGAAGTGGTACCAGGCTGGCCAGTGACACAGCAGGCATGTTAGCTTTCCCATATATGTGTTCTCTTTGCAGCAGCACAGTTTTTAAAGCATGCACTAGAATTGGGGTCTGGTCCTGTCCCTGGAACAAGATAGAAGAGCTCTGTGTTGGCACTTGTTCCAGGTTGTGACCCTGGGCTGGCTGCTTGCCCTCTGGCCTGCTCTACATCTGTCATGTGGCCAGTGCTTCCTGAGCCTGGGCTGCTTCCTGAGTGGAAGGCTATGTGGCAACCACGTGTGGTTGGGTCCTGCCTGGCTGGTGGTAGTGGGTACAGCAGTGTAGTCTTGGGGCACCTTGCTCTGACATGGTTGCAGCGTGGACAGCAGGCTGCTGGGCTGGCCCTGTTCTCATTCCCTTCCTTCTTTCAGCATCCAAATTCAGCTCCAGGTGGGCCAAAGTCATGGGCACAGCAGAATGGAAAGCCAGCAGGCCATGAAGTTGGGAAGTGTGCATGTGGTATCATGGTAGGTCGTGGGAGGGATGGGTACTTTCTCTGGACTGTCTTAGTTCAGTCCAGGCAGTCTTCAGCCTGAAGCTCTGCTCACTGAGTGAGGCACTGCCTTTGCTCTGTGTGGAGGTGCTGATTTTGCGGACCACATCAGCTCTCTGGTCTCATTGAACATTACAACTAAAGACAGTCCCCCAGGTGTGTGGAGGAGACCCCAGTGCTGGCCCTGCACACCCTGGTTGACTGAGCTGCTAATGGAGCAAGTCCTCGCTCAGCAATCACCTGCCTCCTATCCCGTGGGTCAAGGTGTCACGTGCGGGACACTGGCTTGTGGCCCGGGTTTGTAAATCAACAGCCCTGGGAGCTGAGCGGCTTGCTTTTGGATGGTGGCACCAGAGCAGGCAGAGGTTACATGGGGTTTGTTTCCATGGTGCCCCACCTGACACAGGGAGACACTCAAACAACTGCTGTGGTTCAGCCCAGGGATGACAGAGGGCGTGTGGGAAAAGGAAGTGTCCAGAGCCTTAGGTCAGTGCCTAGCAGCATGCTGAGATGGCTCCAAGGCAGGCTGGGGTACAGTGGCTGTGTGGTGAGGCCAGGGGGTGGTGGGGCCAGGCAACCCAGGCTGCCTTGGGTCTGCGGGCCCAGGGTCAGCAGGTGTTTTTGCAAGGAATCAAACATCCAGGTTTCTCTCTGAACTCTCCTGGTTTTCCAGTGTTGGGGGCATATTTCTAGCACGATGCATATATGGCGCCAGGCAGTGCTCCAAGCTGGAAGGAGAGGGATGAAGGTGTGAGCAACTAGGCCGCAGCTGCCCTTTTTACCGTGACCAGCACAGGCCACCATCTTTACCCTCAGCCCTGTCCTGGTGTTGCCTCTGTCTTCTGCACATCCTTGATGGCCGAGGCCTTGCCAGGCCTCACGTGTCAGGGTTGAGAGTAGACACCAGCCCCACGCGCCAGTTGCCCTGCACACCTGGCTGCTCTGATGCCCTGAGCACGGGCCCTTCTGCGTAGGGTTGCTATTGAGATGAAGGCTCACCCTTTCCTCCAACTCCAGTGGGGATATCAGTCAGTCGGTGTGGCGGGGGACACACAGCTCCAGCCTGGAGGGTGAGGTGGAGGGAACCAGACAAGCAGAGAGGGGTGGGTGGGGATAATGTGAAAAGGCCTTTCAGACCTAAACAAGGTCCTTCCAGAGGCATTATGGAGACTGTACACAGTGGTTCTTCACCCTCTGTTGCCTCTGTTTCTGTGAGGCTGAAATTTTCTTAAGGAAATCCAATGTATTTGTTTTTAATTAATAGGAAAGGCAGAGGTTATTTAAACTAAAGTTGGCACAGCCCTTATGGAGGGCAGTCTGGCACTGCCTATCAGTACCAGCCTGATACCCTCTGACCTGGCAGTTCCACTGTGGGGCAATCACCCTGCAAGTGATACCCATTACAGATGTGTGACACAAGATGACTCACTGCCACGTTATAATGGCAAAAGTTTGGAAGCAGCCATTTGAAATCTCCAGCAAACGATGGTACTGTAATGAAATGTTTGGCTAAAAGGAAAAAATGCAGTTTTCTACTGATCTGGAAAGCTCTCCAGGACATATCCTTAAGTGAAAAAGTGTAAAATAGTACATAGAGTATTTTACCATTTGTGTAAAATCTTGGGACTAAAGAAAATACGTTTCTATAAAATGTTGTATGTGCACTCAAAAAAAAAAATCTCTGGAGGGAAACATAAGAGGAAGGAAGGGAGGAATGAAATACAAATGTACATATTTTGTGAGGACATTTGATGCAGATCTGGGTTTCCCTGGTGGCTCAGACAGTAAAGAATCTGCCTGGAATACAGGAGACCACAGGTTGGATCCCTGGGTTGGAAAGATCCCCTGGAGAAGGAAATGGCAACCCACTCCAGTATTCTTCCCTGGAAAATCCCATGGATGGAGGAGCCTGGTGGGCTGTAGCCCATGGGGTCACAAAGAGTCCCATATGACTGAGCAACTAACACTTTCACTTTTCTTTGATGTGGAAAGATGGGGCACCTGGGTGGGAGGAGGGCTTCTGTTAATTCTTCTTTAAGGCTTTCTACCTTTGAGACTTTTGATTTATTTATGGAAGTAAAACTTGGTTTAGAAAATAATTCTAAAACACAGTAAAATATCCTGTCAACATGTGGTAGCTTGTCTGGGAGGCAGAAGAACCCAGTAGCCCAAGAGGAAATAACAGACGTGTGATGACTCTGACCCCTCCTGACGGGAGTTACAGCCTGCCCCCCCATATTGTCCTCAAATTTGCATAGTATCCATCCTACATTTAGATCTTTATCTTCTTTGACATTTACTTTTGTGTATGGATTGAGGGATATTCTAATTTCACTCTCATTTTCATTGTTGATGCACGTCCATGCTCTTCTCCATAGTGGCTTTCACCTATTTTAATTTCCAGCAACGAAGGTGGAGGGTTCCCTTTTCTTCATGGCATCTGGCGGATTTAACCTTCATAGAGTGCTTGACAGTCACCATTTTGAATGGTGGTGTGATGTGAGACCGAACGCCCTTCCCTAATATTTAGCAGTGTTGACATCTTTTCATGTGATTTTTCTTTTTTTAATGTGTGAGTTAAAGGTACCTGTTAAAATTGGCTTTGTGGTGGTCTACCCAGTTATGAATTCTTTTTGATGACTCCCCAGGATACTCCAGGAGATCAGTTGTTTACTTAGAAACCCTTGGACCTTGTGAATAATGAATGCCCATCAACATGGCTTTCTGTTGATGGTTGGGGCTATGGCTCTCCCTGTTGTTTGACCTGAGACCAAACTATGGTGAAGGTAATGAAGACAATGGCGACCTCCTTCAAAAGATCGCATGCACGCACTGCTGCACTCAGTGCCTCAGGCCACTGCCGACCCACGCCTCTGCAAGAGACTGCTAGACACTCACAGGCAAGTCTGGGTCAGTCTCTTTTGGGGACACTGCTCCTTTGTCCTGGGTCCTGGTACACACAAGGTTCTGTTTGTACCCTCCAAGTGTCTGTTTCCCCAGTCCTGTGGAAGTTCTGTAATCAAATCCCACTGACCTCCAAACTCAAATTCCCTGGGGATTCTCAGTCCCTTTACCCAATCCCCAGGTTGGGAAATCTGCTGTGGATCATAGAACTTTCATAACACTGCAAGAATTTTTTTTGGTGCAATTGTTCTGCAGTTTTGGGGTCATCTGTTCAGCATCTCTATGGTGGGGTTAACGGTGACCTCCTCCAAGAGAGCTTATGCCACACCCAGGGCTGCTGCACCCAGAGGCCCTGCCACTGCAGCAGGCCACTGCTGACCTGTCCCTCCACAGGAGACGCTCAGACACTCAAAGGCAGGTCTGGCCAGTCTCTGTGGGGTCTCCTGACTGCACAAGGTTCTGTTTGAGCACTCTGAGTTTCTCTGGTAGGTATAGGGTTTGATTCTAAACACTATTTCACCCTTCCTACCATCTTGCTGGGGCTTCTCCCTTGCACTTGGATGTGGGGTATCTTTTTTTGGTGGGACCCAATATTCTCCTGTTGATGGTTGTACAGCAGTGAGTTGTATTTTGGAGTTCCCACAGGAGAAGTTGAGCACACGTCCTTCTACTCTGCCATTTTGTCACTTTGGATTAGATTTACTAAGCCTAGCCCCACCTATCAAAACAAGACCCTATTTCCCCTACATTGAGTCTCTCCCATGAGGAAGCTTCCATAAGCCTCTTATCATTATCAGTCAAAGGGATAGTGGTGCTGTCATCTGTGAGCTGACCTTGCTGGATGGACGTGGGGTGGTCCGAGTGCTGACCTGGCATGGATGGAGGTCGGGTGGTCTGTAAGCTGACCTTGCTGGATGGACGTGGGGTGGTCTGTGTGCTGACCTGGCATGGATGGAGTTGGAGTGGTCTTAGTGGTGACCTGGCATGGATGGAGGTTCGGTGGTCTGTGTACTGACCTGGCACGGATGGACATTGGGTCGTCTGTGTGAAGACCTGGTATGAATAGAGGTCGGATGTTGGTGTGCTGACCTGCATGGACAAAGCTGGTGTGGTCTTAGTGTTGACCTGAGTGGGGTTGGAGAAATGCCTTGTGAAGGTTTCCTGGGTGGAGGAATTTTTATTTGTGTTCAGGTGGGTAGAGCTAGATTTTGTCTTTCTGCAGGGCAGTGGCTGGGTCCAGTGGTGTGGTTTGGGGTGTCTATGGGTTCAGTATGGCTTTGGGCAGCCTGTCTGCTGACGAGCAAGGTTGTGCTCCTATTTGGCTGAAGGATAGGTGAGGGGTGTTTGGCACTAGAGTTTGCTGGCTTGTGGGTGTTGCTTAGACTTAGTGTTCAGATGGAGGCCTTTGGGAGGGTGCTCGCCTATTAATATTCTGTGGGGTTGGCAGTTCTCTAGTGATCAGAAGTCCTAGAGTCATTAACCTTTGGCTATTTTTTTTTCCAAGGGATCTTCCCCACCAAGGGACTGAAGTCAGGTCTCATGCATTGCAGGCAGATTCTTTACTGTCTGAGCCCCCCAGGGAAGCCCCTAGAGAATGCCTAACAATGATTATATCCAACAAATACATGTTGAAAATGAAGAGTATAGTCATGAATAGCAGAGATTGGTTATCATGGCGATTATTGTTCTTATTTCACAAGTCTTTGCTGTCAAGATTATAGCAAGAATGTGTATGGTAGGATGTAGGAACACAGTACACTTTCCAACTGTGTGTTCATCTGAGAGTTTCTACAGTTGATGGCAGGTCTTAAATTACTTACTAAAGATAGTGACAGGGTTTTTCATTGTTTTGTAGTCTCTCTCTTTTTAACCTTCCTTCACTTTCTCATCTACTCGTTGTTGTAGAGTAGTGGCTAAGTCATGTCAGACTCTTTGTGAACCTATGGACTGTGGCCCACCAGTCTCCTCTATCCATGAGATTTCCAAGCCCCTCCTCCACACAAAAAACAGCCAGGTTTGGGGAAACAGTACATGGACAGAGACCTCCGAGGACAGAGGGATGGGAAGGCCCACGGGGATGGGATGAGGGTCAGAAAGCTTCAGGTTTACATGAGGTCTGGGCAGGAACCACAGCCCCCAGGCCTGGCTGTGGACACTGCCCAGCACCCCTTCTCCCTGCCGTCTGTCTGCCCTGCTCCACATTTTCCAGGAGTGCTGGGGTCTAGACTGTGGTACTTGCTGGGGTCTAGACACAGTTGTCTGCTTGCAGGTGTGTGTGACGTGTGGAGTGCTCTTAACGACTGGTTACAACTCTGGAAAGTGGACCAAAAGGCTGGGGTTAATCTGGCTCCAAGGAGCTGAGGCCATCGGTCCCAGGGCCAGAGGCCAGACCAGAGCTTCTGAAGAAGGAGCGCAGAGGATTTCTTGAAAAACCTCTGAGATTGGTATTAGGAAGCAGCACTGAAAAGACTACAAACAAAAACCTGATATAAACTCAAGTGTGAAACAAATGTAAAGCATTGTTGTCACTGGTGCTTCATAGAAAGCTGGATTAAGTGTGTTCCACAATCAGCACATTGAGCACAGAACTCGCAGTTATATTTCCAACACACAACTTCATGGAAGGTATTTTTCATTTTCAACAAAATGAGGGGTGACAGTTTTCTGGGAAGGAGGCTTGAGCTGGAATGCCCAGCACCAAGGCACGTGGTGGCTTAGTAGTATTTGTTCCCAAGTCCCTGGAGGCCTGGATCCCACTGGGCAGGCTGGTCCAAGCCGGAACAAAGCAGAAAGTAAACGTTTAAAAAGGGTTCAATGCTGGGTACCCTGCCAGCCTCTCCCGAACCCACCCTAGTCAAGCAGTGGGATCCAAGCCTGGTTACGCTCCAGGGATGGGGTAACAGCCCCAGTTCAGGAAGCCAGGGAGAATAAAGTAGGGACTGGTTTTCTTTCCTTCTCTTTAATATCACACCTATGCTCTTACAGTATAGTCAATTTGCAATGCTGTGACTGTTGTCAGCATACAGCCACTTGATTCAGGTATAATGAATCTATGGGAGATCTATACTCTTTCCTAGATTTTTGGCCCTAGAAGTCAAGCAGATGGCTGAGTATCAGGTCCTTGTGAATTATGCATGTGAGATTCAGGTTTTGTGTGTACAATGAAATATTATTTCTGTGGATGATTTCCTAGAGTTACACATTTCTGGGTTAGAGATATGGATTTCTGTGTTTATGTAGAAGGAAGGAAGAAAGAGTCCCTGGATGTTCACTGTGGGCATCTTGGAAGTTCAACAGAAGGGAGGCCTAAGGACCTCGTCCTGGATCTCAAGATCTAGGTATGGGCCACCACCCTTTTGAAGGAGGAGGTGCAGTTCAGCAAGGTGCTGGCGGCCTCCAACCTGGACCCCTCAGTCCTGACACTCATGTTCCATAAGCTGGAGGTAGGCCTTGAGGGCTGCAGTTGGGGCTCCATCCCTGTAGTGCAGATGTTCAGTCAGCCTCGGGGAGGGGCAGTGGTGGTTTCCTGGCCAGAGCACCCAGGCCTGTGTGTGCTGTGTTCTCCTGGCTCCAGTGTCTTCAAGGTCTCCCCAGCCCCTCCCTGACCTTCCAGCCATCCTAGCCTGAGCCCACTGCCCACTGCAGCTTGGCCTCTTAGCCAAGGCCACAGCCGCTGTCTGCCTGGACACTAAGATGACCTGGAAGAGGCCACAGCAGGAGGAGAAGGCCCACAGTGGCCTGTGTGGTGGGTGCTGGGAAGACTTCCTTGGGAGGCACTTCTGGTCACAGGCTGAGCATCTGTTCCCTGGTGTGTCCGTGGTGGTGTGTGGCATTCCCCTGGGCTGGGATGTCCCAGTCACTGGGCACTGCTGGGAAGGGACGGACGAGGCCTCAGCACCCAGGAGCTGGAAGACCAGACCACACTTGGCCCAGACCCTGCCTGGGGCCAGACCTCGTCCCTCTGCCCTCTGACCTGGGAGATGTCACAGAAAGAGTGGGTGATGTGGACAGGGGTCTCTGGTGTGGTCAGGCCTGGCTCTGGGGTCCTGGCCATCTAGGTGACCTGAGGCAGCCAGCCCCAAGACTAGGTCCCCTCAGGGTCTGGGGGTGGACACACACTAGGGTCTCGCTCCAAAGCCTTCATACGGCAGTCCCTCCTGTGTGGATGTCCCTGTGGTGGAGCCAGGCCATACTTCCCTGACACCTTCCTCTTCTCAGTCATTCTGGAATAGAAGAACAGCACCATAAATGATCTGCAGTACAAGCTGGCCCAGGTCTGCAAGGTGCTGGGAGACCCCACTCTTCCCTCATGCAGGAGCCCCCTGATCTTGAAGTCAGGATGCTGACACAGTCTGAAGCCATCTATGCCTGCCCAGGGTCACTAGGCCTGCCTGTGGTTGAAGTCTCTGCTGCCACTGCCCAGTGCACATCCTGCCTGGTGTCCTGGGTGATGCTTGTTCTGGCAGTGTGCTGCTAGCCTGTCCTCTGGGGCCATTGTCAGAGGTGTGGGGTCCTCTCTGGTCTCTCAGGTGAACATCTATGTCCTCCAAGCAGGGGCAGGTGGGGCTCTGGTCTTTCTCAACCACTCACAGAGTCTTCCTGTGCAGTGCTCTGACCTTGGTACCGTCTGTTCTGTACTGAGCATCCCCAGCTCCCCGGCCAAGCCCACAGCTCTGTCAGAGCTTGGCCTGTGGGGACATAGATGTAGTGCAGCCTGCAGACAGCAGACACCACACAAATGTGACTCAGACAAGAGCCCTGGGTCTTGGAGCCCCAGGCTAAGGCAGTGCTGTCATGGGTCCTCACTCTGTGGTGACTAAATCTTCTGGGATTCCCTGCCCATTGACCACTCGCTGGTGCTCTGAGAACCCCCATATGTCCTTGCACAGAATTAGAGCCATGAACTGGGTGCATGTGGCTCTCAGGGGATCTTACATAACCCACATCTGATTGTTGGGAGGGCTGAAACCAAGAGAAGGAGGAGGGCCGGGGTCCAGCCCCTGAGTTCTCCTGGAGCCTGGCCCTCACTCTCCTTTTCCTCTCAGCTCCAAGCACTTTGTCTTGACTGTGTTGGGGACAAGGGGTCGCTCTGAGTTTTCTTCCTGAGTCAGGCCAGGCTCTCAGCATGTAACATTCTCTGCTCTTGAAAGCCTTACCAGCACCTTGTGAAACATGCCCTTTGAAAGAGTTGGGGGCCAGAGATCCTGCATGCATGGGTCCTGCTACCACTGTTACCCAGATCTCAGCTTTTCTCAGACAGGGACAGTGAGTCTGAGTGACAAATGTCGGAGGGGGCCAGAAACTCTAAGTGCACCCCCTCTTCAGACTCCCCAGCCATAAATAAGGGACATTACCTGAGGTTCCCACACATGAAGTGATTTGGTAGCCCCCTGTGAAGTTCTTAGACTTGGGTCAAACTTCTTCTGGGCAGTAGGGACGCCACTGGCTACCATCCTGAAGAGCTGGATAGTCTGTCACCTACTCACCTGGACCCACACTCCTGAGGGTGGAGACTCAATGACTTCGATCCACTTGGCTTCAACAGGTGGCTCTTTCCACGGGGTCTTTCTTTGATGGATATTGTCTTGAGGACGCCAATCAATGAGGTGTGTCCTGCTTACTTTAATTATCCCCTGGCATGCCATGTGCTCTAAAAAGCTGTACATGCCTGTTTGTACCACTAACCACTGGGCAAACTCTCTCCTTAAGGCTGGGATATTAAGAAGATGGGTGACTGCAGCCTTGTGGTCACTCTTACCTCTCACAGACCTCTCCGAGGCCATTCACTGGGTGAATGCAGAATAATGGTCACTTTGGTCTATCATAGACCTCTCAGAGGCCATCTGCTGTGGGAATGCAGCCTCGTGGTTACTCTGGTCTGTCAAAGACCTCTCAGAGGCAGTCTGCTGGGTGATTGTGGGCTCGTGGGCACTCTGGTCTGTCATAGACTTCTTAGAGACCATGTGCTGTGTGACTGCTGGGTAAAGGCTCATTTATTTGATTCAGTCTTAGTCCATTTAACATGCACTAGGAAGCCCTGGTTAAATATACATCTCCAGACAGACTCCTCACACCCTCACTCCCATACATCTTCAGCCAGTCCACTCTCCCCTCATATCTGGTGACGAACTGACCTCTGAGGGGACTCCCCGCTGCTGTCTCTTCCCAAAAATGAACTGAATCACCATCTTAGCACAAAGAATATACTGCTTGCAGCTGAAAGTCACATGGTTGTTCTGTGTCACCCAGGAACACCCCTGGGGCCTGCACATGGACATGGGCACTGAGGCTTTGGTGTTCTCTCCAGCCTCCTTCCTCTCCCTCTGTATTCCTCCTACGACGACTGCCATAGACTCTCTTCCCAGCCCTGGGCTTGCAGCACTGGCTACTCCCCTGCATGAAATCCTTTCCCAGAGGTGTTATCTCTGCAGAGATCTTGCTCCACCATTCTCCTCCACACCCCACCCTCTGCTCATGCTAATCTGAGGCACTTTTCCTGCACCAGTTTTGCTCAGAGCACCAGCTCCTGTCTGGTATGAACCCATGCTGCCCCAAGACAGTAGTTCTGTCCATTTCAGTGCGTGAAGCCCTGTCTGGCACAGAGTATGAACTCACATGACATCAACTTGAAAAAGTAACTGATTACAAATTACTGTACACGTCACTTAGAAATGTGGAGGAAATGAGGAAGAAACAGGTAAAGATGAGAGAGCTGGTAGGTGCTAGAAAACTTGCTTTTAGCTTCTAAGCCTTCCAGCAGAAGGTGATGTTACATATTTTTTGCATGAAATATTGAAAATTAGAACATTTTTAATATAAATATTTTTCATAACAGTCATATGAAATGAATCAAATTCTGACACCTTTAATTGCAACTTGACTGACTTTAAACTGGCTTGTACTATGCTTCAGAATTGGACCAGGTAAGCTCCCCAGGATGGGGTGGGGTGGGGTGCTGGAAGAGGGGTGGCCCTCACCTCTCCCAGCTGCAAGCATGCTCTTCCCCCTGCTTTCACGCTTGATGCCAAGTTCCTTGCCATATTCGTCCCCATACCAGACCAGCAGCTCACAGCCAGGCCTGACCACCTGGCAGATTCTATAGAAGATCTGCCCGTGATACTGAAAGGCCACCAAGTTCTGCTCCTCATAGTGTCGGGCACAGTTCACATACCTGTGGTCGAGGCCGGGAAAGGGAAACAAACCACAGGTGATGAGTCCCCTCCACTGCCAGACCATGGCCAGCTCCTTGCCTTTAGGCTCTGAGGCCACCATAGCTCCTACCGCCCCTCATGGGGACCATCTTTTCACACCTTTGAACATGGCGTGTGAATTCCTATGTCCAGATCCTGTTTCCGGTCCTCGTCCTGGCTGGAATGCTTTTCTCTCCTTAACTAATTAGCCATTGTACAGAGCCCAGTTCCAGACTTGTGTCCACCTGGACCCTCTGTAAGACTGGTGACCTCCAGCTCCTCTATACTCTGAATTAAGTTCTCTTTCATTCCACAGGACTTGGTGCTCTTAGGCTAGCATGCACCCCTCAGCACTCACCTCAACCTGCTTTTTCTCCCAAGGCTTTTCTCCAATCTCCCCAGGTGTATCCAGGGTCCTATTTGCTTGCCCACTCCCTCCCATGGAAACTTGGAGACTGTTCTGACATAGCTTGAGACACACAACAGTAAAAGTTTATTCACTTTCTGCATGTCCTGATGAAAGGAGAGGCCCTCAGAGAAGGAGCATGCTCACAGCCATCCTGCCCCACATTCCTTCCCAGGCCTCAGGGCCCACTTCTCACTGGAACCGAGTCTAGGGAGGTTGTTGCCCACGTGGACTCAAAGTCTCCCATGTTAGGTTATCCTGGTGCTGTGCAGTTATTCAAAAATAGAAAAATTAAGGAAGCTATCCCTAAAATCAACTGGTTCATGCCTGTCTTCAGTATTTTCTCCAAAAGGACATGGGTTGTGTGATCTGCTTCAATAATGAAGTTCACTGTCTAACCTGGGACATAAGGTGCTAGGTAAGTGTCAACTAAGTGAGTTAAAGTGTCCCTGGTGAATCTAGACTCCACAAGTTGTT
Organism: Muntiacus reevesi; assembly: GCF_963930625.1. Taxonomy (NCBI): domain Eukaryota; kingdom Metazoa; phylum Chordata; class Mammalia; order Artiodactyla; family Cervidae; genus Muntiacus; species Muntiacus reevesi. The sequence goes on from NW_027078014.1 coordinate 1,923,743, forward strand.
TTCAAGCACCTCAGTTTTGTTGAGCATATAGACATATTTTGAGGGCACATGCTATATTATTCTTTCTTTCTTTCTTTCTAATGTATTTTGAAATGAAAGAGCATGATATGGAGGGAAAAGAGAAAAGAAGATGTGAAAGCTATTGAAGGAGACGGGTTCAGACGGAAGGGAATGTGGGCTTGAAGGAGGAGCGATGTCTAGAAACTGCAGACTCACTGCACTCACCTCATCCAGTTGGCCAAAGACGTGTCCTTTCCATCCACATACTCATAGTTGTTTCTTCCTTTGGTGATCTGAGTGTCAGAAAAGAGATACAAGCTTTCATCTCTCTTTTATTTATTTATTTATTGATTTATTTGATGGAAGTAATAGAAGAGCTATTTCCCTCTGCTGTCATTCTGTTCCTCAGCCTGCATGGATTCAGCTGCCAGTCATACCACATGGTAAGCTCCTTAATCATAATTTTAAGTCTGAGTCTATTGGCCCATTGAAGGAAAGGGCTCCACAAGGGAGGAGTCACTTCTGTATGCCTGTACCACTGTCTCCCACTTCTCCTCTGATCTTTAGATAGAAGTCCTGTGTTCATGTAGTCCAGTAGTCATGTATGGATGTGAGAGTTGGACTACACAGAAAGCTGAGTGCCAAAGAATTGATGCTGTTGAACTGTGCTGTTGGAGAAGACTCTTGAGAATCCATTGGACTGCAAGGAGATCCAACCAGTCCATCCTAAAGGAGATCAGTCCTGGGTGTTCATTGGAAAGACTGATGTTGCAGCTGAAACTCCAATATTTTGACCACCTGATGCGAAGAGCTGACTCTTTTAGAAAGACCCTGATGCTGGGAAAGATTGAGGGCAGGAGGAGAAGAGACAACAGAGGATGAGATTGTTGGATTGCATCACCGACTCAATGGACATGGGTTTGGGTAGACTCCGGCAGTTGGTGATGGACAGGGAGGCCTGGCGTGCTGTGGTTCATGGGGTCGCAGAGTCAGACATGACTAGCAACTAAACTGAACTGAATCTGTGTTCATGCCCAGTGCACACAGTACACAGGGCTGACTGTGTCACTGCCGACCATGTCATCACCATCCACGTCCTTGCATGTAGATATGAAGTACCCCCCACCACACACAATCAATTAGTGGCCAGAGGACAGGGAAAGAGGGTTATTTCTCACCATCCAGGAATATCCACTGTGGGCGGCCTCTTCATTATCTGTGATCTGGCCTTCGTAGGGACCAAAGTGCAGGCCCAGAGGCAGACTGGATGCCTCATCCCATACTCCAAGCCCAGCCTCAGGGATGCCTGACAGTCTGATACTTAACCCAGGGGGCAAAGTAAGGGCTGAGCGGTTGGCATGCCCCTTTTCCACTGCAGAATCTTTTACAAAGGTTGGGGGGCCGTGGGCAGCATAGCTGTCAATGAAGAAGTCCTCACATTCCTGACAATCTGGAGATAAGAGCAACAGGGATGAGGGGAGGTATAGTGATGTTGGTGGTCGTAAAGACCTTCAGAAAGAATGGGGGCACTCACGGAATTTGGTCTCGATCCTGTACCCCAAGTCATAGAAGAAGGGGATGATTGGGGAACCAAATGGTGAAGTAAGTTTATTGGATCAAGGCCTCATAACCCCTTTTACATGAGTGGGCCAGCGGGGTCACACACAGAGGTAGTCATCATCCTCAGGCTCGCTGACCTCTTGGTACACATGGTCCTTTCTTTCCCGTAGACTGTACCTCTTCACTCCAGTCTCATTTTTTCTGAGTTCTAAGATGGAGAACAGAAGCTAAGCAAGGCTGGTGTGGTATGGAGAGTTAGTCACGGTTTTATCAGAAACTGTGAGATCTCATACTTGTCCATTTATACACTTTGTCAAAACCTTTTTTTTCCATTTACTTTTCAAACTTTTACTTTTGTATTTTTTTGTTTGATGCTACATTATTTATTTATTGGCCACACTGCATGACTTGTGGGACCTTTGTTCCCTGATGAGGAATGGAACCCACATCTCCTGCAGTGGAATCATGGAGTCTTAACCACTTAACCACCAGGAAATCCCTTTTCTATACTTTCTTTGTTCTGTCTTTAAATACTGGTTCAGGAGCCTGAGGCTACACAGGTGCCCAGTTCAGTGTTAGCTTCCTGTACTTCTTGTTAGTAGCATTTAATTCCCAAACTTCTTACTTAGGAAACAGCTCACTGGCACATCTACTCAGAAAATAAATGGTAAGGGCACATGACACATGAGGCATTGAGAAGAGGTCTGGGCATAAACACTAACAAAGCATGGTACCTATTATCACAGCTGGATTTATTTAACCACTTGTATGTGTCAGCATTTTTGCATTTAATGTAATGCTTTCAAACACTGTATGAGTTATGTATCCTTATCTTCACTTTACAGATGGACAATCAGGACCTCAGAAAATGTATAAGATTTTCCTCAGGCCCCACTGCTAACAATGTCTCAGATCAATCCACCTTAAATCCATGCCTACCCAAAGTCCACACCACACACCTAGGCTATACTTGTTACTGTTTCTACAGGGATTAGAGGAACTAATTAGAGCAACTTCCCAAATTTTCTCTTACTGACTTTTTGTCTGGAGTGCTGTCCAGGGGTCCTTGTTTCTCGGAGAGTGTACACTGGTTTCTGAGCCCACTTGGAGCCACTTTTCTTCAACAATTTTACCACTCCCGGTAATTTCTTCAAACTGGACACTTTACTTAATGGTCCCCGGGACATTCCCTTCCGTGTGAGTAAAAGACAACATGTATTTCTTTAGTTCTTTAGGACTGTATGAAGTGTTTTCACATGCATGACATTAGTTAATACTTTGACAATTCTTGGAAATACCTGCTGGAGGGGAGGTCTGAACACTGGAGTGTAAAACAAGGACCTAAGTGGGTAATGAATCAAAACTAGAATTTATATCTTAAGGTTCTTCCCCTTCAACATTTTGTGTAAAAGTAAGAGCAAGGCAGGGAGCATAGCTGGAGGTCAGGGAAAGAAGAGGGTAAGGGCTCATAGAGAAATCCTGGGTTTTTTCTATTAATTAGTGGATCTTTGATGGTCAAAGAAGTATGAAAAATTACAGAGGGGACAAAAGACATCTGGAAAGTAAGGTAACAAAGCAGTGAGATTGAGAAGCGAAAAGACAATCGGCAGAAGCACATTTAGACAATAAAGAAAATGAGCTGAATGTTCCAGGTTGCCATGTCTTAGAAACAATGTTTGAATTAAAGTAGCTGGCCTCATCAATCCTGCTTGAAGAAGGCTGTACACGAGCTGGTTCTCCTCAGTTTCCTGATCCATAAATAGGTATACATTCTGATTCTCAATGTTACAGTGGACATGAAATTTAATAACTTTCAACAAATCATTGTGTGCTATTTAATAGAGTATGAATGAGCGTACACCCTTGCCATCAATATATCCCCTCAACTGCCTCTATAATTGAAGTCTAGCTCACAAATACTATCTTCAGCATTCCTTGACCTTCTTATTCCTAGAAGAATGTTTAAATGTGGAGTCAGTCATTCACAAAACATTCACGGGGCCCTCAGGGGTTTTGAGCTGAGCCTCGACTTCTGAGAATTAATGGGTATGGGCTAGACTCTCAAAGCTCACAACACAGGGGCAAGCTAAACAAATGATTCCAAATGAAAGAGTTGCCCAATCAAAGCTCAGAGGAATGCCTTGTTACTTCCTCCTACAAGAATGAGTGTTTGAAATCATGTCCAGATGATGAGTTTCTACTCAAAATCAGGTAACCTATGAGAAATCCCTCAGTTATTTTCTTATTTATTGTTTTTGAGTCATAAATCTGAGGTTTGTTATGTCTGCGAGTTGCTTCCTCTTATTGGAGTGGGAGGCTCTGAGATAGGGATCATGTCTGTCACCTTCTTCATCTTGGACCATCTACTCTACAAACTGCCCAACATATCCTTAAGTTTCTTCATCTTGGACCGTATACTCTACAAACTGCCCAACATGTCCTAAGACTTCCCTTAGTCAGATGTCTTAGCATATCCCTCACTCAGTTCAGTCGTTCAGTCGTGTCTGACTCTTTGCAATCCCCATGAACCACAGCACACCAGGCCTCCCTGTCCATCACCAACTGCCAGAGTCCACCCTCAGTAGCACAGAACAAAAAAACTGAGGTTGAAAACATCTTTCAGATGAATTATATAAAGATGTATGAATAAACTTTATTAAGCTATGAAAGTTTTAACCAGATTATAAGTGTTTTAGAGAAGGTCCTCTGGACTAGATTGCACTACCAATGATACATAATCAAACATATTTTTTTTTACCTCAGTTTCTTGATCTATAATGGTGATAGCTATGTACCTACTTATAGGTACTGTAGGATTGTTTTAAGGTTTCAGTAAGTTTATTCACATAAAATGCTTAAAGTCTGAAATATTGTGAAAATAATGTAACAAATAGAACAGCCTACTGTTGTTGCTATTCTTACTAACTATAAAGATGGTGATGATATCAGACATTGTGCAAAAGATTCAGCACAGGAAGGCAGTAGTCTCCAGGATCTCTGTTTTCTGCTATTCTCACCTGTGATTGAATCCATGAGAAGGATTTTTTTGTCAACAGGATTTGGGAAATACTCACTTTCTGGCGTTTATTGTGCCACACTCTGAAGGCCATCCTAGAAGATTTACCTAGAAAATGGTGAGAAACAGTGTTTTGGTTGGTAAATGTTTCCAATCTCTGGGCATTCTAATTAAGGACACAGAATTCTGAGCCAGAGAGTGACAAGGACAAGGATTTAGCAAAGGAGAAATGGAAACTGATTTCTGTATCATCAACTCCTATGCTTCCACTGGGAGCATTACAAAATTTTCTTAAAATTAAAAAAAAAAGAAACTCCATTTGTGCTTCATCTGGGGTCCATAAAGTATCTAATAAATTTACTAGCCTTTCATGACAAATATATTCCACAAAGCAGAAATAGAAGGTAGTGACTGCAGTATAAAAAAGTCATACGAAATGTCAATCTCTAACATCACAGTAATCAGTGAAAATCTGAAAACTTCTAAGATCAAGGAAAAGAAGGCAAGGATGCCCATTCTCAACGCTTCTATTCAACATAATAATTAAAGGAAACCAAGGACTTCCATTTGGAAAGAAAGAAGTAAAACTATGTCTGTTCACAGAGGACATGATTTTACATGCAGAAAATCTTTAAGATTCCACAGACAAAAAAAAAAAAAAAACCTGCACAGAAAGTTGCACAGTACAAAATCAATATTCAAATACCTTTCCATGCATGAACAATGAATATTCCAGAAAGGATAATAAAAAAAACAATCCTATTTATTTTTTAAAGTTGTAGTCAAGAGCGAAGTGTCAATTTTTAAAAAATTATTTTTATATATTTATTTGTGCCAGGTCTTTGTTGTGGCATGTGGGATCTTGTTCCCTGACATGGAATTGACCCCAAGTTCTCCACATTGGGAGTGTGGAGTCTTAGCAAGTGGACCACCAGAGAAGTTCCAATACTCTTATTTATAATAGGATCAAAGAGAGTACAATAATTGGGAGTAAACATAAGGAGATGAAAGACACATACATTGAAAACTATAAAGTAGGGGGCGGTCTTAGATGGCAGAGAAATAGGATGTGGAGACCACTTTCTCCACCACAAATTCATCGAAAGAACATTTGAACGCCAAGCAAATTCAACAGAACAACTTTTGATTGCTGGCAGAGCACATCAGGCACCCAGAAAGGCAGCCCATTGTCTTCGAAAGGAGATAGGACAAAATATAAAAGATAAAAGAGAGACAAAAGAGATAGGGAAGGAGATCCATTCCATGAAGGCAGTCTTAAAAAAGAGACAAGTTGGGGGGAGGAGCTAAGATGGCGGAGGAATAGGACGGGGAACCACTTTCTCCCCCACAAATTCATCAAAAGATCACTTGAACGCTGAGCAAACGCCACAAAACAATTTCTAATCACCAGCAGAGGGCATCAGGCACCCAGAAAAGCAGTCCATCGTCTTTAAAAGGATGTAGGACAAAATATAAAAGATAAAAAGAGAGACAAAAACCACTACAGTATTGTAAAGTAATTAGCCTCCAATTAATAAAAATAAATGAAAAAAATAAATAAATTTAAAAAATTTAAAAAAATTTACTTGCAAAAAAAAAAAAAAAAAAGATAAAAAGAGAGACAAAAGAGTTAGGGATGGAGATCTCTCCCGGGAAGGGAGTCTTAATAGAAGAAGTTTCCAAACACCAAGAAACCCTCTCACTGGTAGGTCTGGGGGAAGTTTTCGAATCTCAGAGGGCAACCTAACCGGGAGGAAAAATAAATAAAACCCACAGATTACATGCCTAAAAGCAACTCCCAGCAGAAAAGTACCCCAGGTGCTCACATCTGCCACCAGCAAGTGGGGGCTGAATGGAGAGGAGGAGGCAGCATTGCTTAGGGTAAGGACCAGGCCTGAAAACCCTGAAGGCAATCGGAGGGAGTTAATGTGAGATAGCAACTTAAACTGTGGGATAGCAAGAGAGAGAGAACTAACCTGCAAAGAGCCCTAAACTAAGGCACTACCCGCCAGTTCCCAGAGCAAATGACAGAGCAAATACCAGAGAAGTGCTAGACAGCTGAGGACCGGCCCATCCCCCACTGGAGGCAGGAGGCAGTGGGGAGGGGAAAGGTGCAAACTTGGCCCCAGAGACGGCATCCCCTACCAAACTGCAAACAGGCCTCCAGTCTCTAACCAAAGACTTCCTGAGATTCTGGATGGTTGACACCTGAAAGGAGAGTCACAGTCAGAAATCAGCTCCCCAGAAGAGACACAACATACACCGGACCAGCGCACCGGAAACTGAGGCTGTGAACACAGAGGGGATAAGGCGCACTGCACCTGGAGAGAGGGTGTTCATCAAGCTGCTGGTTGCCTGAGCTGCTCTGGCCGGGGAAGGCACAAAACGCAGACCCAACCGAGCCTGTGCCTTTGTGGAATACCTGAAAACCTGAACCTGAGCGGCTTAGACCTGGGAAGTGCACACAACTCAGGGCCCGCTCATGTAGAGCAGCCTGGAGCCTGAGCAGTGTAGACGGGAAAAGCACACACGCTGTGAGTGGGGGCAAACCCAGTGTGGCCGAAACACTGCGAGTGCTCCCCACACTCGCCAGAGATATTTGTTTACACTGCCCCTCCCTCCCCACAGCGCGACTGAACAAGCAAAACTAAACAAGAGACCACCTCCACCCCCTTGTGTCAGGGCGTAAATTAGACACTGTAGAGACCTGCAAACAGAAGCCAAGTAAACAAAGGGAACCACTTTAGAAGTGACAGGTGCAACAGATTAAAATCCCTGTAGTTAACAACGACTGCACTGGAAGGAGCCTATAGATATTGAGAAGTATAAGCTAGAAAAAGGAACTATCTGAAACTGAACGGAACACACACTGCCCACAACAGCTCCAGAGAAATTCCTAGATATTTTTACTAATACTATTTTTTTAATAAAAAATTTTTTTTCTCTTTTCTTTTTTTAAAGTCTTCTATTATTCCTCTATTACTCCTTAATTTTCATTTTATGACCCACTATAACCTTGAAAAAAAAAGGGACCCTATTTTTAAATCGAACTTCATATATTTTTCTTAAATTTTTTTGAATATTGTATTTTTAAGAGTCTAACCTCTACTCTAGAATTTTAATCTTTGTTTTTCAGTATTTGATATCAGTTTTGGACATCTAAGAATCCAAACTTCAGGACCCATTTGTACTCAGGAGTGTGATTACTGGCTTGACTACTCACTCCCCCTTTTGACTCTCTTTTTCTCCCCCAGATTACCTCTATTTCCTGCCTCCCCCTTTTCTTCTCTATCCAAGTCTGTGAATCTCTGTGGCTGTTCTGGGCTGTGGAGAACTCTTAAGGAACAGAGTACTGCCAAGATCTGTCTGTCTCCTCTTGAATCCCCCTTTTTCTCCTCCTGCTCACCTCTATCTCCTTCCTCCCTCTCCTCTTCTTCATGTAACTCTGTGAACCTCTCTCAGTGTCCCTCACTGTGGAGAATCTTTTCACCATTAACCGAGAAGTTTTATTATCAATACTGTATGCATGGAGAAGTCTTGAGGCTTCTGGAAGAATAAGACTGAAATCCAGAGACAAGAAGCTTAAGCCCAAAACCTAAGAACACCAGAGAACTCCTGACTACAGGGAATATTAATAAGAGATCATGCAAAAACATCCATACCTACACTGAAACCAACACCACCCAAGAGTCAATAAGTTCCAGAGTAAGATATACCAAACAAATTCTCCAGCAATGCAGGAACATAGCCCTGAGCGTCAATATACAGGATGACCAAAGTCACACCAAACCCATAGACCCATCTCAAAACTCACAACACTGGACACTCCATTGCACTCCAGAGAGAAGAAATCCAGCTCCACCCACCAGAACACCGAGGCAAGTTTCCCTAACCAGGAAATCTCGAAAAGCCAATCGTCCAACCCCACCCACTGGGAGAAACCTCCACAATAAAAAGGAACCACAGACTACCAGAATAGAGAAAGGCCATCCCAAACACAGTAATCTAAATAAGATGAAAAGGCAGAGAAATACCCAGCAGGTAAAGGTAAAATGCCCACAAAGCCAAACAAAAGAGGAGGAGATAGGGAATCTACCTGAAAAAGAATTTGGAATAATGATAATAAAAAGGATCCAGAATCTTGACAACAAAATAGAGTTACAGATAAATAACCTGGAGACAAGGATTGAGAAGATGCAAGAAATGTTTAACAAGGACCTAGAAGAAATAAAAAAGAGCCAATTAAAAATGAATAATGCAATAAATGAGATCAAAAACACTCTGGAGGGAACCAACAGTAGAATAATGGAGGCAGAAAATAGGATAAGTGAGGGAGAAGATAAAATGGTGGAAATAAATGAAGCAGAGAGGAAAAAAGAAAAAAGAATCAAAAGAAATGAGGACAACCTCAGGGACCTCTGGGAAAACAAGAAATGCCCAACATTTCAATCATAGGAGTCCCAGAAGAAGAAGACAAAAAGAAAGGCCATGAGAAAATAATAGCTGAAAACTTCCCTAAATGGGGAAGGAAATAGTCACACAAGTTCAAGAAACCCAGAGAGTCCCAAACAGGATAAACCCAAGGCAAAACTCCCCAAGACACATATTAATCTAATTAACAAAGATCAAACACAAAGAACAAATATTAAAAGCAGCAAGGGAGAAACAACAAATAACACACAAGGGGATTCCCATAAGGACAACAGCTGATCTTTCAATAGAAACTCTTCAGACCAGAAGCAAATGGCAGGACATACTTAAAGTAATGAAAGAGAATAATGTACAACCCAGATTACTGTACCCAGCAAGAATCTCATTCAGATATGAAGGAGAATTCAAAAGCTTTACAGACAAGCAAAAGCTGAGAGAATTCAGCACCACAAAACCAGTTCTTCAACAAATGCTAAAGGATCTTCCCGAGACAAGAAACACACAAAGGTTGTATGAATGCGAACCCACAACAACAAAGCAAATGGAAACGGGACCGTTCTTATCAATAATTACCTTAAATGTAAATGGAGTGAATGCCCCAACCAAAAGACAAAGACTGGCTGAATGGATACAAAAGCAAGACCCCTATATATGCTGTCTACAAGAGACCCACCTCAAAACAAGGGACACATACATGCTGAAAGTGAACAGCTGGAAAAAAATATTTCAGGCAAACGGAGACCAAAAGAAAGCAGGAGTTGCAATACTCATAGCATATAAAATAGACTTTAAAATAAAGGCTGTGAAAAGAGACAAAGAAGGACACTATATAATGATCATAGGAACAATCCAAGAAGATATAACAATTATAAATATATATGCACCCAACATAAGAGCACTGCAATATGTAAGGCAAATGCAAATAAATATGAAAGGGGAAATTAACAATAACACAATAATAGTGGGAGACTTTAATACCCCACTCACACCTATGGATATATCAACTAACCATAAAATTAACAAGGAAACACAAACTTTAAATGACACAATGGACAAGGTAGACCTAATTGATATCTATACGACATTTCACCCAAAGCAATCAATTTCACCTTTTTCTCAAGTGCACACGGAACCCTCTCCAGAATAGATCACATCCTGGGCCATAAATCTGTTTTGGAAAATTTTAAAAAATTTGAAATCATTCCAGTCATCTTTTCTGACCACAATGCAGTAAGATTAGAACTCAATTACAGGGAAAATAACTATTAAAAATTCCAACACATGGAGGCTGACCAACACGCTGCTGAATAACCAACAAATCATAGAAGAAATCAAAACAGAAATCAAAATATGCATAGAAACGAATGAAAAGGAAAACACAACAACCCCAAATCTATGGGACACTGTAAAAGCAGTGTTAAGGGGAAGGTTCATAGCAATACAGGCTTACCTCAAGAAACAAGAAAAAAAGTCAACTAAATAACCTAACTTTACAACTAAAGCAACTAGAGAAGGAAGAAATGAATAACCCAGGGTTAGTAGAAGGAACGAAATCTTAAAAATTAAGGCAGAAATAAATGCAAAAGAAACAAAAGAGACCATAGCAAAAATCAACAAACCTAAAAGTCGGTTTTTTGAAAAGGTAAATAAAATTGACAAACCATTAGTTAGACTCATTAAGAAAAAAAAGGAGAAGCGCCAAGTCAACAAAATTAGAAATGAAAATGGAGATATCACAACAGAAAACACTGAAATACAAAGGATCATAAGAGACTACTACCAGCAGCTATATGCTAATAAAATGAACAACTTGGAAGAAATGAACAAATTCTTAGAAAAGTATAACATTCCAAAACTAAACCAGGAAGAAATAGAAGATCTTAACAGACCCATCACAAGCATGGAAATCGAAACTCTAATTAGAAATCTTCCAGCAAACAAAAGCCCAGGACTAGATGGCTTCACAGCTGAATTCTACCAAAAATTGAGAGAATAGCTAACACCTATATTATTCAAACTCTTTCAGAAAATTGTAGAAGAATGTAAACTTCCAAACTCATTCTATGAGGCCACCATTACCCTAATACCAAAACAGGACAAAGATGCCACAAAAAAAGAAAACTACAGGCCAATATCATTGATGAACATAGATGCAAAAATCCTTAACAAAATTCTAGCAAACAAAATCCAACAACATATTAAAAATATCATACATCATGACCAAGTGGACTTTATCCCAGGAATGCAAGGATTCTTTAATATCTGCAGATCAATCAATGTAATATACCACATTAACAAATTGAAAGATAAAAACTATATGATTATCTCAATAGATGCAGAAAAAGCCTTTGACAAAATTCAACATCCATTTATGATAAAAACTCTCCAGAAAGCAGGAAAAGAAGGAACATACTTCAACATAATAAAAGCTATATATGACAAACCCACAGCAAACATTATCCTCAATGGTGAAAAATTGAAAGCATTTCCCCTAAAGTCAAGAACGAGACAAGGGTGCCCACTCTCACAACTACTATTCAACCTAGTTTTGGAAGTCTTGGCCACAGCAATCAGAGCAGAAAAATAAATAAAAGAATCCAGATTGGAAAGGAAGAAGTAGAAGTATCACTGTTTGCAGATGACATGATCCTCTACATAGAAAAGCCTAAAGACTCTACCAGAAAATTACTAGAGCTAATCAATGAATATAGTAAATTGGCAGGATATAAAATTAACACAAAGAAATCCCTTGCATTCCTACACACTAAAAATGAGAAAAGAGAAAGAGAAATTAAGGAAACAGTGCCATTCACCATTGCAACAAAAAGAATAAAATGCTTAGGAGTATATCTACCTAAAGAAACAAAAGACCTATACATAGAAAACTATAAATCACTGATGAAAGAAATCAAAGAAGACACAAATAGATGAAGAAATATACAGTGTTCATGGATTGGAAGAATCAATATTGTGAAAATGACCATACTACCCAAGGTAAACTATAGATTCAATGCAACCCCAATCAAGCTACAAATGGTATTCTTCACAGAGTTAGAATAAATAATTTCACAATTTGTATGGAAATACAAAAAAGTCGAATAGCCAAAGCAATCATGAGAAAGAAGAATGGAACCAGAGCAATCAGCCTGCCTGACTTCAAGCTCTACTACAAAGCCACAGTCATCAAGACAGTATGGTACTGGCACAAAGACAGAAATATAGATCAATGGAACTAAATACAAAGCCCTAAGATACATCCACATACCTATGGACACCTTATCTTCAACAAAGGATGCAAGAATATATAATGGAAAAAAGACAACCTCTTTAACAAGTGGTGCTAGGAAAACTGGTCAACCACTTGTAAAAGAATGAAACTAGAGCACTTTCTAACACCATACACAAAAATAAACTCAAAATGAATTAAAGATCTAAACATAAGACAGGAAACTATTAAACTCCTAGAGGAGAACATAAGCAAGACACTCTCCGACGTAAATCACAGAAGGATCCTCTATGATCCACCTCCCAGTATATTAGAAATAAAAGCAAAAATAAACAAATGGGACCTAGTTAAACTTAAAAGCTTTTGCACAACAAAGGAAACTATAAGCAAGGTGGAAAGGCAGCCTTCAGAATAGAAGAAAATAATAGCAAATGAAGCAACAGACAAAGGATTAATCTCAAAAATATACAAGCAACTCCTGGAGCTCAATTCCAGATAAATAAATGACCCAATCAAAAAATAGGCCAACGTTCTAAACAGACATTTCTCCAAAGAAGACATCCAGGTAGCTAACAAACACATGAAAAGATGCTCAACATCACTCATTATCAGAGAAATGCAAATCAAAACCACAGTGTGGTACCATTACACACCAGTAAAATGGCTGCTATCCAACAGTCTACAAGCAGTAAATGTTTTAGAGGGTGTGGAGAAAAGAGAACCCTCTTACACTGATGGTGGGAATGCAAACTAGTAGTACTACTAAGGAGAACAGTGTGGAGATTCCTTATAAAACTTGAAATAGAACTGCCATATGACCCAGCAATCCCACTTCTGGGCATACACACTGAGGAAACCAAAACTGAAAGAGAAACTTATACCACAATGTTCATCGCAGCACTGTTTATAATAGCCAGGACATAGAAGCAACCTAGATGCCCATCAGCAGACCAATGGATAAGAAAGCCATGGTACATATACACAGTGGATATTACTCAGCCATTAAAAACAATACATTTGAATCAGCTCTAATGAGATGGACAAAACTGGAGCCCATTATACAGAGTGAAGTAAGCCAAAAAGATAAACACTAATACAGTATACTAACACATATATATGGAATTTAGAAAGTTCTTTATTACTCCTTTAATTTTCATTTTTATAACCTACTGTTACATTGCAATAAAAAAGAGACTCTATTTTTAAAGCAAATTTCATAAACATATATATATATATATTTATAATTTCATGATTGATTTTGTTTTGTATTTTTAATATTGTATTTTTGAGAGCCTAAACTCTATTGTAGATTTTTAATCTTTGCTTTCTGGTATTGTTATAAATTTTTTACCTTTAAGAATATAATCTTCAGCACCCATTTTCTACTTAGGGGTATGATTACTGACTTGATTGCTCTCTCCCCTTTTGACTCTCCCTTTTCTCCCCCAGGTCACCTCTATCTCCTCCCTCCTCCTTCTCTGCTTAACTCTGTCAATCTCTCTGGGTGTTCTTGACTGTGGAGAATACTTAGTGAACTGATTACCGGCTATATTGGTCTCTCCCATTTTGACTCCCTCTCTTCTTCTCCTGCATACCTCTGTTTCGCGCCTCTGTCTTCTCCTCTGTGTAACTCTGTGAACGTCTCTGGGTGTTCCAGACTATGGAGAGTGCTTACAGAATTGATTACTAGCTAGACAGCTCTCTTCCCTTTTGATTCCCCTCTTCTCCCCCTGGTCACCTCTATCTCCCTCCTCCCTGTTCTCTTCTCCATGTAACTCTGTGAATCTCTCTGGATGTCCATCATTGTGGAGAATTTCTTCACCATCAACCTAAATGTTTTATCATCTGTGCTGTATGGATGGAGAAGTCTTCAGGCTACTGTAAAAATAAGACTCAAAGCCAGATTCATGTCAATGTATGACAAAACCCGCTGCAATGTGGTGAAGTAATTAGCCTCCAACTAATAAAAATAAATGAAAAAATGAAAAATAAAAATAAAAAAAGACTGAAAGCCAGAGGCAGGAGGCTTAAATCTGAATCTTGAGAACACCAGAAATCTCCTGACTTTGGGGAACATTAACCGACAAGAGCTTTTCCAAAAGCCTCCATACCTACATGGAGACCAAACCCCACCCAAGAACCAACAAGTTCCAGAGGAAGACAAACCACACACATTCTCAAGGAATGCAGGAATACAGCCATGAGCATTAAAATACAGGCTGCCCAAGTCACACCAAGCCCATACACACCCCAAAACTCACCACTGAACACTTCATTGCACTCCAGAGAGAAGAGTTCCAGCTCCACCCACCAGAACACAGACCCAAGCTTCCCTAACAAGGAAACCTTGACAAGCCACTCGTCCAACCCACCAACAGGGCGGAATCTCCACAATAAAGTGAAAACACAAGCTTCCAGCCTACAGAAAGGCCACCCCAAACACAGCAATCTAAACAAAAGGAAAAGGCAGAGGAATATTCAGCAGGTAAAGCAACATGATAAATGCCCCCCAAACCAAACAAAAGAGGAGGAGATAGGGAGTCTACCTGAAAAAGAATTCAGAATAATGATAGTAAAGATAATCCAAAGTCTTGAAAATAAAATGGAGTTACAGAAAAATAGACTAGAGACAAGGATTGAGAAGATGCAAGAAGTGTTTAGCAAAGTCCTAGAAGAAATAAAAAAGTGTCAACCAGTAAGGAATAATGAAATAACTGAAATCAAAAGTACTCTGGAGGGAACCAACATTAGAATAACTGAGGCATAAGATAGGATAAGCGAGGTGGAAGATAGAATGGTGGAAATAAATGAAACGGAGAGCAGAAAAGAAAAAAGAATTAAAAGAAAAGAGGACACTCTCAGAGACCTCTAGGACAACATTAAATGCCCCAACATTAGAATCATAGGAGTCTCAGAAGAAGAAGACAAAAAGAATGGGCATGAGAAGATACTTGAGAACATAATAGTTGAAAACTTCCCCAAAATGGGGAAGGAAATAGTCACTCAACTCCAAGAAACCCAGAGAGTCGCAAACAGGATAAAGCCAAGGCAAAACCCCCCAAGACACATATTAATCAAATTAATGAAGATCAAACACAAATAGCAAATATTAAAAGCAGCAAGGGAAGAGCAAAAATTAAGACACAAGGGGATTCTCATAAGGATAACAGCTGATCTTTCCAGAGAAATTTTGCAAGCCAGAGAGGAATGACAGGACATACTTAAAGTGATCAAAGAGAAAAACCTACAACCCAGATTACTATATCCAGCGAGGATATCATTCAAATATGAAGGAGAAATCAAAAGCTTTACAGACAAGCAAAAGCTGAGAGAATTCAGCACCACCAAACCAGCTCTTCAACAAATGCTAAAGGATCTTCTCTAGACAGGAAACACGGAAAAGATGTATAAACTCAAACCTAAAGCAGCAAAGTAATTGGTAACGGGGCCATGCTTGTCAATAATTACCTTAAATGTAAACAGGTTGAATGCCCCAACCAAAAGACAAAGACTGGCTGATTGGATGCAAAAATAAGACCCCTATATATACTGTCTACAAGAAATCCACCTGAAAACAAGGGACACATACAGAGTGAAAGTGAAGGGCTGGAAAAAGCTATTTCATGCAAATGGAGACCAAAAGAAAGCAGGAGGAGCAATACTCATATCAGATAAAATAGACTTTAAAATAAAGGCTATGAAAAGAGACAAAGAAGGACACTACATAATGATCAAAGGATCGATCCAAGAAGAAGATATAACAATTATAAATATATATGCACCCAACATAGGAGCACTGCAATATGTAAGGAAAATGCTAACAAGTATGAAAGAGGAAATTAACAGTAACACGATGATAGTGGAAGACTCTAATACCCCTCTCATTCCTATAGATAGATCAAGCACACAGAAAATTAGCAAGGAAACACAAACTTTAAATGATACAATGGAACAGTTAGACTTGATTGATATCTACAGGACATTTCACCCCAAAACAATGAATTTCACCTTTTTTTCAATTGCACATGGAACGTTCTCCAGGATAGAACACAACCTGAGCCATAAATCTAGCCTTAGAAAATTCAAAAAAATGGAAATCATTTCAAGCAACCTTTCTGATCACAATGTGGTAAGAGAAGATGTCAACTATTAAAAATACAAACATATTGAGGTTAAAAAACATGCTTCTGAATAACCAACTAATCACAGAAGAAATCAAAATATAAATCAAAATATGCATGGAAACAAATGAAAATAAAAACATGACAACCCAAAACCTATGGGATTATGTAAAAGCAATGCTAAGGGGAAGGTTCATAGCAATACAAGCTTACTTTGAGAAACGAGAAAAATCAAGCAAAGAACCTAGATTTACACCCAAAGCAACTAGAAAAAGAAGAAATGAAGAATCCCAGCGTTAGTAGAAGGAAAGAAATCATACAAATTAGGGCAGAAATAAATGAAAAAGAAACAAAGAGATGATAGCAAAAATCAACAAAACTAAAAGCTGGTTCCTTGAGAACATACATAAAATAGACCACACATTAGCCAGACTCATCAAGAAAAAAGGGAGAAGAATCAAATAAACAAATCTAGAAATGAAAATGGATAAATCACAGCAGACAACACAGAAATACAAAATATCATAAGAGACTAATATCGGCAACTATATGACAATAAAGTGGACAATGTGGAAGAAATGGACAAATTCTTAAAAAAGTATAATGCTCCAAAAGTGAACCAGGAAGAAACAAATCCACCACAGGCATGGAAATTGAAACTGTAATCAAAAATCTTCCAACAAACAAAAGCCCAGAACCAGATGGCTTCAGAGATGAATTCTACCAAAAAGTGAGAGAAGAGCTACTACCGATCCTACTCAAATTCTTCCGGAATATTGTAAAGGAAGGTATACTGCCAAACTCATTCTATGAGGCCACCATCACCCTAATACCAAACCAGACAAAGATGCAACAAAAAAAAAAAAAAAAGAAAAGAAAACTGCAGGCCAATATCACTGATGACTATAGATGCAAAAATACTCAATAAAATTCTACCAAACAGAATCCAACATCATATTATAAAGATCATACATCATGATCAAGTGGGATACAAGTATTCTTCAATATTTTCAGATCAATCAATGTTACACACCACATTAACAAATTGAAAGATAAAACATATGATTATCTCAAAAGACGCAGAGAAAGTCTTCAAAAAAATTTCAACATCGATTGATAATATAAACCCTTCAGAAAGCAGGCATAGAAGGAACATACCTCAACCTAATAAAAGCTATGTATGATAAACCCACAGAAAACATTATCCTCAATGGTGAAAACTTGAAAGTGTTTCCCCTAAAGTCAGGAACAAGGCAAGAGTGTCCACTCTCACCACTACTACTCAACATAGTTTTGGAAGTTTTAGCCACAGAAATCAAAGAAGATAAAGAAATAAAAAGGAATCCAGATTGGAAAAGAAGAAGTAAAACTCTCACTGTGTGCAGATGACATGATCCTCTACATAGAAAACCCTAAAGACATCACCAGTAAATTACTAAAACAAATCAGTGAACATGGCAAAGTTGTAGGATATAAAATTAACACAGAGAAATTCCTTGCATTCCTATACACTAACAATGAGAAAACAGAAAAAGAAATTAAGGAAATAATCCCATTCAACATTGCAAAGAAAATATTAAATACTTAGGAATAAATCTACCTAATGAAACAAAAGACCTATATATAGAAAACTGTAAAACACTGATGAAAGAAATCAAAGATGACACAAATAGATGGAGAAATATACCATGTTTATGGAGTGGAAGAATTAATATAGTGAAAATGAGTATACCTCCCAAAGCAATCTGTAGATTCAACACAATCCCTATCTAGCTACCAATGGAATTTTTCAGAAAACTAGAAAAAAATAATTTCCCAATTTGTATGGAAATACAAAAAAACCTCGAATAGCCAAAGCAATCTTGAGAAAGAAGAATGGAACTGGAGGAGTCAACCTACCTGACTTCAGACTACACTACGAAGTTACCGTCATTGAGACAGTATGCTCCTGGCACAAATACAGAAAAAGAGATCAATGGGACAAAATAGAAAGCCCAGAGATAAATTCAAACACCTATGGACAACTTTTCTTTGACACAGGAGGCAAGAATATACAATGGAGAAAAGAGAATATCCTTAACAAGTCGTGCTGGAAAAACTGGTCAACCACTTCTAAAAGAATTCATATCAATGTATGACAAAACCCACTGAAAAAAAATAATTAAATAAAATTTTTTTAAAAAATAAATAAAAATTTTTAAAAAAGAATGAAACTATGGAGAACAGTATGGAGATTCCTTAAAAACCTGGAAATAGAACTGCCATATGACCCAGCAATCCCACTTCTGGGCATACACACTGAGGAAACCAGATCTGAAAGAGACACGTGCACCCCAATGTTCATCACAACACTGTTTATAATAGCCAGGATGTGGAAGCAACCTAGATGTCCATCAGCAGACAAATGGATAAGGAAGCTGTCGTACATATACACCATGGAATATTACTCAGCCATTAAAAAGAATTCATTTGAATCAGTTCTAATGAGATGGATTAAACTGGAGCCCATTATACAGAGTGAAGTAAACCAGAAAGGTAAAGACCGATACAGTATACTAACGCATATATATGGAATTTAAAAAGATGATAACGATAACACTATATGCAAAACAGAAAAAGAGACACAGATGTACAGAACAGAATTTTGGACTCTGTGGGAGAAGGCGAGGGTGGGATGTTTAGAGAGAACAGCATCCAAACATGTATATTATCAAGGGAGAATTAGATCACCAGCCCAGGCTGGATGCATGAGACAAGTGATCAGGGCTGGCACACTGGGAAGACCCAGAGGGATCAGGTGGAGAGGGAGGTGGGAGCGGGGATCTGGATGGGGAATACATGTAAATCCATGGCTGATTCATGTCAATGTATGGCAAAAACCACTACAATATTGTAAAGCAATTAGCCCCCAACTAATAAAAATAAATGGGAAAAAATAAATTAATTAATTTTAAAAAAGAATGAAACTAGAACACTTTCTAACACCATACACCAAAATAAACTCAAAATGGATTAAAGATCTAAATATAATGTCAGAAACTATAAAACTCCTAGAGGAAAACATAGGTAAATCATTCTCTGACATAAATCACAGCAGTATCCTCTATGATCTACCTCTCAGAGTAATGGAAATAAAAGCAAAAATAAACAAATGGGACCTAATTAAACTTAAAATCTTTGCACAAAGAATGAAACTATAAGCAAGGTGAAAAGACAGCCTTCAGAATGGGAGAAAATAATAGCAAATGAAGCAACTGACAAAGAATTAATCTGAAAAAATACACAAGCAATTCCAGGTCAATTCCAGAAAAACAAGCAACCCAATCAAACAATGGGCCAAAGAACTAAACAGACATTTCTCCAAAGAAGACATACAGATGGCTAATGATCACATGAAAAGATGCTCAACATCACTCATTATCAGAGAAATGCAAATCAAAACCACAGTGATGTACCATCTCACGCCAGTCAGAATGGTTGCTACCCAAAAGTGTACAAACAATAAGTGCTGGAGAGGTTGGGGAGAAAAGGAAACCCTCTTACACTGTTGGTGTGAATTCAAATTAGGACAGCCCCTATGGAGAACAGTGTGGAGATTCCTTAAAAAACTGGAAACAGAACTGCCATATGACCCAGCAATCCCACTGCTGGGCATACACACTGGGGTAAATCCATCAGCCATGGATTTACATGTATTCCCCATCCAGATGTATTTCCATCAGAATGGAAAGAGACCCGTGTACCCCAATGTTCATTGCAGTACTGTTTACAATAGCTAGGACATGAAAGCAACATATGTGCCCATCATCAGATGAATAGATAAGAAAGCTGTGGTACATATAGACAATGGAATATTACTCAGCTATTAAAAAGAACACATTTGAATCAGTTCTAATGAGGTGGATGATACTGAAGCCTATTACACAGAGTGAAGTAAGGCAGAAAGAAAAACACCAATACAGTATATTAACAAGTATATATAGAATTTAGAAAGATGGTAATGGTGGTCCTATATGGGAGACAGACAGCAGAAGAGACACAGATATAAAGAACAGACTTTTGGACTCTGTGGGAGAAGGCAAGGGTGGGATGATTTGAGAGAATAGTATTGAAACATGTATATTACCATATGTGAAATAGATTGCCAGTGCAGGTTCAATGCATGAGACAGGGTGCTCAGGGTCAGTGCCCTAGGACAATCCTGAGTAATAGGGTGGGGAGGGAAGTGGGAAGAGAGCTCAGGATGGGGGACACATGTACACTCTTTGCTGATTCATGTGAAAGTATGGCAAAAACCATTACAATATTATAAAGCGATTAGTCTCCAAATAAAATAAATTAATTAATTTTAAAAATATATACAAGCAACTCATACAAGTCAATAACCACAGAAACAAATGACCCAATCAAAAAGTGGGGGAAAGACCTAAACAGACATTTCTCCAAAGAAGACATACAGATGGCTAACAAACACATGAAAAGATGCATGACATCACTCATTATACAAATGAAAGAAATAAAATAAAGTGAGAGAAATGCAAATAAAAACAACAATGAGATATCACCTCATACTGGTCAGAATGGCCATCATCATTATGTTCACAATGAATGCTGGAGACAGTGTGGAGGAAAGGGAACCCCCTTGCACTCTTGGTGGGGATGTAAATTGATAGAGCCACAATGGAAGACAGTATGGAGATTCCTTAAAAAACTAGGAATAAAACCACCATATGACCGACCATTCCCACTCCTAGGCATATATCCTAAGGAAACCAAAATTCAAAAAGACACATGTACCCCACTGTTCATTGCAGCACTATTACAATACCTAGAACATGGAAGCCACCTAGGTGTCCATCGACAGATGAATGGATAAAGAAGCTGTGGTACATATATACAACAGGATATTATTCAGCCATAAAAATAAATGCGTCTGAGTCAGTTCTCATGAGGAGGATGAACCTAGAGTCTATCATACAGAGTGAAGTAAGAAAGAGAAAAACAAATATCATATACTAATGCATATACATGGAATCTGGAAAGATGGTACTGATGAAATTATTTGCAGGGCAGCAATGGACACACAGACATAGACAACAGACTTATGGACATGGGGGGGAGGGGATCGGGAGGAAGGAGAGGGTGGGATGTATGGAGAGAGTAACATGGAAACTTCCATTAACATATGTAAAATATATAGCCAGTGGGAATTTGTTGTATGGATCAGAGAACTCAAACTGGGTCTCTGTAACAACCTAGAGGAGTGTGATGGGCAGGGAGGTGGGAGGGGGCATATGTTTACCTATGGATGATTCATATTGGTGTTCAGCAGACACCAAAACAACTCTGTAAAACAATTATCTTTCAATTAAATAAAAAAGAATCGGCCGGCAAAGCAGGAGATGCAGGCAGTTCGATTCTTGGGTCGGGAAGATTCCCTGGAGGAGAGTATGGCAACCCACTCCAGTAGTCTTGCCTGGAGAACCCCATGGG
Source organism: Muntiacus reevesi (assembly GCF_963930625.1). Lineage (NCBI taxonomy): Eukaryota > Metazoa > Chordata > Mammalia > Artiodactyla > Cervidae > Muntiacus > Muntiacus reevesi. The sequence goes on from NW_027078014.1 coordinate 1,945,590, forward strand.
GAGAGGAACCTGGCGGGCTACAGTCCATGGGGTCGCAAAAAGTCAGAGACGACTGAAGCGACTTAGCGTACGCCAGATTTGTGCATACCTTTCGGTGTGGTAACCCTGAGCTGCCGGCTTCCCCAATGGCTTAGCAGGTAAAGAATCTGCTGGAGATGCAGTCAGATGTGGGTTGGAGCCCTGGTTCAGGAAGATCCCCTGGAGGAGGAAGCAACCAACACACGTCAGTGTTCTTGCCTGAAGAATCCCATGGACAGAGGAGCCTGGTGGGTTACAGTCCATGTGGTCACAAGGGTCTGACATGAGAAGTCGCTCTCCTGTCGCAGCAGCAACCCTTAGCTCCGCCCATGCCCTTTTCTGGACCGGCAGGTGGGGGTCCCGCCCGCCCCTGCCAAGTTTTCCTTCGGTGGAAGAAATCACTGGAAAAGGGTGGAAAGCAGTTTGGCCACTAGGTTGGTAGTACTAGATGGTGAAGTCAAGAGACTAGGAGAATGGATGAACTGTAAACATTTTCATGAATGTGAGATTTTTACAGAAAGCAGTTGTAGTTTTGCCATCCTCCCCTAGAGAACAGAACAATTGAAAGGAAAGGATCAGGATTTCCTAGAGCAAGCACCCCTGGGGCTCTGCTTTTGCACCCAGCGCTGAACTGAGCCCTTGGGATGTGCAAATGGAGAGCACGACTGGCAACTGTCACACCGCAGTTCCTGTCCAATGCAGAAGAGAAGAGCCCTGCCAAAGAGAGCCACGGTGACTGCTGGGCTTATGGCTGGGTCTGGTGTGCCAGGGGCAGGTAAACTTCCAGCAAATCCGAGGCTGGACTCTGTCCAGCTCTGCAGTGCAAGGTGCCCCTAGTTGAACTCCAACTCTGTCCGCCCAGATGCAGCAGGGCCAGGAGCGTGCTTGGGGTGGGGCGAGGTGAGGGCTCCCCCTGTTGAGGCGGGGCTGTGGGTGCCATGCTGCTGTGGTGCAGCTGCAAGTGGACCGTGTGCAGCTGTGCGGGGGCGGGGAACGGTTGTACGGGGAAGGTGGCAGGGTCTATCACTCTACAACCTCTTCCCACCACCAGCTCCCAGACCGTGTGCACCGCAGCAGCAGCAAGAGCAGCAGCAGCGACAGATGCATGGTGGTTGTGTTGCTCGGGCACTCTGACCTGGAGGCATCTCCAACAGGTACTGGTCAGGGCCTGGGACCCAGAGCACAACCCAAACTGCATGGAATTCCCCACAATGACCCTTGCCATCTTTCTTGGCATCCCAGGGGCTGGTGGCTACATGTTTCCCCTGGAAGTGGGATCCCACTATATCAGGACTCGAGTGCATGAAGACCGTGCCATTTATTAGGCCTGGCGTGCACCAGTACCATGCCATTTCCAAACATTGTGACCAGCCTCACTTTCACACTTAACCCTGCTCACAGCCATTGTGGTCAGGACTGGTAGCTCTGAGCCTTACCCTGGAGGGGAAGTGGCTTCAGCCCTTCCTCTCGTGGCCCCTACCAACTTCCACTGACCAGACATATTCTCGCTCTGGAATGAGGGTTGTTTGAGGTAGACAGTGTGTGAAGGGGTGGATGGATTTAGGAAGGTGGGCCTAGGTGAGAGTGGGGGCCACAGGGAAATGAAGGCGGAGGCTTGGGGACAGTAGTTAGATTTGAGTGAGGTCAGGGCTTAGGACATGCATTCTGCTTGGGACGAGGTGGCACATGGCTTGAGTGGGGGCGGGGATCCAGGTAGGTAGAGGCAAGGCGTCCTTAGGGATGTGACTTGAGTGGGGGGTTGGGTCACGGGAAGGGGTGGGACTTCGTGGGTGCAGGGATTGAACTTCCATCAGGGTGGGACTTGGCGTCAGGGACTGAGCTCAGTTGGGGGTGGGGCCTCGTGGAGGCGGGACTTGGACGGGGTGGGGCTTGGTGGGGATGTGGGTCAAACATGCCTGGAGGCTCGGCGTCAGGGGTGGGGCTTAAGGCGTCCATTGCGCTTCAGTGGAGGTGGGACTTGGCAGCCCAAGCAAGGTTTAAGAGCGAGTAACGGAGTGTGAGTTGCTCAGTCACGACGACTCTTTGTGACTCCGCGGACTATACAGTCCATGGAATTCTCCAGGCCAGATACTGGAGTGAGTAGCCTTTCCCTTCTCCAGGGGATCTTCCCAACCCAGGGATGGAATCTAGGTCTCCCGCATTGCAGGCAGATTAAGGTTTAAAGTTGGGATTCCTTGGTGGCTCAGACGGTAAAGGGTCTGTGTGCAGTGCAGGAGACCCGGGCTCGATCCCTGGATTGGGAAGATTCCCTGGAGAAGGAAATGACAACCCACTCCAGTACTCTTGTGTAGAAATTTCCATGGATGCAAGGCACCTGGTGGACTACAGTCCATGAGGTCGCAAAGAGTCAGATACAACTGAGCGATTTCACTTTCTTTCTTTCACTTTAAGCTTTAAGAGAGGGGGTGGAATTGAGGACAGAGTAATAATAATTGAGGGCTTCCTCATGACTTAGCCAGTAAAGAATCTGCAAGAGATGCAGGCAGATGTGGGTTCAATCCCTGGGTCGAGAAGACCCCCTGAAAGAGTAAAGGGCAATCCACTCCAGGATCCTTGCCTGAAAAATCCCATAGGCAGAGGAGCCTGGTGGCTATGGTCCATGGCGTCGCAAGAGTCGGACAAGACTAAGCATGCACACTGCAGCAATAATCTTAACTTCACTAGTGCTGAATACCAGTTGAGCAGTTTCACATACCCCTGTAGCAGAGTGCTTGTGAACACTTCTGTAGAATCAGAATTGGCACAGCCTGAGCAGGGGCTTGTGAAGCAGAACCTCGGCCTTGCCTGGAACAGATCCAATGAAGCAGTGTCCACTCCCTCAGCACCAGGAACTGCCTGTGCCCAGCACTGGAGGTCAGGTCTGATGCTGCCTTTGGGTGGAATTTTAGTATCTGCACTGCCAGCACATCCCTAACCAGCATGGTGAACAGCTGTGAGGTGGGAGACGCCCTGGCAAAAAGCAGGAGGGGCAGGGTTGTCTGCCAAGGTTTACAGGGTCTGCAGGGTAGGGTCACATCTAGGGTCAGAGTCATCTGTTCCTGCAGTGTGGCACTGGAGACCCTTTTTGGGTCCCTTTTCTGCCTCTGATTCTAGCTTCCAGACAGCTGGAAAAATAGGTTCGTGTTTTCAGCTCTTGGTCCTTGCTGCCCAGCCCCCATCTTCCCTCCCCCCAACAAAAGATACTTCTTTGGTTAGAGGCCAGTGACATCACCTGTTGCTCCTTAACCTTACCTACCACATGACACCCCTCTGTGATGGAAACCCACAGTTCATGCTGTTCTCAATACCCATGGCAACACCACAGCTTGTCACACATTCTCTTCACTCACCAATTTCATTGCCTTATGCAGAGCTCCAGTCATCTTTCTCATCTGTCAGGCATTTTCTGAGGAAGGAGGGAACTGGACCTCTTCATCCTCTAATCTTTGCCCCAGAGAAGTGGGTACCAGGTGCCCTGGGACTGCACAGCCCTGAGCCAGGGCATGTGCATGTACGTGCACACACACACACACACACACACACACACAGACACACACACACACACACCACCCCTCCTGCTTGGAGGACTTTGGCGGGCCCCGCCTCCTACCTCTTGCCTTTTCACCACAGGCACCTCCAGGAAACACAGCAGAGTCCTGGGACTTTGAGGAGGAGCCCACAGCAAGTGGAGGTCAGCAGGGAGGGGATAAAGTGGGGGAAACTGGGCCTAAATAAACCCCTCCATCAAATGACTAGGGAAGTCCTGGGAAGCAGGGGCTGAATCCATGTGACCAGAAAGGGGAGGGAGATAGTTGGAGAGGTTTTGGTCGGTTTGGGAGGGTGGGCATTAATGATGTTCTCATTCCAAGTCCATTTATAGGCTGTGGAAAACGGAGATGATTCTGCCTTCGTACTTGGCATTGACCCAAAACTCCTTGTGAGCTCACACTTTGTGAGCTGATTACTGCCCTTAGTATTAGACCAGTCCATAGAAAGTGGGAGCAATGGCTGTGACTCTGTTGGAGGATTGGTGCAGAGGAATGGACCTGGACTCTAGGAAGGTCTTGCTAATCGTGGGGATCCCAGTGGAGTGTAGTGAGGCGCAAATTAAAGAGACCCTGAGGAGAGGCTTAGGGTCCCTCTGCACCTACAGGGTGCTGGGCACAATGTTCAGAAGGGAAGACCAGGCTAAGACAGTTTTCCTTGAATTGACTGACACCATCAACTATGCTACCATGCCCAGCCGGATCCTAGGAAATGGAGGTACCTGGGAAGTGGTGGTGAAGCCCCGTAGCCCAGATGAGGAATTTATCAACATACTGAAGGACTTCCTAAAAGATGAGGGCCGAAGAATGTTTGATGTGGCCAAAACCCTGGGGCACAGCACTCACTCTGAGGGCGCAGAGCTGAAGGGTGTGGCTCAAGTCAGGCAACCAGTCTTGCAGCCTCTGAAAGAAAGCCTGTGGTACCAAAAACTCAAGACATTTTCAGGAAACACTCTCCCAGGCCCAGGTGAAGAGAGCTTTGAAACCTGGCTAGAGCAGGTGACTGAGATGATGCAGCTATGGCAGGTGTCTGAGACTGAGAAGTGGTGGTATTTGCTGGAGAGCTATGTGGCCCTGCCCAGTCCATCATGCGGCTGCTGAGGGCCAGCAATGACTCCATGACAGTGGAGGAGTGCCTGGAGGCCCTGAAACAGATCTTTGGGGATAAAGAGGACCATAGAACCTCACAGTTTAAGTTAGTCCAGACCTTCCAGAAGTCTGGAGAGACTATCTCTGGCTTTTTGGTATGATTAGAGCCCCTGATTCAGAAAGCCATGCAGCATAGCCCCATGCCAGTGAGAAGTGCAGACACGATTCACCTGAAACACATCCTAGCTCGAGCCTCCATGACCACTGCCCTCCATGGCAAACTCGAGCTACTGGATCAGCAAGAGTGTGCACCCACTTTCCTGCAGTTAATGAAGCTCATTCGAGATGAAGAGGAGTATAAGGCCACCATGGCAGTGACCGAGGAGATCCAGAGTCGAGCAGAAAGGGTCTTCAGGGCATCAGAAGACAGTGTCCTGATCCCTCAGGTCATGGTGCAGGCAGGGTCATTTGCTGAGAGCAGCACTCAGATCATCCAGGAAGGAATCATCCCATTTCTGAAGTGCCGGCAGCTATCCTCTAGCTGTGACACTGGGGAGGAAGGCCACAGCCAGACACTATTTTCTAGGGCCAAGAATCAGCCTCCAGCAAAGCCCAGGCCTCAGCTGGCAGCAGAAGAATCAGGGAACGAGAGAGGGGCTGGAGCCGTAGAACCACCCCAAGGCCTAGGAAGCATAGGCTCAACATATCCAGGCACACCCTCTGCTAGCAGGCAACAGAAAACGTGCAACGGAGGGAAGAGGCGGTCCACACAAACAGAGGGGGACCTTGAGTGGGGCAGAGGGGAAGGGAATCCAGGCTCAGCCCCCTCAGCCTCTACCAATTGGAAGGTGCTCCACCAACCAAGCCAAAATCAGTTCAGGGAGGCGCGGGAGGCCCAAGCAGAAGACCATCATGTGCAGCAAAACGGGTGCCTATGCCTCAGACAGAGACCCCAACATAGCAGAGACTGAAGAAGTTGTAGTCAGGGGCTCTGGCATTGGCCCTGGCTTCTGGCCACCTGCAAATGCCCGCCCTGTGGGCTCTGAGCTACTGATGCTGATGGGCTCCCAGGCCACTTGGGGCCTAGAGGAGCCTCTCTGGAGGCCATCTCTGCCACAAGGAGCCAGCTCTGACAAGGAAGAGCTGTGGGGCACACGGAAGATGCTCCGGCGGGGAGACCGCAGGATCCAGCCTGTCCTCAGGATCATCTACACTGCCCTAGGGAGTCCCCAGGAAGGCAGCACCCTGGAGCCTTTCCGCGATTGAAGGCAGAGGACCCAGAGGCCCATGGCATCCAGCACCAGCGTACAGGCAGTCTTCCCCCAACCCAGCCCCTGCAGCCTGGAAGGACTATAGGGACAAGGAAAGCAAAAACTGTGAAGAGATGATAAGGCCCTGGGTACCTGGTGGGCCAGTACCCCACAACTGGCTTTGCTGTGAGTGGGTGTGTGTGGTATAAACTTTTGTTCCAAAGGAGGGAAAGGAGAAGGAGGAGGAAGAGGAGGAGGGATATGTGAGAAGAAGAGGAGGTGCACGGAGGAGAGGGAGGAAGAGGAGGAGGAGAATTCTTTGGCGGGACAGAGGGTTGTTTCTTTCTGCTTAGGTTTGAGTTTGGTCACTGGAGACCTGGGACTTGCCTGGAGAAGTAGCACTCACCAGCTGCCAATGCCAAGGTCATCCCCAATGCTTGCCAACTGGAAATAGCCCTGAGTGGCCAGCCCTAGCCTAGGTGAGGGATGCCTGCAAACAGCTGCTGCCCACACTGACCTGAGAGATGTTAAGGGCCATGTCATGGTGCCTGGGCCTCCCCCACCCCTCCAGAGGGGACCCCTATTCAGCATTCCCTGGGGCAGACTGCTCCCTGTCCTGGGAAGTCCAGATGTGCCCCCTGTAGGCCTCCTAGTGACCCAGGTCTCTAGGAAACCCTCCCTGTCCCAGCCCCTCTCCCCTTCCCATCAACACACACCTCCAAGCCATCATCCATTTCCCCCACACCCCTCACAGAATCCTGAGGCGCCCATGAACCTGGGCCAGGTGTCCCCACCTACCTGTTCAGCCAACCCTGGGCCCTGCCAAGTGTCCTGAGCTTCAGCACCAGCCAAGGCTCTACCTGCTGTGGTCCCGTGTCCTCAGCTGTGTGTGCTTTCCTGGTGGAGATTCAGGCCCAGTTCTGCTTGCTCTCCTGGAGATGTGAGTGTGCTCTTCCCTGAGCAGTTCTACCAACCGTGGGGCAGAGACACCCCTGTCCACTTCCAGGAACTGGTGGGAAGGAGGGGATGGACGAGGACTTGACTGGCACCCACCCAAGGACCTCAGGAAGGAATATCTGCATTGGGGCTTCCCAGCGGGGCTTCGGGAGGCCCCCCAGGACCTGTGCTCTGCTGGGCCACCCCATGCTTCCTCGGGACTCCGTGTCCTGTGCTTGGTACAGCGTGCCCTGGTGTGTGACAGTCCTGTGCCCATCATAGGGCACAGGGCCCGAGCAGGAGGGGCTGCCATGGGGGGATCGGGCATTGCCAGAACCCACCGTCCTGGCAAGACACCACACATGAGGCCCTTGGGAAGGGAGAGTGTGGGGGGAGGGAAGGCACCTCGTTAGGGACCCTGGGAGGAGGGGGGCCAGGACTGTGATCTCCAGTGTATGTTAGAAGTTCTTCTCTGTGTTGTCATTCCCTCTCTTCAACGGTTTCAGTCAGTGTTGGTGGGTGTGAAGTCACATAGAGTGGATGTGATGTCAGACATAGTGGCTGTGTTTTCATAAACAGAGTGGATATGATGTCATAAACATAGTGAGTGTGATATCATATGTAGAGTATATGATGTCATACATATAGTGGGTGTGATGCCATACATGCAGTGGGTGTGGTGACACAGATACAGTGGATGTAATGTCAGATGTAGTGGTTGTGTTGTCATAAACACAGTGGGTGTGATGTTATACATAGTGGATATGATGTCATAAACATAGTGGGTGTGAATTCATAGAGATAGTGACTATGATTCACATGTACAGTGGATGTGATGTCATATATAGTGGGTGTGATGTCATGGCTACAGTGAGTGTGATGTCATAAATACAGTGGTGTAATGCCATAAAGAGTGGAGGTAATGTCACATATAGTGCATATGATGTCATACATATAGTGAGTGTGATGCCATACATACAATGGGTGTGATATCATTGACACGGTGGATGTGATGACACAGATTCAGTGGATGTGATGTCAGATATAGTGGTTGTGTTGTCATTAACACAGTGGGTGTGATGTCATATATAGTGGATATAATTGCTTTTCGATAAAACTTCCTGAAAGTTTGAGCTGAGTATCATCTCTGCTCTGGACAGTGGAGGGGAGGGATGACGGGGGTAGCAGGAGTGACAGTGGCCTTATACCCTGAATTGGTGCTGCCGTGTGGTCCCAGCAGTGTCCAAGATGGTCTGTGTGGCACCCTGGGCTGTATGGAGCTGGGAGACAGAGACTTGAGGGCAGGGACTGTGGCTGGTTTGGGTCCCTAGGAACCTCAGGGAGCCCCCAGGAATAAATGGATTGGATGTGTGGGGAGAGCAGGGTCAGCAGGTAGGACACCAGGTTGTAGGATCCCTGGCTACTCTGTGTGGGCTCCAGGCACCCAGATGGTTCAGAGATCATGTGTGCCATCCCAAGGACCAGCCAGCCACAGAAAGGTCCTGGTGTGAGGTCATGGCCACTGTCAGGATTGTGGTGCAGGATTTCAGGACTGGGGTGTTTGCCCACCTTCCTGAGATCAGTCTACCCCTGCTGGCCAATGGTGGCTAGCCCGGGTCCATGCACCCGGGGGTGATGGGGGCGGTGGTGTGATGTCTGAGGAAAGGAGGTTGGGCCAGCAAGAGTTCTACAGCCCCCCTTTCCCCAGAGGCCGGTAATGGCTGGCAGCGCTGTCCTCTACCTTGAGTCCAGGGCAGGGTGACCTGCTGAGAGGCACAGGCACCCCTCTCCCTGTCCCACTACCCCACACTAGTCCTGTGTTCTGGGAGCAGGCAGGAGGCAGGGTGCAGGGCTGTGAGTAGGAGGCTGCAGACAGGGGCCCGATGATGGCCCTTTCCTGTCCAGTCGCTGATTCTGGGTCCCCCAGAGACTTTGGTGAGCAGTGCATTCGCCAGGGTGGAAGCCACTACTGATCTGGGGGACACATTCTGAAACGTGAGGACATCCTGCATGCGCCTGCATATGCATGCCCCATGAAGTTGCACGTTTATATCTGGTGCCTGTGCGCCTGCCCTCGCCACGATTTCCTGCAGCCGCGAGATTGACTCATGGTGCTTATAGGGAAATGCGACCTTCCAGGCTTCGAAATGGCTAACCTGGACACAAGAAGCCTTGGCGGCGGTTCCCGTGACGGCCGCCAGATGGCACGTGAGGATCACAGTTGCTCCTGGCCGCCCATCTTGGGCGCCCTGGGCTCTCACTGCCCATCCCCCAATGGCCTGGAGGATCTGGGTAGTCCCACGAGCCTGGAGCTGACGCAGGTCTCCTGAACCCAAGTGCACCATCACCACAGTGCAGCCAGAGGCGGGAGAGAGGAAGGGAGCTGGGTGCCCACAAAGATCCAAAGGGACTGTTTGGTGAACTGCCCTGGTGGTCTCTGGATGCTGGACGCTGGTCTTCAGAGCTGGCCTTGGCCAGCACCCATGGACACGAGGGGCGGGCGACTCGAACCTTCAACCCCGAGGGTCCCTGGGCGGACCTGCTTGCTCCTGGCACTGGGGCTCTATTGGGAGGGAGTGTCGTTATGAAGAGGTGGAGGAGGGAGATAGACCGGTTGGGTAGTTCAATCTGCAGAGTGGTGGAGCCTTTCCTTTTTCAGTGGTAGAAAATGAGTGGAAGAGAACTGAGAGGACTGCCCTGGTTATCGAGTTGTAGAGCTAGGCTTTTAAGCCTGCGACCTCTGTGACTGTCATCACAATATATACTGCTTCCAGTTTGTGTGTAGTTAGACTTCTAAGGCCATGCTGAGCCTGGTGGACATGGCACTTAGGCTGGCAGTTCAGTCATGAGGGAGGGGTGCCTCTATTATGTCATAGATACAGTTGCTGTAAGGTCATATACATTGTAAATGATGTCACATATAATGGACATGATGTCATAAATATAGTGGAAGTGATGTCATGTATAGTGCATATGATGTCATACATACGCTGAGGATGATGTCATACATAGAGTGGTTGTGATGTCATCAATACAATGGGTGTGATCACACAGATATAGTGACTCTTGTGTCACATGTATAGTGGTTGTGGTGTCATATACAATGGGTGTGGTGTCATATATTGTGGGTATGATGTCATAAACACAGTGGGTGTGATGTCATGAATACTGTGGTTTGATGTCATAAAGAGTGGAAGTGATGTCATTTCTAGTGCATATGATGTCATACATATGCCAAGTTTGATTCCATACATAGAGTGGGTGTGATGTCATCAATACAGTGTGTGTGAGATGACACAACTACAGTGACTGTGATGTCCCATGTATAGTGGATGTGATGTCAAATACAGTGGATGTGATGTCATACATACTGGGTGTGATGTCATGGATGCAGCTTATGTGATGTCATAAATACAGTGGAGTGCTGTAATAAAGAGTGGATATGATGTCATATGTAGTGCATATGATGTCATAGATATAGTTGGTATAATGTTATACATACAGTGGGTGTGATTGCACAGATACTGTGGATGTGATGTCAGATATAGTGTGTTTGATGTCAGATATAGTGATTGTGTTGTCATAAACACAGTGTGTGTGATGTCATATAGATGTCATGAATACAGTAGATGTGATGCTATATACTCAGTTGTGTTATGTCATAAAGAGTCGATGTGATGTAATATATAGTGCATATGATGTCATACATATAAGTGGGTGTGATGTCATACATACAATGGGTATGATATCGTCGAATCATGTGGGTTTGATGACACAGATACAGTGGATGTGATGTCAGATATAGTGATTGTGTTGTCGTAAACACAGTGCGTGTGATGTCATATATAGTGAATATGATGTCATTAACATAGTGGGTGTGATGTCATAGGTACAGTGCCTGTGATGTCACATGTATAGTGGATGTGATGTCATATACAGTGGATGTGATGTCATATATATTGGGTGTGATGTCATGAATACAGTGCATGTGATGTCATAAATACAGTGGTGTGATGTCATAAAGAGTGGATGTGATGTCATATATACTGCATATGATGTCATACACATGTGAGCCCCAGATATTCAGTGACTTGTTTAGGCCACCCAGGTTTCAGGAGACTTTATGTTCATGTAAACCAAAGCCCACACATTTCTAATGCAGTGGCTGCCTGGTTGACTGAGCGAAAGCTTTCAAATGCAGAGAGGTGTAGTGGGGCTCATGGCTTGGAAACAGTCAACTTGTGTCTGTTTAAGAGACTCCAGGCTTCTTGAGGGCAGAATATGAGTGCAGGGTGGGGCCTGTTATTAAGGTCCTCTTTCCAGCATCCCGTACCTCACATTTGGGACAGTTGCTGATGGAAGTCACTTTGTTGCTGGAGGGCCAATGAGTGTGCCTGTTGCTTTTGGAGGCTCCAAGCCCTGCCACCTCAAGCCCTCCCTAAATACATCCCCTGGCGGCAATGCTGACTGACGCCTCAAATGCTCTCCCTACCCAGCCATTGGCCCTGCACAAAGACCCCAAGGCCTTTGTCCTTCATCTTCCTGAGCTCTCCTGGGGCAATGGGAAGCCCACAGTGACCTTAGCACAGGGGGCCTGGGACACCCAGGGATTGTGCAGCCCGGAAGCTCTGTCCAGGGCTCCAAGGTGGCCACTGGAGTGCGCTCCACAGCACACAGGCAGCACCCCCAGACTTTGAGAAAGTGGACAGGTGACCCGACCCCAGAATTACCACAGGCACCCTGGGCAGGGGCTGGATCTCTTCCTCAGCAGGCAGTGGGGGCTGAAAGTGAAGGTGAGACACAGGTCTTGGCAGGATGCTGGTGAGAAGGGGCTTGGGGCTCCTGGGTACAGGGTGGGGGGGGTACTGTGGGGGTAGGGCACCTACCTGTGGGTGGTGGGGGAAGGAGAGGGCAGCTCCAGCCCCAGAAGGTCAGGTGCTGGTGGGAGGGGGAGGGGTTCCCAACTAGGCTGGTGGGCGTGGGAGGGGTGTCCAGTTTTCTGGGATCAACATAGCATCAGGGACGCTCAACATTCAGTGCTGGGAAAGGGAGGCTGGGAGGGCTCCTGGCTGGGGCATCCTGGAGGAGAGGGCTCTCAGCTGCCGGGTTGCAGATTATGGTGACAGGGGCTCCAGTACTATGGTGGGGTCAGGAGTGTCAGCCTAGGCAAAAGGGGGTCTTCTCATCGCAGAGGTAAGGAATGCAAGGGGAGCACTCTAAGCCGCTTTAGTGAGGGGTGGGAGGTGAGGAGCATGAACTGGCTAAAGAGGAGCTCCAGGCTGCCAGTTTGTTTCCAGGGCGGTGGGGTGGGCTGTCTGGGGCCAATTCCCCCCTTGCCGTCTGTATTCACAGGCCATAGTGTGCAAACTGCAAGTCTTTGCTCCTCTGTCACATTGTGTGCCCTCCCCCCAGGTCCAGGCCATGACACTGGGAAAACTGTTGCAGGTGGATGGGAGTGAATGCTGAGCACTCTGCTCCTTCTGGGCATCCCAGACAACTGCGAGGACCAGGAATTCAAGGAGGCCGTGCAGGCTGCCTTGGGGCCTCTGGGTAGGTACTGAGTGCTGGGCAAAGTCTTCAGAAAGGAGCTGGGGTGAAAGATTGCTTTGGTCGAGTTTGCTGGTTTTTAAACCGAAGCTTGAGCCCCTGAAAAATACCAGGCAAGAGGGAGCCCTGGGATGTTGTCTGCCTGCCCCAGGACCCTGATGCTTAGTCACAGGATAGGCCCAATTTCTCTGCATAGCCCCAGAAATGAGCAGTGGCTTAGAGGTCAAGTGATACAGGAGCCCCAGGTGAGGAAGAAGGTGCACATGAAGTAAAAGCTGAAGAGGAAGGAGCTGCAGGTGAGGCAGGAGGTACAGATGAGGCAGGAGGTAGAGGTGAGGCAGGATGAACAGAGCCCCTGGGAGCCCCGCCACTGCCTGGATGGGTGGGGCTTCCCCGGTGGTCCCAGGAAGTCCTGGCTGGGAACCAGAGGGTCTCACCCAGGCAGGAGACCATGAGGCTGAGGAGTCTCCCAAGGAGGGGCTCAAGCCCATCCCAGAGGAGCCAGGAAATGAGGAAGGGGCTGTGGAGATGAGCCCCCCAAGGTTCTCCTCTGGTCAATAGGCTCAGCAGATCTCATGCCCCCAGCCTAGAAGCAGGGAAAGGCCAGGTCAGGCAGCCTCCTGTCCCCACATTAGGGGCCATGTCATGGAGTCTGAGCCTCCCCACCCCACCCCCTTGAGAGGGGACCCCCTTCAGAATCCCCTGGGACGGGCTGCTCCCTGTCCTGGAAAGTCCAGATGTGTCCCTGTAGGCCCCCTAATGACCCAGGTCTCAAGGAACACCTCCCTGCCCGAGTCCCCTCTCCCCTCCCCGTCAGCACACACCCCCGAGCAGTCATCCACTCTCTCCGAACCCCCCAGAGAGCCCTGATGTGCCTGTGAAGCTGGGCTGAATGTCCCCACCTACCCGGTCAGCCACCCCTGGGCCCTGCTACGTGTCCTGAGCTTCAGCACCAGCCAAGGCCTTGCCCCATGTGGTCCCGTGTCCTCAGCTCAGTGTGTGCTTCCCTGTTGCAGATTCAGTCCCAGTTCTGCTTGGTCTCCTGGAGATGTTCGTGTGTTCTTCTCTGAGCAGTTCCCCCAACCATGGCACAGAGACACCCTAGCCCACTCGCAGGAACTGCTGGGAATGAGGGGACGGACGAGGGCTTGGCCAGCACCCACCCCGGGACCTCAGGAAGGAAGATCTGCATCAGAGCTTCCCAGTGGGACTTTGGGAGGCCACCCAGGACCTGTGCTCTGCTGGGCCACCCCGTGCTTCCTCAGGACTTGAAGTCCTTGGCCTGGTGCAGTGTGCCCTGCTGTATGACTGTCCTGTGCCCACCATAGGCCATGTGGGCCCAAGTGGGAAGGGCTGCCCTGGGGGGGTCGGGCATTGCCTGCTACCACGATCCTGGCAAGACACCACCCACAAGGCTCTCAGGAAGGGAGAGTGTGGGGGGATGGAGGGCACCTCATTAGGGACCCCAGGAGGAGGGGGGCTTGGACCGTGATCTCCAGTGGCCCTTAGAAGTTCTCTGTGTTGTCGTTCCCTGCCTTCAATGGTTTGAGTCAGTGCAGCTCTTCAATAAATTTTCCTGAAAGTTTCAGTTGAGTCTCATTTCTGCTCTGGACACTTGAGGGGAGGGCTGCCGGGGGTGGCAGTGCAGTGGTCTGGTACCCCAAATCGGCACTGTGGTGCAGTCCCAGCAGGGTTCAAGACGGTCTGTGTGGCCCCCTGGACTGGATGGAGCTGGGCAGCAGGGACTTGTGGGCAGGGACTGTGGCTGGTTGGGTCCCCAGAAACCTTGGGGAGCCCCCAGGAATAAGTGGGTGAGATGTGGGGAGAGTGCAGGGTCAGAAGGTAGGATGCCATGCTCTAAGATCCCTGACAGCTCTGTGGGGGCCACTCCCTCCCAGCCTTTCCCTGGTTGGGGGAGAATTTGAAAAGAGAAACGCGCACTTTCCCCCCATTGGCTCTTCTTCTTCCTTTGTCTGTTCAGTGGGAGCACCCCCTCCTTACCCAATGACCCACCCTCCCCCTCACCCCCATACCCACTGGTTCCTTCACCTAGAGCCAGTAGGCAAGGTTCAAAAGCAAGCAATCTGGAGACACTACCCCAGGCCTGGCAAAGGACCCACACCTCCTGGCTGCTAGGGGCCCCCACAGTTGTGCACCTGACATTCCTCCCTGGTCAGGCTGTGATCCTACACCAGGAGCTGGCTCTGCTGTCAGATTTTCCCCATTTTGGGGTGTAGCCCTTCTCAAGGCCACCATCCTCCTCCACAGGCCATCCTCCTCCTTGAGCTGGAGCAGGCACTTCCTCCAGATTCTGAGCGTGCTGTCCCTGGGCTTGGTCAGGAGTCCTTCCCATGAACACTTGGCCCAATAGCACCTCGGGTGCCCTGCTTCTTCCCCAGCTACCCACCTGGGCTCAAACTCATGGCTCCCATTCTCACAGTGGAAAGCCATATCCCCCTACCCCCCAGCACCTAGTCCCCATCACAAAAATGGAAGATTAGCCCTTAAGCAGATTGCTTCCCTATGCCAGAGTATGACTGGGGCCAATTTCTCTCCACCAGAGCTGCCAGCCAGGCCAGATTACCACTGAGAACCCTATGACCCGGGGCTCTGTCCCAGGACACATTGTGCTGCTGAGGACTGGACCCTGAGCCAGATCCAGGTGTCCTAGTGCATGCCCACCTGGGCCTTGTAACAGGGTGATCCCCTTGCTGTATGCCCACCACACTGTGGTTCTGTGTGCTGCTCATCACAGTGCCTTCCTTGGCACTCCCACAAGGCAGCATGAGAGCCACGATCCCACCTGGTCAAATAAAGGATGGCAGAAACCTGGTACTAATGGCCCTGCACCACTACTTAGGTGCTGAGGATTTAGAGTCTGGGAGAAGAGTCAGCCCCACCCCCAAGAGCTTGCATCTCTGAGCACTGACTCTGCATCAGGCCATGGGCTGACCCCTTGGGCCTGCAGTCACTGTTTGAGTCCTCAGAGGAGCCCTGGGGGGAGGTGGACACTGTTAGACCATTCTGCTCCTGTTGAGGACAGTGGGTACAGGAGGATTTAAAGCTGGGTCCAAAGTGCCCCCAGCTCCTCCTCGGAGGCCCTGGAAACAAAGCCACAGGACTCGCTGGAGGCACGTGGCTAGTAGTGACAATCCAGAAATGCAGTTGAGGGCTGCGGAGCACATTGTTAGTGGTGACAAGTGGGGGTGGGGTGGGGCGTGGCTCCTGGCCTTCTGCTCCTGTCTGCTCCTGGACAAGGCCATGTTGTAACCAGCCACATGCCCCGAGCCAGTCTTGCCACTGCCTCTTCTGGGGCAGGTGTTGGGGTGTCTATCCAGCATCCCCTGGGCTCTCACCCCTCCCATCCTCAGAACCCTGTTGTGTGTCTCCTTGTGCTCTGTACTCTGTGCACATGGCCCAGATGGCTCTCAGGCAGGGTGAGCTTGTTTCATACACGACTGTCCCATCCAAGTGTCAGGACAAGTGAGGGAGTCCAGGTCCTGGAGAAAATGGAAAATGGGAAGGAAGAGAACAGCAGAGGGCTCAGCTAGAACCAAGAGGCATTCAGTTCACCTACCTGAGCCCCTGCCCCAGACAGCACACCACATGTCAGCTGGGGGCCTGTAGATATGGGCTGTGACCCCCAATTCTGACCTTGAGGGTCCCGTGCTCTCCCTAACCTGCTATCTTAGGTTGAAGCTGCCCTCAGGCCACAGGATGTTGCAACCAGTGACTGGGCTTTGTGGGGGCCCAGGGTGAGGTGGTGCAGGTGTGCCCTGCACAACAGACAGGGAAGATTCAGGCCCCCACCTACACCCCACCCATCTCGGGAGTCATGCTCCACAGTAGAGGCCAAGGAAGGGGCCAAGAACGGGCCTGGCATAGTCTTGTGTTAGAGGGGCCTGGGACGAGTGGGGATGGGGTAAGGTGAGGCTCTGCAAGAAAGCGACAGTTGAGGGGGGAGTTCCCCCTTCTGAGTTGAGCTTGACTGAGGGGATACTTCTGACCACAGCATCCTGGGGCCTGTGGGGCCCTTCCTGGGGCAGGATTGGTCCCAGGGGGAGGCCTGGGGAAAGCTCCGACTGGCAGCAGGGCATCGGGTTGAACAGGGCCAAACCACTGCCCACACATGCCCTTCAGACCCCATGCCCCTGCCAGGCTATGGGCGGCTGCCCTCAGCTGCAGCACCCGTGTGGTTTGAAACAAGTTGCTCCCGTCCCCCTCAGCTGTACTTGATGTTCCTAGAACCGTGCTTCCTTG
Organism: Muntiacus reevesi; assembly: GCF_963930625.1. NCBI lineage: Eukaryota > Metazoa > Chordata > Mammalia > Artiodactyla > Cervidae > Muntiacus > Muntiacus reevesi. The sequence goes on from NW_027078014.1 coordinate 1,962,235, forward strand.
ACCCAGAGCCAAGCACATACCCTGTCCCCGGAGGCCCTCAGCACTGTTGGGCACAGCCTCCAGGGCACTTCCCTGACCCCCACCCAAGCTTCTCGTGTGTATCTCTGATGACTCAGGACAATTCTTCCATCTCCTGGGTCTCCAAGGGATGCAACTCTAAGATGTGCACAGGGCTCAGGGGTGCAAGAGGGCAGGGTCTATTCCTAAGGTCACAGAGAAGAGAGATAGGCTCAGGGACATCCTCCAGGCAGCCCCTGTCACTCCTTGGAAGGGCCATCAGTTCTTCCCCATGTAGACCACACTCCTCCTTCTCCACTTCTTTCTCTCCACCCTATGGGACTCACCCCTTCCCCCAGGATTCCTGCTCTGCAAGCAGGACCCAGTCCTGTCCCTTCACCCACACTCTCTTCCTATTCTGTAGTCTCAGACCCAGTGACTCCCACCCATGACTCATGACTTGAGGCTGGGGTGGGGCAAGGGAAGGGAGACACTCCAGAGGGAAGGCAGAGGCCTTGAATTGTATTCCCCAGCACAACCACTAAGAAAATAACTCAAAAATATAGCAAAAGAAATGAGAAAGTTTGACATAGTACGTTAGAAATGATCTATTTAACATAAAAGAAGGCATAACGGAGGAACAGTGGAATAAAAATGACATAAGACATATAGCAGGGCTCCCCTTGTAGCTCAGCTGGTAAAAAATCCACATGCAATGTGGGAGACACTGGGTTCAATCCCTGGGTTAAAAAGATCCCCTGGAGAAGGAAAAGGCTAGTCACTCCAGTATTCTGGCCTAGAGAATTCCATGGGCTGTATAGTCCATGGAGTCACAAAGAGTCAGATAAGACTGAGCAACTTTCACTATGACATATAGAAAAGAAAGGCAGATATAATCCTGTGCTATCAGGAATTACATTAAATGTTGGTGTTCAGTTGCTATGTCATGTCCAACTTAATTGATTAAAGATTAAAGATGCTCAACATCATTTTTTTAGGGAGATAAAAATTAAAACCACAGTGAGATAGCTCTCCAGGACGTCTAGAATCAAAAAGATGGACAATAAATGTCCTGGTGAGGATGCGATGAAATTGGACCCTTCATACATAAAATGGTAGGAGCATAAAATGGTGCAGTCATTTTGGAAAACAGTCTAGTAGTTCTTCAAGAAATTAAACATAGAGTTCAGTAGGACCCAGCAATTCCACTTCTAGGTACCTACGCAAGGATACTTACAAAAATATATGTTGACACAAATATATTTCAATATATGGCAGGACATATTTAAAGTGATGAAAGAGAAAAACATACAATCCAGATTACTGTACCCATCAAGGATCTCATTCAAAAATGAAGGACACATCAAAAGCTTTACAGACAAGCAAAAGCTGAGAGAATCCAGCACCACCAAACCAGCTCTCCAACAAATGCTAAAGGATCTTTTCTAGACAGGAAACACAGAAAGAGTGTATTAGCTTGAACACAAAACAACAAAGTAAATGGCAACGGGATCATACTTATCAATAATTACCTTAAATGTAAATGGGTTGAATGCCAGAACCAAAAGACAAAGACTGGCTGAATGGATACAAAAATAAGACCCCTATATATGTTGTCCACAAAAGACCTACCTCAAAACAAGGGACACATACAGACTGAAAGTGAAGGGCTAGAAAAAGATATTTCATGCAAATAGAGACCAAAAGAAAGCAGGAGTATTAATACTCTTATCAGATAAAATAGACTTTAAAATAATGTCTGTGGAAAGAGACAAAGCAGGACACTACATAATGATCAAAAGATCAATCCAAGAAGAAGATATAACAATTATAAATATATATGCACCAAACATAGGAGTACCACAATATGTAAGGCAAATGCTAACAAGAATGAAAAGGAAAACTAAAAATAACACAATAATAGTGGGAGACATCAATACCTCACTCTCACCTATGGACAGATCAACTAAACAGAAAATTAACAAGGTGCACAAACTTTAAATGATAAAATGGACCAGTTAGACCTAATAGATATCTATAGGACATTTCACCCCAAAACAATGAATTTCACCTTTTTCTCCACTGCACATGGAACCTTCTCCAGGATACATCATATCCTGGGCCATAAATCTAGCCTTGGTAAATTCAAAAAAATTGAAACATTCCAAGCATCTTTTCTGACCATAAGGCAGTAAGATTAGATGCCAATTACAGGGGGAAAACTATTAAAAATTCCAACACATGGAGGCTGAACAACACGCTGCTGAATAACCAACAAATCACAGAAGAAATCAAAAAAGAAAAAAAAAATATGCATAGAAACAAACGAAAATGAAAACACAACAACCCAAAACCGATGGGACACTGTAAAAGCAGTGCTAAGGGGAAGGTTCATAGCAATACAGGCTTATCTCAAAAAAACAAGAAAAAAGTCAAATAAATAACCTAACTCTACACCTAAAGCAACTAGAAAAGGGAGAAATGAAGAACCCCAGCATTAGTAGAGGGAAAGTAATCTTAAAAATTAGGGCAGAAGTACATGCAAAAGAAACAAAGGAGACCATAGCAAAAATAAACAAAGCTAAAAGCTGGTTCTTTCAGAAGATAAATAAAATTGACAAACCATTAGCCAGACTCATCAAGAAAGAAAGGGAGAAGAATCATCAAGAAACAAAGGGAGAAGAATCTAATCTATAAAATTAAAAATGAAAATGGAGAAATCACAACAGACAACACAGAAATACAAAGATCATAAGAGAATACTATCAGCAACTATATGCCAATAAAATGGACAGCTTGGAAGAAACTAAATCAGGAAGAAATAGAAAATCTTAACAGACCCATCACAAGCACAGAAATTGAAACTGTAATCAGAAATCTTCCAGCAAACAAAGGCCCAGGGCCAGATGGCTTCACAGCTGAATTCGACCAAAAATTGAGAGAAGAGCTAACACTTATCTTACTCAAACTCTTCCAGAAAATTGCAGAGGAAGGTAAACTTCCAAACTCATTCTGTGAGACCACCATCACCCTAATACCAAAACAAGACAAAGATGCCACAAAATTGCCGCAGGCCAATATCACTGATGAACATAGATGCAAAAATCCTTAACAAAATTCTAGCAAACAGAATCCAACAACATATTAAAATCATCATACATCCTGACCAAGTGGGCTTTATCCCAGGGATGCAAGAATTCTTCAATACCTGAAATTCAATCAAGGTAATACACCACATTAATAAATTGAAAGATAAAAACCATATGATTATCTCAATAGATGCAGAGAAAGCCTTTGACAAAATTCAGCATCATTTATGATAAAAATCCTCCAGACGCAGGAATAGAAGAAACATACCTCAACACAATAAAAGCTATATATGACAAAATCACAGCAAACATTATCCTCAGTGGTGAAAAGCTGAAGGCGTTTCCCCTAAAGTCAGGAACAAGACAAGGGTGCCCACTATCACCAATACTATTCAACATAGTTTTGGAAGTGTTGGCCACAGAAATCAGAGCAGAAAAAAAAGGTATCCAGATAGGAAAAGAAGAAGTAAAACTCTCACTATTTGCATGACATGATCCTATATATAGAAAACCTTATTTTTTTTCAAGAAAATAAACATCAAAGCCTTTATTATTTTTGATAGAATAGCATCTATCTCACTTCCAAAGAGAAAGCCAACACTGGGACACACGAGATTTTTTAGCATTTAAATATACACAATATATTACAGCATGTATGGCCGAGGACCAAGATTTTCTCCTCCATAAACAAAATAAAATATTACACTACGTAAACTTAACACTGACAATTCACTAATTTGTCATATAGTTTATATGCAAATTTCCCCAATTGTTCCAATGGTATTTTTCATAACTTTTTTGCTGCTGTTTTATTTGATTCAAAATCCCATCAAGAATCATATGTTACATTTCACTTGTCAAGTCTTTCTGGTTTCTTTCTTTATTTTTTTTTTTACTTTTTTTTATTCAGTGGGTTTTGTCATACATTGATATGAATCAGCCATAGAGTTACACGTATTCCCCATCCCGGTCCCCCATCTCACCTCCCTCTCCACCCAATTCCTCTGGGTCTTCCCAGCCCACCAGGCCTGAGCACTTGACTCATGCCTCCCACCTGGGCTGGTGGTCTGTTTCACCACAGATAATATACATGCTGTTCTTTCGAAACATCCCACCCTCACCTTCTCCCACAGAGTTCAAAAGTCTGTTCTGTACTTCTGCGTCTCTTCTTCTGCCCTGCATATAGGGCCATCGTTACCATCTTTCTAAATTCCGTATATATGTGTTAGTATACTGTATTGGTCTTTATCTTTCTGGCTTACTTAGCTCTGTATAATGGGCTCCAGTTTCATCCATCTCATTAGAACTGATTCAAATGAATTCTTTTTAACGGCTGAGTAATATTCCATTGTGTATATGTACCACAGCTTCCTTATCCATTCATCTGCTGATGGGCATCTAGGTTGCTTCCATGTCCTGGCTATTATAAACAGTGCTGCGATGAACATTGGGGTGCACGTGTCTCTTTCAGATCTGGATTCCTCAGTGTGTATGCCCAGAAGTGGTATTGCTGGGTCATATGGTAGTTCTATTTCCAGTTATTTAAGAAACCTCCACACTGTTTTCCATAGTGGCTGTACTACTTTGCAATCCCACCAACAGTGTAAAAGGGTTCCCTTTTCTCCACACCCTCTCCAGCATTTATTGCTTGTAGACTTTTGGATAGCAGCCATCCTGACTGGCGTGTAATGGTACCTCATTGTGATTTTGATTTGCATTTCTCTGATAATGAGTGATGTTGAGCATCTTTTCATGTGTTTGTTAGCCATCTGTATGTCTTCTTTGGAGAAATGTCTGTTTAGTTCTTTGGTCCATTTTTTGATTGGGTCATTTATTTTTCTGGAATTGAGCTTCAGGAGTTGCTTGTATATTTTTGAGATTAATCCTTCATCTGTTTCTTCATTTGCTATTATTTTCTCCCAATCTGAGGGCTGTCTTTTCACCTTACTCAGAAAACCTTAAAGACTCCACCAGAAAAGCACTAGAGCTAATCAATGAATACAGTAAAGTTGCAGGATATAAAATTAACACGCAGAAATCCCTTGCATTCCTATACATTAACAATGAGAAAAGAGAAAGAGAAATTAAGGAAACAATTCCATTCTTCATTGCAACGAAAAGAATAAAATACTTAGGAATATATCTACCTAAAGAAACAAAAGACCCATATAGAAAACTATAAAACACTAATGAAAGAAATCAAAGAGGACACAAATAGATTGAGAAATATACCATGTTCATAGATTGGAAGAATCAATATAGTGAAAATGAGTATACTCCCCAAAGCAATCTATAGATTCAATGCAATCCCTATCAAGCTACCAATGGTAGTTTTCACAGAACTAGAACAAAAAATTTCACAATCTGTATGGAAATACAAAACACCTTGAATAGCCAAAACAATCTTGAGAAAGATGAATGGAACTGGAGGAATCAACCTGCTTGACTTCAGACTATACTACAAAACTACAGTTATCAAGACAGTATGGTACTGGCACAAAGACAGAAATATAGATTGACGGAACAAAATAGAAAGCCGAGAGATAAATGCAGTCACCTATGGGCACCTTATCTTTTACAAAGGAGGCACGAATATGCAAAGGAGAAAAGACAATCTCTTTAACAAGTGGCCCTGGGAAAACTGATCAACCACTTGTAAAAGAATGAAACTAGAACACTTTCTAACACCATGCACAAAAATAAACTCAAAATGGATTAAAGATCTAAATGTAAGACCAGAAACTATAAAACTCCTAGAGGAAAATATAGGCAAAACACTCTCCAACATAAATCACAGCAGGATCCTCTATGACCCACCTCCCAGAATATTGGAAATAAAAGCAAAAATAAAAAACGGGGACCTAATTAAACTTAAAAACTTTTGCCCCACAAAGGAAACGATAAGCAAGGTGAAAAGACAGCCTTCAGAATGGGAGAAAATAATAGCAAACTAACAAACTGACAAAGAATTAATCTTAAAAATATACAAGCAAATCCTGCAGCTCAATTCCAGAAAAATAAACGACTCAATAAAAAAAAAATGTGCCATGTATATTATCAAGTGTGAAACAGATCACCAGCCCAGGCTGGGTGCATGAGACAAGTGCTCAAGGCTGGTGCATTGGGAAGACCCAAAGGGATGGGTTGGGGAGGGAGGTGGGAGGGTGGATCAGGATGGGGAACACATGTAAATCCATGGCTGATTCATGTCAATGTACGGCAGAAACCACTACAATATTGCAACCTAATTAGGCTGCAAATAATAAAAATAAGTGAAAAAAAAAAAAGAGCCAAAGAACTAAACAGACATTTCTCCAAGGAAGACATACAGATGACTAACAAACACATGAAAAGATGCTCAACATCAGTCATTATCAGAGAAATGCAATTCAAAGCCACAGTGAGGTACCATTACACAACATTCAGAATGGTTGCTCTCCAAAAGTCTACAAACAATAAATGCTGGAAAGGGTGTGGGGAAAAGGGAACCCTCTTACACTGTTGGTGGGAATGCAAACTAGTACAGCCACTATGGAGGACATTGTGGAGACTCCTTAAAAACCAGAAATAGAACTGTGATATGACCCAGCAATCCCACTGCTGGGCATACACATCAAGGAAACCAGCTTTGAAACAGACACGTGTAGCCCAACATTCATCACAGCAGGACAGGGAAGCAACCTAGATGTCCATTGGGAGACGAATGGATAAGAAAGCTGTGGTACATATACACAATGGAGTATAACTCAGCCATTAAAAAGAATACGTTTGAATCAGTTCTAATGAGGTGGATGAAACTGGAGCCTATTATACAGAGTGAAATAGGCCAGAAAGAAAACCACCAAAACAGTATACTAATGAATATATATGGAATTTAGAAAGATGATAATGATAACCCTATATGCAATATAGCAAAAGAGACACAGATGTATAGAACAGTCTATAAAACAGTATAGAACAGACTCTGTGGGAGAAGGCAAGAGTGGGATGATTTGAGAGAATAGCATTGAAACATGTAAATTATCATATGTGAAACAGATCGCTAGCCCAGGTTTGATGCATGAGACAGGTTGCTCAGGGCTGGTGCCACCCAGAAGGATGGGATGGGGAGAGAGGTGGGAGGGGCGATCAGGGTGGGGAACACATGTACATCCATGGCTGATTCATGTCAATGTATGGCAAAACCACTACAATATTGTAAAGTAATTAGCTTCCAATTAAAATAATAAAATAAAATATGAATAGAGATACATATAAAAAATAAATAAAAAGTATCAATACATGCTACAATATGGATGAACCTTGAAAACACTGTGAAAGATGCCAGGTGAAAAATGCAGCATATTGTTTGATTCCATTAATGTGAAATGTCCAGAATTTGAAAGATTAGTGGTTAGCAGGGCCTGGCAGGAATTGTACGGGAACTGCCTAATGCTGATGAGTTCTTGTTTGGGGGGAGAAAAATATCCTGTAGTTGGACAGGAGGGAGGCTACACAACAGTGTGAATGTGCTAAATGCCACTGAGTTGTCCACTTCAAAAGAGTTACATGTATGGAATGAGAATTCTATCTCGATTTAAAAACAGGTGATTTCTTTATGCTGGAGGCCACCACAGCTCCTGCGTCAACATGCAGCAGTGTACACAGAAGCAGATGTGAGCCGCAGTGGTGGTCACCACTTCTCTGTACTCACCTTACACCCGTGCCAAAGAGCCCTTCCTTGTGTGCATCCTCTTGTCACATCTCTGCAGCACTTGGGAGCACCACCCAGGGCCAGTTCTTGAGGTCACAGGGGAAAGGCCGCATGCAGCACTCCCGTCCCCTCCACTAACAAAGACAAGCACAGTAAGGTCTCTCTGGACCACTTTCCCACCTAGCCATTGCACATTACCATATGACAACAGCAGCTGGAGCAAACTCCCAGAAGTCCCCTGTTGCCTGGGCTGGTTCAGCCCTCCTGCTTTTGCCTTCCACCACCCCACTCTGAGGACCAGTGTGCAAATGTTCCGGGCAATTTGGTTGGCATGTTCCCAGATGGAGAGTTGCCCTGGAGTTAAGATGGCACTGGAGGAAGGGCAGGATTGTCCAGTCACTCCATTCTCTCACCAGACCCCTGCCCTGGTGGCCACGGCCTGGGGCACGTGTGTATCCATTTGTGTTTCTGCACCCCTGGGGTCTGATTGACAAGGAGTTGGCCCAGGGTTGGGTCCTGACTCCTCCCAAAGGAGTTTCTCTGGGAACGGATGAAGAAGTAGCCTGGCCATGTGGGAAAGGGCCCCTGAGAGGGGCAGAAGGTGTGCATTTCTCTCCCTCCCCGTACTTTGGTTGTCTCTCTGCAAACCATGCCCGGCCAATCCATTGATTTAGAGGGACCAGAGGGTGACTGATGGCTGACAGGTAGAATGGCCCAAGTGGATTTTGGGAGGTCCTGGAAGGGTCATGACCGGGAGCATGTTGGGGAACAATTGAGCCACACCGGGGAAGAGGCAAATATCACTGGTACCTGGGGATGCAGGGCAGGCCTCTCGGACCTCAGGGCCCTGGGCTTTGACTGTGGGCAAGTTCCTGCTGATGCTTGTCTCCAGGCATCCCTCAATCCTCCAAGAAGTAATTCTTGGAGGGCCAGAATGGCCTGGATAGAGATAGGGAGGCATTATCCTGCCTGTCCTGCAGGTGGTCCCCAGTAGATCTAGTGATGGAAACCTTATGACATGCCTGCTCAGAGGAGAGGTCAAGGACACATCTCAGGGTTCCTTTTCTTCCCTTGTTTACCAGCAAGGGGCACCACACTCAGTGTATTCCTTCTAAGAGATAGAGGGCTGTTTGTTGCTGGCCTGTTTACTCACAGCTTGGGGTAGCTGCTCTGTTTGGCAGGGCCAGCACCAGTGCTACCATCTGGGCACACAGAGAGAAAGGGTCAGCACTGGAGGAGAGGCATCCTGATATAGGTGTTGGTGGCAGGGACACAGCTGCCCTTGTTGAGCACTAAGTGCTGGGCACCTCCTTAGGACTCTGCAGGCATTGGTGTCCTATGTTCAAGCAGCACAGAGCACCTGGGCCTGAGGGTGCTTGCCATGGAGTGTGTGTGTAGGCCCGAGGAAGATCGACTTTGATGACATGGGACTCAGCCTGAGGAGAATCCACAGAGACTCTCTGGACAAGAAGTGTTCTGAGCTTGGTCTTAAAGGCCCAGCCAGGGTTAAAGGGTGGGATACTAGGGGAGAAAGTGTTGCCAGTCTGTCAGAGAGGAAATCCATGTGGGCCATGATGTATGTATGCTGGGAGTTCCTGGCACACCAAAAGAGGCTGGAGAGGCAAACAGGGACTGCCAATGAAGTCTTACTTAATTGGCAGACAGCTCTTTTGATATCTGCAATGGAGGTGCATTCCATGAAAAATGCATAAGGTGATCTGCATCAGGAGGGAGGCCACTGACTGCACTTTTTGCAAAGGGAACTGCTAAGATTACATGTCAAGGCTGGCAACAAAGCAATTTGGGAGACCCCAGCAGTTGACACTCTCCATGAAGCCTTGGAAGCTAGGCCAGCTCTGGACAGCTGTGCATAATAAATGGACACTATTTTAAGCTTCTAAATGTGTATCTATGGGGTGAAAGTGAAAGTCACTCAACTGTGTTTGACTCTTTTGACCCCATTGACTATACAGTTCATGGAATTCTCCAGGCCAGAATACTGGAGTGGGTAGCTGTTCCCTTCTCCAGGGGGTCTTCCCAACACAGGAATCAACCCCAGGTTTCCCCCATTATAGGCGGATTCTTTACCAGCTGAGCCACAATTGAAGTTCTATGTACCTATAGGGTATATGAGACTGGATTAGGTAAGTGCAGCTCTTGCCCATGGGTGTGGTTTTCTTGTCAGTGAGGCCGCATGCAGTGGTGGATACTGGGCTCAGTGGTTCTCAGTCTTTGGGCTCACTTTGGTCAACTTCCAACAGTTTTCATGGCTCAACTCACCACAACAATTTGGCCGTGTTTTTGCCCTCATTTGTCTTTCTTTACAAGATCTCCTTCCTTAAATTCACTGACCAAACTAATTTCATTCCTAGCAATGCTTTTCGTCACTGCAAGATGCATTTTTAAATGGCCTCGAGGTCCCAAGGTTAGAAGGTTTCAGAATTTCAGAAGGCTCCACTTTTCTTCTTCTTTCTCCTCCTCTGTATCCCTCCTCCTATCCAAGAGCTTTGGCACAACTGTATTTTAAATCTTGTAGCTCCAGATCATTCTCCCCACCTGCATCATATAAGCAGGACTGGACTGACTTAAAAAAGAATGTGAACTGGCTCCCCCAGCCCAGCAGGCACTCCTGGACCCTGTGAGGTCCAGCAGGAAACTTAAGAGCAGAAGACCCAGTTTCTTAAGTCACATTTCCAAGCACGTGGTGTCAAAGAGCAACGATGCAATAAATGAAGTTAAGGTTTTGGCCTGATAACCTCCTCAGCTCTTTCTTATCATAGACTGAAATATGGAATTAGCTTCTTTGATTTGAGCTCGATGATTTTAAGTCATACTTCTTTTCTGTATAATTTCTCTAACCTGTGCCATTGTCTATTGTACTAGGTTGAATTGAGTTCCCCCTGAAGGATATGTTAGTATTGTCCCTGGTGGCTCAGTGGTAAAGAACCAGCCTGCCAATGTGGGAGATCTGGGTTTGACCTCTGGGTGGGGAATATCCCCTGAAGAAGGCAATGACAACCCACTCCATTTTTTTTGCCTGGGAAATCCCATAGACAGAGGAGCCTGGTGGGCTACAGTCCATGGGGTTGCAACGAGTTGGACATGACTGAGGGACTCACACACACACACACACACACACACACACACACACACACACACACACACACACACATTCCATTTATTAATGTATATCTTTCCCACATATAAACAAAAAAAGAAAAATTTAAACGATGAAGCATAGAAACTGTTAGTGCAAATATCTGATGTTCTGCATGGATTACAAAACTCTTCTGTGCTTGCCTGCCTAAATTTGAATTCTGTGGTACCTGTCCTATCATTAAGAGGAAAAAAACATAAAATCATTGTTTAAAGAGTGAAGACTGCCACCCCAATAACCTAAGATACATTGAAATTTTTTTTTTACTTCATTCCATTGTGGAGCATCAAATTAAACCAGTCTTTAAACTTTTTGTTCTCAGGACCCCTTTGCATTCTTAAATTTTATTGAGAACCTCAAAGAGCTCTTGTATATGTGGGTTATACATATCAATATTTACTGTTTTAAAATTGAAAATGAGAAAATAAAAATATTATTTATTCATTTAAAGATGACAGTAATAAAACCACTGCAAGTTAACATGAATAACATATTTTGTGAGGAAAATCGATACAAAACAATGAAAGTTAGTGGAAAGAACGGCATTGTTTTACATTTTTGTAACCCTCTTTGATGTATAGCTTAATGTGAGAGAGCTGGGAAATCATGTCTGTTTCTGACTTTAGTCTGCCACAATATCACACTTTGGTTGCCTCTGGAAAATTCCACCTTACCCTTGGGAAAAAGTGCAAAAAGTAAAAACATCTTAGCAGCATTATGAAAAGAGATTTGATCCTGTAGATTCCAGTTGAAAGGGTCTCAAGGACTCCCAGGTTCCCTGGACTCTGCTTGAGAACTGCAGTGTTACTTCATACTTCTTGAGTCCTGAAAATGTATTTATTAATTATCCTGAAACTGGTCATTGTTATAATTAATCATACTTTATATTTGTGGATGAAGTCATTCTGCCTGTCCTGTCTGATTCTGTTACTGGGTGGAAAGCAATCTGGAGCAGCACCGGGGAGTCAAAGGAATGGCAAAAGATCAGAATGAAACAGTGGTTAGACCAGGGTTATGGAGGGACCTGAAAGTTAGCAGCGTGGAGGCATGCCTCTGTGAGCAAGCATTTCTTTAAGCCTCTACTTGCAGCTGGGCATAAAATGTTAAAACAGGACAAGGCCATTCCCTTGGAAATTAAGAACTCAGCATGGAGGACAGATAAAGACAAACATAAGTATAATCCACAAAACCCACAATGAAGTCATTGTTACAAAGAGTAGCAACAGAATGTGTGAGTGGATTGTTGCAGAGAACGGATCAGAGAAACCCGTCTTCTATGGGTGGACCTGGAGAATTTTTCAAAGGTTACCATGGATGGAAACATTCTAGATGGGGTGAAGGGAGTGTCTGAAGGCATGGAAGCAGGACTAGATCTCCATTATTGAAGGCACTGCTGCTCCAGTGCTGAGGGTGCGCTGTGAGAGGAGGTAGAGGTCTAGAAACCAAAACATCAGCATCCTCTGGAAAGTTTCATAAATGCAAATCCTCAGGCCCCACTCTACTAGATACTGTTGAAGAAGTTGGATGGTCGAGAAACCAAGCACCACACTCGGAGAGTTGGAGAACTCAGGTTTATTACACCAGCGGACCCAAGGAGGTGACACTTCCAGCTCTGAGCACTGAACAATGGGGTTACAAAGGTTTTAAAGACAGTGCATGACATCAGACTATAGTGGCAGTGCTGACTGTTAATAGGCTAGTTTAAACCAGGGGTATTTTGCAAATGGGAAGAGCTGTTATGACATGGCGGGGGAGGGGGTGCCTGACCTTTAAACAAACTTGATTAAGCAGGAAGCTCCTAGCATTGTTTTAAGTTTCCATTTTCCCAAAACTGTGTAACTTGTGTGACTTTGGAAGGAGCAAGCTGAGTTGCAAGGAGCAAGCTGAGTTACAGAGGCCTAAGTCCAATCCCACCGCTTATCAGTTTTGTGACTCCCAGCAATACTCTTCACCTTTTGGAATCCCATTTCCTGCAACTCTGAAGTGGCCACAGTAAAGATATCTCCATGATAGGTGTGCATGCAGGCTTGGCTAGGACAGTGTGTGTATAACATTCAGGCAGGGTCTCATGCAGCCTTCAGCTGAGGGGAAGGGATACCCTCCCTTGCCCACCCTTCTCCATGTCACTACCCTCAATATGGACCTGGGCTCACTCAAATATGTTCTCTTGCTCAGTTGACTTGGATTGGTAATTACCCATTTTGTCCCAAGAAACAACATTCCCTTCCCTTTTTGGTTCCTCATCAGTAGAATGGAGATCATGAGTTGTGCTCTTGGGTTGGAGCTAGGACATGAGATTACCGGGAAACAATCTCTCCCACACCCTAGTGGGCACACTTCTCTCGCTCCTTTTCCTCACTGCTGTGATTGTCCTTCCACACGCGCCCAACATCACCTCCTAGAGGGAGCACTCCCGCAGCGTTCTTGTAGGAAGAAACCTTACAGTTTTCTCAGATGAGCTATGGAAAGTCCTGTTCTGCTCCCACCCCAACTTGATCTCGCCTCAGTCTCTGCCTGGGCTCTGTCTCATTTTGTGTGGGTCCAGAAGTTGGAAGGCCTGGGGGTGTGATGGAAAGGGCTGCCAGTCACCACTCAGTCAGAAAGGCTAGTCTGGAGGCTCTGAGCAGTCCAACCCTGGAAGTTGGAGGCTCAGTGAGCTCGGTGCACCTTGGAGTCTACACACTGACTGATGCAAGAGCTGATCTCAGATGAAACATATCTGCCAGTACCACCAGCATCCAGATCTTCAGGTTGCATATGAAAATGCAGGTGCAAGTGTTTCGGCCCAGATCCCCAAATCAGACTCACAAGGGTGGGACCCTGGAAGCTACATTTCGGTCTCAGTGGAAGAGTGATACTGAGGAATACATTTGAAACTCTGGCAGGTCAACACTGGCTGCAATTTCCAGCAAACCTGCCATTCCAAAGTCATGGAGGGTCAAACACAAGGGTAAGGTCTGGAAAGATGGCTTTTGAAAGCTTCAGGTAGCTTTGGAATTGACAAAGACTCCAAGCTTCCACATATGATTTTACAGCACAATTTTAGTGTTTCATCATTTTCAAATTCTTTGGAATTAGAAATTCCCAGGTGGCTCAGACAGTAAAGAATCTGTGTGCAATTTGGGAGACCTGGGTTCCATCCCTAGGTTGGGAAGATCCCCTGGAGGAGGGCATGGCAACCTACTCCAGCATTCTTGCCTGGAGAATCCCGATGGACAGAGGAGTCTGGTGTGCTTGAGTCCATGGGGTCACAAACAGTAGGACACAACTGGGCGACTAAGCATACACAAGTGACATGGTCAGTAGCAGATAACCACAAGCCATTGGTAACCAGGTGTGCAGGACCCCGGCTGTGGATTGTGTGTGGTTTGGCACTGAATTGAATGACCTGGGCTGAGAAAGAATAAGTAAATATGTATTAGTTTGTGCTAAGGAGAAACACAGGTAAAAGTCATTGGATAATAGACTCTTTGCTACTAACGGATAAGGGCACATGCTGGTGATGTGGGCCAGGAGGAGGCTGCACTCCTCCTAGAGGAGGAGGAGTATTATTTAGACATTCCAACTATGGGCTATATGAAATGTGATGAAGCAGAAGTTTGAGGTGAAAGACACAGTGGTTTTACTGTGAATCAAAACAGCTCACCTTTGCAAATTAAAAAAAAAGTCACATGGCCATGTAATTTTATCCCCATAACCTGGGGCTAAAATTTTTTCCTGACTCAATGGAAAAGACCCTGATACTGGGAAAGATTGAAGGCACGAGGAGAAGGGGATGACAGAGGATGAGATGGTTGTATGGCATCACTGACTCAATGGACATGAGTTTGAGCAAGCTCTGGGAGTTGGTGATGGATAGGGAAGCCTGGCGAACTGCAGTCTATGGGATTGCAAAGAATCGGATATGACTGAGCGACTGAACTGAACTGAGTTGAACCTGGGACAGTGACAGTTGATTCTTTCTAAGAACAAAACCACACTCAGGTTCATGTTAAATCTTTAATGTTTATTTTCTCATTGGGTTTTACAAAATAAACTGGCTTTTCTAATACTTTTCTTCCTCTCAAAAAAAAAAAATAGTAATAATGAAATCTTATTTCGAGTTAGGATAACAATCCATGGGCTTTAGAATTTACCTGTTAAACTACCTTTCACTGTACTCTGACAGCAACCATGTTTAGCTGAATGGAGACTTTTCTGTGACCTACTTCCCAGACCCTCCTGGTCCACCTACTGCTCAGGCAGCCTGGGATGACTTACTCGTCTGCACGTACACTGCTGGAGACCTGTCGGAGCTAACTGATGAATAAGTTAAAGGATCAAGCTTGCTTGGTTTGGGACAAATGACTGCCTTTTTTGGGAGGACATGGGTCGATGAGGGCAAAGCACCTGCTTTGCTACAATCTATGCCAACTGGATGGGTTCTGAGCAGTCAGCCTGGACTCCAGGTCTAGGCAAGCCAACCTGAGTCTACAATGGCTGTAGTCATCTTCCACAAGGGGACAGAGAATGGCATGTAGGGGATCCAGTCACTGTCATGTAGGAAGACAGCCAGGACTCTGTTCATTTGGGAAAACTATTCAGTCACTGAAGAAGAGCTCCTCCCACAAATGGAATCTCAGGGAAGCCAAGGGTGAGTATTCTTGCAGGGGTTGACAAAACTTACTGCACATCGAGGTTTCATTCAACCTCACAGTGACCACATGCAGATCAGCTGTTAACTTTGTTTGGATTTCAGACTGCTTTTCCAAGAACTATTGGAAGGTAGTGCTAGTATACAGGAAACATCTCTGTCACTGGCTTCATCTCTCAGGGCTTTTTTTCCAAATGGATAAGCATGGCAGGGAAAAGTCAGGGCTTATCTTAAGGAGGAATCCGATCAATTGTGGACACCGATGTGCCACAGGAGGAATGGGAAACCCATGTGGCTTTTCTGTAAGAAACATGCCTTAGAGCTTAAACACGATTGCTGCTTTGTATCCGATACAGGGGTTTTTCGTGTGATAAAAGAATGCATGTCTACCTTTAAAATATTAAGTAGAGTCAAAAGCCATGTTGAGAAAATATCTGGAAAACTAGACATCTGGGCATGTAGAGGGAAGTATAGACGTTTAAAATATTTTAAAAAGTTAGTGGTGTGAGGGTTTTGGGAAGAAGAAACTGACGATGACCATGCCACTCGCAGGTGCTGGAGATGGATCCAGAGTGAATTCAAGTGTGTTCCTGAGGCCTTGGATTTCTAGAAGGTGTTTACATGCCATGTGGAGTGGGAGGATCATGCAGTTCATACAGACGGGGATTGTTGCTAATGGCGTGGCTGAGAAGTTTGCCTGATGCCCTGTTGGGCTCAGGGGGAGAGTTTAGCCTTGTACTTCTTGGTTGATCACTTTGTTACTTTCTTCAAGATTTTCTTATCAAACAGCTCTTTTTCCCGGTAATACACAGGTGGCCCTTGCAGGTACTTTGCTTCTGCCTCCTTGTTGTCCAATCCATCCACTGTAGCAATTGAACAAATCATTGCTTCTGGCAGAAGAACTTCCAGAAGGAAGCTCACTGGGTCATCTCTCGTCAGAGCCAGTGCTATCTTGTCTACGTGTTTGTAGATTTCTCGTAAATGGCTTACCACCACATCCAGCTGATCGTCATCCTCCAGGTATGTTTCAACACAGATCACATACCTCTCTGAATTCCGAAATGATTCCAGCCACTTGGATTCTTTTCTGCCTTTGACGGTGTCCAGAAGATGAGAGTCGGCCCCCTTTCTTTTCACGATGAAGTCCACCAGCTTCTGGTTGGCTCGGTCCCTAGCAGCCCTCATCCGGTCAGGGAGGATTCTCTTGCAGTGCCTCTTTGCAGCCACAGAGGTCTCCTCCTCAGAATCTTCCAGGTCAGAATATTTCAACTTGGGGAAATCCATCTGCAGATCCCATTCTTGGATGGCTTTCCTCATGGGGTAACTGATGTCAGCAGCATAATAGTCCAGGAAAGAGCCCACAAAAGACCCGCAAACAAGCCCTTCTCTGTAGCTGGAAATCAGTGAGAAACACCAGTTGACACTTTCCCCATATACGTTGTTGGCTCTCTTCATTAGCTTTTCTTTGCCAGTATAATCCAGATGCTTCAACCTTCGAAGAGGAACTTGAATGCCACTCTCCTCACAGTTCATGTTGGCCTCAATCAAAAGCACCCTTGCAGTCTGTTGGGTTGGGCTGACACTCTTGACCACGGCTGGCCAAAATGGGTGATTCTGAAACTTAAACCAGACCAGCATTCCTCTCTCAATGGGACATGGCTCCCCTGGGAACACCATGCTTGTCAGCTCTCCCACTTCCTTGCCCCCACCCTTCTTGATGGCACTGGTGGGCTTAATAGCCTTTGAGCCAGCTGAGGGTTGAGATTCTTGCCACTCTTCCTCACACCCTGGGGCCTGCAGCTTCCTTTTTCTGTTTGCTAGGTGGAGTGAATAATGCAGGCTCAGGTTAGGGGCACTGCAGGATGCTGCTGAGCCTTCCGAGCTGGAGTTGCAGGTGCCCTCTCCAGGGTCAACATTCCCCGAGGAGGTAGCATGTTCAGGACACGGCCAGGGACTTTTGGCAGGTGTTGTGCGCTCCCTCTTCCAGAACCTTGGGCACAGTGGGGATGAAACCCGGTATAAGTGATGGAAGCACGCATCCACCTCTAACATCTACACCCACCTCCTTCACTGTACAGGGCAAGGACATAACTTTTGAGGCGTCCCCCTTTTCCTTGCCCTCTTTCTCATGGTCATCTTCTGAAAGTGATGGGAAGTTTGGGTGCACCCTGGGGCTCTGAGATGACTCTGTTTGCATGTTGCTTGGGATCAGGGCAACGAGTGTGCACACCTGTGACTTGTCACCATATGGGGCATCCTCCTTCTCTGAAGGTACCACGGGTGATTTGGAGCTTTTCCTTTTCCTCACACTCCTCCTTAGGCCCTGATTGGGCTCCTGACGACTTCTACGATGTTGCTTTTGCAGTCTCCTTGGAGACTGCGCCTTGGACTCTGGATCACCCACGACTCTTGCTGGAGTGTAATTTCCATTCTTACTCAGAAGGTCCCAGGCCATTGTAATAGCGCATATGTAGGTCATTTCCTCTTCTTCTGGGGTACTGGGCTCCGGCTGGGCTGCTAGTGAGGTGGTGATGGATTCAATCATGGACAGTTTTAGGGTCTTTATCTTTGTTCTTTTCACTCTGATTTTTTCCTCTACTGAGAGTATTTGAACTTCCAGAGAAAGGACCCTTTTTCTCTTCTGTTGTGCTGAGGCTCTGGGTCTGGACAAGACATTGGCAGGCCAAAAGTGGCCTTTCCAAACGCATAGGACATACTTGGCATCCATCATGATTCAACTAGGGCACCAAGGATTAGTTAGCTGAGGCTGAGGAGTCTGGCCGTCATACCCACAGCTACGGCAGGTCTCCCTTAAACGGTGTGCTTGCCCACACCCTTTGCCTAGGTTTACAAAGAGTTTACAACTTGTGCAGCCTGTGCTTTCCTGCCCCAGTCTTCGAAAGATGCCTTAGGTTGTGCTTTCAATGGCCTATATTGGAGAATACTGGAATATGGAAAAGAAGAAAAGAGTCAGGACAGGTTGGGGGGAGGGGGATAAGCCTTTTGTGAAAGTGGGAGACTTGGCCAAAGAGCATTAATGAGAGAGAAAGCAAGGAAGTATTAAGGCTGTTTATCCATGCACCTAGAGGTTAGAGACATGGCAGTTACGTGGGGAGAAAATACCAAATGTACTGGAGGAGTTTTATAAATCCTCCAAACCCAACACCTTGCCTTATTTGTTACTGTGTGTGTGTTAGTCGTTCAGTCCCATCCGACTATTTGTGACCCCAAAGACTGTAGCCCACCAGGCTCTTCAATCCATGGAATTCTCCAGGCAAGAATACTGGAGTGGGTTGCCATTCCCATCTTCAGGGGATCTTCCTGACCCAGGGATAAAACCATTATCTTCTGCACTGCAGGCAGATTCTTTGCCATCTGAGCTACCAGGAAAGTCCTATTTGTTACTACTGTGCATGAAAGGGCAATTGTGTGGGGAGGCGGGCATATCATGACTGGGACCTTGTTTGTGTCACTGGACATCCTGTAACTTGTGTGCTCCTTGGGGCCAATTCCAGGAGAATGTTTCACTTTTTCTTTCCTAGGGAGCCAGTGCCCCACTGCCTGTGCACCCAGGGGAGCCAGAGGTGATCATCAGCATACAGATATATTGGGTGTCAGCACATTGCTATTTTAAATAGCATTAGCTTGGAATCCAGAGGTGCATAGAGAACTGATTCCAGATGAAATGCTTAGGAAAACGGGGAGGGCTTACCCTGGGCATGTGGATCTTGGCAGGTGTGGTTCTGGAACTGGATCTGTTGATTCCCAGGCTCGAACTGCACGTCTGGCAGACACTTTGCCCTGCTTGGTGCTTCTGAAGTGCACAGAGTTCTCTCAGGGGTCAAACAGCATCAACTGTACAGACCCAGGATATAAGCACCTCCAAAGTGTATCTAGAAAATGCAAAAGCACATAGGAAATTTAAGCCACTGAACCAAGGATTAGTTCATCATGCTTCCTTCCCCAAGTCTGGAATGCATGCCACTCTGAAACAGAAATGTTAATTAAATTTCACTTAAATGTGGGAGTCACATTTCTCCCTTCTGTTGCATTTTGAAATACTTCCATGGTAAGTGACTTTCTGCCACCCCTCCTATCTCATAGGAGTGGGGACGACCAGCTAGAGCCTTCATCTGCCCTGAATACATAGGTTTAGTAGGAACAGCCACAAAAGACCCTGAATTGCCAAAGCAACCTTGAGAAAGAAGAGTTGAATATCCAAAGAAACCTTGAGAAAGGAGCCTCAGAATCAGGCTCCCTGATTTCAGATGACACTACAAAGCTATGGTCATCAAACAAGTATGGTACTGGCATGAAAATGGAAACACAGATCAGTGGAACAGAAGACAGAGCCCTGAACAGATAGCCTTAGTAGTTCATCTGCCCTGAACACATAGCTTTAGTAGGAGCAGCCACAAAAGACCCTGAATCACCAAAGCAACCTTGAGAAAGGGGCCTCAGGAATCAGGCTCCCTGATTTCAGATGACACTACAAAGCTATGGTCATCAAACAGGTATGGTACTAGCATGAAAACAGACACACAGACCAGTGGAACAAAAGACAGAACCCAGAAATTCAGCCCGGTGCATATGGTCAATTCATGTATGACAAAAGAGGCAAGGGTAGATTGTCACTGAACATCACCAAATCCATGTGCCCAACACACAGCAAGGCCAAACAATACTCAAAGCTTTGGAGTTTGGAACTGAGAAAGATTTATTAGAAGGCCATGCAAGGAGATGGATGGCTCATACCCTATAAACCCCAATGTTACTGAAAGCTTTCATCAAAGCCCTTTTAAAAGCACTAGTTTAGGGAGGGACATGGTTAGTTGTTATGAACTTCTTGTTGTCAGAGCCTCTGTTCTTGAGGTCAGGTCATGGGCAGATGAGGTGTTCCTATAAATCTCTACCAAACAAATGTTATTCTCTGTCCTGATAAGAAAAGGCAATGTCCCAAGGAGCAACGTTCACCCTCCAAGGTCCCGGGCCTGGCTAAGAGGAGGCAGAGCTCAGCTGGTAACTCCCTCAGGGCCAAGTCCCCAGACCCTCCTCACTTGTCATCACTGAAGGAGCCAGGTGCCCAGCCCAAGTGGCCCCACAGACTCCTCAGGACTCCCCAAGGGGGAGAGAGCAGGCCCCACAGACAGCAACCCAGGCTGACTGCCACTGCTATAGGGTCAAAGAGATAGGGACAGGAGAGAGGTTCACTGCTTGCCTCAAAGACTAGTGGGGGGCCTTGGTGAGGGCTCTGGAGCCGTACAGGACACAGCCCCCAGCCTGTTCTCCGGGGTGCCAGCTAAGGCCAGGTGAGCTGGAGGGCCTCAGGGAGAAGGCCCAGATCTGCCTTTTACCTCACTCGCCACTTCACAGACCACCACTCCACTGCTGTCTGATCCGTCGCTAAGCGTCCTTTCTTAACAGTTGGTAGCTTGTGGGCGGTGCCCACTGCTGCATTGTCCAATGGCTGAGCAGGACCACTAACTGTCGTTCATTGATAATTGGTTGCCAGTGGGCTCCACCCACTATGACCCTGACCAATGGCTGAGCAGGAACACTAACTGTCGTTCATTGACAGTTGGTTGCCAGTGGGCAGGGCCCCCTGTGAACCAACCAATGGCTCAGCAGGACCCATTGCCTGGTAACAGGGTGTGGAGTAATAATGCAGAGCAACGGCTGCTATGCTAGGGGCTGAGCTCACTGTGTTCTGTTACAATTCTCCCCTTTCCTTTGATTCTCCTCAGTCTTGAGGATAATCACACGAGTATGTCTAGACTTGGCAGAGGAACTTGTGTTTAGGGTGTCTGGGTTTCAACCTCCAATTCTAGTTCATCCTTCCCCAAGTCTTTCAGCGAATGTGGCAACAACCTGACTAGCTGTTTCCTGTTGAAGTGGGGCATAGTCATACCTTGATTGGGGAATTGATACCAAGTTATAAATACTCCCAAGTTCCAAGTCCTCAATTCCAGATTTATATAAGAAAGATTTTATATAAAGAATTCAGGACAATGAGCCTGAAAACCAGCCTGGATCTGAATGCAGGAGAATAAGCCTGAAAACCAGTCTGGGGAGGCGTGTTGTCTGGTAGCCAGACTTGCAGAAGTATAATATACCAAATTATTTTAGGTCATGAGTAACTTGAGGGGCATGGCTTCTGAATATCTGGAGAACATAGATCAAAATCAGTAATATTCCAGACAGAGACCCTAACAATTATAACCGTATACACCAGTTGACTCAGGAACCAATCCTTCTGTTATTCTCATCAAAGAGATAAGGTGCCAGAACTGGGGTAAGAACAACACATGTCTCAAAGACCTTGGTAAAATGGTATTTGGTAATGGAGGGCCATCCTCTTTTTGCTCTAAAGGCATCACCGTTTGCCCTGAGTTGCTTACTTTTTCTTATTTGACCTTCATGCCCCCAAGGGATTGTTCTCAACGGAACTGTGTTATTTCAAGGGGCAACGTAAGCAACCCTTGGTTTTAGGCTTTCATTGTATTTTATGAAAACCAGGTTTTTCCAAAGCCAGTACTTCATAACTCACTTAATTAAGCAGCTAACAGTTCCTCTTTCACTGTTCATTCCTAAATACCAGCATATAGCACAGTCAAAATCTCCTCTCCCTTCAAGGGTGAGTGTCACTGTAAGACTGTCTTGTCACTCTGCTGATTCTGCTACAGAGAGCCTTAAGGTCCATTGTGGCTGCCAGCAAGAGGGAAGATTTGCTTCTCCTACCAGTTTGATGAAAATTTCTTAACCTAATTCAATGATATATCTGACCTATGTTTGTTTAAAAGGCCTGCCTATGAATTTGCTTGAAGAATAAGCAGTTTTGCAAAGCACAGATTGTCTATTAAAGACTTAAAAGGAGAGGTTGGAGTTCCACCAGTCCACGAGCTGCTGTCGGCTCCGCGCGGGGGGGCGCCTCCGCGCCGGGGGTGGGAGGGGGTGGGCCGGGCACCCTGGGGCGCGAAGGAGTGCTCTAGCTTCACTCTTCTTTCCCCCCAACTTCGCCCTTCCGGGCACCCTCAAAGCAGTCCACGCTGCTGCCCACGCTCCCTCTTTTCTCGCCCCCCAGCAAACTTTTGGTCCCTTCCTCGCCCCTCGCCCGTTACTCGTCGTGGCTCGGGCTGGCCGCGCCGCCCCGAGGGCTCCTCCGGATCTCCCAGTCTGCAGCTCAGACCTTTAGAGGATCCAGAAACATGTCGACCACACTTCTGTCTGCCTTCTACATATCGACTTCTTGTGCAAGACGGAGAAATCCCTGGCCAACCTCAATCTGAACAACATGCTGGACAAGAAGGCGGTGGGGACACCCGTGGCCACCGCCCCCAGCTCGGGCTTCACCCTGGGCTTCCTCCTACGGCACTCGGCCAGCAACCTGCACACACTCGCCCACCCCGCGCCTAGCCCTGGCAGTTACTCGCGCAAGTTCCCCGGCGCGGCTAAAGGCAGCGGAGGCCAGCTGCTCGGCCTCCTATTGCACCCTCAAGCAGCCGTCGGGGGGGCGGCGGCACCGCCCTGCTGAACAAGGAGAACAAATTCCGGGACCGCTCCTTCAGCGAGAATGGGGAGCTCAGCCAGCACCTCTTGCACCTGCAGCAAGAGCAGAAGGGGGGTGGCGGCTCCCAGATCAATTCGACGCGCTACAAAACTGAGCTGTGCCGACC
Organism: Muntiacus reevesi; assembly: GCF_963930625.1. NCBI lineage: Eukaryota > Metazoa > Chordata > Mammalia > Artiodactyla > Cervidae > Muntiacus > Muntiacus reevesi. The sequence goes on from NW_027078014.1 coordinate 1,985,477, forward strand.
CTTCGAGGAGAGTGGCAACTGCAAGTACGGCGAGAAGTGCCAGTTCGCGCAAGGCTTCCACGAGCTGCACAGCCTGACGCGACACCCCAAGTACAAGACCGAGCTGTGCCGCACCTTCCACACCATCGGCTTCTGCCCCTACGGTCCGCGCTGCCACTTCATCCACAACGCTGATGAGCGGCGACCCGCGCCGTCCGGGGGCGCCTCCGGGGACTTGTGCGCCTTCGGCGCCCGCGACACGCTGCACCTAGGCTTCCCGCGGGAACCGCGGCCCAAGCTGCACCATAGCCTCAGCTTCTCGGGCTTCCCGTCGGGCCACCATCAGCCTCCTGGGGGCCTAGAGTCGCCCCTGCTCCTAGACAGCCCCAGGTCGCGCACGCTGCCGCCGCCCTTCTGCTCCTCGGCCTCGTCTTGCTCGTCGTCCGCTTTGTCCTGCTCCTCGGCCTTGGCAGCCTCCACGCCCTCCGGTGCCCCGACGTGCTGCGCCTCTGCTGTGGCGGCGGCCGCGGCCGCGCTGCTGTTCGGCACCGGGGACGCCGAGGACCTGCTCGCCCCCGGCGGGCGCTCCCTGCGCAATCTGCTCGTGGGCCTCGTGCGCCAACAACGCCTTCGCCTTCGGCCCGGAGCTCAGCAGCCTCATCACACCGCTCGCCATCCAGACCCACAACTTTGCCGCCGTGGCTGCCGCCGCCTCCTATCGCAGCCAGCAGCAGCAGCAGGGCCTGGTGCCCCCCCGCGCAGCCCCCGGCGCCGCCCAGCGCGCCCCTCCCTGCCAGCGCCGCCGCGCCACCCTCGCCGCCCTTCAGCTTCCATTTGCTACGCCGCCTGTCCCAGTTGCAGGTGTTCGGCGCGCCCCCCAGCCCCCCAGACTCGCTCTCGGACCGCGACAGCTACTTGAGCGGCTCCCTGAGCTTAGGCAACCTCAGTGGTCTGAGTCCCCCGGCCTTGACCCGGGTCGCCGCCTGCCCTTCTTCAGCCGCCTCTCCATCTCTGACGACTGAGGCAAGAGGGCGCCAGGGAGGAGGAGGAAGGGAAGGCCGTTCTGGGGGTGTTGTAGGGCGCCCCTGCTTAGGGGCAGGGGAGCACAGGAGTGTGGGGGGTAACGTGGGCCTCAAGTAGACTGCAGGCTTTGCCGAGAACTTGAACTGGAACTTGAGTGCCGGGAGGGGCCCCCATCCCTCCCCTTTCGGTTCCCTCTTTGTTTTTTGTTTTATTATTATTATTTTTTTTATTATTATTACGAAGTTTCATTCTTGTTGAGCGGGAGAAAAGCCAACGAACTTTTTGTATTGATGAACAAAAGACTCACAACAGAGCAGCTGTGATGCGAATAGAACAAAAAAACCAAACAACAATCTTTTTTAGGTCTCCGATGAGTTTGGGATTTTAGGAAAAATCAACCCAGCACCAGCAGCTATCAACCACCATTCCATATCTTCCCTTGAAAAGCATTAGTTACAGTCCAGATGTCGGGACTCTTATCTTGAGAGAAGTTCCTAATTGTTTGTCCCAGACCAGTGTAAACAAACCAGCCAACCACCGCCTTGCTAAACCTATAAGCTTTTAGAATCCAATATTCTGCCAAGAATATGCCTTGATAGTAGACCTCAGCTTCATAGGTGTTTTGTTTTTTAACAAAGTTATATATGTCTGGGAAAAAAAAAAAAAAAAAACCCTTGCATTCCAAAGTTTCGTACTGGTTACTGGTTTCATTGCTACCACTTGGGGGATGTTTAATTTAGAATCATTTTGTCTGCTCTTTCTGGAAGCCTTGGGCAGAGCTTAGTTCATAATTGTTGGGGAATAACTGCTGAATTTTTAGCTGTTTTGAGTTGATTCGCACCACTGCACCACAACTCAATATGAAAAAAACCATTTAACTTATTTATTATCTTGTGAAAAGTATACATTGAAAATTTTGTTCATACTGTATTTATCAAGTATGATGAAAAGCAATAGATATATATTCTTTTATTATGTTAAGTTATGATTGCCATTATTAATCGGCAAGATGTGGAGTGTATGTTCTTTTCACAGTGATATATGCCTTTTGTAACTTCACATGGCTATTTTATTGTAAATGAGTAAAAAAAATCTTAATTTAAGAGATTGTGTGCACTGTTTATTTCATTAATTTCTTTCCTTGTTTATGTAAATTTTGAAAGATTGCATGATTTCTTTACAGAAATCTCTCTTGATGCTGTGGAAGTAGTTTGAGGAATATCTTATGAGTTTTTCTTAGAAGGTATAATGGTTGTAGCCCATCCAACTTTAAAAGAAAAAAATGACCACATTGCAATCAGGCTTACATGTGGCATGCTTTTCTCATTCCAACTTTATAAATTAGCAAAAGATGTTTTTTGTTTGCTTATTCCACCAGTTCTACTGTGACATACTCTGCATATAAAGACATGTAGCAATAATGGGGGGGGGGGAGAGGGTAATCTCACAGTGCCTTTGGAAGGGCCAGAACTTGCCTTAAATTTTCCTCAACCAAATAAGTATTTTGTCTATTAGTGCTTGAGAGAATCTGAATGTAGGATGGGTTCAACTGCACAAAAGGAGAAGATTTTTACCACTTTTTTAAATATAGATATAAAGTGAAGAGGCCACCTCTTAGTGCTAAAATGGTATGTAGTACATGAATATGCCTTGTTTAGTTACAGAAAATTCCAAAACTTGTACTATTTTTTCCCCCATTTGGAAAGGCAGGAATGCTTTTCTGGACAGCAGCTGAATGAGCAGTAGCTTTAGTTTGTACGTAGGTACAGTTGGAGCACTATGTATGTATGTATTGTGGACTACTTTGACAGAAGTAGGTATTTTGTATGTAACAAGGTTAAGTCAACTTGAGTTGTAATACATTTGGGGAATCAGTTCACTATAAATTGTGACTGTAAACATTGTACTGTAAATGTTTTGTAGTTTTCCCCCAATAAAACTTCTGGGAAAAAAAAAAAAAAAGGCGAGGTTGATGATCTGGTCACAACGTGTTGACAAAGAATCTGAATCAAGTTGCTGTGGTAGAACCAGAATTATGGCTGATAGATTGTACCAGGACATATAGTAAACTTTACCTATGCAGTATAATCTTGGAAGGCTTATCACCCTTTGAAAATACTTCCCATGTAATTCAACATATCAAAGGAAACTAATTCAATATTCTTCCTTCAGATGCCTTAAGGGCTCCCTAAAGAACCTTAAAGTCAGCTGGAAGCCAAAGGGAATTTAATTAAAATTTGACATTTGGGAAGTTAGTCAAAAAGTCTCAAAATACTTGGTCAAATAAGATCATTGGTCACTGTATGACAATGCAAATATAATCTAAAGGTTACATGAAATTATGGCACAAGATCTGGCACTCAATAAATACTTAATAAATGGATGACTGAAGGATCCATGCAGTGAGATTAGTTAATACTGTATCACCTACACCTTCACTAGCAATCTTGTAAACTAACTGAGCCCAGATTCCTCCAAGTTGCTCCTCCTGATGTGGATCTTTGCTCAGTGGTTGAAAGTTTTGGAGGAAACCTGAAATGCTCATGACTATAGGTTCAAAGGAACCTCCTCTGAAAATCCATGTTGGTATTATCTCACCTTGGGAAATAAAATCTCCTTTAAGCAACAGCATTTTTCTCTAGTGCTGGCTGCATGGAAACTGTCCAGCAGTGTAAGTGTCTGAAGCAGTGCTTATTCTGGCAACAAAGGTGAAATCCTTAATTGGCAGATCACAGGCAACTGTTTTCTGACAAGGAAGCACATGTCAAAACTGAGTGTCAGGAGGATACTACTGAGCTATAATGCTGAAGCTGATCTCTTTGGGAAATTTGTTTAAGCCATAGGAATGACTGCCCTTTTAAAGCAAAACAAAAACAGAAACAAAAACAAAAAACAGCATCTGACATCAAGTCTACAATTCCAAACATCTCATGCACTGCAAGATTTATTCCTCACCCAATGCTTGCTTTTGTCTATTATAAATTTTTTTATGTTCATGAGTTCTTTTTATTTCATTTATTTTTATTAGTTGGAGGCTAATTACTTTACAGTATTGTAGTCGTTTTTGCCATACATTGACATGAATCAGCCATGGATTTACATGTATTCCCCATCCCAATTCCCCCCCCCCCCCGCTTCCCTCTCTACCCGATCCCTCTGGGTCTTCCCAGAGCACCAGGCCCGAGCACTTGTCTCATGCATCCAACCTAGGCTATTTCAGACATGCAGAAAATTTGAAAGAAGAAAGCAAAATCTTTCACTATTGAAAGAGAGTCAGCATTAAAATCTAGAGAATTTCCCTCGTCATTTTTCTATGAATATTTTACCATAATTATGTTTGTGTATTACATGTAAAGAGTTTACACTCTGAGTTTTCCCAATTTAATGTGATAACATAGCAGTTCTCCATGGTTTTCTGCAAATTATCCAGATATTAGTGAGATCCATTTACCAAAGCTTAATCTAATCTCAGCCTGATCATTCATAAAACTCCTTTTTTTTTTTTACTCAAAACATATATCCTACTTTCCTACTATATACTGATAATTTTTTCTTTATTCTTAGTAGCTTTAATTACATATTTAGATTCAAATGCTGAACTCTTAAACACCTTAATTTTTAGTGAAAACTAAGACACGAGTAATTGTGAACTGTTTGTCATACCAGTATTTTCTGATTAGAAACTTATGCTTTAGTATTCCTCTCCTAAGAAGTCAGAGGCTGGTAAAATTAGACTGTCCAGCAACCAATGTTTCAATATTTTATCCTATTTGAAGTGTGACTCAAATAGTTAATGGATTCTTGCCATTTAACTTGGATCACTTTCAAGTTACCAAAATCTGGAGAAAGCTATTTTAGGTAGACTTAATATTTCATCATATCAAGTTATTGATATTTTCTTGCTGACACATTTGAAACAGATATAAGGTCTTATTTGATCTCTAACAAACCTAGGTACAACAGTTGTGTTACATTTAGAAAACCAACGAACTTAAGCTAGCTTCAATACCTGATATCAATTCAGTACTGAATATTTCCCACATCAAGAAGCTTGACATTCATTTTGGTCAATTTTCTAAATATTAGGAAGTATTTAATTTGTAAGTGCCGTTAGTTTTGAGTCAGATAAGTGGTGTTCATTTTCATGTTACCTCAGAAGGATTATTACCCAAAATGGTCCCATTCTGGAGAATACACCTCAAGGGGCTGCATTCAGGAAACAAATTTGAGTTTCCCATAGCCAGCATACTCACACACAAGACAAATACAAACACACAAAAACCTAATTACTAATTAGCTTTAATTACTAATTACTGCAGGGCAAAAACAAAAGGGTGAAGTTCAACAATTTCCTCTACTTTTTCAAACAAAGATTCCTCTTATTAAATACAAACAATGTGAAAATGGAAAGGCAGAGGATCATAACCACACGTGTCATGGCAATTTACCCAGCAAACACAAAGCCAAAAAGAACAGTGGGGGAAAGTTAAATGTACTTAGTTAACTTCATGCTTTCTCCTGGAAATATGTTTATTTTCTCAGTGTCAGAATTCTGAAAAAAATATTTTCATCAAGCCCACTTTTTCCCAACTGCATATGCAGGAAGAGTCAGTTTTGGAATTTCAAACGTTTCATCTTAACCATTTTTTCCCCTCACTATAGTCTAAAGAAGATAGTGGCCATGCAGGGTTAAAAGAAGAATCATCTTTCTCATACCCTAGGGTGACTATAGGATGGAACAGAGCTCTGATTATCACAGCAGGTATTATCAAATACAGAACAAACAAATGTAATGCAAAACAAGCTTGAGTGACTTACCCTAGGTGACATCAAATCTGGACCATAGTTCTGGACATCTCTATGCTCCAAACAGCCTCTTGTGTTGGGGGGTGGGGAGCAGCTGGGGCCTGTCAGTGAGAGTTCCTCCTAGTTACACAGAGCAAAATAAACTTAGGCAGGTCTGCTAGAAACTTGGGAAGCAGCTGCCTCTGGTCAAAGTTAGTTTGCCATGGGCACAGATTTACTGCTGAGCTTGCCATAAATTGAGAAAGAAGGGGAGAGTCTCAGGAATCAAGCTCCATGATTTCAAATGACACTACAAAGCTACGGTCATCAAACAGGTATGGTATTGGCATGAAAACAGACACACAGACCAGTGGAACAGAAGAGGGAGCCTAGAAACAGAGCCCGGTGCATATGGTCAATTCATCTACGTCATAGGAGGGAAGGGCACATGACAGGGAAAAGATGGCCTGTTCAACAGGTGCTGTTGGAGAAACTGGACAGCTACATGCAAAAGGATCAAACTGGACCATTTTCTTACACAAAAATGTATTAATTGTACGGCCTGAAACGATAAAACTCCTAGAAGGAAACACAAGCCATAAGCTCTTTGACATTGGGAATGACAGTGATGTTTCTGGATAGAGGCCAAAAGCAAAAGCAATGAATCAAAAGTCCCAAGGATGTAATGTACAGGATGGGAGATACAGTCAACCACATTGCAATAACTCTGTATGGTGGCAGGAAGTAGCTAGATTTGTCATGGGGATCATGGAGTAATGTATAAAACACAGAATTACTAAGTCCAGCACCTGAAATGACTATAATACTGTGTGTCACATATAACTCAATAAAGGATATTTAATAGCAGCAGTGTGCATGTGCTTATGGGTGTGTGTGTGTGTGTGTGTGTGTGTGTGTGTGTGTATACCAAACATGGGAACCATAGCGTTTGCTTGTGTGTTTTCTTGGGCTTCTAAACTAATACTGAGTGGACTTTCACAGACTCTGAAACATGCAGAGACCAGACACTGTATGTGGAGTACATCTGGCGAAATATTGGGCTGGATGAAGCACAAGCTAGAATCAAAATTGCTGGGAGAAATATCAATCACCTCAGATATGCAGATGACACCACTCTTATGGCAGAAAACGAAGAGGAACTGAGGAGCCTCTTTGTGAAAGTGAAAGAGGAGAGTGAAAAAGCCAACTTAAAACAACATTCAAAAAACAAAGATCATGGCATCTGGTCCCATCACATCATGGCAAATAGATGGGGAAACAATGGAAATAGTGACAGACTTTATTTTCCTGGGCACCAAAGTCACTGCAGATGTTGACTGCAGCCATAAAATTAAAGACACTTTCTCCTTGGAAGAAAAGCTATGACCAACCTAGGCAGCATATTATAAAGCAGAGGCATTACTTTGTCAACAACAGTCCGTCTGGTCAAAGATATGGTTTTTCCTGTAGTCATATATGGATGTGAGAGTTGGACCACAGAGAAGGCTGAGTGCTAAGGAACTGATGCTTTTGAACTATGCCAACGGATGCCAAAGAACTATGATGTTGGAGAAGACTCATGAGAGTCCCTTGGACCGCAAGGAGACCAAACTAGTCAATCCTAAAGGAAATCCTATATTGGAAAGACTGGTGCTGAAGCTGAGGCTGCAATAGTTTGGCCACCTGATGCGAAGAGCCAATTCTTTCGAGAAGACCCTGATGCTGGGAAAGATTGAAGACAGGAGGAGAAGGGGAAAACAGAGGACAAGATGGTTGGATGGCATCACTGACTCAAGGGATATGAGTTTGAGCAAACTCCAGGAGATGGTGAAGGACAGGGAAACCTGGCATGCTGCAGTTCATGGGATGTCAAAGAGTCCGACACAACTGAGTGATTGAACAATAATGACAACAAGACAGTGTAGATACTCATTCTCAGAAGGGTGGTGTATGGGATTCCCACAGAGTTCCCTTGCATCCATATACGCACACCTGCTCATGTTGGCTGGGGCCACCTTTCTTCCCTCAAGAGCACACTTGATCACTGTTTCCTGTGAATGCCTACTTTTCATGCCATTTTCCCAACTCTCTTAAAGCATGGATGCCCTGATGTTCAAAATATTTGCTTACATAAATTTCAACTATTTAGATGCATGCAATGCAGAAGACACAGTTGTTGTCTCAGTCTCTCTCTTCACACGCAGAAATACACTGTTAGTAGGTCCTCCTTCTCTGTGCACATGGTACAAACATTGATTAATGTTCATCTACAGATTTTAGCTCATCCATTATCAGTAGCTAATGCTGTGTTCATGACAGGAGCTCTCATTTCCCTAATAGAGCCATGTGTGTATGACTTTGTTCACACATAACACTCATAGATCTAATATGAAGTAGATCACACAGACATACTTTGGGCATCATCAGCACAAACTTATTCCTGGTCGAGGTTTCGAGTCTTGTGTTCCAGGGAACTCTGTGTTCTGGTTCTCAGAGCACAGGTGTCATGTGGCGACACAGAGGAAAAGGGAGAAATAGAAACAGGTGACTGAGCCACTGCAGTCTCCCTGCATTGGGATTTCCTAGCCCATCACACAAACTCAGGGATGACTGAGTCACTTCAGCCCCAACCAGTGAGCTCCCCATACCACAAGACACACATACATGCACTTACACACACTTTCTCTCTCTCAGCATGACATTATAGACCTAAGATACCCGATATGGTTGCATATCATCCATGCTCTCTGCTTTGATACATGCATGCACATGATTCTGCTTCCAGGATAGATGTTATCCTCAGCTCCTTCTAGTTTGTGATTTTAAAAAGACACTGGGGAAAATCTAAAGTGATGCTCACAGTCCTAAAATAGCAAAACTATTCAGCACCATTAAACCAATCACCTAAGAATACTTATTGTAGGCATATCAGTCCAAGGACTCTAGAATTTTTATTCTAGCTATACCTGTGCTGTATACTAAAAAGTTTCTAAAAATTGTACTACTTACTTCAGTATTCTCTCGTATTTACTTTTGTTCACATTCTTTCAAGAATGAAACACTTTCTTTGAGTGCTTTCAGTGGACAACCAGGATGCCAACTGTAGTTGTTTTTTCTGATTACTACAGCAACGTTCCTTAAGAAGGGCCATCTGAAGGGAAGGGTGTTAGGTGAAAATATTGCACATTAAATGTCTCTCCCACCATACGCTTTGTCACATTGCCCAAACACCTTCCATTCAAGTTTGGTTTACAGACATGCAGAAAATTTTCTTTTCATATTTTGCACTAACTGGAGTGCAAGACTCTTACAGGTAAGATGGATGATAAATGACAACTAGATAGATAGATAATGACTTGTGAATATGGATCACCTTATGCACAGGAGGAACTATGTGTTAACAATAGAAATTCGAACTAACCTTTAAAGTAGCCTGAATTTTCAGAGGGCTTGGGAAAATGAAAATGCATTCAATGTTTCAGTTCACAGTCAAATCAAACGTGCCTGCAGACACAGAATGCACAGAGGACAACAGACCAGAGGCTGTATTAACAGCCACCCTGCTGCCAGAACTTCATTGTCAATTTCAGGCCATGGAGAAGTAAAGCCCTCAAATGCACAAGCTTCAAGTTCCCAGGTCCCGGTACTCCTTTTTTTTCTATTCCAGTTGTGCCTTAGGCGAGGGACCCAAGAATATGATGGCACAGGGCTTTTATTTCTCCAGTCAACAAGCCTGATGCTATACAACTTACCAGAGGACATGAAAGACGTGTAAATGCAGTGAAAAAGTCTAGAAAGGCAAACAAATGTGTCAAGACATGGTTCCATCAGAAAGAGAAGAGGAACAAGGAAGGAAGTGTGTGGTGAGGGAAGACGTTATTTTTCAAATCACTTTGTAAGTCAGTATGGGGATCACACATTTAAATGTCCACAGGCACCAAAATCTTAATTTTATAAAGATGCTGAGGAGATAGGAAAGGAATAGGAAACATTAGACAATGTGAACAAACAGAAAGCAAGTGCAGAAAACGGTTCCATACCATTGCATAGAATGCAACAAGGATACATTTGAAATGTTTGGCAGGTCTTCTGAGGTACATTTTTATTCAGAAAAGGAAATATTCACTTTTAAAATGTGTGTACACCTAGCCACATGAGAGATGTTCAATTGAAGAGAGAGAGGGGATACAGAACATGCATACAGAAGGGGCAAAGAGCCGACAATTTCACAAATAGAAAATTTCCAATGTGGAGGAAAATGTCACCTCAATGTGCCAAACTCCAAGCATAATATGTTCAAACACACACACACACACTCATACACACATGCATGTGCACACACACATGAGACATGCAAATACACACACAAGCACTGACAGTAATGCTTTACAAAACCAAAGCAAAAGGAAAGACCTTAAAAAACAAAGAGCACAACTCACCTGATTATTAGGCAGGGTCCACTTATTATTTTCATTAGAGGGAACTTGATAGAATTATCTGGAGTCCAAAAAAAAAAAAAAAAAAAAAAGGAAGCAACAGGACCAGAAGGAGGGCACCCTGGTAGGAAGATTGGGGCAATGGTCTTTCTGGAAAAAAACTCTGGAAGATACGTCAGCTCCTAGATCCCATGACCTTAGAAGAGGAGTCCTTAGAGCTTGGGCTCAGACTTCTGAGGAAAGGGGCTGTCCAGCTCTGTGATGTTCTTAAGGAGGTCAGGGGAAGGGTGCATGAAAATAAGGCCCCTCCCAGTGATGATGGGAAAAACCAATAAGCCTGCACCACAGGGTCAGGTTCTGAGGGGGGCCCTTCTACCCTGTCCTCCCCATCAACCCCCCTGGGGCCCACACCCTTTAGGAGAGAGTTCCCAAGTTTGCCGATGTTGGTCTTTCTCTGGGCAGCCATGGAGACAGCCCTTGGAGTTTGGAGGTGAGCCACATTATAGACCAGTTGCTCCTAGTGAAGTCACACATCCCTGTCTCTGTTGTGCAAAAGGGCAGTCATGGGGGGGACCCTGAGAGGAGCAGGAACAGACAGGAAGTTAGAGCCGGTTGTCTTGCTTCCAGACCACCTGTCACCCTCCACCAACCCTGCTGGCCAACCCTCCCGGGGAGCCAGATGGCAGAGTGAAAATGGGGTTGGCAGAACCCCATGTCAGCACCACTCAGCAGCACACAGGGCTGAAGCTGAGAAGCGTGGACATCCTTTACCTGGAGCCTGCTTCTCCTGAAAGCACTTCCCTACCTTGATGAAAATGGCAACAGTATATCCTATAAACGCTGCTGCAAAGACCTGACTCATTGGAAAAGACCATGATGCCGGCAAAGATTGAAAGCAGGAGGAGAAGGGAACGACAGAGGACGAGATGATTGGATGGCATCACCGACTCAATGGACGTGAGTTTGAGCAAGCTCCGGGAGTTGGTGATGGACAGGGAAGCCTGACGTGTTGCAGTCGATTGGGTCGCAAAGAGTCGGATGTGACTGAGTGACTGAACTGAACTGATATCCTATAAATGCTCTGTTTTCTCTAGGAACAAAGAAGACACCCCCAAAACGTAACATCAGCAGCATCCATTTCCAAACATACCACGACCAAAAGCAAAAAAAAAAAAAAGCCTACCCCAGTCTTTTAAGAAGGAGCTTGTGTTCATGCTTCCATAATAAAGAAGGAGCCACTTCGCTGCTTTTAATCCAATTTACCTAACCATAATTACCATAACTAAATTTGCCTTTTAGAGAACATGTTTCTGGTTTGCCTGTGTCAGCTACTCAGGATATGGAGCTGATGATGTCCTCCCCTGGGCTATGCAAAGTTACCTTAGATCTTTCCTTCCTGCTCATCTGTTCCGTTTGCTGACTTCAAATTTTCTCCTGCATATCATACATATCAAAACACTTCACTCTCAGTAGGTGTAAATGATGAGCAAACTGAAGATCTTTAAGAGCTCAGGCAACAGACACCCACTGTGAAGCAAAGGTGTAGGATGAGAAGTGTTTGGGGATGACTGCTTTCAGGGACTCGGGTGACAATGTCCTCACACAACGGGTGTGACATGACATGGGGTGGGGTATGACAGGTTACTTGGGCATCTTAGCCCCCCACAAAAGGAGGAGCTGCCATGCTCTCTTATAAATCAGGAGGGATCAGAGCTCTTAATATCCAAGTAAAGATCTCACCACCGGCACCACACACCACACACACACACACACACACACACACGCACAACTCACATTGAGAGCAGACACCAACTACTGTCCATGTCTCTACGCTTACTCCAACTCTCTAGTCAGTTTTCTTGTGAAATGTTTTTGCCTCCAGGAGAGTGGCCTACCCTGGTTGTCATGGAAACAAGAATGCCATCATAATGTTCTCTGTGCTGTTAGCTTTCTGTGGAAACCAGGAAGGATCAATACATCAGATGCAGAGTATTGGTCTCCTTTTTAGACAGTGACCCCACAGATAATCCAATGAATGAATGAATCAATGAATGAATGAATGAATGAATGAATGAACGAATGAAGAACCAGACTATTGGACTATTAGAGACAGCATCTTCATGGAATAGGCAGTGGAGGACAGGAATTGTCACCAAATGTGTTGTGGATGGAGTAAAGTGAAAGCACAAGAGATTCTGTTTCCCTTGAGACACATACTCTTAGGATGCAGGTCCCATTAAGGACCACCTTTCAACTTGCCATGACACACGAGGCCAGGGATGTTTGTGCAGATGGGATCCAAGGACTCAGGGTCAACTAGAAAAGAACTACAGAGGGGAAAATGTGTGAGAATGACACACCTGGATGTCAGGAGGAGGTGAATGAGAAACAGGGATGCTCCAAGTCAGCTCTTCTGAGGTGACCCCTAGATAGAGACAGCCCCAGGACCACCCTGGATCCAGAACTCCAGAGTAAGACAAAACCATGCTGCTCTGCATGCAACTCACAGGAGGAGAGCCAGCCGGACTTTCATATCACTGTGTGCCAACCAGATGAGGGCTTTCAACAGCTTCTTAGCATTGAGGAAAGGGAGGGACCTACCAGGAATTGCCATCTAGCCTGTCTATTTTTGTTGCTGTTCTTCAGTTGCTAAGTCGTGTTTGACTTTTTCTGACCCCATGGGCTGCAGCCTGAAAGGCCTCTCTGTTGTTTGCAATGTCCTGGAGGCTGCTCAAATTCATGCCCCTTGAGTCAGTGGTGCTGTCTAACCATCTCATCCTCTTCTGCCCTCTTCTCTTTTTGTCTTCATTCTTCGCCAGGATTAGGTGCATGTATGTGTGCCTTGTGGTATGGGGAGCTCACTGGTTGGGGCTGAGGTGACTCAGCCATCCCCGAGTTTGTGCAATGAGCCGGGAGGTCCCGATGCAGGGAGACTGCAGTGGCTCAGTCACCTGTTTCTCCTTCTCCCTTTTCCTCTGTGTCGTCACATGACACCTGTGCTCTGAGAACCAGAACACAGAGTTCCCTGGAGCACAAGACTCGAAACCTCGACCAGGAATAAGTTTGTGCCGGTGATGCCCATAGTATATCTGTGTGGCCATCATCTACTTCATATTAGATCTATGAGTAGTATGTGTGAACAAAGTCGTACACATGTGGCTCTATTAGGGAAATGATAGCTCCTGTCATGAACACAACATTTGCTACTGATGAACACTAATACATGTTTGCACAATGTGCACAGAGAAGGAGGACCTACTAACAGTGTATTTCTGCATGTGAAGAGTGGGACTGAGACAACAACTGCATCTTCTGCATTGCATGCAGCTAAATGGTTGAAATTTATGTAAGCAAAAATTTTGAACATCAGAGCATTTATGCTGCAAAGAGAGTTGGCAAAATGGCATGAAAAGTAGGCATTCACAGGAAACGGTGATCAAGTGTGCTCTTGAGGGAAGAAAGGGAGCCCCAGCTAACACGTGCAGGTGTGTGTACATGGATGCATGGGAACTGTATGGGAATCCCATACACCACCATATTGAGAGTGAGCATCTACAGTGTCTGGTCTCCTGTATATATCTCTCTGCACGTTTCAGACTCTCTGAAATCCCACTTGGTTAGCTCAGAAGCACAAGAAAACATACAAACACTATGGGTCCTGTGTTTCGTACACACACACACACACACACACACACACACACACACACACACACTGCTGCTGCTATTAAGTCTCTTTTATTGAATTATAACTGATGCACAGTATTATATTTTTTGCAGGTACACTACTTAGTGATTCTGTGTTTTTATACATTACTCCATGATCCCCATGACAAGTCTAGTTTCCTCCTGCTACCATACAGATTTAGTTATTATAATATGATTGAGTGTATTCCCTATCCTAACATTACATCCTCGGGACTTTTGATTCATTGCTTATTCTTTGGGCCTCAATCCAGAAACACCACTTCCAATCCCAATGTCAACGAGCTTATGGCCTATGTTTCATTCTAGGAGTTTAATGGCTTCAGGCCTTACATTTAATCCATTTTGGTGTGATAAAGGGGTGGAGTTTGATCCCTTTGTATGTAGCTCTCCAGTTTCTCCAACAGCACCTGCTGAACAGGCTGTATTTTCCCTGTCATATACCCTTGCCTCCTATGGCATAGATGAATTGACCATGTGCCCCAGACTGTATTTTGGGCTCCCTCTTCTTTTCTACTAGTGTGTGTCTGTTTTCATGCCAGTACCATATCTGTTTGATGACCATTGCTTTCTAGTGTCATCTGAAATCAGGGAGCCTGATTTCTGAGGCTATACCCTTCTTTCTCAAGGTTGCTTTGCCAATTCAGAGTCTTTTGTGACTGCTCTTACTCAACATGTGTGTGTGGGGCAGATGAAGGTTCTCATGGAGCTGGTCATCCCCATTCCTCTGAGACAAGAGGGAGTAGCAGAAAGTCAGTAGCGTACCGCGGAAGTATTTCAAAATGCAACAGAAGGGAGAAATAAACGTGACTCCCACATTATAAATGAGATTTAACTAACATTTCTGTTTTAGAGTGGCATGCATTCCAGACTTGGGGAAGGGAGTGTGACAAACTAATACCTGGTTCAGTGGCTTAATTTCCTATCTGCTTTTGCATTTTCTAGATCCACTTTGGAGGTGCTCATGTCCTAGGTCTGTACAGTTGACGCTGTTTGACCCCTGAGAGATCTCTGTGCACTTCAGAAACACCGAGCAGGTGAAGGATCTGCCAGACGTGCAGTTCGAGTCTGGGAATCAACAGACCCAGCTCCAGAACCACACCTGTCACTATCCACACTCCCAGGGTAAGCCTTTTCCTTTCTCCTGAACATTTCATCTGGAATCAGTTCTCTATGCACCTCTGGATTCCAAGTTTATGCTCTTCAACATAGCAATGCGCTGACACCCAGTATATCTGTATGCTGGCGATCACCTCTGGCTCCCCTGGGTGCACGGGCAGTGGGGGCACTGGCTCCTTAGTAAAGAATAAGTGAAGTGTTGCCCTGGGATCAGTCGCAAGGAGTACAGAAGGCACAGGACATTCAGTGACACAAATGAGATCCTGGTTATGAGACTCCCTCCCCACATGGTTGCCCTTTCGTGCACAGTAGTGACAAATAAGGCAAGGCGTTGGGTTTGGAGGGCTTATAAAATGCCTCCGGAATCTTTGGTAATTTCTCCCCATGTATCTGCCATGCACCTACCCCATAGGTACGTGGATACATGGCCTTTATACTTCTTTGCTTTATTGCTCATCAATTCTCTTTGGCCAAGCCTTCTGCTTTCACATCCCTTGTGGCTCAGCTGGTAAGGAATCTGCTTGCAATGTGGGAGCCCTGGGTTCAATCCTTGGGTTGGGAAGATCCCCTCGACAATGGAAAGGCTACCCACTCCAGTGTTCTGGTGTGGAGAATTCCATGGACTGTATCGTCAATGAGGTCACAAAGAGTCAGACATGACTGAGTGACTTTCACTTTCTGCTTTCACAAAAGGCATATCTACTGCCAACCCCTTTCCCATCCTTAGACATTTCTTCTTTTTGACTTAAACATTCGGTGTGTAGAACTGGATTTTTAGCTGATTGGGTATACTCAGCCTTTCCAACCTAAACCTTTGCTAAGGCAGCTCTAAGTCTGCCCTAAGCTGGTTCTCCATCAGGGGTGTGTATACCTGATGGGAAAGCCCAACCTGCCACCCACCTTAACCTAGTGGATTAAGGAGGCCTCCTTTCCTATGGTCTCAAGTCAGAATACTGAACATTAGGCTCTGTCCCTAATATTTGGTTGGCAAAGGTGCATGGAGAAGGCATAGACAGCATTTCAGGTCTCTATATCCATGTTCAAATATGACACAGACTGGAACCTTCGAGGCCAGTTCATCACATCCCATCCTTGAGGAAGCCAGGGCCCATGTGCTCCAAATAGGAAGTTACTATCTGGGGTCCCAAGGTTGACCTGAGATTCTGTGCAATCCAGTCAAACACCTCCTGCCAGTCGAACCCTTGCCTGCCTTCAATCTACATCCCACTCCCCTGCCCCTCTGCCCCACTTTGGGAGCATGGGTCTAGTAGAGTGGGACCCAGTCTGACCTGGAGTTAAGCCCCTCCCTGCAACTCTTCATGACCTTCCACACCCTCACCAATTCCATGTCCACCCTCAGATTCTTGCAGGTCATGGAGGGCTCTTGGTGCCTCAGGCACACTGAGGCATCATGCCTCAGTCCCATGCCCACTCAGAGCCTCTCACCATGCCCTTGATGATCTGCCAAGTTCACTGACCCAGGACTGTAAGTGTCCTGAGCCTCCCCTTTTCCTGGAAGGGCTTTCAAGGTCACTGCCCAAATCTTATATCCACCCCTATCAGTGTGGAGGGGTTTTCTCTGCCTCTGCAACACAAGCAGTCTGCAGGCTGTCGCCCCAGGCCAGAAGCCATGGCTGTGAGATGTACCAACACTCAGGTGCTTTGCACTCGGGATGGAACACAGCCATCCTGCTGCTGCTTGGCACAAGGACTTCTGACCTCATTAACCAAGGCTGAGATGACCTCTGGGCAGTTATATACTCACTTGTTTCCTAGTGAATGTACTAGTAAGCCTCAAAGCTTGGTGTACCCTTTAGAGGTGCTAACAAAATGTCAGTGTTCTGGAACCACAGCATTGTGGCAAACCCAGCACTGCCCCCCACCTCAGACTGTAAATAATATTGTTTGGTGATGTATGGGCTTCTCTGGTGACTCAGACAGTAAAGAATCTTGCTGCAATGTAGGAGATGAGTGTTCGATTCCTGTGTTGGGAAGATCCCTTGGAGAAAGGAATGGCTACCCACTCCAGTATTCTTGCCTGGAGAATCCCATGGACAGAGAAACCTGGTAGATTAGAGTCCATGGGGTCGCAAAGAGTCAGACACAACTGAGCAACTAACACTTGGTGACATTTAAGCACCTATGCAGGGCTACCATTGGCTGGAAGGGTGCCTTGATGACCAATCAATGCCTAAAGTTGTGGATGTTCATTGCTCCAGGGAGAGTTTAAGTGAAAGAGACCATGAGCCTGAGATAGGCCACTAGGAGACTATGGCCATGGTGACCCAGAAACCACAGTGACTGAAAAACTGACCCCAAGCAATAAAGGGAGGAAGAAAAGAAAGCCCTCCCCACTCCCCCACTCCACCCTCCCCCCATAAACCCAGATCCACAAGCACTTTCATAGTGAGATGACCCCATCCAAGCTCTTCATCCTCTTTCCCACTGAATCCCCAAGACTCCTTCCTTGTCCTTACCTGACACACACCCACTCCTCAACCCCCATCCTTTCACTTGGAGTCTTTGTTCCTCCACACCAATGCCCTTCTATGCTCACCTTCTTGTCCTTCCAGAGGCCCCAGACAGCCATTTGAATCTTAAAAACTATACCATCAAAATAGAGCATTGTTACAAATTCATGAACACCATCCTTG
Source organism: Muntiacus reevesi (assembly GCF_963930625.1). NCBI lineage: Eukaryota > Metazoa > Chordata > Mammalia > Artiodactyla > Cervidae > Muntiacus > Muntiacus reevesi. The sequence continues at coordinate 2,003,175 of NW_027078014.1, forward strand.
TGTATTTTTTTCTATTTGCATGCTTGAGAGGCCAGTGATCTAATGAGCATGTGTGGTACAAAACAAAGCTTCTATATTTGCACAGACTGAATTAACCATGAAAAATAAACATTTCAAGAAAGCATATTCTCAGTATAAACAGTTGGAGAATGGAAAATCATGACTGGAGACAGATCGTCATTTGGTGTTCTTCCATTTCTCCCTAAGGGAATCTCGGGTGAAGGAAGAAGCGTATCAGCCAGTCCTTGAGGAAGGGATGTATTTGTTTTCTTTTTTATTTTTTCCCAAAATTTATTTATTTACTTTAATTGGAGGCTAATTTCTTTACAATATTTTAGTGGTTTTTGCCACTGCAATTGCCACTGCAATTTTGCCACTGATACACTGACATGAATCAGCCACAGGTGTACATGTGTTCCCCATCCTGAACCCCCCTTCCACTGGAGCCTATTATACAGAGCAAAGTAAGTCAGAAAGAAAAGTATTTGTTTTCTAATGGTCTCTTCTGTTCCCTGTTCTTCCCTCCTCTTTCCTACCCTCTTTTTGACTGGGTTCTTTGGTAGCTCAGATGTTAAGAATCTGCCTGCAATGCAGGAGACCCAGGTTCAATCCCTGGGTTAGGAAGATCCCTTTGAGAAGGGAATGGCAATACACTCTGGTATTCTTGCCTGGAGAATTCCATGGACAGAGAAGCCCAGGGGGCTACAATCCATGGGGTTGTGATGAGTCGGACACAATTGAGCAACTTTTATTTCACTTTTGACTGGGCACTATTTATGACAACTTTCTTCTCCACTCTCTGTTCTGTATGGGGATCAACAGGTTATAAGGGCCTTTGGGAAGGTAGGCAAACAGGGAAGTGAGGATGAGGATGAGTTTAGACAGTAAGAGGGGGAATAGGCTTGGAGATTCTTTTTGGAGAGTAGTAAGAGAAGGTGCTGGATTCATAAACTGATGGATATTTTTTAATTTCATCTAGACTGAGAAGTTTGGCCATAATCCATAGCAGATAAAGCTAAAGGTACTAAAGGTGAAGTCAATGTAAAATATGCTAACAGTTCATTCATACTAAGCTCATTTAACCCCTAAACGAAGATTTATTCAGCACGTACCATGATCCAGACACTAGGTTGGGAGCCAAACAAAGGATAATAATGACTGTCATGAACAAGCGGTTTGTATATCTGATCTTTACACCAGTTCTGCAAGGTCAACGGGGGTTATCTCATTTTACAGAATGGGACACTGGGGACAGGCAAAGTTGAGTCGTGTGTTCCACATCACGTAGTGTTGAATCTATGTCTATCTGAGCACAAAGCTCACACATTCCCACTCACATACACCACATGGCTGAAAAGAGCCAAGAAGCACTGAGAGGTTTTCTGAGGTTTTGATAAGAGGGAAGAAGGAAATTGGCCGTGCTTTTTGAAAGCAAGCTGTCAAATGTGCACAAAGGTAGAAAGAACACTAAAGATCTCCACCTATACACCACTCAGCTTCATCCATTAAGTTACACCTCATTCTGTTTCACATATATCCTGTTCGAACTCTGTTACTACCCCACCCCCATTCAGGCATTTTAAAGCAAATCCTAGACACCCTTTTACTCACAGCCTTTGCATACATACATCCATTTCTTAAAACAACAGACTTTATGAACTGTCAATAATTCCTAGTATTATCTAATATCTGGTCAGTGTTTAAATTTCCCAGATTATTCCATAAATGTCTTTAAATTATTCTCAGCTTGTTCAAGTCGGGATTCAACCAATGCCTGCACCCTGCCTCTCTCTGTCATGCTTGTTAGTCTCTTAAATCTATTATCAGTCTCTCTCCTCTTGCTTTTCCTTTCCTTTTATTTGCTGAAGAAATGAGGTCCTTGTGTCCTAAAATTTCAGAAACCCTGGGTTTGGCTGGTTGCATCCCTCTTGTGTTTCTTTACCTGTTCTTCTAGCCAGTTATTTACTGTAAACTGATGAGATTCAACAGACTCAGATTTGACTTTTCAGTGAGAATACATCATAGATGTTACTTTGTACTTCCCTTCGTGTCCATGTCCCATCAGGAGATATAGCTAAAGACTGAGACACAACTTAGCTACTAAGCAACAACAAGAACAAAGGTAAAAAAATAAGCCAAGTCTGCTGATATTTCTACAATTTTGGTGCTTAACACCAGATCAACTGTCCTCCATGTTTAGGAATTTTATGTGCAAACCTCACTTCTATTACTTTGTTCACTCTTCCATCTTAGAATTGTTTTAGCTGAAATTCAGGTGGCCTCAGTGACCATCTTTGTGATATCTGCCTTTTGAGGGGCAACAATGAAGGCCTAAATGGTAAACCTGAGTATTTATATTTATTATGGGCACTTGAAAAATATTCAGCAGAACAATAGTGTACTGCTTATCTTCTTTAAAAATCCTTGCACTGTATTTAATGTCAGTTCCAACACTTGGCCATTTTTCTTTGTTTTATAATGTTGTTATCCTCTATACTGTGTTATGGCACTTTCCCCTATGCCTGAACATATTACCGTATAGAAGAGGATAACCCAGTTTCCCTAATACAAAGTTCAGTACACTAGTTCAACTTTTACAGGTCAAAATGTATCTCATAGAGTAAATTTTAAAACAAATATGTCCATTGTAATAGTTTATATTTGAAACATGTTTCTCAACATTGGGAAAGAAAACTTGCTACTTTGCATTTCTATAAATTTTTATACGGTTAAAATCCCCACAATGAGAAGTATTTTTGTCTTCTGCTTGGTTGGTTGGTTGGTTGGTGAACTCAGTATGTTGATAAAACTGGGTTCATGGGGACAAGATGGCAGAGGAGTAGGTGGATGTGGAGCACATCTCTCTCCATGGATACATCAAGAATAAACCTTCAGACACAGAAGTGCATGCAAAACATCAGCTGAGAGTAGACAGGAGTACCAGACCAGTTGAAAAGAATATATAGAGTCATGCAGAATTCTGTAGGACAAAGGAACTAGGGGGAAAACAGGAGTGTCAGTAGGACTGGACCTGCCCTCGGCGGGTGGGGGAACTGAAGCTGCAGTCCGATCCCCACATTGGGACAATTGTCTGAGTCAAAGGAGAAACATTTAAGTCTGAGACTGAAACAGCTGATCTGTGGCAGCCTAAATGGAATGAGAATCACACAGTCCTTGCTGTAGCCATACATACTCCAGACAGGGACACTGGTCCCCTGGAAGGTGCAGCAGCTGGGAGCTGGAGTTTAGGGATTGTGGAGCAATCCCAGGGCGAGGTCTGCTGTTTACTGCAGAGAGACGGACTGAGGGGATGTGAGGGAGGAGATGGTGTTGGGGTATGCTGGTGGAGGAAAGCCAAGCAGACATGGAAAAAGGTGATACTGCTGAGTCATGGATAGGGGGTGGGGCCGTCACCACAGCCACTCTCTCTCCACACACCAGCATCAGCAGCCTTACAAAAGAAAGGCTGGCCCGTCAAACGCCTAATGCACTGAACTGCAGTGTAGGACCACACCCAGGGCACTCCTTTAAGTGACTGACACACCAATCTACAGAGTAGGACCCCAACCAGGGTGTCCCTTTAAGTGCCTGATGTACTGATCCACAGAGTAGGACCCCAGCCAGGGGAGCCCATCCCCCTCCATGTGCCTGACGCACCGAACAACAGAGAAGGACCCCAGGCAAGGGAGCCCTCTAAGTGCCTGAACGGGTGGAGCTTTGGAGAAAGACTGGCTAGAGAGTCCTTCTGATCGCCAGCTACAAGAGGCTTGAAAAAACAGTCTGGTTAGGGCCATAACTTCTGCACTGGAGGCAGTCCGTGTCTCTGCACACTTGGTGTTGACAGGGTCCCCTCAAGCCAGACAGCTGTGTTACTGTCACGCTCAGCTCTCACTGGGCCAGAGCTGCCACAGGCAAAAGAAAATCTAGCATCTATGCGAGCAGGTTCATTTTGGTCATGTCTGATTCTTTGCAACCCTGTAGACTGTTTCCTGCCAGGCTTTTCTGTCAGGGAGGGGGGTTCACCAGGCAAGAATACTAGAGGGTATTGGACAATACTGGTTGTTATACCCTTCTAGAGCACCATATTTCCTGCTGCCCTAGCCACCAACTCCTCTGAGTACCTGGTGCTATCAGAACTGCTGCGACCCAAGCAGCTGTACCACCTCCACACCTGGCCCTCACAGAGGCAAACACAAGTCCTCCAGGGCAGCCTCAGGAGCAAACCCAGTGGATAATCCACATGTAGAGGTGGAAATAAAACCACAATTGAAAACCAGGGGCAGTGTGGCTAAGGAAGAATACCCTAAACCTTGCCACCAGCTGTACAAGTTGCAGATTAAATCTGCATGATCAACTAGGCAGACTCTCGCAGAGTTCCAAAGAACAGCAAGAAGAGATAAGAAAGATGTCCTCAGCAATCAATGCAAAAAAAATAGAGGAAAACAGTAGAATGAGAAAGACTAGAGATCTCTTCAAGAAAATTAGAGATACCAAGGGAACATTTCATGCAAAGATGGGCACAATAAAGGACAGTAATAGTAGGGACCTAACAGAAGCAGAAGATATTAAGAAGAGGTGGCAAGAATACACAGAACTGTACAAAAAAGATCTTCATGACCCAGATAATCATGAAGGTGTGATCACTAACCTAGAGTCAGACATCCTAGAATGTGAAGTCAGGTGGGCCTTTGGAAGCATCACTACAAACAAAGCTAGAGGAGGTGATGGAATACCAGTTGAGCTATTTCAAATCCTAAAAGATGACGCTGTGAAAGTGCTGCACTCAATATGCCAGCAAATTTGGAAATCTCAGCAGTGGCCACAGGACTGGAAAAGTTCAGTTTTCATTTCAATCCCAAAGAAAGGCAATCCCAAAGAATGCTCAAACTACCACACAATTGCACTCATCTCACACACTAGTAAAGTAATGCTCAAAATTCTTCAAGTCAGGCTTCAGCAATACATGAACCATGAACTTCCAGATGTTCAAGCTGATTTTAGAAAAGGCAGAGGAACAAGAGATCAAATTGCCAACATCCTCTGGATCATTGAAAAAGCAAGAGAGTTCCAGAAAAACATCTATTTCTGCTTTATTGACTATGCCAAAGCCTTTGACTGTGTAGATCACAGTAAACTGTGGAAAATTCTGTAAGAGATGGGAATACCAGACCACCTGACCTGCCTTTTGAGAAACCTGTATGCAGGTCAGGAAACAATAGTTAGAACTGGACATGCAACAACAGACTGGTTCCAAATAGGAAAAGGAGTACGTCAAGGCTGTATATTGTCACCCTGCTTATTTAACTTCTATGCAGAGTATATCATGAGAAACGCTGGGCTGGAAGAAGCACAAGCTGGAATCAAGATTGCTGGGAGAAATATCAATAACCTCAGATATACAGATGACACCACCCTCATGGGACAAAGTGAAGAAGAACTAAAGAGCCTCTTGATGAAAGTGAAAGAGGAGAGCGAAAAAGTTGGCTTAAAGCTCAACATTCGGAAAACTAAGATCATGGCGTTCGGTCCCATCACTTCATGGCAAATGGATGGGGAAACAGAGGCTGACTATTTTTCTGGGCTCCAAAATCACTGCAGATGGTGACTGCAGCCATGAAATTAAAAGATGCTTACTCCTTGGAAGGAAAGTTATGACCAACCTAGACAGCATGTTAAAAAGCAGAGACATTACTTTGCCAACAGAGGTCCATCTAGTCAAGGCTATGGTTTTTCCAGTGATCATGTATGGATGTGAGAGTTGAACTGTAAAGAAAGCTGAGTGCAAAAGAACTGATGCTTTTGAGCTGTGGTGTTGGAGAAGACTCTTGAGAGTCCCTTGGACTGCAAGGAGAAGCAACCAGTCCATCCTAAATGAGATCAGTCCTTGGTGTTCATTGGAAGGAATGATGCTGAAGCTGAAACTCCAATACTCTGGCCACATGATGTGAAGAGCTGACTCATTTGGAAAGACCCTGATTCTGGGAAAGATTGAGGGCAGGAGGAGAAGGGGACGACAGAGGATGAGATGGTTGGATGGCATCACTGGCTCAATGGACATGGGTTTGGGTAAACTCTGGGAGCTGGTGATGGACAGGGAGGACTGGCATGCTGCAATTCATGAGATTGCAAAGAGTCAGGCATGACTGAGTGACTGAAATGAACTGAACTGTTGTCTATGGAATATGTAAAAGGTCATTGAGAACTCCCAGAAAAGAAAACACACTAGTTCTGATAGCTGTGTACACTGGAGGCAAGAACACACATGGGGAGAACCAGATTAGAATTTGATCTGCCCCTACAGCAGGTCCAGAGGTCAGCAGAGTGTTGGAGGGTATCCTAGGTAGGTAAGGTGGACTGTGACTCCCAGTGAGGGAAAGGACTCTGACAGTAGTGACTCAAGAAAAAACATCTATTAATCTTAATTTTTGACTTGTTCTATAGATTCTTTTTTTTCTCTTTGATCTCCCTCTGTTGAAGTTGTCAATTTTATTGGCACTATGAAATCCAATGAAGCTTTTGAGCTTTTTTTCCCTCAGTCACATTTTTTATTGTTGTTATAAATCTCTTCCTCTATGTTGGGCTTTTGCAGTTCTGTGGGGTTTTCCTTTTTTCCTTTTTTTTAAATTTTATTTTAAAACCTATTATTTTTCTACATTTATTCCTTTACTTGCTTTTCCTAAAGTTCTTTTCCCTTGCAGTTAATCTTTAATGCATACAAATATTCTTTATTTACCTCTATCTAACTAATTTTGCATATTTATTCTTTCTTTCCTTTCTCTCCTCTTCTCTCATCATATTTGTTTATTTTCATTGCTTAATTCCAAAATTGAGAGCTTGCTTTAGCTTTGTTTTCCAGTTTGTGCTTTAGTTAGTTTTGTTCTGGAAGATATAATTCTTGGTTTCCTTTGTTTAATGGGTCAGTATATTAAATAAAGTACTGGGTCAGTACTTTATTTTGTTGGACTGTTTTGATTCTGCTTATGGGTGTATATGTATATGTGTATATTCAGTCATACTTTTTATTGTTGTTATAAACCTCTGCATCTACATTTGGCTTTTGAAGTTATGTAGAGCTTTCCTTTTTTCCCGTTTTTTCTTTCTTCCATTCTTTTCTCTTCTCCTTTTTATAATTTTAATTTTTAATTTTTAGACCTATTTTCTTTTTTCTACATTTATTCCTTTGTTTGGTTTCCTGCTGTTCTTTTCTCCTTTCAGTTAAAATTTCCCCAACATGGAAAAGGAAATAGTCAATCAAGTCCTAGATGCACAAACAGTCCCATACAGGATAAACCCAAAGAGAGACACACCAAGACACATACTAATCAAACTAAAAAACACTAAACACAAAGAAAGAATATTAAAAGCAGCAAGGGAGAAGCAACAAGTAACATACAAGGGAAACCCCATATGCTTAACAACTGATCTTTCAGCAGAAACTGTGCAGGCCAGAAGGGAATGGCAGGATATATTTCAAGTACTGAAAGGGAAAAATCTACAACCAAGATTACTGTACACAGCAAGGATCTCATTCAAAATTGATGAGGAAAAAGAAAGGTTTCCAGACAAGCAAAATTTAAGATAAATTGTACCACCAAACCAGCTTGACAACAAATGTTAAAGGGACTTATATAGTCAAGAAATACAAGAGAAGAAAAAAGATCTACAAAATCAATCCCAAACAATGAAGAAAATGGCAATAGAAACATATATATCAATAATTACTTTAAATGTGAATGGATTAAATGCTCCAACCAAAAGACACAGACTGGCTGAAGGGATACAAACACAAGACCCATATATATGCTGTCTATAAGAAACACACTTCAGACCTAAACACACATATAGACTGAAAGTGAGAGGATGGAAAAATATATTCTATGCAAATGAGAAGCAAAAGAAAGCTGGAGTAGCAATCCTCATTTCAGACAAAACAGATCTTAAAGTAAGGAAGATGACAAGAGATAAGGAAGGAAACTACATAATGCTCAAGGGATCAACCCAAGAGGAAGACATAACAATTGTAAATATCTATGCACCAACATAGGAGCACCTCAATACATAAGACAAACACTAACAGGCATAAAAGGAGAAATTGACAGTAACTCAATAATAGTAGGAGCCTTTAACACCCCACTCACACCAATGGGCAGATCATCAAAATACAAAATTAATAAGGGAACACAAGACTTAAATGATACTTTAGATGAGATGAATCTCATTGATATCTTCAGGACATTCCATCCAAATGTGGAAGAATACACCTTCTTCTCAAGTGCCCATGGAACATACTCCAGGGAGAGACAACATCTTGGGTCACAAATCAGACCTCATTAAATTGAAGAAAATTGAAATTGTATCAAGCATCTTCTCTGACTACAACACTATGAGATGAGATATGAATTACAAGAAAAAAACTGTAAGCAATACAAACACATGAAGATTATACAACACGTTTCTAAATAACCAACAGATTACTGAAGAAATCAAAAGGGAAATCAAAAAATTTTCAGAAACAAATGACAATGAAAACACGACAACTCAAAACCTATGGGATGTAGGGAAAGAAGTTCTAAGAGAGAGTTTATAGCAATACAATCCTACTTCAAGAAACAAGAAAAACATCGAACAGACAACCTAATTTTACACCTAAAACAATTGGAAAAAGAAGAACAAAACCCTCCAAAATTAGTAGAAGCAAAGAAATCATAAAGATCTGAGCAGAAATAAATTAAAATTAAATGACAGTAACAACAGTAAAGATTAATAAAACTAAAAGCTTGTTTTTTGAGAAGATAAACAAAATTGAAAAACCTTTAGCCAGACTCATCAAGAAAAAAAGAGAGAAGAATCAAATCAACAAAATTAGAAATGTAAAACGAGAGGTTACAACAAACAATGCAGAAATACAAAAGATTATAAAAGACTATTATGAGCAACTATATGGCAATAAAATAGATAGCCTGGAATAAATGGACAGATTCTTAGAAAAGTCCAATCTTCCAAGACTGAACCAGGAAGAAATAGAAATTATGAACAACTCAATTGCAAGCACTGAAATTGAAGTGGTGATCAAAAATCTCCCAAAAAACAAAAGCCCTGGGTCAGATGGCTTCACAGGAGAATTCTATCAAACATTTAGAGAAGAGCTAATGCCTATCCTTCTAAAACTCTTTTAAAAAATTGCAGAGGAAAGAACACTTCCAAACTCATTCTACAAGGCCACCATCACCCTGATTTACCAAAACCAAACAAACACAACACAGAAAAAGAATACAACAGGTCAATATCACTGATGATCATAAATGCAAAAATCCTCAACAAAATTTTAGCAAACAGAATTCAGAAACACGTCAAAAAGCTCATATACCATGATCAAGTTGGGCTTATTCCAGGGATGCAAGGATTCTTCAATATGTGCAAATCAACCAATGTGATACACCAAATGAACAAATTGAAGGATAAAACCATATCATGATCTCAATAGATGCAGAAAACGCCTTTGACAAAATTCAGCACTCATTTATGATTAAAACTCTTCAAAAAATGGGCACAGAAGGAACCTACCTCAAAATAATATTAAGGGCCATATATGATAAGCCTACAGCAAACATTATTCTCAATGGTGAAAAAAACGAAAGCATAGCCCCTAAGATCAGGAACAAGACAAGGGTGTCCACTTACGCCACTATTAATCAACATAGTCCTGGAAGTCCTAGTTACAGCAATCAGATGAGAAAAGGAAACAAAAGGAATCCAGATCAGCAAAGAAGTAAAACTCTCACTGTTTGCAGATGGCATGATACTGCACATAGAAAACCCTAAAGATAGAATCATAAAATTACTAGAGCTAACCAGTACATTTACCAAAGTTTCAGGATACAAAATCAATATGCAGAAATCACTTGCATTTCTGTATACTAACAATGAAAAATCAGAAAGAGCAATTAAGTAATCAATCCCATTCACCACTGCAACAAAAAGAATTAAATATCTAAGAATAAACTTACTTAAGGAGACAAAAACTGTACACAGGAAATTATAAGACACTAATGAAAAAGTCACAGATTATATAAACACGTGGAGAGATATTCCATGTTCCTGGGTAGGAAGAACCAATGTTGTGGAAATGAGTATACTACCAAATGCAATCTACAGATTCAGTGTAATCCCTAGCAAATTACCCATGGCATTTTTCATAGAACTAGGACAAAAGATTTCACAACTCAAATGGAAACATAAAAGACCCCAAATAGCCAAAGCAGTCTTTAGAAAGAAGAATGAAGCTGAAAGAATCAATCTTCCTGACTTCAGATTATACTACAAAGCTACAGTCATCAAGACAGTGTGGCACTGGCACAAAAACAGAAATATACACCAATGGAACAAGATAGGAAGCCCAGAAATAAGCCCATGCACCTGTGGGTACCTTATTTTTTGGAAAGGAGACAAAAATATACAATGGGGCAAAGACAGCCTCTTCAATAAATGGTGCTGGGAAAACTCGATAGCTACATGTAAAATAATGAAATTAGAACACTTCCTACCACCATACACAAAGATAAACTCAAAATGGATTAAAGACCTAAATGGAAGATCAGAAACTATAAAACTCTTAGAAGAAAACATAGGCAGAACACTTGGTGACATAAATCAAAGCAAGATCCTCTATGACCAACCTCTTAGAGTAATGGAAATAAAAACAAAAGTAAACAAGTGGGGCCTGATTAAACTTAAAAGCTTTTTCACAGCAAAGGAAACACTAAACAAGATGAAATGACAACCCTCAAAGTGGGAGAAAATACTAGCAAATGAAACAACTGCCAAAGGATTAATTTCCAAAATATATAAGCAGCTCATACAACTCAATATCAGGAAAACAAACAACCCAATCAAAAAGTGGGACAAGACCTAAACAGACATTTCTCCAAAGAAGACATGCAGATCGCTATCAAACACATGAAAAGCTGCACAACATCATTCATTATTACAGAAATGCAAATCAAAACTACAATGAGATGTCACTTCACACTGTTCAGAACGGCCATCATCAAAACGTCTACAAAGAATAAATGCTGGAGAGGGTGTGGAGAAAAGGGAATGTTCTTGCACTGTTGGTGGGAATGTAAGTTGATATAGCCACTATGGAAGACGGTATGGAGATTCCTTTAAAAGATAGGAATAAAACCACCATATGATCCAGCAATCCCACTCCTAGGCATATACCCCGAGGAAACCAAAATTGAAAAAGACACATGTATCCCATTGTTAATTGCAGCACTTATTACAGTAGTTAAACATGGAAGCAACCTAGATGTCCACCAACAGATGAATGGATAAAGAAGTCGTGGTACATATACACAATGGAATATTATTCCACCATAAAAAGGAACACATGTGAGTCAGTTCTAATGAGGTGGATGAACCTAGAATCTATTATACAGAGTGAAGTAAGTCAGAAAGAGAAAGATAAATATCATATTCTAATGCATATATACATAATCTAGAAAAATGGTACTGAAGAATTTATTTACATGGAAACAATGGAGAAACAGGCATAGAGAATAGACTTATGGACATGGGGATGGTGGAGGAGAGGGTGAGATGTATAGAAAGAGCAACATGGAAACTTACATTACAATATGTAAAATAGCCAATGGGAATTTCCTGTATGGCTCAGGAAATTCAAACAGGGGCTCTGTATCAACCTAGACGGGTGGGATGGGGAGGAAGATGGGAGGGAGGTTCAAAAGGGAGGGGAAATATGTATACCTATGAATGATTCATGTTGAGGTTTGACAGAAAACAAAAAATCTGTAAAGCAATTATCCTTCAAAAAAAATAATTTTTAAAAAAGAAAAAAAAGTGGGTTCATAGGAGGCCAAGTTCATGAACTCAACATTTACATAACAAGAAAAGTGGTGGGAAAATTAACCTAAATTGTTTGGGTACCACATATTATATCCACATAGCTGGACGCTGGTCTCATCTTTAGGTGTCCATGGTGTTCAGAAGATTAATGAAGCAATGGGTCACTAACAACTAACGTTTATTCCACACGTAATTTGTGCCTACACATTTACCCTCACTGTTTCATCTGACACTCCCAGTAATCATATGGCATAGAAAATACCATCAGTTTCTGCTCTACAAATAAGCAAGAATAAAGCTGTTTTAATGCACACAGATGATTCTGGATTTAGTGAGCCTCAACACTTAATTTGTCCCTCTATATGTTTTGGAGGAGCAGTGCTAAGAGAATCCTGACTCACATGGATAAAAGTGTAATGGGTTGCCTTGTAGAATTTTACATTTCAGATCCTTGAAGTCAGAATGCAAAAAACAGAGAGACAGAGACAGAGAGGGGAGGAGTGATGTGGGGGCAACACTCCAGGGCAGAGCTAAACTCCTGCTAATCACTGATTTTGACATTTGTATAGAACCAGAGATCAAATTGCCAACACCCGTTGGATCACAGAAAAAGGAAGAAAGTTCCAGCAAAACGTCTACTTCTGCTTTATTGACTATGCCAAAGCCTTTGACTGTGTGGATCACAATAAACTGTGGAACATTCTTCAAGAGATGGGAATACCTGACCACCTTACCTGCCTCCTGAGAAATCTGTATGCAGGTCAAGAAGCAACAGTTAGAACCGAACATGGAACAATGGATTAGTTTCAAACTGGGAAAAGAGTATGTCAAGGCTGTATACTGCCACCCTGTTTATTTAACTTAGATGCAAAGTACATCATATGAAATGCCAGGCTGGATGAAGCAAAAGCTGGAATAAAGATTGCCAGGAGAAATATCAATCACCTCAGATACGCAGATGACACCACCCTTATGGCAGAAAACGAAGAGGGACTGAAGAGCCTCTTGATCAAAGTGAAAAGGGACAGTGAAAATGCTGGCTTAAAACTCAACATTCAAAAAGTGAAGATCACGGCATCTGATCCCATCACTTCATGGCAAATAGATGGGGAAACAATGGAAGCAGTGACAGACTTTATTTTCTTGGGCTCCATAATCACTGCAGATGGTGACTGCAGCCATGAAAGTAAAAGACACTTGCTCCTTGGAAGAAAAGTTATGACCAACCTAGACAGCATATTAAAAAGCAGAGACATTACTTTGCTGACAAAGGTCCATCTAGTCAAAACTTTGGTTCTTCCACTAGTCATGTATGGATGTGAGAGTTGGACCATAAAGAAAACTGAGTGTCAGAGAATGGATGCTTTTGAACTGTGGAGAGTCCCTTGGACTGCAAGGAGATCCAACCAGTCATCCTAAAGGAAGTCAGTCCTGAATATTCATTGTAAGGACTGATTTTGAAGCTGAAACTCCAATACTTGGGCCACCTGATGCAAAGAACTGACTCATTGGAAAAGACTCTGAATCTGCAAAAGATTGAAGGCAGGAAAAGAAGGGAGGACAGAGGATGAGATGGTTGGATGGCATCACCGACTTGATGAACAAGGATTTGAGCAAGGAATGGGAGTTGGTGATGGACAGGGAGGCTTGGTATGCTGCAGTCCATAGGGTCCAAAAAGTCGGATACAACTGAGTGACTGAACTAAACTGAAGCACACTTTAGAGATCTGGGCAACAATGTATTAACTAGCAACCACTGGGCTGATGGCCTTCAACATAGTAAAATATGTATAGAGTAAATCCCTTTCATTTCTGCTAGTCCTTCACTGACATAAAACACTGTGTATATAAGATTGACCCAAACCTACATGACCTCTGAGTAACACCATGAGGCTCTGTGGAAATCTAGAAAGCATAGATCTGGTCTGGTTACTCCTTTAGGCTATGTGATTCACCTTACTGCATGCACTACTGCATACCACCTGCAGTTGTGAAGATCCCCTGGAGAAGGAAATGGCAACCCACTCCGGTATTCTTGCCTGGGAAATCCCACGGGAAGAGGAGCCTGGTGAGCTACAGTCCATGGGGTTGCAAGGGTCGGACACTGTGAGACTGTGCTATGTATTAATGTTGTATTCAGGGAGCCAGACTTCCCCCTTAGAGTAAGTTCTTTCCTTATTGCTTTAACTGTTATTATCCATTACAATTTTCTGGTATCAAGGAATCCGGTATAAGAAAACTTATTAGGTTACTCAGTCATGAATTTAAGTAGTTTAGGTATCAGTATTCCAGTATATATCCATGGAATTCTCCAGGCAAGAATACTGGAGTAGGTGACCATGCCCTTCTCCAGGGGATCTTCCAGACCCAGGGATCAAACCCAAGTCTCCTGTGTTGCAGGCAGATTCTTTACCATCCGAGCCAACAGGGGCTTCCCAGGTAGTGTTAGTGGTAAAAGAATCCACCTGCCAATGCAGGAGAGGAAAGAGATGTGGGTTTGATCCTTGGGTCAGGAGGATTCCCTGGAGGATGAAATGACTACCCACTCCAGTATTCTTGCTTGGTAAATCCCATGGACAGAGGAGCCTGGTTGGCTACAGTCCATGGGGTCACAAACAGTCAGACACAAACGAGAGACTGAGCATGCACTCATGAGTCACCATATCAGGTGTCAGATTAAATGGTCTCCTTATACTTTACCTGTCTGAATTTGAATCAGTTAGTGGGAAGTAATACTAAGCCCTAAAAATAAAAGCTAAAACAGTCAAAATTTGTTACTGAAATAAACACACAGTGATTTTCATCAAATTACATGAATGTGAACTCACAGATGTATAATATGCTTACTTCCTTATATGTACCTCACACCATCAAAAGTGCACTGTGTCTTTAAGTCACTGCGTTTACTGGACAAGTCTTTTATTTTTAGACTGATATCTCTAGAATCTATACAGTAAATGTTTCTGAACTGTAGTTAGAATTGCTTCTTATAATCTGTACATCATTTTATTGTGTATTACACACAGTAGAAGATGTTGGAAGCTGGAGGTCAAGCTTCCAACAACCTATTCCCTTGAATGCACAACTGGGTACCTCAAAAGGAACTGCAGTTTTATCCCACCCAACAACTCCCCCTCAAACAAAATGGTGAAAGATGTCTAAATAATTTTACTTTCCCACAGGAATACAGACAAGCTTGTTACCATTGTAGAATGATCGCCGGCTTGCAGCAGATAACATCAAGTTAGATGGCAGCAGTGCTAGCAGAGGTGGGGACTTGATGCATCAAGAACTGTCTGCCACAATGAACACTGGGGTATGTGTGTCTTTTTCAACTCTGGTTTCACTGCAGCACTTTTTACAATAGCTAGGACATGGAAGCAACCTAGATGTCTATCAACACATGAATGGATAAGGAAGTTGTGGTACATATTCACAATGGAATATTACTCAGCTATAGAAAGGAATGTATTTTAGTCAGTTCTAATGAGGCAAATGAACCTAGAGCCTATTATACAGAGTGAAGTAAGTCAGAAAGAGAAAGACACATACCGTATATTAACGCATATATATGGAATTTAGAAAGATGGTACTCACCATCCTAAATGCAGGGCAGCAAAGGAAACACAGACGTAAGGGACAGACTTTTGGACTCAGTGGGACAAGGAGAGGATGGGTTGATTTGAGAGAATAGCACTGAAACATATACGTTACCACATGCAAAATAAATAAGCACTGTGAGTTTGATATACAACTCAGGGCACCCAAAGCTGGTGTTCTGTGACAACATGGAGGGATAGGGTGGGGAGAGAGATGGGAGGGGGTTTCAGGATGAAGGGGACACATAGATACCTAGGGCCAATGCATATTGATGTATGGCAAAAAGCATCACCATATTGTAAATAAATATCTTCCAATTAAAGTAAATAAATGATTTTTTAAAAATACAACTGTATACCACTATTGAAGAAACAAACAAAAACAGACAGAACTGCCAAGTGCAGGGTTCTGAGACCACTTTGTGCAAGAAGCAAGCAGCCCTATAGATCTGTAGGTCCCTGAGAAGAAAACATAATTTGTATTCATGATGATGACTCTGGGTCACCAAGAAAAGGTTAACTTTGTTTTAATTACACTGTGCTTAACAAAGAGATAATTTGTATTCATGATGATGACTCTGGGTCACCAAGAAAAGGTTAACTTTGTTTTAATTACACTGTGCTTAACAAAGAGATGTGAGTTACACATACATTTTCCAAAATGACTATAAAATATAGAATTTTAGAGTTTAAAAGTGTAACCTGGCCACTGATTGAGGAAAAACAATCAGTGTTGGTGACAAACACCTCCATATAGGAAAATGCAGCATTATCAAACTTCACATTTTGCTGGGATATGTTACTCTTATGTTTGCTCTTCAATTCAGTGTTTCTGAACAACTGTCTTGCATTTTTCTCTGTCTCGCTGACCTTTCTCAAACTGCTAATGTTCCACTAACACATAAGAAAGTGTGGGGAAAGAAGCCCTGCAGTGAATCTTTGGATAATTTTAAAAACCTCACCCTGTCTGTCAAATTAACTTTAAAAAAATCTCTATCTGTATTGTGCCAAGTTCACAGACCACTGGAAGACAGGTGATTATCCTTCACTTTAGCATGACTACACTATTCTTGAAATAAATCAACAAATTAATGTCCATTCTTAATCTCCCCAAAGGTCTTCCATTCTTCCTGTAGTGGTGAGATGTAACTAATCCTCTGACACATAAAAGAGCTGTTCAGGCAGTATTCTAAAAAGTGTCTGGAAACCAGAATATTTGATTTGCTAACCCCCAAAACATACTTTTAAGGCTAAAAGTAATCCAAATTTAATACATAGAGGTGATTATTCAAAATATCTGTTAGATAGTCACCTTAGAATTTCCTTTATGTACTTAGATGTGGACTGCCATATGCAATTGGTAATACACAGCTTAAATATCAGGTGGGAAAAAAATTCCAAAGCCAATTTTGTAAAGGAGTGAATTGGCCTAGTGTACCCTAGTGGCAGGTGCTACGGTGAGCTGAGGATGCAAACCCTGTCTGTGTAAGTCAGACTTGCTTCTTCTGTAAAATGATGTGTGAGTCGAACAAAGGGGGCATGCCCCTAGTCACCCCTAGTACCTCTGCAGGGGACCAAGTTCCAGCCTCAGAGAAAAGAAAGGTAAAGGATGCCAATTAGACACAATATGGTGATCATTTTGCAACACATAAGAATATGAAATCATTACATTGCACACTTGAAATGAACATTGTGTGATATGTGAATTATACCTCAGTCTAAAAGGGGGAAGGGTGGTGGGAAGCAAGATGGAGTTACTCAAGTAAAGCCAAGGAGGTGATATGAATGTTTCTCCCTATTGGGTCAGGAGAAACCCCTCTCTGAAAGATGGAGGCAGGAGGCTCCTTTTTCTCCTGGAATTCAGTTGCTGAAGGAAACCACTTGACCTTGGTTTGTGGGTAAATTTCCTCAAGAGCTAGCCTTGAGCCTTCCTCTAAATTTTGTATGCATCGCAGCTTTGTATCTGCCTCCCCTCAACTATGGTGTTTATTTCAAGACTTTGACCTTCTTAGAAATAACCTCAAAAGAAGAAGATAACTATCTGACCAAATGAGATGATTACATATTAATGACTGATGGACCTTTCAGGTTAAAGATCTGTGGTCTCCTTGTGCAGCATACAGTTGACAGAATCTGGAGTCAGAAGTACTGGGTCCTCCCAGTGCACCAGGCCTGGTGCACTGGGAGGACCCTGAGGAGTCGGGTGGAGAGGGAGGTGGGAGGGGGGATCGGGATGGGGAATATGTGTAACTATATGGCTGATTCATGTCAATGTATGACAAAACCCACTGAAATGTTGTGAAGTGATTGGCCTCCAACTAATAAAATAATATTTTAAAAAAATTAAAAAAATAAAAAATAAAAAAAAAAGAAGTACTGGGTCTCATGTCTTTCAAGCCTTAGCATTTCAGCCTAGTCCTTTTACCTCTGTGACTCAGTCTTTGTAACTGTGTGTTCCTGCAACTCCTATGTGCTCCCACAACTCCTGTGTATTCCATGCAACTCCAGTGAGGTTCATATATTTTGAAATACAGAACACTGTTCTAAAATGTCCTATTTTCAGTGAAAAAAATTTAGGCTACAGTTTGAGATTTAAGGGATAGCAGGAAAATAGCCACTGCTTCAGGAACGACAGACCATGAAATCTTTTATATTTTTTTTTTTGTTTGCAAAGGTCATTGCATCATTTGTATGATGCCACATTTAGTGTTTTGTGTCTGTAAATTTCAAGACACCTTCATTGTAATGTTTTCTAGACACCATATCATCAAGCACCTGATCAGGTTCACAAGCTTAGTGACTGAGTAGTAGCTGAAGGAGATGACAAGAAGCCTCCATTGTAATCATCAACATTTGGGCTCAGACGTATGATCAGAATGAGAGTGCAGTAGTCTGGACATGTAATCAGAAATACAACTCCAAAACTCAGTGTCAATCCTGAGGATAAGAAGGGAATGGTGTTCAAAATTTTAGCAAACTCTGTGTCAGAAGAGAAATCCTTATTAGACATTTGGGTTTTTGTTGCTGCAGGGTTAGATAAAAATCCAGGACATGAAGGATATCTGCCTTGCTTACTTTGATTGCATCAAAAGGTGACACTTTAAACGCTATAAATCGAAACATTAAGTCGTGATACTACCTAAGCGCATGCCTTAGAGCACTGCAATTGTCCAGTCAAAGGATATGAGAAGAAAGGATTTCCTTGATGTTTGCAAAGTAAGTGTTTAGTTACTATGAAACAAAAGAAAATATGTACATTAGTCTACCAACTAGGATTTAGAAACTCAAACTGTGGTTTCTCTGAAATTTGTATTTAGTAAAAGAAATTGGTCTTGCCAGTTCAGAGGGGGAAAAAATGAGTCTTTACATTTGCTTTAGGGCCACTTGTCCTGATATTCTGAGTTAAAATCTCAGTGTAACAGAACAGTGGACACGAAACTTTCCCTCTTGTGAAAAATAAAATACCAGCTAAGGCACAAGTGACATGAAAGAAAAGTGCTGACGGAAAAAGAAAAATGGTCACCAAAGGTGGCTTCCGAGGTAGCTCAGTGGTAAAGAAGCCACCTGCTAATGCAGGACACACAAAAGACACGGGTTCGATCCCTGGGTTGGGAAGATCTCTTGGAGAAGGAAATGGTAACCCACTCCAGTATTATTGCCTGGGAAATCCCATGGACAGAAGGAGATTGGCAGGCTAAAGTCCATGGGACATATGTCATTCAAGTCAGAAAAGGAGAATCTATAAGGGCTTGTCTTTAAAAATCTTGGAAAATCTTAACGAGGAAGCTGGTATATAGGGCCAGAATTAAAGGGAAAAACACACAGAAAAACAGGAGAGAGTCACTCCTCCCCTCCAAATGGGAATATATTGTTTTGAATGGGTCAAGAAAGCAATTTGAGTAACTTGGGAAAAGATGTTTAACTGACTTCTTTCAATATATTCTGAAACAATGCCATGTTTATTAAAAATCATGTGTCCAAATGAAGAGTGTTGTGCTATTATGTGTAAAAAAAAATGCCCAAAACAAAAGGAAAGGCACAGGAATTAATTATCCAAGTTTTTAGCTGAATAAAAATCAATGTTCCACATAGTCAATGAATGTTAAATTTGAAAACAAAGCACTGTAGGCAATTTATATTTAAAGACAGAAATAAAATATTTTAACTGTAAGTAATTAAGTGTATGAATATATTGATGAGGGCTTCCCAGGTGGCACTAGTGGTAAAGAAACTGCCTGCCAATGCAGGACACACAAAAGACACGGGTTCAATCCCTGAGTTGGGAAGATCCGCTGGAGGAGGGCATGGCAACCCACTCCAGTATCCTTGCCTGGAGAAACCCATGGACAGAGGAGCCTGGTGGGCTACAGTCCATAGGGTCACAAAGAGTCAAATGAGACTGAAGCAAATTGGCATACATGCATATATTAATGGAACACTTTTGATCAATGCTAAGGCCACGTGTCATTTAATAAAGAACCAGCTCAAATGGTAAAAATCTGCCTGCAATGCTGGAGACCTGGGTTCGATTCCTGGGTCGGGAAGATACCCGGGAGAAGGGCATGGCAACCCATGCCAGTATTCTTGCCTGGAGAATTTCATGGACAAGGGAGCCTGGGGGGCTGTCATCCATGGGGTTGCAGAGTCGGACATGACTGAGTGACTAACATTCTCACACCAATTAAAGTAACATTTTGATGTCTCTGTGGAAATGATGTAGTCACAAACCATGTCTCAGCACTGATATTTATGTATTTCAATAGCTAGGTCTGTTCTCTTACTGATATTTTAGCAGTTCAGTTAATTAAAAAAAGAAATGTAAGTTGCTCTTAGTAATTTTTATAAAGCAACGGGGTAGATTTTTCCTTTGAAATCATTTTTTTTTCCTTTGGAATTGGATCTGTAAACTAATGAGTAAATATAAAGGAATGCACAGATAGAATGGATCTTATACTCTTTAATATTTTTCCTTAAGGGAGAACAACGTGCTGAGACATGGGTTTGTAAATATGTTATTTCCACAGAGACCTCAAAATGTTACTTAATTGGTGTGGATGTGTTAGTCACTCAGTCTTGTCTGACTCTTTGCAACCCCATGAACGGTAGCCCACCAGGCTTCTTTTCTTTCTATACTTCTTGGACTGATATAGAACACACTGATGACAAACCTAGAATTAAATCACCTTTATTGCTAAAAGTTTATTTGACACTGTTAGGTACAAAACATTAATGTTACTAACAAAAAGAGCTGAAAGCTTAACGATTATAATTTGAGAATTGCTGATTATAGTCACAAACTGTTTAGGTTTTATATAGGCTTTAACACATAGGGGAGTCTTGCACTGAAAAACTGTGCTAAGATAAACAAGATGTACCCCCCTTCAACTACAATTTTTAAAATAATGTGGTTCATAAAAAATGAACAAATAAAATAAAAAATAAAAATAAAATAAAATAATGTGGTTCAGTGTGGCTGATGTTGCATGTGTATCATACAATTTGAGTTCAAGCTCTTTCTCCAAAGCCCTCAGAATAACAGGGACAGGAGAAACTTTTGAAGCATTTGCAGTTCATTCTGCAGCTGTTTCAGGAAAGGAAAGAAATATTAAACATCTGCATATAATTTAGGTAATGTTATATACACTTCATTAAAAAAAAATACCCCAATGCTCACATCCCTTCATAGTACTTGGTATTAAATACACACTACTTACAGTTTCAACGATAATTTTGTCTTGCAGCATGGCCATTCCTTGTCGAATTTCACTTTGCTCATCATTCAGAAAGTGTTCGTGATCCTTCTCTAATTCCTCCATATGCTAAAAAAGAAAGTCTAGTTCAGTGAGAAAGCACCACTTTTCTCTCGCATTCTAAATGGATATGATTAAACTTCAAATGTAATAACACTTAATATTCAAAGGATGCTCATTATTTATTCCAAATAAAAATACTGTAACAAATACATGGATATTGAAATACTCACTTAATAGACCTTCTAAATGCTGACTTGAGTCAAATTGTATTATTACAGTGGTACAATCATCTTACCTTTTTCTCAAAACAATAACTTAAGGAAGAGTAAAGGTCAAGGGGGAGTAAAAACAAAAAGATCGATGGTTCCACGGAATGAAATACCAGAATTTAAAAACCCTCTAATGAGCTTTCTAAACAATAAGTTACAATGCATGTATAGTGACTAATAATGAGTGCAACATAGCTCCATTTGAGGGAATAGAATGAGCTCTACTATGACCTCACTACATGATGAAAAACAAATTTATTTCTAAATCTTTACCATTCATTCAGCAAATATTGACCAAGTGCATCCTATCTAAAAATAAGAGTAGTCCTCCTTCCATCCTATCTAAAAAAAAAAAAAAAAAGATAAAAAACTAAGGAGAGGTTTCCGGCTCAGCTGTGTTTTTCTTTACATATTTTTAAAATTAAAAAATAAAAGACAAAAACATTATAACAACTCAGGAAGCATATTCAGCCATGGCTATGTAGTTTGAATCAATCAAACAGGATTGATTCTGACTTTGTTGTCAGAATAAGATGTCAATCAGTAAAGGAAGGAGGGAATCAAACCTATTGTAGGCGAGGAGCAAACACAAAGCAAGGAGATAATGGTGACTTAGTGCAGAGAAAGCAACCGGTCTGGACAGGTGGCAGGAGACAAAGAATGTATGTGGGAAATCACAAAGAGAAGGGAGTGGGTCTTGTTGTGGGGGACATGTTGAACATGTGAAACTACAAACTCGGAAGCTATTATGACAGGTTTGCAGGAGGGAAGGGATATTTTTTGGAGGATCATATTACAGAAGCGTGAAGGATGGATTGGAGAAGAGAGAAGTTAGGCAAGAGTTTAATAGAACAAGCAAGGGATGATGAGCCCCTGAATCAGGTAGGGCAGCAGCAATGGAATTCAAAGGAAGAAATGAAATAGGCACAAACTACTGTACTATACATAAAAGAGACAAACAACACAAGATTTACTGTGTAGCACAGGGAACCATATTCACTATCTTATAATAAGCTGCAATGGAAAATGATATATATATATATATATATATATATATATATATATATATATGTATGTCTATATTTAGATACATAAATCTATATATATGATCTCTCTCTATATATATGTATATGTATCTAAATATATATGTATGTATATGATGTACATATATACTCAAGCCAGTCTTCAACAGTATGTAAAACGTGAAATTCCAGATGTTCAAGCTGGATTTAGAAAAGGCAATGGAACCAGAGATCAAATTGTCAATATCTGCTGCATCATTGAAAAAGCGAGAGAGTTCCAAAAAAAAAAAACATCTACTTCTGCTCTATTGACTATGCCAAAGCCTTTGATTCTGTGGATCACAACAAACTGTAGAAAATACACATGTATGTATATATATATGCATAACGAATCAAATTGCTGTATACCAAAAACTAAACACAACATTGTAAATCAACCAGACTTCAATTTTTTAAAAGAAAGAAATTGCAGTTGCAGAGCTAAAAATTGCAGAGTCCAGTAATTGCTGGATGGGAAGGACAAGGGACGTGGAGTCATCATAGATAACACTAAAGTTAATACCATAAATGCTGACATTTAGCAATAACCTTTAGAAGCATCTTTTTTGGTATTTTATCAAATCTTCATACCAATTAGTAGTAAATGGTTCTCAGGGAACATTAGAGCTACACCTTGTCTACTTAGAAACATGTTCAAGATAACTTTTGCACATATATGATTCTAAAGCTTTTTAAAGATTATCTATTTATGCACTGGGAAGACCCAGAGGGATGGGATGGGGAGGGAGGTAGGAGGGGGGTTCAGGATGGGGAACACATGTAAATCCATGGCTGACTCATGTCAATGTATGGCAAAACCACTACAATATTGTAAAGTAATTAGCATTCAACTAGTAAATTAATTGGGAAAAATAAATTTAAAAAGAAAAAAATAAAGATTATCTATTTAAAAGCCTTTAACTGTTTTACTTAAGCCATCTCAATTAGTTTTAAAAGAGTGATACATTAATATCTTGTATTTGGACAAGATGATCATTCAAAAGAACACTTCTGCTTCCCCTGTCACTGAAAAAGAAGAGGAATGTGCAGGGTCCCATCACCTCCTGAATAAGTATGTACACATATATATGAAGAATGGGACAACAGGCACTGAGGACAATTCGCTAATGTGCAAATATCACAGCAAATCACTCTCAATCCACAAACATGTAGTCCTCTTCTGGATTTTTCATTCAGTTATACACTTTGACTTTCTCATGTGATTATAAATTTGCATATAAAGTAACTATTAGTTACTCATATTCTAAAAGCAAATATGCCATAAATGTTCATACAATGCATTTGAAAACAAAAAAGGTCTTCACTAGTTACAACTGCCTGACTTTATATGCAGCAGCAACAGTTAATCGGAGAAAGGTAAGAGACCCCTAGAGATGATTTATTAAATTCCTAAATTTCCAGTATATATTTGTCCTTGGCTGATTGCCTAAATATTCATTGCTGAACAAAATAGTTATGATAAAAAGGTTAATCAGGTGTCAGTTTTCTTCACCATGTATACACATCTAGATTAAATTCCCAGTTTGCAGTTCCCCATTTTAAATGATTCCCACAAAACCATAGGCTTCCCTGATGGCTCAGATGGTAAAGAATCTGCCTGCAATGTGGGAGACCTGGGCTCGATCCCTGGGTCAGGAAGATCCCCTGGAGAAGGGAATGGCAACCGACTCCAGTATTCTTGCTTGGAGAATTCCATGGACAGAGGCTACAGTCCACAGGATTGCAAAGAGTCAGACATGACTGAGTGACTAACACTTTCACTTTCACAGAAGTATAAAGGAATCCTAAAACTAAAAACACATTTACCAATTAGGCTGTATTCAGACCAATGAATTCAAAATGGAGAATGTTTAACAAGTTAAAGGCAGGCACAACCTAAATGTTTTTTCCCCCATAAGTTTGGATAGACACAGACTATCTTCTACTTTTATATACATATTGTTTTTATGAGATGTACTGTGTTACCAAATACAATAGACCTTCAGGAATTGCTCATATGAATTTTTAATTTTTTTCAGCCTCTGGCTCTGAAGAAGTCTAGCTTGTTGAAGAACATTTCATTGCTCTCGAAACATACGCTACAAATATAAAAGGAAAAGTGTTAAAATGTGGGCAACGTTTAATATTTGGAAAGCATGTTTCTACATTAAGCTTTAAAGGAACTCTCTCTAACTCAATGCTTGTTAACATTTCCTGTTTTGACAACTTTGATGACCAAGTTGAAGTAACTGTGCTCACCACTACAAGACAGAAACCATATAATAATCCTACCCTCTCAGTCACTGAGTAGGAGATATTCTTTCTTAACAATCTTCAAAACATGTCATTCTTGATGTCAAAATCCACAAATGACCCTACCAATAATGTGTTTACCATGGGTAGGCAAAATCTACAAAGTAATCCTTCCTAACAGTAATTGCTGAGGAACTGTTCTTTCTTAACAATACTCAAAATATATATTAATTCTTGGCCCCTTCAATATGCACATAGATGATCCTTCCAATAGCTGGCCTTTCTGTTCTTTGACCTAAGCTCCAACAATAAACTTACCCCCTTCTTTACATTAGCCACTCACTTATATAGTCATACTCCATAGTCATGGGATTTGGTCATTCCCAAGAACTGCCCTGGCTACATGATATTAATTAGAGCAAAGACTTATACAGGAACTACAGGTCAGGTATGGTTCCAATGACTTTAAAAGACTTCTTCTATATGATCTCACTTTTTTATTCCTCAAAAAGTCTCTATGAGGTACGTACTCTCACTGTGTTCCCTTTCATAGAAGAGGAAACTGAGACACACAGATAAATAATCTGTCCTTGATTTCACAGCTAGCACTGGTCAACCAAGATTGGATCCCAAACATTTACCGTTCCAGGGTCCAGGCCCTTGATCACTGTACTATATATACTCTTTTTCCATTTCCCCCAGCATCCAATCACTACCCCCCTGTTTTGCACTTCATTCCCTCAACACTACATCAGGAATAGCATCCGCTGATGCTAGGACTGTTCACTGACCCAACCCCCATTCTCTCGACTTCCTCTCTCCTCCTTCTCAGCTTAAATCCCTCCATCGATCATTACACCTATGCCACGGCACATGTACCTTGGCCCCTTCTCTGCCAGTCTTCATGACTAAACCCCAATCCTGGGAAACCCGCCTCTCCAGCTGCTCTGCATCAGCCATGTGGAGCGGCCTCACTTTAAATTCATGATCACTAGGACAGCAACTTAAGTTGCCCCCATAACTGGTGCTTGGCAATGGTATCTCCCTGGTCTTCTCAGGAAACAATTCCAGGGCTTCTCCTCTGCCCCCCAAAGGCAACAACTTATCCACCATCCTTACTCCTAAACGGTGACCTTACTACTTCACTAAATAAACAGAGCCACTCCCAAGAGAACACTCATTCTCCCTTCACTACATCTCCCACCCACCTTCACCCATCTGAGTTCAGGGGCTCTACCTTCTCTCCTGTATCATTGCCTGAGCGATTGCTAATTGAGACTTTGATACAATACGCTCATTTTAAAGCTAAGGCTGATACTAACAGCTAGTTTTTCTTCTTGTTCCTGGGCTTTCTTCATGTCTATATCCCACTCTCGAAACAAAGTCTGAAACTGCTGAGCATATTTGAGATAAAGATTCTGCCTGCAAAACATAAGAAAGAGCAATGTCAAACTCCACAAAGATACAAACAAATATCAACTGTATTTAAAACAAAATTGATTTGACACAACTTATACTATAAAAGAAGAAAGCAGTAACAGCACAATAGCAGCTGAAATATTCTCACGGGAAACAGAGACGTTAAGTGGATAACTTACTCCTCAGTTCCAAAAGTACTGCTCCTGACTGAATAAATACAGACACTATTGCACATACTCTCTACTTCTTGAAATCTAGTGGCAATTTATTGTACTATGAATTTCCCAGAAACTTCATTTTATCTATTAATAAAAGCAGTTTACTTCTCATTTCTTCTTACTGAATATCCTGTATGTCCTAATAGGATAAGTAGATTCAGTCAGCTTATACTATCTATTTATCAGAGAAGATTACCAAACAGGAATATTTCATTTAACTATTTCCCCTCTTTGGCACAACAATGAATTTTGAAAAAAGAACAGCAAACACAACTCAGTTAAATGGTACAAATTTTTCACAATATAAGATTAACTTTTTCTGCATAACTGAATACAGTTAACTGTCACAAGAATAATGGTTTAAGACATCAGCCTTACTGTTGAGATAGGATAGGTCTAAAATGAATATAATTTAGTTAAATAGAATGAAATCTCAATTGTTCTTTGAAAGGGGAAGGAAAAGGTCATCTTTATTGTCTTCTAGGAAATATATCTCAATTCTCTTGAGGAGTAGGATTACAAAATTAAAGACTTTACCTGCTTAGGAAAAAAAAAAAAAACAAGCAAAATATGTTTTGCACTGGAAAATGTAATAGTGTTTGCCTTAGGTTATATTCACCATGAGACACTAAGAAATTATACAAAATGCCATTGTGGCACAAAAACTTAAACCACTACCTTTGTTCTTGGTGTGTTTTCCAAACACTATCAAGTTTTTCATTAGTGATTTTGATAGTAGCTCTGTGTTCATCTCAAACTTTATTCTCTTTGCAAGAAGAGCCTGTTTCATGTCAACTATATAAAAAATATTTACTCATTAAAGTCAAATGTGGAAAATTATTTTGTTCTGATACATTCAAATCAATATGAGCAAATGCTGCCTCAGCAATATGCAAAGACACTTAAAATTTGTAATACAGAAACCATTTCAAACAGCAAGGTTTGCTCACTTTTCTCTGGAAAACCTTCCCAGTAATAGTATCACAATTCTAATTTTTCTAACCACAGACCACCTTTAGATTTAGAGATACTGGGAAAGTGATAACAATCAAAGCAATTTCCAAGTTTCAAAACGTGTATAAAGAATCTCAAGAGAAAGCTTTCCATTCATTCCTCATCAGAAAACAGTGAAGAGTCAAGTCTGTGTAAATTTGTAAAGTCTCCTGTAGTTCAAGGGACACGTTTAGATGGATTACCATTAGGATGTGTTGCAAAAAAATGCAGAAAAGAACCCTTCGTGAAAACAACCTTCAAAAGAATAATCATTATATTGCAAGTTAAGAAACTGATTTTTCAAGCAATCTAGTGAGTGATGCTTTTAACTGTATTTCACTAAAGGAGACAAAGACCATGGGTATAAAAATCCAGTTTTCGAGTAAGCAGTTGAGGAACATTTAAGAAATATTTTTACCATAGCTTTGCACATAATGCTTTATTCATAAGTGCTGCATTTCACAGAGTTTTAATACTTCAAGATAAGCTTTGAAATCACATGGTTTGATTTTATGGGTCGACAATCAATAGTTATCATTAGGTCATCATGAAGGATCTGCAATATAATAAATATAATTTATACGTCCAGAATCTATACACAATAAACAGATCAACAGGCAGCTCACAAAACAAGCACCTCCTCCCAATGAAACAGAGCAAAGTATTCACAGCATACTTGCCTGTGATGGTGATCTCTATCAAATGGCCCCAAAAGCTTTCCTAAATGTGCTGCCCTCTAACACAGATAGGGTAACTAGTATCTGACAGAACAGTATAAAACTTCCGAGTTTGGGGACCTGATTATACATCTCTCACTAGCTAGGAGAGTTGTCTCTAGTTTTCTCCAACACGGGTTATAAATGGTTAAATAATGAAAATAGATTTCATTTCTGCTACTACACCAAAGAAAACAACATCAGAAAGTCATGACAAGTAACTAAATAAAGACTTTTAAAATTGACCTGAAATTAAAAAAAAAAAAAAAATATATATATATATATATATAAATAAATGAAACTATACCAAGCTTCTTTTCTGATCACGATGTAGTAAGATTAGATGTCAACTACAGGAAAAACACTATTAAAAATTCTAACATATGGAGTAAAACAACACACTTCTGAATAATGAACAAATTACAGAAGAAATAAAAAAAGAAATCAAAATATGCAAAGGAACAAATGAAAATGAAAACACAACAACCCAAAACCTATGGGACTCAGTAAAAGCACTGAAAATGGCAAGGTTCATAGAAATACAAGCTTACCTCCAGAAACAAGGAAAAAGTCAAATAAATAACCTAACTCTACAGCTAAAGCAACTAGAAAAGGAAGAAATGAAGAACTCCAGGGTTACTAGATGGAAAGAAATCATAAAAATTAGGGCAAAAAAAAAATGCAAAAGAAACAAAAGAGACCATAGCAGAAATCAACAAAGCCAAAAGCTGGTTCTTTGAGAAGATAAATAAAATTGACAAACCATTAACCAGACTCAACAAGAAACAAAGGGAGAGGAATTAAATCAGCAAAATTAGAAATGAAAATGGAGAAATCACAGCAGACAGCACAGAAATACAAAGGATCATAAAAGACACTATCAGCAACTTATATGCCAATAAAATGGACAACTTGGAAGAAATGGAGAAATTCTTAGAAAAGTATAACTTTCCAAAACTAAATCAGGAAGAAATAGAAACTCTTAACAGACCCATCACAAGCACTGAAATTGAAACTGTAATCAGAAATCTTCCAGCAAACAAAAACCCAGGACCAGACAGCTTCACAGCTGAATTCTACAAAAAAATGAGAGAAGAGTTAACACCGATCCTACTCAAATTCTTGCAGAAAATTGCAGAGGATGGTAAACTGCCAAACTCAGGCCCTATAGGGGCCCCCATCTATAGGCCCCCATCACCCTAATACCAAAATCAAATGAAGATGACACAAAACAAAAGAAAACTACAGGCCAATATCACTGATGAACATAGATTCAAAAATCCTTAACAAAATTCTAACAAAAAGAATCCAACAATATATTAAAAACATCACATATAATGACCAAGTGGGCTTTATTCCACAGATGCAAGAATTTTCAATATCTGCAAATGAATCAAGGTAATACACCACATCAACAACTTGAAAGGTAAAAAACATATGATTATCTCAATAGATCCAGAGAAAGACGTTGACAAAAGTCAACATCCATTTATGATAAAATCCCTCCAGAAAGCAGGAATAGAAAGAATATAACTCAACATAATAAAAGCTATATATGACAAATCCACAGTAAACATTATCCTCAATGGTGAAAAATTGAAAGAATTTCCCCTAAAGTCAGGAACAAGACAAGGGTTCCCACTCTCACCACTACAATTCAACACAGCTTTGGAAGTTTTAGCCACATCAATCAGAGAAGAAAAAGAAAGAAAAGGAATCCACAATGGAAAAGAAGAAAGTTCTCACGTTTTGCAGATGACATGATCCTCTACATAGAAAATCCTGAAGACTCAACCAGAAAATTACTAGAACAAATTAATGAATACAGTAAAGCTGCAGGATATAACATTAACACACAGAAATCCCTTGCATTTCTATACATTAACAATGAGAAAAAAGAAGGAGACACTAAGGAAACAATACCATTTACCATTGCAATAAAAAGAACAAAATATTTAGGAATAATTCTACCTAAAGAAACAAAAGACCTATATATAGAAAACTATAAAACACTAATGAAAGAAATCAAAGATGACAGAAAAAGATGGAGAAATAGAACACGTCCATGGATCAAAAGAATCAGTATAGTGAAAATGAGTATACTACCCAAAGCAAACTATAGATTCAATGCAATCTCTATCAAGTTACCAATGGTGTGATGACAAGGTAGAGTGGATGTGATATCATACTCTGTGTGATTTCAGATACAGTGGTTGAGTTGTCAAATGTATAGTTAATGTGATGTGATAATCAGTGGATGTGATGTCAGATAAATGGGTGTGATGTCATAAGCATTGTGTGTTGATGTCACAAGGATTGAATATGATGTCATTTTTGTGCACCTGATGTCATACAGACACCCAGAGTGATGTCATACATTGAGTCGGTGTGATGTCATCCAGAAAATGGGTGTGATGACAAAGATAAAGTTTCTGTGATGTCAGACATATAGTCAATGTGGTGTCATAATCAGTGGAGGTAAAGTCATATATAAGAGTGTGATGCCATGAGAATGGTGGATGGGATGTCATACATACAGTGTTGCGATTTAACAGAGTGGATATTGCGTCTTATATAGTGCATATTGTATCAAAGTTATAGTGGGTGTGATATCATCGATACAGTGTGTGTGATAACACAGATATTGTGGATGTCATAGCAGATATAGTGGAGTGATGTCAGATATATTGCTGGTGTTCTCATACACTGTGTGATGTCATATATACTGGGTATGATCTTACAAATACAGTGGCTGTGATGTCACATGTATAGGAAATGTGATATCATCATTAGTGCTGTGATGTCACAAAGAGTGGATATTATGTCATATATAGTGCACAAAATATCATAAATATAGTGGGTTTGATAACACCGATCCAGTGGGTGTGATGACACAGATACAGTGGGTAAAATGTCAGATAAAGTTGTGTTCTCATAGAGTGTGTGATGTCATGTATAGTGGATATATTGTCATATATATATTGGATGCGATGTCATACATACAGTGGATATGATGTAGTAGATTCAACGGATGTGATATCATATATAGTGTGTGTGATGTCCCCTATAGTGGCTGTATTCTCACACACAGTGTGGGTGATGTCACGTACAATGGATATGATGTCATAAAAATAGTGGGTGTGATGACTCATACAGTGGATGCAATGTCACGTGTACAGAAGGTGTGATATCGTATACAACTGATGTGACTTCCTATATATTGGGTGTGATGCATTGAATACAGTAGATGTGATGTAATAAATACCGTTGTGGAATGTAATAAATGGTAGATGTGATCTCATATACACTACACATGATGCCATACAGATAGTTGGTGCGATGTCATGCATACAGTGGTTGTGATGACACCAATACGGTAGATGTGATCTCAGATATTATGCGTGTAATGTCAGATATAGTTGCTCTGTTCTCACACATAGTGTGGGTAATGTCACTTGCAGTGGATATGATGCCATCAACACAATGGGTGTGATGACTCATACAGTGGATGTGATGTCACGTGTACAGAAGATATGAAATGATATACAATTGATGTGACTTGCTGTATATTGGGTGTGATGTAGTGAATATAGTGGATGTGATGTCATAAATACAGTTGTGGAATGTCATAAATGGTAGATGTGATGTCATATACACTGCATAAGATGCCATACAGATAGTTGGTGTGATATCATGCATACAGAGGTAGTGATGACACCGATACAGTAGATTTGATGTCAGATATTGAGGGTGTGATGACACTGATACGAGAGATGTGATATCAGATATTGTGGGTGTGTTGTCAGATATAGTTGCTGTGCTCTAACACACAAAGTGTGTGTGATGTCACATATAGTGGGCATGATGTCATAAACATAGGAGGTGTGTTGTCATAGATGCAATCGTTGTGTTGTCACGTGTATAGTCAATATGATGTCATAAACAGAGGATGTGATGTCCTACCTACAGGATGCAATGCAGTGAACACTGTGGATGTGATGTCATAAATACAGTGGCGTGATGCTAAAGAGTGGATGTGATGTCATATATAGTGCATATGAGTTCACACATGCGTTCGGAGTGATGTCATACATATACTGGATGTGATGACAGGGTACAGTGGATATGATTTCATACTTTGTGTGATTTCAGATATAGTGGTTGAGTTGTCACATGTATAGTTAATGTGATGTGATAATCAGTGGATGTTTTGTCAGAAAAGTAGGTGCCATGTCATAAGAATTGTGCTTGATATCACAAGGAGTGAATGTGATGTCACTTTCTGTGCGCCTGATGTCATACAGACACCCAGGGTGATGGCATTACTAAAGTGGGTGTGATGTCATCTAGAAAATGGGTGTGATGACACAGATACAGTTTCTGTGATGTCAGATGTTTAGTCGATGTGATGTCATAATCAGTGGATGTGAAGTCATACATAAGAGTGTGATGTCATGAGAACAGTGGATGGGAAGTCACACATACAGTGGTGTGATTTAATAGAGTGGATATTGCGTCTTATATACTGCATATGGGATCAAACTTACAGTGGGTGTGATATCATCGATAGAGTGTGTGTGATAACACAGATATTGTGGATGTCACAGCAGATATAGTGGATGTGATGTCAGATATATTGCTGGTGTTCTCATGCACTGTGTGTTGTCCTATATACTGGGCATGATGTTACAAATACAGTGGCTGTGATGTCACATGTAAAGGAAATGTGATATCTTAATCAGTGGTGTGATGTCATAAAGAGTGGATATTATGTCATATAGTGCGTAAAATATCATAAATAGAATGGGTTTGATATCACCGATCCAGTGGGTGTGATGACACATATACAATGGGTATGATGTCAGAAAAAGTTGTGTTCTCCTACAGTGTGTGATGTCATGTATAGTGGATATATTGTCATATATATATTGGATGTGATGTCATATATACAGTGGATATGATGTAGCAGATACAACGGATATGATATCACATATAGTGTGTGTGATGTCACCTATAGTGGCTGTATACTCCCACAGAGTGTGGGTGATATCACATACAATGAATATGATGTCATAAACATAGTGTGTGTGATGACTCATAAAATGTATGCAATGTCACATGTGCAGAAGGTGTGATATCACATACAATTGATGTGTCTTCCTATATATTGGGAGTGATGTATTGAATACAGGGGATGTGATGTCATAAATACAATTGTGGAATGTAATGAACAGTAGATGTGATGTCATATACACTACATTTGATGACATACAGATAGTTTGTGTGATGTCATCCATTCAGAGGTTATGATGACACCGACACGGTAGATGTGATGTCAGATATTATAGGTATGATGTCAGATATAGTTGCTGTGTTCTCACACACAGTGTGCATAATGTCACTTGAGTGGATATGATATCATCAACACAGTGGGTGTGATGACTCATAGAGTGGATGCAATGTCACGTGTACAGAAGATATGATATGATATACAATTGATGTGACTTCCTATATATTGGGTGTGATGTATTCAATAGAGTGGATGTGATGTCATAAATAGAGTTGTGGCATGCAATAAATGGTAGATGTGATGTCATATACACTGCATATGATGCCACAGAGATCGTTGGTGTGATGTCATGCATACAGAGATAGTGATGACACTGATACAGTCGATTTGATGTCAGATATTGAGGTTGTGATGACACTAATACAGTAGTTGTGATATCAGATGTTGTCGGTGTGTTGTCAGATAGGGTTGGTATGTTCTCACACACAGTGTGTGTGACGTCACATATAGTGGGCATGACGCCATAAACATAGGAAGTGTGCTGTCATAGATGCAGTGGATGTGTTGTCACATGTATAGTCAATATGATGTCATAAACAGAGGATGTGATGTCCTACTTACTGGGTGCAATATAATGAACACAGTGGGTGTGATGTCATAAATACAGTGGCGTGATGTCACTAAGAGTGGATGTGATGTCATACGTAGTGCATATGAGGTGAAACATATGTCGGGAGTGATGTCATACATATACTGGGTGTGATGACAAGTAGAGTGGATGTGATATCATAATCTGTGTGATTTCAGATATAGTGGTTGAGTTGTCACACATATAGTTAATGTGAAGTGATAATCAGTGGATGTATGGGTGTGATGTCATAAGCACTGTGTGTTGATGTCACAGTGAATGTGATGTCATTTTCTGTGAGCCTGATGTCATACAGACACCCAGAGTGATGTTATACATAGAGTGAGTGTGATGTCATCCAGAAAATGGGTGTGATGACACAGATAGAGTTTCTGTGATGTCAGATGTGTAGTCGATCCAGTGTCATAATCAGTGGATGTGACATCATACATAAGAGTGTGATGTCATGAAAACGGTTGATGGGATGTCATTCATACAGTGGTGTGATTTAATAGAGTGGATATTGCGTCTTATATAGTGCATATGATATCAAACTTATAGGGGGTGTGATATCATTGATACAGTGTGTGTGACAAGACAGATTTTGTGGATGTCATAGCAGATATAGTGGATGTGATGTCAGATATATTGGTGGTGTTCTCATACAGTGTGTGATATCATATATACTGGGTATGATGTTACAAATACAGTGGCTGTGATGTCACATGTATAGGAAATGTGATACCATAATCAGTGGTGTGATGTCATAAAGAGTTGATATTATGTCATATATAGTGAGTAATATATGATAAATATAGTAGGTTTGATATCATCGATACAGTGGGTGTGATGACACAGACACAATGGGTATGATGTCATATAAAGTTGTGTTCTCGTACAGTGTGTTATATCATGTATAGTGGATATAATTTCATATATATATTGGATGAGATGTCATACATACAGTGGATATGATGTAGCAGATACACGATTGGGATATCACATACAGTGTGTGTGATGTCACCTAAAGTGGCTGTATTCTCACAGGGTGATGTCACGTACAATGGATATGATGTCATAAACATAGTGTGTGTGATGACTCATACAGTGGATGTAATGTCACGTGTACAGAAGGTGTGATATCATATACAATTGATGTGACTTCCTATATATTGGGGGTGATGTATTGAATAGATTGGGTGTGATGTCATAAATACAGTTGTGGAATGTAATAAACGGTAGATGTGATGCCATATACACTACATATGATGCCATACAGATAGTTGGTGTGATGTCATGCATACAGTGGTTGTGATGACACCGATATTGTAGATATGATGTCAGATATTATGGGTGTGATGTCAGATATAGTTGCTGTGTTCTCACACACAGGGTGCGTAATGTCACGTGCAGTGGATATGATATCATCAACACAGTGGGTGTGATGACTTATACAGTGTATGCGATGTCACGTGTACAGAAGATATGATATGATATAAAGTTGATGTGACTTCCTATATATTGGGTGTGATGTATTGAATAGAGTGGATGTGATGTCACAAATACAGTTGTGGAATGCAATAAATGGTAGATGTGATGTCATATACACTGCATATGATGGCACACAGATTGTTCGTGTGATGTCATGCATACAGAGGTAGTGATAACACTGGTACAGTAGATTTGATATCAGATACTGAAGGTGTGATGACACTGATAGAGTTAATGTGATATCAGATGTTGTGGGTGAGTTGCCAGAAAGGGTTGGTGTGTTCTCATACACACAGTGTGTGTGACGTCACATATAGTGGGCATGACGTCATAAACATAGGAAGTGTGCTGTCATAGATGCAGTGGTTGTGTTGTCACACGTATAGTCAATATGATGTCATAAACAGAGGAAGTGGTGTCCTAACTACTGGGTGCAATGTAATGAACACAGTGGATGTGATGTCATAAATACAGTGGCGTGATGTCAGAAAGAGTGGATGTGATGTCATACATAGTGCATATGAGGTCAAACATATTTTGGGAGTGATGTCATACATATACTGTGTGTGATGACAAGGTAGAGTGGATGTGATATCATACTCTGTGTGATTTCAGATATAGTGGTTGAGTTGTCACATGTATAGGTAATGTGATGTGATAATCAGTGGATGTGATGTCAGATAAAGTGGGTGTGATGTCATAAGCATTGTATGTTGATGTCACAGAGAATGTGATGTCATTTTCTGTGCGCCTGATGTCATACAGACACCCAGAGAGATGTCATACATAGAGTGGGTGTGATATCATCCAGAAAATGGGTGTGATGACACAGATACAGTTTCTGTGATGATAGATGTGTAGCCGATGTGGTGTCATAATCAGTGGATGTGAAGTTATATATAAGAATGTGATGTCATGAGAACGGAGGATGGGATGTCAAACATCCACTGGTGGACAATAGAGGGGGGACTATGAAGTACTACTGTGGAGGGGAACTGTGACAATATAGGGGAGATTTTTTCAGTACTACTGTAGAGGGGAATTTTAACAATAGACGGGGAACTATGACAGTACTATTGTAGAGGCGAACTGTGACAATAGAGAGGGGAATATGACAATACTACTGTAGAGGGGATCTGTGACAATAGAGGGGCCACTATGACAGTACTATTGTAGAGGGAAACTGTAACAATAGACAGGGGACTATGACAGTATTACTGTAGAGAGGAACTGTGACAATAGAGGGGGGACTATTACAGTACTAATGTAGAGGATAATTCTTATAGTAGAGGGAGCACTATTACAGTACTACTGTAGAGGGGAACTTTGACAATAGTTTGTGGACTATGACAGTACTACTGTAGAGGGAAATTTTTTTTTTTTTTTTTTTTTTTTGTAGAGGGAAATTTTGACAATAGTTTGTGGACTATGACAGTACCACTGGAGAAAGGAAATTTGACGATAGAGTAGGGACTATGACAGTTCTACTGCAGAGGGGAACTTTGACAATAACGGGGGGACTATGACAGTACAACTGTAGAGGGGAACTTTGACAGAAGACAGCGGACAATGACAGTACTACTGTAGGGGGGAAATGTGACAATAGAGGTGGGACTATTTCAGTACTACTGTAGAGGGGAAATGTGACAATAGAGGTGGGACTATTTCAGTACTACTGTAGAGGGGAAATGTGACAATAGAGGGGGGACTATGACAGTACTACTGTAGAGGGGAACTGTGACAATAGAGAGGGGACTATGACAGTATTAATGTTGAAAGGGAACTTTAACAATAGAGAGGGGACTATGGCAGTACTACTCTTGAGTGGGCCGTTGACAATACAGGGGGTATTATGACAGTGCTACCATAGAGGGTAACTTTCACAATATAGTGGGGACTATGACAGTACTACTGTTAGGGGTAATTTGACACTAGACAGGGGACTATGACAGTACTACAGTAGAGGGGGACTTTGACAGTAGAGGGGGGAATATGACAGTACTATTTTAGAGGGGAACTTTGACAATAATGAGGGGATTATGAGAGTACTATTGTAGAGGGGAAATGTGGCAATAGAGAGAGGATTATGACAGTACTACTGTAGAGGGGGAACTTTGACAATAGAGAGGGGACTATGACAGTACAAATCTAGAGTGTTACTGATACAATAGAGGCGGGACTATGACAATAGAAATCTTGAGGGAAACTGTGACAATAGAGGGGGGACTAAAACAGTACTACTGTAGAGGGGAATTGTGACAATAAGAGGGGAATGTGACAGTACTACTGTAGAGGGGAATTGTGACAATAAGAGGGGAATGTGACAGTACTACTGTAGAGGGGAACTTTGAAAATAGAGGGGGGACTATGACAGAACTACTGTAGAAGGGAACTTTGACAATAGAGAGGGGACTATGACAGTACTAATCTAGAGTGTTAGTGATACAATAGAGACGGGATTATGACAGTACAGATCTAGAGGGAAACTGTAACAATAGAGTGGGGACTATGACAGTACTATAGTAGAGGGGAATTG
This sequence comes from Muntiacus reevesi, assembly GCF_963930625.1. Classification (NCBI taxonomy): domain Eukaryota; kingdom Metazoa; phylum Chordata; class Mammalia; order Artiodactyla; family Cervidae; genus Muntiacus; species Muntiacus reevesi. The sequence goes on from NW_027078014.1 coordinate 2,041,269, forward strand.
TGACAGTAGAGGGGGCACTATGACAGTACTACTGTAGAGGGGAACTTTGACAATAGAGGGGGACTAAGACAGTACTACTCTAGAGGGGAAATGTGACAATATATAGGGGACTATGACAGTACTACTGAAGAAAGGGAACTTTGAGAATAGGAAGGGGACTATGGCAGTACTACTGTAGAGGGGAACTTTGACAATAAAGGGGGGACTATGATAGTACTACAGTAGAGGGGAACTTTGACAATAAAGGGGGGACTATGATAGTACTACAGTAGAGGGGAACTTTGACAATAGAGGGGGCACTATGACAGTACTACTTTAGAGGGGAACTGTGGAAATAGAGAGTAGACTATTACAGTATTACTGTAGAGGGGAACTGTGACAATATAGGGGAGATTTTTTCAGTATTACTGTAGAGGGGAATTTTAACAATAGACGGGGAACTATGACAGTGCTATTGTAGAGGGGAACTGTGACAATAGACAGGGGAATATGACAATACTACTGTAGAGGGGATCTGTGACAATAGAGGGGCCACTATGACAGTACTACTATAGAGGGAAAATGTAAAAATAGAGGGGGGACTATGACAGTACTACTGTAGAGAGGAATTGTGACAATAGAGGGGGGACTATGACAGTACTATTGTAGAGGGTAATTGTTATAGTAGAGGGGGCACTATTACAGTGCTACTGTAGAGGGGAACTTTGACAATAGTTTGTGGACTATGACAGTACTACTGTAGAAAGGAAATTTGACGATAGAGTAGGGACTATGACAGTTCTAATGTAGAGGGGAATTTTGACAATAATGGGTGTTATGACAGTACAACTGTAGAGGGGAACTTTGACAGAAGAGAGCGGACAATGACAGTACTACTGTAGGGGGGAAATGTGACAATAGAGGTGGGACTATTTCAGTACTACTGTAGAGGGGAAATGTGACAATAGATGGGGGATTATGACAGTACTACTGTAGAAGGGAACTGTGACAATAAAGGGTGGACTAAGACAGGACTAATGTAGAGGGGAACTGTGACAATAGTGGGGGGACTATGACAGAACTACTGTAGAGGGGGATGTGACAATAGAGAGCTGACTATTACAGTACTGGTGTAGAGGGTAACTGTGAGAATAGAGGGGGGACTATTTCAGTACTACTCTAGAGGGGAAATGTGACAATAGAATTGGGACTATTTCAGTACTACTGTAGAGCGGAAATGTGACAATAGACGGGGGATTATGACAGTACTACTGTAGAGGGGAATGGTGACAATAGAGAGGGGACGATGACAGTACTACTGTTAGGGGTAATTTGACACTAGAGAGGGGACTACAAAAGTACTACTGTAGAGGGGGACTTTGACAATAGAGAGGGGAATATAACAGTACTACTGTAGGGGGGAACTTTTACAATAGAGAGGGGACTATGACAGTATTAATGTAGAGGGGAACTGTGACAATAGATGGGGGAATATGACAGTACTACTGGAGAGGTGAAATTTGACAATAGTGTGGAGACTATGACAGTATTATTGTAGAGGGGAACTGTTACAATAGAGAGGGGACTATGACAGTACTACTGTAGAGGGGAACTGTGACAATAAAGGGGGACTAAGACAGGACTAAAGTAGAGGGGAACTGTGACATTAGAGAGGGGACTATGACAGTACTACTGTAGCTGGGACCATTGGAAATAGAGGGGGGGACTATGACAGACCTACTGCAGAGGGGAACTGTGACAATAGAGGAGGGGTAAGACAGTACTACTGTATAGGGGGAACTTTGACAATAGATGGGGGGACTATGACAGTACCTCTGTAGAGGGGAACTGTGACAATAAGTGGGAACTATGACAGTACTACTGTAGAGGGGGAACTTTGACATTAGAGAGGGGACTATGACAGTACTACTCTAGAGTGTTACTGTGACAATAGAGGCGGGACTATGACAGTATAACTCTAGAGGGAAAGTGTGACAATAGAGGGGGGACAAAGACAGTACTACTGTAGAGGGGAATTGTGAAAATAGAGAGGGGAATATGACAGTACTACTGTTGAAAGGCAACTTTGACAATAGAGAGGGGACTATGACAGTGCTACAATAGAGGGGTATTGTGAAAATAGAGAGGGGACTATGACAGTACTACTGTAGAAAAGAAATGTTGACAATAGAGAGGGCACTATGACAGTATTACTGTAGAGGGGGACTTTGACAATAGAGGGGGGCTATGACAGTACTACTGCAGAGGGGAACTTTGACAATAGCCAGGGGAATATGACAGTATTATTGTAGAGGGGAACTGTGACAATAGAGATGGGATTATGACAGTACAAATCTATAGGGAAACTGTAACTATAGAGTGGGGACTATGACAGTACTAGTGTAGAGGGGAATTGTGACAGTAGAGGGGGCACTATGACAATACAAATGCAGAGGGAAACTTTGACAATAGAGGGGGGACTAAGACCGCACTACTGTAGAGGGAAACTTTGACAGTAGACTGGGGACTATGGGAGAATTACTGTAGAGGGATACTTTGACAATATAGGGGGGACTATGACAGTACTACTGTAGATGGGAACTGTGACAGTAGAGGGGTGAATATGACAGTACTACTCTAGAGGGGAACTGTCACAATAGAGGGGGCACTATGATAGTACTACTGTAGAGGGGGAACTTTGACCATAGAGGGAAGACTATGACAGGACTATATAGAGGGGATCTTTGACAATAGAGGGGGGATTATTACAGTACTACTGTAGAGGGGAACTGTGACATTAGAGAGGGGTCTATGACAGTATTACTCCAGAGGGGAATTCTGACAATAGAGAGGGGACTATGACAGTACCACTGGAGAAAGGGAACATTGACAATAGAGAATGGACTATGACACTACTACTGTAGAAAGGGAACTTTGACAATAGAGAGTGGAATATGACACTACTTCTGTAGATGGTAATTGTGACCATAGAAAGGGGACTATGACAGTACTACTGTAGACGGGAAATTTGACAATAGTGAGGGAACTATTACAGTACAACTGTAGCGGGGGACTATGACAATATAGGGGGGACTATGATAGTATTACTGTAGAGGGGAACTTTGACAATACAGAGAGGACTATGACAGTACTGCTGTAGAGGGGAACAGTGACAATAGAGGGGTGACTATGACAGTACTACTGTAGAGGGGAACTTTGTCAATAGAGAGGGGTCTACAACAGTACTACTGTAGATGGGAACTGTGACAATAGAGGGGGGGACTATGACAGTAGTACTGTAGAAAGGGAACTTTCTCAATAGAGAGAGGACTATGAAATTACTACTACAGAGGGGTACTGTGACAATAGGGAGGGGACTATGACAGTACTACTGTAGAAAGGGATATTTGACAATAAAGAGGGGACTACGACAATACTATTGTAGAGAGGGACCTTGACAATAGAGGGGGGACTATGACAGTGCTACTCTAGAGGGGCACTGTGACAATAGACAGGGGACTATGACAGTACTACTGTAGAGGGGAACTCTGACAATAGAGGGGGGACTATGACAGTCCTACTGTAGAGGGGAACTGTGCAATAGAGGGGGGACTATTTCAGTACTAGTGTAGAGGGGAACTTTGACAATAGAGGGTGGACAATGATAGTACTACTCTAGAGGGGAACTGTGACAATAGAGAGGGGACTATGACAGTACTAATGCAGAGGGCAACTGTGACAATAGAGGGTGGACTACGACAGTACTACTGCAGAGGGGAACTTTGACAATATACGGGGGACTATGACAATACTACAGTAGAGGGGAACTGTGACAATAGAGGGGGGAATATGACAGTACTACCCTATAGGGGAACTGTGACTGTAGACGGGACACTATGCAGTACTACTGTAAAGGGAATTTTTAACAATAGAGGGGGGACTATGACAGTACTACTGTCGAGGGGAACTATGACATTAGAGAGGGGAATATGACAGTACTACTGTAGAAAGCGAAATTTGACAATACAGAGGGGAATATTACAGTACTACTCTAGACGGGTACTGTGACAATAGAGAGGGGACTATGACAGTACTACTGTAGAAAGGGATCTTTGACAATTGAGAGGGGACTATGACAGTACTACTGTAGAGGGGAACTGTGACAACACAAAGCGACTATGACAATACTATTGTAGAGGGGAACTGTCACAAGAGAGCGAGGACTATGACAATACAACTATAGAGGGGAACGTTGACAATATAAGGGTGTTATGACAGTACAATTGTAGAGGGGATCTTTGACAATAGAGGGGGGACAATGACAGCACTACTGTACAGGAGAACTTTGACAACAGAGGGGGGACTATGACAGTACTACTGTAGAGGGTAACTGTGACAGTAGAGAAGGGACTATGACAGCACTACTGTAGAAGGGAATGGTGACAATAGAGGGGGGACTAAGACAGTACTACTGTAGAGGGTAACTGTGACACTAGAGGGGAGACTATGACAGCGCTACTGTAGAGGGGGAACTTTGACAATAGTGGGGGGACTATGACAGGGCTATTGTAGAGGGGAACTGTAACAATAGAGGGGGGTAAATGACAGGATTACTCTAGAGGGGGAAATTTGACAATACAGCAGGGTCTATGACAGTAATACTGTTAGGGGAACTGTGACAATAGAGAGGGGATTATGACCGTACTCCTGTAGAAAGGGAACAGTGACAATAGAGGAGGGAGTATGACAGTAGTACTGTAGAGAGGAACTTTGACAATAGATGGGGTAGTATGACAGTACTACTGTATAACGGGAATTTTGACAATAGAGAGTGGACTATGACAGTACTACTGTAGAAAGGGAAATTTGACAATAGAGAGTGGACTATGACAGTACTACTGTAGAAAGGGAATTTTAAAAATAGAGAGGGGAATATGACAGTATTACTGTAGAGGGGAACACAGAATAGTGGGGGGATTATGACAATACTACTGTAGAGGGTAACTGTGACAATAGAGGTGGCACTATGACAGTACTACAGTAGAGGAGAACTGTGACAACAGAGGAGGGAATATGATAGTACTACTGAAGTTGGGGACTTTGACAATAGAGGGGGTAGTATGACAGTACTTCTGCACAGGGGGACTTTGAGAGTAGAGGGGTGACTATGACAGTACGACTGTAGAGGGGGATATTTGACAATAGAGTGTGCACTATGAGAGTACTACTGTAGAGGGGGCATTGACAATAGAGGGGAGACGATGACAGTATTACTGTTGAGGGGAACTTTGACAATATAGGGGGGAATATAACAGTACTACTTTACGGGGGAACTGTGACAATAGAGGGTGGACTATGACAGTACTACTGTAGAGTGGAACTATGACAATAGAGGGGGTCTATGACAGTACAACTCTAACGGGGGACTTTTGACAATAGAGGGGGTACTATGACAGTACTACTGTAGAGGGGGACTTTGACAATAGAGAGGGAACTATGAGAGCAGTACTGTAGAGTGGAACTTTCACAATATGGGGGGGACTATAACAGTACTATTGTATGGGTGAACTGTGACTATAGAGTGCAGACTATGACAGTACTACTGTAGAGGGGAAATGTGACAATAGAGGGGGGACTATGACTGTACTACTGTAGAAAGGAAGTTTGACCATAGAGGGGAGACTCTGACAGTAGTACTGGAGAAAGGAAAATTTGACAATAGAGGGGTTCTATGACAGTACTACGGTAGAGGGGAACTTTGACAATAGAGAGGGGATTATGGCCGTACTCCTGTAGAAAGGGAACTTTGACAATAGAGAGGGAATTATGACAATACTACTGTAGATAGGAAACTTTTACAATAGAGGGGGGACTATGACAGTACTACTGTAGAAAGGGAAATTTGACAATAGAAGGGAGATTATGACATTACTACTGTAGAGGGGAACTGTAACAATAGAGTGTGGACTATGACAGTCCACCTGTAGAGGGGAACCATGACAATAGAGAGGGGACTATGACAGTATTACTGGAGAAAGGGAATTTCGACAATAGTGTGGGGACTATGACAGTATTACTGTAGAGGGGAACTTTGACAGTAAAGGGGGGACTATGACAGTACTACTGTAGAAAGAGAACTTTGACAATAAAGGGGGGAATCTGAGAGTACTACTGTAGAAAGGGAACTTTGACAATAGAGAGGGGAATATGACAGTACTACTGTAGAGGGGAACTGTGACAATAGAGGGGGGATTATGACAGTTCTACTGTAAAGGGGAACTGTGACAACAGTGGGGGGATTACGACAGTACTACTGTAGAGAGGAACTTTGACAATAGAGAGGAGACTATGACAGTATTACAGAGAGAGGAATTGTGACAATAGAGAGGGGAGTATGACAGTACTGCTGTAGAAAGGGAACTTTGAAAATAAAGAGGGGAATATGACAGTACAACTGTAGCTAGGGAACTTTGACAATAGAGGGGGACTATGACTGTGCTACTCTAGATAGGGAAATTTGACAATAGACAGGGGACTATGACAGTACTACTGTATAGGGGGAACTTTGACCATAGAGGGGGAACTATGACAGTACTAATGGAGAGGGGAAATTTGACAATAGAGAGGGGACTATGACAGTACTACTGCAGAGGTTAACTGTGAAAAAAGAGGGGGTACTATGACATTACCACTGTACACGGGGAACGTTGACAATAGATGGGGAACTATGACATTACTACTGTAGAGGGGAACTGTGAGAATAGAGGGGGGACTATGACTGTACTAATGTAGAGGGGAAATTTGGCAATAGAGGAGGGACTAGGACAGTACTGCTGTCGAGGGGCACTTTAACAATAGAGGGGGGCTATGACTGTATTATTGTACAAGGGAACTTTGACAATAGAGGGGCTCTATGACAGTACTACACTAGAGGGAACTGTGACAATAGAGAGGGGACAATGACTACTAATGTAGAGGGGACCTTGGCAATAGAGGGGGGACTATGACAGTACTACTGTAGAAAAGGAATTTTGACAATAGAGAGGGGATTATGACAGTACTCCTGCCAAAAGGCAACTTTGACAATATAGAGGGGACTATGACAGTATTACTGTAGAAGGGAACTGTGACAATAGAGGGTAGACGATGACAGTACTTCTGTAGAGAGGCACTGTGACAATTAAGGGGGGACGATGATAGTACTAATGTAGAGGGGAATTATGACAATAGAGAGGGGACAATGACAGTACTACTGTAGAAAGGGAACTTTGACAATAGAGGGGGTTATATGACAGTATTACTGTAGAGGGGAACTCTGTCAATAGAGGGGGGATTATGACAATACTAAAGTAAAGGGGGAACTTTGACAATAGAGGGGGGACTATGACAGTACTACAGTAGAAGGGAACTGTATAAATAGAGGGGGGAATATGACAGTACTACTGTAGAGGGGAACTTTGAAAATAGAGAGGGGACTATGACAGTACTACTGTAGAAACGGAACTTTGACAATAGAGAGGGGACTATGACAGTCCTACTGTAGAGGGGAACCACGACAATAGAGGGGGGACTATGACAGTACTACTGTAGTGGGGAACTTTGACAATAGAGAGGGGTCTATGACAGTACTACTGAAGAGGGGAACTGTGACAATAGAGAGGGGACTATGACAGTACTATTGTAGAAGGGAACTTTGACATTAGAGAGGGGTCTATGACAGTACTAATGTAGAGAGGGAACTTTGACAAAAGAGGGGGGAATATAACAGTACTATTGTAGATGGGGAACTTTGACAGTAGAGGGGGGACTATGACAGTACTATTGTAGAGGATAACTGTGACAACAGCCGGGAATTATGACTGTACTACTGTAGAGTGGAACTTTGAAATAGAGAGGGGACTATGACAGTACTACTGTAGAAAGGGAACTTTGACAATAGAGAGGGGACTATGACAGTACTACTGTAGAGGGGAACTTTGAAAATAGAGGGGTGACAATGACAGTACTACTGTAGGAAGTGAACTTTGACAATAGAGGGGGGAGTATGACAGTACTACTGTAGAGGGGAACCGTGAAAATAGAGGTGGGACTATGACAATACTACTGTAGAGGGGAACATTGACATTAGAGAGGGGACTATGACAGTACTACTGTAGACGGGAAATGTGACAATAGAGAGGGGACTAGGGCATTATTACTCTAGAGGGGAATTGTGACAATAGATGGCGGACTATGACAGTACTACTGTATAGCTGATCTTTGACAATAGAGAGGGGACTATGACGGTACTACTGTAGAAAGGGAACTGTGACAATAGATGGGGGGACTATGACAGTACTAATGTAGAGGGGAACTGTGACAATAGAGAGGTAACTATGACAGTACTACTGTAGAAAGGGAACTTTGACAATAGAGATGGGACTATGACTTCACTACTGTAGAGGGGGAACTGTGACAATAGAGGGGGGACTATCACTATGCAATAGGACTATGATATTAGTTAAGGGGGTTATTTCAGTAGAGGAGAGATTTTTACTGAAGAGGGATACTATGACAATAGAAAGTGAAGTATGACAATAGAGACAGGACTCTGAGTGTATGGGGTGGATGACTATGACAATAAAGGAGAACTCTTTCTCTATTAGTTCTGTAATAGAGAACTGTTACCCTACAAGAGAAACTGTTACTATGCAATAAATAGAATCTAATATTGTAGACTCTAAACATGGACATCACCAGATGGTCAAACCTGAACTCAGATTGATTTTATCTTGGTAGCCAAAGATGGAGAAGCTCTATACAGTCAGCATAAGCAAGACCAGGAGCTGACTGTGGCTCAGATCATGAACTCCTTATTGCCAAATTCAGACTTAAACTGAAGAAAGTAGAGAAAACCACTAGACCATTCAGGTATGACCTAAATCAAATCCCTTATGACTATACAGTGGAAGTGAGAAATAGATTTGAGGGACTAGATGTGATAGACAGACACCCTGATGAACTATGGACAGAGGTTTGTGCAATTGTACAGGAGACAGGGATCAAGACCATCCCCACGGAATTGAAATGCAAAAAGGCAAAATAGTTGTCTAAGGAGGCCTTATAAATAGCAGTGAAAAGAAAAGAAGAGAAAAGCAAAGGGGAAAAGGAAAGATATTCCCATTTAAATGGAGAGTTCAAAAGAATAGTCAGAAGAGATAAAAAAAAAGCCTTCCTCAGCGATCAATGCAAAGAAATACAGGAAAACAACAGAATGGGAAAGACTAGAGATCTCTTCAAGAAAATTAGAGATATCAAGGGAAAATTTCAGGCAAAGATGGGTTCGATAAAGGACAGAAATGGTATGGACATAACAGAAGCAGAAGATATTAAGAGGAGTTGGTTAGAATACACAGAAGGACTGAACAAAAAAGATCATCACGACCCAGATAATCACAATGGTGTGATCATTCACCTAGAGTCAGACATCCTGGAATGTGAAGTCAAGTGGGCCTTAGAAAGCATCACTATGAACAAAGCTAGTGGAGGTGACGGGATTCCAGTTGAGCTATCTCACATCCTGAAAGATGATGCTGTGAACATGCTGCACTCAATATGCCAGCAAATTTGGAAAACTCAGCAGTGTCCACAGGACTGGAAAAGGTCAGTTTTCATTCCAATCCCTAAGAAAGGCAATCCGACAGAATGCTCAAACTACCGCACAATTGCACTCAACTCACACACTAGTAAAGTAATGCTCAAAATTCTCCAAGCCAGGCTTCAGCAATATGTGAACCGTGAACTTTCAGATGTTCAAGTTGGTTTTAGAAAAGGCAGAGGAACCAGAGATCAAATGGCCAATATCTCCTGGATCATCAAAAAAGCAACAGAGTCCCAGAAAAACATCTATTTCTGCTTTATTGACTATGCCAAAGCCTTTGACTGTGTGGATCACAAGAAACTGTGGAAAGTTCTGAAAGAGATGGGAATACCATACCACCTGACTTGCCTCTTGTGAAACCTGTATGCATGTCAGGAAGCAACAGTTAGAACTGGGCATGGAACAACAGACTGGTTCCAAGTGGGAAAAGGAATACGTCAAGGCTGTATATTGCCACCCTACTTATTTAATTTCTATGCAGAGCACATTATGAGAAACGCTGGGCTTGAAGAAGCACAAGCTGGAGTCAAGATTGCCGGAAGAAATAGCAATAACCTCAGATATGCAGATGACACCACCCTTATGGCAGAGAGTGAAGAGGAACTAAAAAGCCTCTTGATGAACCTGAAAGAGGAGAGTGAAAACGTTGGCTTAGAGCTTAACATGCAGAAAACTAAGATCATGGCATCTGGTCCCATCACCTCATCGGAAATAGATGGGGAGACAGTGGAAACACTATCAGATTTCATTTTTGGGGGGCTCCAAAATCACTGCAGATGGTGACTGCAGTCATGAAATTAAAAGACGTTTACACCTTGGAAGAAAAGTTATGACCAACCTAGATAGTATGTTAAAAAGCTAAACATTACTTTGCCAACAAGGTCCGTCTGGTCAAGGCCATGGTTTTTCCAGTGGTCATGTATGGATGTGGGAGTTGCACTGTGAAGAAAGCTGAGCACTGAAGAATTGATGCTTTTCAACTGTGGTGTAGGAGAAGACTCTTGAGAGTCCCTTGGACTGCAAGGCGATCCAACCACTCCATTATGAAGGAGATGAGCCCTGGGTGTTCATTGGAAGGACTGATGCTGAAGCTAAAACTCAAATATTTGGCCACCTCTTGTGAAGAGTTGACTTATTGGAAAAGACCCTGATGCTGGGAGGGATTGGGGGCAGGAGGAGAAGGAGACAACAGAGGATGAGATGGCTGGATGGCATCACCGACTCGATGGGTATGAGTTTGAGTAAACCCTGGGAGCTGGTGATGGACAGGGAGGCCTGGCATGCTGCAATTCATGTGGTCGTAGAGTCGGACACAACTGAGCGACTGAACTGAACTGAACTGAACTGAATATTGTAGAAGAGGAACTATTACTGTAGGGGGCAATGACAATAGAAGGGGAGTAATACAATTTATGAGGACTATTATTACAGAGGGGAGAATATGACAGTAGAGGAGTACAGTTACTTTTGAAGTGGAATTTTGATAATAGAGGGCTACTATTCTAAACACTGTAACATTAGTGTTGGTCGTTCAGTCGTGGCTGACTCTTTGCATCTCCATGGACTGACCCCATGGAGCCTGCCAAAATCCTCTGTCCATGGGATTCTCCAGGCAAGAATACTGGAGTGGGTTGCCATGCCTTTCTGCAACTAGGATATTAGAGGGGGCTGTTACTATAGAAGTGGAACTATTACTGTAGAGGGTACAGTATGACAATAGAAGGGGAGTATTACTGTAGAGGGGTGACCATGACAACAGAAGGGGACTATTACTGTAGAGGGGGGACCATGAGAACAGAAGGAGACTATTACTGTAGAGGGGGGACTCTGACAACAGAAGGGGACTATTACTATAGAGAGACGACCTTAAGAATAGGGACAAGCCCTGTCCGTGGAGAGCAGTAAACACAAATATAAAGGCCCAGGCATATGTTTGCCATGAAAGCAGTCCTGATGGCATGTGGACCACAGGCCCTGACTCAGGAGGAGCTGTGTGGGGAGGCTTCTGCCCAGGCAGGGAAAGTGGCTGCAGTTGGGGCTGGGTAGGCAGAACCAGTGGGTCACAGGCCCATGTTCTGACTGGTTCTGGGAATGACCGGGTCAGCCCCAACTGATGATTCTGGGGAGGGACTGGTCTGTGTGGCCGGGTCACGGAAGTGAGGATCTGAGTCTCTATAGGGAGGGGTCTTTGCATAAACTGCTTCCAGGAAATGGTGGGTGAGGGAGGGGGTTCTTGGACCCTCAAATCACCTTCAACAGCATGAAGAGGGCTCTGTCCCTTCTCCCACGTGGAAAGACAAGGCACAGAGGCTCAGGAGTGAGATCAGGGTCTGGGTGGGTGGACAAAAGTCCGCAGCCGCCACTCAGAAATCATGGTTCATGTCGCCAGGTGATTGTGTTTTAAATCATCTCCTTGCATGATGGGATGGCCATGTATAGCCTCACGTGGGTAAAGTCTTTATAGTGTTTTTACTCATATGTCCCCACTCCACCAGGATACCCACCCAGAACAGGAGAGAGGGGACACTCAGACCCTGAACAGAGGCAGTCCCATCTTCATAGCTGCTCAGGTGGGTGCTTCATGCTGGGAGCCTGTCCAGTCACTTTTACTGCAGCAACACCCACCCGATGGAGAGAGCGCCTCTGGGGAGTGAAGGGGGTGTGACCTAGTGTCTGGGCTCCATCGCCCCTAGGATGGAAGCCCCCATACCTAGAGACCCCACAGGCTCAACTGGGCCCCTCTCAGCCCCAAGTGGAGGGAGCTGGTGCACAGCGTGAGGGTGGGGGACCATCTGGAGGCGAACGCCAGCTCTAACCTCAGAGAGAACAGTCTTGAGCTGCTGGGGTCTGTCTGTTGGTCCCTGTCTCCTCCCTCTCTTGCTCCCCCTCAAACCCTCACTTCACCTCCTGTGTCTCTCTCTCCCCTCACTCTGCTTCTGTCTGTCTCTCTTCATGTCACTGTCCATTTCTCTCTGTGTCTTAATCTCTCTGTCTCTAGAGCTCTTCTCCCCTCTCCAACACCCAATCCTCTCTCTTGGAGAGAAGTCCACTGTTTCTCGTTTCTCAGAGCTACGCCTCCATGCCGCCAGCACTGGGTCTTCTGCACGTCCTGATTTAATTAAGCAAAGCCCCATTTCCTCCCGCAGATCTCCCAGGTTCCACCTCCCATGGGCTGGCAGGTGAGCTTGCCTGGCTCCTTCCTGTGCCACCAAGGTGAATACGGACTGGATGTTGGCGCCGAGTTCTCCTCTCTGGGACGTGCCCCTGCACCACCTCTCCATCCCAGGTGAGGCCCCGCAGGCTCAGCTCGGCAAGGATGCGGCTGCCAGATGGTGCGAGTGTGGGAAGCCTCAGTGACAAACATGCACACATGCAGGCACACACAGGCACACTGAACACACACACACGCACACTGAACACACACACATAAATTCACATCAAACACACACACACACACACACACATCGAACACACATACATAGATTCACACCAAACACACACACACACACACATACACACACACTGAACACACACACAGATTCACACCACACACACACACACCGAACACACACACATAGATTCACACCAAACACACACACACCAATCACGCATGCACACACACTGCACACACATACATACACACACCAGCACCTTCCCTTCTCTGTCCACTTTATCCCATTCAACCTGGAAGGTATGTGAACCTCCGAGAGCCTGCCTTGAGGACACATGCCAGCCACCCTGGGGAGTGTTTGTGCTTTCTCAGCCACTCTGTCCTACTCCTGGGGACCACTCACCTTTCCACCCACCTTTTCCATCAGAGCTTGTGCTGCACCTTCTGCACTTGAGCCTGGACGGCCCAGAGTTTAAGGTGTCCACCTCTCCCCAAACAACTCGATAAGTGGTACCAGAACTATCTAACTAAAATGAGGAACCTTTGACTCCAGCCAGTTTGGTTGCAAAAATGCTGCAAAGATCAGCCACGGTGGGCATCTTGGCTTGGGGATGCCCCATGGTGACCAGGCTGGCAGACACTTCCAGGGTGACACTGCTGTGCTCAGTCCATCAGAGGGGTGGCCACCAGACACCATGGCCTGGGAGCGGAGGGTCCCTGCCACACAGCACCACCCCGCTCACCTCCTCAATGTGCAAATGCACCCCATTCGCCACCAGCACTCCTCTGGCCACACGGACACTGGGAACTGACCTGGCTCTGTGACCCTGGGCACTGCCCGCTGGGAGAGCACATGGACATTTGGACAAACAGGAAGTGCTGTTTTCTATGGAAGTCAGCTTTAGACTCTTTCTCACCCTCTTGACAGCTGTGGGGTTCTATGACAGCCACCCCATCCCTGGGAGGAGGGGCCCCTACGTGGCCCTGCCCTTGAGGGTGTGGAGCAGACAGGGAACCATGGACCCAGTCTCTCAGCCCTTCTGGGTGCTTCCCCGTGGGGAAGGCTGTGGGGGCCACACAAGGAGGAAGCTTCCGAGTCCTCAGGCCTCCTCCATCCAGAGGGGCCCTTGGCCGCTCTCCTTCCTGTACCCCTTACATAATAACTCGTGATGCCTCTCCCCTGAGCCCGGGCACCACTCATCTGCTTCTGTCTTTGTAAACTGGCCTGTTCTGGACATCTCTTATAAATGGACACGTAACATGTGTCCTTCTGTGTCTGCTTCTCTCACTGACCATCGTGTGTTCACGGTCCATCCACGATGTAGGGTGTGTCAGAACTTCACTCTTTTTTATGGTGAATCATACATCACTGTGTACATGGACCAGAGGCTGCTGACCCACCCATCCAGCCATCCACCCACACACCCACCCACCCACTCACCTATCCATCCACGCACCCATCCATCCATAAATCTATCCATCCATCATCCATCCATCCATCCACCAACCAGTCCATCATCCACCCATCCACCAATCCAACCCCACAGACCCAACCATTGCCCAACCCTCCCTCTATCCATCCATCCACTTGCCCACCATCCATTCACCCATCCATCCACTCTTCCGTAACATCATCAAATCAAATTATATTATGAATTTGTAAATCTTCTTTCCCATCCCTTGACCCTGAGAATAAATAAGAAAAAAAAAACACAGAGAAAGAAATAAAGCTAGTCCAAACCTATGTTCAGAGACAGAATGGAAGGATTTCTGGATTGTCCCCGGGTGACCGCTAAAGTGTGAATCTATCCACACTGTCTCTGAAAGAGATCACACAGATTTAAAAGGAAAAAGAATAAATGAAATTACACATGACCCACAACACTGGCATCATAAAGAGCCTGAAAATACTATGAAAGTACTTGTAACTAGAGAGGGTCTGTCTATGTTATGTCGTGTCTGACTCTTTGCAACAACATGGACTATTCCCACCAGGCTCCTCTGTCCATGGGATTCTCCAGGCAAGAAAACTGGGGTGGGGTGCCATGCCCTCCTCCAGGAGATCTTCCCCACCCAGACAGCCTCCCAGAAAGGTAGGAAAGGACACGGCTTTACTGGGGAACCAGCCCGAAGCCAGAAGTGGGACCCATAGACTAAGAGCATCACAGTCTGAAGTCACAGAAGCTGGGGGAACTGGGAGGGGAAGGGGGGGCTGGGTCCTGCACTTTGTGCAGCTGAGCTGACACCAGAGCTCCTTCCTGGTCCCAGAGAAGCAACAGTTGAGTTCCCATGTCCTCTGAGATGGGTTTGTGTTTGTACCCCAGCACCTCCTCCAGGGAGACTTTCTTGGTGGCTAAGACAGTAAAGAATCAACCTTCAATGCAGCAGACCCAGGTTTGCTCATTGGGACGGGAAGATCCATGGAGGAGAAAATGGCACCCCACTGTAGTACTCTCACCTGGGAAAACCCATGGACAGAGGAGCCTGGCAGGCTACAGTCCATGGGGTGACAGAGAGTCGAGACGACTGAAGCGACTGAGAACACATGCACACACTCACACCCCTCCCCTGTAGTGCTTCTCCTGGGTGGATCGCAGATTTTATGGGGTGGAGAGAAGCCGGGTGGGAAGCAGTCATTGTGGAGGATGTAGAGGAGTCAATGCTGGAGGCCCTGTCTGTGGGGAGGGGGCACCCAACTGACAGTGGTCCTGTCATTGGCACATGTTAGCCAGGGGTTGGAGGCTGGACTGGGTAGAAAACCCACCTGGGCCCAGGTGCCCCCAGGAGTAGGGGGCCCACCTGGAGGGGACAGATGGCTGTCAAGCAAAGCTCTTGCCTTGTGTCATTGCTTCCTCCTGGGAGATCCCCGGCTGCTGGAATCCTTCTCAGGGCATCTGATGGGCAGAGAGCCAGGACTGGAATGTGGGCAAACCTCATTCCTGCTTGCATCAGGTGCCTGCAGCCTGGCCTTAAGAACTCACACCCAGAGGAGGGAGCGAGCAGTAGGGGGTCCACCAGAACCCGGGAGTCCTGCAGGACTGGGGTCCCTCTGCTCTGAGGGTCCCTTGGCGCCAGGGTCCCTCTATTCTATGTCCCTCCAGGGCAGGGTCCCTCCATCCTGGGGGGCCTCAGTGCCGTGGTCTCAAGTGGTATGGCTGCCAAGGAGAACTGGGTTGTGTGCGGGGTGGGGGACATGGGTGGTGGTCTTTCAAAGGGTGTTGAATGTCATTTGCTGCAGTAGCATTTAATTTAATCCTTGTAGCGGTGGATGGCAAGTACCTATGTGTAGCTGACAATATTCATATGAATCTTTGCTTTTTCTTTTAATTTGGATTGGGTGGGGACGCTGTGACTTCCTTTCCCATTTTTCCCCATGTTTGATCCTCATATTTGTTTTTCTCTGTCATGACTCTCTACAGAGAACACAGTACCATTTCTGCTACTAGTTTATGTTAATATTAATTTTTTGCTTTTTCTTTTATTTTGGATGGAGAGAATCTATTATTTTCTTTCCCATTTTTTTATCCTTATGTTTTCTTGTTTTTCCATTATGACTCTTTGTAGAGGACACAGTACATTCTCTGCTACAAATTTATATTAGGGCTTCCCTGGTGGCTCAGTTGGTAAAGAATCTGCTTGCAATGCCGGTGACATGGGTTCGATTCCTGGGTTGGGAAGATCTCCTGGAGAAGGGAATGGCAACCCACTCCAGTCATCTTGCCTGGATAATTCCAAGGACAGAGGGGTCTGGTGGGCTACAGTCCACTGGATAGAAAAGAGTTGGAAACAACTGAACAACTTTCACTTTTCAATTTACGTTAAAGTTATTTTTTGCTTTTTCCTGTCTTATTTGTGTGGCTGACAGATGTTTCTTCCTTTCGTTCTCCCCGCTTGACTCCTTCTTGCCTTTCCTAGTACTGTTTCTGGGAGTGGGCACAGAACTTTGTGGGTCTTGTGTGTCCTCATGTCCAGCTTGGGAATGTGGAGCCTGGGTTGTTGAACCCACAGGGAGCTTCCACCCAGGGACTGCCTGAGAGGAGGATGAGGCTGGACTCTGCAGGGTCACCCCCCCCCCCCAACGACCACAATCTGGACCTGGGCTCTGTGCTCCATGTGACCAGTGACCCTGGAGACCCTGTTCCCAGAAGCAGGGCCTCAACCCTGGCAGCACCAACATTGTTGATTTCACAGTGGACGATGTGGCCCTCATTGGGCATCCTCAGTGCATGCCCAGCCCCTGAGCGGGGGGCCACACTCTGTGCCCAGCACAGGTGACCGACCTCTGTGTGCAGGTGCTGAGCATCACGAAGCAGCTGGATGCTGGCGTGAGGACCTGCGGATGGTGCACACAGAGCAGGACACCGAGGGGAACCTGCACTCTGGCCACATGGTGTGCATGATGTCCCTCGTGGAGGTGGGGGCGGGGGCAGGGTCTATGGATGGGAGTCCGCCAGCCAGGGACACCCACGTCTGATCCAGGCAGGATGTGGAGGGCCTTGGAGGGGATGGGCTCACGTCCACTCAGAGGGACATCTGGTCACTCCAGGCAGGAGAGGCAGACCTCTAAGGGGAAAACACAGGCCCACTCCAGTTAGAAGATGCTGACCTCTAAGGGGACGGATACACTCCTCCTGGCAGGAGAGGGCTGACCTCTGGCATCAGTCACTCAGAATTCCCGACCAACATGCATTTCTGAACTCACACCTCTACCCCTGACCTCTGGGGTGTCTCCCAGAATTTGGCTAAACCAGGTTCCTGACACGTCATTTCCTGTGTCTCATTTTGGGGTGTTGAGTCCATGCTCTCGACTGCTGGCCAGGTCACTTAATGTTTCACTCTGGCCTCTGTCCCCACCACAGAACCTAATGACCCTTGGGGACTGAAGGTTCTGTCCCGACCTCACTGTGAATGTGCCCTGCTGGCCTCCCACACTCCCTGGAGTAGAGACCTCTCACAGTATTATAAGCACTGCTGTCTGCTGCTGTGCACACACGCACACACACATGCATATCTGTGCACACACAGACCCTGAACACATGCACACATGTGTTTGCAACTGTACCTATAGGAGCGTGTACATACACACACAGAAACACACACACAGACCCCCCAGAGCAATGCCACAGCTCCTCACTGCCACTCAGGAGAGGCTGGGTCCCTTGGGAGCAAGCGCCATGCTTTATGTCTTTCTATGTCAGGAACCCCCAACCCATCTGTAGAGAGACTGTGCTGGGGGAAGTCCCCACCCACATCCCTCTCTCTCTCTCACTACAAGGCCCCTCCCCTCCATCCCCTCCCAGAACGCCCTCCTGGAGATCTCGGAGTGGCTGGAGAACCACCCCCAGGAGGTGGTTATCCTGGCATGCAGGAACTTCGAGGGCATGATGGGGGACCTGCAAGAGAACCTGATGGGCTGCATCAAGAACATCACTGGGAACATGCTGTGTCCCCGTGGGGTGAGCAGGGGCCACAGGCTTCCCATGCTCTTGTCAGCGGGAACACTAGGCTTCACTGTAATCCGACTATCTGCTCGCTGCGTGAAGCTGATTCAGACTCCAGGTGATGCCGCTCACAGAACTCCAGTAATCCACCCACCACTGTCTCGACTCAAACACCCCAGTAACCAGCCCATCACTGGTCACAGGCATGCCCAATAATCCACCCTGCCCGGTCTCTATTCAGGCGCTCCCCAAATCCATCAATCACGCCTCAAGATGCCCCAGTAATCCACCTGCCATTTCCTATCACAAATCCCAATAATCCACCCACCTCTGTTTCCACTCAGGTACATACCACAATAATTGACCCATCACTGCTCAAGACACCCAAGTAATCTACCCACCACTGTCTCCACTCAAACACCCCAAAAATCTACCAGTCACTGCTCAAGACACCCCAATAACCCACCCATCATCTTCTCCACTCAGACACCCCAGTAATCTACCCACTAGTGTCTCTACCCAGACATGCCATTATTCCACCCATGACTGTCTCTTCTCACAGAGAACCCAATAACCAGTCCATCACTGCTCATAGACACCTCAATAATCCACACACTGCTGTAGCTTCTTGGACACCCCCAATACCTGATGCATTGTGTCACAAGGCAGCCCAATAACCCCTGTGCACACGTCTCATGGGCACCTGGATGATTCTCCCCACAGGAGGTGCTGAATCTACGCCAGCTGTGGTCCCAGGGCCAGCAGGTCATCCTGTCATACAAGGACGAGGCATCCATGAGTCAGTATGCAGAACTGTGGCCCGGTATCCCCTACTGGTGGGGGAACCAGGTGAAGCACCTAGACCTTGTCCACTACCTGGAGCACATGAAGAGCTGCAGCCACCCAGGTGAGTGCCACATTCATATCAGGACACCTGGTCACACGCATGTCCTAGCACATGGGGCTGGCTTTGGGTTCAAGAGGAGAAATGAAACAGGACATACCGGGGGATGTTATTCTGTTCACCGCCTGGGGACCATGGCATGGACATCCTTGGGGATGTTACTGTGTCCACCACAGGGGGTCAGGATGTAGACAGGATGTGAACATCCGTGTGGACGTTATTGTGTCCACCACACGGGGTCAGGACTTGGACATCTCTGGGGTGACTGTCCAGCCCGCCTGCCCTCTGTAACAGGAGAAATTCATCAGTCAACACCCCTGTGAGTCCCTGCTGTCTGAACTTTGGTCTCTGTCGGACATCTGAATCTCTGGTCATGGAGGAGGCCAGAGTCGGGGTGGGTGATGGCACAGCTTGGGCAGGTGTGCCATCACCTGCCAGGTGATGACTGTGTGGGCAGGTGACCCCATGGGTTAAGGGTCACATGGGCAGGAGATGTGTGGGTTGGTGACCTCATGGGTGGGTAAGTGTGTGGGTGGGTGACCAGTTTGAGTTCCTGCCTGCAGGGTGGGTTACCATGTGAGTTGCTGACCCGGTGAGTGGGTGACCGCGTGGGTGGGTGATGGTGTGAGGGGGTAATTATGTGGACAGGTGACCGCATGACCTCACAGGTTAGTGACTCCATGGGTGGGTGACCAATCATGTGAGTCGGTGACCACACGGTTTGGTTGGCCACATGACTCCATGGGTTAGTGACTGCACACGTGGGCACCGGACGCCACATCTCGCACCATGAACTGCAGGCCCTCTCTTGTCCCAGGCAGGGTGTTCATGGCCGGCATCAACCTCACGGAGAACCTGCACTTTATACTCATCCACCCGGCCTGGTCCCTGGCTCCACTACCTTTGCGCATTGGTGCGGGGCCACTGCCTGGGGTCAGCTGCCGGCTATACCAACACCATTGAAAGCGACTTCATCTGGGCTGTCGGGCTTGTTGGCGATGTCATCAAGTGGAACCGGAAGCTGCTTCGGGCTGATGGACGGTGCGTGTGTGGAGCTTGGCAGCGCAGAGGCTGCATCTCAGTCACGTCCTGTGATGTGACCAGCCTGAACCGGAAGCCGCCTCGGGGCTGACGGACAGCGCACTGAGGGGCTGGGCTTTGCGGAGGCGGCTCCTCATTCGCATCCTGTGACGTTACTGTGCTGAACCGGAAGCTGTCTCGAGGCTGACGGACAGCGCGTGGGTGGAGCTCAGCAGCGAGGAGGCTGCGTCTCAGTCACATCCTGTGCCATCACCGGCCTAAACGGGAAGCCGCCTTGGTGCTGACAGACGGTGCGTTTAGGAGCTGGGCATTGCGGAGGCTATTCTCAGCCCTGTCCTGCAGGGCTGGTCATCTGTCCGCCCGTCCACTGAACGTTTGCAGAGGTGTGGCCAGGTGGCAGGCTCCATGATCTCCTCGGTCCTCCGTGGGTCTCTTGGCGAATGCAGGGTGTGAGGTGATGATTAAAGGTGAGTGCATGATTTATACAATCACATGCTCAGGGAGACACACCCGGTCCATGGCTTCCCCGTAGGAGAGTCTGGGTTGTCCCCTACCCCTGGCACCAAGAGCAGCAGATGGTGACCCCCAGCTCGGGAGGCGGGGGAGGCAGTATGGCAGTGGCTATATCTTTCCGTGTCTGCTTTACGTTTCTCTTCTCTTCTTATCTATTTGTAAGGCCTCCTCAGACAACCACTTTGAGGTTTGCAGTTTCTTTTCTTGTGGATGCTCTTGATCACCACCTCCTGTACAATATTGGGAACCTCCATCCATAGGTCTTCTGGTGCCCTGTGTGCCAGGCCTAACCCTTGAGTCTATTTGTCCCTTCCACTGTATACTCACAGGGATTTGAATAAAGCAAAGAACCACAGGGACACAGTAGAATGGGAAAGACTAGGGAACTCTTCAAGAAAATTAGACATGCCAAGGGAACATTTCATGCAAAGACAGGCACAATAAAGCACAGAAAGGTAATGGGCCTAACTAAAAGAGAAGAGTTTAAGAAGAGGTAGCAAGAATACACAGAAGAACTGTAAATTTTTAAAAAAAAAGATCTTATTATCCTGGATAACCACTATGGTGTGATGACTCACCTAGAGCCAGACATCCAGGAGTGCAAAGTCAAGTGGGCCTTAGGAAGCAGCATTACGAACAAAGCTAGTGGAGGTGGTGAAACTCCAACTGAGAGCTTTCAAATCCTAAAAGATGGTGCTGTTAAAGTGGTGCACTCAATAGGCCAGCCAGTTTGGAAAACTTGGCAGTGACCTCAGGACTGAGAAAGGTCAGTTTTCATTTCAAACCCAAAGAAGGGCAAGCCAGACAATGTTCAGACTACCGCACGGCTGCACTCATTTCACATGCTAGCAAGGTAATGCTCAAAATCCTTCAAGCTAGGCTTCAACAGTATGTGACCCGAGAACTTCACAGACCCCACATTCAAACAGTTGATTCTAAATGCACAGTGATACCACAAAGATGGTCAAGGTAAAGACGCACAATGTGATTTTATGTCTAAGTCAGTGAAACAAAATAGTCACTGCAAGGTACAAGCCTTTTTAGCTTGAAAAATCTTGTATTTGAATATAAAACATCCTGTTGAAATTGAAAAAAATGGGTTAAAGTGAAATTCATTCATAATTGTCAATTACTTTGAGCCTATGGAAAAAAGAAAATAAAATAACATTCATTGGGACTGCTTCAGTTCAGTCACTCAGTTGTGTCCAACTCTTTTCATTGGGGGCTGTTTAAATTTTCACAGACATTTTTTCTTAAAAATTCCCTTACTGTTTTACAGTCTTAATTAGATATAAAATGATCAGTAGATTTTATACTATGTTTTCTGGACATTTTCATTTTCTTTAATTTATGAATGTAACTAGAATGTTTTTCTATTGAGTGAGTATTAAAAATTACTCCTCTCCCTTGTGTGGAACACACTGTTTACACTAGTGTTGGGAGACATTTTATTGCCTAAAACCTTTTATAATTCAGCTCTACAATCTAGGTTTTGTGTTTGTTTGTTTTGCTTTGTTTAGGCTGAGGATTTTCTCATCTATTTTAGTATCTTCAGAGTTTGTTGGGAATATGTGCTTGCTGTTGTTTACTTGCACTGTCGTGTCCAACTCTGCCACCCCATGAACTGTAAGCTTACCAGTCTCTTCTGTTCATGGGGATTCTCCTGGCAAGAATGCTAGAGTGGGTTCCCATGCTCTCCTGCAGGGGATCTTCCTGATCCAGAGATGGAATTCGCATCTGCCACAGCTTCTGCACTGCAGGCAGACTCTTTACCTCTGAGTGAAACTAGATCTTCTGTACATGAAACTCACTTTAATTGTGAAGATTCATAATGAGTGAAAAACAAAGATGGAGAAGCCCAAAGAAGAATTTACCTTTCACCAATTAATAATAAGAAAAATAACCTTCATTTCAATTTGCCTTCGTTTATTTTTTCAATTAAGTTTTCATTGAAGGGTAATTACTTTCGAGAATTTTGTTGTTTTCTGTCAGACTTCAAGATAACAGTCTTTCTTAACTCATAGTTTCTCTTCAATATCATCTTATTCTGTGTAAATAACTTCTTTTAAGATTTCTTACAGACAGTGTATCTGCTGAGAATGAATTGCCCAATTTTTTGTTCATATGAGAATATCTCCTCCTTTGTTTTTGAAGGATAATAATCCTGGATGTAGAACTTAATTTCAGTAGTTTTAAAAAAAAGCAAACATTTGATTCATTGACATGTTGTACCTGTACCATGAATTTACTAGTTAAGCTGTATAATTCATTGATTTGTAACTTTTTCATATGTTGAATAACCATAACCACAGCCTCATTCTAGAATATTTTCATCGCTCCAATGGGGAGCACTCTCCAGTTGGCAGTCATTTTCCATTTCCCCCTTCATCTGGGCCCTTGCATTCACTCCTCTATTTTCGATCTTTAGGGAATTACTTAATCTGAGACATACGCATTCATGCGAAGAGAATAATGCAATACACAGCCTTTTGTTCCTGGCTTCTTTTAATTAACATAATAATTTTGGAGCTCTAGCATGTTATAGCTTATGTAAGAACTCCATTCATTTGATGGTCAAATAATTTTGCATTGCATGTTTTATTTATTCGATCACCAGTTGATGGACATTTGAGTTATTTCAACTTTTTTTTTCCTTTTTTAAGATTGTTTCATTTTAAACTTTATTTTTAATTTAATAATAGAAAATTTTTAAATTTATTGGCTTTTTCTGCGTCTATTTAGGTTATCATTTTAGCTTTTTAGCTTTTAGATTTTTAGCTTTCCTTTGGTCAATATGGTCTGTCACCTTGATTGATTTGCGAATATTGAAGAATCCTTGCATCCCTGGAATAAAGCCAACTTGATCATGGTTTTTGATGTGTTGTTGAATTCTGTGTGCTAAAATCTTGCTGAGGATTTTTTGCATCTATGTTCTTCAGTGATATTGGACTGTAGTTTTCTTATTTGATCTTGTCTTTGTCTGGTTTTGATATCAGAGTGATGGTAGCCTTGTAGAATGAGTTTGGAAGTGTTCCTTCCTCTGAAATATTTTTGAGAGAGTTTTAGAAGGATAGGCATTTGCTCATCTCTGAATGTTTGATGGAATTCACCTGTGAAGCTATCTGGTCCTGAGCTTCTGTCTTTTGGGAATTTTTTGATCACAGCTTCGATTTGGAGCTTGTAATTGGGTGGTTCATAATTTCTATTTCTTCCTGTTTCAGTCTTAGAATATTGAGCTTTTCTAAGCATCTGTCCATTTCTTCCAGATGATCCCATTTATTGACATAGAGTTGTTGATAATGGTCTCTTATAATCCTTTGTGTTTCTGCATTTTCTGTTGTAATCTCTCCTTTTTCATTTCTAAGTTTGTTGATTTCATCTCTTTTTCTTGATGAGTCTGGCTAAAGGTTTGTCAATTTTATCTTCTCAAAGAACCAGCTTTTAGCTTATTAATCTTTGCTATTGTTTCTTTCATTTATTTTTCATTTATTTCAGCTCAGATCTTTATGATTTCTTTCCATGTACTAATTTTGGCTGTTTTTCTTTTTTGTTGTTGTTCTTCTTTATCAGTTGTCTCATTCTCTGTCGTCCACTTCACCTCCTGCTTTCAATCTTTCCCAACGTCAGGGACTTTTCCAATGAGTCAGCTCTTCACATCAGGTAGCCAAAGTATGTGGGTGTGAATAATTATTTACTGTACCTTTCCTACCCTGTCGTGGAGAAATAGAAGAATGGTTATGAATGCAGTTCATAAAATCCGGATGTTCTCACATATGTATATGTGGGTATGAATAAATATTTACTGTGCATATGATGCCCTCTCGAAGATAAACAAAAATGTTAATGAATGCAATTTACAAAATCCAAGGTATTCACTCATATGTATATGTGTGTATGAATGCATATTTTCTGTGCTTATGCTGACATCTCGTGGAGTAATAGAAGAATGCTTTGGAATGTAATGTATAAAATCCAGATGTATTCTCTCATAAGTACATGTGGGTATGAATAAACATATACTGTGCTTATTCTGCCCTCTCGTGGAGAAATAGAAGAGTGCTTAGGAATGCAATTTATAAAATCCAGATGTTTACTTTACATGTTGAAAATGATACTGTATAACATTTTAAAAAATTAATACATGCTCATAACAGAAACTGTGAAGTTGCTAGAAAAATACAGAGACAGATAAAATCACCCAAGTTTTCATATACCATTGCCTCAGAATTGTGAGTTCTGGGGAAGGGGAGATCAAAAGATGAGGATGCACTAGTTCTTTTCATATAAAATCATCTTTTCTGCTATTTGAATGCTAACGTAGAACTTGGTTCTGATACGTGATCCTTGCTTTGTTTACTTATGTTTAAGCTTCTAATTTTACAAATGCCTAGTAATTTGATCCCCTGTTTAGAGACTCTTTGTTGTAAGGTGTTTTGTGTGTGTGTGTGTGTGTGTGTGTGTGTGATTGCTATGACTGAAAAATGTTGCAAGTCGTGGCTATGGAAAATAATGCTGGGATGAACATTGGGGTGCATGTAACTTTTGGAAATAAGGTTTTCTCCAGGAATATGCACAAGAGAGGGATTGCTAGGTCATATGGTAATTCCTTTTTACTTTGAAAGGAGCTGCCATTCTGTTCACCATATTGGCTGTACCAATTTACATGCCCACTGACAGTGCAAGAGGGTTCCCTTTTCTCCCCACTCTTCCTAGAATTATTCTTTGTAGAATTTTTGATGATAGCTATTCAGACTGGTGTGAAGTAATACCTCATTGTAGTTTTGATTTGCATTTCTCTAATAATTACTGATGTTGAGCCTCTTTTCCTGTGTTTTATCTTCATCTGTATGTCTTCTTTGGCCAAATCTCTTTTTAGATCTGCCTGTTTTTTGAGTGATTTTTAAAATTTAATACTTGGATCCATGAGCTGTTTATATGTTTTGGAGAATAGTGCCTTGATAACTAATGGGAACTAGCTGTGTAGCACAGGTAACTGTCCTCAATGATCTGTGGTGACCTAAATGCAAAGGAAATTAAAAATATAAGGTATATATATATATACACACACAAGCACACAGCTGATTTCGTTTGCTGTCCAGCAGAAAGTAACAGAGCGGTGTAAAGCAACTGCATTGTACATACTGTAGGCTCTATTTATAGGAAGTTCTAGATGAAGCTAAATTAATCTCTACTAATGGAACTGAGAAGAGGGGTTTCATGGGGGAAGCACAATCTGGGCAAGGGTACCAAAGAGCTTTCCTAGGATGCTGAGAGAAAATTGCACTGAGGATCATATAATCTTGGTGAAATTGCATAAATATTTCTGCAGTGTAAATTCCAAACAGGGTCTTGCTAAGTGGCTCCATGTATTTATAAATTTACTAGATAGTGTCAAAGTATCCTTCAGAAAGTTGCATCACACTATGCTTTCACAACACTGCATGAGCACTCATTTTCCAATCCCTCATCCTCAGTTTGGAGGAAACATTTGGGATCTTTCAACTTTCTCATTGAACTTTGGCAAATTGCATGGTGAGAAATCATATTCCATTATTGTTTTGGCTTGCATTTCTTTAATTTGTAATTAGTTTCAACATTTCCTCCTGTTTTTTGGTAATGTTTCTTTTTTTTTTTTCTTTTGAGTAATTTATATTTGTTTGTACTGTATATTTACTTCCTGGTTGCCTCCTATTGGATTTTTCATCTTCTTTTCTTATTTTGACTTTTTAACTCTGCATAAATTAGGTAAATGAGCCCTCTGTCCACTATCTTCCAAATATTTCTCAGTTCTCTTTTTATAATTCCTTGTTTATTATTTATTTACAGGAATTTTACTACACAGTGTAAATTTTCCCATTTTGGCTTCTGGACAAAGATCACTTAAATTAAGAAATTTAAATAACTGAGAGAACTCCAGGGTGCTAGAGGGTGTACACTAAAAGAATTACGGGGTGGTGGGCAACTCACTCTGAGTTCACTTGTGTGTCTTTCCACATGTGCTTTTCAATGAACTATTTACTTTGCACTGAAATATACATATATATAGACAGAAAACAGTAAGTGAAGGCGGGTAGTGCCATGATGGGCCAAGATGAAGCCAGGACGGGTGGTGCTGCACCTGGGACTCCAACAGATGAGTCAGTCATAGACTTGGGCAGCCCTGTGAGGCCAACAGGGACACGTCTCTGGAGCTGTGATTGGAGGACTCAGGAGCCCCAGCACATGCTCAGAGTCAAGGTCACGAGCAGAGAAGTACAAGCAGGGCGATGATGCTGTCCAGTTAGCCTGTCCTCCTTGGGCCAGAGGGACGGTGATGCTACTTTTATTATGGAAAATGTAACCTGTGGCTATTGGGAAAAGAACTTGGTCAGTGTGAAAAAGTAAGCAAAAACCATGATTCCTTTCACCACAGTCCATATTCTACCCCATTTCCTCCCCATCATGTTTCAGCCCATATTTTTAAAGTTGGAATTATGCTTCATGTGCATTTTGGTTTTCATTGTTCTTTGCTCTGTACTTCCCGAATATTTTATTATAAAAATTTCCAAACACTCCACAAAGTTGAAAATTTTTTCTAGCTAATACACAGACTTCCCGCCTTGATTCTACTGTAACCATTTTAAGGTACTTCCTTTGTCATGTAATTATCCATGTGTCCATCCCTCTATTCATCCTCGAATCCCTCTCATTCCCTGGTGCATTTTGTGATAAATTGCAGACATCAGTATGCATCTCCATAAGTATTTTAGCAAGCCTGCCATTCAGTAGTGAGGTATGTTTGTTTACAGTAGTTTTCTTTGAAATATAAACTTTATGTACAATGAAATACACCCATCTTTTATTCCCAGTCTTGTTATTTTTTATTTGAAGTATCGTTCCTTTCCAGTGTTGTGTGAATTATTGCTTTACAACAAAGTGATGCATTTATATACATATATGTCTTACCATACATTGTGTGTATACACACACACACACACACACACACACATATATGTTGATTTATTTAATCTTTCTTTATGGCTGCAATGTGCAGCATGTGGGATTAGTTCCCTGACCAGGAATTGAACCTGCCTCCCCTGCAGTGGCAGTGTGGAGTCTTAGCCACTAGACCACCAGGGACATACTAATGTCCTATATATATTCTTTTCCTTTATGATTTGTCATCGGATACTGAATACAGTTCTCTATTCTCTACAGTAGGAACTAATCTGTCCATTCCATATATTCTAGTTTATATCTATAATCCCCAATCTCTTACTCCATCCCTCCACCAGTTCTCTCTGCCTTGGAAGCCACAAGTCTGTTCTCTATGTCCATGAGTGTGTTTCTGTTTCATGCATATGTTCATTTATATCGCATCTTAGATTCCATGTTTCAGTGATATCATTTGGTATTTGTCTTTCTCTGTGTGCCTCAGTTCACTTCATATAATCATTTTTTGCCCCATGCATAGTGACACAAATGGCCGTATTGTAATTGTACACATTCATGTATCCTTTTAACCATATATAGAGATATTCATCTGAGGTTATTTCCACGAATATATTATAGGTTAAATAAGCAGAGTGACACTATACAGCCTTGATGTACTCCTTTCCCGATTTGGAACAAGTCTGTAGTTGTTCCATGTCCAGTTCTAACTGTTGCTTTTTGACCTGCATACAGATTGTTGTAATCCACACAGTCAAAGGCTTCAGTGTTGTCAATAAACAAAAAGTAGATGTTTTTCTAGAACTCTTGCTTTTTCCATGATACAGCAGCTGTTGGCAATTTGATCTCTGGTTCCTCTGCCTTTGAGTGTCTGATTGTGTTAGAATATATTCATCGTTTCTCTTTCCCTACCCACTTTTTCTCTCCATTTCTCTTTTGTGCCAGGGAAACCAAACGGGCCTGGAGATTTCTGTAAATTTTTCAACTACAAGCTCTGTTTTTAAACAGATTATCAATTTCTTTTTTGCTCAACGTTGTTAGTTCGTTTCACTAACATTGCCAGATGTAGTTATGTAGAAACAGTCATAGAATCCTTTTAATCTCTGTGGGATCTGAAACCTATTTAACTCCCAGTATTGGTAAGTGTTGTCTTTGGTTATCTTCCTTTTTTTGGTCTATATGAGTGGAAGTTTATGAATTTGTATTGATCTTTTGAAAGAACCAGCTTTGGGCTTTGTTGATAATCTCTTTTTTTTTTCCCTAATATCTGTTCTGATCACTATTTCCCTTATTTTGCTGACAGTTTCAGTACTAAAGGGGTTTAATAAAGTCCCTGAGGGTTTCACAAGCCGAGGGAAAACTCACAGATTCTAGGGCACTGTTGTAGCTATGAGATTCTCTGAGTGAAGGTCATGAAATCTGCAGTTTTTCCTTTCTTTCTTTTTTTAGGAATCCCTCAGTTCTGATTGACAAGGACAACTTGTCTGGGCACTACCAGAGCTGAGGAATGGTCTTATGTTGCCTACTTCCATGTTCTGTCTCCACTGGGAGCTTGTGTAGGTGACAGGGCTTTACTGCCTTCTCTGGTGTACAAACCCACGACCTCCAGTCTAGCAGACTCACTGACATTCTGTCTGCTGTTCTCAGAAGGCTCTCAGACCATCGTTTCTACAAAACATCCTGATTCCAGCCTTGCCAAGCCTATATCTGAAAGATTTCTGAAAAAATCAGATTTCTATTTAGTGTGCCTTTCCATAATGTTAAATATATTTGTGTTATGTGGTAGCTGTTATTCTGCATATTTTGCCATAGCCGTTGGATCATACCCTTGACTGAATAAATACAAGCACACAATATTCCACAACGCGTCCAGAACAGTGGCTCCCTTACTGCTGGGCGACACTGAGTACGTTACTTAGCATCTCTGTGCCTCCTTCCTCCATTAGCCGCATTAGCTTGGATTAAATTTAACTACTTCATGGGGCAGTATAGAACACTGACCATGTTAAGACATGGGAAATCATCAGAACAATATTTGTCATATGGTACGTTCCAGTCAATTCTAGCTGCTGTCATTACTATTGTTAAGATTATTGCTGTTCCACATTTCCCTGTTCCATGGATGCAGTGTCAACAGCGCCTTTGACTCACTGCATGGACCTAGCACTGTCAATTCAGCCCTTCAGGGCCTCAAAAACAGAGTGTATTAGGCATGGGGGAATGGGGGAAGGATTTTCTTATTCCAGCATAATGAGTATTCACCTCTTCTTATGGGGATATTGTGAAGCCTAAATGCAACACTGAGGTTTCATTGTGTGCTCGTATGGAAATGTTTAGTGCATATTCTCTATGAAGTTACAGGTCTAATGACCCCTTCACATGATCTGTATAATGATAGGAAATAAGTGGTCACTGGACAGTAATGGAACATGAGTATATAAAGTTTTTAAAAACCTTATAGAGGGACATTTAAAGGCCAAGACACCTCATGGTTTTTTTTTTTTTTTTTTTTTGCCATTATTTCTATCAAGTTCTAATTCTCCAGTATCGAATTCTGAAAATCTGAATCTGATGAAGATACAAAAATATTAATAGTCAAACTTTCACCAATAATGCTTTATTTCTTCTGTAGTTTTCACACAGCCAGTTTTAGTGTGTTTCTGATTTCTTCTGCTAATATTCATGATTTTTTTTAATCCAAGGGTGATGGTATGGATATTTTCTGAGGTAAATCATTAGATTTTCAGCCATGTTTTTGGACGTAGAGTCTGAGGATGGGGCACAGGTGAGAGAGAGTGGAGTTGGCTGGGAGGAGGAAAGGGTGGGGCAGGGACAAGGGAGTGTGAGTACAAGCAGAAACGGAAGTGAAGAGAGGCAAGGAGAGAAGCTCACTCTTCTGAACCGTGGTTAGCTCTCCATGTGTACACGTATAATAAAATCTTTGAGTACTCAGAGCAACACGATGAGGTTAAGCGTTTTTACTGCTATCATCCTTTTCAGCAGCTGGGGAAGTAGAAACACATAGCAGTTAACGGGTGAATGAATTTGCCCAAAGTCACCTTCCTGGCAAGAGCTGAATCAGATTGGTGCCCAGGCCAGAGAGAAACAGAGATGTGTTGTATCTGACCCCCAATCTGGAATACAGTGCCGTGTCTAGTGTCCTCTGGGTCAAAAGACAGGTCAACATGTCCATCTGCAGGAAAATTTACTGTGTGTGAATCTGTGTATGGATTGAACACAGTGTCTCCTAAGTGCATGGAAGACCTTGGGGTTTCATGTCAACATGCACACATCACAGAGAAGAGTTCCTGGTCCAAATGAAGGCCTCAACATGTGTTTCCTGTGACCAACATTAGTGAAGCACCTTCATTATTATGGAAAGTGGCATAACCATTGTATAATGATAAACAGAACAGCAGAGACAGTATCATGAAGGCATTAACTCCCCTATCTCAATACTTTTTAAAAATGAAGAGAACAGAACCTGGAAGACAATAGACCACTTACTAAGTTTTATTTTTTTCTCTCAACTGTGACATTCTAAATAATTTCCAAATAACGATTTTTTAGGTTTTTAAAAAATATTTTTCATTGATTGATTCTTATTTACAGTATTGGTTTGATTTCTGTCATACATCAACCTGAATTAACCATAGGTGTAGGTGTCCATATGTCCCCTCCCTCTTGAATCCCTCCCACTTCCCGCTCATTCCCACCCCTCTAGGTTATTACAGAGCCCCCATTTGAGTTCCCTGAGCCATCCAGCAAATTCCCCTTGGCTCTCTATCTATATATGTTAGTGTATATGCATCCATGCTACTCTCTTTCCATTGATCTCACCCACTCCCTCTTCTCCCCCACCCTTGTGCATAAGTCTGTTCTCTATGTCTGTATCTCCAATGTTCCTCTGCAAACAGGTTTATCAGTACCACCCTTCTAGATTCCAGATATGTGCATTAATATATGATACTTGTTTTTCTCATTCTAACCTACTTCACTCTGTATAATAGGTTCTAGATTCATCCACCTTCTTAGAACTGACTCAAATGCATTCTTTTTTTTTTTTCTATGGCTGAGTAGAATTCTACTGTATATACACACTCAAGCTTCTTTAACCATTCCTCTGTCAGTGGACATCTAGCTTACTTCCATGTCTTGGCTGTTGTAAATAGTGCTGCAGTGAACACTGGGATGTGTGTGTGTCTTTTTAGCTTTGGATTTTGAAGGATGTATGCCTAATAGTGGGATTGATGGGTCATATGGTGGTTATATTCCTAGGTTTTTTAAGGAATTTCCATACTCTCTTTCATAATGGCTGTATCAATTTACATTCCCACCAGCAGTGTACGGGGGTTCCGTATTCTCCACACCCTCTCCAGCATTTGTTGTTTGGATTTTTTTGATTATGCCCATTCTGTCTGGTGTGAGGTGATATCACATTGTAGTTTTGCTTTGCATTTCTCTAATAATGAGCTTCCCTGATGCCTTAGGGGGTGGAGAGTCTGCCTGCAGTGTGGGAGACCTGGGTTCAGACCCTGGGTTGGGAAGATCCCCTGGAGAAGGAAATGGTAACCCACTCCAGTATTCTTGCCTGGAAATTTCCTTGGACAGAAGAAGCTGACAGGCTACAGTCCGTGGGGTTGCAAAGAGTCGGACACAACTGAGCGACTAACACTTTCTAATAATGAGTGATGTCAAGCATCTCTTCATGTGTTTATTAGCCATCCATATGTCTTCTTTGGAGAAATATCTGTTTAGGACTTTTGCCCACTTTTTGACTGGGTTATTTGTTTCTCTGGTATTGACTTGTATGAGCTGCTTGTATGTTTTGGATATTAATACTTTGTCAGTTGTTTCATTTGCTATTGCTTTCTCCCATTCCATGGGTGGTCTTTTCACCTTGTTTATAGTATCCTTCGCTATGCAAATCTTTTAAATTTAATTAGCTCCCACTTATTTATTTTTGCTTTTATTCCCTTTATTCTAGGAGGTTTGTTATAAAGGATCTTGCTATGGTTTACGTCCTTCAGTGTTCTGCCTGTGTTTTCTTCCAAGAGTTTTAGAGTTTCTGGTCTTACATTTAGGTCTCTAGTCCATTTTGAATTTACCTTTGTGTATGGTTTTAGGAAGTTTTCTAATTTCATTCTTTTGCACTTATTTGTCCAGTTCTTCCAACATGACTTATTGAAGATGCCGTCTTGTTCATATTGCATAGTCTTGCCTCCTTTGTCAAAGATAAGATGTCCATATGTGTGTGGGTTTTTCTCTGGGCTTTCTCTCTTGTTCCATCAGCCTATACTTCTGTTTTTGTGTCAATGACATACTGTCTTGATGACTATAACTTTGTAGTATAGTCTGAGACCAGGTGAGTTGATTCCTCCAGTTCCATTCTTCTTTCTCAAGATTACTTTACCTATTCAGGGTCTTTTGTGTTTCCATACGAACTGTGAAATCTTTTATTCTAGCTCCATGAAAAATGCCATTGGTAATTTGATAGGGATTGCATTGAATCTGTAGATTGCAGTTGGTAGTACTGTCATTTTCACGATATTGATTCTTGCAACCCAGGACCATGGAATATCCTTCTGTCTGTTTATATCATCTTTGATATCTTTCATCAGTGTCTTACAGTTTTCTGTATACAGTTTTATTGCCTCCTTTGGTAGGTTATCCCTAGGTATTTTATTCTTTTAGTTACAATGGTAAATGGGATTGATTCCTTCATTTCTCTTTCTTTTTTTTCATTGTTAATATATGAATTCATGTGATTTGTGTGTATTGATTTTGTAACCTGAAACTACTAAATTCACTGATTAGTTCTAGTACTTTTCTGATGGTATCTTTAGGGTTTTCTATGTACAGTATCATGTCATCTGCAAATAGTGGCAGTTTTCCCTCTTCCTTTCCAATCTGGATTCCTTTTCTTTCTTTCTTTTTTCTGATTGCCGTACTAGCACTTCCAAAAGTATGTTGAATAATAGTGGCCAGCGTGGGCACCCTTCTCTTGTTCCTGATCTCAGAGGGAATGCTTTCAGTTTCTCACTATTTAGAATAATGTTTGCTGTGGTTTTATCATATATGACCTTTACTATGTTGAGCCAAGTTACGTCTATACTCATTTTCGAAGAGTTTTTATCATAAAAGGCTGCTGAAATTTGTCAAAACCTTTTTCCACATCTATTGAGATTATCATTTGGATTTTGTCTTTCAGCTTATTAATATAGCATATCACATTATTCAGTTGGCATATATTGAAGAATCCTTGCATCCCTGGGATACATAGGACTTGATCATACTTGTGGTCTTTTTAATGTGATGTTGAATTCTGTTTGCTAGAATTTTGTTGATGGTTTTTGCATCTGTGTTCATCTGTAACATTGGCCTGTTATTTTAATTTTTTTGTGATATCTTTGTCTGGCTTTGGTATCAAGGTGGTTGTGCTGTCATAGAAGGAGTTTGGAAGTGTTCCTTCCTCTGCATATTTTGGGAAGAGTTTCAGAAGGATAGGTATTAGCTTTTCTCTAAATGTTTGATAGAATTTACCTGTGAAGCCATCTGTCCCTGAGCTTTGGGTTTTTTTCTTCGGAGGGGGTTTGATCACAGTTTTGATTTCAGTTTTTGTAATAGTCTTGTTCATAATTTCTATTTCTTCCTGGTTCAGCTGTAGAAGGTTGAACTTTTCTAAGAATCCGCCCATATCCTCTGGTTCTCCATTTTATTAGCATATAGTTGCTCATAATAGTCTCTTATGATCCTTTGTATTTCTGTGTAGTCTGTGGTAACCTCCCGTTTTTCATTCCTAATTTTCTTGATTTGATTTTTCTCCTTTTTTTTCTTGATAAGTCTGGCTAATTGATAGTTTTGTTTATTTCCTCAGAGAACCAGCTTTTAGTCTTGTAAATCTTTACTATTGCTGCATTCATTTCTTTTTCATTTATTTTGGCTCTGATTTTTATTTCTTTCCTTCTACTAACTTCGGGTTTGGATTTTTTTTAGCTTATTTCTCCACCTGCTTTAGGTGTAGAGTTAGGCTGTCTATTTGACGTTTTTCTTGTTTGTTGAGGTAGGCTTGTATTGCTATCAACTTCCCTCTTAGCCCTGCTTTTACTGATTCCCATAGTTTTTGGGAGCAGACAACCTATAAACTAGAGAACAATTATCCCAAAGAAGTCCTCTCACTGTTTTGAAAGTTCTAGCACCCAAAACAGATTTCCCACCCTGTGGATCCAGCAAAGGCACTGAGAACACCCAGCGTATTTGATTCTGGAGGCCAGTGGGTTTGGTTACAGAACTTCCACAGGACAAGGGAAAGAGACGCTTGGAAGGCACAGACACAACCTTGTGTGCACCAGGACCCAGGAGCAAGGAGCAGTGAGGCCACAAGGGACTGAGTCAGACTTGCCAGTGGGTGTTCAGGAGTCCCTGGTGGAGGCGTGTGTGGACAGTGGCCTGCCATGGGTTCAGGAGCACTGACTCTAACAGTCCTGCCATAAGTCCTTTTGAATGAGGTCGCCATTACCACCATGGGCATCACTGTGTCTTCATGAAATATGGAATCCTTTGTATTTCTCACACATATACCAAGAAAATTTTCTGCCATGAGATATGGAATTCTCTGTATCTCTTATATAAAACTCTGGGTGCTAATACACTTTCATAAAGTTGGGCTTTTCTGTATTTCACATTTGAAGATCAGAATGGGGAATTTCCTATAAGAACTATGGAAATCTCTGTATTTTCTGTGAACCACTGGTTCTTCAGCTAGTGAAACATGTGTTCTCTGTTATGGTTCTGTCCCTGTGCCTCGCACATGTGCATGTACAGGCGTGGGTTCGTGTCGCCTGTGTTTGTGGATGGTGCATGATTCTGGCCCACTGCAGATGCAGAGATGAGGGTGACAGAACATGAGACGTGGAACAACCAGAAGACGAGCCTCAGGGCACCCACAGCCTAGGGGAGACTGGTCCACGCATCTGTGTGGTGCCCATGCCCAGGACAGCTACGAAGGCAGGATGGCGAGGGACAGCTCCTGACAGTGAGTCCACAACTCTGCAATTAGGGAAAGAGACATAAACAAGTTCACAATCTCTGCTGGGTTGTTTCCTCTGTTTGTGTTGTTAAGCAGGGGTAGAGGGTTTGAGGAGTCACCCAGAGTAGATCAAGTGGTGTGGGGCTTTAAACTGCTGCCTGTGGGCCCCTCCATCTGTGGGGCATTGGCTGCCGTGGGAAAGGTAGATATGGCTCCTGCAGGACCCAGGATTGCGAAGAGACCAAGGTCCTTGAGAAAAGGCTAGAGACTGGGAGGAGGAGGCAAGGAAAGAGAGCCTGCTTCACTGGAGACTTACTTCTGCCACACATATGAGAAGGAGATAGGTGAAGGTCCTGGGCTAGTGCTGCCTAGCATCAGCCTGTCAGCCAGCACCCTCCCGCTCCCAGGGTGGCACACATTGACATCATGTGAGACAAATGACGGGCTAAGGTCAGGCTTCAGTTTGAAAGCCCAGGCATCCCAGGAGAGACATGGTATGGGTATGGAATCCCTCCAGGAACTTCCAGCCTATATGGCTGTGCAGAAAGGTGAGAAAAGCAATGGTGTGGGGTGCATGTGTGTGCCCCTATGCTGGTGTGTGTCTGTGAGAGAGAGAACAGCGATGAAGCAAGGTGGGTGGGCTGTTTGTGTACAGGGACCCTTGGGCAGTGAGAGACAGTTGGAAGTTCAGAGCCTGCTGGTTTTCAGGCTCCAGGTGATAGTGAATAGCAGTCCTGTAAAAGAGGCCCCATTGCTTGTTCCAGACTTTTTTTTTTTCATTTATTTTTATTAGTTGGAGGGTAAATACTTTACAATATTGTAATGGTTTTTGCCATACATTGATATGAGTCAGCCATGGATTTACATGTGTTCCCCATCCTAATCCCC
Organism: Muntiacus reevesi; assembly: GCF_963930625.1. Lineage (NCBI taxonomy): Eukaryota > Metazoa > Chordata > Mammalia > Artiodactyla > Cervidae > Muntiacus > Muntiacus reevesi. Next base: position 2,078,025 of record NW_027078014.1, read on the forward strand.
CCTCCCACCTCCCTCCCCACCCCATCCCTCTGGATCTTCCCAGTGCACCAGCCCTGAGCACTTGTCTCATGCATTCAACCTGGGCTGGCAATTTGTTTCACACTTGATAATATACATGTTTCAATGCTATTCTCTCAGATCACCCCAACCTCCTACAGAGTCCAAAATTCAGTTCTATACATCTGTGTCTCTTTTTCTGTCCTGCATGTAGGGTTATCGTTACCATCTTTTCAAATATATGTGTTAGTATACTGTATTGGTGTTTATCTTTCTGACTTACTTCACTCTGTATAATGGGCTCCAGTTTCATCCATCTCACTAGAACTGATTCAAATGTATTCTTTTTAATGGCTGAGTAATATTCCATTGTGTATATGTGCCAGAGCATTCTTATCCATTCGTCTGCTGATGGGCATCTAGGTTGCTTCCATGTCCTGGCTATTATAACAGTGCTGCAGGAATAGAAGGAACATACCTCAACATAATAAAAGCTATATATGACAAACCCACAGCAAACATTATCCTCAATGGTGAAAAAGTGAATGCATTTCCGCTAAAGTCAGGAACAAGACAAGGGTGCCCACTCTCACCACTACTATTCAACATAGTTTTGGAAGTGTTGGCCAAAGGAGTCAGAGCAGAAAAAGAAAGAAAAGAAATCCAGATAGGAAAACAAGTAGAACTCTCACTGTTTGCAGACGACATGATCCTCTACATAGAAAACTCTAAAGACTCTACCAGAAAATTACTAAAGCTAACCAATGAGTATAGTAAAGTTGCAGGATATAAAATTAACACACAGAAATACCTTTCATTCCTATACACTAACAATGAGAAAACAGAAAGAGAACTTAAGGAAACAATACCATTCACCATTGCAACAAAATGAATAAAACACTTAGAAGTATATCTACCTAAAGCTCCAGAGGTTTTGACAATAATTTCCTCCTTTCTTGGCAGTTTCTTCCTTGGCCATGGAGGGGAAAGGGTTAAACGTGTCAGTCTGCACCTAAGGAGAGTCTTGAAATCCAAACTGGAGCACAAACTCGTTTTCATCATGGAGTTCCTGAAGGAGACCTGCACCACGTGACTCTCACAGGGACCCTGAATTCTGAGTGAGTGTCTTGGATGTCCCCCAGCCCAAGCATTGGCCGGGTTTGGTGGCCCACACTGTGTAAACGAACTGGGGACAGCTGAGCTGTAGGCAGACCTACCACAGCCTAGCAAGGACAGCAGAAAGTGAGCCTTGCCATTCAGCAAGTCAGTGAGGCCTGGTGGAATCAACCCCTCTTGGTGCATTTAGGAGAGGAATGCTGCTTTCTGTACAAGGGAGAGGAGAGCCGTGGGCGTAGTGTGGGCAGACATGCCAGGGTGCCTTTCGTGTGGGGCTCTCTGTCTGTTGGTAGTAGCAAACTGTAGAGCCGACAGGAAGGGAGGGCAGCTTAACATTTCAGCTGTGCGTTCAGTGCTTCATTTTATCAGAGCCCCTCTGGATCCATGTGCACCTTCTTCACGGCACTGTGTCAGCGACAGAGACCTGTCACATTCTCTTTGGCCTTTTGGGGGACCGGGCATCTATTTGGCGTTTTTCCTGCTACAGAAAGATAGCAACTAAGTGTAAAGGAAAACAGTTGCAAATGGAAAAGTACAGAGTAGGGAAGAGCAGGGGAACCTCGGTCAGAAGGTGCTGTCCCTGGACAGGGGGTGCTGGGCCTGTGACGAGTGCGGCATTGGTAAGGAATATTCTTAGGAATGCTAAGAATGCTGAGAAAAGGTTGCCCTAAGTCAGCTCCATGTCTGTTGTTCCACGTCCAGTTCAAACTGGTGCTTCTTCACCTGCACACAGATTTCTCAGGAGAAAGGTAAGGTGGTCTGCTATTCCCATCTCTTTAAGAAGTTTCCACATTTTGCTGTGATCCACACAGTCAAAGGCTTTGGAGTAGTCAATAAAGCAAAACTAGATGTTTTCTGGGAACTCCCTTGCTTTTTTGATGATCCAACCGGTGTTGGCAGTTTTATTTCTCTGGTTCCTCTGCATTTTCTTAATCTGGCCTGAACATCTGGAACTTCATGGTTCACAAACTGTTGAAGCCTGATTTCGAGAATTTTGAGCATTACTTTCCTAGTGTGTGAGATGAGTGTAACTGTGTGGTCGTTTGAATGTTCTTTGGCATGACCTTTCTTTGGGATTGGAATGAAAACCAACATTTTCCAGTCCTGTGACCACTGCTGAGTTTTCCAAATTTGCTGGCATATTGAGTGCAGCACTTTCACAACATCAGCTTTAAGGATTTGAAAGAGCTCAGTTGGAATTCCATCAGCTCCACTAGCTTTGTTGGTAGTGATGCTTCCCAAGGCCCACTTGACTTCGCATTCCAGGATGTCTGGCTCTAGGAGAGTGATCACACTATTGTGCTTATCTAGGTCATGATGATCTTTTTTTTTTATAGTCCTTCTGTGTATTCTTGCCACTTCTTCTTAATATCTTCTGCTTCTGTTAGGTCCATACCATTTCTGCCCTTTATTGTGCCCATCTTTGCATGAAATATTCCCTTCATATCTCTAATTTTCTCGAAGATATCTCTAGTCTTTTCCATCCGATTGCTTTCCCCTATTTCTTTGCATTGATCACTGAGGAAGGATTTCTTATATCTCTGTGCTAATTCTTTGGAACTCTGTATTCAAATGGGTATAGCTTTTCTTTTCTCCTTTGCCTTTAGCTTTTCTTAGATTCTCAGCTATTTGAAAGGCCTCCTCAGACAACCATTTTACCTTTTTGCATTTCTTTTTCTTGGGGATGGTCTTGATCACTGCCTCCTGAACAATGTCAGGAACCTCCATCCATAGTTCTTCAGGCACTTTGTCTATCAGATCTAATCCCTTGAATCTATTTGTCACTTCCACTGTATAATCGTAAGGGATTTCATTTAGGTCAGACCTGAATGGCCTGGTGGTTTTCCCTACTTTCTTCAATTTAAATCTGAATTTTGCAGTAAGGAGTTCATGATCTGAGCCACAGTCAGCTCTTGGTCTTCTTTTTGCTGACTCTATAGAGCTTCTCCATCTTTGGCTGCAAACATTATAATCAATCTGATTTCGGTGTTGACCAACTGGTGATGTCCATGTGTAGAGTCTTCTCTTGTGTTGTTGGAAGAGGGTGTATTCTATGACCAGTGCATTCTCTTGGCAATACTCTGTTAGGCTTTGCCCTGCTTCATTTTGTACTCCCAGGTCAAATTTTGCCTTTTACTCCAGGTATCTCTTGATTTCCTACTTAGCATTCTAGCCCCTATGATGTAAAAGACAGCTTTTTTTTTTTTCTGCAGCTTCTCCTGCAGTAGTATAGAAGGATAAGCAAAGAATGAATGATATTGACTACTTTACCTAGAGAAGAGAGCTATTATTAGAGTTTTATTAGACTGGGGTGTGATGTGAGGGGAAGTTATACTGCTTCCGGGAACTTATGATTGAAGAAGCCAGTGGAAGAAAGTTGAGGATGAAGCCAAGACCCCACTGGAGAGAAAAGTGTTCATTGAATAAGTTAAGTCAAAGGAAATGGAAGAGAAATTACGAGAGTCTGTGGGATATCTAATGTGCAGCTTATTACGTGTGGTTGAGTTGGAAGAGAGGCTCAATATGGTTAGTATACTTATTGTGGTGCATTGAGTAGACCAGAGTGCATTAAATGTGGAGTGAATTGATTTTATGTAACTATCTTCTGCCATCTTTTAAGCAAAATAATGACTAATACAACGCTGCAAATGTGTTTCTCCGGAAAAGCTTTTGGGTAAAGGAGATTTCTTTTGCCGAATCCCTTTCATTTATGTCATAGATGACTTAGTATACTTATTTGACCTTGAGATCTATACTTTTGTTAAAGAAAGATAGTTAAGGGAAGGCGCGTCTAAAAAGAATAATTATATTGAGCATTAGCCTTACAAAACCAGCTATTTAGATCAGTTGTTTCTACTTCTAAATATATAGAGTGTAGTACCAAAAAAATAGAAAACTCTGCTTTTGCATTAAGAGGCCCACAACATGACTTTCTCTCTACTCTTTCCCCCGGAAATACCTTGCCAAATGACTCTAGCCTGGGCCTCGGACTTGTCCAGACTCAGGAGAGGCCAGCCTTCTCGCGAAGCCGGCCAGTACCTCTCATTGGAGGCAAACTCTGGTCTCACTTCTTCAGAACTTGCATCTGACCTCCTGAGTTTTACACGGTTCTTCTATTTTCTCCATTCACTAGGCTACTGATTGCCTTAGAATAGTGCTTGCCCCATATAGCAGGACTATTTATATCATGCTTCTCACTGATTGACCTAGCTTTGGAATCCTTACTTGCCCTGATCTTTGATGATTGTGTGCCCTTCCTCACTGACTTGCCTTGTGGCTTCTGGTCCATTTCCTGCTCTGACTTCCAGGACTTGCTCAATCAATAGCAGATACCCTGTCTCTACTTCTCTGGTTCCTTGGCCAGGATCTTATAAGCTGTTGAGTTCTTTTACAGGGTTAAATGCTGAGAAACAGAAAGAGATGAACTGTTAGGCAGGAAATTCATATGAACACATAATCTTCACCTATCTCAACCATATGGGAAAAGCCAGACTTCCTGCCTGTGACTGTATTCATAGCATCTCTTTCTTAGCCAGTCAGGAACTGGTTAACCCCTGGAAGCTGATTTTATGGGCAGGCTTCACGGAGATGTCGGCATTTCAAGCCCCTAACAATCAATGCCTTCTCTCTCTTTTTTTAACACTTATCTCAAAGAACATCAAATTGAGCCCTCATAGAAAAGCTCATTCAGGCTGAATAAATGGTCAGTGAAGGGTCAAGGGTCTACTGTCCAAAAATAAGGGAAAAGTTTATGTTACAACACTATTACTTTCTCTTACATGTTTTTTAAACTATTTTTATTAAGGCTTTTAAAATAAGTTGGTTGTTTATTTATTTACTTGGCTGTGTTGGGTGGTAGTTGTGCCATGCGAGATCTTGGTTCTGCCACATGGACTCTGTAGTTGTGGTGTGCAGGCGCAGTGGGTACGGCGCATAGACTTAACTTCTCTGCAGCATGTAGGGATTTAGTTCCCCAACCCGGGGTCGATCCTGCATGCCCTGCAAGGTGTATTCTTAACTAACAACCAGGGAAGTCCCAAGAGTATTTTTCTTAAGAGCAATATTAGTTCACAGCAAAATTGATGGGACAATACAGAGATCTCCCATATACCTCCTACCCCTACACTTGCACTGCCTCCTCCATTATTAACACACCCACCAGAGTGCCACATTTGTTAAAACTGATGAACCTATATCAATATATCTTCATCACCCAAAGTCCATATTTTACATTATAGTTCACTCTTGATATTGCACATTTGATGGGTTTGGACAAATGTATTCAGAGACACCAAGGGAACATTTCATGCAAAGATGGGCACAATAAAGGAGAGAAATGGTATGGACCTAACAGAAGCAGAAGATATTAAGAAGAGGTGGCAAGAATACACAGAAGAACTATACCAAAAAGATCTTCATGCCCCAGATGACCACGATGGTGTGATCAGTCACCTAGAGCCAGACATCCTGAAGTGCGAAGTTAAGTAGGCCTTAGAAAGCATCACTATGAACAAAGCTAGTGGAGGTGAAGGAATTCCAGCTGAGCTATTTCAAATCCTGAAAGATGATGCTGTGAAAGTCCATAGCACTTTGAGTCCATTGAGACTCAAAGTCCATAGTCCATTGAGATGCACTCAATATGCCAGCAAATTTGGAAAACTCAGCAGTGGCCACAGGACTGGAAAAGTTCACTTTTCATTCCAATCCCTAAGAAAGGCAATGCCAAAGAATGTTCAAACAACTGCACAATTGCACTCATCTCACAGACTAGCAAAGTAATTTTCAAAATTCTCCAAGCTAGGCTTCAATAGTACATGAACTGAGAATTTGCAGATGTTCAAGCTGGATTTAGAAAAGGCAGAGGAACCAGAGATCAAATTGCCAACATCTGTTGGATCATAGAAAAAACAAGAGAATTCCAGTAAAGCACCTACTTCTGCTTCATTGACTACGTTAAAGCCTTAGACTGTGTGGATCACAACAAACTGTGGAAAATTCTTCAAGAGATGGGAATACCAGACCACCTGACCTGCTTCCTGAGAAGTCTGTATGCAGGTCAAGAAGCAACATTTAGAACTGGACATGGAACAACAGACTGGATCCAAATTGGGAAAAGAGTACGTCAAGGCTGTACATCACCCAGCTTATTTAACTTATATGCAGAGCACATCATTCGAAATGCTGGACTGGATGAAGCACAAGCTGGAATCAAGATTGTCGGGAGAAATATCAATAACCTCAGGTATGCAGATGACACCACCCTTATGGCAGAAAGTAAAGAGGAACTAAAGAGCCTCTTGATGAAAGTGAAAGAGGAGAGTGATAAACCTGGCTTAAAACTCAACGTTCAAAAAACTTAAGATCATGGCATCTGGTTCCATCACTTCATGGCAAATAGATGAGGAAACAATGGAAACAATGACAGACTTTATTTTCTTGGGCTCCAAAATCACTGCAGATGGTGACTGCAGCCATGGAATTAAAAGATGCTTGCTCCTTGAAAGAAAAGCTATGACCAACCTAGACAGCATATTAAAAAGCAGAGACATTACTTTGCCAACAAAGGTCCGTCTGGTCAAACCTATGGTTTTGCAGTATTCATGTATGGATGTGAGAGTTGGACCATAAAGAGAGCTGAGCACCAAAGAACTGATGCTTTTGAACTGTGGTGTTGGAGAAGACTCTTGAGAGTCCCTTGGACTGCAAGGAGATTCATCCTAATGGAAATCAGTCCTGAATATTCATTGGAAGGATTGATGCTGAAGCTGAAGCTCCAATATTTTGGCCACCTGATGCAAAGTACTGACTCATTAGAAGAGACTCTGATGCTGGAAAAGATTGAAGGCAGGAGGAGAAGGGGACAACAGAGGATGAGACGGTTAGATGGCATCACCGACTCAGGGGACATGAGTTTGAGCAAGCTCCAGGAGATGGTGAAGGACAGGGAAGCCTGGCATGCTGCAGTCCATGGGGTCGCAAAGAGTCAGACACGACTTGGCAACTGAACATAATGACATGTATCCCTATTATAGTATCACACAGCATATTTTTTACTACCCTAAAAGTCCTCTCTGCTCTGTCTATTCATTCCTTCCTGCCCTCCTAACCCCTGGCAGCCACTGATCTCTTTACTGTCTCCATAGTTTTGCCTTTTCTAGAATGTCACATGGTTGGATTCATACAGCATGTTACCTTTTCAGACTTCCTTCTTTCACTTTCACTTTTATGTCTTTTCATGGCTTCATCATTCATTCCTTTATAGCACTGAATAATATTCCATTGTCCAGATGTCCCACAGTTCATCTATCCATTCACTGCCTAAAGGACATCTTGGTGGCTTCCAAGTTTTGGCAGTGTTGAGTAAAGTTGCTATAAACATCCATGTGCATATTTTGTGTAGACATAAGTTTTTACCTCTTTTAGGTAAATATGAAGGAGCTTGTTTATTGGATCTTATGGAAATCATGCATTTAGTTTTACAAGGAACTGCCAAACTGTCTTCCAAAGTGACTATACTGTTTACATTCTCACCAGCAATGAAGACAGTTACTCCCCATCCTCATGAGGATTTGCTATTGTCACTGGTCCAGATTTTGGCTGTTCTAATAGGTATGTAGTATTGTATATGATTTTGTTTTGTTTTGCTATTAATTTCCTATTGACAATGCTTTTATTGTTACTAGTGAATAGAAAGTAAGGATTATGTGGTTGTCTATTGCTAGTTCAAATTCAAATCTACAGGTCCTAATCCTCTCTCAAACATTTAAATTGGAAAAAAAAGTGACTCAGTACATATAAAGTACTTTAGAAGGTGCAATATAAGCCATGTCAATGTGTGGCAGAACCACTACAATATTGTAAAGTAATTAACCTCCAATTAAAATAAATAAATTTATATTTTATAAAAAGCACTGTGTACTATTTGCTATTATTTTAACTAAGAATCCATCTGCACTCATGAAAACTGCTGGCAGCATGTATGTCATGATCCCATTTGGTAGCATAGGAAACTTGCTGAGCTGAACCTTTGTTGGTAGGTAGGCCCCACTCATTCCTTGGTTAAAAAAAAAAAGACAGATGCACACATCAAAGTTTTTCAACACTGGGATTTCTCTCAGAAATGGACATGAAGATGAAATACCTGTGGATTCACTTAGCACCTTCTCTTCTCCCTTAAGCAGGAGCAGGTCACTCCTGGGTCATTGTGTGTTGTTAAATCACCATGGAACTTGGCTGGAACACAGCACCCCAGGCTTGTCACCCACGCTCGAGATATCATCATCATTATTATGTCTCTGGAAGCCCAGATCTGTTTATCTCCTTGGTCATGTCCCTTAGGATTTAGACTCTCTCCTGTACTGATGCCTTTAATTACAACATTCTTCACAGTTTTTCCCAGGTCAAGCAAGAGTCAGGAACCAACAACATATTTCTTCTTCTATCAGTTCAGTTTTGCCTTTCAGCAGATTATTCAGCTCAAACTCTTTTTAAAACCTAATCAGAGTCAAGGAGGAGCCCTTAGGCTCTGGATGCAGCTGTCTGAACCACTGTGCTTCCCCCATCTATTCCTTCCCTGCTCACACTCATGGCCTTGATGCCACTATCACTGTGCCTTGAAACCATCAGATCAAACCTCATCTTGTCCTTTACCCTGTTTGAGCCAGGATTCACAAATAGAAGTTCAGACTCCCCAAGTCATCCTTCATTTCCTGGCCTCTCATCACCATACTTATTACATGTCACAAGTCACCTTATTAGTGGGTGTGTCTCTGCTCATGGGATTTTTAATTCCCAGCCCTTCCCCCCTAGTGCTCATCTGCTTTATTTTTCTAAATTAGTACTGATTATAATTTCTTTCATTGCTTATTTATCTGTCTCTTCCCACTAGAATCTAACCTTCACGCAGGCATAGACTTTGTCATGTTCGCCATGTTTTCCTAGTGCCAGGACAGTGCCTGGCATGGGAGGAACTGAAAGACAGTTGTTCGAGGCTCTCTGCCAGTAATGGACACATTGTACATGGGAAAAGGTGCTTAGGACCTTGTGTTCCTGAATCCATCTTCAGCAATTCTGCTCCATTCCTCCTTCTCAGCATCAACTCCCTTGAAATTTCTCTTCAGGGTCTCTGAGCTTAGTTTGCCTTTCCCATCCTAGTCATAACTACCATGATCATCATCTTTAGGCTCTTGTGTCAGTCCTTTTTTTAAAATTAAGCAGTTACTGAAGAGATGCCTTCTCTCTTTTTTTCCTTTATGCTTTTTTTTGGGAGGGCAGTGGTGGAAAGGGTAGAGCTGGAACACTGCTTTCTTTTGAAAGTCGAGTAACTACAGTCAAGCCATGAAGTTTCGCTGGCTTCTGAAGATCTTTTTTCTAGTTTCTTTGTACTAACACAGATAGATCTGAGTATCACTTGGCAGTTTTCCCTGCCATTTTCTTCCTCCTTCCATTTTCATTTCTTTTCTCTGTAATCTACATTCTAGCTAAACTCTGAAAACTCTGAACAATTGTCTTTTTCAGTCCTCACAGTGAAGGTTGAATTATAGCTCTTATTTATTCATCAATGTATGCATATATATTTGTGTGTTTGCATGTGTGAATATGTTCATATATCTGTACACACACATACACACCTGAAGCTGTAGCTCTAATACTTTGGCCACCTGATACAAAGAGCTGACTTACTGTAAAAGATCCTGATGCTGGGCAAGATTGAAAGCAGGAGGAGAAGGGGACGACAGAGGATGAGATGGTTGGATGACATCACCGACTCGGTGGACATGAGTTTGAGCAAACTCTGGGAGGTGATGAAGGACATGGAGGCCTGGCATGCTGCAGTCCATGGGGCCACAAAGAGTCAGACATGACTTAGTGACTGAACAACAGCATACACACTTAAGCATGCATGCACACACACATCATTTTACAGATGAGAAAACTGAGCTTCAGAGAGGTTAAATAACTTCTCCAAGATCACTCAGAGGGTAAAGTCCAGCTTCTCAATAGAAGAAGTTACCCTTTCTTACCTCTCATTTTCTCTTTAGCACATTTTAAACTACTCCATTTAAAGCTACTTTTAAAAGGTTGCCAAATCTTGTGGATTTTTGTTATTTTAAAATTTTCATTATGAAATATGTTAAATATATAAACAGAAAGAGAAAATTATGTCAGTGATACTCATATATTATCCTACAGTTGCTTCAGACTTTCAAAAGTACTAATTTGTTACAGAGCAGGTGATGTCTGTTGTCTGTATACTTTTTTCTGATTGCGTTCTCCCTATTCCCTCCCCAGATATCACTGCTTTCAAGAATTTTTAAAAATAATTCCTATGCTTACTTTATATTATTCCTAAATACAAATGGATCTCTAAAACTAAATACTTAGTTTTAGATTTGTTTTAACTTTAAAATGATATCTTTGTATGCAAAACAGAAAAAGAGACACAGATGTACAGAACAGACTTTTGGACTCTGTGGGAGAAGGCGAGGGTGGGATGTTTCGAGAGAACAGCATGTGTATTATCTATGGTGAAACACACCACCGGCCCAGGTGGGATGCATGAGACAGGTGCTCGGGCCAGGTGCACTGGGAGGACCCAGGGGAATCGGGTGGGGGAGGAGGTGGGAGGGGGGACCGGGATGGGGAATACATGTAACTCCATGGCTAATTCATGTGAATGTATGACAAAACCCACTGCAATGTTGTGAAGTAATTAGCCTCCAACTAATAAAAATAATTGAAAAAATAAATAAATAAAATGATATCTTTGTAACAATTGTTTATTTAAATCTCAACATTAGGTTTTGGGGATTTTTCCATTTTGATGGGAGTGTCTCTCTTTTTCATTCTTCACAGAGTGTTCCATTGCATGAATATACCACAATGTATTTACCTGGCCTCCTGTTGATATACAGTTAGATCTTTTCTATATTTCTTTTTGGTTTTTAAAACTATAAAATCACTCTTCTGTCATCATCTTATGCCATGTATCAACAACATTTTCCATAGTTAGCCATTCTTTATTCTTCTACACGTTTCTCTCCTGGTTCAGTAACACCCAGAGTCTTTGTTTTTATCCTTCTCCTCTGGCCACTCCTTTTGAATTTTCTTTCTCATCCTTCCCTTTTCTATTTAAATTAAAATTTGGAGGTTCCTCAGAACTTGGTATCAAGCCATTTCTTCTCATCTTTCTTCCTAGGTGGTATTATCTATTTCTATGACTAAATATAAACTGACAGTGCTCAAAGTGCCATTTCTTGCCCACATCTCTGAGCTCCAGACTCATGAATCATGACAGTTACCTACTTGACACATCTTCTTGGTTATCTCAGAGGCCACTTAAGTTCAAACTTAAGACATTTTAGGGAAAAAAAAAAAAAACTCTTTATTTTTCTGTCACTACTTGTGGTAGAGAGTTTCCAATATGGTTCCCAGCAATCCCGCCTCCTCATAATCACATCTCTGTGTCTCCTCCCTTGAGTGTGGGCTAAAACTAATGACTTGCTTCTGATAAACAGAGCAAAAGTGATGGGACATCACCAACAGTGTGAAGTTATACAGACTGACTTCATGCGGCTTGCATTCTCTCTGGCTCTCTGACTTCCTCACTCTGTGTTGCTGTGTTGTGAGCTGCTGGACAGAGTGGCCTGCATGACTGAGAGTGATCATGGGACTGAGAATGGTCTCTGGCCAACAACCACTGAGCTTCTTTCTACCAAAAATGACATGAGTGTGCACTTGGAGGTTATTCCTGCCACGGCTGAGCTTTGTGATTGCCAACACTGTGGCTGCTTGAGTCCTTTCTTGTGAGAGACCCCGAGAGGGAGGCTCAGCTAAGCTATGCTGGGATGCCTGGCCCACAGAAACAATGAGAAAATAAGTGTTTGTTGTTTGAAATTTCTAAGTTCGGGAATAATTTGTTACACAGTGGTAGACAACTAATACAAATCCTGTTCATGTCCCAGTGGTCCTCATATCAATAAACCATCCTCTTGGTAACTCAGGTTATAAGCTAGTTTACCTAGACTTATTCCTCTTCGTCACCCCTATAGTAATGCATTTGTTAGTCCTGTAGCTTCTGTCTTCAAAATGTAACATATGTATCTCTACTTCTATCTCCATCGACATATATGAGGCCAAGCCACCTTCATCTCTTGTCTTGACGCAGAAAGAAGAGGTCTTGAATGGGCACGTTAGGAGATGGCAAAGTCATTTTATCTTCCTGACTTTTGTGTCTTATTATTTATTTGCCTATTTAAGAGATTTTGATTACTGATGTCCTTTTTTTTAATATTCTGGTGATGGTGATCAAAATTTAACATCATTCTTGAGTCATGCAGTTTGCAATAAAATAAAGGAGACAAATATTAATCAAATTAACTGAAAAATGTAAGCATTCTCTGAAGAAGGGATAACTGGTTCAATGAAAATAAGATCATAGTATTGCCCATTGTACTTAGGATTTCTCAAGAAATTGATATTGAGGATTATTCTTGATCAGAGGTGCTTTCCAACATGTTTGAGGTAGAATTTTCCAGTGTGGTGCAGAACTTGATGGTTGATAATGGTATGCACATATCATTGTATTCAATTATCTAGTTATTCTCTTTCCTTCCTTAATTCCCCTCCCCATATATGGATATCTAGGGATGGGGCCTTAAATACCAGAAACTGTGGCTGGGTGTTCTTTCTTCCTTCACCATTAAAGAGTTTGAGCAAACTGCCAAGATTGCATTTTACCTAAGGAAAAAAGTGTAAATTTTTTCCTCTAATATGTAAGTGATGTATATATCATAAATCGTGTCCTAACCTAGGCATATAATGGTGTGGAATATCTCTTTAAATGATTGCATCTTTTTTCTTAAGAATCATAGAAACTCTTAGAATTGAAACGGGGACTTTTACTGTCCTTTGGGCTCACTCACCCATGTAGTGTGGGGATTTGCCCTATAACTTTCATAACTAGTGATATTCCAAGCTCTGCATAATCATTTCTAGGAGCTGGCAACTGATTATCATACAAGACAGCTCTTAATGGTTACAAAGATGAGATTGTTGTAACCCTCTTACATTGATTTAGATTCTGCTTCCTTTTGATTTATGTCTTTTGAGCCTGTTTACTTCTAGAAAAGCTGGGTAATTCTAACTTAGGGTTCATTGCTACTCAGTAAATTCATCTTATATTAAACTCCTCATGACTAAGGTTTTTTTCAATGGTTTGTAACTTTAGGTCCTCAAAGTTAACTCAGTTTGTTCTCACATCAGTCCAGTGGATTCTTTACAGCAAGAGACAATCTTCAGATCTTAAATTGAGGAGCTGTAATTTCCTCAATCATATAGACATTTGATGTAATCATCTAATATGAGTGAACAATCTAAGAGAGGAAAACTAGAATCGGCCTGAAACAATACTTTCCTGTTCATGGAGTGTAACAGAGTGATCAGCAAAAATTATTCTTGAAAGTCAGCACTCATTCCTCAGTCCTAGCCTTCTGAAAACAGATTTGCTGGGGTGTAAATAAGATAAGCAGTAAGTAAGTAAGAAAGATAGTCTTAATGCAGAAAAAGTCAAACAGAAACATCTCAGCCTTTGCTTCTTATAAATAGTGAAATGGTTGTGTCCGACTCTTGCAACCCCATGGACTGTATAGTCCATGGAATTCTCCAGGCCAGAATACTGGAGTGGGTTGCCATGTCCTCCTCCAAGGGATCTTCCGAACCCAAGGATCGAACCCAGATCTCCTGTATTGCAGACAGCTTCTTTACCAGCTGAGCCACCAGGGAATCCCCAAGAATACTGGATTGGATAGCCTGTTCCTTCTCCAGTGGATCTTCCTGACCCAGGAATTGAACCAAGGTCTCCTGCGTTGCAGGTGGATTCTTTACCAACTGAGCTATTAAGGAATCCCTAAATAAATAAAATAAGATAGTCCCAATGCAGAAAAATTCAAACAGAATTTGTTTTGTTTCTTTGTTTCTTATGAATTGGACCTTGTGGTGCATTTATAGCTATCTAAATACTTTGGCCACCTGATGCAAAGAGCTGACTCATTTGAAAAGGCCCTGATGCTGGAAAAGATTGAGGGCAGGAGGAGAAGGGGACGACAGAGGATGAGATGGTTGGAGGGCATCACCGACTCAATGGGCATGGGTTTGGGTGGACTCCGGGAGTTGGCGATGGACAGGGAGGCCTAGCGTGCTGCAGTCCATGGGGTCACAAAGAGTCGGACATGACTGAGCGACTGAACTAAACTGAACTGAATGCATTATTTTGAACTAAATTGTGCCTTTGTTCGCTAGTCAAGAGAAATGTTATTAAAGCTAGTATCTGGGATGTGTTACCTGTACAGGTAAAATTATTCCTGATTAATGGTCGTGTAGTCTTAAATGCATTGGAATCATTTGCTTATAAACTACACAGTCTTTTTCTCTTGTTGGTGTTTAAAAATTGGCCACATCTTTGAAGTTCCCCTAGGATGGGAAAAGCAAACTTATTAAATATTTCACTAGTCTCCTGTTGCCAAACATTGAATTTTATTTCTCAATGTTAAGGATACATTAGCTTTCAACTCCTGCATCATAAATTGCCACAAACTTAGCTGATAGCTTTAAAAACATGCAGTCTCTCTGAGTCAGGACTCCATGCACAGCTTAGCTGGTCTCTGTGTTCAGTGTTTTACAGAGTTGAAAGTGAGATGTTGGCTGGGCTGGGTTTTTCTGGAGCTCCGGGTCCACTTCCTCATTCACGTAGTTGTTGATGTAATTCAGTTCCATGTGGTTGTATCACTGATGAACCCACTTTCTTCCTGGCTATTAGCCTAGTGCTGCTCTCAGCACCTAGAGACCTCTGACCTTCCCACTTGTTTTTTTCATATTTCTTACTTTTTCAAGGTCAGAAGGAGAATCTCTCTGAGCCCTTGACCCCATTTAAAGGGCTCACCTTTTTGGTCAGGACAACCCAGGATAACTTCCCTTTTAATTAATTTAACATCACCTGATTAGGGACTTTAATTATATCTGAAATACCCTTGATATTTTATGTAATCTGATCATGGGAGTAACTCTCCCATCATATTCATAGATCATGTCCACATCTAAAGAAAAGGAATTACATGGGGCCTGCACACCAATACCATGGGAATGTTGAGGATCATCTTAGAATTCAGTCTTGTACATTCCATTTGCTAATTTATGGTCCTAATATTTCTGAGCCTCATTTGCTCATCTGTCAAATGAGAACTATTGCAGATCAAATGAGAATTGTTACAGGTATTAGGACCCCACTCCTAGCAGGAACTCTGTCTTTCTCATGATGCTATTGTGGTAAAGATAGAAAGCAGTCAGATGTACAGAATCATAGGAAACTTCCCGGACTTCATGAAGCACACTGGCATCCTGCAATGAAAATGTTAGTCTTGGAGATCATCTCCAAAGAACGGGCTTTCCAGAAAAGTTAGTATCTATACTGTATCATCTTTTTTTTTCAGTTTTATTTATTCATTTATTTATTTTCTTTACAATATTGTATTGGTTTTGCCATACACTGACATGAATCCACCATGGGTGTACATGTGTTCCCCATCCTGAACCCACCTCCCTCCCCATCCCATCCCTCTGGGTCATCCCAGTGCACCAGCCCCGAGCACCCTGTCTCATGCATCAAACCTGGACTGGCGATTCCTTTCACATATGATAATTTACATGTTTCAATGCCATTCTCCCATATCATCCCGCCCTCGCCCTTTCCCACAGTATCATCTTTCACAGTCGTCTAAGAAAGCTTGTTCAGTGCCACTACCATTAGCACAATATCCCACAATAAATAGAACGCCAAAATACGGGATGATGGAATAAATCTCCAGATGAGACCTTCTTCCCCAGGTAGAGCTATTGGTGCTGGGATTCTTTCTAATTGGTTTGGGGCCTCTTGATTATGACCAGCAACATGGAAAGCCTCATCTTGAGCTACTCAGTGAGGCCTGATTTCATGGTAGTTGAAATCTCTGTAAGTCTGGCACTAATTGATTAGACAGACAACAAAAACAGCATTTATTTTCTATGGCAAATCTGAAAGATGACAACAAACCACAGGCATCTAACCACTCCTTAGTTACAAAAGGAATATGGATCATTCTAAGACAAATGGGCATGAAAGTTGTGTGTGTTAGTCACTCAGTCATGTCCAACCCCTTGAGAACCCATGGACTGTTAATCTACCTGCTCCTCTCTCTATGGAATTCTCCAGGCAAGAATACTGGAGTGGGTTGCCATTTCCTTCTCCAGGGGACCTTCCTGACCCAGGAATTGAACCCTAGTCTCCCGCTTTTGCAGGCAGACTCTTTACCGACTGAACCACAAGGAAAGTTTTTAGAGAAAGCACTATTCATTAGCTATTCATTAGGAATAAAAAAAGCACTATTCATTAGGAAGAAGAAGAAAGAAAAGGAAAAAAATCAACTTGGAGCTAGCCATTGACTTACTCAAGACAAGGAAAGTCAGAATGTTAGTTGAAACAAAAGGGCAAGAAATGAAGGCAGTGTTTTGACAGCAGACATTACCCTCTTAAGCTGAGTGCCTGTTACTGTATTTCTCTCCCCAAATCCTGAGCATCTCCTTTTCTAAGATACCCTATGGATGTCAATAATGCTTCTATAGAAAAGTTTTGGTGAGAAACATTGATAATATTTGTAAAGTATCTACTATAATACCTGACAAATAAAGAATGCACATAACAAATGTTAACCTGTAGTGGTTATAGAAGAAATAGTAGGAGTGGTCCACAGCATAATCTCCCTAGAGGGAGAACTAGAGAGTACCAGCACCAGTAATTCATGGTAATTTATGCAAGGACTGGAGAGAGGAGGAGTAAATATAGAAAAGCATATTTCAACATGCCCGACAGTTTTCAGTCACAGAAGTGGTTGTGCTTTCTCCTACGAGGTCAGTTTTCTGATAGAAACAGTAGTGAATCATCTGTATCATCTGTCTGTATGATGCATTCTACTCAAAGCAAAGAATTATTTATAAAAATGTTTTGAAATGAAATCTGCAAAGGATTTTTGGCAGCTTAAGAAGGAATATGGAGGGATAGAGGAATGTCAAAAACAAAAGCTCAAAATGTTGAAGGTGGCAATGTCCCTCATGGTGAATTTCCCACAAGGCCAGTGGCAAGGCAGAATTGATCAGTGTAGACGATGGACTAGGAAGGTGAAAGCTGAGGAGTCATTTGGTTTTAATTTAGTGTAGGTCACTGGTTCTCAACCAGGGGTGAATTTGCCCCTCAGGTGGCATTTAGCAATGTTTGAAGACAGTTTTGCTTCTTTATGACCTGGGAAGAGGAAAGGCAGTGCTACCAGCATCTAGTGTGAGAGGTCAGGGGTGCTGCTGAACATCCTACAATGCACAGGACAGTCCCCACACAAAAAATTATCTGGCCCTAAAAGTAAACGGTGTGGGCTTCCCAGGTGCCTCAGTGGTATAGAATCCACCTGCCAGTGCAGGAGACATGGGTTGGATCCCTGGGTCGGGAAGATCCCCTGGAGGAGGAAATGGTAACCTACTTCAGTATTCTTGCCTGGAAAATCCCATGGACAGAGGAGCCTAGTGGGCTGCAGTCTATGGGGTCGCAAAGAGTTGGACACAACTGAGGAACTGAGCATGCATACAAAGATAAACAGTGCCACGGTGTGAAACCCTGCTGTAAGTATTTTAATTCTATTATTGGATCAAGTTGAACCAGCAAATGTTATATTCATGGACTCAGTTTAGCCCCCCATGGAATCATAGAGTTGTAATTCAGTGTTTTACTTTTTACCTTTGTCAGAAGCCACCACTACAAATAAACATACAAAATTTAACATGGTATTTGTCATTTTAATAAAAAATGTTGTTTGTGACCTAGTTGAGACATTTGATTTTAATTTCATTGCTAGTAAATAAAAAGAATACTCTTTCGGGAGGAATTTCCACATATTGCCTATTCAATAAGATTCATATAATAGATCTTCTTTCTCTTTTTGCCTTAGTAACCATGAAATTTGGGGGAAAGTTTAAAGCTCAGTTGTGATTTTTGAGCATTTTGAGTATTTTTGAACATTATTGCTAGAATAATTTATATGTTTCTATTCTTTGGTTATGATTTTCTTCTTACATTTCCATGGAATTTGCTGTTCATGTATATGAATACATTTATTTATATATGATTTTTCTCATAATCAGACAGAATCTCCCTTGCTTTGTAGAGTTTTTAATCATTCTTAATATGAACTATCTGGATTGTTAATATGTAAGTTGTTATTGTGAGTTCCTTCTAAGCAGTGTTCATTCTTGCAGTTTTATGCATTAAATACATTATTGAAATGTCAGACATAGCAGTTACATCTGAGAGTTGCTGCTGTGGGAACTGAATGACCAGAGAAACACAAAGGATTATTAGTCAATGGAGTTCTGGGGCCCGTTTAAGGCTGACTTCCTTCAATATGATATCACGAATCCATTCTGTTTTGAATTCTCTAGAGCAGTTGTCAGCATCTAGTGAAGGTGGTGTCAGTGTAGGGAGTTGGGTTTATTAGGGCTAAGGTATTGGCCAAGTGGATTTGAGAGGAGTGAAAGAAGGGTATTGTGGAATAAATGTCCATAAATTCATATTAAGTGGAGAAGGAAGTGACAACAGGGTGGGGATGGGGAGAGTGGGTAAGGAGATCGGTACTCCTCTTGCTTATCCTTCCTTCTGAGCCCCAGTCCATCCAACTCTTGCCTTCTGCTATTTCCTTAGGGTGGGAGATTGATTTAGCTGAACACATTTTCATCTGGTACATAATCCTGTTTTACATGAAGCTTCAAGTGCAGTCACTAGCTTTACCAATGTGTATTTTAGCGCTTGTGAATAGAACACCACTTACATTATAGCTGGACCATTTGCCGTCACCCTTTCAGGTTCTTTCACTGGAAGGTACACACAGCTACTATTCTGGTGGTTCATTCAAGAACTGGATTGGATGAACTCATAAATCAGCATGTAGTCATTACTTGAAGGGAGTTACACCTTGGTTAACTGATATGTTTCATTGCCAGACCATTGTGTGTACACACACATGTGCAGATGTGGATGTGTGTACACGTGACTGATAAAAGCAGCCAGTACTTGAGTGTTCCCTATAGCCTTGTGTGTAGACTGCTTCAGCATCACTGTAAAAGGTAGGCAGTAAGCTGACAACCCAACTTGGCAGCTGTTCTTTCTAAAACTGTATTTCATTCCATGAAGTCAGCGTGGAAAGTAGTCAGTCTCTTGAGCAGTTTGTTTGATTCTTGGTATCATTAAATTCCAGTTCCCTTCAGTGCTGCTTCATTTGTACAATCAGGATGCTCCATTTTCAGACATTCAAAGCTTTGAAAATTCTTTGATCAATAGATTTTTATTCAGGATCAGTTCTAAGTTGAATGATTTTTCATGTGGGAAATAGTAATAATTGTATTTTGAAGGGCATTTATCCCTCATTGGCAAGTATCTGTAAGTGCTTTATGATTTTCAGAACTCATTAATGTTTTGTTACTTACACAACCCTACAGAGCTGATACTGTGAGCCCCAATTTAAAGATGAGTAAATGAATTTTTAGAAAGGGAAGAGCATTACCAAAGGTTAGGTTTAAATGATGGAGTTAAGATAAAAACAGTGGCTGTTTTAAACTGTAGGGCTCTTTCCGTTATAACATGCTAACTTTAAGCCAGTGGAGTTTCTAGTGGGTTACCAGTCTGTATTGTAACAATGTGTGTCTAACTTGATCTCAAACCATATTTCAAGGTTTGCACTTCATAAATGGAACTAAATCATTGGAGCTTAGGCAGGGGGTTGGAAGTTTGTTTATTGATCCAATCTGGCCTCTTGGGCTTCTTGATGTTTGGTGAGATGGTACATTTGTCAGTACATTGGGAAAGAATTTTGTTTCCTTCAGAATGAAGAGGACTGCTCTTGAATTTTAAACAGGGGAAATGACTGTCCAACAGGGCTCATGGGCACAAAGCATAAACAATAAGCCTCCCTTGGTACCAGAAGAAAATAGGCAGTTTCTATAGAGCCCTTCTATCCACATCTACTGAAATCTATGCTTTAAAAATAATGGGAATATATGATAACCTCTGAAAATCTGTATGGTAAGTAAACACATCTTTCTCTTCCAAAACTATACCAAATGAGGCTAAATGTGTTTCTTTTTGAAGATATTATGCCTTACAATGTCATATTTTAGTATTAAAATAGATGTAATGGACTGTTATGAACTATCAATGTATTTCTACATGAGTTATTTATTAATTACAAAGGATAAAAGATTCCTTTACCACAGAAAGGTCTGATGGTTACCACTTAAGCTAAATGATCCAAATCAACACCCCCAATACTAGCACAAATGAACGTTCCTTTCCTCCTGATGTGATGCAGCACGGCCTGTGTATAACAGGTCTGTGAGGGCCCTGCCGAAAATGCTTGTGCTGTGCTCAGTCGTGCTTGACTCTTTGCGACCCCATGGGCTGTAGCCCCCAATGCTCTTCTGTCCATGGAAATCTCCAGGCAAGAATACCAGAGTGGGTTGCCATTTCCTTCTCCAGGAGATCTTCCCAACCTGGGATCGAGCCTGCATCTCTTGCAGTTCCTGCATTGGAAGGTGGATTCTTTATCACTGCACCACTTGGGAAGCCTACCTTAAATCCTTAAGCACAGTCTAATCATTAGAAACCCAGATTGAGGGATATTTTGCAACAAAACTGATCCCTCTCCTCTTCAAAATGAAAATGTCATGAAAGAAAGGCAGAGAAACTGTTCCAGATTGAAGGAGTATGAAGAGACATAACAATTAGAAGCAATGAGTTACATCTGGGTTAGAAAAACAAAATTGCTATAAAGGATATTATTAGGAAATTTACAAAGTAAAAAGTTGAACAAGAAAAAATAGTGAATCATTGCAAACAATTGAGAACTGTCTGACATTTCTTTCGAAATAATATGAATTGATTTGAATTTTGGGGGAAAACAGTCAAGAGCTAAGAAATAAACAGTTTGTAGAGAATCCTTGAAGTTTGCTTCATTATTGCAAAATGCAATGAATATAAGAAATTCTGCCTACTTCAAGTGAAACAAATTTATTACAGAACCTTATTTCAGCTCAGGCTTTATCTTACACAGATTTTGTTTTTACTTGCATAGAATTTTAAGATTTGTTAAAAATTCTCTATTTTGTAAAGTTCTGTATTTTCTCTCTATATAGAGAACTATATCCGCAAAAGTTCTCTATTTTGATTTGTCTATCTGTTTTTAATCTCTAAGTGAGTCATTTGAAAGACAGGTTGTTCTTTATACATGATCGCTTTTTAAAGTGCTTGTCTGTTTACTGATTTGGCACTATAATTATGCACAAAGATTCTCAAACAATCATCCAGGCACTATTGACATGGTACTGTGGGAAATTAGATTACTTTATAGATTCCTTTGTTTTTAGACTTCACCATTTAATATTCCACCTCCACACCTGGCAGAGTGTCTGAGTTTGGCCAAGTATCTTTGTTAGAAACCATTTACCTGTCCATTTGCTATGCAAATGTTTATTAAGAAGCTATGAGATTATGGCCATTTGCTGGGTACTGGTGGAGAAGGAAATGGCAACCCACTTTAGTATTCTTGCCTGGAGAATCCCATGGACAGAGAAGCCTAGCAAGCTACAGTCCATGGGGTCGCAAAGAGTTGGACACAACTGAAGTGACTTAGCACACACGCATGCTGGGTACTGGAACTGTACAGATAAGTTATACCATATCTTTCCCCTCACACAGCCAATGCACTGACTTATGGAACTTCTGAGTAGTTCTCCAATGTTCTCAGCTATATTGTTAGAGTTTTTATTTTTATTTTTCTTAAGTTCCATTTATTTACTCGACAAATATTATATAGATATTAACTCTTTGGCAGATGGAAAAGTAGACTTTCAAATTATATATATATATATATATATATTCAACAATACAGAGACAGAAACACACAAATACTTTTGCCAGTGTTTGTGAGGATAAACAAACAGGTGATGCCATTATATGTGAGGAAAAAGTAAAGAAAAATGGAGAGGGTCAGGATAAGACAGTAGCCAGCTTATTTTGGAGGAATATGGATGGATTCCTTATTAAATACATTTTTCACTAGAGACTTGGAAGAAATTGGGAGAAATAGCCATCCAAATTTCTGGTAGTAAAATTTTCACAGGGAGTGAACTGGATGCATGTCTTAAAGTAGGACTATAATTAGAGTGGCCAAAGAGCAAAAATTATAATAATATTATAAAATATAAAGAATGGCAAACTTTATATGTATGTATAATTCCCCCATGAAGTCATCCAGTTCTAGACTTTTATTTGTAAAGTTATTTTTAAAGAGGTTTTGTGTGTGTGTGTGTGTGTGTGTGTGTGTGTGTGTGTGTGTGTGTGTGTGTAACAGATTCTATTTCACCTTTAGTGATCAGCTTGTTCAGGTTATTCATTTCTTCTTGATTCTGTTTTGGTGGGCTGTATCTGTCTAGCACGAACTTTCCCTGATGGCTCAATGGGTAAAGAATCCACCTATAATGCAGGAGACACGAGAGACACAGGTTTGATTCATGGGTTGGATAGATCCCCTAGAGTAGGAAATGGCAACCCACTCCAGTATTCTTGCCTGAAAAACCCTATGGACAGAGGACCCTGGTGTGCTACAGTCCAAATGAAAGAGGAGGAATAACAACCAGTGCCACAGAAATTTAAAAAAAAAATCATAAGGGAATATTATGAACAACTATATGCCAACAAATTGGAAAACTTAGAAGAAATGAATAAGTTGCTAGACAGATGTACTAGTTTTTAGTTTGAGAGGGTGAGGTGACCTACTTCTAAACCTGTTTTCTCATGAGGATGATATTTGCTGATAATTTTTTCCCCTTTTTTACCTATTTAAGATGCATGCTGACAGATATATACAGTCATGTAACCATCATCACAATCAAGATATAAAATATTTCTATTATGTAAAAAAGTTCTCTTATGCAGCTTTATGCCTGTCTCCTCTCCCTGTCACCCCTAGCCCCTGATCTGATTTCTGTCCTATTGTCTTACATTTTCTGGTGTGTGATATACTGGAATCATCCAGTGTGTGACCTTTTGAGTTTAATTTAACATAAAGCTTTTGAGATTCATCCATGTTCTTGTATGTATCAATAATTTGTTCCTTTTTATTAATGAATGGTATCTCATTGTATGGTTGTTCTATAGTTTATTTACCAATTGGTAGGGTGTTAGCATTTCTAGTTTTTGAGTGATCATGATTAAGTTCATTATAAATACGCATATGCTAGTCATTTTTGGACCTGTGATTTCATCTCTCTTGGGTAATTATCTCGGAGTGGGATTTCTGGGATATATATTAAATATATATTTAAATTTTCAGTTCAGTTCAGTCACTCAGTCGTGTCTTGACTCTGTGACCCCATGGACTGGAGCATGCCAGGCTTCCCTGTCCATCACCAACTCCCGGAGCTTACTCAAACTCATGTCCATCGAGTCAGTAATGCCATCCAACCATCTCATCCTCTGTTGTGCCCTTCTCTTCCTGCCTTTAAAAATTTAATACATGTTAAATTGTTTCCAAGGTGGCTACATCACCTTGCATTCTCATTACAGTGAATGAGAATTCCAATTATTCTGTATCCATGCTAGCACTCAACATTTTCAGTCTTATACATTTTAGCCAATCAACGAGTTGTGTATTTGTATAACATTGTGATATTAATTTTCCATGCAAGTGTCTTATTTTTGGCTTGAGTTATAATAGTTCCTTATGTACTCTAGATTTGAAACTTTTAATCGATATGTTTTGGAAATGTTTTCATCCAGATTTGTGGAGTTCTTGTTCATTTTTTAATATTGTCTTTTATAGAGTATAAATTTGATGGAGTCTAGGTTACTACTTTTTGTTATACTGTGTGCTATTTATTTCTACATATAACAGATCATTGCCTAACTTCACAAAGGAATTCTTCTATGTCTTCTCTTAGATTTGGTTTCAGCTCTTACATTTAGGTCTATCATTGGAATATCTTCTTAGGAATTTGTCTATTTCAACTAATTTGTGTAATATATTGGTATAAATTTGTTCATAATTCTTCTTATTCATTTAACTTTCCTAGAATTGGTAGGAATATTCAGACTTTCATTTCTGAGTTTGGTTTGTCTCTTCTTTTTTTTGGTCAGGCTGACTAGAAAATTATCAGTTTTTATGATTGATTTTCTTTATTTTCTTTCTACTTTACATTTGATTGATTTCCTCTATGATCTTTGTGATTTCCTTCTTGCTGGGTTTGGATCTAATTTCTTTATTTTTCTAGTTTATAATGTTGGGAACAGATTATTGCTTTGAGAATTTTCTTTTATTCTTAGGTAAGTCTTCAGAACTATAAATTATCCTCTAACACTTTAGCTATATCTAACAAATTTTAGTATATGTAATTTTGTCTTAATTCAGTTCAAACACTTTATAATTTCCTTTGTGATTTCCTCTTTACCTATATAGTATTTAGAAAAGTATTGCTTAATTTCCAAGTATTTGATGATTTCCTAAATTCCTTTCTGTTGTTTTACAATTTAATACCATTGTGTAGAATATACTTTAAAGTATTCATTCCTTTTAAGTTTATTGAGATTTCTTTTGTAGGCTAGGATATGGTCTATTCTGAGGAAAGTTTCATGCATACTTGAAGAAACCTGTGTAGTATATTGCTGCTGAGTAGCATGTCCTTTAATTGTTAATTAGGTGGGTGTGGTTGATGTTCCCTCTGCTCATTTTTTCCTCTAGTTGAGATTTTTGTCCTGGATATCCAGACCTCACTGCTCTATCTGGATAACATAATACTGAGGCAGTGACTGGGCTGTCACACTCCACCAGTGAGTGTGTGGCTTGGGAGCACATTCAGACTTCAGGCAATTTTAAAGTCTGGCCTTGACTTTTACTTTCCACTGGGCACTTTCAGCTCTCCTGCCTATACATGTAATTTGCCTAGTCAGTTGGAGATGTGTGGAGAGCTTTTCTTGTAATGCGTTCTCATTTCCAGGACTACCTCCTTGTTAAATTCCTTCCTGGCTTCCCCTCTGCCCTGGAACCTGAGGCTAGCAGGACTGTGGCTTTTCTCTTTTAATTTCCTACAGAGTTTGCTGCTTTCACTGACAATACTGGGGGGAATGGGTTTTCAGCCCTGCTCCAAATCAAGTGAACCCTCTCTTGCAGTGAAGCTGCTGATTTTCAATCTAGCCTTTCCGCTAGAGCTACCATTACTGTCTGCCGAACCCGGTAGTGGAGATGAAAGCAGCTCTGGGCAAGCAGCCCATAGACTCCCATAGTTCTCCCCTGAAGTCTTGGGAGATTTTCATCAATAAGTGCTTCTCTATTTGCTTTTTGCCTTTTATCAATTTTTGGAATTCTGAAATGGTTGTTTGTGACTGTTTTGTCGAGCTTTATTTGTGTTTGTTGGGGAGAGGATTTGCCAAAATCTTCCCTCTGTCATAAATGGAAGTTCTGCCATATAAGCATTTTAAAAGAAAACCATATGACTTTTTTGTGGTGAAAGACATGATATATGGCTAATTTAGTGAGCTAGTGATGAAAGCCTGTAAATCAAACAGGAAGATAATTGAAATTGATAAAGATGCAGATTAGAAAGCAAATTCAATATCAAGTTTAAGAAAAAGAAAACTTAGAAGCTTCTGAAAGAACTGTCTTTGGTGACTTATTATGAGGCTTGTTATAAGGAAGAGAAGTATTTAATATATAATGATGCAGAAAAATAACTTAATTTCATTAAAAAGAGTTAAAAGAGATCTTGGATATTGTCTAATTCAGTATTCCTCAAACACTGGACTTTTTGGATTATTAGAGCTTTGGGGACCTCTGAAAATCTTTTCTCAAATCTGCAGAACAAATAAAAAATAGTAACTATTTAGCCTTCATTTTAAAAGTTAAATCTATTTAATCTAAACGATTACATTTTGGGGAATTTCCTGGCAGTCCGGGATTTAGGACTTGTTCTTTCCTTGCTATGGCCTAGGTTCAATCACTGGTCAGGGAACTAAGATCGCAAAAGCTGCAGGGTGCAACCAAAAATTCATTTTACAAAAAGGACTACATTTTAAGCGGTATAACATTGTTTTCCTACACGTTGGTGTTCTTTCTCATCTATGAAGTAGTGGTAATAGAGGAATAGACTTATCATGGTCTTATTTAGAAAAATTAAGATTTTTGCACTGCATGTCAATCTCTAGCATTTTGCAAATGTACTGCAAGGCCTATGAAGTTAAATGCTTTTCTCAGTTTCACTCAGTTTTTTTAAGAGGAGAAAATATTATGAAATTAGAATACAGTTTGTTTTTTGTAAGAAAGGCTTTTTATACAACTGACAGGAAAAATGAATTACTGCTTTCCCTTCTGTATAATTCAGCTATTTGAGTTAATTTTTACCAGTTTTCTGAATGATAAAATCTTATTTGGACCTGAAAAGAAAAGATGACTTTAACTGGAGAAGAAAATGGCAACCCACTCCAGTATTCTTGCCTGGAAAATTCCATGGACAGAGGAGCCTGGCAGCTGCAGTGCATAAGGTCACACATATTCGGACACGACTGAAATGACTAAGCAGCAGAAGATGGCTTTATAACCAGCAGTCTAGAGACATGCTGAGATAATTTTGTTATGTTCTCATCACAAGATTTGTGTTCTAAAGATCTTGAGGTTTATATGGATATGCAAGGGATTTGCATATCATATCATTCTTCTCGTATTGTCTGAGAAATGACTAGCTCATTCTTACTCTGTCAGTCGGTCCTGCCTACTGGAAATATATGAGCTTTGCTCTATGAAGACCACAGCCATTCATTTAATAATCTTTAAATGAGCCACTTCCAGGTGTTGGCTTCACTGATGCAGTTATGAGAGACAGGAGGGAGAATAAGGAATGTTCTAATGAAAGAGAAAAGCAGTGCGCCAAGAACTGTTAACAGGGAGTTTGTGCAAAGAGCAGAGTGAGTTCAGACGACAAGGGCATTAACCTTGGACAATTCAGGGGAGAGGTCTGTGAGGAGGTGACCGAGTTGAAAGATGAGTAGGGTTTTTTCATGCAACTCTCCCAGTGTCAGAAATGGATCAAGTCACTTAAGCATTTCAGGTCTCAGTCACTGAAGTCCTAGTTCTAAAGTTCTGCTTTCCCAGATCAGTGCAAACTCAACCATCTTATTCAATCAGTAAATAGGAGGCTGCAGTCTCATGTACTGTGAGCTATTTGACTTTGTCCTAAGTGGTATAATGAGAGGCTTCTGTTGGCCAGTTTGTCAGCTGAGAAAATTGCTATGGAAACAAAAGTATCCTTTAAAATAAGTGATTACTAATGCTACTTGGTTTAATTATAATAGCAAACAGAAACATTGCTTTATTTGTATTAGAAAATGTTCTAAACCAGGAGTTGGCAATCTTTGCCTGTGGGCCAAATATGGCTCTCTGCCTCTTTTCAGACATTCTAACAACCAAGGATGTTCTTTACATTTATAAATGTTGAGAAAGAAATAAGAATATTTATTGACATTTGGAACTTATATAAACTTCATATTTTGTGTCTATTACTAAGCTTTTCTTGGAGCCCAAACGTAATCATTCATTTATGAGTATCTGTACAATTGGAAATTTAAAAGTACATTTTAAATTAACCCATGGATCAAAGAAAAACTGATAATGGAATTAGAACATATTTGTAATTCAGCAATGACCAAGAAAATACTGTATTTCAGAACGTGGGGGATGTAGCAATAGTGGTTCTTAGAAAATAAACAATCTTAAATACTTATACTAAGGAAAAGAAGAACCTAAAAACTAAAAAGCTAAACATTTCAGTTAAGAAGTTAGAATAAACTGAAAGAAATTAGAAAGAACTAATAAAGAATAGAAATGAAAGAGAAAACAAAGATGCAATAGAAAAAATCAACACAACCAAAATTTTGTTCTTTGAAAAAGGCTACACACACAAATATATAAACACATATGTATGTGTATATATATATATATATATACATATATATATATATATACATATATTCATGTAAGATTGGTCAAGTGCATTCAAGCATGTAGAATTGAACAGTTTTTACAATAAGAAAAGCAAAACTTTAAAATTTCTATACTTTAAAGAAAATACAGGAGGCATAATTTGAGGCTTTAGTGTAGGGGAAGTTTCTTAAATAAGATTTTTAACAAAGTACAAAACAAAAGAGATTAGATGGACACATTAACTACATTAAAAATTAAAAGTATCTAAGCATCAAAACCACTACTTTTGTAAAGAAGAAAAAAGATAAGCTACAAACATGAGGATGTTTATTATATATAAAATTGACAATAAATTATTTAGGGTATATTAACAGGAACAATCCCACAAATAACTCAGTTCAGTATGACCACAGTATAAACAGGCAATTCACAGAAAGAAACCCAAAATAAATTTATTCTTATTAGTAAGCAGATGACTGCTAAATTAATAACATATCAAGACATACCATTGATATTAGCAAAAATTAAAAGTTGATAATATTAAGTATTGGTGAGGATGTGAAATGACAAGAACTTTCACATGTTGCTGGTGGGCATATGTATTTGTACACTCACTGGAGAGCAGTGTGACAATATTTGGTAAAGTCAAAGACATTAATTTCCTGGGACCTTGTAGTTTCAATCCCACCTAAAAATGATTCACACTTGTGCACAGGTATTTGTATTTGTATACAGTGTTCATATTGACATTGCCAGAGTCAAATATTATAAACTGCATAAATAACCATCAAGAGAAAAATGGATAAAGGAATTGTGGTACATTACTATAATGGAATATTACACAGCAGGAAATATAATTCATAACACAGCTAGAGCTCTATGTGTCAACATGGAAAAAATCTCATGTTGAGAGACAAAAAGCACATTACACAAAGATCCATATAGATAATACCATATAGTACAATATCATGTATGTGAATAAAGTTTAAAATGATGCAAATAGTACTATCTGTGATTTCAGGATACATGTCTGTGTAGTAAAAATATAAAGGTGGGCATGGAAATGATGAACAACAAACTCAGAATTATTCAAAATTTAGAGGGTGTAGACAGAAATGTACACATAGAACTTTAAACATATTTATAATGTGTTATTGATATGTATGATGGATTCACAACTATCTTTTATAATAAATGTTATACTTTTGGGAGGTAGACTGGGTGACAAAGAAACCTTGCTATAAAAATGTGTGCTCTTGCTTACAATAGCTAAGACAAGGAAGCATCCTAGATGTCCATCAGCAGATGAATGGAAAGAAAGCTGTGGTATATATACACAATGGAATATGACCCAGCTATTGAAAAGAATGCATTTGAACCAGTTCTAATGAGGTGGATGAAACTGGAGCGTATCATACGGAGTGAAGTAAGTAAGAACGAAAAACACCAGTACAGTATATTAATGCATAGATATGGAATTTAGAAAGATGGTAATGATGACTCTATATGCGAGACAGCAAAAGAGACACAGATATAAAGAAGAGACTTTTGGACTCTGTGGGAGAAGGCGAGAGTGGGATGATCTGAGAGAATAGCATTGAAACATGTATATTATCATATTTAGAAGAGATCGCCAGTCCTGGTTCGATGCATGAGACAGGGTGTTCAGGGTTGGTGCACAGGGATGACCCAGAGGGATGGGATGGTGAGGGAGGTGTCGGGGGTGGGGGATCAGGATGGAAAACACCTGTACACCCATGGCTGATTCATGTCAATGTATGGCAAAAACCACTACAATATCGTAAAGTAATTAGCCTCCAATTAAAATAAATAAATTTAAAAAATGAAATAAATTATATTCCTTTGCTAAAATGGGCCTAATCAATATTGGCTCTTTGACCTCCCAAAACGCCATTCTTTTCCTTCCTTTCTTCCCTCCTTCCTCCCCCCTCCTTCTTTCCTTTTCTTTCTTATTATATGCAATTGGTAAAGTTTGCTTTCCGTTTATAGTTATTACAAAGTCCTGGCTCCATTCCCCATGTTGTACAATGCATCCCTGAGCTCATCTTCCACGTAACTAACACTGCGTGACCCCACTCCCCCACCTCTGTATTGCCCCTCCCTCTCCTCCTCCCCGCTGGTAACCAGTAGATGCTTCTCTATATCTGTGATTGTCCATTTGTATCATATTCTCTACTTTGCGGTATTTTAGATTCTATAAGTGATATCATCTCTGTCTATCTCTGTCTGATGTATTTTACTCAATGTTCTAACTTCCATGTTGCTGCCAATGTCAATATTCCATTCTTTTGATGGGGCAGCTCCTTTGTGTGCCTTTTTAGCAAGTGGCACTGCCCCCCCAGGCATGACACAGGTCCCCAGCTAAGTCTCCATCTCTGCACTCACACAGAGAAAGACCAAGTCCTCTTCCTCTTCTCCATGGGAAGTGTGTCTTTGAAGCTCAGTCTGGAACCAGTGCTTTCCCCTGCTTTCTGGCAACCTGGACCTTCTGGCCCCATCTGCAACGCCACGGAACACATCTCCCTCCCTCCTCACACACTTATCCCGTCCCTGCACTCTCTGCCCCCCACGATTAGTGAAAACATAGCAGAGACAAACATAATTTCACATCAGGTTGATTTGATTTGATTTTCGTTATTAATGTATGCAGTTGCTATAATATTCAGCATCTATACTGTTGGCCAGTACTGAGCGGTGAGATCCCCGAGGATTTCTGAGGTCTCTAGCCATGCTCCGAAGTCACTGGCTGTCTACTGGTCCAGCTGGAATGGCAGGGGTCTCCACGGTCTCTGGGATGTTCTCTGGTTCAACCTGATTACCTGGAAAGGCAGGGATCTCTGTGGTCTCTTGGACCTCCTCTGATTGGTTCTGATTAGCTGGAATGGCAGAGGTCTCCATGGTCTCTTGGACCTCCTCTGATTCCTTCTGATTAGCTGGAATGGGAGGGGTCTCCATGGTGTCTGGGACCGCCTCTGGTTCCTTCTCGTTCAGTTTTTATTCCCCTTGGAACTCTGGCTATAGAGCTTTGAGCCTCGGATTTTCTTAAGCTTTTTCGTGGCAGAAGTTTTCTGAGTTATCTTAGGCACCTTTGCCTGAATGGGATTATTCACCCTCACGGTTGCCCTTGCCACCTAGAGAAAACAAGAGAGAGAGAAAAGAATGGCACTGGTTTAGGGAAGCTTGTGAAGACAGGTGGGAACCATGGCTTCAGGAGAAGCGGTGAGGGCAGAGAAGGGTTATGTGCCAGGCAAGGAAAAGGGAGGGTGTCTTTTGGGGTGGGGTCAATGGGGAAGAGGAGTTTGGCTGGGTTCAGCTCACCTTGACACTTTTTCTGGACCTCACTAGATAGGAGATCTTCATCTTCTCCTGAGTAACAGGAGGTTGATGTTCCATAACTCCTCTGGAGCCTGTGGCTTCCCAGCCATCTCAGTCATTCGGAGGACTCCCAGTGGAATGCTCAGAGCCCCTGAGCACCCCTATATATACCCGTCCCCATGGAGCCTCACCCTCATGCTTTATGAGGTCAGCAAGTCTTTTCCCCAGCCAATGGTGGCCCTGGGAGAGTTTTGACATCACAAAGCCCCATCCTGACATGTCTAGCAGGGGATGGGGAGCAATTCAGATGATATGCTGGGAGAAATGAGGCTTTTGTAATGCCCCTAATTAGGATAAATAAATCAATTTTTAAAAAGTAAGTGTGTGCTATTTTAAAAGGAAAACCATTGGATGAACTCTTATATGGTGCTGGTGGCGGTGAAGTGTTATAGATATCACAACCATATAACCATTCATCTATACATCTATCCACATACTTAGTAAATGCTCAGTGTTGTAGCAGTCACTGGGACTGTTAGGGTAATGTTCCTTTTCCTCCAAGTCTAGCAGAAAGGAATATATGAAAGTGGTTGCAACCCCTTGTGAGTAGAAATATATTCCAAATGCTTCAGAAGCACAAAGAGAGAAGTGATATCTTGGTCAGTAGAGACAATTTGAAGCTGTGCAGAAAGTGTGAAATAATTCTTTTCATTAAATGGAGCCAGCGATTTTGTCTATTTATCATTTAGACATATTTTTATGGCGTACCTGGAGAATTGAATGGACTGTATAGTCCATGGGCTTGCAAAGAATTGCACATGGCTGAGTGACTTTCACTTAAGGATTTGTAAACATTTTTTGAAACATATAAGATTTGTTGATTAAACATAGCAATAAGGTCGAATGGCATTTTGTCATTTTGATGTGTTTTGCTAATCAGGATGTCAAAATTCTTCCAGAATCCATATTCTCAAAGAAATTAGAAAGAACTAATAAAGAATAGAAATGAAAGAGAAAACAAAGATACAATATAAAGAAGCAACACAACCAAAGTTTTGTTCTTTTAAAAAGGCTACCCAGACAAATATATAAGCACATATGTATGTGTGTGTATATATATATATATATATATATATATATATATATATATATATTCATGTAAGATTGGGCAAGTACATCCAAGCATGTAGAATTAAACAGTTTTTACAATATGATGTTTGCTGTGGGTTTGTCATATATAGCTTTTATTATGTTGAGGTATGTTCCCTCTATTCCTGCTTTCTGGAGAGTTTTAATCATAAATGAGTGTTGAATTTTCTCAAAGGCTTTCTCTGCATCTATTGAGATAATCATATGGTTTTTCTCTTTCAGTTTGTTAATGTGGTGTATTACATAGATTGACTTGCGGATATTAAAGAATCCTTGCATTCCTGGGATAAAGCCCACTTGGTCATGGTGTATGATTTTTTTAATATGTTGTTGGATTCTGTTTGCTAGAATTTTGTTAAGCATTTTTGCATCTATGTTCATCAGTGATATTGGCCTGTAGTTTTCTTTTTTTGTGGCATCTTTGTCTGGTTTTGGAATTAGGGTGATGGTGGCCTCATAGAATGAGTTTGGAAGTTTACCTTCTTCTGCAATTTTCTGGAAGAGTTTGAGTAAGATAGGTGTTAGCTCTTCTCTAAATTTTTGGTAGAATTCAGCTGTGAAGCCATCTGGTCCTGGGCTTTTGTTTCCTGGAAGATTTTTGATTACAGTTTCGATTTCCTTGCTTGTGATGGTTCTGTTAAGATCTTCTATTTCTTCCTGGTTCAGTTTTGGAAAGTTATACTTTTCTAAGAATTTGTCCATTTCATCCAAGTTGTCCATTTTATTGGCATAGAGCTGCTGGTAGTAGTCTCTTATGATCCTTTGTATTTCAGTGTTGTCTGTTGTGATCTCACCCCTTTCATTTCTTATTTTGTTAATTTGGTTCTTCTCTCTTTGTTTCTTAATGAGTCTTGCTAATGGTTTGTCAATTTTGTTTATTTTTTCAAAAAACCAGCTTTTAGCTTTGTTGATTTTTGCTATGGTCTCTTTAGTTTCTTTTGCATTTATTTCTGCCCTAATTTTTAAGATTTCTTTTCTTCTGCTGACCCTGGGATTCTTCATTTCTTCCTTCTCTAATTGCTTTAGGTGTAAAGTTAGGTTATTTATTTGGCTTTTTTCTTGTTTCTTGAGCAAAACTTTAAAATTTCTATATTTTAAAGAAAATACAGGAGGCCAAATATGAGGCTTTAATGTAGGGGAAGTTTCTTAAATAATGTTTCTAACAAAGCACAAACCATAAGAGACTAGTTGGACACATTAACTACATTAAATGTGAAGAGCTTCTAAGCATCAAAAACACTACATTTGTAAAGAAGAAAAAGAATAAGCTACAAACTTGAAGATGTTTATTATATATAAAATTGACAATAAATTATTTAGGATATATTAATAGGAACAATCCCACAAATCACCCAGTTCAGTATGACCAGAGTATAAACAGGCAATTCACATAAAGGAACCCTAAATAAGCTTATTCTTATTAGTAATCACATGACTGCTAATTAAAATAACATACCAGTACATACCATTGAGATTAGCAAAAATTAAAAGTTGATAATATTAAGTATTGGTGAGGATGTGAAATGACAAGAACTTTCACATGATGCTGGTGGCCATATGTATTTGTACACTCACTGGAGAGCAGTTGACAATACTTGGTAAAGTCAAAGACATAAATTACCTGGGACCTTGTAGTTTCAATCCCACCTAAAAATGATTCACACTTGTGCAAAGGTATTTATATTTGTATACAGTGTTCATATTGACATTGCCAGAGTCAAATATTTTAACCTGCATAAATAACCATCAAGAGAAGAATGGATAAAGGAATTGTGGTACATTACTATAATGGAATATTACACAGCAGGAAATATAATTCATAACACAGCTAGAGCTCTAGGTGTCAACATGGGAAAAATCTCATGTTGAGAGACAAAAAGCACATTACACAAAGATCCATATAGATAATACCATGTAGTACAATATCATCTATCTCAATAAAGTTTAAAATTATGCAAGTAATACTATCTGGGATTTCAGGATACATGTCTGTGTAGTAAAATATAATGGTGGGCATGGAAATGATGAACAGCAAATTGAGAATTATCCAAACTTTAGAGTGTGTAGACAGAAATGTACACATAGAGCTTTAAACATATTTATAATATGTTATTGATACGTATGATGGATCCACAACTATGTTTTATAATAAATGTTATACTTTTGGGAGGTAGACTGGGTAACAAAGGAAAGCTTGCTATGAAAGTGTGTACTACGGTTTACAATAGCTATTACAAGGAAGCATCCTAGATGTCCATCAGCAGATGAATGGATAAGAAAGCTGTGGTATATATACACAATGGAATATTACTCAGCTATTGAAAAGAATGCGTTTGAATCAGTTCTAATGAGGTGGATGAAACTGGAGCGTATCATACGGAGTGAAAGAAGTCAGAACGTAAAACACCAATATAGTATATTAATGCATATATATGGAATTTAGAAAGATGGTAACGATGACCCTATATGCGAGACGTCAAAAGAGACACATATATAAAGAAGAGACTTTTGGACTCTGTGGGAGAAGGCGAGAGTGGGATGATCTGAGAGAATAGCATTGAAACATGTATATTATCATATGTAAAAGAGATCGCCAGTCCAGGTTCGATGCATGAGATAGGGTGTTCAGGGTTGGCGCACAGAGAGGACCCAGAGGGATGGGATGGGGAGGGAGGTGGCGGGGGGGGGGGTGGATCAGGATGGGGAACACCTGTACACCCATGGCTGATTCATGTCAATGTATGGCAAAACCACCACAATATCGTAATTAGCCTCCAATTAAAATAAATAAATTTTAAAAATGAAATAAAATATATTCCTTTGCTAAAATGGGCCTAATCAATATTGGCTTTTTGACCTTCCCAATCGCCATTTTTTTCCTTCCTTTCTTCCCTCCTTCCTCCCCCCTCTTTCTTTCCTTTTATTTCTTATTATATACAATTGGTAAAATTTGCTTTCCGTTTATAGTTATTACAAAGTCCTGGCTCCATTCCCCATGTTGTACAATGCATCCCTGAGCTCATCTTCCACATAACTAACACTGCGTGCCCCCCACTCCCCCACCTCTGTATTGCCCCTCCATCTTCTCCTCCGCGTTGGGAACCAGTAGATGCTTCTCTATATCTGTGATTGTCCATTTGTATCATATTCTCTACTTTGCGGTATTTTAGATTCTATAAATGATATCATCTCTGTCTATCTCTCTCTGAGGTATTTTACTCAATATTCTACCTTCCATGTTGCTGCAAATGTCAATATTCCATTCTTTTGATGGGGCAGCTCCTTTGTATGCCTTTTTAGCAAGTGGCACTGCCCCCTCAGGCATGACACAGGTCCCCAGCTAAGTCTCCATCTCTGCACTCACACAGAGAATCACCAAGTCCTCTTCCTCTTCTCCATGGGAAGTGTGACTTTGAAGCTCAGTCTGGAACCAGTACTTCCCCCTGCTTTCTGGCAACCTGAACCTTCTGGCCCCATCTGCAACTCCACAGAACCCATCTCCCTCCCTCCTCACACACTTATCCCGTCCCTGCCCTCTCTGCCCCCCACTATCAGAGAACGCAGAGACAAAAATAATTTCACATCAGGTTGATTTGATTTGATTTTCATTATTAATGTATGCAGTTGCTATAATATTCAGCATCTATACTGTTGGCCAGTACTCAGCGGCGAGACCCCCGAGGATTTCTGAGGTCTCTATCTATCCTCCAAATTCGCTGGCTGTCCACTGATCCAGCTGGAATGGCAGGGGTCTCCACGGTCTCTGGGATGTACTCCGGTTCATTCTGATTAGCTGGAGAGGCAGGGGTCTCCATGGTGTCTGGGACCGCCTCTGGTTCCTTCTCGTTCAGTTCTTTATTCCCCTTGGAACTCTGGCTACAGAGCTTTGAGACTCGGATTTTCTTAAGCTTTTTCATGGTGGAAGTTTTCTGAGTTTTCCTAGGCACCTTTGCCTGAATGGGATTATTCACCCTCACGGTTACCCTTGCCACATAGAGCAAACAAGAGAGAGAGCAAAGAATGGCACTGGTTTAGGGAAGCTTGTGAAGACAGGTGGGAACGATGGCTTCAGGAGAAGGGGTGTGGGCAGAGAAGCGTTATGTGCCAGGCAAGGACAGGGGAGGATGTCTTTTGTGGTGGGGTCAATGGGGAAGAGAAGTTTGGCTGGGTTCAGCTCACCTTGACACTTTTTCTGGACCTCAATTGATAGGAGGTCTTCATCTTCTCCTGAGTAACAGGAGGTTGATGTTCCATAACTCCTCTGGAGCCTTGTGGCTTCCCAGCCATCTCAGTCATTTGGAGGTCTCCCAGTGGAATGCTCAGAGCCCCTGAGCACCCCTATATATACCTGTCCCCATGGAGTCTCACCTTTTCCAGTCCTGTCGCCACTGCTGGGTTCTCCACATGTGCTGGCATAGTGAGGGCAGCACTTTCACAGCATGATCTTTCAGGATTTGAAATAGCTCAACTGGAATCCCATCACCTCCAATAGCTTTGTTCATAGTGATGCTTTCTAAGGCCCACTTGACTTCACATTCCAGGATGTCTTACTCTAGGTCAGTGATCACACCATTGTGATTATCTGGGTCATGAAGATCTTTTTGTACAGTTCTTCTCTGTATTCTTGCCACCTCTTCTTACTAGCTTCTGCTTCCATTAGGTCGACACCATTTCTATCCTTTATCAAAGACATCCTTGCCAGAAATATTCCCTTGGTATCTCTAATTTCCTTGAAGAGATCTCTAGTCTTTCCCATTCTGTTGTTTTCCTCTTTTTCTTTGCATTGATGGCTGTGGAAGACTTTTTTGTTTAATCTCTCCTGGATATTCTTTAGAACTCTGCATTCAAATGGGAATATCTTTCCTTTTCTCCTTTGTTTTTCACTTCTCTTCCTCTCACAGCTATTTGTAAGGCCGCCTCAGACAACCATTTTGCCTTTTTGCATTTCTTTTCCACGGGGATGTTCCTGATCCCTGTCTCCTCTACAAGTTCACGAACCTCTGTCCATAGTTCATCAGGCTCTCTATCAGATCTACTCCCTTAAATCTATTTCTCATTTCCGCAGTATAGTCATAAGGGATTTGATTTAATCATATGAGAATGGATTGGAGGTGGTCCATACGTGCTTCAGTTTAAGTCCGAATTTGGCAAGAAGGAGTTCTTGATCTGAGCCACAGTCAGCTCTCGATCTTGTTTTTGCTGATTGTATAGAGCTTCTCCATCGTTGACTACAAAGAATGTAATCAATCTGATTTCGGTGTTGACCATCTGTTGATGTCCATATGTAGAATCTTCTCTTGTGTTGTTGGGAGAGGGTGTTTGCTATGACCAGTGTGTCCTCCTTGTATAACTCTATTAGCCATTGCCCTGCTTCATTCCATACTTCAAGGCCAAATTTGCCTGTTACTCCAGGTGTTCCTTGATTTGCTACTTTTGCATTCCAGTCCCCTATAATGAAAAGGACGTCTTTTTTGGGTGTTAGTTCTAAATGGTCTTGTAGGTCTTAAGAGACCCGTACAACTTTGGCTTCTTCAGTATTCCTGGTTGGGGCATTGGCTTGGATTACCGTAATATTGAATGGTTTGCCTTGGAAATGAACAGAGGTCATTCTGTCATTGATGAGCTTGTATCAAAGTACTGCAATTCAGACTCTCTTGTTGACCCTGATGACTACTCCATTTCTTCTAAGGGATTCCTGCCCACAGTAGTAGATATAATGGTCATCTGAGTTAAATTCACCCATTCCAGTCCATTTGAGTTCACTGATTCCTAGAATGTCGACATTCACTCTTGCCATCTCCTGTTTGACCACTTCCAATGTGCCTTGATTCATGGAACTAACGTTCCAGGTTCCTATGCAATATTGCTCTTTACAGCATGGGACCTTGCTTCTATCACCAGTCACATACATAAGTGGGTATTGTTTTGGCCTTGGCTTCATCCCTTCATTCTTTCTGGAGTTATTTCTGCATTGATCTCCATTATAATATTGGGCACCTACCGACCTGGGGAGTTCCTCTTTCAGTATCCTATCATTTTGCCTTCTCATACTCTTCATGGGGTTCATAAGGCAAAAATACTGAGTGCTTTGCCATTCCCATCTCCAGTCGACCACATTCTGTCAGACCTCTCCACCATGACCCGACCATCTTGGGTGGCCCCACACGGCATGGCTTACTTTCACTGAGTTAGACAAGACTGTGGTCTTGAGATCAGATTGGCTAGTTTTCTGTGATTTTAGTTTTAGTGTGTCTGGCCTCTGATGGCCTCTAGCAAAAGCTACTGTCTTACTTGGGTTTCTCTTACCTTGGACATGGGGTATCTCTTCAGGGCTGCTCCAGCAAAGCACAGTCGCTACTTCTTCCCTTACCGGAGGGGTATCTTCTCACGGCCACCCCTCCTGACCTTGAAAATGGAGTAGTTCCTCTCAGCCCTCCTGCGCCCCGCAGCAGCCGTTCCTTGGAACTGGGGTTGCTGCTCTGGGCCGCAGACCCCCAGTGGAATACTACTCAGCTGTAAAAAACCAATGAATTAATGCCATTTGCAGTAACATGGATGGACCTAGAGATTATCATACAAGACAGACAGAGAAAAGCAAATATCATATGTTATCACGCATATGTGGTATCTAATTTAAATGAAGAAATAAACGCACTTGTTTACAAAATAGAAAGAGACTTACAAACTATGCAAATGATCCCTGAACCTATTGAAAACAAACTTATGGTTACCAAAACAGAATCGTGGAAGGGAGGGATAAATCAGAAGCTTGGGGCGAACACATAGGCATGAATATATACAAGACAGATAACCAAAAAGGACATACTTGATAGCACAGGGAATGCTATTCTTCGTTATTCTTTGATAAACTCTATGAGCAAAGAATATCAAAAGAATGAATATATGTATACCTGAATCATTTTGCTGTACACCTGAAACTAATACAACATTGAAAATGAACTCTCTGGCAAGAAATTTTTTTTTACCCAATCCACTACAATATTGTAAATTTATTAGCTTCCAACTAATAAAATAAATGGAAAAAAATTAAAATGAATACTAAAAAATTTAAAAAGGGTATTTTTGGAATCATCTGGAAATTTTTAATTTAGACATATCTATGTTATATTTTGGAGATATCCTGACAATGTTGTTCTAGCATGTGGGAAAATGTCGTTATTCTCAGATGTATCATGAAATATTTAAGAGTAAAATGAACAATATCTACAACTTACATTCAAATGGTTCAGCAAAAAAAACACACAGATACAAAACAATTATGTCAAAATGCCAAAAACTGAGGAAGGGAGGTAAAGAATATATATGTATTCACTGTAAAACTCTTAACTTCATTGTAGGATGAAAACATATGTTATTTGCCTGATTATGGTAATAGTGTATTTTAATACTAACCTTTTGATATTATAGAAATATGTATTATAAAATGTAGAATTCCCTTGTTCTCACAATCCATCCCTCCAAGTATGACTACACACATATATTTGTGAGAATTTCTAAGACTTTTATCTATCTATCTATATATATGCTATCATTTATTTTTCTAAGATGGGCTTAACACAGGGCATCTTCCCTTGTCATTATAGAGCCACGGCCATCTTTTTTCTTTCTTAACTTTATATGGAGAATAGTTGACTTACAATATTGTGTTAGTTTCTTCTCTACAGCAAAGTGTATCAGTTATACACCTCAGTTCAGTTCAGTCGCTCAGTCGTGTCTGACTCTTTGTGACCCCATGAATCGCAGCACGCCAGGCCTCCCTGTCCATCAGCAACTCCCAGAATTGACTCAAACTCATGCCCATCAAGTCGGTGATGCCATCCAGCCATCTCATCCTCTGTCGCCCCCGTCTCCTCCTGCCTCCAATCCCTCCCAGCCTCATGGTCTTTTCCAATGAGTCAACACTTTGCATCAGGTGGCCAAAGTACTGGAGATTCAGCCTCAGCATCAGTCATTCAAAAGGGCGCCCAGGACTGATCTACTTTAGGATCCACTGGTTGGATCTCCTTGCAGTCCAAGGGAGTCTCAAGAGTCTTCTCCAACACCACAGTTCAAAACCACCAATTTTTCAGCACTCAGCACTCTTCACATTCCAACTCTCACATCCATTTATGACCACTGGAAAAGCCATAACCTTGACCATACGGACATTTGTTGGCAACGTAAGTCTCTGCTTTTTAACATGCTATCTAGGTTGGTCATAAATTTCCTTCCAAGGACTAAGCATCTTTTAATTTCATGGCTGCAGTCACCATCCACAGTGATTTTAGAGCCCAAAAAGATGAAGACTGAAAGGGATTCCTCTGTCTCTCCATCTATTTCCCATGAGGTGATGGGACCAGATGCCATGATCTTATTTTTCTGGTGTTAAGCTTCAAGGTAACTTTTCCCCTCTCCTCTTTCACTTTCAGCAAGAGGCTTTTTAGTTCCTCTTCACTCTCTGCCATCAGGGTGGTGTCATCTGCATATCTGAGGTTACTGATATTTCTCCTGGCAATCTTGATTCCAGCTTGTGCTTCTTCCAGCCCAGCGTTTCTCATGATGTACTCTGCATATAAGTTAAATAAGCAGGGTGACAATATACAGGCTTGACATACTGCTTTTCCTCCTTGGAACCAGTCGGCTGTTCCATGTCCAGTTCTAAATGTTGCTTCTTGACCTGCATACAGGTATCTCAAGAGGCAGGTCAGGTGGTCTGATACTCCCATCTCTTTCAGAATTTTCCACAGTTTATTGTGATCCACACAATTGAAGGCTTTGGCATAGTAAATAAAGCAGAAATAGATGTTTTCTGGAACTCTCTTGCTTTGTCAATGATCCAGGGGATATTGGGAATTTGATCTCTGGTTCCTCTGCCTTTTCTAAAACCAGCTTGAACATCTGGAAGTTTTCAGTTCGCGTATTGCTGATGCCTGGCTTAGAGAATTTTGAGCATGATTTTACTAGCGTGAGAAGTGAGTGCAGTTGTGCGGTAGTTAGAGCATTCTTTGGGATTGCCTTTCTTAGGGATTGGAATGAGCACTGAGCTTTTCCAGTCCTGTGGCCACTGCTGAGTTCTCCAAATGTGCTGGCATACTGAGGGCAACACTTTCACAGCATCATCTTTCAGGATTTGAAATAGCTCCACTGGAATCCCATCACCTCCACTAGCTTTGTTCATAGTGATGCTTTCTAAGGCCCACTTGACTTCACATTCAAGGATGTCTGGCTCTAGGTCAGTGATCACACCATTGTGATTATCTGGGTCATGAAGATCTTTTTTGTACAGTTCTTCTGTGTATTCTTGCACTTCTTCTTAATAGCTTCTGCTTTTGTTAGGTCCATACCGTTTCTATCCTTTATCGAAGACATCGTTGCCTGAAATGTTCCCTTGGTATCTCTAATTTCCTTGAAGAGATCTCTAGTCTTTCCCATTCTGTTGTTTTCCTATTTTTCTTTGAATTGATGGCTGAGGAAGGCTTTTTTATTTAATCTCTCCTGGATATTCTTTGGAACTCTGCATTCAAATGCGAATATCTTTCCTTTTCTCTTTTGCTTTTCACTTCTCTTCCTCTCACAGCTATTTGTAAGGCCGCCTCAGACAACCATTTTGCCTTTTTGCATTTCTTTTCCATGGGGATGTTCCTGATCCCTGTCTCCTGTACAATGTCACGAACCTCTGTCCATAGTTCATCAGGCTCTCTATCATATCTAGTCCCTTAAATCTATTTCTCATTTCCACAGTATAGTCATAAGGAATTTGATTTAAGTCATACGAGAATGGATTGGAGGTGTTCCCTACGTTCTTCAGTTTACGTCTGAATTTGGCAAGAAGGAGTTCTTGATCTGAGCCACAGTCAGCTCTCGATCTTGTTTTTGCTCACTGTATAGAGCTTCTCCATCTTTGGCTACAAAAAATGTAATCAATCTGATTTTGGTGTTGACCATCTGGTGATGTCCATGTGTAGAATCTTCTCTTGTGTTGTTTGGAGAGGGTGTTTGCTATGACCAGTGCGTCCTCCTTGTATAACTCTATTAGCCATTGCCCTGCTTCATTCCATATTTCAAGGCCAAATTTGCCTGTTACTCCACGTGTTCCTTGACTTGATACTTTTGCATTCCAGTCCCCTATAATGAAAAGGACGTCTTTTTTGGGTGTGTGTTCTTTTTTTTTTTTTTTTTTAATTTTTTATTTTTCAGTGGGTTTTGTCATGTATTGATATGAATCAGCCATAGAGTTACACGTATTCCCCATCCCGGTCCCCCATCCCACCTCCCTCTCCACCCGATTCCTCTGGGTCTTCCCAGCCCACCAGGCCTGAGCACTTGACTCATGCATCCCACCTGGTCTGTTTCACCACAGATAATATACATGCTGTTCTTTTGAAACATCCCACCCTCACCTTCTCCCACAGAGTTCAAAAGTTTGTTCTGTACTTCTGCGTCTCTTCTTCTGCCCTGCACATAGGGCCATCGTTACCATCTTTCCAAATTCCATATATATGTGTTAGTATACTGTAAAGTTCTTTATCTTTCTGGCTTACTTCACTCTGTATAATGGGCTCCAGTTTCATCCACCTCATTAGAACTGATTCAAATGAATTCTTTTTAATGGCTGAGTAATATTCCATGGTGTATATGTACCACAGCTTCCTTATCCATTCATCTGCTGATGGGTATCTAAGTTGCTTCCATGTCCTGGCTATTACAAACAGTGCTGCGATGAGCATTGGGGTGCACGTGTCCCTTTCAGATCTGGATTCCTCAGTGTGTATGCCCAGAAGTGGTATTGCTGGGTCATATGGCAGTTCTATTTCCAGTTTTTTAAGAAATCTCCACACTGTTTTCCATAGTGGCTGTACTAGTCTGCATTCCCACCAACAGTGTAAGAGGGTTCCCTTTTCTCCACACCCTCTCCAGCATTTATTGCTTGTAGACTTTTGGATAGCAGCCATCCTGACTGGCGTGTAATGGTACCTCATTGTGGTTTTGATTTGCATTTCTCTGATAATGAGTGATGTTGAGCATCTTTTCATGTGTTTGTTAGCCATCTGTATGTCTTCTTTGGAGAAATGTCTATTTAGTTCTTTGGCCCATTTTTTTATTGGGTCATTTATTTTTCTGGAATTGAGCTTCAGGAGTTGCTTGTATATTTTTGAGATTAATCCTTTGTCTGTTTCTTCATTTGCTATTATTTTCTCCCAATCTGAGGGCTGTCTTTTCACCTTACTTATAGTTTCCTTTGTTGTGCAAAAGCTTTTAATTTTCATTAGGTCCCATTTGTTTATTTTTGCTTTTATTTCCAATATACTGGGAGGTGGGTCATAGAAGATCTTGCTGTGATTTATGTCGGAGAGTGTTTTGCCTATGTTCTCATCGAGGAGTTTTATAGTTTCTGGTCTTACATTTAGATCTTTAATCCATTTTGAGTTTATTTTTGTGTATGGTGTTAGAAAGTGTTCTAGTTTCATTCTTTTACAAGTGGTTGACCAGTTTTCCCAGCACCACTTGTTAAAGAGGTTGTCTTTTTTCCATTGTATATCCTTGCCTCCTTTGTCAAAGATAAGGTGTCCATAGGTCCGTGGATGTATCTCTGGGCTTTCTATTCTGTTCCATTGATCTATATTTCTGTCTTTGTGTCAGTACCATACTGTC
This sequence comes from Muntiacus reevesi, assembly GCF_963930625.1. Taxonomy (NCBI): domain Eukaryota; kingdom Metazoa; phylum Chordata; class Mammalia; order Artiodactyla; family Cervidae; genus Muntiacus; species Muntiacus reevesi. The sequence goes on from NW_027078014.1 coordinate 2,122,367, forward strand.
TTGATGACTGTGGCTTTGTAGTAGAGTCTGAAGTCAGGCAGGTTGATTCCTCCAGTTCCATTCTTCTTTCTCAAGATTACTTTGGCTATTCAAGGTTTTTTGTATTTCCATACAAATTGTGAAATTATTTGTTCTAGTTCTGTGAAAAATACCGTTAGTAACTTGGAAGGCATTGCATTGCATCTATAGATTGGGTGTTAGTTCTAAATGGTCTTGTAGGTCTTCATAGAACCGTTCAACTTTGGCTTCTTCAGCATTCCTGGTTGGGGCATAGGCTTGGATTACCGTGATATTGAATGGTTTGCCTTGGAAACGAACAGTGGTCAATCTGTCGATGATGAGATTGTATCAAAGTACTGCAATTCAGACTCTCTTGTTTACCCTGATGACTACTCCATTTCTTCTAAGGGATTCCTGCCCACAGTAGTAGATATAATGGTCATCTGAGTTAAATTCACCCATTCCATTCCATTTGAGATCACTGATTCCTAGAATGTCGACGTTCCCTCTTGCCATCACCTGTTTGACCACTTCCAATGTGCCTTGATTCATGGAACTAACATTCCAGGTTCCTATGCAATATTGCTCTTTACAGCATGGGACCTTGCTTCTATCACCAGTCACATACATAAGTGGGTATTGTTTTGGCCTTGGCTTCATCCCTTCATTCTTTCTGGAGTTATTTCTGCATTGATCTCCATTATAATATTGGGCACCTACCGACCTGGGGAGTTCCTCTTTCAGTATCCTATCATTTTGCCTTCTTATACTCTTCATGGGGTTCACAAGACAAAAATACTGAGTGCTTTGCCATTCCCATCTCCAGTCGACCACATTCTGTCAGACCTCTCCACCATGACCCGACCATCTTGGGTGGCGCCACACGGCATGGCTTACTTTCACTGAGTTAGACAAGACTGTGATCTTGTGATCAGATTGGCTAGTTTTCTGTGATTTTAGTTTTAGTGTGTCTGGCCTCTGATGGCCTCTAGCAAAAGCTACTGTCTTACTTGGGTTTCTCTTACCTTGGACATGGGGTATCTCTTCAGGGCTGCTCCAGCAAAGCGCAGCCACTACTTCTTCCCTTACCGGAGGGGTATCTTCTCACGCCGCCCCTCCTGTCCTTGAAAATGGAGTAGTTCCTCTCAGCCCTGCTGCGCCCCGGAGAACCCGTTCCTTGGAACTGGGGTTGTTGCTCTGGGTCGCAGGCCCCAAGGGAAAACCACTCAGCCATAAAAAACCAGTGAATTATTGCCATTTGCATTAAAATGGATGGACCTAGAAATAATCATACAAGACAGAGAAAAACAAATATCATATGATATTACACATATGTGTATCTAATTTAAAGCAAGATATACCATTGAAACATGTATATAATCATATGTAAAAGACATCGCCAGTCCAGGTTCGATGCATGAGACTGGGTGCTCAGGGTTGGTGCACTGGGATGACCCAGAGGTATTGGATGGGGAGGGAGGTGGCGGGTAGGTGAACAGAATGGGGAAAACCTGTACACCCATGGCTGATTCATGTCAATGTATGGCAAAAACCACCACAATATCATTAAGTAATTCTCCTCCATTTAAAATAAATAAATTAAAACACTGAAATAAAATATATTCCTTTGTTGAAATGGGCCTAGTTAATATTGGCTCTTTGACCTCCCAAAACGCCATTCATTTCCTTCCTTTCTTCACTTCTTCCTCTCCCCTCTTTCTTTCCTTTTCTTTCTTATTATATACAATTGGTAAAATTTGCTTTACCTTTATAGTTATTACAAAGTCCTGGCTCCATTCCCCATGTTGTACAATGCATCCCTGAGCTCATCTTCCACGTAACTATCACTCTGTGCCCCCCACACCCCACCTCTGTATTGCCCCTCACTGTTCTCCTTCCCGCTGGTAACCAGTAGATGCTTCTCTATATCTGTGATTGTCCATTTTTATCATATTCTCTACTTTGCGGTATTTTAGATTGTATAAGTCGTATCATATCTGTCTATCTCTGTCTGAGGTATTTTACTCAGTATTCTACCTTCCGTATTGCTGCAAATGTCAGTATTCCATTCTTTTGATGGGGCAGCTCCTTTGTGTGCCTTTTTAGCAAGTGGCACTGCCCCCCCAGGCATGACACAGGTCCCAAGCTAAGTCTCCATCTCTGCACTCACACAGAGAAACACCAAGTCCTCTTCCTCTTCTCCATGGAAGTGTGTCTTTGAAGCTCAGTCTGGAACCAGTTCTTCCGCCTACTTTCTGGCAACCTGGACGTTCTGGCCCCATCTCCAACTCCACAGAACACATTTCCCTCCCTCCTCACACACTTATCCTGTCCCGGCCCTCTCTGCCCCCCACAATGAGAGAACTCAGAGACAAACATATTTTCACATCAGGTTGATTTGATTTTATTTTTGTTATTAATGTATGCAGTTGCTATAATATTCAGCACCTGTACTGTTGACCAGTACTCAGCGGCGAGACCCCCGAGGATTTCTGAGGTCTCTAGCCATGCTCCGATGTCCCTGGTTGTCCACTGGTCCAGCTGGAATGGCACGGGTCTCCACGGTCTCTGGGATGTCCTCTGGTTCATTTTGATTAGCTGGAATGGCAGGGGTCTCCGTGGTCTCTGGGACCTCCTCTGAATCGTTCTCATTAGCTGGAATGGCAGGGGTCTCCATGGTCTCAGGGACCACATCTGGTTCCTTCTCGTTCAGTTCTTTATTCTCCTTGGAAATCTGGCTACAGAGCTTTGAGCCTCGGGTTTTCTTAAGCTTTATCGTGGTGGAAGTTTTCTGAGTTTTCCTAGGCACCTTTCCCGGAATGGGATTATTCACCCTCACGGTTGCCCTTGCCACCTAGAGAAAACAAGAGAGAGAGCAAAGAATGGCACTGGTTTAGGGAAGCTTGTGAAGACTGGTGGGAACGATGGCTTCAGGAGAAGGGGTGTGGGCAGAGAAGGGTTATGTGCCAGGCAAGGACAGGGGAGGATGTCTTTTGGGGTGGGGTCAATGGGCAAGAGGTGTTTGGCTGGGTTCAGCTCACCTTGACACTTTTTCTAGACCTCGATTGATAGGAGGTCTTGATCTTCTCCTGAGTAACAGAATGTTGATGTTCCATAACTCCTCTGTAGCCTTGTGGCTTCCCAGCCATCTCAGTCATTTGGAGGACTCCCAGTGGTCTGCTCAGAGCCCGTGAGCACCCCTATATATACCCATCCCCTTGGAGCCTCACCCTCATGGTTTATGAGGTCAGCAAGTCTCTTTCCTAGCTAATGGTGGACCTGGGTGAGCCTTGACATCACAAAGCCCCATCCTGACATGTCTAGCGGGGGACAGGGAGCAACTCAGATGATTTGCTGGAAGAAATGAGGCATTTGTAATGCCCTTAATTAAGATAAATATATTAATTTAAGAAAAGAAAGTGTGTGCTAGTTTAAAAGGAAAACCATTGGATCAACTCTTATATGGTGCTGGTGGTGGTGAAGTGTTATAGATATCACAACCATATAACCATTCATCCATACATCTATCCATGAACTTAGTAAATGCTCAGTGTTGTAGCAGTCACTGGGACTGTTAGGGTAGTGTTCCTTTTCCTGCAATTCTAGCAGAAAGGAATATAACAAAGTGGTTACAACCCCTAGTGAGTAGAAGCATATTCCAAATGCTTCAGAAGGAGAAAGAGAGAAGTGATATCTTGGTCAGCAGAGACAATTTGAAGCTGTGCAGAGAAAGTGAAAGAATTGTTTTCATTAAATTGAGCCATCGATTTTGTCTATTTATCATTTAGACATATTTTTATGGTGTACCTGGAGATTTCCATGGACTGTATAGTCCTTGGGGTTGCAAAGAATTGCACACGGCTGAGTGACTTTCACTTAAGGATTTTTAAACATTTTTTGAAACATATAAGATTTGTTGATTAAACATAGCAATAAGGTCGAATGCCATTTCGTCATTTTGATGTGTTGTGCTAATCAGGATATCAAAATTTTACCAGGATCCATATTCTCAAAAATTTAGAAAGAACTAATAAAGAAAAAAATGAAAGAGAAAACAAAGATACAATAGAAAAATCAACACAACCAAAATTCTCTTCATTGAAAGAGGCTACACACACAAATATATAAACACATATGTACATATGTCACGAGATCTATACGTGATTCCCAATTATGAGCACGTGATGAGCACATGATTCACACGTGATTGACACGTGACATACACGTGATTCCCACGTGATAAGCATGTTATTCACACGTGATGAGCATCTGATGAGCACGTGATTCTACGTGTTTCACACGTGATGCACACGTGATTCACATGTGATGTACACGTGATTCCCACTTGATGAACATGTGATTCCCACGTGATAAACACGTGCTTCACAGGTGATGAACAAGTGATTCCCAAGTGATTCACACATGATGCACGTGTGATTCACACGTGATGAGCATGTGATGGGCACGTGAGTCACACGTGACGTACACGTGATTCACACATGTAGAACACGTGATTCCCAGGTGATTCCCCCGTGATGCCCACGTGATTCACACGTGATGTACACGTGATTCACACTTGATGAGCACGTGATGAGCACATGATGAGCACGTGATTCACACATGATGTACATGTGATTACCACGTGATTCCCACGTGATTAACACGTGATTCTCACGTGACGTACACATGATTCCCACGTGATGAGCACGTGATTCACACATTATGAGCACGTGATTCACAAGTGATGAGCACGTGATTAGCACGTGATTCTCACGTGACATACACGTGATTTCCACGTGATGAACACGTGATTCCCCCGTGACGTACACATGATGAATACGAGATTCACATGTGATGGGCACATGATTCACATGTGATTCACAGGTGACATAAACGTGATTCACAAGTGGTGAACACATGATTCACACATATTCAACACGAGATTCCCACGTGATTGACACATGATGAGCACATGATGAGCACGTGATGAGCATGTGACAACACGTGATACACACATGATGAAAACGTGACTCACACGTGATTCACACGTGACAACATGAGATACCCACGTGATGAACACGTAACTCACATGTGATGACCACGAGATGAGCATGTGATTCACAAGTGATGTACACGTGACTCCCACTTGAGCACGTGATTCTGACGTGATTCACACGTGATGCACACGTGATTCCCACGTGAGGAGCATGTGATTCACACGTGATTTTCATTTGATTCACACGTGATTCCCACGTGATTCCCAGGTGATGGACAAGTGATTCCCACGTGATGAGCATGTGATTCACACGTGACATACACGTGACTCCCGCGTGATGAACACGTGATTCTGACGTGATTCACACGTGATGCATGCGTGATTCCCACGTGAGGAGTACGTGATTCACACGTGATTTTCACTTGATTCACACGTGATTCCCACATGATTCCCACGTGATGCACAGGTGATTCCCATGTGATGAGCACGCGATTAGCATGCGATTCACATGTGACGTCCATGTTATTCCCATGTAATGAACACGTGATGCACACGTGATTCACACGTAATTCACACGTGATGAACACATTCCCACGGATTCACACGTCATGCAGACGTGATTCACACGTTATGAGCACGTGATTCACACGTGATGAGCACGTGATTAGCATGTGATTCTCGCGTGACGTACACGTGATTCTCACGTGATAAACGTGATTCACACGTGATACCCACGTGATGCACACGTGATTCTCACGTGATGAGCACGTGATTCACACATGACAACACGTGATACCCACGTGATGAACACATGATTCCCACATGTTGAACACGTGATACACACGTGATGCACACATGATGCACACATGATTCCCCCGTGATTCACACGTGGTGCACACGTGATGCACACGTGATTCACATGTGGTGCACACGTAATGAGTACGTATTCCCAAGTGATTCCCACGTGATTCCCACGTAATTCCCACGTGATTCACACGTGATTTTCACTTGATGAACACGTGATACCCACGTGATTCACACGTGATGCACACGTGATTCCCATGTGATTCACACGTGATGTACACATGTTGAGCATGTAATTAGCACGTGATTCACATGTGATTCACAGGTAATTCTCACGTGGTTCACACCAGATTCACACGTGATGACCAGGTGATACCCACGTGATTCCCAAAAGATTCACACGTGATGCACACGTGATTCCGACGTGATGAGCATGTGATTCACACGTGATTCACACGTGATTTTCACGTGATTCACACGTGCTTCCCACGTGATTCATATGTGATGCACACGTGATTCCCACGTGATCTCCACGTGATTCACAGGTGATTCACACGTGTTCACACGTGATGCACAGATGATACCCAAGTGATTCCAACGTTATACCCACGTGATTCCCATGTGATTCCCACGTTATTCCCACGTGATGAGCATGTGATGAGCACGTGATTCCCACGTGATGAGCATGTGATGCACACGTGATGCCCACGTGATGCCCAAGTGATTGACACGTGATTCCCACGTGATTCCCACGTGATTGACACGTGATTCCCACGTGATTCCCACGTGATTCCCACGTGATTCCCACGTGATTGACACGTGCTTCCCACATGATTCCCACGTGACTGACACGTGATTCAGAGGTGATTCACACGTGATGGACACCGGATTCCCACGTGATGAGCACGTGATTCACACGTGATCCCCAAGTGATTACCTCGTGGTTTACAGGTGATGCACACGTGATGCACACGTGAGTCCCATGTGATGCGCACGTGATTCCTCGTGATTCCCACGTGATTCCCTGTGATGCGCACGTGATGAGAACGTGATGCACACTTGATTCCCATGTGATTCCCACGTGATGAGCACATGATGAGCACGTGATTCCCACGTGATGACCACATGATGCACACGTGATTCCCACGTGATGAGCACATGATTCACACGTGATTCCCACGTGATTCCCACGTGATTCCCATGTGATTCCAACGAGATGAGCATGTGATGAGCACGTGATTACTTTGGAATTAAAATGTGATGGACACGTGATTCCCACGTGATGAGCACGTGATTCACACGTGATTCCCACGTGATACACACGTGATTCCCACATGACGAGCACATGATTCACACGTGATTCACACGTGATGCACAAAGGATGCACACGTGATTCCCACGTGATTTCCACATGATTCCCAAGTTATTCCCACGTGAATCCCACATGATGAGCACTTTATTCCCACATGATTCACAAGTGATTTACACATGATTCCTACGTGATTCCAACGTGATTTAGACTGGATTCACACGTGATTCCTACGTGATGCACACGTGATGCACACGTGAACAGCACGTGATTCACTGGTGATTCACACGTGATGCACACGTGCTTCCCACGTGATTCACACGTGATTCACAAGTGATCCACACGTGATTTCCACGTGATTCCCACGTGATGAGCACGTGATTCCCTCGTGATGAGCAAGTCATGAGCACGTGATTCCCACGTGATTAGCACGTGATACCCACGTGATTCACATGTGATTCACACCTGATGCACACGTGATTCCCACGTGATTAGCACGTGATTCACACGTGATTCACATGTGATTCCCACGTGATTCCAACGAGATGAGCACGTGATGAACACGTGATTACTTTGTGATTAAAACGTGATGCACACGTGATTCCCACGTGATGAGCACGTGATTCACATGTGATACCAACGTGATTCCCATGTGATCAGCACGTGATGAGCACCAGATTTCCACGTGATTCCCACGTGATGAGAACGTGATTCCCACGTGACTCCCACGTGATTCGCACGTGATTCCCACGATTCCCACGTGATTCACAGGTGATTCACATGTGATGCACACGTGATTCCCACGTGATTAGCACGTGTTTCACATGTGATCCACACGTGATTTCCAAGTGATTCCCACGTGATTCACACGTCATGCACACGTGATTCACACGTGATGCACACCTGATGCACACGTGATTCCCACGTGATTAGCACGTGATTAGCACGTGATTCACACGAGACGTACACGTAATTCCCACACGTGTGTATCACGTGTTCTCACGTGTGAATCACGTCCTCATCACGTGAGAATCACGTGTGAATCACGTGGGAATCTCGTGTTGAATATGTGTGACGTGTTCACCACTTGTGAATCACGTGTACGTCACCTGTGACTCACATGTGAATCACGTGCCCATCACGTATGAATCTCATATTCATCACATATATGTCATGTGGGATTCACCTGTTCATCACGTGGGAATCATGTGTATGTCACGTGAGAATCACGTGCTAATCACGTGCTCATCACTTATGTATCACATGCTCATAATGTGTGAATCACGTGTGCATCACGTGTGAATCCGTGGGAATGTCGTGTTCATCACGTGTGAATCACGTGTTCATCATGTGTGAATCACGTGTGAATCACATTGGCATCACGTGTTCAACACGTGGGAGTCACGTGTTCATCACATGGGAATCACGTGGACATCACGTGTGATTCACGTGCTCATCAGGTGCTCATCACGTGGTAATCACGTGTAAGTCAGATGTAAATCACGTATTTATGACGTGTGAATCACGTGATCCTCACGTGTGAATCACGTGGGAATCACGTGGGAATCACATGCTCATCACGTGCTCATCACGTGGGAATCACGTGTGAATCACCTGTGTATCACGTGTTAATCATGTGGGAATCACGTGTATGTCACATGTGAATCACTTGCTTATCACGTGCTCATCACGTGTGAATCACTTGTGAATCACATGTTCATCACGTGTTAATCACGTGTACGTCATGTGGGAATCACGTGCTAATCACGTACTCATTACATGGGAATCATGTTTACCTCACGTGCTCATCACGTGCTCATCACGTGCTCATCATGTTTGAACCACGTGTTCATCACATTGGAATCACGTGCTAATCACGTGCTCATTATGCAGGAATCATGTGGACCTCACGTGTGAATCACGTATGAATCACGTGTGAACCACGTGTTCATCACGTGGGAATCAGGTGTACGTCACGTGTGAAACACATTTTCCTCACGTCTGAATCACGTGCTCATCAAGTGTGACTCACGTGTTCATCACGTGGTAATCACGTGTAATTCACGTGTGAAAGACGATCTCATCACGTGCAAATCACGTGTACGTCACGTGTGAATCACGTGCTGATCATGTGCTCGTCACGGTGAATCACGTGCTCATCACGTGCTAATCACGTGTGCATCACATGCTCATCGTGTGTGAATCACGTGCACATCACGTGCTCATCAGGTGTGAAACATGTGCTCATCACGTGTGAATCACGTGTGAATAACGTGCGAATCACATGTTCACACATGTGAATCACATGCTCATCACGTGTGAATAACTTGCAAATCCCCTGTTCACATGTGTGAATCTCGTGCTCATCATGTGTGAATCACGTGTATGTCACATGTGAAACACGTGCTAATCACGTGTGAATCACGTGTTCATCACGTGGGAATCACGTGTTGTCACGTGTGAGTCACGTACTCATCACATGTGAATCACGTGTGCATCACGTGTGAGTCACGTTGGAATCACTTGTTCGTCACGTGGGAATCACGTGTCCGTCACGTGGGAATCACGTGCTCATCAAGTGTTCATCCTGTGTGAATCACGTGGGAATCACGTGTATGTCATGTGTGAATTATGTGCGAATCACGTGCTCCTCACGTGGGATCACGTGTATGTCACGTGTGAATCACATGCTCAACTCATGGTCATCACCTGTGAATCACGTGTTCATCACGTGGTCATCACGTGTGAGTCACGTGGTCATCACGCGTGAATCACGTGGGCATCACGTGTACATCACGTGGGAATCACGTGTTCATCACCTGTGCATCTCGTTCTCATCACGTGTTCATCACCTGTGCATCATGTATTCATCACATGTGCATCACCTGTGCATCATGTGTTCATCACGTGTGCATCACGTGTGTGTCACATATGCATCACATGTGAATCAGGAAAATAACAGAATGGGAAAGAGTAGAGATCTCTTCAACAAAATTAGAGATACCAAGGGAACACTTCATGCAAAACTGGGTTCGATAAAAGATAGAAATGTTATGGACCTAGCAGAAGCAGAAGCTATTAAGAAGAGGTGGCAAGAATACACAGAAAAACTGTACAAAAGGTCTTCATGACCCAGATAATCACAATGGTGTGATCACTCACCTAGGGCCAGACATCCTCGAGTGTGAAGTCAAGTGGGAATTAGAAAGCATCGCTAAGAACAAACCTAGTGGATGTGATGGAATTCCAGTTGAAGTATTTCAAATACTGAAAGATGATGCTGTGAAAGTGCTGCACTATAATGCCAGCAAATTTGGAAATCTCAGCAGTGGCCACAGGACTGGAAAAGGTCAGTTTTCATTCCAATTAGAAAGAAAGGTAATCCCAAAGAATGCTGAAATTACCACACAATTATGCTCATCTCACACGCTAGTAAAAAAATGCTCAAAATTCTCCAAGCCAGGCTTCAGCAATACGTGAACTGTGAACTTCCAGATGTTCAAGCTGGCTTTAGAAAAGGCAGAGGAACCAGAGATCAAATTGCCAATATCTGCTGGATCATCAAAAAACCAAAAGAGTTCCAGAAGAAAAAAACATCTATTTCTGCTTTATTGACTACACCAAAGCTTTTGACTGTGTGGATCGCAATTAACTGTGGAAAATTCTGAAGGAGATGGGACTACCAGACCACCTGACCTGCCTCTTGAGAAACCTGTATGCAGTTCAGGAAGCAACAGTTAGAACTGGACATGGAACAACAGATTGGTTCCAAATAGGAAAAGGAGTACGTCAAGACTGTACGTTGTCACCCTGCTTATTTAACTTATATGCCAAGTACATCATGAGAAATGCTGGGCTGGAAGAAGTACAAGCTGGAATTAAGATTGCCAGGAGAAATATCAATAACCTCAGACATGCAAATGACACCACCCTTATGGCAGAAAGTGAAGAGGAACTAAAAAGCCTCTTGATGAAAGTGAAAGAGGAGAGTGAAAAAGTTGGCTTACAGCTCAACTTTCAGAAAACTAAGATCATGGCAACAGGTCCCATCACTCCATGGGAAATCGATGGGGAAACAGTGGAAGCAGTGCCATACTTTATTTTGGGGGGCTCCAAAATCACTGCAGATGGTGATTGCAGCCATGAAATTGAAAGAAAATTACTCTTTGGAAAGAAAGTTATGACCAACCTAGATAGCATATTAAAAAGCAGAGACACTATTTTGCCAACAAAGGTCCATCTGATCAAGGCTATGGTTTTTCCAGTGGTCATGTACAGATGTGAGAATTGGACTGTGAAGAAAGTTGGGCACGGAAGAGTTTATGCTTTTGAACTGTGGTGTTGGAGAAGCCTCTTGAGAGTCCCTTGGACTGCAAGGGCATCCAACTAGTCCATCCTAAAGGAGATCAGTCCTGGGTGTTCATTGGAACGACTGATTCTGAAGTTGAAACTCCAATAATTTGGCCACCTGGTGTGAAGAGCTGACTCATTGGAAAAGACCCTGATGCTGTGAGGGATTGGGGACAGGAGGAAAAGGGGATGACAGAGGATGAGATGGCTGCATGACATCACTGACTCGATGTACATGAGTTCGAGTAAACTCCGGGAGTTGGTGACTGACAGGGAGTCTTGGCGTGCTGTGATTCACGGGGTCCCAAAGAGTCAGACATGACTGAGTGACTGAACGGAACTGAACTGATATGAATAACTAATTAAAAGTAAAGTAAAGTTGCTCAGTTGTGTCCAACTCTTTGTGGCCCCATGGACTGTAGCCTACCAGGCTCTTCTGTCCATGGGATTTTCCAGGCAAATGTACTGGAGTGGGTGGCCATTTCCTTATTCAGGAGATCTTCCTGACCCAGGGATCTAACCTGGGTCTCCAGCATTGCAGACAGATGCTTTACCATCTGAGCCATATAATTCCATTGCTAACACTTGCAAGGGGCTACTCTTTCTGCCCCTTTCTGATGCCTATGTCAGAAGCTTTCTCTATCTCCTTTATACTTTAATACAACTTTATTACACAAAAGCTCTAAGCAATCAAGCCTTGTCTCTGGACCCGAATTGAATTCTTCTCCTCTGGAGGCCAAGGATTCCAGTGTCTTTGCGTGGTTCAGCAATACCTTTCAAGATCATCCTGGAGATTCTGGCCATGTACCCCAGGAGCATGGTCAGATAGGGGGTCACCCTTGAGACTGTGGGCTTTTGACCCAGGTGCAGGGTGTTGGAGTGGCGGGAATCCTGGATAATTTGCACATGTGACCCCAGGTAAAGGGTCTGGGAGGTAAGGTCACCTTGGAGACCGTGAATATGTTACCCAAGGTGCAGGGTGTGGGAGATAATGTCACCCTGGAGAATGTAGACTTCTAGCACAAGGGATAACTTCTTGACATTGGGGTCTCAAGGGAGACTGGATGATTCCGCTCAGACAGTGTGTGGGGATGGGATTCACCCTGGAGACTGTAGATATGTGATCTCAGGTACAGGATTTCCGAGGGGTCACCCTGGAGCCTGTGAATATGTGATTCCAGGTGCAGGGTCTGCAAGGGAGTCACCATGGAACCTGTGTTTGTGTGACTCCAGGTGAGGTCTACAAAGTTTTGACAAACAGGAGGATGTCGACATGTGACCCCTATTACAGGGTCTTGGAGGCGGTAACCCTTGTGGCTAGGGTCATGGGACGCAAGGTTATATGTCTGGGAGGTGGGGATACCCTGAGAGTATGGAAGTGTGACCCCAGGTACAGGTTCTGGGAGTTGGTGCCATCCTGAAAATGGTGGACATTTCACCTGAGGTATGGTTTCTGGGAGGTGGGGTCACCCTGAAAACTCTGGACATGTAACCCCAAATGCAGGGTCTGGGAGGTAGACTCACCATGGAAAAAGTGGACTTGTGACCCCAGGTACAGGATCTTGAGGGTGGGGTCACCTGGAGGCTGTGGACTTTTGACACCAGGTACAGGTTATACAGGGGGCCACCTTCGAGACTGTGGACATGTGATCACAGGTGTATGGTATGGGAAGTGCGGTAACCCAGGAGATTGTGGATATATGACAGTAGGTACAGGGTCTCAGGTATGTCCCCATGGAAAGTGTGGACACGTGACCCCAGGTGCAGGTTTGGGTGGGGTCACCTTGGAGACTGTGGTAGTGTGACCCAAAGTTCAGGGTAGGAAAAGGGTTTCACCCTGCAGACTGTGGATCTATGACCACAGGTACAGGATCTGGTGGTAGTCACTGTGGCGATGGTAGACGTATGAAACCTAGTACAAGTTCACGGAGGGGGTCACCCTCCAAGACTGTGGACATGTGACCCTCGTTTCAGGGTCTGGGTTGAGGTCACTCTGGAAACTATTTGCCGTGTGACTTAGGTGCAGGGTTAGGGGATGCGCTCACTTTGGAGATTGTGGTCATGTGACCCCAGATGCACCATTTGGGAGGCAAATCATCTTGGAGACTGGATACATGACCCTAGATCCAGGGTCTGAATGGGATCCCCCAAGGTGAGATTGTGACTATGTGACTCCAGGTGCAGGGCCTGCGAGGGAGTCACCTTGGAACCTGTGTTTGTGTGACTCCAGGTGGAGGGTCTGGGAAGTGACGACACTCTGGAGACTGAACATGTGACCCCATTACAGGGTCTTGGAGGGGGTAACCCTGGCATCCAAGATCATGGGACACCATGTTAAATGTCTGGGCGTGTGGCAACCCTGAGACTATGGAAGTGGGACCCCAGGTACAGGTTCTGGGAGTTGGGGCCAACCTGAGTGACTGTGGATGTTTCACCCTAGGTACAGTTTCTGGGAGGTGGGGTCACCCTGGAAACAGTGGACTTGTGACCCTAGGTACAGGATCTTAACGGTAGGGTCATCCTGGAGTCTGTTGACTTGTGACACCAGGTACTGATTTAGGAGGGGGGTCACCCTGGATACTGTGGATGTGTGATCACAGGTGCATGGTATGGGAAGTGGGGAAGCCCAGGACACTGTATATATGACACTAGGTACAGGGTCTGGGGGATGACTCCATGGAGAATATGGACTTGTGATCCCAGGTGCAGGTTCAAAAGGTTCAGGGTACAAAATGGGTCTCATCAGGCAGACTGTTGAACTGTGACCACAGGTTCAGGATCTGTTGGTGGTCACTGTGGCAATGGTGGTCGTGTGAAATCTGGAACAAGTTCAGGGAAGAGGTCACCCGTGAGACAGTGGACATGTGACCTTAGGTGTAGGTACTGGTATGTGGTGACTCTGGAGACTGTGGATGTGTAAGTAAGGTGCAGGGTTAGGGGATGGGGTCACTTTGAAGATTGTGGACATATGACCCCAGATGCACTGATTGGGGAGGCAAGTCATCCTGGATACTGGGCATTTGACCCTAGATGCAAGGTCTGAACTGGGTCCCCCAAGACACTAGGATATCTGAACCCAGGTACAGGGTCTGGGATGGGGGTGACCCAGGAAACTCTGTATATGTGACCTCAGGTACAGTGTCTGGGAGGTACGGGGTCACTCTGGGGACTGCAGGCATTTAATGGCAGGGAAATGGTCTGGAAGGGGTGTCACCCTGCATGATGTGGATATGTGAGCCCAGGTGCAGTGGGCGAGGTGGGGTTTACGCTGGAAACTGTTGACATATGACTCCAGGTGCAGGGTATGGGAGGGCGAACATCCTGGAGGTTGTGGATGTGTGTAAATAAGCACAGGGTCTGGCAAGGGAGGGTTACCCTGGAATCTGTGGCCAAGTCACCAAAGGTATAGGGTATGAGAGGTGGGGTCACACCGGATACTGAGAACATGTGACCCAAGTTACAGAGACCAGGAAGGGGGGGTCACCACGGAGCCTGTGAATCTGTTAGCACATGTGCAGAGTCTGGGAAATGACATCACACAAAAGTCTAGGGACATGGGATGCCAGGTGAACAGTCTGGGAGGGAGTCACCTTGGAGTCAGTTGACGTGTGACTCTGGGTACAGGCACTTGTGGGTGAGGAAAGCCTCGAGACTGTGGACATGTGATCCCAGTTACTAGCCCTTGAATGTGGGTTAATCCAGGAGACTCTGGACATGTGACCCCAGGTACAGGGTGGGGAAGTTGGGGTCACCCTGGCGACTGTGCCAATGTAATCACGTGTACAGAGTCTGGGGAGGCGTGTCTTCCTGGCCAACATGTACATGTAACCCCAGGTACAGGGTTAGAGATACGGGGTCACCCTGGAGACTGGGGCAATGTGACCAGAATTACAATATCCTGTGAGGTGTAGTCACCCTGGAGACTGCGGAGGTGTGAGACCTGGTGCATGATCTGGGAGGGGTTGCCACCCAGGAGACCATGGATATGTGACCCTAGCTAGGTTCACAGGCTTGGAATTGGTGTCACGCTAGAACCAGTGGGTGTTTGAACCCAGTACAATTGTTTGACAGGTGGTGTTACCCTGGGCGCTGTGGACATATGAACCCAGGTGCAAGTTCTGGCGAGTGGGGTCACCCTGAGACTATCTACGTGTGACCCTAGGTACAGGGTTTAGGAGTTGGTAAACGTGCCCATGTGACACCATATACAGTGTCTAGGAGGGTGTTCACCCTAGAGACTGTGGGTATGTGTCCAAAGGTACAGTGTCTGGAGTGTGAGGTCATGCTAGAATCTGTGGACATGTGACGCTGGGTGCTGGGGTCAATAGTCCAGCATCTGGAAGACTGTGGTTATGTGAGCCCTGGTACAGTGATTTGGATGAGTCACCTGTGAGACTGTGGATATGTGGCTCCAAGTGCAGGGTCTATGAGGGAGTCATCCTGGAACCTCTGTTTGTGTGCCTGCAGGTGAAGGTTCTGGGAAATGATGACATACAGGAGACTGTGGACATGTAAACCACATTACAGGGTCTTGGAGGGTGTAACCCTGTGGACCAGGGGCATGGAACAGGTTCAATGTCTATGGAAGAGTGACTCCAGGTACAGTTTCAGGGAGTTGGGACCATCCTGAAAACTGTGGACGTTTATCCACAGGTAAAGTTTCTGGGAGGTGGGATCACACTGGAGACAGGAATGTGACCCCAGGTATGGGATCTTGAGGGTGGGGCCATCCTGGTGGCTGTGGACTTGTGACACAAGGTACAGGAATGGGATCAGGGTCGCCCTGCAGACTGTGAGCGTGTGATCCCAGGTGCATGACATGGGAAGTGGGGTAACCCGGGAAACTGTGGATATATGACACTACGTACAGGGTCTGGGCGGATATATGACACTAGGTACTGGAGTGGGCAACCCACTCCAGTCCTCTTGCCTGGAAAATCCCATGGATGGAGGAGCCAGGTAGGCTGCAGTCTATGGGGTCTCTAAGAGTCAGACACGACTGACTGACTTCACTTTCACTTTTCACTCTCATGTTTTGGAGAAGGAAATGGCAACCCACTCCAGTGTTCTTCCCTGGAGAATCTCAGGGATGGGGGAGCCTGGTGGGCTGCCATCTATGGGGTCACAGAGTTGGACACGACTGGCATGACTTAGCAGCAGCAGCAACAGCAGCAGCAGTACAGGACCAGGGGGATGTCAACATGGAGAGTATGGACATGTGACCCCAGGTGCAGGTTTGGCAGGGATGACCCTGGAGACTGGCTAGGTGAACCAAGGTTTAGGGTACAAAATGGTCTCACCCTGCAGACTGCGGACCCTGACCACAGGTACAGGATCTGGTGGTGGTCACTGTGGAGATGGTGCATGTGTGAAACCTGATAGAAGTTCAAGGAGGGGGTCAATATGGAGAAGGTGGAGGTGTGACCCTATGTGCAGGGTCTGGAGTGAGGTCATTCTGGAGACTGTGGCTGTGTGACTAAGGTGCAGGGTTAGGGAATGGGGTCACTTTGCAGAATGTGGACATGTGATTCCACATGCACCATTTGGGTCATCCTGGAAAGTGTGGACAAGTCACCAAAGTACAAGGTATGAGAGGTGGTGTCACACTGGAGACTGAGGACATGGGATCCAAATTACAGGATCTAGGAAGGGGATCACCATGGAGACTATGGATCTGTGACCACAGGTATAGAGTCTGGGAAGTGATATCACACAGGAGACTGTGGACATAGGATGCCAGGTGAAGGGTCTGGGAGGGAGTCACCCTGGAATCTGTGGATGTGTGACCCCAGGTACAGGCTCTTGAGGGTGGGGAAAGCCTGGTGACTGCGACCTGTGACCCCAGGTACAGGGTTGGGAATTTAGCATCGCCCTGGAGACTGTGCCAATGCGAACCCAGGTACAGGGTCTGGGGAGAGGTGGCATCCGGGCCACTGTTGATATGTAACCCCAAGTACAGAGTCTGAGATATGGGGTCACCCATGTGACCGGAGGTACAGTAGTCAGTGAGGTGAGTTCACCCTGGAGACTATGGACATTTAACCCCAGCTGCAGTGTCTGGGAGTGGTGTCAACCTGGAGACTGAGGACGTGTGAGACCAGGTGCATGATCTGGGAGGGGTTGCGACCCAGAAGACTATGGATCTGTGTCCCCAATATCAGACTTTGGTGTGGATGTTACCATGGAGACTGCGGATGTTTGACACCAGGTGAAGGGACAGGGAAGGGCACCACCCTCGAGACTCTGGAGGTAGGATCCCAGATTCAGAGTCTGGGAAGGGAGTTCTTCAGGAGTCTGTGGAAATGTTATGTCAGAAAAAGGGCCTGCAGTGGTTACCCTGGTGACTATGTACATGTGACACATAATACAAATCCTGAGATTGGGGGTCATCCTGGAGACTGGAGAAATGTAACCACAGGTGCAGATTCTGAGGACAGGGTCAGCTTGGAGACTGTTGACATGTGACATCAGGTGCTTCATCTTGGAGGTAGATCATTCTGGAGATTCTGGACATGTGACCCCAGGAATAGGGTCTGAGAGGGGGCCACCCTTGAGATTGTGGGCTTTTGACCCAAGTACAGCATGTTGGAATGGTGGTAACCTTGGAGAATGTGCATATTTGACAACATGTACAGCCTCTGGGGGGTGAGTTCACCCTGTTGACTATGGATATGTGACCCAAGGTGTGACTCTGGAGACTATGGATATGTGACCCAAGGTGTGACTCTGGAGACTATGGATATTTCTCACCCAAACCTGGTCTGGGGATGGGGATCACACTGGAGGCCCTAGATATATGACCCCAGGTGCAGGTTCTGCAAGAGGTACACCCTGGAGCCTGTGGATATGTGACCCTGGGTGCAGGATCTGGGTGCTTGGGTCACCCTGGAGACTGTAGTCATGTGAGCCCCAGTGTGGGGTTTTGGATGAGTCACCCTGGAGACTGTGGATAAGTGACTCCAGATGCAGGGTCTGCAAGGGAGTAACCTGGAAACTGTGATTGTGACTCCAGGTGAAGGGTCTGGGAAGTGACGACACACAGCAGACTGTGGACATGTGATCCCCATTACAGGGTCATGGAGAGGGTAACCCTGGCTAACAGGGACATGGGAAACCGGGTTCAATGTGTGGCAGGTGGGGTAACCCTTAGACTGTGGAAGTGTGACCCCAGGTACAGTTTCTGGGAATTGGGTCCATCCTTAAAACTGTGGATGCTTCACACGGGTAGCTTCTGGGAGGTGGGGTCACCCTGAAGACTCTGGACATGTGACCACAAGTTCAAGTTCTTGGAGGAGGACTCGACATGGAAATAGTGAACTTATGACCCCAGGTACAGGATCTTGAGGGTAGGGTCATCCTGGGGGCTGTGGATTTGTGACACCAGGTATAGATTTTGGAGGGTTCACACTGGAGACTCTGGATGTGTGTTTCCTCTGTAGGAGAGCTCCAGGGAACCTAGGTCTGTCTAAAAAATTCTTGGATCATGTGGGGAAACACCCTGTGTGTTAATCTGGACACCCAGGTTCAAATTTGCATGTTTATCTCGGGTGGCCCTAAAGTGGTGCGACCTATCCACATCTTGAAAATCCGTCCAATTGCCATTTTCTTCCTTTTCACAGAGCTAACTTTGTTCCACCCCTGGGGTTTCTGAAGCACATGGGAGGTTCGCAACTCCTATCTTTGGGCCTATATACAGTGGAATGTCACCTCACAGAGGTGACCACAGTAAGGGACCCAGCACTCTGAGACATATTCCCGCAGTTTGCTTCCTCATGGGCAGTACTGGTATCAACTAGATATGTGTTTGAAAGATGGGAAAATGCACCGAGACACACAGCACAGACACTCGAATTTAGGTCCTCTGAGCAGAACTGGAGGGTTCATGTCTTAGGAGCTAAAGAGTTCCTGCAAGAGAGAGGTTTGGAAACACACTCTCTGTGGATGCCTTTCCTTCCTTGAAGAAATATAGGTTTCCCAGTATCCTGCGAACTGAGAGTCACACAGTGCTTGAAAAGTGCTCGCTTAGATATGAGTTTTCAATGGTAATTTCCACTTGGGGCTGTAGCCAAACAGAGGGGTCCCACACTCACTGGGAAAGGCAAAGCAATATCTAAATGTCTGTTCCATCCCTTTTTCTCTGTAGGAGAGCTCTAGTGAGCGCAAGTCTGTCTGGAAAATTCTTGGATCCTTTGGGGACACACCCTTTTTCTGAACCGGGATACCAGAATGAGGGGGCACAGTTCGTTTTTCTCTCTGTGGACCTTAAAGCAGTGTGGCCTAGCAACAGGTTGAAAATCCATTCAATTGCTCTTTTCTTGACTCTGAGAGAGCTAGATTTGCTCCATCCTTTTTGATTTCTGAAGCAAGTTGGTGAATTGCAACTCCCAGCTATGGGCCTTTTTACAGTGGAATGCCATCTCACAGAAGTGAGTATAGTGAGGGACCTAGCCCTCTTGGACACATTCTCGCAGCCTGCTTCCTCATGTGCAGTACCGGTATAACCTAGGAATGGCTTTGCAAGGCTTGGAAAGTTCAGGGAGACACATGGCCTTGACTCTGGAATTTAGTTCCTCTGAGCAGTACTGGAGGCCTCCCGTCTGGGAAGTTAAACATTTCCTGCAAGATAGAGGGTTGAGAATACACTCTCTTTTGATGCCTTTCTTTCCTTGAAGGAAGATATCTTTCCCTGCATTCTGTGAACTGAGAGTCACACACTGCTTGAAAAGTGCTTGCTTGGAGGTCATCTTTCAGGGGCACTTTCTCCTTGAGTCTGTGATAATAGGGAGGGGCAAACCAACTTCCAATGCCTGTTCCATCCCATTTTCCCAGCAGGAGAAGTCTAGTGAGCCTAGTTCTGTGGAAAATTCTTGGTTTCTGCCAGGACACACCCTGTGATTGAAACTGGATAACTGACCTACAGGGCACAATTCGCATTTTTCTCTCAGGGGGCCCTAAAGTGGTTCGGCCTAGCAAAAGCTTGAAAATCCGTCCAATTGCCACTTTCTTACCTCTGACAGAGCTAACTTTGCTCTACCTTTTGGGATTTCTGAAGCAAGCGGGTGGCTCACACCTTGTAGCTTTGAGCCTGTCACTGGAATGTCACCTCACACAGTTGACCACAGTAGGGCACTCAACCCTTTCAGACACACTCCTGCTGCCAGCTTTCTCATGGTCAGTACCGTTATGACCTAGGAATGTGTTTGCCAGTCTCAGGAATTACAGGGAGACACATGGCCCTGACTCAGGAATTTAGGTCCTCTCAGTAGACCTGCTGGTCTCATGTTTTAGAGAAGCTCAAACTTTCCTGCAAGATAGAGGTTTGGAAACACACTCTCTGTGGATGTCTTTCTGTCCTCAAAGGAAGATAGCTTTCTTCACATTCTGCGACCTGAGAGTCACACTCTGCTTGAAAAGTGCTTGCTTGGAAGTCTATTTTCAGTGGCAATATCTCCTTGAGCCTGTGACCATAGGTAGGGGTCCCACACTCACAGGGAAAGGCAAAGCAACCTCCAAATGGCTGTTCCAACCAGTTTTCTCTGTAGAAGAACTCTAGTGAAGATAGGTCTGTCTGGAAATTTCATGAATCACGAGGGGACACATCCCGTGTGTGAACCTGAATACTGGACCTAGGGTGCACAATTTGCATTTTTCTCTCTGGGTGCCATAAAGAGGTGTGGCTGGCAATTGCTTGAAAATCCATCCAATTACTTTTTTGTTACTTCCGACAGTGTAACCTTTGGTCCACCATTCAGGATTTCTGAGGCAAGCTCGTGGCTCACCACTCCTAGGCACGCCCCGATTTGCCATGGAAAGTTACCTCATCTAGGTAAGCACAGTATGGTACTCAGCACTCTCAGACACACACCTGAAGCCTGTTTTCTCATGAGAAGTCCTGGCATTACTCAGAAGTGTGTTTACAAAGCTCAGAAAATGCTCAAGAACACACTGCTCTTGCTCTGAAATTTAGGTCCTCTGTACCAACCTAGAGGTCTCACATCTTAGTATCTAGACAGTTCCTCATATAGAGAGCCTGTTTCCTCATGGGCAGTCCTGGTATGACCAAGAAATGTGTTGACAAAGCTCAAAAAGTGCAGGAAAACACATTGTCCTGACTCGGGAAGTGAGGTCCTCTGGGCAAATATGGAGAATTCACATCTTTGAAGCTAGACAGTTCCTAATAGATGAGTCTTGAAAACACACTGTCTATAAATACATTTCCTTCCTCAATGGAACATAGGTTTACAGCATTCCATGTCCATAGAGTCACATACTGTTTGAAAACACTTGTTGGGAGTCATTTTTAATTAGCAATTGCTCCTGATAATGTGACCATAGGGAAGGCCAGCAAAGTCACAGGAAAAGGAAAAGCAACATCCAAACGTCAGTTCCATCATGTTTTCTCTGTAGTGGAGATTCAGTGTGCCTAGGTCTGTCTGGAAAATTCTTGGATCCTGAGTGGACACATCCTGGGTGTGAACATGGACAGTGGACCTTGGTGGCAAAATTCACATTTCTCTCTCAGTTGGCCAAAAGCAGTACAGCATAACAACTACCTGGAAATGCATTTAGCTGCTGGTTTCTTACTTCTGGCAGTGATCGCTTGGTACACCCTTTGGGATTTCTGAAGCAAGTAAGCAGCTAGCAACTCGTAGCCACTGGCCCATTTACAGTGGAATGCTACATCATCTTGGTAAGTGCAGCATGGCACCTAGCAATCTCAGAAACCCTCCTGCAGCCTGTTTTTCTTAAGGGCACTTCTGGTACGACCTAGGAATGTGTTTACAATGCACAGAAAGTGTTCAGTTCCGTTCAGATGCTCAGTTGTATCCGACTCTTTGGGACCCCATGAATCGAAGCACGCCAGGCCTCCCTGTCCATCACCAGCTCCCGGAGTTTACTCAAACTCATGACCATCGAGTTGGTGATGCCATCCAGCCATCTCATCCTCTGTCACCCCTCCTTCTCCTGCCCCAAAGCCCTCCCAGCATCAGGGTCTTTTCCAATGAGTCAACTCTTCGCATCAGGTGGCCAAAGTACTGGAGTTTCAGTTTCAGCATCAGTCCTTCCAATGAACACCCAGGACTGAGCTCCTTTACGATGGACTGGTTGGATGTCCTTGCAGTCCAAGGGACTCTCAAGAGTCTTCTCCAACTCCACAGTTCAAAAACATCAATTCTTCAGTGCTTAGCTTTCTTCACAGTCTAACTTAAATCCATACATGACCACTGGAAAAACCATAGCCTTGACCAGATGGACCTTTGTTGGCAAAGTAATGTCTCTGCTTTTTAATATGCTATCTAGATTGGTAATAACTTTCCTTCCAAAAAGTAAGCATCTTCTAATTTCATGGCTGCAATCACCATCTGCAGTGATTTTGGAGCCCCCCAAAATAAAGTATGACACTGTTTCTACTGTTTCCCCATCTATTTTACATGAAGTGTTGGGGCCAGATGCCATGATCTTAGTTTTCTGAATGTTGACCTTTAAGCCAACTTTTTCACTCTCCTCTTTCACTTTCATCAAGAGGCTTTTTAGTTCCTCTTCACTTCCTTCCATAAGGGTGGTGTCATCTGCATATCTGAGGTTATTGATGTTTCTCCTGGCAATCTTGATTCCAGCTTGTGCTTCTTCCAACCCAGGGTTTCTCATGATGTACTCGGCATTTAAGTTAAATAAGCAGGGTGACAATATACAGCCTTGACGTACTCCTTTTCCTATTTGGAACCAATCTGTTGTTCCATGTCC
This sequence comes from Muntiacus reevesi, assembly GCF_963930625.1. NCBI lineage: Eukaryota > Metazoa > Chordata > Mammalia > Artiodactyla > Cervidae > Muntiacus > Muntiacus reevesi. Next base: position 2,145,571 of record NW_027078014.1, read on the forward strand.
AGTTCTAACTGTTGCTTCCTGACCTGCACATAAGTTACTCAAGAGGCAGGTCAGGTGGTCTGGTAGTCCCATCTCTTTCAGAATTTTCCACAGCTTATTGTGATACACACAGTCAAAGGCTTTGGCATAGTCAATAAAGCAGAAATCGATGTTTTTCTGGGACTCTCTTGCTTTTTCAATGATCCAGCAGATGTTGGCAGTTTGATCTCTGGTTCCTCTACCTTTCTAAAACCATCTTGAACATCTGGAAGTTCATGGTTCATGTATTGCTGAAGCCTGGCTTGGAGAATTTTGAGAATTACTTTACTAGCGTGTGAGATGAGTGCAATTGTGGAGTAGTTTGAACATTCTTTGCTATTGCCTTTCTTTGGATTTGGAATGAAAACTGACCTTTTCCAGTCCTGTGGACACTGCTGAGTTTTCCAAATTTGCTGACCTATTGAGTACAGTACTTTCACAGCATCATCTTTTAGGATTTGAAATAGCTTAACTGGAATTCCATCACCTCCACTAGCTTTGTACGTAGTGATGCTTTCTAAGGCCCACTTGACCTCACATTCCAGGATGTCTGGCTCTAGATGAGTGATCACGCCATCGTAATTATCTGGGCCATGAAGATCTTTTTTGTACAGTTATTCTGTGTATTCTTGCCACCTGTTCTTAATAGCTTCTGCTTCTGTTAGATCCATAGCATTTCTGTCATTTATTGAACCCATCTTCGCATGGAATATTCCCTTGGTATCTCTAATTTTATTGAAGAGATCTCTAGTCTTTCCCATTCTGTTGTTTTTCTCTATTTCTTTGCATTGATCAGTGTAAGGCTTTCTTATCTCTCTTTGCTATTCTTTGGAACTCTGCATTCAAATGGTGCAGGCTGTGACGGACCAGGCAGAAGCATGGCCATGAGGAGCTACCTCTCGCCCAAGGTCAGAGGCGGTGGCTGAGGGGAAGCACCCCATGTCTGAGGCCAGGGGCAGTGGCCGAGAGGTGCTACCTCACGCCTGAGGTCAGGGGAGGTGCTGAGATGAGCTACCCCATGTCCAAGGTCAGGGTCTGTGGACAAGAGGACCAACCCCACGTCCAAAGAGTAGCAGCTGCACGGGTGCAGGAGCACCGAGAGGAGCTACTCCACATTCAAGGTCAGGAGGGGCGGCCTGAGGAGATACGCATTGTCCAAGGTAAGGAGGAGTGGCTGCGCATTGCTGGAGCAGCTGTAAAGTGATATCCCACGTCCAAGGTAAGAGAAACTCGAGTAAGATGGTAGGTATTGTGAGAGGGCATCAAAGGGCAGAAACTGAAATCATAATCACAGAAAACTAGCCAATCTGATCACATGGACCATAACCTTGTCTAACTCAATGAAACTAAGCCATGCCGTGTGGAGCCACCCAAGACGGACGGGTCATGGTGGACAGGTCTGACAGAATGTGGTCCACTGGAGAAGGGAATGGCAAACCACTTCAGTATTCTTGCCTTGAGGGCCCCATGAACAGTATGAAAAGGCAAAATGATAGGATACTGAAAGAGGAACTCCCCAGGTCGGTAGGTGCCCAATATCCTACTGGAGCTCAGTGGAGAAATAACTCCAGAAAGAATGAAGGGATGGAGCCAAAGCAAAAGCAATACCCAGTTGTGGATGTGACTGGTGATAGAAGCAAGGTCTGATGCTGTAAAGAGCAATATCGCATAGGAACCTGGAATGTTAGGTCCATGAATCAAGGCAAATTGGAAGTGGTCAAACAGGATATGGCAAGAGTAAATGTCGACATTCTAGGAATCAGCAAATTAAAATGGACAGGAATGGGTGAATAACTCAGATGACCATTATATCTACTACTGTGTGCAGGAACCCCTTAAAAGAAATGGAGTAGCCATCATGGTCAACAATAGAGTCCAAACTATGGTACTTGGATGCAATCTCCAAAAGTGTAGGGAAATACAGTGCTTTGACTCTGGAATTTGGGTCCTCAGGGCAAACCTGGAAGTCTCACATCTTTGAGTCTATACAGTTTGTGATACACAGAGGCCTGATAAAACACTCTCTGTTGATGCCTTACCTTCCTGGATGGAACATAATCTTCCCAGCTTTTTGTGTGCTCAGAGTCACACACTGCTTGAAAACGCTTGTTGGAAGTAATTTTTCAGTAGCAACTTCCCCTGATGTTGTGACCTTAGGGAAGACCGCCACACTCACAGGAAAAGGCAAAGTATCATCCAGACGTCTGCTCAATCACGTTTTCTTGATAGGAGCGATCCATTCAACCTAACTGTCTAGAATACTCATGGATACTGTTCCTACACATCCTATGTTTGAACCTGGATACCGGACCTTGGCAGCAAAATTTGCATTTTTTTCTCAGTTGGCCCTAAAATGGTTAGACCTAGTTACTGCCTGAAAATGCTTCTAATTGCTGTTTTCTTACTTCTGACAGTGATAGTGTTGGTGCACCCTTTGGGATTTATGAATCAAGCAGGAGGCTCTCCACTCCAAGCCACTGACCCCTTTCCAGGGGGATGTCATCCCATCTAGGTTAGCACAATATGTCACCCAGCACTCTGAGACACACTCTTGCAGCCTGACTTTTCATGGTCAGATCTGGTATGACCTAGGAATGTGTTTACAAATCTCAGAAAGTGGTGAGAAACACACTGCCCTGACTCTGGTATTTAGGTCCTCTGGGAAACTTGGAGGACTCACATGTTTGAATCTAGACAGTTTATGACAGGTAGAGACGTGATAACATATTCTCGCGAGATGCCTTTCCTTCCTCAAAGGAATATAGCTTTCTCAGCATTCTGTGTGCTGAGTGTCACACACTGCTTGAAAACCCTTGTTGGAGGTCATTTTTCATTAGCAATTTCCCCTGGAGGTGTGACTGTAGGGAAGGCGCCACACTCACAGGTAAATTCAAAAGCACTTATAAACATCTGTTCAATCACGTTTTCTTGGTAGGGGCCATCCATTCAATGTAAGTCTATCTAGAAAATTCGTGGACACTGCGGGGAAACACCTATGTTTGAATCTGAATACCAGACTTTGGTGTTAAAATATGCAGTTTTCCCTCACTTGGCCCTAAAACAGTGCAGCCGAACAACTGCTTGAAATTCCATCTGAATGCTGTTTTCTTACTTCTGACAATGCTAGCTTTGGTTCACCCTTTGGGATTTCTGAAGCACGTGAATGGCTTGCAACTCCTAGCTGCAGGCCCAGTTCCAGTGGAGTGACACCTCAACTATGTGACCACAGTATTTCACCCAGCACACTCTGATACACTCCCTCAGCATCCTTCCTTAGGAGCCGACCTGGTATGACCTAGGAATGCATTTAAAAGTCTCAGAAAGTGCAGCAAGACACACTGTCCTGACTCTGGAACTTAGGTCCTTTAAGCAGGCCTGAGCTCTCACATCTTAGAAGCTGAACAGTTCCTGCTATAAAAAACACACTCTCTGTTGATGCCTTTCCTTCACTGAAGGAACATAACTTTCCCAATGTACTGTGTGCTGAGAGAAAACGTTTGCTTGGAGTTCATTTTTCAGTCGCAATTTCCCCTGAGACTGTGACAGTAGGGAAGCCCCCACAATCACAAGACAGGCAAGCAAGCATCCAAATGCCTGTTCCATCACGTTTTCTCTGTTAGAGACGTGCAGTGAACCCAGGTCTATCTGGAAAAGTTTGGATCCTGTGGGATCACATCCTCAGTGTGAACCTGAATACAGGACAAAATTCACCTTTTCCTCTCAGTTGGCACTAAAACGGTTTGGCATAGCAACTGCTTGAATATCCATCCAGTACTTGTTTTCTTATTTCTGACAGTGACAGATTTGGTCCACCCATGTAATTTCTGAAGCAAGCAGTCGGCTTGCCACTTCTATCTGGTGGTCCCTTTCCTGTGAAATGTCACATAATGTAGGTAGCACCACATGGCACCCAGCTCTCTCAGACACACTCCGACAGCCTGTTTCCTCATTGGCAGTCCTGGTATGACCTAGGAATGTATTTACAAGGCTCAGAGATTGTATGGAAACATATGCCTTCTCTCGGGATGTTAGGTCATCTGGGCAAGGCTGAAGGTCTCACGTCTTACAATCTAGAGAGCTCCTAATAGATAGAGGCCTGGAAACACACTCTCTGTTGATTCGTTTCCTTACTCAAAGGGCCATTGCTTTCCCAACATTTTAGGGCCAACCTAGAGGAAAATGCGAATTTTCCCACCAAAGTCCATTACCCAGGTTCACACGTAGGATGTGTCCCCACAGCACTGAAGAATTTTCAAGACAGACCTAGGCTAACCCTATCCCTAACCCTAACCCTAGGATCTCTCCTACAGAGAAATATGATGGAACAGACGTTTGGATGATGTTTTGCCTTTTCCTGTGAGTGTGGTGGGCTTCCCTATGGTCAAACCCTCAAGGGAAATTGCTACTGAAAAATGACTTCCAGGCAAGCATTGTCAAGCAGTGTGTGACTCTCAGCACACAGAATGCTGGGAAAGCTATGTTCATTCGAGGAAGGGAAGCATCAATAGAGAGTGTGTTTTCAGGCCTCTATCTATCAGGATCTGTCTATATTCTAAGATGTGAGATCTCCAGGCTTGTCCAGAGGACCCATCTTCCAGAGTCTGGGCAGTGTTTCCCTGCAAATTCTGAGCCTTGTAAGTACATTCCAAGATCACTCAGGAATGCCCGTGATGAAACAGGCTATGGAAGAGTGTCCGTGTGTGCTGTGTGTCATTCTGTCCTTACCAAATAAACTGACATTCCACTGGAAATGGGCCAGGGACTAGGAGTTATGAACCGCCTGTTGCTTCAGAAATCCAGAATGGTGGAACAAAGCTATCATTGTCAGAAGTAAGAAAACAGGTATTAAATGAACTTTCAAGCAGTTGTTAGGCCACAACCTTTTAAGCCTAAAGGAGAGTAATGCAAATTTTGCTACCAAGATCCACTATCAAGATTCACATTCAGGATGTGTCCCTGCAGTATCCAGGAATTTTCCAGATCAGACTAGGCTCACTATATCTCACCTACAGAGCAAACGTGATGGAACAGACATTTGAATGTGGTTCCCTTTTACTGTGTTTGTGCGGCTTTCCCTCCAGTCACTTCTTCAGGGGAAATTCTTAGTGATAAATGACCTCCAAACCAGTGTGTGACACTGAGGAGGCAGAATGTTGGGAAAACAATGTTCCTTCAAGGAAAGAAAGGCATCAGCAGAGAATGAATTTTCAGTCCTTTATCTATCAAGAATTGTCTAGATTCTAAAATGTGAGACCTCCAGTCTTACGCTGAGGACCTAACTTGCAGAGTCAGGGCAGTGTGTTTCCCTGCACTAGCCCAGGGTTTTTACCACCTTCCTACATCATCCCAGAACTACCCACGAGGAAACAGGCTGCAGGAATGTGTTCAGACTGCTGGGTGCCATACTGTTGTTACCCAGGTGAGGTGACATTCCATTGCAAATAGGCCATCAGCAGCACTTGCGAGCCGCCTTCTTGCTTCTGAAATCCCAAAGGTGGGTCAAAAGCGATCACTGTCAGAAGTAAAAACAAAAAAAAGCAATTGTATGGATTTTCTAGCAGTTGCAAATTTGGCCATCAAGGTCCTGTACCCACTGTCAGACTCAGGAGGTGTCTCTGCTCTATCTACCCATATTTCACAAAGACCTAGGCTCACTGGCTGTTCCTGTATAGAAAATGTGATTGAACAGACATTTGTATCTTGGATTGCCTTACCCTGTGAGTGTGGGGGACATCCTTACTGTCACAACATCACAAGAAATTGCTACTGAAAAATGACCTGCAAGCAAACGGTTTCAAGCAATGTGTGACTCTCAGTTCACAGAATACTGGGAAAGTACTGTTTCTTTGAGGAAGGAAGCGTATCAACAGAGAGTGTGTTTTCAGGCCTCTATCTATGAAGAACTGTCTTGATTCTAACAAAAGAGCCCTCCAGTCTTCCTAGAGAACCGAACTTCCAGAGTCAGGGCAGTGTCTTCCCTGCACTTTAAATGCTTTGTAAACATATTCCTAGGTCACACTGGGACTGTCCATGAGGATACAAACTGTGGGAGTGTATCTGAGTATACAGAGGGGCCATTATATGCTTACTTAGATAAGGTGACATTCCACTGGAAATAGCCCCATGACTAGAAGTGGAGATCTGCTTGCTTGCTTCTGAAATCCCAAAGGGTGAACCAAAGTTATTGCTGTTGAAAGTAAGAAAACAGCAATTAGATGGATTTTCAAGCAGGTGCCAAGCCACACAGTTTTAGGACAAACTGAAAGAAAAATGTGAATTGTGCCACCAGTTCCAGTATCCAGGTTAACACTTAGGATGTGGTCCTGCAGTATACACGATTTTCCAGACAGACCTACGTTCTCTGGATCACTCCTAGAGACAAAATGTGATGCAACAGAAGTTTGGATGTTGGTTTGCCTTTTCCAATGAGTGTGGGGGCCTTCCCTAAGGTTACACTCTCAGAGGAAGTTTCTACTGAAAAATGACCTCCAAAGAGCGTTTTCAAGCAGTGTGTGACTCTCAGCACAGAGAATGCAGGGAAAAATATGTTTCTTCAAGGAAGAAAAGGCATCAACAGAGAGTGTTTTTAGGCCTATATCTATTAGGGACTGTCTAGAATCTAACATTCACCTCCAGGCTTGTCCAGGGGACCTAACTACCAGAGTCAAGGCACTGTTTTCCCTGCACTTTCCAAGCCTCCCAAAGACATCCTAGCTCATATAGGGACTGCCCATGAGGAAACAGGCTGTAGGAGAGTGTCTGAGAGTGTATGGTACCCTACTGTGCTTACCTAGATGAGATGACATTCCTCTGGGAATGGGCCAGAAGCTAGGAGTGGTGAGTCGCCTGCTTGATTCAGAAATCTCAAAGGATGGACCAAAGCTATCATTGTCAGAAGGAAGAAAACAGCAATTGGATGGATTTCCAAGCAGTTGCAAGACCATAGTATTTTCCCGAATCAAGAGAAAAAATGTTATTTTTGCCCCCAAAATCCGGTATCCATGTTCAGACTCAGGATGTCTCCATGCAGTTTCCACAAAGTTTCCAGACAGAGCTAGTCTCACTGGATCGATCCTACTGAGAAAATGTGATAGAACAGACTTTGGATGCTAATTTGTCTTTCTCTATGAATGGGGAGTGCGGCATCCCCATGGTCACACCATCAGGGGAAAGTGCTACTGAAAAATGACCTCCATGCCAGCATATTCAAGCCGTGTGTGTCTCTCCACACACAAAATATTTGGAAAGTTATGTTCCTTCAAGAAAAGAAATGCATCAACAGAGAGTGTTTTCAGCCCTCTCTCTATCAGGAACTGTCTACATTCTAAGTCGTGAGACCTTCAGTCTTTCCTAGGGATCCTAACACCCAGAGTCAGGGCAGTGTGTTTCCATGAACTTTTCAAGCCTTGTAAACACTTTCCAAGTATATACTGGGACTGCTCCTGAAGAAACAGGCTGCACGATTGTATCCGAGTGTGTTGGGCGGCATACTGTGCTTACCTGCATGACGTGCCAATGCAATGGAAATCGGCTAGTGGCTGGAGTGGTGAGCAACCTGCTTGCTTCAGAAAATCCAAAGGGTGGACAAATCTATCCCTGTCAAAAGTAAGAAAACAGCAATTGGATGGATTTTCAAGGATTTGATACGCTGCACCATTTTAGAACCAATGTGGTCCCAAAATGAGTGTGGGAGATACAAATGAGAATTTTGCCACCAAGTTCATATATACAAGTTCAAACTCATGATGTGTCCCCACAATATCCACGAATTTTTCAGACAGACCTAGGCTCACTTTATCGTACCTAAAGACAAAATGTGATGGAGTACACGTTTGGATGTTGGTTTGCCTTTCCCCGTGAGTGTGGGAGCCTTCCCTACCATTGCACCTTCAGGGGGAATTTTCTATCTACGAGCAAGTGTTTTCAAGCACCGTGTGACTCTCAGCACGCAGAATATTGGGAAAGCTATGTTCCTTCGAGGAAGGAAAGGCATCCATAAGGAGTGCATTTTTAGGCCTCTATCTATCAGGAACTGTCTAGAACCCAAGGCATGAGACTTCAAGGCTTTCCCAGGGTCCTAACTTCCAGAGTTAGGGCACTGTGTTTCCCTGCACCTTCCAAGGCTTTAAACACATTCCTTATTCAAACTGGGACTGCCCATGAGGAAACAGGATGCAGGTGTATGTCTGAGAGGGCTGGGTGCCATACAGTGCTTAACTAGATGAGGTGACATTCCACTGGAAATGGGCCAGCAGATAGGAGTAGCGAGCTGCCTGCTTGCTTTAGAAATCTCAAAGGTTTGACCAATGTTATCACTGTCATTATTAAGAAGAGAGCAATTGGATGGATTTTCAGGCAGTTGCTAAGGTCTCACTCTTTTAGATCCAACCGACAAAAATTGCTAATTTTGCCAACAAATTCAAGGATGCAGATTCACATTCAGTATGTGTCCCTGTAGTATCCAAGAATTTTCCAGACAGACAGAGGATCATTGGATCTCTCCTACAGAGAAAACTTGATAGAACCGACATTTGGTTGTTTGTTTTCCTGTGAGTTTGGGGGTCTTCCCTACAGTAACACAGTCATGGGAAATTGTTACTGAAAAATCACCTTCAAGCAAGGATTTTCAACTAGTGTGTTACTCTCATCACACAGAAGTCTGGAATAACTATGTTATTTCAATGCATGAAAGGCATAAAAGAGGGTGTTTTTCAGGCATCTATCTATCAGGAACTATCTAAAGTCTAAGATGTGAGAACTCCAGGTTTGCACACAGGCCCTAATTTCCAAAGTCATAGCCAGTATGTTTCATTGCACTTTCAGAGCCTTATGAACACATTCCTGGCTCCTATTGGGTCTGATTCAGAGGAAACAGGCTGTGAAATTGTCTAAGAGTGCTGAGAGCCATGCTGTTGTTACCTAGATTATTTGACATTTTAATGGAAATGATTCAGCCCAATGGGGTTGCAAGCCACCTGCTTGTGTCAGAAATCTGAAAGATTTGACCAAACCTATTGATGTCAGAAGTAGGAAAATATCAATTGGATGGATTATCAGGCAGCTGCCAGTGCACATCCTGTTAGTGCTAAAAGAGAGCCAATGCTAATTTTGCCAAGAAGGTCAAATATTCAGGTTCACAGTCAGTATGTTTCCCTGCAGTATCCAAGAAATTTCCAGAGAGACCTGGGTCCATTGGATCCTTCTGACAGAGGAAAATTGATGGAAGAGACATTTTGATGTTTGCTTGCTTTTCCCTGTGAGTGTGGGAGCCTTCCCTACTGTAACACACATGAGGGGAAATTTTTACTTAAAAATGACTTCCAGGCAAGGGTTTCCACTTAGCGGGTTACTCTCAGCAAACAGAATGCTGGGACACCTGTGTTCACTCGTGGAATGAGCGGCAATGAATAGGGTGCTCTTCAGGCATCTCTCTTTCCATGACTGCTGTCTGGATTCTAAGACGTGAGAAGACCACGCTTCCACAGATGCCCTAAATTCCATAGACACAGCCAGTAAGTTTCCCTGAACTTTCCATGGTTCATGAACACAGTGAGAGGGTAACAGGCAGGAAGGCCAGGGGTCTCCAAATGGAGGAAAGAGGCTGTAAGTGCCAGACATTTTTATCTCTCTTAACCGGCAGGAAAGAACAAACCAGCGATCTGGTTTTCCTTCTCTATACAAATTTAAAAGGAGGTTTCTCTTAACATTCTGTGTTGCCATGACACCTGGTCTCACCTAAAGCTAACAACTCTCAAACCTTGAGTTAACCAATACATTTCTTTTTCGTATGGAAATGTTGTCTTAAGCTATGTTAATGAACCCCAGACTCTATCTTCAAGTTGGTTCCGCCAAACGGCCTAACTTACTTATTCAGGTATTGTTCCCCTAATCTATGTAAACAGAACTATTTGTTGGTATTTTGCCCTTCTACAAGATTCAAGTCAGTAGTTTTATGGCCTGGGATGAATTATCTGGTGTCATTCTAGATTTTATGACATTCCTTTCCTTTCATTAACAGACTGTGACTATATAACATACAGCTAAAGACTAGGAGGGGGGTTCTCTTTTGCCCCCTTCTGATACCTATGTCAGAAGCTTTCTCTATCTCCTTTATACTTTAATAAAACTTTATTACACAAAAGCTCTGAGCGATCCAGCCTCGTCTCTGGCCCCGGATTGAATTCGTCTCCTCTGGAGGCCAAGAATCCCGCGTCTTATCATTCAGCAACAACCTTTCAACAGTACTCCATCTTACTAGGACTCCCCATGAGGAAAGAGTCTGGAGGAGTGTGTCTGACACAGCTGAGTGCCATACTGTTTTTAAGTAGTTTAATTGGCATTCCAATGGAAATGTTCTTGCCACAAGGAGTTGCACGCCTCCTGCTTGCTTCAGAAATTCCAGTGTTTTGACCAAAGCTATTGCTGTCGTTAGTGGGAAAAGAGCAATTGTACTGATTTTCAAGGAGTTGCTAAACCCCAGCCTACTGTGGCCAACACAGAGAAAATTCTAATTTGCCAACAAGGTCCAGAATCCAGGTTCACACTGAGCATGTGTCCAAGCACTATCCAAGAATTTTCCAGACAGACTTAGGATCATTGGATCCCTCCTACAGGGGACTTCACGGAACAGATGTTTTGACATTGGTTTACTTTTCTCTGTCAGTGTGGGGGCATTTCCCATGGTAACACAGGGGAGGGGAAATTGTTACTTCAAAATGACCTCCAGGCAAGAATTTCCAAGCAGTCTGTCACTCTCAGCAAACATAATGCTGTGAAATCTATATTTCTTTGAAGAATGAAAGGCAAAAAATAAAAAAGAGTGTATTTCAAACATCTATCAGAAACTGTCTAGATTCTAAAATGTTAAAACTCCAGATTTGCACAGAACACCTATTTTTCAGAGTCACAGCCTGTATGTTTCCTCGCATTTCTGATACTAGCAAACCCATTCCTAGGTCATCCTGGGACTGCCTATGAAGAAACAGGCTGTAAGAGTGTGTCTGAGAGTGCTGAGTGCCATTTAGTCTGGTTACCTAATGAGTTTACCTGCCATTGGAAATGATCCAGTGGCAAGGAACTGAAAGTCCCATGTTTGTTGCAGAAATCCAAGAGGTCTGACCAAAGATATTGCTGTCACAAGTCAGAAAACAGCAACTGGATGGATCTTCAGGTAGTTGCTACTCTGCACCATTTTAGGACCACCTGAAAGAAAATGCTGATTTAGCCAACAAGGTCCAGGATCCAGCTTCACACTCAGTATGTGTCCATGGAGTATCCAAGCATTTTCCAGACAGACCTAGGATCACTGGATCTCTCCTACAGAGAAAACCTGATGGAACAAACGTTTGGATGTTAGTTTGCTTTATCCCTGTGAGTGTGGGACCGTCCTGACTGTAATGCAGTCAGGGGAAATTCTTACTGAAAAATGAAATCCAAGCAAGCATTTTAGAGCAGTGAGTTACTCTCAGCACACAGAATGCTAGGAAATCTATGTTCCTTTGATGAAAGAAAAACATAAAAGTAGAGTGTTTTTCATGCACCTGTCTATCAGGAACTGTCTAGATTGTAAGATGTCAGAACTCCAGGTTTGCACAGAGACCCTAATTTCCAGTCATAGCCAGTGTATTTTCCTGCACTTTCCGAGCCTTTTGAACACATTCCTAGCTCACATTGGGTCTGTCCCTGAGAAAAAAGGCTTAGGAAATTATCTCAAAGGGCTGAGTGCCATAATGCTGTTATCTTGGTTAGTTGGCAATCTATTGGAAATGATCCTGCCACAAGGAGTTGCAAGCTGCCTGTTTGCATAGAAATAGAAATAATTTGACCAAACCCATTTATGTCGTAAGTAGGAAATTGTCAATTGGATGGATTCTCAGGCAGCTGTCAGCCCACACCCTTTTAATGCCAACAGAGAGAAAAGGTGAGTTTTGCCAACAAGGTTCAATATCCAGGTTCACACTCAGTATGTGTCCCTGCAGTGTCCAAGACTTTTCCAAACAGATCTAGGATCACTAGATCTCTCCTGCAGAGAAAACTTGATGGAACTTTTACTCTGAAGCAGGGTCAGTCTTGTTGAGGTGACTCCTTCCCCAAGGCCACAACTGGGAGTCCTCACACCAAGGCCATAGAAGTGGGCCCCAGAACAAAGGTCACCTGTGAATCGGACTGGGCCCCCTTTGCAACTGTTGCCAAAAGCACCTGATCATCGCTAATGAGCTTCCTGACTCCCTACCAGGCAAGGATGCCCACTCCAGTAAACACCCTATGGTACCCCACCCAATCACCTAATATCAACCTTCCAGTAGGAATTTTCTTTGCCTTGAAACTGTAAAAATTGGCTCTTAACCCAGGAAATCAGTCAACTTTCCCTAGTCTGTCAGGTGGTTGGCCCCCTGAGCCCACAGTGCCCACTTTATTTCTGCTCTTTGTTCTTAATACAAACTCACTCCCTTCTGAAATGCTCTATGTCTGAACATTCTTTTCCAACTCGTACTCAGACGGCCTCAACAAGCCTCCCATCACCAGAGCCACTTTCCTAGATCACACTCACCACTTGCTTGTCCACTGCCAACTCAGAGCAGAAAGGCCCCCTCAGCCTGGTCCTTCCCTCTCACTTCCCGTGCCTGGTCGCCAGGGGCTCACACCGTCCCTGGGCAGGCTGTCTTCTGTGTCCTGCAGAGGCCTCTGTGGTGTCAGGTGAAGAAACAAGAGGCACCCATGAAACCTCCCACCCCAGCACAGCAACCAGTACCCACCTACTGAACTCTTCACTCTGGATGGGCCTGGGGATGTTTCAGGGAACGTCCCCCAACATGTCCTTGTTCTCATCTAATTCCAGCACTGCCCACGTGAGAGTCACTAAGCTAATCTGTGATAACTGCACAGAGAGAATACTTGTTCACTCGCCCCTCCCAGGATACATGGTTCTTATGGGCAGGTGCCTCCCAGGATATGGGGCTCACCTGGGCAGGTATCCTGCAGGGCTCAGCACCCAGGAGCTGTTCACAGAGCCCTCACTGCAAAGAGCCCCCAGCTCCTCTGTTGGACAGATCTGACCTTGAGACCCTCAGAGGAGGACCTGAGGTAACATACAGCAGCTTCAGGATAGTTTTGTGACCTTGGGCTTCACTGGTTGCAGCCTCCTTCCAGCAGGTTTTCCAGAGGGTCCCATAGCACCTGGGCACTGAGTCTGTCTCCACCCACCACCCATCCTCTCCCTGACCCCTGGGTCCCTCTCATTAGAAGAAGGCCTTCCTGAAATCCTCTCCCACTTATAGGTCAGATAAGAAGATGAGAAAACAAGTCAGAGCAGCAGCCCCATATCCATCCTGACCCAAAGGACCCACACCTGTTCCTGGAACCCTGGCCAGGACAACGAGGCCCATTTTCTGAAACCACAAGCCCAGGTGGGCAGATTGGCTGACCTGACTGGCCTGCCCTTTGGATGTGTGCCTGGGTTGAGGTCTATATAAACCCCCTCAAGTGCCTGCAGCTGTACCTGATGCTGTCTTTCTGCTTAGATCTTGCAGGGTTGGCTTGATAAGAGAGAGTGAGGGCCCATAGTGTTTCGGGGGATTGGGTCTGTGTTGGGCTCTGCTGGACCTTCTGCAGGAGGTGCTAAGCTGTCACTTCCTAAGGATGGGCTGTGTCACCTGTTCCTGCTGTTGGAAATCTTCTCAGGCAGAAATGAGGAAGCAAGAAAACAGGCAATGGGAGCAGCACAGGAGGAGTAACTCAGGTAGGAAAGTGCAAAGCTTCCAGATCACCCAGGCCAGGACCATTCTGCCTGACCTACAGGAGCCACGTCAGTAAGCATGCTGTCGCTGGAGTGGCTCCACTTTTCTCCAGCCTGTGAGGTCTTTGCACATATTCAAGTGTTTTATCTATGAAGGGTGGATGAGGTTCAGGAATGGCTAGCCTGGGGGTCAGCCAGCATTTACTTAGAGATGACTCCGTGTAGTCTCCCAGCTTCCCACTGAGGTCCCTCCTTGGGAGGGGAGGGGGTGGGGTATGTGCAAGGGCTGCTGGCTGGCTACACATGAGTAAGTCCCCATCCCTGACCATCTTCAGAATTGCTCATCCCTGAAGCAAGTGCCCTAATTGGGCTTTCACCTGTGCAACTGGTGGCTTCTTAATTAGCAATGTGGCCATTGATATTAAATGTCCTCCATCAAGACTGAGATGTTACACCACATGTGCTGGTGTAAGAACCCGGGGAGGCGTGTGCACCCAGTACCCCTAGGCACAGGCTTCAGACTTGACCCCTCAACATTCTGGAGCCCAGCCACTGCTTTAGCATTTCTGAGGGTCCAGAGCTGATTTTAAGTGTTCTGTAATCCACCCTTCATCTGCTTTAATGAGACCCACATTTCTAGGATCCTACAGAGCAGGGTCTGTGTGGCTGCTCTGTGGCTTCTCTAACATGATCACATGCTGGGTGGTTTAAAACAACAGGAGTTCATCCTCTCTCAGTCCTGGAGACCAGACACCGGAAATCAAGGTGGCACAGGGCTGAGGTCCCTCCAGAGGCTCCAGGACAGGATCATTCCTGCCTTTTCCAACTTCAGGGGCTCCAGGGGTCCCTGGGCTTGTGGCCCCCTCCCTCCCATCTCTGCCTCTGCCTTTAAGAGGCTTCCCCTTTGTGTCCTCTTTCGTCTCTTTGAAGGAGTCTGTCAGTTGGATTGAAGGTCACCCTAACCCTAGATGACCTTACCTTGCTATCCTTAACTACATCTACAAAGACTCTTTTCCCAGATACGGCCCTGTTCTGGGGGGACACATCTTTGGTGGCCACCATTTACCCCATTCTCTCTCTGTCAAATAACCCTCATTTTAGGAGATCACCACATGCCCATAAAGACGGGCACAGAGAGCGGCCACACACATGGAGAGAATGAGGCCCTTGGAGTCACCTGGAACGGATGAAGACCTGGCTTCATCAGGTGAGGGGAATCACAGGGAGGAGAGGAGGATGGTCTTGTTTAGGCTTCAAAAAGACCACGTTGGGGTGGGATGTGAGATGCACAATGGGGGCGGGGAGCTTCATCAGGGCCTGAGGGGGAGGTTAGGCTTGGGCCAGGGCCATGGGTATAGAGGGGACTTAGTGTGGGGGTTGGTCATAAACCCAGAAGGAAGAGCTCACAGTCACTGGGGCACAAGGACCTGGGAACCTGGGAGGGCTTCATCTTTCTGAACCTGAAGAGGAAACGTTAAAATTTTACATCACCTCCTGCTCCTTCTGCCTCTGTAACTCAGCTTGCTCCTTGCAAAGTCTGGATCATGTAGGTCACGCAATCTCAGAAAGTGGGGACTTAGAATACTCGGAGCTGGAGCTTATCTCCCTTGTCCTTGCCCTGGCCCCTGCAAACCTTCTTGATCATGCCTATTCATGATAATGAAGAGCCCGCCCCCTGACACTCTCCTCACCCCAGGGGGAACTCCCCACTCTGCTGGAGCACCTGGCTGTTGGTGGCCACTGACAGCACTCTGGTCTCCTCAGGACCCAGCTTCAGGATACTCTGAGGTTCAGGTCAGGCAGATGGAATCTGGTCTTCTCAGAACCCACTGGGGCTTCAGTTTGGGGGCATTGTGGGGTTTAGTTCAGGTTGATGGAATCTGGTCTCCTCAGGACCTGCTGGGTGTTCAGCTTTGGGACATTGTGGGGTTCAGTTCAGGCTGACAGGAGATGGGTCACCACAAGACCCATGTGGTTTCGGCTTTGGGGCATTGTGGGGTTCAGTTCAGGCTGACAGGAGATGGGTCACCACAGGATCCATTGTATTTTGGCTTTGGGGCATTATGGGGTTTAGTTTTGGCTGATGGAATCTAGTTTCCTCAGGACCCATGATCTCCTCAGAACCCATTGTTGCTTCAGCTTTGGGACATTGTGGGGTTCAGTTGAGTCTGACGGGAGTCTGGTTTCCTCAAGATTCCTGCAACGATGTGCTGCTGAAAGAAAAAGTGAGGAAAATTGGGAAGAAGCTTCTGTGTGTGGCTGTTGCTAAAAGTCTGCCTTAAGAGGACCCAAGACTGTTAGGGCTTGATGTGGAAAGTTGTGGGATTTTAGTCAGTTTTTGTCTGTAGTATAAGATGGTGTCCTATATTGTTCCTTGGTGTGTGGTTTCCATTATTCCCAGCACGGTTTATTGAGGGGGGTGGGGGGGACTGTCCTTTCCCGCGTATATATTTTTAGTTCCTTTCTTGTAAATTAATTACCATGCACCTGTAGGTTTACTTCTGAGCTCTCTTGACTATTTCTGTGCCAATTCCACACGTCTTCTGGTGACTTTAGGTACATACTCTAGATTGAAGTCAGGGATAGACATGCCACCAGCCTGTTCTGCTTTCTCAGGATCCCTTTGGCTCTTCTGGTTCCTTTGTGGCTCCACACAGATGTAAAGATTGCTTTTGTTTCTGTGAAAAATGTCATTGAAATGTTGGCAGTGATTGCATGAATGTGTACGTTGCTTTGTTTAGAATGGATATTTTAATGGTATTTTCACCCATAAGCATGGGATATCTTTTTACTTGTATCCATTTAGTTTCTTTGATCATTGTCTTGTAGTTTTTAGCTTTCAGGTCTTTCAAGTCCTTGGTTAGATTTCTAGTTATGTGGGGGAGGGGATGCAATTGTAAAAGGAATTATTTTCTTAATTTCTCTTTCTGATAGTTCATTATTAGTGTAGAGAATCACAAATGATCTTGCAGTTCTGCTGACTTTCTTTTTTCTTTTTTTTTGGCCCCACAGCTCGACATGTTGGATCTTAGTTCTCTGACCGAGGATCAAACCTGTACCCCCTGCAGTGGAAGTGCAGTCTTAACTACTGGACTGCCAGGCAAGTCTGTGAATTTGCTTTTAAGTTCTGACAGTTGCTTTGGTGTAGTGTTATGTGGAAAACTAGAATTAAGACATCTAATAGTTTCAGTTCCATCTGGTCATCCACAGCACCCAGGGCATGGTGTCTACTAATATACTCTTCCTATGGTGCCTTTTAATACCATGTGGACTAGTACAAGGCAATTAGCATCAAACTACTTTAGCTGAATTTAGTTAGGTTAACTCTTGGCCTCTATTGCAATGTTCGATGTCATCTCTGATTTTCTGGCATGTGACTTACATGGCTGTATTGAAAAGTAACTTACTTTCTAGTAAAATTTCAAACGTGTCTACTTTAAATAGTGGTACAAAGTTTTCTACATTCACACCAAATACCGCAATGTGTTTTACCCAAAACATGGTCACTTTCCCAGGGAACCAGCCCACAACCCCAAAATGGGGGATAATTATGGTTTCCACATTACAATCCTATCCATAGGACCAGTTCAACTTTCATCAGCTGCCCAAGCTTTGTGCAACTGTCTTTCTTCATTCTAATGCAGTTTTCTTTTTCTGGAGCCATCACTGGGGCTTTCCCTCATGTTAAAAACCTTCATGGATTTAAAGTGACAAGATGACTATGATCTGGGTGGCTTTTCAGTGTGGTTTCTTTCACTGAGAATGTTTTTAGTGCTTTTCCATGTTGTGCCATGTGTCATTTTTTTCACTGTGCTTACAAACATATAACAACATTTATTATTTGAGTCATTTTAAGTATGAACTTCTATAGCATTAACTGCACTCTCATTGTAAAAATTTCCCCACCATTCATCTCCAGAATCTTTCCCTTTTCCTGAAGTGACACTGTAACCATTAAATACTCATAACCCCCAATCCCTGGCCATCTTACTCTACTTGGAATTTGTCTTATATGGATATCTCATACTAGTGGAATCATAGAACATTTTTCCTTTTGTGTCAGGCTTGTTTCACTTCACCTAATGACTTGAAGTTTCATCTACATTATAGCATGTATGAGTTATCTTGTTTTTAAAGGTTGAATCAGATCCCACTGTGTATATACTACATCGTGCTTATCCAGTCATCTGTTGAACACTTGTGCTGCTGCCACCTTTTGGTTACTATGAATAATGCTGCTATGAATATGGGGTTTGAATATCTGTTTCAGTATTTGGTTTTAAATATCTTGAGTGTATAACCTGGACCGGAATTGATGGATTCTATGTTAACTCTGTGTTTAAGTTTTTGTAAAGCCCCCTACTATTTTCTGAAGCTGTGGCATTATTTTACTATATTCCTTTATATGGCAGAGTAATGCATCTCATGGATGGAACTGCCCTATTTGCTCTTCCATTCACTTGTTGGTGGACATTTTCATTGTTTTTAACTTGGATTATCAAGAACACTGCTGCTGTAAATATTGGTGTACAAGTATATATTTGAGCACCTCTTTTAAATTCTTTGGATGTATATCTAGGAGTGGAGTTACCAAAACATATGATATTTCAGTTCAGTCACTCACTCATGTCCGACTCTTTGTGACCCCGTGGACTGCAGCACACCAGGCTCCCCTATCCATCACCAACTCCCAGAGCTTGCTCAAACTCATGTCTATCGAGTTGGTGATGCCATCAACCATCTCATCCTCTGTTATCCCCTTCTGCTCCTGCCTTCAATCTTTCCCAGCATCAGGGTCTTTTCCAATGAGTCAGTTCTTCACATTAGGTGGCCAAAGTATTGCAGTTTCAGCTTCAGCATCAGTCCTTCCAATGAATATTCAGGGTTGATTTCCCTTAGGATTGACTTGTTGGATCTCCTTGCAGTCCAAGTGATGCTCAAGAGTCTTCTCCAACACCACAGTTCCAAAGCATCACTTCTTCGGTGCTCAGTTTTCTTTGTAGTCCAGCTGTAATGTCTATACATGACTATTGGAACAACCATAGCTTTGAGTACATGGACCTTTGTTGGTAATGTCTCTGCTTTTTAATATGCTGTCTAGGTTGGTCATAACTTTTATTCCAAGGAGCAGGTGTCTTTTAATTTCATGGCTGCAGTCACCATCTTCAGTGATTTTTGAGCCCCCCCCCCCCCACAATAAATTCTGTCACCATTTCCATTGTTTTCCTATCTATTTGCCATGAAGTGATGGGGCCAGATGCCATGATCTTAGTTTTCTGAATACTGATTTTTAAGCCAACTTTATCACTCTCCTCTTTCACTTTCATCAAGAGACTCTTTAGTTCTTCTTTGCTTTCTGCCATAAGAGTGGTGTCCTCTGTGTATCTGAAATTATTGATATTTCTCCTGGCAATTTTGATTCCAGCTTGTGCCTCATCCAGACCCGAGATTTCACATGATATACTCTGCATATAAGTTAAATAAGCAGGGTGCTGTACTCCTTTCCTGATTTGGAACCAGTCCATTGTTCCATGTCTAGTTCTAATTGTTGCTTCTTCACCTGCATACAGATTTCTCAGGAGGCAGGTAAGGCAGTCTGGTATTCCCATACCTTTCAGAATTTTCCACAGTTTGTGGTGATCTGCAGAGTCAAAGGCTTTGGCATTGTTAACAAAGCAGAAGTAAATATTTTTCTGGATGTTTTTCTCTCTTGCTTTTTCAGTGATGCAACGGGTGTTGGCAATTTGATCTCTGGTCCCTCTGTCTTTTCTAAATCCAGCTTGAACATCTAGAAATTCATGGTTCACTTACTGTTGAAGCCTGGCTTGGAGAAATTTGATCATTACTTTGTTAACATGTGAGATGAGTGCAACTGTGTGGCAGTTGGAACATTCTTTGGCTTTGCCTTTCTTTGGGATTGGAATGAAAACTGACCTTTTCCAGTCCTGTGGCCACTACTGAGTGATATAATTACATTTTTATGTTTTCGAGAAAATGCTTGTTTTGGACACATTGATTGCACCATTTTACCTCTCCACAAGTAAAGTTTTGAGTTTCAATTTCGTACATTTTCGCCAACATTTGTTATTTGTCTTTATTGTTGATTTTCCTCACGTCCATCCTGAGTGCCTTATTAAGGAGGAAGTCATAATGCAGGACCCACATTTGAGGAGAGGAGAGTTAGCTTCATATACTTGATGGACAGCTGAGTCTGTATCAATTATTTAGAATCTTTCTGTGTGAGATTTTTATTCAACATTACTCATAAAACCTAATTTTTACTTTTTACCAGTTTGGACACCTGAAAATTATTTTAAACTTTTGGGAGCTTCCCTGGTGGCTCAGCCTGTAAAAGCATATGCTTGCAATGCAGGATACCTGGGTTCAATCCCTGGGTGGGGAAGATCCCCTGGAGAAGGAAATGGCAACCCACTCCAGTACTCTTGCCTGGAAAATTTCATGAATGGAGGCGCCTCATAGCTTACAGTCCATGGGGTTGCAAAGAGTCAGACACGACTGAGCAACTTCACTTTCACTTTCTTTTGGCTATAATCCAGCCAATTAGACTGCTTAGTTCATTCTAGCTTTGGCTATTGAGAGCTTTTTCCATACTCTCCTGCTTTTATTTTACATAATTCAGCTTTTATGGGGCTTTTTGGTCCTTCTTTCTCACATTTTAAGATTATGCTGCTTTACATATTTATTGTCTCAGTCCTAGTATCAGACACATATTTAAAGAGTCCTTGTCCCTTTTTGTTAGAGCATATTAATAAAAACTTGTATGTGGGAACTTAATAATCTCAGCAGACAATGCATGGAAATACACATGCATGTATCCAGACTATGCATACAGACGGTTATGAAGATTTTCACATGGAGTTATATGTTTCTGCATTAGGCTAAAGATAGTTTATAATGATGTCTCCAACCTGATCTCTTATGACACAGGTATTATAACCTTCTCCTTTTGTCTGCCTGTAACTTCCCACTCCAATGGTAAGAAACCTGGCTTCCACTACTCATCACTTATCAAATTCAGGGCTTGCTCCTTCAATAACTGATATGGTAGTTTCAGTCCTGTTAGCTACAAACCCCCGTGGAAAGAACTTACAGAGCCCATTGTTTATGTATGGTACATTTGCCTTTGGCCTGCAGATTCCATTCATTTACACAGTGAACTTAGGTCAGATAATTTTGTCTTAAGAGTGAGAGTGGCCTTTTAAAATTTTTCTTCTTCCTTTTAAATCTTTTGGCTGTGCCGCGTCATGTGGGGTTTTAGGTCCCTGACCAGGAATTGAACCCATATTTCCTGCACTGGCAATGTGGAGTCTTAACCACTGGGCCCCTAGGGAAGTCTGAAGCTTTTCATTTATTTCTCAATCTGTTATATTCTTTGTTAAATTCTGCATTCCAGTCTTTAGCACTCCATACCATAAATAAATAAATGTGAATAGGTAATAAATTACTTGTGTTCTGAAAACAGAAATCTATGTGCTTAGACAAATGCATAGTGGCAGGTATTCCTCACTAAAGTACCATGTGAAATATTTCAACCATATATTCCATAAACTCTTTATCATGTCTGTTTTACCTTTGCTAGAATGTCTTATACGATCATACAGTGTGTAGCACTTGAGGCTGGATTCCCTCACTCAGTAATGTAAGTGTTAGATTCATGCTTTCCTTTATTTTTATTTTAAATTGGTCTGTGGTTCATTCCTCTATATCTCTGAATGCTATTTTATTGCATTAGATGAGAGGAAAGATAATTTTCCCCCTAGCCTCAATGTTCTTCACTGAGATGTTCATAATGAAAGGAAGATGGATTGGAGAAAAACAATCAGAAGTTTAATATATGACATGCATACCTCCTATATAGTTGAAAGATACCTGGGAAAACTGTCACTTTCTGAAATGGTCCAAGACTTTACCTTAAATGCTATCATCAGCTAAGAATGAAAGAAGGAGGTTAAGGAATGGAAGAAGCTATTTAAGGGAGATTATTAGGTGAAGCACAGTAAACAAAGACATGGTGGTATGCAGATTAACTTCCAGGTCCATTCCATAGACCTTCTTGATATTTAGTCAAGTCATTTAGTGATATCAAGTCAGTCTTGATACTTAGTCCATTCTTGATATTTAGCCATCCTCTATTTCCTGGTCCAGACAGGGACACGTCCTTAAAGATGGAGATATCCTTAACAAATGTAAATCTACTTCATAAAATGGAATTTCGACTTGGTTTTCAAAGATCCTCCTGGGGCGGCTGTTTGTTTTTTTCTTTTGTTTTGTTTTGTTTTTTTTAATTAATCAGTCCAAAATAACACTTTTGTCAAATGTGCATATTTTGGGTGTGCTTTTTGTGCTCCCCTTGAAATGTGCATTCAGGGGAGGAGTGTCACCCTGGAGACTGTTGATATGTGACCCCATGGACAGGGACTGGGTTGGTCACCCTGAAGAATGTGGATATGTGACCCCAGGGGAATGGTCAGAAGGAATTCACCCTGGAGACTGTGGAATTGTGAGCCCAGTTGCAAGGCTTGGGAAGGGGTCACCATGGAGACTGTGGATGTGTGACTCCAGATACAGTGTCTGGGAGGGATCACCCAGGGGACTGTAGATATGTGATCCTAGATATAGGGTTTGGGAGAATGTCACCCTGCAGACTGTGGACATGTGACCCCAGGTGCATGGTCCAGTGTGTTGTGATCACCCTGGAGATTGTGGAAGCGTGACCACAGGTACTGGGTCTGGGAAGTGGCGTCATCCTGGAGATGTGCACATGTGATTACAGACACAGGATATTTCAGGTGGAGTCACCTTGGAAACTGGAGGAGTGACCCCAGGTGCAGGGTCTGGGGTGAGGTTCAGTGACATCAGGACTCTTGTCTTGTTGGGAGAGACACATCAGGATTCTCCTCGAGATGTTGCAATGCAATACGGACGCCTCTCAAGGTGAGGGGGGAGATCAAGTTTGCCTTTGCAGTTGCCAGAGCAATACTGTGACTCCTGTCAGTTTTCAAGAGGAGACAGGTTTCATCTCCTTTTGAAGCATTGAACTCCACGTGCCTCTCGTGTTGTCAAAGGGATGTGAGGCCTCCTGTCAAAATGAGGCGGGGAACTAGGGCATTCTCTAGGGTCTCCACAGGGGATTCAGACGTCCCTTCCTCTTATGAGATGAAAGACGAACCTGCATTCAAGTCACTGCAGGGAAATCCGGCCTTATTTCAAACCAGGGCATCTTGGTGTCCATTCCACGTGAGGCAGCAAACTCAGGGTCCCTCTCACATATCTATAGCTGAGAGAAGCCTCCTCTTTAGGTGTTGTTTAAACCTGGCATTCCTCTTGAGTCAAAGCTAGGAAATCAGGTCTCATCTCGAGATGATTTGAGGTACACGGAGCTGTTTTCTAGTTGCTGTGCTGAACAGGGTGTTCCTCTATACTTAGGACAGTGATTTCGGGGAATCTCTGGAGTTGCCTAAAGGAAGTCAAGCCACATGTCGTGTTTGATGGGGAACGCCAGATGGCTCTGGAGCCAATGAAGGGGAATCTGGCCTCATCTTGAGTTGATTTGGAGTACACGGAGTGCTTTCATGTTGCTGCGGGGACCTCAGGGTCCCTCTAGACTTGTATCAGTGTTCTTGGGGACTCTCAAGAATTCCATCAAGGACGTCAAGGCTCCTTTCATGTTTGATGGGGAACACGGACTTGCTCTGCACTCAATGCAGGGGAATCTGATCTCATCTCTCATCGAGTGGGAAGTCTCATGGTTTTTCTCGAGTTGCGGAGGGAACCTGGGGTATATTCTCGAGTGACGACAGGGATGGACTCTTAAAACTCCTGTTTGTTCAATGATGTCAGGACGCCTGTCTAGTTGTGAGGGTCACCTCGGGATTCTCCTCGAAACTTGGTTGGACAATAGGGATGCCTCTCGAGATGAGTAGGGAAACCCACTGTCACTTTCAAGTTGTTACAGGAATACTGGGATTCCTGTCAATTTTCAAGAGGAGTCAGTCATCGTCTACTTTTAAAGCATTGAACTCCGTGTTCCTCTCGAGTTGTCAAAGGGATGTGAGACCTCCTGTGGAAATGAGGTGGGGAACTAGGGCTTTCTCTAGGGTCTCCACAGGGGATTCAGACATCCCTTCATCTTTTGAGATGAAAGACAAGCCTGCATTCATGTCACTGCAGGGAAATCCGGCCTTATGTCGAGTCACGGCATCTCGGTGTCCATTCCACTTGAGGCAGCAAACTCAGGGTCCCTCTCACGTACCTATAGCTGAGAGAAGCTTCCCCGTGAGGGGGTTCTGGAAAGTTGGCATTCCTCTTGATTCGAAGCCAGGGAATCAACTCTCATCTCGAGATGATTTGAGGTACACGGAGCTGTTTTCTAATTGCTGTGCTGAACGTGGTGTTCCTCTATACTTAGGACAGTGTTTTCAGGGAATCTCTGGAGTTGCCTAAAGGAAGTCAAGCCACTTGTCGTGTTTGATGGGGAACGCCGGATGGCTCTGGAGCCAATGTAGTGTAATCTGGCCTCATCTCACGTTGATTTGCAGTACACTGAGCACTTTCGTGTTGCTGCGGTGACCTCAGGGTCACTCTAGACTTGTATCAGTGTTCTTGGGGACTCTCTGGAGTTCCATCAAGGAAGTCAAGGCTCCTTTCATGTTTGATGGTGCACATGGAATTGCTCTGCACGCAATGCAGGGGAATTTGATCTCATCTCTCTTCGAGTGGAAAGTCTCATGGACTTTCTCGCGTTGCAGAGGGAACCTGGGTTATATTCTCGAGTGACGAAGGGGATCGCCCCTCATAACGCGTGTTTGTTCAGTGACATCAGGCCTCCAGTCTCGTTGCGAGGGGCAACTCGAGATTCACTTCGAGACTTGGCAAGTCAATAAGGAGGACACCTCTCGAGGTGAGGCGGGAGACCCAGTGTCCTTTCAAGTTGCCACAGGGATACTGGGATTCCTGTCAATTTTCAAGAGGACTCAGTCATCATCTACTTTTGAAGCATTGAATTCCGCTTTCCATTCGTGTTGTCAAAGGGATGTGAGGCCACATGTCAAGATGAGGTGGGGAAATAGGGCTTTCTATAGGGTCTTCAAGGGGATTCAGGAATCCCTTCATCTGATGAGATGAAAGACGAGCCTGCACTCAAGTCACTGCAGGGAATTCCGGCCTTATTTCGAGTCAGGGCATCTCGGTGTCCATTTCACTTGAGGCAGCAAACTGAGGGTCCCTCTCACATACCTAGAGCTGAGAAAAGCCTCCGCTTGAGCTGCTGTGGAAAGTGGGCATTCCTCTTGATTCGAAGCCAGGAAATCAGCTCTCATCTTGAAATGATTTGGGGTACACGGAGCTTTTCTCGAGTTGCTGTGCTGAACTTGGTGTTCTTCTATACTTGGGACGGTGTTCTCGGGGAATCTCTGGAGTTGCCTAAAAGAAGTCAAGCCACTTGTCCTGCTTGATGAGGAATGCTGGATTGCTCTAGAGCCAATGCAGGGAAATCAGGCCTCACCTCAAGTTGATTTGAGGTAAACGGGGATATTTCGTGTTGCTGCATTGACCTCAGGGTCCCACTAGACATGTGACAGAGTTATTGGGGACTATGTGGAGTTTCATCTAGGAAGTCAAGGCTCCTTTCGTGTTTGATGGGGAACACCGACTTGCTTTGCATGCAATGCAGGGGAATCAGGCCTCGTCTCACGGCGAGGGGGAATTCTCATGGTTTTCTCGAGTTGTGGCGGGAAACTGGGTTATATTCTCGAGTTACAGCTGGGATGGCCCTCAAAACTTGTGTTGGTTCAGTGATATCAGGACTCCTGTCTAGTTGTGAGGGACACATCGAGATTCTCCTCGAAGCTTGGCAGGGCAATAGGGACGCCTCTCAATGTGAGAGGGGCAACCCAAGGTCCTTTCCAGTTGCCACAGGAATTTTGGGATTCCTATCAATTTTCAAGAGGAGGGAGCGATACTCCCCTTTTGAAGCATTTAAATCCACGTGCCTCTCGAGTTTCAAAAGGATGTGAGGCCTCCTGTTGAGATGAGCCGGGGAACTAGGGCTGTCTCTAGGGTCTCCACAGGGGATTCAGACATCCCTTCATCTTGTTTGATGAAAGACGAGCCTGCATTCAAGTCACTCCAGGGAATTCCGGCCTTATTATGAGTCAGGGCATCTCGGTGTTCATTCCACTTGAGGCAGCAAACTCAGGGTCCCTCTCACATACATATACCTGACAGAAGCCTCCTCGTCAGGTGCTTGTGTAAAGTTGACATCCCTCTTGAGTCAAAGCCAGGGAATCAGCTCTCATCTCGAGATGATTTGGGGTACACAGAGCTTTTCTCGAGTTTCTGTGCTGAACTTGGTGTTCCTCTAGTCTTGAGATGGTAGTCTCGGGTAATCTCTGGAGTAGCCTAACGGAAATCAAGCCACTTTCTGTGTCTGATGGGGAACGAGTGATGTCTCTGGAGACAATGCAGGGGAATCGGGTCTCATCTCGAGTTGATTTGAAGTACACGGTGCACTTTCATGTTGCTGCAGGGGACCTCCGGGTCTCTCTAGACTTGTGACAGTGTTCCTGGGGACTCTCTGGAGTTCCATCAAGGAAGTCAAGGCTCCTTTCGTGTTTGATGGGGAACACGGACTTGCTCTGAATGCAGTCCAGGGGAATCGGGCCTCATCTTGAGTTGATTTGGAGTACACGGAGCCCTTTCATGTTGCTGCGGGGACCTCAGGGTCCCTGTAGACTTCTGACAGTGTTCTTGGGGTCTCTCTGGAGGTCCTTCAAAGAAGTCAAGTCTCCTTTCCTTTTGATTGGGAACACGGACTTAACCTGCATACATTGCATGGGAACTGGGCCTCATCTCGCGGTGAGGAGAAAGTCTCATTGTTTTTCTGGAGTTGTGGAGGGAACCTGGTTATGTTCTAGAGTTACGGCGGGGATGGCCCTTCAAAACTCATGTTTGTTCAGCGATGTGTGAACTCCTGTCTAGTTGCGAGGGACACCTTGAGATTATCCTCAAGGCTTGGCAGGACAATAGTGACGCCTCTCGAGGTGACGGGGGAGACCCAGTGTCCTTTCAAGTTGCAACAGGCATACTGGGATTCCTGTCAATTTTCAAGACGACTCAGTCATCGTCTCCTTATGAAGCATTGAATTCTGCATTCGACTCGTGTTGTCAAAGGGATGTAAGGTCACCTGTCGAGATGAGGTGGGGAAATAGGGCTTTGTCTAGGGTCTCCACAGGGGATTCAGACATCACTTCATCTTTTGAGATGAAAGACAAGCCTGCATTCAAGTCACTGCAGGGAAATCCAGCCTTATGTCGAGTCAGGGAATCTCGGTGTCCATTCCACTTGTGGCAGCAAATTCAGGGTCCCTCTCACATACCTATAGTTGAGAAAAGCATCCGCTTGAGCTGCTTGTGGAAAGTTGGCATTCCTCTTGAGTCGAAGCCAGGGAATCAGCTCTCATCTCGAAATGTTTTGGGGTACACGGAGCTTTTCTCGAGTTGCTGTGCTGAACTTGGTGTTCCTCTAGACTGGTGGCGGTATTCTCATAGAGTCTCTGGAGTTGCCTAAAAGAAGTCAAGCGACTTGTGCTCTTTGATGAGGAATGCAGGATTGTTCTGGAGCCAATGCAGGGAAATCAGGCTTCATCTCGAGTTGATTTGTGGTACACGGGGCTCTGTCGTGTTGCTGCATTGATCTCAGGGTCCCTCTAGACTTCTGACAGAGATCTTGGGGACTATGGAGAGTTTCATCTAGGAAGTCAAGGCTCCTTTCGTGTTTGATGGGGAACACGGACTTGCTCTGCATGCAATGCAGGGGAATCGGGCCTCATCTCACGGTGAGGGGAAAGTCTCATTGTTTTTCTGGAGCTGTGGTGTGGAACCTGGGTTATATTCTCGAGTTACGGCAGAGTTGGCCCTTCAAAACTCGTGTTTGTTCAGCGACGTCAGGACTCCTGTCTAGTTCCGAGGGACACCTTGGGATTCTTCTCGAGGCTTGGCAGGACAATTGGGATGCCTCTCGAAGTGAAGCGGGACACCAGGTTTCCCTTTGCAGTTGCCAGAGCCATACTGTGACTCCTGTCAGTTTTCAAGAGGAGTCAGGCTTCGTCTCCTTTTGAAGCATTGAACTCCGCTTGCCTCTCATGTTGTCAAAGGGATGTGAGGCCTCCTGTCGAGATGAGGCTGGGAACTAGCGTATTCTCTAGGGTCTCCACAGGGGATTCAAACATCCCTTCATCTGTGAGATGAAAGACAATCCTGCATTCAAATCACTGCAGGGACATCCGGCCTTATTTCAAGTCAGGGCATCTCGGTGTCCATTCCACTTGAGGCAGCAAACTCAGGGTCCCACTCACGTACCTATAGCTGAGAGAAGCCTCCTCTTTAGGTGTTGTTTAAAGCTGGCATTCCTCTTGAGTCAAAGCCAGGGAATCAAGTCTCATCTCGAGATGATTTGAGGTACACGGAGCTGTTTTCTAGTTGCTGTGCTGAACGTGGTGTTCCTCTATACTCAGGACGGTGTTCTCGGGGAATCTCTGGAGTTGCTTAAAGGAAGTCAAGTCACTTGTCATGTTTGATGGGGAACGCCGGATGGCTCTGGAGCCAATGAAGGGGAATCTGGACTCATCTCGAGTTGATTTGGGGTACACCGAACTATTTCATGTTGCTGCGGTGACCTCAGGGTTCCTCTAGACATTTATCAGTGTTCTTGGGGACTCTCTGGAGTTCCATCAAGGAAGTCAAGGCTCCTTTCATGTTTGATGGGGAACACGGAATTGCTCTTCACTCAGTGCAGGGGAATCTGATCTCATCTCTCATCGAGCGGGAAGTCTCATGGATTTTCTCGAGTTGTGGAGGGAACCTGGGTTATATTCTCAAGTGACGATGGGGATGGCCCGTCAAAACTCGTGTTTTTTCAGCTACGTCAGGACTCCTGTCTAGTTGCGATGGACAACTCGGGATTGTCCTCGAGTCTTGGCAGGGCAATAGGGATGCCTCTCGAGGTGAGGCGGGAGACCCAGTGTCCTTTCAAGTTGCCACTCGGATACTGGGACTTCTGTCAATTTTCAAGAGGACTCAATCATTGTCTACTTTTGAAGCACTGAACTCCGTGTTCTACTCGTGTTGTCAAAGGGATGTGAGGCCTCCTGTCGAGATGAGGCGGGGAACTAGGGCTTTCTCTAGGGTCTTCATAGGGGATTCAGATATCCCTTCATCTTTTGAGATGAAGGATGAGCCGGCATTCAAGTCACTGCAGGGAATTCCGGCCTTATTTCGAGTCAGGGCATCTCGGTGTCCATTCCACTTGAAGCAGCAAACTCAGGGTGCCTCTCACATACCAAGAGCTGAGAAAAGCCTCCACTTGAGCTGCTTGTGGAAAGTTGGCATTGCTCTTGTTTCAAAGCCAGGGAATCTGCTCTCATCTCGAAATGATTTGGGTTACACGGAGCTTTTCTCGAGTTGCTGTGCTGAACTTGGTGTTGCTCTAGACTTGGGATGGTGTTCTCGGGGAATCTTGGAGTTGCCCAAAAGAAGTCAAGCCACTTGTGCTCTTTGATGAGGAATGCAGGATTGCTCTGGAGCCAGTGCAGGGGAATCGGGCCTCATCTCGAGTTGATTTGTGGTACACGGTGCTCTTTCCTATTGTTGCACTGACCTCAGGGTCCCTCTAGACTTCTGACACAGTTCTTGGGGACTATGTGGAGTTTCATCTAGGAAGTCAAGGCTCCTTTCGTTTTTGATGGGGAACATGGACTTGCTCTGCATGCAATGCAGGGGAATCGCGCCTCATCTCATGGCAAGGGGGAATTCTCACGGTTTTCTTGAGCTGTGGCGGGAACCTGAGTTATGTTCTCAAGTTATGGTTGGGATGGCCCTTCAAACTCGTGTTGATTCAGTGACATTAGGACTCCTGTCTAGCTGCAAGGGACAACTTGGGATTCTATTCGAGGCTTGGTAGGGCAATAAGGATGCCTCTCGAGGTGAGGGGGGAGACCCAGGGTCCATTCCAGTTGCCACAGTAATTTGGGGATTCCTATCAATTTTCAAGAGGAGGCAGCCATGCTCTCCTTTTGAAGCATTTAAATCCATGTGCCTCTGGAGGTTTCTAAAGACTGTGAGTCCTCCTGTCGAGATGAGCCGGGGAACTAGGGTTTTCTCTAGGGTCTCCACAGGGGATTCAGACATCACTTCATCATGTGTGATGAAAGACGAGCCTGCATTAAAGTCACTGCAGGGAAATCCAACCTTATTTCGAGTCATGGCATCTGAGTAACCATTCCACTTGATGCAGCAAACTCAGGGTCCCTCTCACATACCTAGAGCTGAAAGAAGCCTCCTCTTGAGGGGCTTGTGGAAAGTTGGCATTCCTCTTGAGTCGAAGCCAGGGAATCAGCTCTCATCTCGAGATGATTTGGGGTACACGGAACTTTTCTCGAGTTGCTGTGCTGAACTTGGTATTCCTCTTGTCTTGAGACGGTATTCTCAGGTAATCTCTGGAGTTGCCTAAAGGAAGTCAAGCCACTTGTTGTGTTTGATGGGGAATGAGTGATGGCTCTGGAGCTAATGCAGGGGAATCGGGCCTCATCTCGAGTTGATTTGAAGCACACAGTGCACTTTCATGTTGCTGTGGGGTTCTCAGGGTCCCTCTAGACTTTGCAAAGTGTTCCTGGGGACTCTCTGGATTTCCATCAAGGAAGTCAAGGCTCCTTTCGTGTTTTATGGGGAACACAGACTTGCTTTGCATGCAGTGCATGGGAAGCGGGCCTCATCTCGAGTTGATTTCAAGTACACAGTGCATTTTCATGTTGCTGCGGGGACCTCAGGGACCCTCGAAACTTGTGACAGTGTTCCTGGGGACTCTCTGGATTTCCATCAGGGAAATCAAAGCTCCTTTCGTGTTTGATGGGGAACACAGACTTGCTCTGAACGCAGTGCAGGGGAATCGGGCCTCATCTCGAGTTGTTTTGGAGTACACAGAGCCTTTACATGTTGCTCTGTGTTCCTCTCGAGTTGTCAAAGGGATGTGAGGCCTCCTTTTAAGATGAGGCTGGGAACTAGGGTATTCTCTAGGGTCTCCACAGGGGATTCAGACATCCCTTCATCTTGTGAGATGAGAGATGAGCCTGCATTCAAGCCACTGCAGGGACACCTGGCCTTATTTTAAGTCAGGGCTTCTCAGTGTCCATGCCACTTGAGGCAGCAAACTCAGGGTCCCTCTCACATACCTATAGCTGAGAGAAGCCTCCTCTTTAGGTGTTGTTTAAAGCTGGCATTCCTCTTGAGTCAAAGCCAGGGAATCAGCGCTCATCTCGAGATGATTTGAGGTACACAGAGATGTTTTCTAGTTGCTGTGCTGAACGTGGTGTTCCTCTATACTTAGGATGGTGTTCTCGGGTAAACTCTGGAGTTGCCTAAAGGAAGACAAGCCACTTGTCATGTTTGATGGGGAATGCTGGATGGCTCTGGAGACCATGCAGGGGAATCAGGCCTCACCTCGTGTTGATTTGAAGTACACGGAGCGCTTTCGTGTTGCTGTGGGGAACTCAGTGTCCCTCTATACCAGTGACAGTGTTCCTGGGGACTCTTTGGAGTTCCATCAAGGAAGTCAAGGCTCCTTTCGTGTTCATGGGGAACAGGGAATTGCTCTGCCTGCAGTGCAGGGGATTCAGGCCTCATCTCACGGCCAGGTGAAAGCCTCATGGTTTTTCTCGAGTTGCGGCAAGAACCTGGGTTATGTTTTCTAGTTACGACGAGGATGGACCTTCAAAACTTATGTTGGATCAGCAACTTCAAGATTCCTCTCTAGTTGCGAGGGACACCTCGGAATTCTCCTCGAGGCTTGCATGGGCAATAGGGATGCCTCTCGAAGTGAGGCGAGAGACCCAGGGTTCCTGTCCAGTTGCCACAGGGATATCGTGATTCCTATCAATTTTGAAAAGGAGTCAGGCTTCGTCTCCTTTTGAAGCATTGAACTTCGAATGCCTCTCGAGTTTTCAAAGGGAAGTCAGGCCTCATGTCGAGATAAGGCAGGGAACTAGTGCTTTCTCTAGGGTCTCCACAAGGGATTCAGACATCCCTTCTTTATGTGAGATGAAAGATGAGCCTGCATTCAAGTCAATGCAGGGAAATCCGGCCTTATTTTGAATCAGGGCATCTCGATGTCCATTCCACTTGAAGCAGCAAAATCAGGGTCCCTTTCACATACCTATACCTGACAGAAGCCTCCTCTTGAGTTGCTTGTGGAACGTTGGCATTCCTCTTGAGTCCAATCCAGGGAATCAGCTCTCATCTTGAAATGATTTGTGGTACACGGAGCTTTTGTCGAGTTGCTGTGCTGAACTTGGTGTTCCTCTAGATATGGGACGGTGCTCTCGGTTAATCTCTGGGGTTGCTAAAAGAAGTCAAGCTACTTGATCTGTTTGATGGGGAATGCATGATGGCTCTGGAGCCAATGCAGGGGAATCCGGCCTCATGTCAAGTTGATTTGTAGTACACGAAGCTCTTATGTGTTGCTGTGGTGGCCTCAGCACCTCTAGACTTGTGAGGTGCTGAAGTCCCCAGTCTTCTTGGGGACTATGTGGAATTTCATCTAGGAAGTCAAGGCTCCTTTAGTGTTTGATGGGGAACTCAGATGTGGTCTGCATGCAATGCAGGGGAATCACACCTCATCTCGAGTCGATTTGGGGTACACGATGCTCTTTTGTGTTGCTGCGGGGACCTCAGGGTCCCGCTAGACTTGTGATAGTGTTCTTGGGGACTTTCTGGAGGTCCATCAAGGAAGTCAAGGCTCCTTTTGTGTTTAATGAGGAACACAGACTTGCTCTGCATGCAGCATTGCAATCGGGCTTCATCTCGCAGCGATGGGGAAGTCTCATGGTT
This sequence comes from Muntiacus reevesi, assembly GCF_963930625.1. NCBI lineage: Eukaryota > Metazoa > Chordata > Mammalia > Artiodactyla > Cervidae > Muntiacus > Muntiacus reevesi. The sequence continues at coordinate 2,178,224 of NW_027078014.1, forward strand.
TTTCTTGAGTTTCAGCGGGAATCTGGGGTATGTTCTCGTATTACGGCGGGGATGGCCCTTCAAAACTCATGTTGGTTCAGCGACTTCAGGACTCATGTCTAATTGCCAGGGATACCTCGGGATTCTCCTTGAGGCTTGGCAGGGCAATAGGGACGCCTCTCGATGTGAGACAGGAGACCCAGACTTCCTTCGCAGTTGCCAGAGGGATATTGGGATCCCTATCAATTTTCAAGGTGAGTCAGGCGTCGTCTCCTTTTGACGCCTTGAACTCTGCACTCCTCTCGAGTTGTCAAAGGGATGTGTGGCCTCCTGTCGAGATGAGTCGGGGAACAAGGGCTTTCTTTAGGGTCTCCACGGGGGATTCAGATATCCCTTCATCTTGTGAGATGAAAGACGAGCCTGCATTCACGTCACTGCAGGATAATCCGGCCTTTTTTCGAGTCTGGGAATCTCATTGTACATTCCACTTGAGGCAGCAAGCTCAGGGTCCCACTATGATACTTATAGCTGAGAGAAGCCTCCTCTTGAGGTGCTTGTGGATAGTTGGAATTCCCTTTGAGTCGAGTTCAGCGAATCAGCTCTCATCTCGAGATGATTTGGGGTACATGGAGCTTTTCTCGAGTTGCTCTGCAGAACTTGGTGTTCCTCTGGACTTGGAATGATGTTCTCGTGGAATCTCTGGAGTTGCGTAAAGGAGGTCAAGCCACATGTTCTATTTGATGGGGAACGTGTGATGGCTCTGGACCCAATTCAGGTGAATTGGGCCTCATCTCGAGTTGATTTGGGGTACACGAGCTCTTTCATGTTGCTGCGGAGTCCGCAGGGTCCCTCTAGCTTTGTAACAGTGTTCTTGGGGACTCTCTGGAGTTCCATCAAGGAAGTCAAAACTCTTTTCAAGTATGATGGGGAACACACACATGCTCTGCATGCAATGCAGGGGAATCAGACCTCATCTCACGGCGAGGGGGATGTCTCATGGTTTTTCTCAAGTTGCGGTGGGAACCTGGAGTATGTTCTTGAGTTGCGGTGGGGATGGACCTTCAAAACTTGTGTTGGGTCAGCGACGTCAGGACACCTGTCTAGTTGTGAGGGACACCTCGGGATTCTCCTCGGGGCTTGGGAGGGCAATAGGGAAGTCTCTCGAGGTAAAGTGGAGACCCAGGGTCCCTTTCCAGTTGCCACAGAGATATTGAGATTCCTATCAATTTTCAAGAGGAGGCAGGCATCATCTACTTTTGAGGCATTGAACTCCACGTGCCTCTTAAAGTTTCAAAGGGATGTGAGGCCTCCTGTCGAGATGAGGCAGGGAACTTGGGCTTTCTCTAGGGTATCCACAGGGGATTTAGACATCCCTTCTTCTTGTGAGATGATAGACGAGACTGCATTCAAGTCACTGCAGGGAAATCCGGCCTTATTTCGAGTAAGGGCATTTCGGTGCCCATTCCACACGAGGCAGCAAACTCAGGATCCCTCTCACATACCTATAGCTCAGAGTAGCCTCCTCTTGAGGTGCTTGTGGAAAGTTTCCATTCCTCCTGTGTCATAACTCTCATCTCGAAATGTTTTGGGGTACACGGAGCTTTTGTTGAGTTGCTGTGCTGAACTTGGTGTTCCTCTAGATATGGGACGGTGCTCTCGGTGAATCTCTGGGGTTGCCTAAAGGAAGTCAGGCTATTTGCCCTGTTTAATGGGGAATGAGGGATGTCTCTGGAGTCAATGCAGGGGAATCGGGTCTCATCTAGAGTTGATTTGAGTTAAACGAGTTCTTTCGTGCTGCTGCTGTCACTTCAGGGTCCCTGCAGAACTGTGACAGTGTTCTTGGGGACTATGTGGAGTTTCATCTAGGAAGTCAAGGCTCTTTTCGTGTTTGATGGGGAACATGGACTTGCTCTGCATGCAGTGCAGGGGAATCAGGCCTCATCTCGAGTTGATTTGGAGTATATGGAGCGCTTTCATGTTGTGTCGGGGACCTCAGGGTCCCTCTAGACTTGTGAAAGTGTTCCTGGGGACTCTCTGGAGTGCCATCAAGGAAGTCAAGGCTCCTTTCCTGTTTGATGGGGAACACGGACTTGCTCTGCATGCAGTGCAGGGGAATCGGGCCTCATCTCGTGGCGAGGGGAAAGTGTCATTGTTTTTCTCGAGTTGCGGTGGGAACCTGGATTATGTTCTCGTGTTATGACGAGGATGGCCCTTCAAAACTCGGGTTGGATCAGTGATGTCAGGACTCCTGTCTAGTTGCGAGGGACACCTCGGAATTCTCCTCGGGGCTTGGGAGGGCAATAGGGACGCCTCTCAAGGTGAGAGGGGAAACCCAGGTTCCATTTGCAGTGGCCACAGGAATTTTGGGATTCCTATCATTTTTCAAGAAGAGTCAGCCATCGTCTCCTTTTGAAGCATTTAACTCCGTGTGCCTCTCGAGTTTTCACAGGGATGTGAGGTCTCATGTTGGGATGAGGCCAAGAACTAGGGCTTTCTCTAGGGTCACCACAGGGGATTCAGACATCCCTTCATCTCGTGAGATGAAAGACGAGCCTGCATTCAAGTCACTGCAGGGAAATCCAGCCTTATTTCGAGTCAGGACATCTCGGTGTCCATTTCACTTGAGGCCACAAACTCAGGGCCCATCTCACATACATATAACTGAGAGAAGCCTCCTCTTGAGGTACTTGTGGACAGTTGGCATTCCTCTTGAGTTGAATCCAGGGAAGCAGCTCTCAACTCGAGATGATTTGGGGGTACAGGGAGGTTTTCTCGAGTTGCAGTGCTGAACTTTGTGTTCCTTTAGATATTGGACGGTACTCTTGGTGAATCTCTGGAGTTGCCTAAAGGAAGTCAAGCCACTTGTCATGTTTGATGGGGAATGCGAGATGGCTCTGGAGCCAATGCAGGGCAATCGCGCCTCATCTCGAGTTGATTTCATTTACACGAATTCTTTTGTTTTGCTGCGGTGACCTCAGGGTCCCTCTCGACCTCTGGCAGTGTTCTTGGGGACTATGTGGAGTTTCATCTAGGAAGTGAAGCCTCCTTTCATGTTTGATGGGGAACACGGATTTGCTCTGCACTCAGTGCAGGGGAATCGGGCCTCACCTCGCGGCCAGGGGGAAGTCTCATGGTTTATGTTGAGTTGCGGCTGGGACCTAGGGTATGTTCTTGGGTTACGGCGAGGATGGCCCTTCAAAACCCGTGTTGGTTGAGCGGCGACAGGACTCCTGTCTAGTTTTGAAGGACACCTCGGGATTCTCCTCGAGGCTTGGCAGGGCAATAGGGATGCCTCTCGAGGTGAGGTGTTGACCCAGCTTCCCTTTGCAGTTGCCACAGGGATATTGCTATTCCTATCAATTTTCAAGAGGTGTTAGGCATCGTCTCCTTTTGAAGCATTGAACTCCGTGTTCCTCTCGAGTTGTCAAAGGGATGTAAGGCCTCCTGTCGAGATGAGGTGGGGAACTAGGGCTTTCTTTAGGGTCTCCACAGGGGATTCAGACATCTCTTCATCTTGTGAGATGAAAGACGAGCCTGCATTCAAGTCACTGCAGGGAAATCCAGCCTTATTTCGAGTCAGGGCATCTCGGTGTCCATTCCACTTGAGGCAGCAAACTCAGGGTCCCTCTCACATACCTAGAGCTGAGAAAAGCCTCCGCTTGAGCTGCTTGTGGAAAGTTGGTATTCCTCTTGAGTCGAAGCCAGGGAATCAGCTCTCATCTCGAATGTTTTGGGGTACACGGAGCTTTTCTCGAGTTGCTGTGCTGAACTTGGTGTTCCTCTAGACTTGGGACGGTGCTCTCGGGGAATCTCTGGAGTTGCCTAAGGGAAGTCAAGCCACTTGTCTAGTTCGATGAGGAAAGTGGGATTGCTCTGGAGCCAGTGCAGGGGAATCGGGTCTCATCTCGAGTTGATCTGGGTACTCGGAGCACTTTCGTGTTGCTGCGGGGACCTCAGTGTCCCTCTACACTTGCGACAGTGTTCTTGGGGACTCTCTGGAGTTCCATCACGGAAGTCAAGGCTCATATCCTGTTTTATGGGGAACACGGAATTGCTTTACATGCGATGCAGTGCAATTGGGCCTCATCTCATGGCGAGGGTGAATTCTCCTGGGTTTTCTTGAGTTGTGGTGGGGACCTGGGGTATCTTCTCGAGTTACGGTGGGAATGACCCTTCAAAACTCATGTTGTTCAGTGACGTCAGGACTCCTGCCTAGATGTTAGGGACACCTCGGTATTCTCATCGAGGCTTGATAGGGCAATAGGGACCCCTCTCAAGGTGAGGCGAGAGACCCAGGGTTCCTGTCCAGTTGCCACAGGGATATTGGGATTCCTATCAATTTTCAAGAGGAGTCGGGAATCGTCTCCTTTTGAGGCATTGACCTCCGCGTGACTCTCGAGTTTTGAAAGGAGTGTGAGGCCTCCTGTTGAGATGATACGTGGAACTAGGGCTTTCTCTAGGGTCTCCACAGGGGATTCAGACATCCCTTCATCTCGTGAGATGAAAGACGAGCTTGCATTCAGGTCACTGCAGGGAAATCCGGCCTTATCTCGAGTCACGGCATCTCGGTGTCCATTCCACTTGAGGCAGCAAACTCAGGGTCCCTCTCACATACCTATAGCTGAGAGAAGCCTCCTCTTGAGGTGCTTGTGGAAAGTTGGTATTCCTCTTGAGTCAAAGCCAGAGAATCAGCTCTCATCTCGAGATGATTTGCTGTACACGGAGCTTCTCTCTAGTTGCTGTGCTGAACTCGTGTTCCTCTAGACTTGGGATGGTGTTCTCGCGGAATCTCTGGAGTTGCCTAAAGGAAGGCAAGCCACTTGCTGTGTTTGCAGGGGAACGCCTGCTAGCTCTGGAGCCATTGCAGGGGAATCAGGCCTCATCTCGAGTTGATTTGTGGTACATGGAGCTCTTTTGTGTGATTGCGGTGACCTCAGGTTCCTCTAGACTTGCGACAGTGTTCTTGGGGCCTCTCTGGAGTTCCATCAAGGAAGTCAAGGCTCCTTTCTTGTTTGATGGGGAACACGGAATTGGTCTTCACGCAATGCTGGGGAATTGGGGTTCATCTCGTAGCGAGGGGGAAGCCTCATGGTTTTTCTCGAGTTGCAGCGGGCACCTGAGGTATATTCTCCAGTTGATTTTTGGCTGCACCAGACCACTGAGGAAGTTACCTTTTGACTATCCTTGATGACTGTTGTTAAATCCATCAAATTCTTTACATTTAATAGTGGAAACAAATGTGGTTAATGTAAGTTTGAAGTCAAGAATGCCAAATTAATTTGCCTCTCTATCCCTGTGTTCCCCTTCACAGCTAAAATTTTCACCAGAGCACTGGAGAATTCTTTGCTAAATATATATTCCACAAAATGTTATTCTTATGAAATTTTAAAATCTTTAATCAATAACTTTGGTAAATGGTGGACTAAATTAAAAAAAATAAAATATTCGCCTATGCAGCATTTCCTATGTTTATTTAATCATGCAAGTCTTCTTTCTCTTCTCTCTCTCTCTCTCTCTCTCTCTTTTTTTTTTTTTTTGCAGGTCTTCTATCTTCAAATGAGCATCTTGGGGTTTAGTGTTCCCCCAAACACCCTATAAAGAGCTACCCTAAGCCAACTTTTCAAGCACAGTTATAAGGTTCTTTTTGGTAGATTCATGTAGCATTTATTAATTAGAGTGGATGAAGACTAACGATGCCTCCTTAACCTTGCCACCATGTTATAAGGAAAGCAAGTCTGGCACATAACTATGAAACATTTACTAAACAGAAATTCATTATTAATAAAACATGCATGCATGCTAAGTTGCTTCAGTTGTGTCCGACTCTTTGCGACTCTACGGACTGTAGCCCACCAGGTTCATCTGTTTATAGGATTCTCCAGGCAAGAATACTGGAGTGGGTTGCCACACCCTCCTCGATCTTCCTGACCCAGAAATCCAATCAGCACCTCTTACATCACCTGCATTGGCAGGTGGGTTCTTTACCACTAGTGCCACCTGGCAAGCCCACAATAATAAAACATAAGGTAAATCTCAATAAAATTCAGATCTCTGCTCTTTTAAATGCACTGATCACAGCCTGCATGAAAGATTCACTCAAGGCAGAACAATACAGGCAGATTTAGGTTCAACTTTTGGACTCAACATCTTTTAGAGATCAAGCCTCAAGTACCATCCCTAAGGTTACTGGCTACACAGTTTGCTAGATTTTATTTCCTGCTCAAAGAATAGAAGGGGTTGTCTTAAAATATTTCTGCCACATCAAAAGGCTTGAATAACACTTGTTTCACCAATGACAGTAAAATGAATTAGCACAATTTTATGTCACCTTTTCTATACTGAATATTCTTAAAATCATTTCAGACATTGTTATACACACATTGGGACATGTTTTATAACATCAGTTACCCTAATTTGCATCTTAGAGCAATGTGGTTGTGGTGTGAAATTATGAAAGGGGAGAAGGGAAAGAGCTCCCTCATCGAACCATGTTGCCAAATGTGTTCTGTGAACCAACTGCATTAGAATCACCTGTAGTTCTTTCAAAATGAAGATTACTCCAAGTAATTACATGCACACCCTATCTGAGAGTCACTGGCACCGAGAATCAGCCTAAATCTTCTGGAAATGGCTTCAAAATTTTGTATCTCCTGTACTTTTGCAGCCATTTTGTGCCAAAACAAAGGGAATATGATGACAGTAAAGATCGATAAAAATTTTAAAGGGTTACCTACTGGTAGCTAAACTTACATGATTCAAGAAGGTCCCACAGTTTTCCTTTTCTGGATGTCACCACCAGGAATAAGAGCCACAAGATTTAATAACTGATGTGGCAATGGGTACCAACCAAGCAGAATTGATGCCTTCCAGCCTGCAGGATCAGTGAACTGGCACTTTGTTGTTCCTGTATGTTATCAGCCCACAAATAACCATCGACCTCCCTGGCTGGCATACAGACAACTGCCTATAAGTAGTGGTGGGGTGATTTTTTTCCCTTTTTCTTTATAACTTTTATGTTGTGTTTTCTTTACTGGATTTGCTGTGTACTAACAATCGGTTGGTTGGATAGAGACAGTAGTGTCTTTGAGCCAACTCCTATTGACTTTGTAAAGTCAGTTGTTTGTATCTTTTCCAAACTCTACATTCAGTGATATCACACTGTTGCTTGAACTGGATCACTGTGGGAGTGTTTCTATCAAAGTGAATACTACCAATATGCTTCCCTCTCATAGCTGGTTGTTATACATTTTGCAGCACACCACTGGAGAGAGAGATTATTTTTTTTCACACCACTACTGTAATACATATAAATGTACTAGATATAACATTTATCATTTTAAACATTTTGAGTGTCCAGTTAAGTGGCATTAAGTGTGTTCACACTGTTGTACAACACCATCACCTCCATCTCCAGAATTATTTCATCCTTCCAAACTGAAACCTTGTACCCACTAGACCACAACTCCACAGCCCTGGATAACCACTGCTCTACTTTCTGTCTATGAATTTGTCTATTCCAGGCAGCTCAAAGAAGTGGAATCACACAGTAACTGTCTTCTCATGTCTGACTTCTCTCACGTAGTGTAATGATTTCAAGGAACACCCATGTTCTAGCATGTTTCAGAATTTCATTCCTTTTCAAGGCTGAATAATATTCCATTTTATGTATATACCATATTTTGCATATCTGTTCACATGTTGATAAATATTTAGACTATTTCTATGTAATTTTACTGAGGCGTAATTCACATATAACAAAATTATACATTTTAGGGCACACTGTTTGATGCACTTTGAAAGATGTATATATCCATGCAAACACAACAAAGATACAAAATAGTTCCACCACTCCCACCACGCTAGAAAGCTTCCCCCTCACCTCCTTTTAAAGACTTGGTTATTTGCCTGCACCGGGCCTTAGTCGCATTGTGGGGCTCCTCCTCACCTAGTATCCGCAGCGCGTGGCCTTAGCTGTGCTGCAGCACGCAGAACCTTGGTTCCCGGAACCCGTGTCCCATGCACTGCAAGGATAATTCTTAACCACTGGACTCTTGGGAAAATCCTTCATCCTTTACCTCTGTCAACATGCCCCAAACTCCCTGTCTCAGGCAACTGCCATTGTGATTTCTATTAATACAGATTTATTCTGCTCGATGGAGAATTTTCAGTAAATAAAATTAGACAGTATCATACTTGATTCGGGCTCAGCTTTTTCACGCAGCATAATGTTTGCAAGACTCATCTGTACTGTTGTGTGTCTCAGTGATTCTTTCCTTTTTGTTGCTGGGCAGCATTCCACTGGCAAGGACTGTGAAGAATCTGAGATTTTATCCTGTTTGCAAGCTAAAAAGTTAGGCTGCCTCGGATTCATGCTTGTACCAGATCAAATATGATTTTTTTGCATGTAAGTTATGCCTCAATAAACTTATACAGGTAAAAACAACCTAAATGTCCACACATAGTAAATCTTGAGTCATAGCTGAGGAACCCTAAGTTTAGAAAACCTCAATCTTTAATAAGAGACTTCAAGAAAATCTGCCCAACCTTTGTTCCTGGAAGGAGACATTATCTTCATCATACTGGACTCCAAAAAATTTGCCTTCTGCTCCAGATGGAGAAATTATATTTTCCAAGGGTATCTACTGTGCAAGTGTTTTTTTTTTTTTTTTTTAAAGAAGATTGTCTGGAGCAAAACTGTCAGCACCTCTATTCATAAGACATGTGGAAACACAAGGGACCCATGGGAATCATGTCCCAGTGTCTGGTGTGTGAATGAAGTGAAGTGAAACTTACTCAGTCATATCTGACCCTTTGTCACCTCATGTGTATACAACCTGTGGAATTCTTCAGGCCAGAATGCTGGAGTGAGTAGCCTTCCCCTTCTCGAGGGAATCTTCCCAACCCAGGGATCAGATGGAACCCAGGTCTCCCACTTTGCAGGTGGATACATTTGTTTGTGAAAATAATGTTTGTCAAACATTTGTGTGAGAATACATTTGTTTATTCACTCTCCTGTTGATAAATATTTGTTTATTCATCTCCTATTGATGAATGTGATTCACTCTCCTATTGATGAACATGGAGATTGTTTGCACTTTGGGCTATTATGAATAAAGTTGATATGAACATTCTTAGACACATGTTTTGGATCTCTATGTTTTAATTTCTCTAGGGTAAATACCTAGGACTGTAATTGCTAGGCTATATGATAAGTCTATGTTTAACATTATTAAAGCATTGCCTGGTTTCAAAAATAGTCATAATTTTTTTACTTCTGCCATTAGTGTATGAGAGTTCCAGGCGCTCCCCCTCTTTGCCAGTAAATATCAACATTTTATCGAGTCTACTTTATTATTATTATTTTCTCTCTGTCTTTCTCTATATATCTCATCCCCACTCTTTCAGAGAAAGTTGCAGATATGACACCACTTTACCCCTAATGTTTTGAAGTGTGTTTCTTAAAAAAACTTTAATATGACCACAGTACTATTATTAAAGTCAGGAAATTAATATTGATACAATACTGTTATCTAACTTAGAGATTTTATTCAGAATTCACCAACTTTGCCCATAAGGGCCTATTTTGCAAAAGAAAATCTGATATTATGTGTCATTTAATTATAATAGCCTTTTGATTCTTAACAGAGTGATTTGTATTAGTTTTTACATTAGAAGCAAATGGCCCTGTGATCTTAATCTCTTTTTAGGCATTATGATCTCCATTTTTATCTTTATTTTTATTTATTTATTTAATCTTTATTTTTAATAAGTTAACTAATTAATTACATAAAGCAATACATTCACATGGCTCAAAATTTTAAAAGCATGAAGTATTCAAAGGGAAAAATCTTTTTTCTACTCTACTCTCAGGTTCCCAATTTGGAGACTCCCCAAATAGAAATTTGTAATCGACCCCTAATTGACTATGTATACTTTTTTTTTTACACAAATCTGCTGACTATTGTTTGCCAAACACTTGAGATGGAGGAATTCATTTTCTTTTAAAGCAATGAGGTAATCTGGCAATGATGAGAAAAAGGATTGCTGTAAAGCTACTTCCTCTTTCAAATTAAATTGATCTTAGTCAGATTAAGAAGCTACTTACTACTACCTGTCTCCTTACTTCTCTGTCTCCCCCCGCAGGGGACTGTGTCACCAGGACCTAATGCTGAAGCTTGTCACAGGTGAGGGACTTTGTGCAGAGGAAAGAAATAAAAAACTTGATCCACCCAGATGGCTCAAGAAATCCAGATCATCTCTGCCTTTCTCCTCTTGTTCTTATGTTACTTGGGAGAAAGATTCTAGAGGACAGAACTACACAAGGACCGTGTCTAATTTCTGGAGGAAGACCTTCCTTAAGACTCTGGACTAGGACCCTCTCGGGTCAGTGACAGTGATTCAGGCAAGATTTGCCTTATATTCTGAGAATGGTAACGTGGAAATGGTAAAATAGTCAAGTGTCACAGGCACTGGCAGTGAAGACCCAGGTGTGCAGATGAGTCTTGTCACTTGCCCCTGGGTATGGCTGTTATATTTTCCAAATACAACATATAACCTGAAAGAAACTTTCCCAAATAAGTGAATTTATTTATATTAAAATTTCCAGTAGGATAACCATAATATATAGCTATTTGCAGGTTGTTTATTCATTATTGGAAATCTTCTTACTCTCTTATGACCTACTTGCATTTAAAAAAAAAAATGGCTCTACTAGTTTTTTCTTTTTTTCTTTTTTTAAAGATTATAGTGTAGAAAATTTCACACACAAAAAATAGAACACAAATCTCCATATTCTCTTATCCTCCAGCTCCAAGTTTTCAGCTCAAGGACAAGCTTTTTCTATTTCTGCTCGACCCACCTCACCCCCCAACCCTTCATACAGATGGTTGAAGCAAATCCTAAACCAAAGCAAAGCAAATCATCTTATACCATCATTTCATCCATAAATGTTTCAGCATGTTTTCTTAAAAGGCAGTGAGTCTTTTAAAAAAATAATTTAAATTCCTTTATCATTATCCACGATTCCTTAATATTATCAAAGATCTAGTGTTCATATTTCCTTGATTGCCATAATATATAATTGAGCTTCTTTGTTTAAATCAGGGTTCTTGGCTGATGTATCACTTAAGATTCTCTGATCTTTATCTTCCTACTCAGTCTCTCTTTTGAGGAGGGTATTTATATTGAAATATAGGTTCAGCAGTAAAGAATCCGCCTACAATGCAGGAGACACGGGAGGCTTGGGTTCAATCCCTGGGTCGGGAAGATCCCCTGGAGGAGGGCAGGGCAACCCACTCCAGTATTCTTGCCTGGAGAGTCCCATGGAAAGAAGAGCTGGTGTTCTGTAGTCCATAGGGTGGCAAAGAGTCAGACGCGATGGAAGAGACTGAGTATGCATGAGCACATAGCTGATTTATAATGTTACATTTGTTTCAGTTATACAATACAGTGAATCAGTATTTTTACAGATTATACTCCATTTTATTATGAAATAATGACTATTTTTTCTGTGCTGTACAATACATCCTTGGGGTTTATTTACTTCATACATAGTAGTTTTTTAATTTCAATTTTTTAAATTCTGAAAGTATGATAACACATTTACAGGAGACTTGGAAAATACACTGTATATTACAATTATTTTTTAAGGAGATAAATTAAGATTTTTAGTTGGAGTTTTAGTATCAAACTCTCAAAAATTAATAGAATGAATATGTAGAGAAATAGAATGATATACTAGACCTGAAAAACACTATGAACCAATTCAATATAATTAAGATTTATACAATTTTTACACAACAGTAGGACACAAATTCTATTCAAGTTCCCATAGACTGTAAATTGGGAGACTCTGGAACTTATCCAAGGACATAAAACAACGTGCAAAAATTTCATGGTCTTAAAGGTATTGAAATCACACAGGGTCTGTTCTCTTATCACAGTGGAATTACGTTAGAAACCAACATAAAAAGATATTTGAAAATAACCCACATCTTTTCAAGTGCAATGTGACATTTACTAAGAGAGTTACTCAGTCTCTCTCTATTTTCTTGATAAAGGATATAAATCGGAAAATATTTCTTAAAGTTAACCTTTACTGTAGGTAAGCTGCAGTTGCAGGTATGGTGCAAATTCAAACTGAAATAGTATTTCAAAGCATCCATTGGCAGAGTTCTCTAATTTACCATGGCAGATTTGAACTATAATAACTGAATAAGGTAAATCTATTACTTTGCAGACAAAGTATAAATATGTATGTTACACCAGATTACATTAAAATGTCTGTTAGTTTATTTTTCATTACCATTCCTGCTGTCAGTTCCACTTTCTCATTCACCTTAGTTATAGCTTAGTACTTAAAGTATTGAGTGGTCAAAGTTCAAACTTTAGGAGGAATGAAATGGAATTTCTTGGTCTTAAATTCTAATTATGCACCACAGGCTGAATTGTAGCTCTTTTCTCTCAAAATGTGTAGGTTTTCTGTTGATAAATTGGCATCTGTATTAGGGTGCAACCTTAGGGTAACTGACTGCTTACTTTTTAAGTTTTGTTAAACGCATATAGTGTGTTTGTATTTGCTGCATAATTGAGAAGTTTCATTTTTGCCCAAGTATTTTTTATTTTAAAGCTTTTTAGGAATTTGAAATCTTTCATCTTTGGAAAGAAATCTCAAGTTAATATTAAATCTTATTTTCAGTGGTTGAGTACTCAGATCCTGACTGAGGTGGTTTATTTGTAATACACTCTTTGTATCCTTAGGATCCTTAATTTAAAGTATACTGTATTTAATATTTTTAAAACACACAGTGTTTTAAAATACAATGTAATGTTAACTTTTTAATTAACTTCAGTTTTTGGAGTCCTGTATTATTAACTTTAGGTCAGTAGTATAATTTTATACACTATAGAGATTTTGTTGTGTCCTAGCTTTGTATTTTAATGCTTGCTGCGTTCAGTGTAAATGTTTCCTTATTGTTTTGTTTTTACCGTGAAGATCAGAATTTGTGAGAAAGAGTTAGATGCAAAGGTTAATTGAGCACCTATAAATTTGGCTGTTTAATTGAAATTCAGTTCCTCAGTAAACAGTAGTCACATTTTAGATGCTTAGTAGCTTCAGGTGGCAGTGGCTACTGTATTGGACAGCACAAATACAAGAACAAAATGGCTCTGTCACTGCAGAAAGGTCTTTTGAATAGTGCTGCTTTGCAGTGAGTTAGGTTCTGTCTAGACTCTGGGAATACAGAGATAAACATGACTGACAAGGCAAACACTTAGCTCCTGGTGGGGTTGAGAGATGGCAAACAAATAGCTGATGTCCATCATGTCATCATTAGGAAGAAAGATGAAAGTGGGTAAGAGAGAAGATGTAATGAAACAGTGTGCGGGGAGGTACCTGTTAACTAGGTGGTCAGGAAATGCCTTCTTAATATTTGCATGTCAGTGAATGAAGGGAAGGAGAAAGTCTTGTGAAGACCTGTAGGAAGACCCTTCTAGGCACAGGGAACAGCAAGTGCAAAACCCTGAAGTGAGAACAGATTGGACATACTTGAGGAATGGCAGCAAGGCATGTGCAAGTGAGGTCCTGGGAGAATGGTGGGTGATGAGGGGGGACATGACGGACAGTAGCCACATCATGTGGTACCTTGTGGTCTGTGGTAAAGACTTAGAATTTTAACCTGAGTGTGGTGAAAAGACATTGGAGGGTTTTGAGCAGAGGAGTGGCATGATCTAAATTATGTTTATTTAACTTTAATATGCCAGATTTACAAATAAAACAGTTAAAAACCCCCATGCCCTCATTCTCCAACTCTAGCAAAATGGGCCCAACTGAGATCATTGATCCCATGGATGACCTGTCCTTCCTTTATATATATTATCTCCTTTATCCTTCCCTGTAATATTGTGAAGTAGGATTTGTGTTTTAAAAGATCACCCTGGCTGCCGTGTAGAGAGTTAAGTTTAGGGGGGCAAGAGGAAAAGCATGAGGGCCTTTGGGAGCCTGAGACAGCAGTCTTAAGTGAGAGGTGATGGTGGCTTGGAGTCGAACGGCAGGTGGTGGTTGAAGTGATGAGAAGCAGCCAGATTCTGGTGAAACCAGCAGGAATGCTGGTGTATGTAGTTAAGGAAAGAGGAGCAGGGGTGATGCCTGTACTGTGGTCCAGATGATGATGTGACTGCCCATAGGAGAGTTCAGTTTATTCATGTTAAGTTTAAGATACCTAGTAGAAGTCCAGAGGTTGTCAAGGACACATTTTTAGGTTAAGAAAAAGAGGAAAACCCAGTGAAGGTAACTAAGGAGATATGCTGCAATAGCTAGCTGTTGATTTATGGTCTGAGTTTGGCCTCCAGGTTTGCTAGAGCTGGAGCTAGCTATTGTAGTGTCTCATGTCCCATATCCCAAGCAACCCCTCAGCCACTGGCAGACTGGAATGATTGGTCCTCTGGATAGTAGGGAATCAGTGTTTCAGGTAGGAGAACATGATACATTGAAGAATACTGCTGAAGAATTTAGACAAACACATTGATTTGTGAAGGTATTAAATGTCTTTAGTGAGCAATAGAATTTCTAGAGAATATAGTTACTCTTAAATGGAACACTAAGTAGAAGATTTTCTTGTATACTTTATAAATATTGCATTAGTAGTTCAAAATCAGAATTTTATTAAATTTTACTTTCTCCCTTTTTTTCTCATTTTAAGTAGATGAAATGCATGTAAAAATGAAAGCACCAAAAAGAACTGTGGGTGAAAGTTGGATGGCCTAACAGTTTATTCAGATTTTAAGATTTATTTACATATTATATCGTTAGCAAAAGGTGTGTTATAAGGGTAAATTTGTAAGTGAATATTGACAAGTTGTTAAGTTTCTGCTTAAAGTCTTATTTGCTATTTTAAGTTATTGTTTCTTACAGATTTTCTAATCTGTGCTTATTTTACTAGGAGTCATGGCTTTGAAAGAATTACCTTACTGATTTCAAACACCATTTTAGGAGTAATTTTCCATATGCCTTAAAAGAAATAACCAAGCAAAAAAAGGAAAGGGACAAATAAAAGATATTGCCATTCTCATCCACTGTTTAACCTGACATTTTCAGAAAACAGTCTCACACTGAACTTTGTACACTGCAAGTAGTTGTTATCTAGACTGTGAAGTAAAGATAAAAGCTGTAGTATCTG
The DNA here is from genome assembly GCF_963930625.1 of Muntiacus reevesi. Classification (NCBI taxonomy): domain Eukaryota; kingdom Metazoa; phylum Chordata; class Mammalia; order Artiodactyla; family Cervidae; genus Muntiacus; species Muntiacus reevesi. The sequence continues at coordinate 2,193,379 of NW_027078014.1, forward strand.
ATCTTAAACAAGTCACTTTAAGCCCTGGACTTCCAATTTTACTTAGTTTTTATTTTTATTTTTAATCTGTGAAGTGAATGTTTTGTGCTAAATGAGTGTCAGTTATCAAATTGTATAGAAAAGAATTTAATAAAAATTTGTTTAGAGTGGATAGTTTGTTTGTGAGAGGCACTGTGTAATTACTGAATCTTTGAGAGCATAACATCACTAGTTTCTGCTCTCATTTATATACACAAGGAAGCGTAATGTAACTGTTATCAGTATCCTGATGGAAGAGGGATAATTGAAGAAAAGCAGTTCTCTTTTTTAAAATAAGTGAAAAGAACAAATTATGGATGAAGTTTCACTGGAAAAGTGTAAGCCTGGAAGTTATTTGAAATGTTTACCTGAAGTAAGAGCAGATAAACGTAAAAACAAATTACCAAATAAAACTTGACAAGCAGATACAGATACTCAAGGTGCAATTCCCCAAATGAGCAAACGCTTGAACAGATTTTAAAGTCTTTGTCAGAAGGTTCTTAAACTTATCAAAAGGAAGAAACTACTTGGAGAATCAGTGAGGCTCTTTGGGCAGAGTTCAGAGGATATGCTCAGAAGTGATAAGTATGTTGTAGGCAGATAAACTTCATTCACTGAAGTTTTTTGGTCTCTCACTGTAAGTAAAGTATTATGACAGATAATTAGATGCCCTAAGGTATATTCTTTGATCTCTTAAGTGATTCATAAATTGCAAAAATCAATACAAAATCTTAAAATTGATAAAAATGTGTGTCAGACTCTAGTCATGAGATGGAAATCATACCAGTGATTTTCACAGAGAATTTAATACAACCGGTTGTTAACTAGACATTTCCACTTAATAGTGGAAAGACAAAAGGGAACAGCAAGGTCTTGTCGGAAGCCACCACTGCCTCCTGACCGGAGAGCAAAGAGAAGAGGGCAAGTGGCTGGAAAGAAAGGCTGCAGCCCAAACTCAGGCCTCGAGGAAGGGGTTTGCACTCAGCTGGGACTAATGTCTTTGGGGTCAGGAGAGGGGCCCAGTGGGGTAAGGGTACAGGGGTCAGTGAAGAGGGTTCTGCTGGCTGGCGCTGGTGTTCTAGGGGCACGGTGATACTGGTTCTGTGTCAGGAAGATACAGACTGGAACCAACTCTGGCTGCTAGAATGAACTGCTGCTGGCCTGAAGAGTGGTTGGGTTGCACTGGTGGCAAAAGGAAGCAAAAAATAGGACTAGGAAGCAAACAGAAAGTGCCGCATTTTCCTCCTCCAGCTTTCTGGTCTCAAGTACCCCTTGACCTCCAGGTGGCTCAGTGGTGGAGAGCCCTCCTGCCAGTGCAGGGACAGATTTCAATCCCTGGGTTGGTAAGATCTGCTGGAGAAGGAAATGACTACCCATTCCAGTATTCTTGCCTAGAATATCCCATGGAAAGAGGAGCCTGGCGGGCTGTAGTCCACGGGGTTGCTGAAGAGTCTGACACAGCTTAGTGACTAAACAATAACAAGCACTTTATTGGCAGAGCCTAACAAGAAGCAAACTGTAAAGGAGAAAATGTGACTCACCCCCAGGATCACAAAGTAAGAGCGTGGAAGGGTAGTTTTAAGGCTGAGAAACAAAAGCTCAATAACTTGCAGGAAGAAAAATGAATCTACATCTTTCACACAAGGCATATTTAAGTGTCATTAGAACTTTATAGTCAAGAAATGCTATAGGAATTAATAGGAGAAGACAGATCCTTGTTAGGATAAACAGACAAGGCAGTGTTGGAGAGTAATGTTTTAATGTGAATGTGATTTTAGCAGGCAGAAGTGAAGTGAGGGATGATTGCAGTAATGGAAGGAGATATTATAGGGTATGAGAAAGCTATAAAATTGCATAATGGAGGACATGGGACAGACCTGGATCAAATTGGTTTCTACTGATGACTAACTTTAATGCTGAAAGTCATTTTTTTGTCTCTGACTCTCATTTCTCTTTCATCCTTGATCCTTTATGCATTGAAGACTATTATTGGTTGGATCAAAACCATGTTTTAGGACCATTAATTTAGAGTTTCTGGAGTTGGAGGTGACAGAGAATCAAATATGGAGATACTTTCTTGAGCAAGTAAGTTGTTACTTGCTCCAGATACAGTTTTCTTATTAACACAGAAGTTTTTAATCAGGTCCATGGATAAGGTTGAGAATATCCTTCAATGCGTGAATATAATTACATGTGATTTTTATGTTGTCAAGGAAGAGGTTTCAGGTGTAATTTTCATCAAAATGAGATTAAATAAAAGGATGTTTGGAATTTGGTAGACCATTAAATGTAAGTAAACTACTCAAGAGCATATGGGTGTACTGTCATTATTCACTTTATTGGGCACTTAATATGTTGAAGGCACTTAGGAAAAAGAATGTAGGGTAATAAAAGTATATCAGTATAGTAGGGAGCTGGTCCTGCTCTTTCATGGGGGGCATAGGTCCTAGGGAGGGCTGCCTGCCTAGGTAGTGATTTGTGCTAAGATATAGAAGGTGAAAAAGGAGTTAACGATGAAGACACTGAGGTGGTGAAATTGTGGCATTTTTAACAAAAGTGGATTGACAGTATTACCATAAATTTCCCTAGTGATTTGTTTTGAGGGTCCGCAGGCTGCTCTTGAACTTCCATAAGGAAGCGTGTTGAATATTTCTCAGATAGCCTTTGGAGGCTATCTATTAAATTCACAGATTCAAGTTAGAGGAGCCAATGTGGCCTAAGCTGGTGGTCTTCAATTTTGACCTGATGTCTAGATTTTTTTTTAATCTTGGGTTGAACTGTGGAGTTACAAAAGATATTATTTTCATTGTGGTAAGATGTCCATAGCATAAAAATTAGCATTTTAACCATTTTTAAAGTGTACTGATTGGTGGCATTAAGTACATTTCACATTTTTCATGTTACCAATCTGAAACTCGGTACACATTAAATAACAGCTTCCTATGCTCTTCTCCCTCCAGGTACTGGGAACCGCTATTGCATTTTTCCCCTTTATTAATTTGACTGTTCTGGTACCATGTATCAGTAGAAACTGAAAACACTGTTTTATGTCTGGCTTAACTTCACTTAGCATGATATCTTTAAGGTTTATTCATGTTGTGGCACTACTAGCATTTCATTCCTTTTTTTTTTTTTTTAAATGGAGTTCATTTTTTAGAGCAATTTTAGATTCGTATTAAAATTGAACAGAAAGTACGGAGTCCTCATACACTACTCCTACCCCCATGGATGCACAGCCTCCCTCACGTCAGCGTCCCACACCAGAGTTGTGTATCTGTTGTAAAATACAAACCTCAGTGATACATCATTTACACTGGAGTCCTTGGTTTATGTGAGGGGTCACTCTTCTTGTTGTACAGTCTGAGTTTTGTGTAAAGACATAGTGTCATACGTGGTATTTTCACTGATCCAGAAGCAAGTTGCCCTCCAAATACACATTCTGCATCTATGGATTCAGAAAGCCACAATCCATACACATGATACACCATCTGCAGTTGGTTGAATATGTGGAGGCAGAACGGTATGGAGGGTTAACAGTATTCTTCACCACTATGCATTCACAGTTTAAAAGAACATGCCAGTTTCACTTAAAATTGTTCTTAATTAAGTAAAAAATTACTAATCTTATTAAGTCACAATCCTTGAAAACACGTAATTTTAATATTCTGTGTGGTGAAATGGAAAGTGTGCCTGAAGTATTTTGGCTGCATGCCAAAGAATGATGGTTGTCTCGAGGAAATGCACTTGTCATTCTGTTTGTATTTTCTGCAATGGACATGATTTTAATTTAAATGACTAACTATGCTTATTCAGACTTGGGTATTTGTAGATATTTTCTCAGAAATGAAAAAAATAAGCCTATCAGTTTCAGAAAAATAGTGTCTGTGCTAGAGATAAAATTTGAACTTTCAAGCAAAAATTAATATTTTTGGAGAACTTGTATCCACCATCTGAGTTTTATCTGTATATTCTATTTTTTTGCTCTTCATTTTTTTCATCTCTCTTCATTAGGCTTATTTAGAAGCTGCTAGAGGATTTACACACACACACACAAATACATACATATATATATATATATATATATATATATATATATATATATATATATATATATATATATATATAATATAAAATGAAGGAGAATATATGTATTCTCCTTTATTTCCAAGGACTGTTTTAACAGAGCACAGTGCTTGAGCTTGGCAGTTTTCTTGTTTGAGCGTACTGACCGTACTGACTGCAACGCTTCGCTCTGTTGGTTCCCACTGCTGTTAGGCAGTCAGCTATGAGTCTGAACTGTTGCTACTTTATAAAAGTTACTTCCCTCCCCACCCCCCCCACCTCCCCCATAAGACTTTGCTCCTTGTCTTTTATTTTCTGCTGTTTGACAATGATGTATCCAGGTGTGGTTTTCTTTTTTATTGATTTTCCTTGGAATTCAGTGAGCTTCTTAAATCTGAGATCTTGAGTGAAGTGTCTAAATACATCTGAAAAATTCTCATCTTTAAAATATTAATGCCATTTTTCTCCTTCCCTTTAAAGACTAATTGATTGTATATAAGACCCACTTACTGAATTTTTTGTTTCTCTTTGTCTCATTCAAACATACATTTGTTGAATTTGTTTTATTTTTATTTTTCAGTTCTAGAGTTTCTGTCCAGTTATTCCAGCACTGTTTGCAGAAAAAGACTCTTGTTTCTCTTTTGGATTGCTTCGGCTCCTTTGTCTGAAATCATCAGTTGACTGTACTTGTAGGCCTGTCTTGGGGCTCTTCCACTGACCTATGTTTGTCTGTTCGTTCACCAGTTCTGTGCTGTCTTGATTACTGTAGTACAGTAAGCCTTGAAATCGAGTGGTGTGAGTCCTCCAACATTGTTCCGCTTTGGTCTTGTGTTGGGTAGTCTAGTGTTTGCCTTTGTGTGTAAACTTCAGAAATCATTTTGTTGATAACTATAAAGTAACTGGCTGGGGTTTTGATTGGAATTGTGTTGAATCTATAGATCTAGTTGGGAAAAATTGTTGCGTTAACTACTGAGATGATGTATAACTGGGATTGTTTTATGTAAGAGCTCTTTTTACTTCCAGTTCACCATTACTCTGGCAGGGAGCCCTTACAGGTTCAGCTTGAAGTAGGGATAATATACCAGAGTCCCCATGTTTGTCTGGCTCTGGAGTTTGACTTTTCCCTGTGAGGCCTCTGAAAGGTTAGTTCCGTTTTCCAGGCTTTTCGTTGGAATTGGGTATTTGGTTCCACAGCCCTTGGAACCTGAGTACTGTGATCTTGGTTTATTTTGGGGACCCAGCAATTGTTCATCACCTTGTTACCTCTTGAATGCTTTTGAGTTGTTAAAAACTATTTCATCCAGCTTTTAAAGTTATTTTCAGGACGGGAATCAGTTCTAATTTCCTCCTCTATCATTGCTGAAAATGAGTTTCCCCAGTTTCCTGTCTCCCTCATAGAATTGGTGGTCAGTGTATTTAGACTTTAAAATTTTGTGTAAATTCTTGGAGGAGCGGGATGAATTCTCCCAACTTTTGAATGTCTGTTGACACCTTCCAAACAGTAATAGGTAAGTAGATCTTCAAAAGCTCTACCTGTGGTGAATAAATGATGCAGTTGAGTTTTTGTGTGGTCTGGTTAGTATAAAATGTGCCTTGGTTTTGGGCACTGAACAGTTGGGCAAAGAACCTACCAGTAGTTTTGGGTTTGTAGTATAGATTGCTACTCATCTGTCCCAGTTTTCATTCATTCTCTCTCCGTGATAGAATTCCCAGTTTTTTGCTGGGCTGTGCTGTGCTTACTCACTCACTCAGCCAGGTCCCGACTCTCTGCGACACCATGACTGTAGGCCACCAGGCTCCTCTGTCTATGGGGATTCTCCAGGCAAGAATACTGGAGTGAGTTGCCATGCCCTTCTCCAGGGGATCTTCCCAACCCAGGGATGGAACCCAGGGCTCTCACAATGCGGCCATATTCTTTACCAACTGAGGCACCAGGGAAACCCAAGAATACTGAAGTGGGTGGCCTACCCCTTCTCCAGAGGATCTTTCCAACCCAGGAATCGAACTGGGGTCTCCAGCATTGCAGGCGGATTCTTTACCAGCTCAGCTAAAAGCTCACATACATGTATGCATTTAAGCAGACTTCAAATCCAGCTAATTTTTATTCTTGCTATACATCCCCCTTTCCCCTAGTCTGTACCAGCATTGTTTCTTGAGCTTGTCACGTCTTGCCTGTATTGCTCAAGTAGACGTACAACTACTTCTTTGTTTAGAGTCTTGTAACTGATATTTTCTTTTTCATCAGCAGAAATGAAAGAACTTTTCAACTATGTTACTCCTGTGCTTGCAGAATTGATTTTAGTGTCCTTAGTTTTCAACTCTTTGTGATCTGGTCCCATTTGTCATTCCTAACCCTACATTTGATACCCTAATAACACCAAATATTAAAAATTTCCCTCCCCTTGTATTTGTGGTTCCTTACGACTGTGTCCTTTCTCATGCCTAATCCAGGGTTAACTTTCTTTTAAAATAAATTAGTTTCAGGTATTTTTTTAGTTTAATCAACTTTACATGTTTCTGAACATGAGAATAAATAGGCTCTGCTGTTGAATGCAGTGTAGCCTGAAATCTACACTGTGTTTATATAGTGTTTATATATCTAGTGGTTTTTATCCTAAGTTGCAAATTTTGTTTTTCTTAAGATAATCTGTTAGAAAAAGTGATTGTAATATGTGAGTCATAAAATTAAATTGTTTCAGAATTGGGCTTATCTAGACCAGTCTCCTGTTTCACATATAAGGAAATTGTGGCCAGGAGAAATTAGTGATTCTGTCAAGTCAAAATTAGTTAGAAGCAGAATCAAGGTCTGTCGTGAGTTTCATCCTAATATAAATATCTGCTTAATGAAAATCTTCAAGTGTGTTGAAGTTTTCAAGTGTTCTTATCCCTGTAGTACATCTAGGATTACCACACCATGTTTCAAGGGCCTGTAGTTCTTGTGTGAATAGCAACTTGGGTAATGAACTGAGCAGTATGCATTCTTAATTTATGCCTTAACAACTCTGATTCTGTAATGAATGGCTTGCTTACAGTCGCTTTAATATACTTACCTTCTTGACAGTTCATTCTGGGAGGAATAGTTAAGTGTTTAAGTGAAACAGGCATGGTAGATACAACACTTAACAGTTATGTGTGTCTTTGTTTTTAGCATCAAGCATTGCACAATTCTCTCGAATAATGTAGATCACCTTTTACTGAATTTAACACTGTCTGATATCATGGTCTCCCTGGCAAATGCCTCAACTTTGCAGAAGGATTCCAGTTGGATAGAAAGGATAAGGAAATTTGTAACAGAAACCCTTGAAGATGGGTCTAGGCTAAACAGTAAGCAGCTGAACAGATTGCTTGGTGTCTCCTGGAGGTTAATGCAGATGCAGTCAGACAGAGGTGGGTGTCAATGCTCTGTCCTTACTTAAGAGAGGGGCTCTTACGCATACTGTTAATGTTGAGCATCTAATTTTGAGTTCATACCTGTCAAACATTTCATAGTCATTTACGTTCGAGCCATAAAAGGTAGCCAGCATAATCATGAAGGAATGTCTGCTTGAACCCTGATGGCTGAGAACACCCCCTTTTCGGTGGGTAGGTCCACTCTGAAGCTGATGGGTAGGTTTTCTACTAGATTACATAGTTGGAGTGAAAGAAGGTAAGTTTTATTAATAGGAAATGACATTGAGCCTAAGGATAAAGAAATACTTTTCTGATCTAGTTTGACTAGAAATTGGTGGATCCTTATCTCTTTACCTTTCTTGTAACTTGAAGTTATGTTGCATTAAGTCAGTTTTTAGTGTGACTTACTAATTCTTTTCATTCAAGCAGAACTTTGCTGTTTGGTTCCTGGCTTATCCACCTTTCTAGTATTGTGGTATTTGTTGTCCTTTCCTAGGTTTGTTGTCTCTTAGGAAAATTTGTACTGTAATCTCCGATTGGTTTGACTTTTTTATTAGGCCATTGATGTAGGATTTTGATGGTAGTCATCAGTTTGTGGCTAAAATCTGCTTCCTCATAGGAACAAGGTGCTTCTGTGCTTTTTAGAAGAATTATGGTGCTGGTGAAGAAACATTTTGACTCACATGCAACTGTTTTCTCTTGTTTCTTAGAGGCTACAGAGTCTCTCATAAAGGCAGTTTATACATTGTATCAGCAGAGAGGCCTTCTCCTTCCAGTTCCGACTTTGTTACTGAAGTTTTTCAGTAAAAGCTATCAAAAAGAAGAACTGAGATCTTACAGAATCCGGTACAGTTCCTTTGTTATTTTGCTTTTCTTTTTCTTACCAGGTTACTTTGTAATCTGTATGAATAAGATGATAGGGTGATTAAATCTTTGGAGAAAATCTTCTTTTTATCCTTTTTGGTTTTATTAATTTTTTTTAAATAAAAAGGCATACATAATAGTTTCAGTAACCTTTATACACATAACTGAGAAGGTAAAAGTCTCTTTGAGCATATATTTCCACTTGTCTGCTTAACAGCTAAAGGACAATTATTGGAACCACCTGTAGCAGACTCAGAATTTTGTTTTGCTTCCCATAAAAATTATGGAGGTTTAACCTCCGGCCCTTAGTGACATATTGGGACATATGGTATAAGAATGAGGGCAGTAGAAGAGGAGAGGTGTACAATAGGTGAAGGAGATTAAAAGGTGCAAACTGAGTTATAAAGTAAATAAGTCATGGGGATATAATATACAGCATAAAGAATATGACCAGTAACTTTTATTAGGACAGGTGGTTACTAGACGTATGGTGACCATTTGCAATGTGTACAGATGTCAGACTATTATGTGATACATACCTGAAACTAACATAATACTGGGTGTCAAAAATGTTTCAATAAATTTTTAAATGGCGGTATCTTAAAGAGCAAAAGTGTCCAGCTTGGTTTGGTGCTGTCTGGTGATGCAGACAACACGAAGAGTAGAACTCAGGAATCAGTCTTAGATGTGGTGAGTTTGAGGTTTACTTGGGATAGTCTGGAAGAGATGTTTGGGTGAAAGATAACGGGATTTGGGGTACCTCAGCATACATAGGTAGTTGTTAGAACATATTCAAGTCTTTACTGTGAGTCAGGTGCTTTTCTTAATTTTTCAGTAATTCTCATACTTTTATGTAGGTACTGTTGGTTTCTGCCTTATAGAAGGAAGCTTAGGTTAAATAAGTTGGTGAGTGTCATGCTGTTAAAGGGCAGCCAGACTGAGACTTAAGTTCAAGTCTGGTAGACTCCAAAGGTTGTGTGTAAATCACTGAACTCTTGGGGGACAGCAAAAGTGATTGCCGTGTCCAAGATGAGACATTAGAGAGTGAGCAAGTATGTGCAAGAATGGAAATAACCCAAGTTTGAAGCCACTTAATGTGGGGGCACCCTATACTGAATGCATAAATGACTTAATATAGTAAAACGGTCATTACAAATTAGTGTAAATAGTTCACAAGCTAAGTAGAGCCTGTGTCCTTTAAGATAAAATTACAATGTACATAGTGCCCCAAACTACATAAACTTTTAAAATACAGTGGGTAAAACCTTAGAGAATACTATAGATGAATATAGTATGCCAGTCATCTTATAGGCTCTCAAATGTTTAAATAAATGTGGTGTATTTCCCTTTTCTTTGATGGCCTTAGATACCGTAGTAAAGTGTTATCACGTTGGTTGGCTGGTTTACCACTGCAGCTTGCACATCTCGGCTCCCGAAATCCTGAGCTTTCAACACAGTTTATTGACATTATCCATACTGCTGCAGCCCGAGCAAATAAAGAGCTACTCAAAAGTTTACAAGTTACTGCTCTCCGAATCTATGGTAAGAGTGTTGTTTACCTGTGTATGTAATAATCGGTCTACCCCGACTTAAGAACAATGTTTCAAAGGGGAGATCTTTAGGTTTTACTTTTCCTTCAAATTATACATTAATTGTACCATGGTAAAATGAATAAAATATCAAACAGTAAATTCATTTTCAATAGTATTACTTAATACAATAGTTTAAGAAAACTAAAGGTTGTAGATGTCTCTTCAGATCTTAAATTATCTTTTAAGCCACGAAATTCACAAATTCAAAACTGATCAGGTATTTTTATAGAATTCTTTTGAAACTTTGATGGCAAATTTTACTTATTTAATCGTTATTGAGATCTTGTACGGCTTTCATATATTAACGTTTCACTCACCCCTGAAACCTTTTCATTCTTTTAGCAAAAATATCAATAAAAATATACATATATGCATATGTATAATTAGTATTTATTATTAGGACACAGTTTATATACCATAAAATTGGCCATTTTACACTGTGCAATTCATTAATTTTTATCATATTCCCAAGATTGTGCGATAGTCACTATTATTTTATTCCAGAATATTTTTATCACCTCAAAAAGAAACTCTACCATTAGTAGTCCATCCCTATTTCCTCATTTCTTCCTACCACAGCTCCTGACAACCACTGCTCACCATTTCTGTCTCTCTGTATTTGCCTGTTTTGATCATTTCTCACAGATGACATTGTGTGATGTGGATCTTCTCAGTATGGCTTCCGTCACTTGGCATACTGTTCTTAGGATTTACGAGCATATACGAGTACTGTATTTCTTTTTAATGCTGAGTAACATTCCACTGTTGAATATACACCACTTTATATTTACCCATTTATTAAATGACAAACGTTGGTTTGTGTCTACCTTTTGTGTGTGGTATTTAAAAATCTGTATTTTTCAGTATTGCTTATATATAGGAGTGTGTGTGTATACTCAGATAAGTCTTTGGTTTTAAATTCAGTTCAGTTTAGTTGCTCAGTCGTGTCCAACTCTTTGCAACCCCATGAACTGCAGCATGCCAGACCTCCCTGTCCATCACCAACTCCTGGAGCCCAACTAAACCCATGTCCATGAAGTCGGTGATGCCATCCAAGCATCTCATCCTCTGTTGTCCCCTTCTGCTCCTGCCTTCAATCTTTCCCAGCATCGGGATCTTTTCCAACGAGTCAACTCTTTGCATCAGGTGGCCAAAGTATTGGAGTTTCAGCTTCAGCATCAGTCCTTCCAATGAACACCCAGGACTGATCTCCTTTAGGGTGGACAGGTTGGATCTCCTTGCAGTCCAAGGGACTCTTAAGAGTCTTCTCCAACACCACAGTTCAAAAGCATCAATTGTTCTGCGTTCAGCTTTCTTCACAGTCTAACTCTCACATCCATACATGACCACTGGAAAAACCATAGCCTTGACTAGACAGACCTTTGTTGACAAAGTAATGTCTCTGCTTTTTAATATGCTATCTGAGTTGGTCCTAACTTTCCTTCCAAGGAGTAAGCATCTTTTAATTTCATGGCTGCAGTCACCATCTGCAGTGACTTTGGAGCCCAGAAAAATAAAGTCAGCCACTGTTTCCACTGTTTCCCCATCTATTAGCCATGAAGTGATGGGGCCGGATTAGGTTGATATTATAATTGTCCCTGTTTGGCAAAAGTGCTTGTTTTTTTTTTTTTTTTTTTTTTTTTTTTTACTGTTTTGCTTTGTTTCTAATACCTTTAACTCCATCAGTTATTATTTCAAATAACACATTTGAATATTATGAAATAGAGTGTTAAATGTTATCTTTAAATAATGATTGTATTTAGTCTTACTCTAGGCAGTACCTTAAGCCATACATATATATATTTTTTTCATGTAGTTGATATGTTAGAATTCAACATAGCACAGTGAAAATGGTCAGTCTGCTTTATTAATTCTTGTTTGTATATCTTTTAAAATTTAACTTGTCTTCCTGCCTCACTAGATCCACAAGAAGGCACAGTGGTGGTTCTGTCAGCAGAGTCTCAGCAGCTTTTGGTCCAGCTTGTGTATTTTCTACCCAGTCTGCCTGCTGACTTGCTTTCTCGGTTAAGCTGCTGCTGTATTATGGGAAGACTCAGTGCAAATTTGGCTGCCATGCTTATCGGGATACTGCACATGAGGTAGCATGCTAAAGTGAGCTGTATTTCAAGTGTATAATCTTCTCCCTCACCCTTCCCCTGTCACTGGCAGTTTATGAACTGACTTTTTAAAATGCCGCCCCTCCCTTCATTTGCTCTTAAAACAGCAGTTAAAACTGTTTAGATAGATGGTGGCGATAACCCTATATGCAAAACAGAAAAAGAGACACAGAAATACAGAACAGACTTTTGAACTCTGGGGGAGAACGTGAGGGTGGGATGTTTTGAAAGAACAGCATGTATATTATCTATGGTGAAACGGACCACCAGCCCAGGTGGGATACATGAGTCAGGTGCTCGGGCCTGGTGCACTGGGAGGACCCTGAGGAGTCGGGTGGGGAGGGAGGTGGGAGGGGGGATCGGGATGGGGAATACATGTAACTATATGGCTGATTCATGTCAATGTATGACAAAACCCACTGAAATGTTGTAAAGTGATTGGCCTCCAACTAATAAAATAATATTAAAAAAAAAAAAAAAAAAAAAAAAATAAAAGTCTGGGACCTGAAAAAAAAAAAAAAAAAAAAAAAAACTGTTGATGATACTGGGTAAGAGGAAGGTCACTGGGGCAAGACTGTTCCAGGTGGTTTGCTTAGCGGTTTGCATTGTCATGGTTGCAGTCACTAAGTCCATGGGCTGTAGTCCACCAGGCGCCTCTGCCCATGGGATTTTCCAGGCAAGGATACTGGAGTGGGTTGCTGTTTCTTTTTCCAGGGGATCCTCCTGACCCAGGGATTGAACTCTTGTTCTGCTACACCACAGGTGGATTCTTTACCGCTGAACCATCAGGTAGAAACATACAGTGATTTGTGTAGGTGCATTGAAACAAGGGTTAAGATTATCAGAAGTGTGTAGCCATAGTAAGGATTCAGTGGTGGATGAGAGTGCTGTGTTTTAAAACTTCTGGTGTTATGAAATTGTAATACAGGTCTTTCTTTTTGGAAGGGAGCTCAGTTCAATGTAGGTGGTGAAATAAAAGCTTGCGGACTCAGACAGGGAATCATTAAAATATCTGTGGGTGGGTGGGTGGGTGGGTGTGTGTGTGTGTGGCAAAATATACATAACCTAAAACTTCCCATTTTAACCAGTTTTAGGTATACAGTGAGAATTGTTTGGGGCATTAAGTACATTCACACTGTTGTGCGACTGCTACCACTATTCATCTCCAGCACTGTCATCGTTGCAGACTGAAACTCTGTACTGATTATTTCCCCTTCTCCCAGCCCTTGTTTACCACTATTTTGTCTTCATGATTTTGATATATTCATCTGTTAATGGATACTCGGTTGTTCTGCCTTTTGGCTGTTACAAATAATGCAGCTATAAACATTGGTGTGCAGACACCTGTTTGAATCCTTTTAATTCTTTTGGCTGTATACCCAGAAGTAGAATTGCTGAATCATATGTTAATTTTCTGTTTAATTTTTCAAGGAGCTACTTTCCAGAATGTGACTGTGGTGTTTTACTCTCAAAGGTCTTAAAACTAATAATGTTTCATGTTGCTAGTGTTCAAAGTATCCTTTAAAATGTAATGTTTGTATCAGGCATAGTACTTTCATATTCAGCCATTTGTTACTGATTGTGGCTCAAGGCCAGGGTCTGATACAGTTTTAGGCAGGAGTTGAATCTGGGCTGTAGCTGAAAAATTTAAAAACTAGCTTCTTTGTGGCTTCTTGTGCAGACCCTCTGCCCCAATTAAACAGGAGTGGCTCGCTTTATTAGTAGACTTTCTTTAGCTTTGTTTGCCAGTCTCTTCGTACCAGGATAAGACGTATGTTTGAATGTTGTCGCCCAAATTGTGCTTCATAACTGATAATTACTTTTTCCTTTTAGCAAAAGAGAGCTGTTTGCAATATGTTGTCTATATATGAAACCCCTCTTTGTCTAGTTCAGTACTAAATGCCAGGTCTTTAAGAAATACAATTTAACTTAAGTGGTTTTATGACTGTTAACTTCCAGTAGAGGGCACTCATTTCCCATGATAGAACTTGTGGAGGATCTGTTTTGGCATTCATTTAAAAGTGACTTTTGAACACCTCTTAAAATTAATTCTCTTTAGAACTTGTATTTAGTATCTTTTTTGGCATTAATTACGATTGACTTGTGCTCAATAACTTTGGTCAAGGATTTTTTCACAAGTCTTTTTTTACATTTTTTTGTGGGTTTGTGGTGAGTACTGAGAAAATATTAATTTACAAGTAATGGTAATAGAAGTTTATAATCATCAAAAGCAAGTTGTCATGTAGTTAAAAGTGTACCAAGTTAAACTTTGCCTTTTAGCATTTGCACAGAGTCTTAGTAGACTTCTCTTTCTGTAGATGTATTGTCCCTATTCAAACTAATCTCTTTAAAAATTAAAACAAGATGGGGCCTTTTCAACTTTCCCAGGCCAGTGGTATTATCATTGCATCACTTTTCCTAGATTTAGAATTGAAGAATAATGTTCGGTTATTCTTAAGGAATGATGTTCTTCTAAGGAATACCGTTCCTTAGACATCACCTGGGTTATTTCACGTCTTTGGTTTTCCCCTCCGTCCTTGATGGTGACGGTAAACCAGCTAGCTTTCTCAGTGTCTCCCACCTGCACCGTTCACCTGAGGCATCCCACTCCTCAGCTCCGTCTGTGCCAAGGACTGTTGGCAGGCTCCTTTTCCTGAAATATTCCTTCAATAATTTCTGATTCTCATCTGCTATATTAATTGGGCTCTGCGGTCTAGTTCACTCTGGGTGTTAGCGTTCTGACACTGTTGTCTCCAGCAGGGGAAGTTCATCGGAGAGCAGGTCACCACCAGACCATCTCCGTTTGTTCAGTGTGTGAAAAACCCATCACCTTAGAGTTGTTGGTGTTTAGTTTGTCTTAAAAACTGTACTTAGAATTGCTGTTCCTGCCTTTTTCACTATTCACTTAGAGGTTTTTTGAGTTTTTCCTCTCCATCTACCTGTGGTGTTCTGCTGACCGTTACTCTTCTTGCCCTCTCTGCCCCTAGTTCATTTACAGCTGGTTTGGGGAACATGAGACATGCATGTGGAAACGTAGTCTATGCTGTTAGATAAAAATACCAGAGAAGGGAGAAATTACTGAGAAATTCAGCCTGGTTTTGAAGGAGGGTGAATATGTGAGCTGGCCTGCCAGGAGCAGGTCTGGTTTGCTTCTGTTGTCCAAGCATAATTGATATAGCATCCCTTCTAGTCTCAGAACTGTTCTGGTGTGGCCAGTATGTGTGGTCATTGTAGTTTTAAGGACAGAGTGATACATTGCTTGTCTTTTGTCCAAACTAGATTTTTAAATGGATTTGCTACTCTTTTTAGCCACTGGACAGCACAGTGTTCACTGGGTATAAGAGGATATTAGCTTCTTTTCTAATCACCCATTTTGTACTCATTTCCATTGAGCATCTCTGACTTTTTATAACCTCTTAGCTTGTGATATTCTCTCCCATAGCCCTTTAAGCAAAGAGAAGTCCTTTAAGTAGAAGTGATTCAGAAAAATGTTGCCATTATTTTTAACTCCTCAACTTTTAAGAATGTTAATAAATACAGTTGTTTCAGTGGTTAAAAAAAAAAAAAGTGCTTCTCATTGAATTAGAAACTCCTTATTTTGTCTTGACATTTATTCAGATTTCTATTATAAAAGTTTGTCCCAAAAAAAAAATTTGTCACAAAAAGCTATCCAAAAAGATAGCTTTTTGGATCTGATTATTCTCAGCTTTTTGTTTTTTTGCTGTATTCATGGCTGACATTTGCTGTATTCCTTCTTAGTCTTACCTTGAGGAGAGTTTTTAAAGGTATCACTGGAAACTGATCTCATAGCAGGAACCAGATAATCTTCATTTAATGAGAAGCTGCTTTATGTTTAGCTATTCCCTTAAGTCCACTACCAATACTTTAGCTGCAGTATTGTGACGTAGACTAGTTATAAAGCCTCGCAAAGTATAGGAGTGCATAGTTATTGCAGAGTGGCTTTAAATTGAAGTATTCTTTACCTAGTTAAGATGCTTTGGTTTAGGTAGGAAGCAGGAGCTTGTTCAAACTTAGCTCATTCATATAAACAAGGTAAGACTTTTTTTTTTTTTTTAATGAAGATGAGGTAGTAAATACATAGCAGCTGAACCTACTACTGAAAAGCAGAACTTCACCTTGGCTCCTTGAAACTGAGTTTTGAGTGGTGTGGAAAAATTTTCCAGTTGTACCATATAAGTGGGCTGGTTATGCTTTTCAAGGAAACTTTACATAAACATATGTTAGAAATTATATTTTCCATATTACGATACTTGAACCCCCTTACATGTAAAGATGATACATGCTACGGATTTTTGACTGAGCTCTTAAATTATACTTGTAATCCATAAAGAATAGTCATATATTCTGTGCTTTATTCCTGAGTCTTCAATTTGGTCACTTCTAGTACTAGGTCTCCATTGTTTATTGTAGATCATCATTTTCTGGATGGAAGTCTTCAGTGAAAGAATGGAATGGAAGTGATCAGTTAAACATCAGTAATGAGGACTATTTCAGCTTCTTATTTTCAACACTTACAGGTAACTGCCCTGATCCACCAAGTTAAGGAAAGGAAAAGAACCTAGTATGAAAATTCTCCTGAGATTTACTGTCTTACCTGTTTGGGTCTAAGTTTTGGACCTCACTGCATAGCTTAATAAGATGGGGAACAGAATATCCATTTTAAGCATGTTTAACATGTTCGGTGTGTTAGAAAAAACATCACATTTTAATTAGCCATATTTTGCTTTCCATTGATGTCAGAGAAAAATTAGTAAAATGAGTCTTGATGTGTTAGATTAGTAAGTATTATTACTGTTGTTTTAAATGATCATACTGTCTTTGGTAGTTTTGTTTTGTAACTGGATGATAAAGATGACAGTGTTTGAAATTTTCTGAAGACTTAAAATTAAGAGACTTATTGAAATATGTTGTCAGAATCCAAAAATAGCTTGAAAAGTTCTGATAAGGAGCTGAATGTAGCAAGATAAATATTATATAAAAGAAACAAGTAACAAGTAGACTTGTACATGTTTGTTTGATAGTTTTGGATGTATGCGTTTGAGATGGATGTGAGGGCTTTATGTTTTAATTAGTAGTACCTGTCAAAGGGTTTAGTGGTTTTAGGAAACTCATTAGGAATCAGCCAGGAGTGTGATATGGCTTCCAAACTAGATGATGGCTCTTTAGGGCATGTTCATGGAAGTACAGTGATCTGAAAACATCAAAGCAGGTAGCTAGGGTCAGACCACATTGTGCTCGTATTCTGATCATTCTAAGAGCTGTCTTTCAGGAGGGACTTGGGCAAGTTGTTTGTATAGGTCAGACTAGGTGTAATAGAGGTGGTAAGAGAATCAGAAATCTTATTATATGGAATAGGTAGAAGGAAGTACACAGTAATTGTTGAAGAAATAGACTTAGGGGGGATGGAATAGTTTTAAGACACTTGAAAGGCTATTATGTAAGAATACAGAGTTTGGTATATGTATGAAGGAGCATATTGTTTTTCTTGTTCATTTGCTTTTTTAAACCTGACATTAATTAGAATGATTATGTCTTTCACACTTATTTAAGTATAAAGGTGGCAAAGCCCTCAGTTTAAGGGATATAATATTGTTTCTTGATGTATTACACATTCAATTCAGGTCAAATCTTTGTGTACATAATTATATGAATTTTACTACATCGCTGGCATTTCATTTTTTAAAATAATACATAAAGTACAGAAATTCAGAGAAAATAGCTTGTTAGCTTGAAGAATTTAACTTGAAGATACATGTCTATTTTTTAAAAATTACTTAAGAATGTTACTTGCTTTGTGATTTATTTTAAATTGGATTTCTTTATACTCAAATTAGGGTTTTCAAAAGAGGAACTGACTTGGCTTCAGAGCCTTCGAGGAGTGCCCCATGTCATCCAGACGCAGCTTTCTCCCGTGCTACTTTACCTCACTGACTTGGATCAGTTTTCACACCATTGGGACATAACAGAGGTAATGGTCCATTTGGAAAGGCATGGAAGATTGTTAGAATTCAGTTCATCCACCGCCAATAGTTACTGTGTGCTAGCGGTGCCTTGTGTAAGATGTTTCTAGAGGTTGAGAGCAGTATAAAGCACAGTCCCTGTTCTGAAAGTGCGTGTGACCCTTGGATAGGCGATGTGGATTCCTGAAAGAAGAGTTTTCATAAAGTTATGCCACTAGAATAGAATAAATTAGCAGTTTGAATGATAGAGACACATTTATTTTCTTTTTGCCTAGTATAGGGTAAAAGGAAAAAGAGGAAAGACTTCATGGAAAAGGAAGAATTTTACGTAGATACTGAAGGATTAATAAGAGTTAAGTAGGATTTTGTATCCTTGAAGGTGGGTTTTTCTAAACAGAAATAATTATTTGGAAGCTCCTTTGGTTTTAAAGAATTAGTATGTAGTTTATCAAAGTTACATTTTAAACCCCAAATTTCCCTTAAATTTTAAAGTTCAACTTAACAAATCTTTTTAGATACATATAGTAAGTTTAGGGAATCATTTTAAAAGGAGACTTAAACTATATTGCATCCCTTTTACATACATATTTAAAACTTTAAAAAACTGTTTAAATAACTTAATATATTCACTATTTGGTAAGTAGTTCAGTTTTCAGACAAACCTTCACAAATATTATGGTAAATCTTAAAACATTTAATAAACTTACAAGCATGGTACATATTAATATCTTAAGTTTCAGTACTATTTATAGTGAAATTCAAATTAAAATTACAAGTCTAGGTTAGCTGTTAATTCTGTTTTAAATTGAAATTATAGGGCTGATATTTTATGCTAATAGTCAGAATTGTTTTACGTTACAAATATATAAATATGTAAAGCATCATAAATACTGGTACTAAGGATTTGAGTCTGTAAGACATTTATATATTAGTTAATTTCTTTTATTTATTTCTTCAGTTTCTTTCCTTGCATTGAAAGGTACTTGCCCAGTAGAATTGTAGTTGTGTCATTCCAAATAATGTTGGTTGGAACCTTTCTTGCACATTCCGAGGTTGTGTTCTGTGCTAGCATTTTTTTTTTTTTTTTTTTTAATGATTCATAAGGTTTTGGTTGGGGCACTGAAGTCCTTGGGAACTTCTTTCCTTGTAACTCGTAATTGCTCGGCCATAGCCTTTCCAAACAAAAGATAACCTTTGTAAGTGTTCTCAACAGGGTCGTCTCTAGAACCTGAATCTGTTTTATTGCTGTACCAATTGATTTTATTCAGCTGATCTATTGACGACTTCTTTCATTCTTTTCCAGAATACTCTTTACATTCTTCCTGTATCTTAGGGCTACACCTTTTGTAGACATTTAACACATTTCTCTCATGGTTTTGTTTGACTGTGATCACAATACTTGGGTCATGCCAGGGACACTTTCTTCTCTGTATCACCTAGTGCCTAACTATGTTCATATATTGGCTTTCAAAAAATAGTGGATTAGAAACAATGAAAACTAAGGAGTTGGGTAACCAACCTGCATATTTAATATCTGGCATTTTATCTTAATCCATAGTACATGCAGAGAGTGAAGCCTTGCACACTGCTGGATTTGAAGGGTTGGGTTTAGTGTCAGTAAGTGTTCTGTAAGCTTGTTTCTGATGTTTTTAAACTACCTCATGCATGGATTGGGGAAAGCGTGGTATGGGGATTGATCAGTGGGCCCCAGATTCCAGACAGAGACTTGTTAAGTGTCTATTTTGATAACTTGAACAACTCCAATAATCTCTCTCTGACAATTTTAATTTTTCTGAATCATGTCATCTGTGTAAAGACACAGATGTCGTGAAAATGTGATTGGTTATATTTCTGAGTGTACATTGGCAAGAACATGTATTAAACTTCAAGGATGCTGTCTTTGAAATGTTAAGACATAAATTAGGAAAAATCTGAAAGTTTCTTTCTTAGCTTTTGAAGTTAAATGAAGATTCCAGTTCTATTTTCGATAAAATTTGCCTTTAAGTTGGCCTTATCACATGAAATTATTTGAAATATATGTAGTTTTTGACAGCCTTAGTGTAAAAATTGATTTTTTATTATTATTCCATTTGAAAAAGTTACTAGTCAATGGCGTGAGTTTGCTTAGTTTGTTCTATCTGCTTAGTCTGAAGTGTTTTTTTTTTTTTTTTTTTAAATCGGACCTTTTTTTTTCTGAGTAGATTTTCTTCACAAAGTATAATTTATTTACTTACCTACTTAACACATTTAAGAATTTACTTATGTATATACGGCAGTATGAGGTCTTCACCATGTACAGGATTTCTCCAGTTGCAGCAAGTGGGGATTACTATCTGGGGCTGCTCTTCAGCTGTGGGACGTGGGCCCCTCTCTGCGGCGGCTCCTCTTGTTGCAGAGCATGGGCTCGAGGGCTTCGTTAGTTCTGGCACACAGGCTTAGCTGCCCTGTGGAACCTCCCCAGACCAGGGATTGAACCTGTATCCCCTACTGGGTGGCATATTCTGGACCACTGGACCACTAGGAAAGTCCCACAGGACAGTGTAGAAGAACAGAAGGATAACAGTAAAAGTGTCCGTCCAGTCTCTGCCAGCCATCCATGTCCCTTCCTTAGTTTCTAAATGTATTCTTTTGGATAACTTCTGTGTCTTCACAAATGATTATATATATATTCTTTTGGCTTCTCCTTTTATAGACACAACATACTCTGATTTGGACCTTGCAGTTTTCATTTAGTATCTTCATGATCATTTCTTCTAAACACTGAAGGAAGAATTGTATGATCTTGCCATTAATGATGGAAATAGTAGTTAAAAGGGAAAAGGAATCTTTGGACAGAGATATCATTCCCAAATGGAAGTGTCTTTTCCAGAGCCAGTGCAAGGTTTTAAGGTTAATTTTAATTGTCATTTATAAAATTTTGAATGGTTTGAAAAGACTACTTTTTAATTAAATTCTGAAGAATAATAATAAAACATTACTCTAGTTTAAGAAATAGAACATTTTTCTTTGTTTTTGAAACCTCTGATTTTATTAACAGTTTTATGTGTGTGACATTTCTGTATAAAATTAGGTAGAAAATACTTCAGTGTAGAAATTAAGTGTACAAAATCTTGTTAAAATTTTTTATATTTTTAAAAAACTCTCAATTTCCACACTGTAGCAAACTGCCATGCCTGTTCTGGAGTTGTGCACTTATGAAGTCAGGATTCTGATGTACGCAAATTTCAGTTAACACTAGTTGCAAAAGTGAAGACTCCCTGTACATATGTATGTTTGTGTGTCTCTGTTTGTATTTTAGTTTACTTTTGTTTTGAAACAATCTCAGACTTGGAGAAAAATTACAATTGCAGTACAAAGAACTTCTCTTTTTTTAAACTGTTTGACAAAATGCCCATAGTCGATACTTTAGCATACAAGTAGACCGTGTTTTATTGTACCTGCAAATTCAGTTTTTGGAAACTGAAGTTCTGCGGCAGCCCTGCACTGAGGGTGTCCGTCATCTTTCCAGTAGCATTTGCACACTCTGGGTCTCTGTGTCAGTTTGGTGATTCTCGCAGTATTTCACACTTTTTCATTGTTATTTCTTAGAGTGAGCTGTGATCGGTGACTTTTGATAATACTGTTGTCATTGTTTCAGAGTTTGTAATTAATTGTAACCATGAACCGTGCCCACAGGAGATAGTGCTGTGATCTTAGTAAAATATGTGTGTTCTGACTGCCCCACCAGCCAGCCATTCCCTATCTCTCTCCTTCTCCTCAGGTCTCCCTATTCCTTGAGACTCAGCAGTATTGAAATTAGGGCAGTTAATAACCCTGCAGTGGCCTCTGAGTGTATGTGTGTTTGTCACTCAGTTGTATCCAACTCTTTGTGACCCCTGGATTGTAGCTCGCCAGGCTTCTCTGTCCATGGAGTTCTGCAGGTAAGAATACTGGAGTGGGTTGCCATTTCCCTCTCTGGGGGATCCTCCTGACCCAGGGATCAAACCCCAGCCTACTGCATTGCAGTCAGATTCTTTACCATCTGAGGCACCAGGTGTTCAAGTGAAAGGAAGAGTTGCGTATCTCTTACTTGAAACCAAAAGCTAGAAATGATTATGAGCTTAGTGAGGAAAGTGTGTTGACAGCCAAGATAGGCTGACAACTAGAACTCTGTGCTGGTTAGTCAAGTTGTGAGTGCAAAAGAAAAGTTCTTGAAAGTAAAAGGGCTATTTCGTGAACATAGGAATAATAAGAAAGTGAAACAACCTTATTGATGATGCGGAAAAAGTTTGAATGACCCTTAAGCCAAAGCCAAATCTTGAGCAAACCCTGATGATGATTTAGTCATTAAGTCGCATCTGACTCCCTGCAACCCCATGGACTGTGGCCTTCCAGGCTCCTATGTCTGTGGGATTCTCCGGACAAGAGTACTGGGAGTGGTTGGCATTTCCTTCTCCAGGGGATCTTCCTGAACCAGGGATTGAAAACGGGTCTCCCGCATTGTGGGCAGATTTACCGACTGAGCTACAAGGGAAGCCTTAAAACTCTCGTAAGTCTCTTCAGTTCTCTGAAGGCTGAGAGAGGTGAGGAAGCTGCAGAAGAGTTTCAAGGTAGCAGAGACTGATTCATGAGGCTTGAGGGAAGAAGCCATACCCCCAACCTTTGCTATTAATGCAAATCCAGCACGGGCTGGTTAGGTTGAGTTGAGAAGCAGTGTGGTTTGCAAGTGAACATGCCTCGTTTAGGGAGAGATCAATAGCCATCCAGGGAGATATGATTAGAAAGAAGAAGAACATAATATGATGCATTTTACTTATCTGAGGCAGGATTGATGGTGTTCTGCTTGAACAAGAGCCTGAGATCTTCAACAGGTTCACAGGAATAGCTGTCCTCTGGCTTTGGAGTCTCAGTTTCTGTCTCCCCCTCCTGTAGGCCATAGGGTTTTATTCTAGAATTGTGGACCCAGGCAGATAGACCCTTCACTTTTACAGCAGTTGAAGTCACTAGAACAACCTGATATGGCCCTGTCCATTTCTCGGACAGCTGGTTTGGACTCCCTTTTTCTTGCCAGGTCTTTACTGATACTTGATCCCCTGGCTTTACCTGGGGATTTTTCAAGTCTTCCTGTGGTTTAGGGAGGATCTGTTCTCCATACCGTTGGACTTCTTGTTGAAACCTTCCCAGGTCAATTATATGTTTTAAGAGTGTATTGGCATCCTCATCAAAAAACAAATCAGAAGTTAAGAATGGACGTCCATACATCATTTCATAAGGACTTAACAATAGTGGCCGTTTGGGGAATGTCCGTAGCCTCATGAGGGCTATGGGTAGCCTATGTGTCCACTTATTATGTGTTTCTTGATATAGCTTAGCCAGAGCCCTTTTAAGAGTCTGGTTGGCTCTCTCTACATTTCCTGAAGCTTGAGGCCTCCAGGATGAGCGGAGCCGGTATTTTATGCCTAAGCATGCGGCTAGGTTCTGGGGTATCGTGGCTGTAAATGAGGGCCCATTGTCACTCTGAAGTGACCGAGGCAGCACACACCTAGACACTATCTCCTTCAGCAGAGCTTTACAGACTTCTGTAGCTCTCTCTGTCTCAGTAGGGAACGCTTCGATCCATCCTGTGAATGTGTCAATAAAGACTAGCAAATAAGAAAACCCTTGGATCTTGGGCATGGCTGTAAATTCTACTTGCCAGTCCTCTCCTGGGTATGACCCGCAATGTTGGACAGGTTTAATTAGAGGAGGTCTGGCTTTTGGGTTATTTTTTAGACAGGTGTCACAATTTTGTGTGACCTGTTTAACAACCTTAGCTAACTGGGGATGGTAGAGAAGAGACTTAAGAAGATTTCTAGATTATCATTTCCAAAATGGGTGCTCTTATGTAAGGAGTTAGTAATGTTTTAAACCTGAGAATCAGGGAGTATTGTTTGGGCCTGATCAGGCTGAAACCACCCATGTGACCCAATCTCCCAGCCCCGCTCAGCATATCGGGAATGTCCCCCTGGGGTAAAATCTGGAGTCAGGGTTTCCTTGGGGAAAAGGGGGCAGATAGCAGTGGCAGAGGTAGCTTCCCCGGCAGCTCGTCCTGCCTCTTGATCAGCTTTCCTATTTCCTTGAGCCTCTTTTTCTTGCCCCTTTTGGTGACTCTTGCAGTGGATGACAGCTAATTTTGCAGGAAGTTTGACTGCCTCCAGGAGCCTGAGAATGAGCTCTTTGTGTTTAATAGCAGAGCTTCGGGCACTGAGCATCCCTCTTTCTTTCCAAATTGCTATATGGGCATGCAGAATGGGGAAAGCATACTTAGAGTCCATATACACATTAATCTTCTTTCCTTCTCCTAACTCCAAAGCTCTTTTCAGGGAAAAAGTTCAGCTTTCTGGGGTGAGGTGTCTGGGGGAAGAGACCCACTTTCCTTAGTTTCTTCCAGGCTCGCTACAGCATATCCTGCTTTCCTCTCTCCCTTTTCTACAAAACTGCTGCCATCTGGGTACCAGTTTTCCTCTGGGTCAGATAAAGGTGTCTCTGATAGGACCCGGTGAGAAGAGTATAACTCATCTGTGATTTGTATGCATTGGTGATCCAGAGGGGAGGTAGGGGGATCTGGCAGTAAGGTTGCTGAATTTAAAGTCTGGCAGACCCTCAACTTTATTTCTGGAGTGTCAAGGAGGAGGGCTTGGTATTGGCTGATCCTTCCCCCTGTCATCCACCTGTTCCCTTTCGTTTCCAAGACTGCTTGCACCCGGTGAGGCGTATACACTGTGGTGGGCTGATCCAGGGTCAGCTTAGATGCCTCCTTAAGCATAAGAGTGGTGGCTGCTACTGCCCGGAGGCAAGTGGGCCACCCTCTGGCCACCTCATCTAGTTATTTTGAGAGATAAGCCACAGGTTGTAATACGGGCCCCATCATCTGCCCTAACACGCCAAGAGCAGTTCCTATCCTTTCAGAAACATAGAGTCTAAAAGGCTTCTCCAGGTTTGGGAGGCCTAAAGTTGGGGCTGTAGTGATAGACTCTTTTAGGGCATTAAAGGCCACCTTGCAGGTCTCATGCCAGTCGAGTGGCTCTTCCACTTTCACCCTTAAATTTTCATATAGGGGTCTGGCCAGATTGCCATAATTAGGAATCCAGATCCTGCAAAACCCGGTCCTTCCTAAAAATCCCCTAAGCTGTTCTTTTGTTTGGGGGTACGGGGTATTTAAGATGATGGATCTCCCCTCGGGGTCAGGCATTCTTTTTCTCTCCGTAATTATAAATCCAAGGTATTTTACTTGGGTTAAGCTACTCTGAGCCTTCTTGGGGGATACTCTATAACCCTTTTCATATAGGAAATTTAGAGTTTTAAATAGTGTCCATTTGAGAGCTGGTAAAATCTGGCCTAGCTATGAGTAAGTCATCCACATACTGTATTAGACTACTGTTTGTTAAAGTTAATTTCCTTAGTTCTCTCCCCGAGGAAGTCCCGAAGATATGAGGGCTGTCCCTAAACCCTTGGGGTAGTCGAGTCCAGTCGAGAGTTGTACGGTCTCTCTTGTTTCCAAGTCCCGCCACTCAAAAGCAAAGAGTTTTTGGGATTCAGACTGGAGAGGAATGCAAAAGAAAGCATCTTTAAGGTCCAAGACTGAGAATTACTTGGCATTTCCTGGGACTTGGGATAGGAGGGTATATGGGTTTGGGACTATGGGGTGGATGGGAACCACAGCTTCATTAACAGCTCTTAGATCCTGTATGAATCGGTAAGATCCATCTGGTTTTTGAACGAGCAAGATTGGGGTATTGCAAGGGGACTCACAGCTGATTAGAATTCCAGTATCTCAGTCTTTGTTAACTAATGGTCTAAGACCCTCAAGAGCTTCTGGTTTTAAGGAATACTGTCTTTTCCAGTGCTAGGGAGCATTTGGTCTCAGAGAAATCTTTCCTGGAGGAATATTTATGGCTAAACCAGGGCTGGAGACATCCCACACCTGGGGATTGACCTCATCTAGACAAGGGACAGACTCCTCCTTTTCTACCTCCGACTGTAAATATTCAGACACTAGGCAAAGAAAATTATCGACTACTGTCTTTCTATCCCCAAGTGACTCTGGTTTGGAGGCGAAAGTATTATTCTCACCATGGAAAATTTGGAAGCTGCAAACATGAAAAATTTAAAGAGTCACGCAGAGGCTAGTCACTCTAAGCTAACCCCTAAAACATTTATTGACTGATTTCTAGCTTCTTTTCTTATCCTTTTTAATCTACAGTAATCCTCTGTGTTCCTTTTAGTTAGGGATTCATTTTTAGACTATCCTGACTCTTCCACTAAGTTCCAGTTTTGGGTCTGATACACTTACAGATGTGCCAAGTGCTTCCTGAACACTATAGAACATATTTAATGTTTAAAATACTTCCATGCTTATGTAGTGAGTCAATGATTTTAAGTTTATTTGTTACACATTTCAATGTAAAAGTCAATGTGTGAACTAACATATTCAGGACTTGGAAAAGTTGGCTTTTTTTGGTTGTGTGTTAGAACTCCTCACCCAACCAAAGGTCATGGAGAGGTCTATTGTATTTCTAAACTGGTAATAGTGGATTTTTGTTTTGTTTTTGTTTTGTTCTGTTTTTTTTGTAATTGAATAGTTGTGTTAGTTGCAAAGTTTGTGTTTCTGTTCATTTCATTCCATCTGTTTGGATTTCTTTCTCTCTCCTGAGTCAGACTGTAAATTCCCATTGGTTGTGTAGTTACCAAGGTTGGTGTCCATGCATCCGTGCTGGTCTCTCCATACATGTCCGGGTGTCCTGTGAAACACTAAGCTTAATATATTTGGAAATGACCTAGCTGTTCAATACACTGTCATCATTCAGTTGAGCACACGGAGAGAAATTCAGGTGACCAAACTCCAGAGAAGCTAGTGTCAGAGCGCCCCGGCGTGGTATGCGAGCAGGGGGTTGGGGGGAGGGGGGCGGGGCTCAGAGCCCGGAGATATCAGGTGCCCTCCCACCCTCGGTCTCTCCAGGCCCGCCCCTGCTGGGCGGCCTCCCCCCAGCCCCACCGCATTGGCCTTTCAGGGCCAGGTGGCCTCTGCAGCTGCCCGGCATCCTGCCCTAGGCCCCTCCTGCCCACACGCTGTCTTCGAGTCTCTCTCTGAACCCTCGTCTCTTTCTCCCTCTGTCTCAACTGGTGTGGGTGCCTGCGAGTGCCTGTCCGTTTGCCTGGCTGTAGCTCGTCTGCTCCCTCAGCAAGGTCCTGTGCTGGGCACTTGGCGTGGGGGCAGGGCGGGCCTCCGTAGGGCGACAGGGCGAGGCTGAGGCGCTCCAGGTTGTTTGCGCACTGGGCAGGATGGGCGCCTAGGGCCCCGGCCTGGCCCCGGTTGGGCTGTCCCTAAGCCCGCAGGAGGCTCCGGGGACCGCGGCCCCGGGCCGAAGCCCCTCTCATCCGGAGCCACGTGATCCTGAGCAGCGAACGGGATGGTGGGGGGCAGGGGGTGAGGGGGAACCGAGACGTCCTCGCTGCTCTACCCACCCCCTCCCCCCACCCCAGGTCCCGCAGGCATGCCAGGCCCCGGCCTGGCCAGACGGGTGCTCGGCCGGGCTGGCGGTGTGCGGGCCTGGGGCACCCTCCGCTGGCCCCCAAGCTGCAGGCCCTGGTCGGCCGGAGTCCAGTCGCGGGTCGTGCGGCTCAAGTGCAGCGCGCCCCCTCCAGAGCTGCGGCCCAAGGCCCGAAGGGCAGGTCAGAACGCAAGTGAGGCACAACGCAGGGCTCTTGGGGCGCCTGGCAGCCACCTCGGTCTAAGGCCAGACCACCCTGAACTAGCCCTATCTTCTCTGATCTGGGAAACTGAGCAGGGTCGGGCCTGGTCAGTACTTGGATGGGAGACTGCCTAGTAATTAGGCGGTTTTTTGATTTTTATAAAGGCGTACTTCAGAAAGTTAGAATCAGATGACTGCACACAGTAAAACGAAAAATATTTTCATACATAATCTTAAGAATCCAGCAGCTGATCATTCTTTTTCCTGTCCCAACACAGCTAACTGGAAGTCAGTTGTAGTAAGTTCTACTGACCTAAGACCCTCATCCCTAAGGCAAGATATATAGGAAAACCTATAATATATCTAAATAAACATGAAAGACACAATGATGAGAAAGAAAAAGATTCTCAGTGACATCTTACTTGGTATAGGAAGCACGATGATTATGAAAGCACAGCCCATAATCAAGTCCAGGCCATGGAAGCCTGTGACTGTCACTGAGTGTTGACTTCCCTTTCAGCTGAGGTTGTACAAAGTGCTTTGTAAACTCCTGAGGTTTGAAGCACTTGCAACCTCCTGAAGAGATTGCAATCAGAAGGGTTTCTAGAATATCCTGACGCTGTGGTGAGCTCAAGCAATACATACTCGAGAGGACGGAAGACAGACATGTTGGGAAGTGGGGATGAGTTCTACTGCACTTAGGGAGAAAGGGCATGTACAAGTGGAGAAGCAACACCTCAGTGACGGAAGCTTTAAAGACTCCATACATGGAGAAGGAAATGGCAACCCACTCCAGTATCCTTGCCTGGGAAAATCCATGGACAGAGGAGCCTGGAGGGCTGAAGTCCACGGGATTTCATGAGTGATCATGTGTGCATGAGGGTGGAGGGAGACTGGTTGGTAGCAAGAAACTGGTAGAACTAAAATAAAAATATAAATAAAATAAAATAAAGATTCGATAAAAATGACAATGACTGGTAGGAATAAACCTTCAGAAGTGCCTTCTCAGACCTCCCGTCATAAACACAAGCGTAATAAACACACTGAGTTTTCATGGTCTCACACAAAATTAGACTGGCTTAGGACAATGGGCAGAGAGGCTCCTCTAAGACATCGGGGCTGGGCTTTACTGGAGGATGCACATCAATTGAGAGCATGGCTATGTGTTATGGAAATATGTCTTACTGGCAGGGCGAAGTCATCTTCTTGAAGAACACAGAAATAACATTAAAAATTCAAGCAACTTGGCTACAATGAAAATAGCTGATTTCGTGATGGCTACTGCTTGGTAGAGCTGGGATTGCCTCTCCCATTAAGTACCTCAGTGGCCAGCTGTGAATGTAGCCATTAGTTTCTCACTTAGAAACCGAACCTAATACTTGTCTTGTGCACTAGCGCAAGAACAGTGAAAGCTCCCCGGAGAAGCAAGTCAGACAGACATGCTTCTGTCCTCTCACAGAAGTTGCTTAGGACCGGCCGTGCTCACAGACAGTTTGCTAATTCCAAATCGATAGACAGTTATGCAGATATTCTTTAGCAACTGAGCCACCAGGGAAGCCCTACTAGCTCAGTTGGTAAAGAATCTGTCTGCAACGCAGGAGACCCCGCTTGGAGTTCTGGGTCGGGAAGATTCCCTGGAGAAGGGATAGGCTACCCACTCCAGTATTCTGGGCTAGAGAATTCCAAGGACTGTATAGTCCATGGGGCCGCAAAGAGTCAGGCACGAACTGAGCCACTTTCACCTGCACATGTGGATATTACTAAAAAAAAAAAAAAATGTGGAAACAGATCTAGTATCTTTGTCAAGCTCATTAGTGAGTACTATAAATATACAAAATCAACTTTGTCCTGCATTAGTTATTACCATCCTGTTGTTGCTTTGAGAAGAGTTGAGCTGTTCTTGTGAAAGAGGAATGATTCTTTACCAACTGAGCCACAAGGAAAGCCCACTAACACTGGAGTGGGTAGCCTATCCCTTCTCCAGCGGATCTTTCTGACCCAGGAATCGAAGCAGTGTCTCCTGCCTGAGTAACACATACTGGGTAAAAATCGGTGAGGGAGCATGACTATGGACATTGATTGGTAAACTCAGATTTCTTTGCTTAGATGGCTAGCGGAGGAGAAATAAATGTTGGCTTGGATTTAAAAAATTCTTCTGATACTATATATATAATTTACTACTTCTCTGCAGAAGTCTTTAATGAAGCACAGATATAGTCATTAGATTGCTTTCATCATATCCATCATATCCACATTTATTTTTAAAAATCACATAGTGAATGGTTTCAAACACTTGAAGAAAAGACAAAAGGTTTCTTTGGTCTCCATTCTAAACTGGATCGTGAGAAGGCAGTGGATCAGCATAATGCAGGAGCTCAAGATATTTTTGGCAAAAACTTGACTTGTCTGTTTAATGAAATGGAAGAATGAGTAAAGGATGGCAGCACGAAACAGAAGGCCATGCTAGAAGTACACAAGACCTTGTTTGGTAAGTCCAAACATGACTTTTTCTTTCAATTGAAGGATAGTTGCTTTACAGAATTTTGTTGCCAAACATCAACATGAATGAGCCACAAGTGTACATATGTCTCCTCCCTCCTGAACCTCTCTCCCATCTCCCCCTCCCCATTCCACCCCTCTAGTTTGTTGCAGAGCCCCTGTTTGAGTCCACTGAGTCATACAGCAAATTGCATTGGCATCTCTTTTAACGTATGGTACTATGTTTCCATGTTCCTCTGCATTCATCTCACCCTCTCCTTCCTTCCCCCTGCCCATGTCCATAAGTCTGTTCTCTACATCTGAGACTCCTTGGCTGCCCTGCAAATAATTTCATCAGTACCACCTTTAGTTCAAGCATTTCTTTTCCCCCTCCAAGCATTTCTTATTTCTTATTCCACTCTTACTGTCTTTAGTGTGAGACTGATCTCGAAACTGATATGAAATTATTATTCTCACCATGGAAAATTTGGAAGATGCAAACATGAAAAATTTAAAAAGTCACACAGAGGCTAGTCACTCTAAGCTAACCCCTAAAACATTTATTGACTGATTTCTAGTTTCTCTTCTTTAACCTTTTTTATCTACGTAATCCTGTGTATTACTTTTAGTTTGGGATTCATTTTTAGACTATCCTGACTCTTCCACTAAGTTCCAGTTTGGGGTCTGATACACTTACAGATGTGCGAAGTGCTTCCTGAATACTATAGAACATATTTTATGTTTGAAATACTTCCATGCTTATGTAGTGAGTCAATGATTTTAAGTTTATTTGTTACACATTTCAATGTAAAAGTCAATGTGTGAACTAACATATTCCCGATTTGGAAAAGGTGGCTTTTTTTGTTGTGTGTTAGAACTCCTCACCCGACCAAAGGTCATGGAGAGGTCAATTGCTTTTCTAAAATGGTTATACTGTTGATTTTTTTCTGGTAATTGAATTAGGGTGTGAGTTGCAAAGTTTGTGTTTCTGTTCATTTCATTCCACCTGTTCGGGTTTCTTTCTCTCTCCTGAGTCAGACAGGAATTTCCCATTTGTTGTCCAGTTACCA
The DNA here is from genome assembly GCF_963930625.1 of Muntiacus reevesi. Taxonomy (NCBI): domain Eukaryota; kingdom Metazoa; phylum Chordata; class Mammalia; order Artiodactyla; family Cervidae; genus Muntiacus; species Muntiacus reevesi. The sequence goes on from NW_027078014.1 coordinate 2,224,661, forward strand.
AGGTTGGTGTCCATGCATCCGTGCTGGTCTCTGCATTCATGTCCGGGTGTCCTGTGAAACACTAAGCTTAATATATTTGGAAATGACCTAGCTGTTCAATACACTGTCATCCTTCATTAGAGCACAAGGATAGAAATTCAGGTGACCAAATTCCGGAGAAGCTTTTGTCTGAGCGCCCAGGAGTGGCGTGCCTGCAGGGGGTTGGGGGTAGGAGGGTGGGGCGCAGACTGCGGGGATTTAAGGTGCCCTCCCACCCTGGGCCTCTCCAGGCCCGCCCCTGCTCCGCGGCCTCCCCCCACCCCCATCGCGTTGGCTACTCAGGGCCGGGTGGCCTCTGCAGGTGACCGGCATCCTGCCCGAGCCCCCCCCCCCGCCCACACGCTGTCTTCCAGTCTCTCTCTGAACCCTCGTCTCTTTCTGCCTCTGTCTCTCCAGGCGTGGGTGCGTGCGAGTGCCTGTCCGTGTGCCTGGCTGTGGCTCGTCCGCTCTCTCAGGAAGGTCCTGTGCTGGGCCCCTGGCGTGGGGGCAGGGCGGGCCTCGGTAGGGCGACAGGGCGGGGCTGAGGCGCTCCAGGGGGTTTGCGCAGCCGGCAGGATGGGCGCCTGGGGTCCCGGCTGGGCTGCCCCTAAGCCCGCAGGAGGCTCCGGGGACTGCGGCCCCGGGCCGAGCCCCACTCGTCTGGAGCCACGTGACCCTGAGCAGCAAACGGGATGGTGGGGAGCCGGGGGTGAGGGGGCACGGAGACGTCCTGCCTGCTCAATCCACCCCCCCCCCACACCTGGGAGAGCTGCGGCAGCCTCGCCAGGCCGCTCGGGGTCCGGGAAGTGCCCCGGGCCGGGCCAGGCGGGTGCTGGCCGGGGGTGGTGTCGGCTGGTCTCCCAGCTGCAGGGCCTGTCCCGTTTTTTCCCATCAGTTTCAACAGTGACGGTCACCCCACCTTGTGATTCGACTATATTTCTCACTGACACCCCTGTTAGGGAGTGGCTTTTTAGAGAGATAGGGAAGGTCACTTGGGGGATGTTAGTCATGAGAGAAAATAAGGGCTCAGGTGGGATTGCAGATGTCATCCAGGGGGTAAATAGAGACAGTTGTTGCTGGCACCAAGACATGAAGTTTTTTTCCCCCTTTTCCCAAAAGGCCATATTACGACCACATGGGGGCGCTGAGTAACAGCCCTTAGCTCGGCTGGAAGGGTGGGACTTTGATATTGATACCCTGGGATGGGTTGGACATACCCCCAACCTTTGTCACTAATGCAGATGCAGCCCGGGCTGGTTAGGTTGAGTTGAGAAGCAGTGTGGTTTGCAAGTGAACATGCCTCGTTTAGGGACAGATCAATAGCCATCCAGGGAGATATGATTAGAAAGAGGAAGAACATCATATGATGCATTTTACTTATCTGAGGCAGGATTGATGGGGTTCTGCTTGAACAAGAGACTGAGATCTTCAACAGGTTCACAGGAATAGCTGTCCTCTGGCTTTGGAGTCTCAGTTTCTGTCTGCCCCTCCTGTAGGCCATAGGGTTTTATTCTAGAATTGTGGACCCAGGCAGATAGACCCTTCACTTTTACAGCAGTTGAAGTCACTAGAACAACCTGATATGGCCCTGCCCATTTCTCGGACAGCTGGTTTGGACTCCCTTTTTCTTGTCAGGTCTTTACAGATACTTGCTCCCCTGGCTTTACCTGGGGATTTTTCAAGTCTAACTGTGGTTTAGGGAGGACCTGTTCTCCATACCGTTGGAGTTCTTGTTGAAACCTTCCCAGGTCAATTATGTTTTAAGAGTGTATTGGCATCCTCGTCAAAAAACAAATCAGAAGTTAAGAATGGACCTCCATACGTCATTTCATTAGGACTTAACAATAGTGGCCGTTTGGGGGATGTCCATACCCTCATGAGGGCTATGGGCAGCATATGTGTCCACTTATTATGTGTTTCTTGACATAGCTTAGCCAGAGCCCTTTTAAGAGTCTGGTTGGCTCTCTCTACCTTTCCTGAAGCTTGAGGCCTCCAGGATGAGCGGAGTCGGTATTTTATGCCTAAGAATGCGGCTAGGTTCTGGGGTATCGTGGCTGTAAGTGAGGGCCCGTTGTCACTCTGAAGTGACCGAGGCAGCCCAAACCTAGGCACTATCTCCTTCAGCAGAGCTTTACAGACTTCTGTAGCTCTCTCTGTCTCAGTAGGGAACGCTTCAATCCATCCTGTGAATGTGTCAATAAAGACTAGCAAATAAGAAAACCCTTGGATCTTGGGCATGACTGTAAATTCTACTTGACAGTCCTCTCCTGGGTATGATCCCCGATGTTGGACAGGTTTAATTAGAGGAGGTCTGGTTTTTGGGTTATTTTTTAGACAGGTGTCACACTTTTGTGTGACCTGTTTAACAACCTTAGCTAACTGGGGATGGTAGAGAATAGACTTAAGAAGATTTCTAGATTATCATTTCCAAAATGGGTGCTCTTATGTAAGGAGTTAGTAATGTTTTAAACCTGAGAATCAGGGAGTATTGTTTGGGCCTGATCAGGCTGAAACCACCCATGTGACCCAATCTCCCAGCCCCGCTCAGCATATCGGGAATGTCCCCCTGGGGTAAAATCTGGAGTCAGGGTTTCCTTGGGGAAAAGGGGGCAGATAGCAGTGGCAGAGGTAGCTTCCCCGGCAGCTCGTCCTGCCTCTTGATCAGCTTTCCTATTTCCCTGAGCCTCTTTTTCTTGCCCCTTTTGGTGACTCTTGCAGTGGATGACAGCTAATTTTGCAGGAAGTTTGACTGCCTCCAGGAGCCTGAGAATGAGCTCTTTGTGTTTAATAGCAGAGCTTCGGGCACTGAGCATCCCTCTTTCTTTCCAACTTGCTGCACGGGCATGCAGAATGAGGAAAGCATACTTAGAGTCCATACACACATTAATCCTCTTTCCTTCTCCTAACTCCAAAGCTCTTGTCAGGGCAAAAAGTTCAGCTTGCTGGGCTGAGGTGTCTGGGGGAAGAGACCCACTTTCCTTAGTTTCTTCCAGGCTCGCTACAGCATATCCTGCTACCTCTCTCCCTTTTCTACAAAACTGCTGCCATCTGGGTACCAGTTTTCTTCTGGATCAGATAAACATGTCTCTGATAGGTCCCGGCGAGAAGAGTATAACTCGTCTGTGATTTGTATGCATTGGTGATCCAGAGGGGAGGTAGGGGGATCTGGCAGTAAGGTTGCTGGATTGAAAGTCTGGCAGACCCTCAACGTTATTTCTGGAGTGTCAAGGAGGAGGGCTTGGTATTGGCTGATCCTTCCCCCTGTCATCCACCTGTTCCCTTTCGTTTCCAAGACTGCTTGCACCCGGTGAGGCGTATACACTGTGGTGGGCGGACCCAGGGTCAGCTTAGATGCCTCCTTAAGCATAAGAGCAGTGGCTGCTACTGCCCGGAGGCAAGTGGGCCACCCTCTGGCCACCTCATCTAGTTATTTTGAGAGATAAGCCACAGGTTGTAATACGGGCCCCATCATCTGCCCTAACACGCCAAGAGCAGTTCCTATCCTTTCAGAAACATAGAGTCTAAAAGGCTTCTCCAGGTTTGGGAGGCTTAAAGCTGGGGCTGTAGTGATGGACTCTTTTAAGGCATTAAAGGCCACCTTGCAGGTCTCATGCCAGTCGAGTGGCTCTTCCTCTTTCCCCCTTAATTTTTCATATAGGGGTCTGGCCAGATTGCCATAATTAGGAATCCAGATCCTGCAAAAAACCGGTCCTTCCTAAAAATCCCCTAAGCTGCTGTTTTGTTTGGGGGTACGGGGTATTTAAGATGAGGGATCTCCCTTCGGGTTCAGGCATTCTTTTTCTCTCCGTAATTATAAATCCAAAGTATTTTACTTTGGTTAAGCTAATCTGAGCCTACTTGGGGGATACTCGATAACCCTTTTCATATAGGAAAGTTAGAGTTTTAAGTAGTGTCCATTTGAGAGCTGGTGAAATCTGGCCTAGCAATGAGCAAGTCATCCACATACTGTATTAGACTACAGTTTGTTAATGTTAATTCCCTTAGTTCTCTCCCCGAGGAAGTCCCGAAGATATGAGGGCTGTCCCTAAACCCTTGGGGTAGTCGAGTCCAGTCGAGAGTTGTATGGTCTCTCTTGTTTCCAAGTCCCGCCACTCAAAAGCAAAGAGTTTTTGGGATTCAGGATGGAGAGGAATGCAAAAGAAAGCACCTTGAAGTTCCAAGACTGAGAAGTACTTGGCATTTCTTGGGACTTGGGATAGGAGGGTATATGGGTTTGGGACTATGGGGTCGATGGGAACCACAGCGTCATTAACAGCTCTTAGATCCTGGATGAATCGGTAAGAACCATCTGGTTTTTGAACGGGCAAGATTGGGGTGTTGCAGGGGGACTCGCAGCTGATTCGAGGTCCAGTATCTCGGTATTTGTTAACCAATGGTCTAAGACACTCAAGAGCTTCTGGTTTTAAGGGATATTGTCTTTTCCAGGTCTAGGGAGCATTTGGTCTCAGAGAAATCTTTCCTGGTGGAACATTTATGGCTAAACCAGGGCTGGAGACATCCCACACCTGGGGATTGACCTCATCTAGACAAGGGACAGACTCCTCCTTTTCTACCTCTGAGTGTAAATATTCAGACATAGGCAAAGAAAATTATCGACTTCTACCTTTGTGTCCCCAAGTCACTCTGGTTTGGAGGCGAAAGTATTATTCTCACCATGGAAAATTTGGAAGCTGCAAACATGAAAAATTTAAAGAGTCACGAAGAGGCTAGTCACTCTAAGCTAACCCCTAAAACATTTATTGACTGATTTCTAGCTTCTCTTCTTTAACCTTTTTTATCTACAGTAATCCTGTGTGTTCCTTTTCGTTAGGGATTCATTTTTAGACTATCCTGACTCTTCCACTACGTTCCAGTTTTGGGTCTGATACACTTACAGATGTGCCAAGTGTTTCCTGAACACTATAGAACATATTTTATGTTTAAAATACTTCCATGCTTATGTAGTGAGTCAATGATTTTAAGTTTATTTGTTACACATTTCAATGTAAAAGTCAATGTGTGAACTAACATATTCAGGACTTGGAAAAGTTGGCTTTTTTTTGTTGTGTGTTAGAACTCCTCACCCGACCAAAGGTCATGGAGAGGTCTATTGTTTTTCTAAAATGGTTATAGTGGTTTTTTGGGGGTTTTTTGGTTTTTTTTATGTTTTGTTTTGTTTTTCTAATTGAGTTACGGTGTGAGCTGCAAAATTTGTGTTTCTGTTCATTTCATTCCATCTCTTTGGGTTTCTTTCTCTCTCCTGAGTCAGACAGTAATTTCCCCTTGGTTTTCTAGTTACCAAGGGTGGTGTCCATGCATCCGTGCTGGTCTCTCCATACATGTCCGGGTGTCCTGTGAAACACTAAGCTTAATTTATTTGGAAATGACCTAGGTGTTCAATACACTGTCATCACTCAGTTGAGCACAGGGAGAGAAATTCAAGTGACCAAACTCCAGAGAAGCTAGTGTCAGAGCGCCCCGACGTAGCATGCGTGCAGGGGGTTGGGGGAAGGGGGGCGGGGCGCGGAGCACGGAGATCTCAGGTGTCCTCCCACCCTGGGCCTCTCCAGGGCCGCCGCTGCTCGGCGGCCTCCCCCCGCCCCCATCGCTTTGGCTGCTCAGGGCCGGGTGGTCTCTGCAGCTGCCCGGCATCCTGCCCAAGGCCACCCCTGCCCACACGCTGTCTTCCAGTCTCTCTCTGAACCCTCGTCTCTTTCTGCCTCTGTCTCACCTGGCGTGGGTGCATGCGAGTGCCTGTCTGAGTGCCTGGCTGTCGCTCGTCTGCTCTCTCAGGAAGGTCCTGTGCTTGGCCCACGGCGTGGGGGCAGGCCGTGCCTCGGTAGGGCGAAAGGGCAGTGATGAGGCGCTCCAGGGGGTTTGCGCAGCCGGCAGGACGGGCGCCTGGGGCCCCGGCTGGGCTGCCCCTAAGCCTGCAGGAGGCTCCGGGGACCGCGGCCCCGGGCCGAAGCCACCCACGTCCGGAGCCTCGTGACCCTGAGCGGCGACCGGCTGGTGGGGGGCGGGGGGTGGGGGGGCGGTACGGCGCGCCGCCGACCGGGGGCGGGGCCGAGGAAGCCCAGGGAGGGAGGGCATCGAGACGTCCTCCCCACTCAAGCCACCCGCCCCCCCGCCACGAGCTCCCGCAGGCTCGCAAGGCCGCTCGGGGTCCGGGAAGCGCCACGGGCCGGGCCAGGCGGGTGCTGGCCAGGGGTGGCGTCGGCTGCTCTCCCAGCTGCAGGGCCTGTCCCGGTTTTTCCCATCAGTTTCAACAGTGACGGTCACCCCACATTGTGAGTCGTCTAGATTTCTCACTGACACCCCTGTTAGGGAGTGGCTTTTTAGAGAGATAGGGAAGGTCACTTGGGGGATGTTCGTCATGAGGGAAAATAAGGGCTCAGGTGGGATTGCAGATGTCATCCAGGGGGTAAATAGAGACAGTTGTTCCTGGTACCAAGACATGAAGTTTTTTTCCCCCTTTTCCCAAAAGGCCATATTACGACCACATGGGGGCGCTGAGTAACAGCCCATAGCTCGGCTGGAAGGGGGGGACTTTAACATTGATACCCTGGGATGGGTTGGACATACACCCAACCTTTGTCATTAATGCAGATGCAGCCCGGGCTAGTTAGGTTGAGTTGAGAAGCAGTGTGGTTTGCAAGTGAACATGCCTCGTTTAGGGAGAGATCAATAGCCATCCAGGGAGATATGATTAGAAAGAGGAAGAACATCATATGATGCATTTTACTTATCTGAGGCAGGATTGATGGGGTTCTACTTGAACAAGAGACTGAGATCTTCAACAGGTTCACAGGAATAGCTGTTCTCTGGCTTTGGAGACTCAGTTTCTGTCTCCCCCTCCTGTAGGCCATAGGGTTTTATTCTAGAATTGTGGACCCAGGCAGATAGACCCTTCACTTTTACAGCCGTTGACGACACTAGAACTACCTAATATGGCCCTGTCCATTTCTCGGACAGCTGGTTTGGACTCCCTTTTTCTTGCCAGGTCTTTACTGATACTTGATCCCCTGGCTTTACCTGGGGATTTTTCAAGTCTTCCTGTGGTTTAGGGAGGACCTGTTCTCCATTCCGTTGGAGTTCTTGCTGAAACCTTCCCAGGTCAATTATATGTTTTAAGAATGTATTGGCATCCTCGTCAAAAAACAAATCAGAAGTTAAGAATGGACGTCCATACATCATTTCATAAGGACTTAACAATAGTGGCCGTTTGGGGGATGTCCGTAGCCTCATGAGGGCTATGGGCAGCATATGTGTCCACTTATTATGTGTTTCTTGACATAGCTTAGCCAGAGCCCTTTTAAGAGTCTGGTTTGCTCTCTCTACCTTTCCTGAATCTTGAGGCCTCCAGGATGAGCGGAGCCGGTATTTTATGCCTAAGCATGCGGCTAGGTTCTGGGGTATCGTGGCTGTAAGTGAGGGCCCGTTGTCACTCTGAAGTGACCGAGGCAGCCCAAACCTAGGCACTATCTCCTTCAGCAGAGCTTTACAGACTTCTGTAGCTCTCTCTGTCTCAGTAGGGAACGCTTCAATCCATCCTGTGAATGTGTCAATAAAGACTAGCAAATAAGAAAACCCTTGGATCTTGGGCATGACTGTAAATTCTACTTGACAGTCCTCTCCTGGGTATGATCCCCGATGTTGGACAGGTTTAATTAGAGGAGGTCTGGTTTTTGGGTTATTTTTTAGACAGGTGTCACACTTTTGTGTGACCTGTTTAACAACCTTAGCTAACTGGGGATGGTAGAGAATAGACTTAAGAAGATTTCTAGATTATCATTTCCAAAATGGGTGCTCTTATGTAAGGAGTTAGTAATGTTTTAAACCTGAGAATCAGGGAGTATTGTTTGGGCCTGATCAGGCTGAAACCACCCATGTGACCCAATCTCCCAGCCCCGCTCAGCATATCGGGAATGTCCCCCTGGGGTAAAATCTGGAGTCAGGGTTTCCTTGGGGAAAAGGGGGCAGATAGCAGTGGCAGAGGTAGCTTCCCCGGCAGCTCGTCCTGCCTCTTGATCAGCTTTCCTATTTCCCTGAGCCTCTTTTTCTTGCCCCTTTTGGTGACTCTTGCAGTGGATGACAGCTAATTTTGCAGGAAGTTTGACTGCCTCCAGGAGCCTGAGAATGAGCTCTTTGTGTTTAATAGCAGAGCTTCGGGCACTGAGCATCCTTTTTTCTTTCCAAATTGCTGCACGGGCATGCAGAATGAGGAAAGCATACTTAGAGTCCATACACACATTAATCCTCTTTCCTTCTCCTAACTCCAAAGCTCTTGTCAGGGCAAAAAGTTCAGCTTGCTGGGCTGAGGTGTCTGGGGGAAGAGACCCACTTTCCTTAGTTTCTTCCAGGCTCGCTACAGCATATCCTGCTTTCCTCTCTCCCTTTTCTACAAAACTGCTGCCATCTGGGTACCAGTTTTCCTCTGGGTCAGATAAAGGTGTCTCTGATAGGTCCCGGCGAGAAGAGTATAACTCATCTGTGATTTGTATGCATTGGTGATCCAGAGGGGAGGTAGGGGGATCTGGCAGTAAGGTTGCTGGATTGAAAGTCTGGCAGACCCTCAACGTTATTTCTGGAGTGTCAAGGAGGAGGGCTTGGTATTGTCTGATCCTTCCCCCTGTCATCCACCTGTCCCCTTTCATTTCCAAGACTGCTTGTACCCGGTGAGGTGTATACACTGTGGTGGGCTGACCCAGGGTCAGCTTAGATGCCTCCTTAAGCATAAGAGCGGTGGCTGCTACTGCCCGGAGGCAAGTGGGCCACCCTCTGGCCACCTCATCTAGTTATTTTGAGTGATAAGCCACAGGTTGTAATATGGGCCCCATCATCTGCCCTAACACCCCAAGAGCAGTTCCTGTCCTTTCATAAACAGAGAGTCGAAAAGGCTTCTCCAGGTTTGGGAGGCCTAAAGCTGGGGCTGTAGTGATGGACTCTTTTAGGGCATTAAAGGCCACCTTGCAGGTCTCATGCCAGTCGAGTGGCTCTTCCTCATTCCCCCTTAATTTTTCATATATGGGTCTGGCCAGATTGCCATAATTAGGAATCCAGATCCTGCAAAAATCTGGTCCTTCCTAAAAATCCCCTAAGCTGTTGTTTTGTCTGGGGGTACGGGGTATTTAAGATGAGGGATCTCCCCTCGGGTTCAGGCATTCTTTTCCTCTCCATAATTATAAATCCAATGTATTTTACTTGGGTTAAGCTAATCTGAGCCTACTTGGGGGATACTTGATAACCCTTTTCATATAGGAAAGTTAGTGTTTTAAATAGTGTCCATTTGAGAGCTGGTAAAATCTGGCCTAGCTATGAGCAAGTCATCCACATACTGTATTAGGCTACAGTTTGTTAAAGTTAATTCCCTTAGTTCTCTCCCCGAGGAAGTCCCGAAGATATGAGGGCTCTCCCTAAACCCTTGGGGTAGTCGAGTCCAGTCGAGAGTTGTATGGTCTCTCTTGTTTCCAAGTCCCGCCACTCAAAAGCAAAGAGTTTTTGGGATTCAGGATGGAGAGGAATGCAAAAGAAAGCACCTTGAAGGTCCAAGGCTGAGAAGTACTTGGCATTTCCTGGGACTTGGGATAGGAGGGTATATGGGTTTGGGACTATGGGGTGGATGGGAACCACAGCTTCATTAACAGCTCTTTGATTCTGAACGAATCGGTAAGATCCATCTGGTTTTGAACGGGCAAGATTGGGGTGTTGCAGGGGGACTCACAGCTGATTCGAGTTCCAGTATCTCGGTATTTGTTAACTAATGGTCTAACACCCTCAAGAGCTTCTGGTTTTAAGGAATATTGTCTTTTCCAGGGCTAGGGAGCATTTGGTCTCAGAGAAATCTTTCCTGGTGGAACATTTATGGCTAAACCAGGGCTGGAGACATCCCACAGCTGGGGATTGACATCATCTAGACAAGGGACATACTCCTCCTTTTCTACCTCTGACTGTAAATATTCAGACATAGGCAAAGAAAATTATCGACTTCTACCTTTGTGTCCCCAAGTCACTCTGGTTTGGAGGCGAAAGTATTATTCTCACCATGGAAAATTTGGAAGCTGCAAACATGAAAAATTTAAAGAGTCACGCAAAGGCCAGTCACTCTAAGCTAACCCCTAAGACATTTATTGACTGATTTCTAGCTTCTCTTCTTTAACCTTTGTTATCTACAGAAATCCTGTGTGTTCCTTTTAGTTAGGGATTCATTTTTAGACTATCCTGACTCTTCAACTAAGTTCCATTTTGGTCTCATACAGTGAGATATATGCCCAATGCTTCCTGAACACTATAGAACATATTTTATGTTTAAAATACATCCATGCTTATGTAGTGAATCAATGATTTTAAGTTGATTTGTTACACATTTCAATGTAAAAGTCAATGTGTGAACTAACATATTCACGATTTCGAAAAGGTGGCTTTTTTGTCGTGTGCTAGAACTCCTCACCCGACCAAAGGTCATGGAGAGGTCTATTGTTTTTCTAAAATGGTTATAGTGTTGTTTATTTTCTGGTAATTGAATTAGGGTGTGAGTTGCAAAGTTTGTGTTTCTGTTCATTTCATTCCATCTGTTCGGGTTTCTTTCTCTCTCCTAAGTCATACACTTATTTCCCATTGGTTCTCCAGTTACCAAGGTTGGTGTCCATGCATCCGTGCTGGTCTCTGCATTCATGTCCGGGTGTCCTGTGAAACACTAAGCTTAATTTATATGGAAATGACCTAGCTGTTCAATACACTGTCATCCCGCATTTGAGCACAAGGATAGAAATTCAGCTGACCAAACTCCGGAGAAGCTAGTGTCAGAGCGCCCCGGCGTGGCGTGCGTGCAGGGGGTTGGGAGGGTGGGGGCGGGGCGCGGAGCGAGGAGATCTCAGGTGCCCTCGCACCCTGGGCCTCTCCAGGCCCGCCCCTACTCAGCGGGTTCCCCCTGCCCCCATCTCATTCGCTGCTCAGGGCCCGGTGGCCTCTGCAGCTGCCCGGCATCCTGCCCGAGTCCCCCCCTGCCCACAAGCTGTCTTCGAGTCTCTCTCTGAACCCTCGTCTCTTTCTACCTCTGTCTCACCTGGCGTGGGTGCGTGCGAGTGCCTATCCGTGTGCCTGGCTTTCGCTCGTCTGCTCTCTCAGGAATGACTTGTGCTGGGCCCGCAGAGTGGGGGCAGGGCGGGTCTCGGTAGGGCGAAAAGGCGGGGCTGAGGCGCTCCAGGGGGTTTGCGCAGCGGGCAGGATGTGCGCCTGGGGCCCCGGCTGGGTTGCCTCTAAGCCCGCAGGAGGCTCCGGGGACCGCGGACCCGGGCCGAAGCCCCGCTCCTCCGGAGCAACGTGACCATGAGCAGCGAACGGGATGGTGGGGTCAGGGGGTGAGGGGGCACCGAGACGTCCTCGCTGCTCTACCCACCCCCCCTCCCCCTACCCCAGGTCCCGCAGGCACGCCTGTCCCCTTTCGGGCCAGATGGATCCTGGCTGGGGCTGGCGGTGTGCGGGGCCCTGGCGCCCTCCGGTGGCCCCCGAGCTGCCGGCCCTGGTTGGTTGGAGTCCAGTCGTGGGTCGTGTGGCTCAAGTGCAGCGCGCGCCGGCTCGAGAGCTGTGGCCCCAGGCCCGAAGGGCAGGTCAGAACGCAAGGGAGGCACAACGCGGAGCTCTTGGGGCGCCTGACAGCCGCCTCGGTCTAAGGCCATAGCACCCTGAACGTGCCCTATCTCCTCTGATCTGGGAAATTGAGTAGGGCCGGGCCTGGTCAGTACTTGAATGGGAGACCGCCTAGTAGTTAGGCGGTTTTGTGATTTTTCTGTATGCCTACTTCAGAAAGTTAGAATTGGATGACTGCACACAGGAAACGAATAATGTTTTCGTACGTAATCTTAAGAATCCAGCAGCTGGTCATTCTTTTTCCTGTCCTAACACAGCTAACTGGAAGTCAGTTGCAGTAAGTTCTACTGACTTAAGACCCTCATCCCTCCCGGAAGGTATATAGGAAAACCCATAGTATATCTAAATAAACATGAAAGATAGAACGATGAGAAAAAAAAAAATTCTCTGTGACATCTTAGTTGGTATATGAAACACGATGAATATGAAAGCACAACCCATAATCAAGTCCAGGCCATGGAAGCCTGTGACTTTCACTGAGTGTTGAATTCCCTTTCAGCTGAGGTTGTAAAAAGTGCTTTGTAAAATACCTGAGGCTGGAAGCACTTGTAACCTCCTGAAGAGACTGCGATCAGAAGGCTTTCTAGAATATCCTGACGCTGTGGTGAGCTCAAGCAATACATTCTGCAGAGGTCGGAAGACAGACATGTTGGGAAGTGGGGATGACTTCTACTGCACTTAGGGAGAAAGGGCATGTACAAGTGGAGAAGCAACACCTCAGTGATGGAATCTTTAAAGACTCCATACATGGAGAAGGAAAAGGCAACCCACTCCAGTATTCTTGCCTGGAAAAATCCATGGACAGAGGAGTCTGGCGGGCTGAAGTCCACGGGATTCCATGACTGATCGTGTGTGCGCGAGGGTGGAGGGAGACGGGTTGGTAGCAAGAAACTGGTAGAAGTAAAAAATAAGAGAAAATATAAAATAAAGACTCGATAAATATGACAACGACTGGTAGGAATAAACCTTCAGAAGTGCCTTCTCAGACCTCCCGTCAGAAGCACAAGCGTAATAAAGACACTGAGTTTTCACGGTCTCACACAAAATTAGACTGGCTTATGACAATGGGCAGAGAGGCTCCTCTAAGACATCGGGGCTGGGCTTTACTGGAGGATGCACATCGATTGAGTGCATGGCTATGTGTTATGGAAATATGTCTTACTGGCAGGGCGAAGGCATCTTCTTGAAGAACACAGCAAATAACACTACAAATTCAAGGAACTTGGCTACAATGACAATAGCTGATTTCATGTTGGCTACTGCTTGGCAGAGCTGGGTTCGCCTCTGCCATTAAGTACCTCAGTGGCCAGCTGTGAATGTAGCCATTAGTTTCTCACTTAGAAACCGAACCTAATACTTGCCATGTGCACTAGCGCAAGAACAGTGAAAGCTCCGCGGAGAAGCAAGTCAGACAGACATGCTTCTGTTTTCTCACAGAAGCTGCTTATGACCGGCCCTGCTCACAGACAGATTGCTAATGCCAAATCGATAGACAGTTATGCAGATATTCTTTAGCAACTGAGCGACCAGGGAAGCCCTACTAGCTCAGTTGGTAAAGAATCTGCCTGCAACGCAGGAGACCCCGCTTTCAGTCCTGGGTCGGGAAGATCCCCTGGAGAAGGGATAGGCTACCCACTCCAGTATTCTGGCCTAGAGAATTCCACGGACTCTATAGTCCATGGGGCCGCAAAGAGTCAGGCACGAACTGAGCCACTTTCACCTGCACATGCGGATATTACTTAGAAAAAGAAAGGTGGTAACAGATCTAGTACCTCTGTCAAGCTCATGAGTGAGTACTATAAATATACAGAATCAGCTTTGTCCTGCATAGTTATTACCATCCTGTATTTGCTTTGAGAGGAGTTGAGCTATTCTTGTGAAAGAGGAATGATTCTTTACCAACTGAGCCACAAGGAAAGCCCACTAATACTGGAGTGGGTAGCCTATCCCTTCTCCAGCGGATCTTCCTGACCCAGGAACTGAACCAGGGTCTCCTGCCTGAGTAACACATATTGGGTAAAAATCGGTGAGGGAGCATAACTATGGACATTGATTGGTAAACTCAGTTTTCCTTGTCCAGATGGCTAGCGGAGGAGAAATAAACGTTGGCATGCATTTAAAAAATTCTTCTGATACTATATATAAAATTTACTAGTTCTCTGCAGAAGTCTTTAATGAAGCACAGATACTGTCATTAGATTGCTTTGGTCATATCCGTCTTATCCACATTTATTTTTAAAAGTCACATAGTGTGGCCTCAAATACTTGAAGACGCGACAAAAGGTTTCTTTGGTCTCCATTCTAAACTGGATGGTGAGAAGGCAGTGGATCAGCATAATGCAGGAGCTCAAGATATTTTTGGCAAAAACTTGACTAGTCTGTTTAATGATATGGAAGAATGAGTTAAGGGTGGCAGCACGAAACAGAAGGCCATGCTAGAAGTACACAAGACCTTGTTTGGTAAGTCCAAACATGACTTTTTCTTTCAATTGAAGGATAGTTGCTTTACAGAATTTTGTTGCCAAACATCAGCATGAATGAGGCACAGGTATACATATGTCTCCTCCCTCCTGAACCTCTCTCCCATTTCCCTCCACATTCCACCCCTAGCTTGTTGCAGAGCCCCTGTTTCAGTCCCATGAGTCATACAGCAAATTTCATTGGCATCTGTTTTTACGTATGATAATATATTTTCATGTTACTCTGCATTCATCTCACCCTCTCCTTCCTCCCCCTCGCCCATGTCCATAAGTCTGTTCTCTACATCTGTGACTCTTTCGCTGCCCTGCAAATAATTTCATCAGTACCACCTTTAGTTCAAGCATTTTTTTTTCCCCCAAGCATTTCTTATTTCTTATTCCAGTCTTACTGTCTTTAGTGTGAGACTGATTTCGAAACTGATATGAAAGTATTATTCTCACCATGGAAAATTTGGATGATTCAAACATGAAAATTTAAATAGTCACACAGAGGCTAGTCACTCTAAGCTAACCCCTAAAACATTTATTGACTGATTTCTAGTTTCTCTTCTTTAACCTTTTTTATCTACAATAATCCTGTGTATTCCTTTTAGTTAGGGATTCATTTTTAGACTATCCTGACTCTTCAACTAAGTTCCAGTTTTGGGTCTCATACAGTGAGACATGTGCCAAATGCTTCCTGAATACTATAGAACATATTTTATGTTTAAAATACTTCCATGCTTATGTAGTGAGTCAATGATTTTAAGTTTATTTGTTACACATTTCAATGTAAAAGTCAATGTGTGAACTAACATATTCACGATTTGGAAAAGGTGGCTTTTTTTGTCGTGTGCTAGAACTCCTCACCCTACCAAAGGTCATGGAGAGGTCTATTGTTTTTCTAAAATGGTTATAGTGTTATTGTTTTTTTTTTTTTTTTGTAATTGAATTAGGGTGTGAGTTGCAAAGTTTGTGTTTCTCTTCATTTCACTCCATCTGTTCGGGTTTCTTTCTCTCTCCTGAGACAGACAGTAATTTCCCATTGGTTGTCCAGTTACCAAGGTTGGTGTTCATGCATCCGTGCTGGTCTCTCCATACATGTCCTGGTGTCCTGTGAAACACTAAGTTTTATTTATTTGGAAATGACCTAGCTGTTCAATACACTGTCATCACTCAGTTGAGCAGAGGGAGAGAAATTCAAGTGACAAAACTCTAGAGAAGCTAGTGTCAGAGCGCCCGGGCATGGCACGTGTTCAGGGGGTTGGGGGGAGGAGGGCGGGGCACGGAGCGCGGAGATCTCAGGTGTCCTCCAACCCTGGGCCTCTCCAGGCCTGCCGCTGCTCAGTGGCCTCCCCCCACCCCCATCGCTTTGGATGCTCAGGGCCGGGTGGACTCTGCAGCTGCCCGGCATCCTGCCCGATGCACCCCCCTGCCCACACGCTGTCTTCCGGTGTCTCTCTGAACCCTCGTCTCTTTCTGCCTCTGTCTCACCTGGCGTGGGTGCGTGGGAGTGCCTGTTCGTGTGCCTGGCTGTCGCTCATCCGCTCTCTCAGGAAGGTCCTGTGCTGGGCCCGTGGCGTGTGGGCAGGGCGGGCCTTGGTTGGGGGACAGGGCGGGGCTGAGGCGCTCCAGGGGGTTTGCACAGCAGGCAGGATGGGCGCCTGGGGCCCCCGCTGGGCTGCTCCTAAGCCTGACACACCGCTCGGCCGGAGCCACGTGACCGTGAGCAGCGAACGGGATGGTGGGGGGAGGGGGGTGGGGGGGCACCGAGACGTCCTCCCCGCTCAAGCCACCCCCCTCTGCAACCCCCGCCAGAGCTCCCGCAGCCTCGCCAGGCCGCTCGGGGTCCGGGAAGCGCCCCGGGCCGGGCCAGGCGAGTGCTGGCCGGGGATGGCGTCTGCTGGTCTCCCAGCTGCAGGGCCTGTCCCGGTTTTTCCCATCAGTTTCAACAGTGACGGTCACCCCACATTGTGAGTCGTCTAGATTTCTCACTGACACCCCTGTTAGGGAGTGGCATTTTAGAGAGATAGGGAAGGTCACTTGGGGGATGTTAGTCATGAGAGAAAATAAGGGCTCAGGTGGGATTGCAGATGTCATCCAGGGGGTAAATAGAGACAGTTGTTCCTGGTACCAAGACATGAAGTTTTCTTTCCCCCTTTTCCCAAAAGGCCATATTACGACCACATGGGGGCGCTGAGTAACAGCCCATAGCTCGGCTGGAAGGGTGGGCCTTTGATATTGATACCCTTGGATGGGTTGGACATACCCCCAACCTTTGGCATTAATGCAGATGCAGCCCGGGCTGGTTAGGTTGAGTTGAGAAGCAGTGTGGTTTGCAAGTGAACATGCCTCGTTTAGGGACAGATCAATAGCCATACAGGGAGATATGATTAGAAAGAAGAAGAACATCATATGATGCATTTTACTTATCTGAGGCAGGATTGATGGGGTTCTGCTTGAACAAGAGCCTGAGATCTTCAACAGGTTCACAGGAATAGCTGTCCTCTGGCTTTGGAGTCTCAGTTTCTGTCTCCCCCTCCTGTAGGCCATAGGGTTTTATTCTAGAATTGTGGACCCAGGCAGATAGACCCTTCACTTTTACAGCAGTTGAAGTCACTAGAACAACCTGATATGGCCCTGCCCATTTCTCGGACAGCTGGTTTGGACTCCCTTTTTCTTGCCAGGTCTTTACTGATACTTGATCCCCTGGCTTTACCTGGGGATTTTTCAAGTCTTCCTGTGGTTTGTTCTCCATACCGTTGGAGTT
The DNA here is from genome assembly GCF_963930625.1 of Muntiacus reevesi. Lineage (NCBI taxonomy): Eukaryota > Metazoa > Chordata > Mammalia > Artiodactyla > Cervidae > Muntiacus > Muntiacus reevesi. The sequence goes on from NW_027078014.1 coordinate 2,241,557, forward strand.
CTTGCTGAAACCTTCCCAGGTCAATTATATGTTTAAAGAGTGTATTGGCATCCTCGTCAAAAAACAAATGAGAAGTTAAGAATGGACGTCCATACATCATTTCATAAGGACTTAACAATAGTGGCCGTTTGGGGGATCTCCGTAGCCTCATGAGGGCTATGGGCAGCATATGTGTCCACTTATTATGTCTTTCTTGACATAGCTTAGCCAGAGCCCTTTTAAGAGTCTGGTTGGCTCTCTCTACCTTTCCTGATGCTTGAGGCCTACAGGAGGAGCGGAGCCGGTATTTTATGCCTAAGCATGCGGCTAGGTTCTGGGGTATCGTGGCTGTAAGTGAGGGCCCGTTGTCACTCTGAAGTGACCGAGGCAGCCCAAACCTAGGCACTATCTCCTTCAGCAGAGCTTTACAGACTTCTGTAGCTCTCTCTGTCTCAGTAGGGAACGCTTCGATCCATCCTGTGAATGTGTCAATAAAGACTAGCAAATAAGAAAACCCTTGGGTCTTGGGCATGGCTGTAAATTCTACTTGCCAGTCCGCTCCTGGGTATGATCCCCAATGTTGGACAGGTGTAATTAGAGGAGGTCTGGTTTTTGGGTTATTTTTTAGACAGGTGTCACACTTTTGTGTGACCTGTTTAACAACCTTAGCTAACTGGGGATGGGAGAGAATAGGCTTAAGCAAGATTTCTAGATTATCTTTTCCAAAATGGGCGCTCTTATGTAAGGAGTTAGTAGTGTTTTAAACCTGAGAATCAGGGAGTATTATTTGGGCCTGATCAGGCTGAAACCACCCATGTGACCCAATCTCCCAGCTCTGCTCAGCATATCGGGAATGTCCCCCTGGGGTAAAATCTGGAGTCAGGGTTTCCTTGGGGAAAAGGGGGCAGATAGCAGTGGCAGAGGTAGCTTCCCCGGCAGCTCGTCCTGCCTCTTGATCAGCTTTCCTATTTCCCTGAGCCTCTTTTTCTTGCCCCTTTTGGTGACTCTTGCAGTGGATGACAGCTAATTTTGCAGGAAGTTTGACTGCCTCCAGGAGCCTGAGAATGAGCTCTTTGTGTTTAATAGCAGAGCTTCGGGCACTGAGCATCCTTTTTTCTTTCCAACTTGCTGCACGGGCATGCAGAATGAGGAAAGCATACTTAGAGTCCATACACACATTAATCCTCTTTCCTTCTCCTAACTCCAAAGCTCTTGTCAGGGCATAAAGTTCAGCTTTCTGGGCTGAGGTGTCTGGGGGAAGAGACCCACTTTCCTTAGTTTCTTCCAGGCTCGCTACAGCATATCCTGCTTTCCTCTCTCCCTTTTCTACAAAACTGCTGCCATCTGTGTGCCAGTTTTCCTCTGGGTCAGATAAAGGTGTCTCTGATAGGTCCCGGCGAGAAGAGTATAACTCATCTGTGATTTGTATGCATTGGTGATCCAGAGGGGAGGTAGGGGGATCTGGCAGTAAGGTTGCTGGATTGAAAGTCTGGCAGACCCTCAACTTTATTTCTGGAGTGTCAAGGAGGAGGGCTTGGTATTGTCTGATCCTTCCCCCTGTCATCCACCTGTCCCCTTTCGTTTCCAAGACTGCTTGCACCCGGTGAGGCGTATACACTGTGGTGGGCTGACCCAGGGTCAGCTTAGATGCCTCCTTAACCATAAGAGCGGTGGCTGCTACTGCCCGGAGGCAAGTGGGCCACCCTCTGGCCACCTCATCTAGTTATTTTGAGAGATAAGCCACAGGTTGTAATACGGGCCCCATCATCTGCCCTAACACCCCAAGAGCAGTTCCTGTCCTTTCAGAAACATAGAGTCTAAAAGGCTTCTCCAGGTTTGGGAGGCCTAAAGCTGGGGCTGTAGTGATGGACTCTTTTAGGGCATTAAAGGCCACCTTGCAGGTCTCATGCCAGTCGAGTGGCTCTTCCACTTTCACCCTTAAATTTTCATATAGGGGTCTGGCCAGATTGCCATAATTAGGAATCCAGATCCTGCAAAACCCGGTCCTTCCTAAAAATCCCCTAAGCTGTTGTTTTGTTTGGGGGTACGGGGTATTTAAGATGAGGGATCTCCCCTCGGGGTCAGGCATTCTTTTTCTCTCCGTAATTATAAATCCAAGGTATTTTACTTTGGTTAAGCTAATCTGAGCCTACTTGGGTGATACTCGATAACCCTTTTCATATAGGAAAGTTAACGTTTTAAATAGTGTCCATTTGAGAGCTGGTAAAATCTGGCCTAGCCATGAGCAAGTCATCCACATACTGTATTAGACTACTGTTTGTTAAAGTTAATTCCCTTAGTTCTCTCCCCGAGGAAGTCCCGAAGATATGAGGGCTCTCCCTAAACCCTTGGGGTAGTCGAGTCCAGTCGAGAGTTGTATGGTCTCTCTTGTTTCCAAGTCCCGCCATTCAAAAGCAAAGAGTTTTTGGGATTCAGGATGGAGAGGAATGCAAAAGAAAGCACCTTGAAGGTCCAAGACTGAGAAGTACTTGGCATTTCCTGGGACTTGGGATAGGAGGGTATATGGGTTTGGGACTATGGGGTGGATGGGAACCACAGCTTCATTAACAGCTCTTAGATCCTGGACGAATCGGTAAGATCCACCTGGTTTTTGAACGGGCAAGGTTGGGGTGTTGCAGGGGGACTCACAGCTGATTCGAGTTCCAGTATCTCAGTATTTGTTAACTAATGTTCTAAGAACCTCAAGAGCTTCTGGTTTTAAGGGATATTGTCTTTTCCAGGGCTAGGGAGCATTTGGTCTCAGAGAAATCTTTCCTGGTGGAACATTTATGGCTAAACCAGGGCTGGAGACATCCCACACCTGGGGATTGACCTCATCTAGACAAGAGACAGACTCCTCCTTTTCTACCTCTGACTGTAAATATTCAGACATAGGCAAAGAAAATTATCGACTTCTACCTTTGTGTCCCCAAGTCACTCTGGTTTGGAGGCGAAAGTATTATTCTCACCATGGAAAATTTGGAAGCTGCAAACATGAAAAATTTAAAGAGTCACGCAGAGGCTAGTTACTCTAAGCTAACACCTAAGACATTTATTGACTGATTTCTAGCTTCTCTTCTTTAACCTTTTTTATCTACAGTAATCCTGTGTGTTCCTTTTAGTTAGGGATTCATTTTTAGACTATCCTGATTCTTCCACTACGTTCCAGTTTTGGGTCTGATACATTTACAGATGTGCCAAGTGCTTCCTGAATACTATAGAACATATTTTATGTTTAAAATACTTCCATGTTTATGTAGTGAGTGAATGATTTTAACTTCATTTGTTACACATTTCAATGTAAAAGTCAATGTGTTAACTAACATATTCACCACTTGGAAAAGTTGGCTTTTTTTTGTTGTGTGTTTGAACTCCTCAGCCGACCAAAGGTCATGGAGAGGTCTTTTGTTTTTCTAAAATGGTTATAGTGTTGTTTATTTTCTGGTAATTGAATTAGGGTGTGAGTTGCAAAGCTTGTGTTTCTGTTCATTTCATTCCATCTGTTCGGGTTTCTTTCTCTCTCCTGAGTCAGACAGTAATTTCCCATTGGTTGTCCAGTTACCAAGGTTGGTGTCCATGCATCCGTGCTGGTCTCTCCATACATGTCCGGGTGTCCTGTGAAACACTAAGCTTAATTTATTTGGAAATGACCTAGCTGTTCAATACACTGTCATCACTCAGTTGAGCAGAGGGAGAGAAATTCAAGTGACAAAACTCCAGAGAAGCTAGTGTCAGAGTGCCCCGGCATGGCATGCGTACAGGGGGTTGGGGGGAGGGGGCGGGGCGCGGAGCACGGAGATCTCAGGTGTCCTCCCACCCTGAGCCTCTCCAGGCCCTCCGCTGCTCAGTGGCCTCCCCCCGCCCCCATCGCTTTGGCTGCTCAGGGCCGGGTGGTCTCTGCAGCTGCCCGGCATCCTGCCTGAGGCTCCCCCTGCCCACACACTGTCTTCCAGTCTCTCTCTGAACCCTCGACTCTTTCTGCCTCTGTCTCACCTGGCGTAGGTGCGTGCGAGTGCCTGTCCGTGTCCCTGGCTGTCGCTCATCTGCTCTCCCAGGAAGGTCCTGTGCTGGGCCCGCGGCGTGGCGGCAGGGCGGGCCTCGGTAGGGCGAAAGGGCGGGGCTGAGGCACTCCAGGGGGGTGCACAGCCGGCAGGACGGGCGCCTGGGGCCCCTGCTGGACTGCCCCTAAGCCCCAGGAGGCTCCGGGGACCGCGGACCCGGGCCGAAGCCACCCACGTCCGGAGCCACCTGACCCTGAGCGGCGAACGGGATGGTGGGTGACAGGGGGTGAGGGGGCACCGAGATGTCCTCGCTGCTCTACCCTCCCCCCCTACCCCCTCCCCAGGTTCCGCAGGCACGCCAGGCCCCGGCCAGCCGGGCCAGACGGGTGCTGGCCTGGCCTCGCGGTGTGTTGAGCGGGGGCGCCCAACGCGGGTCGCGGAGCTGCAGGCTCTGGCCGGCCGGAGTCCAGTCGCGGGTCGTGCGGCTCAAGTGCAGCGCACGCCCGCTCGAGACCTGCAGCCTCAGGCCTGACCGGCAGGTCAGACTGCAAGGGAGACGCAATGCGGGGCTCCTGGGGCACCTGGCAGCCGCCTCGGTCTAAGGCCATACCACCCTGAACGTGCCCTCTCTCCTCTGATCTGGGAAAGTGAGCCGGGACGGGCCTGGTCAGTACTTGGATGGGAGACCGCCTAGTAGTTAGACGATTTTTTTTTATTTTTCTGAATGCCTACTTCAGAAAGTTAGAATCGGATGACTTCACACAATAAAACGAATCATATTTTCATACATAATCTTAAGAATCGAGCAGCAGGTCATTCTTTTTCCTGTCCTAACACAGCTAAATGGAAATCAGTTGTAGTAAGTTCTACTGACTTAAGACCCTCATCCCTAAGGGAAGATACATAGGAAAACCCATAATATATCTAAATAAACATGAAAGATACAATGATGAGAAAGAAAAAAATTTCTCAGTGACATCTTAGTTGGTATCGGAAACACGATGTTTATGAAAGCACAGCCCATAATCAAGTCCAGGCCATGGAAGCCTGTGACTTTCACTGAGTGTTGACTTCCCTTTCAGCTGTGGTCGTAAAAAGTGCTTTGTAAAATTCTGAGGTTTGGAGCACTTGCAACCTCCAGAAGAGACTGCAATCAGAAGGGTTTCTAGAATATCCTGACGCTGTGGTGAGCTCAAGCAATACATACTCCAGAGGACGGAAGACAGACATGTTGGGCAGTGAGGATGACTTCTACTGCACTTAGGGAGAAAGGGCATGTACAAGTGGAGAAGCAACACCTCAGTGATGGAATCTTTAAACACTCCATACATGGAGAAGGAAATGGCAACCCACTCCAGTATTCTTGCCTGGAAAAATCCATGGGCAGAGGAGTCTGGCGGGCGGAAGTCCACGGGATACCATGACTGACCGTGTGTGCACGAGGGTGGAGGGAGACGGGTTGGTAGCAAGAAACTGGTAGAAGTAAAAAATAAGAAAAAATATAAAATAAAGACTCGATAAATATGACAACGACTGGTAGGAATAAACCTTCAGAAGTGCCTTCTCAGACCTCCCGTCAGAAGCACAAGCGTAATAAAGACACTGAGTTTTCACGGTCTCACACATAATTAGACTGGCTTATGACAATGGGCAGAGAGGCTCCTCTAAGACATCGGGGCTGGGCTTTACTGGAGGATGCACATCGATTGAGTGCATGGCTATGTGTTATGGAAATATGTCTTACTGGCAGGGCGAAGGCATCTTCTTGAAGAACACAGCAAATAACACCACAAATTCACGGAACTTGGCTACAATGACAATAGCTGATTTCGTGATGGCTACTGCTTGGCAGAGCTGGGATTGCCTCTGCCATTAAGTACCTCAGTGGCAAGCTGTGAATGTAGCCATTACTTTCTCACTTAGAAACTTGCTATGTGCACTAGCGCAAGAACAGTGAAAGCTCCGCGAAGAAGCAAGTCAGACAGACATGCTTCTGTTTTCTCACACAAGCTGCTTATGACCGGCCCTGCTCACAGACAGATTGCTAATTCCAAATCGATAGACAGTTATGCAGATATTCTTTAGCAACTGAGCCACCAGGGAAGCCCTACTAGCTCAGTTGCTAAAGAATCTGCCAGCAACGCAGGAGACCCCGCTTTGAGTCCTGGGTTGGGAAGATCCCCTGGAGAAGGGATAGGCTACCCACTCCAGTATTCTGGCCTAGAGATTTCCATGGACTGTATAGTCCTTGGGGCCGCAAAGAGTCAGGCACGAACTGAGCGACTTTCAACTGGACATGCGAATATCACTTAAAAAAAAAAATGTGGTAACAGAACTAGGACCTCTGTCAAGCTCATGAGTGAGTAGTATGAATATACAGAATCAGCTTTGTCCTGCATAGTTACTACCGTCCTGTATTTGCTTTGAGAGGAGTTGAGCTACTCTTGGTACAGAGGAATGATTCTTTACCAACTGAGCCACAAGGGAAGCACACTAATACTGGAGTGGGTAGCCTATCCCTTCTCCAGCGGATCTTCCAGACCCAGGAATTGAACCAGGGTCTCCTGCCTGAGTAACACATATTGGGTAAAAATCGGTGAGGGAGAAGAACTAGGGACATTGATTGGTAAAATCAGTTTTCCTTGTCGAGATGGCTAGCGGAAGCGAAAGAAATGTTGGTGTGGATTTAAAAAATTCTTCTGATACTATATATTAAGATTTACTAGTTCTCTGCAGAAGTCTTTAATGAAGCACAGATATTGTCATTAGATTGCTTTGGTGATATCCGTCTTATCCACATTTATTTTTTAAAATCACATAGAGTGGCTTCAATCACTTGAAGAAACGACAAAAGTTTTCTTTGGTCTCCTTTCTATACTGGATCGAGAAAGGCAGTCAATCAGCATAATGCAGGAGCTCAAGATGTTTTTGGCAAAAACTTGACTAGTCTGTTTAATGATATGGAAGAATGAATTAAGGATGGCAGCACGAAACAGAAGGCCATGTTAGAAGTACACAAGACCTTGTTTGGTAAGTCCAAACATGACTTTTTCTTTTAATTGAAGGATAGTTGCTTTACGGAATTTTGTTGCCAAACATGAATGTGAATGAGCCACAGGTGTACATATGTCTCCTCCCTCCTGAACCTCTCTCCCATCTCCCCCTCCCCATTCTACCCCTCTAGCTTGTTGCAGAGCCCCTGTTTGAGTCCCCTGAGTCATACAGCAAATTTCATTGGCATCTCTTTTAACGTATGGTACTATGTTTCCGTGTTCCTCTGCATTCATCTCACCCTCTCCTTACTCCCCCCTGCCCATGTCCATAAGTCTGTTCTCTACATCTGTGACTCCTTGGCTGCCCTGCAAATAATTTCATCAGTACCACCTTTAGTTCAAGCATTTTTTTTCCCCCAAGCATTTCTTATTTCTTATTCCACTCTTACTGCCTTTAGTGTGAGACTGATTTCGAAACTGATATGAAAGTATTATTCTCAGCATGGAAAATTTGGAAGATGCAAACATGAAAAATTTAAAAAGTCACGCAGAGGCTAGTCACTCTAAGCTAACCCCTAAAATATTTATTGACTGATTTCTAGTTTCTCTTCTTTAACCTTTTTTATCTACAATAATCCTGTGTATTCCTTTTATTTAGGGATTCATTTTTAGACTATCCTGACTCTTCAACTAAGTTCCAGTTTTGGGTGTCATACAGTGAGACATGTGCCAAATGCTTCCTGAATACTATAGAACATATTTTATGTTTAAAATACTTCCATGCTTATGTAGTGAGTCAATGATTTTAAGTTTATTTGTTACACATTTCAATGTAAAAGTCAATGTGTGAACTAACATATTCACGATTTGGAAAAGGTGGCTTTTTTTGTCGTGTGCTAGAACTCCTCACCCAACCAAAGGTCATGGAGAGGTCTATTGTTTTTCTAAAATGGTTATAGTGTTGTTGGTTTTTTTTTTTTTTGTAATTGAATTAGGGTGTGAGTTGCAAAGTTCGTGTTTCTGTTCATTTCATTCCATCTGTTCGGGTTTCTTTCTCTCTCCTGAGTCAGACAGTAATTTCTCATTGGTTGTCCAGTTACCAAGGTTGGTGTCCATGCATCCGTGCTGGTCTCTGCATTCATGTCCGGGTGTCCTGTGAAACACTAAGCTTAAATTATTTGGAAATGACCTAGCTGTTCAATACAGTGTCATCACTCAGTTGAGCACAAGGATAGAAATTCAGGTGACCAAACTCCGGAGAAGCTAGTGTCAGAGCGCCCCGCCGGGGTGTGCGTGCAGGGGGTTGGGAGGACGGGGGCGGGGCGCGGAGCGAGGAGATCTCAGGTGCCCTCGCACCCTGGGCCTCTCCAGGCCCGCCCCTACTCAGCGGGTTCCCCCTGCCCCCATCGCATTCGCTGCTCAGGGCCGGGTGGCCTCTGCAGCTGCCCGGCATCCTGCCCGAGTCCCCCCCTGCCCACAAGCTGTCTTCGAGTCTCTCTCTGAACCCTCGTCTCTTTCTGCCTCTGTCTCACCTGGCGTGGGTGCGTGCGAGTGCCTCTCCGTGTGCCTGGCTTTCGCTTGTCTGCTCTCTCAGGAAAGACTTGTGCTGGGCCCGCAGAGTGGGGGCAGGGCGGGTCTCGGTCGGCGAAAAGGCGGGGCTGATGTCCTCCAGGGGGTTTGCGCAGCGGGCAAGATGTGCGCCTGGGGCCCCGGCTGGGCTGCCTCTAAGCCCGCAGGAGGCTCCGGGGACCGCGGACCCGGGCCGAAGCCCCGCCTGTCCCGAGCCACGTGACCATGAGCAGCGAACGGGATGGTGGGGGGCAGGGGGTGAGGGGGCACCGAGTCGTCCTCGCTTCTCTACCCACCCCCCCTCCCCCCACCCCAGGTCCCGCAGGCACGCCAGGCCCCGGCCGGGCCAGACGGGTGCTGGCCGGGGCTGGCGGTGTGCGTGCCCGTGGCGCCCTCCGCTGGCCCCCGAGCTGCCGGCCCTGGTTGGTCGGAGTCCAGTCGCGGGTCGTGCGGCTCAAGTGCAGCGCGCACCAGCTCGAGAGCTGTGGCTCCAGGCCCGAAGGCAGGTCAGAACGCAAGGGAGGCGCAACGCGGAGCTCTTGGGGCGCCTGACAACCGCCTCGGTCTAAGGCCATAGCACCCTGAACGTGCCCTATCTCCTCTGATCTGGGAAATTGAGTAGGGCCGGGCCTGGTCAGTACTTGCATGGGAGACCGCCTAGTAGTTAGGCGGTTTTGTGATTTTTCTGAATGCCTACTTCAGAAAGTTAGAATTGGATGACTGCACACAGGAAAACGAATAATGTTTTCGTACATAATCTTAAGAATCCAGCAGCTGGTCATTCTTTTTCCTGTCCTAACACAGCTAACTGGAAGTCAGTTGCAGTAAGTTCTACTGACTTAAGACCCTCATCCCTAACGGAAGGTATATAGGAAAACCCATAGTATATCTAAATAAACATGAAAGATAGAACGATGAGAAAAAAAGAAAATTCTCAGTGACATCTTAGTTGGTATATGAAACACGATGAATATGAAAGCACAGCCCATAATCAAGTCCAGGCCATGGAAACCTGTGACTTTCACTGAGTGTTGACTTCCCTTTCAGCAGAGGTTGTAAAAAGTGCTTTGTAAAATCCTGAGGTTTCAAGTACATGTAACCTCCTGAAGAGACTGCAATCAGAAGGCTTTCTAGAATATCCTGACGCTGTGGTGAGCTCAAGCAATACATTCTGCAGAGGTCGGAAGACAGACATGTTGGGAAGTGGGGATGACTTCTACTGCACTTTGGGAGAAAGCGCATGTAAAAGTGGAGAAACAACACCTCCGTGACGGAATATTTAAAGACTCCATACAATGAGAAGGAAATGGCAACCCACTCCAGTATTCTTGCCTGGAAAAATCCATGGACAGAGGAGTCTGGCGGGCTGAAGTCCACGGGATTCCATGACTGATCGTGTGTGCACGAGGGTGGAGGGAGACGGGTTGGTAGCAAGAAACTGGTAGAAGTAAAAAATAAGAGAAAATATAAAATAAAGACTCGATAAATATGACAACGACTGGTAGGAATAAACCTTCAGAAGTGCCTTCTCAGACCTCCCGTCAGAAGCACAAGCGTAATAAAGACACTGAGTTTTCACGGTCTCACACAAAATTAGACTGGCTTATGACAATGGGCAGAGAGGCTCCTCTAAGACATCGGGGCTGGGCTTTACTGGAGGATGCACATCGATTGAGTGCATGGCTGTGTGTTATGGAAATATGTCTTACTGGCAGGGCGAAGGCATCTTCTTGAAGAACACAGCAAATAACACCACAAGTTCACGGAACTTGGCTACAATGACAATAGCTGATTTTGTGATGGCTACTGCTTGGTAGAGCTGGGATTGCCTTTGCCATTAAGTACCTCAGTGGCCAGCTGTGAATGTAGCCATTACTTTCTCACTTAGAAACCGAACCTAATACTTGCCATGTGCACTAGCGCAAGAACAGTGAAAGCTCCGCGAAGAAGCAAGTCAGACAGACATGCTTCTGTTTTCTCACAGAAGCTGCTTATGACCGGCCCTGCTCACAGACAGATTGCTAATGCCAAATCGATAGACAGTTATGCAGATATTCTTTAGCAACTGAGCGACCAGGGAAGCCCTACTAGCTCAGTTGGTAAAGAATCTGCCTGCAACGCAGGAGACCCCGCTTTCAGTCCTGGGTCGGGAAGATGCCCTGGAGAAGGGATAGGCTACCCACTCCAGTATTCTGGCCTAGAGAATTCCACGGACTCTATAGTCCATGGGGCCGCAAAGAGTCAGGTACGAACTGAGCCACTTTCACCTGCACATGCGGATATTACTTAGAAAAAGAAATGTGGTAACAGATCTAGTACCTCTGTCAAGCTCATGAGTGAGTACTATAAATATACAGAATCAGCTTTGTCCTGCATAGTTATTACCATCCTGTATTTGCTTTGAAAGGAGTTGAGCTAGTCTTGTGAAAGAGGAATGATTCTTTACCAACTGAGCCACAAGGAAAGCCCACTACTACTGGAGTGGGTAGCCTATTCCTTCTCCAGCGGATCTTCCTGACCCAGGAACTGAACCAGGGTCTCCTGCCTGAGTAACACATATTGGGTAAAAATTGGTGAGGGAGCATAACTATGGACATTGATTGGTAAACTCAGTTTTCCTTGTCCAGATGGCTAGCGGAGGAGAAATAAACGTTGGCATGCACTTTAAATATTCTTCTGATACTATATATAAAATTTACTTGTTCTCTGCAGAAGTCTTTAATGAAGCACAGATATTGTCATTAGATTGCTTTGGTCATATCCGTCTTATCCACATTTATTTTTAAAAGTCACATAGTGTGGCCTCAAATACTTGAAGACGCGACAAAAGGTTTCTTTGGTCTCCATTCTAAACTGGATCGTGAGAAGGCAGTGGATCAGCATAATGCAGGAGCTCAAGATATTTTTGGCAAAAACTTGACTAGTCTGTTTAATGATATGGATGAATGAGTTAAGGGTGGCAGCACGAAACAGAAGGCCATGCTAGAAGTACACAAGACCTTGTTTGGTAAGTCCAAACATGACTTTTTCTTTCAATTGAAGGATAGTTGCTTTACAGAATTCTGTTGCCAAACATCAGCATGAATGAGCCACAGGTATACATATGTCTACTCCCTCCTGAACCTCTCTCCCATTTCCCTCCCCATTCCAACCCTAGCTTGTTCCAGAGCCCCTGTTTGAGTCCCCTGAGTCATACAGCAAATTTCATTGGCATCTGTTTTTACGTATGGTAATATATTTTCATGTTACTCTGCATTCATCTCACCCTCTCCTTCCTCCCCATTGCCCATGTCCATAAGTCTGTTCTCTACATCTGTGACTCCTTGGCTGCCCTGCAAATAATTTCTTCAGTACCACCTTTAGTTCAAGCATTTTTTTTTTCCACCAAGCATTTCTTATTTCTTATTCCAGTCTTACTGTCTTTAGTGTGAGACTGATTTCGAAACTGATATGAAAGTATTATTCTCATCATGGAAAATTTGGAAGATGCAAACATTAAAAATTTAAAATGTCACGCAGAGGCTAGTCACTCTAAGCTAACCCCTAAAACATTTATTGACTGATTTCTAGTTTCTCTTCTTTAACCTTTTTTATCTACAATAATCCTGTGTATTCCTTTTAGTTAGGGATTCATTTTTAGACTATCCTGACTCTTAAACTAAGTTCCAGTTTTGGGTCACATACAGTGAGACATGTGCCAAATGCTTCCTGAATACTATAGAACATATTTTATGTTTAAAATACTTCCATGCTTATGTAGTGAGTCAATGATTTTAAGTTTATTTGTTACACATTTCAATGTAAAAGTCAATGTGTGAACTAACATATTCCAGATTTGGAAAAGGTGGCTTTTTTTGTCGTGTGCTAGAACTCCTCACCCGACCAAAGGTCATGGAGAGGTCTATTGTTTTTCTAAAATGGTTATATTGTTGTTGTTGTGTTTTTTTTTTTTTTTTTTGTAATTGAATTAGGGTGTGAGTTGCAAAGTTCGTGTTTCTGTTCATTTCATTCCATCTGTTCGGGTTTCTTTCTCTCTCCTGAGTCAGACAGTAATTTCCCATTGGTTGTCCAGTTACCAAGGTTGGTGTCCATGCATCCATGCTGGTCTCTGCATTCATGTCCGGGTGTCCTGTGAAACACTCAGCTTAATTTATTTGGAAATGACCTAGCTGGGCAATATACTGTCATCACTCAGTTGAGCACAAGGATAGAAATTCAGGTGACCAAACTCCGGAGAAGCTTTTGTCAGAGAGGGGCGTGTGTGCAGGGGGTTGGGGTGGGTGGGGCGCGGACCGCGGATATCTCAGGTGCCCTCCCAACCTGGGCCTCTCCAGGCCTGCCTCTGCTTGGCAGCCTCCCCCCGCCCCCATCGCGTTTGCTGCTCAGGGCCGGGTGGTCTCTGCAGCTGCCCGGCATCCTGCCCGAGTCCCCCCCTGCCCACATGCTGTCTTCCGGTGTCTCTCTGAACCCTCGTCTCTTTCTGCCTCTATCTCACCTGGCGTGGGTGCGTGCGAGTGCCTCTCCGTGTGCCTGGCTGTCGCTCGTCCGCTCTCTCAGGAAGGTCCTGTGCTGGGCCCGCGGCGTGGGAGCAGGGCGGGCCTCGGTTGGGGGACAGGTCGGGGCTGAGGCGCTCCAGGGGGTTTGCACAGTCGGCAGGATGGGCGCCTGGGGCCCCGGTTGGGCTGCCCCTAAGCCGACAGGAGGCTCCGGGGACCGCGGCCCCGGGCCGACGCCCCGCTCCTCCGGAGCCACGTGACCCTGAGCAGCGAAAGGGATGGTGAGGGGCGGGGGGTGGGGGGGCACCGAGACGTCCTCTCCGCTCAAGCCACCCCCCTCCCCAACCACCGCCAGAGCTCCTGCAGCCTCGCCAGGCCGCTGGGGACCGGGAAGCGCCCCGGGCCGGGCCAGGCGAGTGCTGGCCGGGGATGGCGTCTGCTGGTCTCCCAGCTGCAGGGCCTGTCCCGGTTTTTCCCATCAGTTTCAACAGTGACGGTCACCCCACATTGTGAGTCATCTAGATTTCTCACTGACACCCCTGTTAGGGAGTGGCTTTTTAGAGAGATAGGGAAGGTCACTTGGGGGATGTTAGTCATGAGAGAAAATAAGGGCCCAGTTGGGATTGCAGATGTCATCCAGGGGGTAAATAGAGACAGTTGTTCCTGGTACCAAGACATGAAGTTTTTTTTCCCCCTTTTCCCAAAAGGCCATATTACGACCACATGGGGGCGCTGAGTAACAGCCCATAGCTCAGCTGGAAGGGTGGGCCTTTGATATTGATACCCTGGGACGGTTGGACATACCCCCAACTTTTGGCATTAATGCAGATGCAGCCCGGGCTGGTTAGGTTGAATTGAGAAGCACTGTGGTTTGCAAGTGAACATGCCTCGTTTAGGGAGAGATCAATAGCCATACAGGGAGATATGATTAGAAAGAGGAAGAACATCATATGATGCATTTTACTTATCTGAGGCAGGATTGATGGGGTTCTGCTTGAACAAGAGCCTGAGATCTTCAACAGGTTCACAGGAATAGCTGTCCTCTGGCTTTGGAGTCTCAGTTTCTGTCTCCCCCTCCTGTAGGCCATAGGGTTTTATTCTAGAATTGTGGACCCAGGCAGATAGACCCTTCACTTTTACAGCAGTTGAAGTCACTAGAACAACCTGATATGGCCCTGCCCATTTCTCGGACAGCTGGTTTGGACTCCCTTTTTCTTGCCAGGTCTTTACTGATACTTGATCCCCTGGCTTTACCTGGGGATTTTTCAAGTCTTCCTGTGGTTTGTTCTCCATACCGTTGGAGTTCTTGCTGAAACCTTCCCAGGTCAATTATATGTTTTAAGAGTGTATTGGCATCCTCGTCAAAAAACAAATGAGAAGTTAAGAATGGACGTCCATACATCATTTCATAAGGACTTAACAATAGTGGCCGTTTGGGGGATGTCTGTAGCCTCATGAGGGCTATGGGCAGCATATGTGTCCACTTATTATGTCTTTCTTTACATAGCGTAGCCAGAGCAGAGCCCTTTTAAGAGTCTGGTTGGCTCTCCCTACCTTTCCTGAAGCTTGAGGCCTCCAGGATGAGCGGAGCCAGTATTTTATGCCTAAGCATGCGGCTAGGTTCTGGGGTATCATGGCTGTAAGTGAGGGCCCGTTGTCACTCTGAAGTGACCGAGGCAGCCCAAACCTAGGCACTATCTCCTTCAGCAGAGCTTTACAGACTTCTGTAGCTCTTTCTGTCTCAGTAGGGAACGCTTCGATCCATCCTGTGAATGTGTCAATAAAGACTAGCAAATAAGAAAACCCTTGGGTCTTGGGCATGGCTGTAAATTCTACTTGCCAGTCCGCTCCTGGGGATGATCCCCGATGTTGGACAGGTGTAATTAGAGGAGGTCTGGTTTTGGGTTATTTTTTAAACAGGTGTCACAATTTTGTGTGACCTGTTTAACAACCTTAGCTAACTGGGGATGGTAGAGAATAGGCTTAAGCAAGATTTCTAGATTATCTTTTCCAAAATGGGTGCTCTTATGTAAGGAGTTAGTAATGTTTTAAACCTGAGAATTAGGGAGTATTATTTGGGCCTGATCAGGCTGAAACCACCCATGTGACCCAATCTCCCAGCCCCACTCAGCATATCGGGAATGTCCCCCTGGGGTAAAATCTGGAGTCAGGGTTTCCTTGGGAAAAAGGGGGCAGATAGCAGTGGCAGAGGTAGCTTCCCTGGCAGCTCGTCCTGCCTCTTGATCAGCTTTCCTATTTCCCTGAGCCTCTTTTTCTTGCCCCTTTTGGTGACTCTTGCAGTGGATGACAGCTAATTTTGCAGGAAGTTTGACTGCCTCCAGGAGCCTGAGAATGAGCTCTTTGTGTTTAATAGCAGAGCTTCGGGCACTGAGCATCCCTCTTTCTTTCCAAATTGCTGCACGGGCATGCAGAATGAGGAAAGCATACTTAGAGTCCATACACACATTAATCCTCTTTCCTTCTCCTAACTCCAAAGCTCTTGTCAGGGCAAAATGTTCAGCTTTCTGGGCTGAGGTGTCTGGGGGAAGAGACCCACTTTCCTTAGTTTCTTCCAGGCTCGCTACAGCATATCCTGCTTTCCTCTCTCCCTTTTCTACAAAACTGCTGCCATCTGTGTACCAGTTTTCCTCTGGGTCAGATAAAGGTGTCTCTGATAGGTCCCGGCTAGAAGAGTATAACTCGTCTGTGATTTGTATGCATTGGTGATCCAGAGGGGAGGTAGGGGGATCTGGCAGTAAGGTTGCTGGATTGAAAGTCTGGCAGACCCTCAACTTTATTTCTGGAGTGTCAAGGAGGAGGGCTTGGTATTGTCTGATCCTTCCCCCTGTCATCCACCTGTCCCCTTTCGTTTCCAAGACTGCTTGCACCCGGTGAGGCGTATACACTGTGGTGGGCTGACCCAGGGTCAGCTTAGATGCCTCCTTAACCATAAGAGCGGTGGCTGCTACTGCCCGGAGGCAAGTGGGCCACCCTCTGGCCACCTCATCTAGTTATTTTGAGAGATAAGCCACAGGTTGTAATACGGGCCCCATCATCTGCCCTAACACCCCAAGAGCAGTTCCTATCCTTTCACAAACATGGAGTCTACAAGGCTTCTCCAGGTTTGGGAGGCCTAAAGCTGGGGCTGTAGTGATGGACTCTTTTAGGGCATTAAAGGCCACCTTGCAGGTCTCATGCCAGTCGAGTGGCTCTTCCTCTTTCCCCCTTAATTTTTCATATAGGGGTCTGGCCAGATTGCCATAATTAGGAATCCAGAACCTGCAAAACCCGGTCCTTCCTAAAAATCCCCTAAGCTGTTGTTTTGTTTGGGGGTACGGGGTATTTAAGATGAGGGATCTCCCCTCGGGGTCAGGCATTCTTTTTCTCTCTGTAATTATAAATCCAAGGTATTTTACTTGGGTTAAGCTAATCTGAGCCTACTTGGGGGATACTCGATAACCCTTTTCATACAGGAAATTTAGCATTTTAAATAGTGTCCATTTGAGAGCTGGTAAAATCTGGCCTAGCTATGAGCAAGTCATCCACATACCGTATTAGACTACTGTTTGTAGTTCTCTCCCCGAGGAAGTCCCGAAGATATGAGGGCTCTCCCTAAACCCTTGGGGTAGTCGAGTCCAGTCGAGAGTTGTATGGTCTCTCTTGTTTCCAAGTCCCGGCACTCAAAAGCAAAGAGTTTTTGGGATTCAGGATGGAGAGGAATGCAAAAGAAAGCACCTTGAAGGTCCAAGACTGAGAAGTACTTGGCATTTCCTGGGACTTGGGATAGGAGGGTATATGGGTTTGGGACTATGGGGTGGATGGGAACCACAGCTTCATTAACAGCTCTTAGATCCTGGACGAATCGGTAAGATCCATCTGGTTTTTGAATGGGCAAGATTGGGGTGTTGCAGGGGGACTCACAGCGGATTAAAGTTCCAGTATCTCGGTATTTGTTAACTAATGGTCTAAGACCCTCAAGAGCTTCTGGTTTTAAGGGATATTGTCTTTTCCAGGGCTAGGGAGCATTTGGTCTCAGAGAAATCTTTACTGGTGGAACATTTATGGCTAAACCAGGGCTGGAGACATCCCACACCTGGGGATTGACCTCATCTAGACAAGGGACAGACTCCTCCTTTTCTACTTCTGACTGTAAATATTCAGACGCTAGGCAAAGAAAATTATTGACTTCTACCCCCAAGTCACTCTGGTTTGAGGCAAAAGTATTATTCTCACCATGGAATATTTGGAAGCTGCAAACATGAAAAATTTAAAGAGTCACGCAGAGGCTAGTCACTCTAAGCTAACCCCTAAGACATTTATTGACTGATTTCTAGTTTCTCTTCTTTAACCTTTTTTATCTACAGTAATTCTGTGTGTTCCTTTTAGTTAGGGATTCATTTTTAGACTATTCTGACTCTTGCACTAAGTTCCAGTTTGGAGTCACATACACTTAGACATGTGCCAAATGCTTCCTAAATACTATAGAACGTATTTTATGTTTAAAATACTTCCATGCTTATGTAGTGAGTCAATGATTTTAAGTTTATTTGTTACACATTTCATTGTAAAAGTCAATGTGTGAACTAACATATTCACGATTTGGAAAAGGTGGCTTTTTTTGTCGTGTGTTAGAACTCCTCACCCGACCAAAGCTCATGGAGAGGCCTATTGCTTTTCTAAAATGGTTATAGTGTTGTTTATTTTCTGGTAATTGAATTAGGGTGTGAGTTGCAAAGTTTGTGTTTCTGTTCATTTCATTCCATCTGTTCGGGTTTCTTTCTCTCTCCTGAGTCAGACAGTAATTTCCCATTGGTTGTCCAGTTACCAGGGTTGGTGTACATGCTACCGTGCTGGTCTCTGCATTCATGTCCGGGTGTCCTGTGAAACACTAAGCTTAATTTATTTGGAAATGACCTAGCTGTTCAATACACTGTCATCACTCAGTTGAGCACAAGGATAGAAATTCAGGTGACCAAACTCCGGAGAAGCTTTTGTCTGAGAGCCCTGTCTTGGCATGCGTGCAGGAGGTTGGGGGGAGGGGGGCGGTGCGAGGAGCGCGGAAATCTCAGGTGGCCTCCCACCCTGGGCCTTTCCAGGCCCGCCCCTGCTCGGCGGCCTCCCCCCGCCCCCATCGCGTTGCCTGCTCAGGGCCGGGTGGCCCCTGCAGCTGCCCGGCATCCTGCCCGAGGCCCC
Organism: Muntiacus reevesi; assembly: GCF_963930625.1. Taxonomy (NCBI): domain Eukaryota; kingdom Metazoa; phylum Chordata; class Mammalia; order Artiodactyla; family Cervidae; genus Muntiacus; species Muntiacus reevesi. The sequence continues at coordinate 2,259,788 of NW_027078014.1, forward strand.
CCATGCCCACACGCTGTCTTCGAGTGTCTCTCTGAACGCTCGTCTCTTTCTACCTCTGTCTCACCTGGCCTGGGTGCGTGCGAGTGCCTGTCCGTATGCCTGGCTGTCACTCGTCTGCTCTCTCAGGAAGGTCCTGTGCTGGGCCTGCGGCGTTGGGGCAGGGCGGGTCCCCGTAGAGCGAATTGGCGGGGCTGAGGCGCTCCAGAGGGTTTGTTCAGCGGTCAGGATGGGCACCTGGGGCCTCGGCTGGGCTGCCCCTAAGCCTGCATGAGGCTCCGGGGACCGCGGCCCCAGGCCGAATCCCCGCTCGTCCGGAGCCACGTGACCCTGAGCAGCGAACGGGATGGTGGGGGGCAGGGGGTGAGGGGGCACTGAGACGTCCTTGTTGCTCTACCCACCCCCCCTCCCCCCATTGCAGGTCCTGCAGGCACGCCAGGCCCCGGCCGGGCCAGATGCGTGCTGGCCTGGGCTCGCGGTGTGCGGAGCGGGGGCGCCCTCCGCTGGCCGCCGAGCTGCAGGATCTGGCCGGCCGGAGTCCAGTCACGGGTCGTGTGGCTCAAGTGCAGCGCGCGCCTGCTCGAGAGCTGCGGCCCCAGGCCCGACCGGCAGGTCAGAACGCAAGGGAGGCGCAACGCGGGGCTCTTGGGGCACCTGGCAGCCGCCTCCGTCTAAGGGCATACCACCCCAAAGCATTGCTCATATAGCTTCAATTGTTATTTCTATTATCTCCTCTCTTGTGTAGCTTGACTCATCAACTGCACTGCAAGATTGGAATCCCATCTGTTGAATTTAGACTCTGTTATGCCTGGCACTATAGACGTTGGCTATGTGGATGTTAATTAATCTTGCTGTTGTTTATCAATTAGGGATTTTTAAATCATTACAGCTAGCAATCTTGACTTCAGGAGATGTCACCGCACTTGAAAACACTTCTGGCAATTCTTAAAAAGTTGCTCATCGTTCATTATGATGAAATCTGAGGGCCAATATTCAGCAGTCTGTGAATTTCAAGGGCAGTTTAGGCTTATCCCCTATGAATCACAAGGCAATCAGATATTCTCAGATATTATTTTTCTATGATGTTTTCACTTTTTTTTTGTTTGTTTTTCACTTTCATCAAGAGGCTCTATAGTTCTTCTTCCCTTTCTGCCATAAGGGTGGTGTCATCTGCATATCTGACGTTATTGATATTTCTCCTGGCAGTTTTGATTCCAGCTTGTGCTTCATCCAGCCCAGCATTTCTCACGATGTACTCTGCATATAAGTTAAATAAGCAAGGTGACACTATACAGCCTTGACATATTCCTTTCCCTGTTTGGAGCCAGTCTGTTGTTCCAGGTCCAGTTCTGTTTCTTCCTGACCTGCATACAGGTTTCTCAAGAGGCAGGTCAGGTGGTCTGGAATTCCCATCTCTTTCAGAATTTTCCCCAGTTCATTGTGACACCTGCAGTCAAAGGCTTTGGCACAGTCAATAAAGCAGAAATAGATGTTTCTCTGATACTCTCTTGCTTTTTCCCTGATCCAGTGGATGTTGGCAGTTTGATCTCTGGTTCCTCTGCCTTTTCGAAATCCACCTTGAACATCTGGAAGCTCACAGCCCATGTTTTGTTGAAGCCTGGCTTGGAGAATTTTGAGCATTACTTTACTAGTGTGTGAGATGAGTGCAACTGTGCAGCATTTTGAACAGTCTTTGTCATTTGCCTTTCTTTGAGACTGGAATGAAAGCTGAGCTAACAACCTAGATGTGTTCAATTGCATATGCTAAAAGAACCAGCTTTGCAGTTTCCAAGGGGGCAGGGGGGTGGAAAGAAAAGTTTCATTTTCACCAATTTTCCCTGACGTCTAAGGAATATCATGGCCATCCTGCATCAAAAATTCATTTTTCCTTTCTGTAGTCATAGTTTAATGCCTAAATTATAGACCAAATAGTGCTCAAATTGACTCTGATATCAGGGGCAGATCAGCTGATAAAAAGCTTGGATTGTCTCTCTGGAGGGAAGTGAGACCTTGGTCCCATCAGAAGAATATGAGGGTTTAAGAGAATTTGCAGGAGTGGGGAAAGCTTGGTCCATCCTACATGTACCATAATCTTAAACAATGGTTATTTACTTTACCGAAGTACAAAAAAAAAAAAAAAAAAAAAAGGTAGAATGTGTGCTTCCTAACATGTTTTTGTTAGTCTGCTGGACAAGTGGATTTTTGGGGCTGGTGGTACCTTGCTGAAAGCTGAGAGCTCTTCTGGCAAGGCCATTCAGGTCAAAAGAATTGGGTGTGCTTCTTCAGAAGTGACTCACAAGCTTCTCAGTTGAATTCAGTACCTTTCCTTCAGCAAGGTAATGTTCACCTAAGTTCCCTTTCCTGGACAGTGTGGCTGTGGCCATCCACAGTTGTCCGAATGGGAGAAAGTAAGCTGTGTGGTCCTCTCTGATTGCCTTGGGATCAGTGAACTGAGTCCTGATGTTCACTTGGCAGAGGCTACAAACAATTTTTGCAAGTGTGTTTCCAGTTTGCTCTCTCCCATGCCTGTGTGCCCATGCTCCTAGGAACAACCTACCAGGAGTCTGAGCGCAGCACCTAGCATGAGACAACAAAACTCAGTGAAATGTGCTTCTGCTTTGGGGCCCTGATTTTTATCAGAAACAGGTCCTGGTTGGAATCAGATCTGCAGAACAATTCCACTGTATCTTTGAGGTTTATTGAATTCTTTGATGACTGGATAAATGAAGAAATCACTCTGTTTCTAGTAAACACATACTGGATGCTTCTTCAGGGTCAGGCACTGTCTAAGCCCTTGACTGTGTTAGCTCATCAGACACTCTGAAGCTGGGATCGTCATTATCCTCGCTCTGCTCATAAGGAAACTGGAATTTGAAGAGGCTAAGTGATTTGCCCTGATGATACAGACAGAAAATGGTAGAGCCGGTATGTGAACCTAGGAAGGTGAATTCCAAAATCTCTTTTCTTAACTGTTGTGCTGTATTGATGATTTTTGTACTTTTTTGTGTTGCTACAAGCATCACTGAAGTTTGTAACTGAAAATGAGATGCAATTCTAGTAGACAACAGTCAGCACAGTACGTGTATGATGCTTAGACAGTTTAGGAGAGAGGATGAAAGTCAAATATCTACCCCCCCCCCCAGGGAGGAAGACTGCTCAGGTATGGTCATAGTGAGTCACGGGGGCTGTCACGAGCTGGAGAATATATACCTGCTTGTTGATATGCTCAAGGGATCACCCATGTATAAACATGTCAGGGTTTTTGTCAACAGGCGCCAGAAATCTAGATTTTAATGTGAAGTGTCCACTTTCAAACAACACCAGGTTGTTAATGACCTTGCTCTGTCTGTTAATGGTTAAATAGAATTCCAATATAATACAGGCTAGGTATTCCTTCAGTAATAATCAAACCCCCACCCCCAAAACTCTGAGCTTAAAACAATTAAAGATAACTTTTAGCTCATGCTACTTGATCAGTGTGGGTCAGCAGGGGTCTCTGCCCTTTCCTGTCTCAGAGACCCAGTCTGAGGGAGGCTTTATGTGCACACACATTTTCCATAATAAGTACAGTAGCGAGGAGGGGAATGTGTGACATACACGCTGACCCTCGAAGCGTCTAACAGATGTCACAGAGACACTTAGATGCATATTTCATCAGCCAAATATAATCAGTGATCACACTTAATTTCCAAGGGAGTGGGGAAGTGCAGTCCTCCATGGGCTGAATACTTATGAATATTCCTAATGGCTACCACATCTCCACATACTCTGATTTTTCAGGCAGAAATGTTGGAATGTTTTGAATTGTAGAATTCAATTTTCAGAGATCTCTAACAGAAGTTGACTCCAAAAATTATTTGTCTCTTGAAGGATTAAATTTGACTGATCTGGAAAATTCACACTTTGCTTCATCTGGAGTAAGACCCTTACTTAAACACTGACGTCTATGAACAGATTAAGAAATCATAGGCTGGAACTATGAAATAATCCTTCACAGAAGTGACGATTTATATATCAGTATTTATTCCCCAAAGCACTGCTCATATAGCTTCAATTTTTATTTCTATTATCTCCTATCTTGTGTAACTTGTCTCATCAACTGCACTGCAAAATAGGAATCCCATCTTATGAATTTACACTCTGTTATGCCTGGCTCTATAAACATTGGCTATGTGGATGTTAATTAATTTTATTGATGTTTATCAATTAGTGATTTTTAAATCATTACAGCTAGCAATCTTGACTTCAGGAGAAGTCACTGAACTTGAAAATACTTCTGGCAATTCTTAAAAAGTTGCTCATCATTGATTGTGATGAGATCTGAGGGCCAATATTCAGCAGTCCCTCAATGTCAAGGGCAGTTTAGGCTTATCCCCTATGAATCACAAGGCAATCAGATAGTTTCAGATATTATTTTTCTGTGATGTTTTCACATTTTTTTCCTTTGGACTGCAAGATTTGGATGAATTGTAAATTTAAAAATTAAGAAATAAATGTCAGTGCTCAGGAAGGTATTTGATTGCCCAAGATCCTGCAAGGCTCTAAACACCCTTTAAAACAAACCCATCCCTCGCTCCTAAACCCACACCCTTCCTGGATGACCAGATAAAGAGCGATTGTCATTCTCGTGAAATGCAAAGTGCTCAGGGACTTGCACATATGAGGGCCCAGGAACAGTATTTCTACAGTTTAATGATGGAATTACTCCCCTTGGAGAAAGTTGCTTGAGCAAATTGAGCACATTGATTGAATCTCAACCACGCAAGTATGGTTCCAGGCGTTGCTGTCAGTTCCTTGGACTAGAAGCCTGCCGTCATTCTTTACCTCTTGCTCATATTTCCCCTGTCTGTAATTAACTGCTGAGTTGTGAAGTCATATCCACTAAAATTTTTCTCCGTTGCAGCTCCATCCCCACTGTCATCCTTGTTCAGGTATACGATCCTGAGATCGTATACCAGGACACCGACAACAGCCTTCTGATTTGCTCCCCACTCGATCTCCTCAAAAACGCCCTCTAACCCAAAGTAGTCTGGCTAAGGCACAAGTTGTAAAGCATCTTTTTGGAGAGGGCAATGCCAGCCCACTCCAGTACTCTTGCCTGGAAAATCCCATGGACAGACTAGTTTGGTAGGTTGCAGTCCATGGGGTCGCTAAGAGTCGGACACGACTGAACAACTTCACTTTCACTTTTCACTTTTCATGCACTAGAGAAGGAAATGGTAACCCACTCCAGTGTTCTTGCCTGGAGAATCCCAGGGATGGGGGAGCCAGGTGGGCTGCCATCTATGGGGTGGCACGGAGTCAGACAGGACTGAAGTGACTTAGCAGCAGCAGTAGCAAGCATCTTTTAATTTCATGCCTGCAATCACCACCTGCAGTGATTTCCGAGCCCCCCAAAATAAAGTCTGCCACTGTTTAGTTTTCTGAATGTTGAGCTTTAAGGTAGCTTTTACACTCTCCGCTTTCACTTTCATCAAGAGGCTCTATAGTTCTTCTTCCCTTTCTGCCATAAGGGTGGTGTCATCTGCATATCTGACGTTATTGATATTTCTCCTGGCAGTTTTGATTCCAGCTTGCGCTTCATCCAGCCCAGCATTTCTCATGATGTACTCTGCATATAAGTTAAATAAGCAAGGTGACACTATACAGCCTTGACATATTCCTTTCCCTGTTTGGAGCCAGTCTGTTGTTCCAGGTCCAGTTCTGTTTCTTCCTGACCTGCATACAGGTTTCTCAAGAGGCAGGTCAGGTGGTCTGGAATTCCCATCTCTTTCAGAATTTTCCCCAGTTCATTGTGACACCTGCAGTCAAAGGCTTTGGCACAGTCAATAAAGCAGAAATAGATGTTTCTCTGGTACTCTCTTGCTTTTTCCTTGATGCAGTGGATGTTGGCAGTTTGATCTCTGGTTCCTCTGCCTTTTCGAAATCCACCTTGAACATCTGGAAGCTCACAGCCCATGTTTTGTTGAAGCCTGGCTTGGAGAATTTTGAGCATTACTTTACTAGTGTGTGAGATGAGTGCAACTGTGCAGCATTTTGAACATTCTTTGTCATTGCTTTCCTTTGGGACTGGAATGAAAACTGACCTAACAACCTAGATGTTTTCAATTGCATATGCTAAAAGAACCAGCTTTGCAGTTTCCAAGGGGGGGGGAGTTTAATTTTAACCAATTTTCTCTGAAGTCCAAGGAATAGCATGGCCATCCTGCATCAAAAAGTCATCTTTCCTTTCTGTAGTCATAGTTTAATGCCTAAATTATAGACCAAATAGTGCTCAAATTGACTCTGATATCAGGGGCAGATCAGCTGATGAAAAGCTTGGATTGTCCCTCTGGAGGGAAGTGAGACCTTGGTCCCATCAGAAGAATACAAGGGTTTAAGAGAATTTGTAGGAGTGGGGAAAGCTTGGTCCATCCTACATGTACCATAATCTTAAACAATGGTTATTTACTTTACCGAAGTATAAAAAAAAAAAGGATTATGAACACAAAAATAAATCACTGAAAGGTTAAGAAATTAATAATCTGTGATTGAAAGCTGCATTCTAAGAAAACTGTGCTCTCTTAACCTAGAGAGTATACTAATTTCCAATCTGGTACCAGCTTACCAGATAACAAACAAACAAAAAATTGTTTATGGGTAAGATTAGAAAAGCTTCCGTATATCTTGAAGTAGCAGTATTTTTGCAAAGGCATCAGTGTGAAACCACAGAAGGCACATTTAAAATCTGATTAAATTGAAATTGACAAAGTAAATCTGGTCATTGCTGTGATTTGAAACACTTTAATATGATAACTCAAATTATAACTGACGGCATTTTATCAGAACATATCAGATTTTCATGAATGTCACATAATTTCTAGGATATCTCTATTAGTATCATCAACCATACAATATAACTTGAGAAGATTCAATCACTCCTTCTGACAACACTTCCCATGTAGTTTAACATGCCAAATGAACTCAGGTTGTTTAATATCTTGCTTTGGGAAGTCTCAGGGGCCCTCTGAAGCATCCCAAAGTTAGCTAGAAGTCAATTATTTAGGAAGGTTTGTTCATAAATATCAAAAGGGTTTATAACAGTCAGGTAGGCTGTGAAATAATACTTTTCCACTTAGCCAAAGTTACCAAAAGATTTCAAAGGTAAACCTAGGACGGATCATTTAAGAGGTAAAGAAACTTAAAATCCACTAGCAAAGGCAGTTCAGCGTCTCAAGAAACCTTGTACTAGGAACAAAACTCTTTTCTGGGGGTCCACTTTCCATAAAACCTCCTTATCGCCTTCTGTACCCATTCCTTTGCTTCCCCCATCCTGAAACTGCCACCTGCAAGTCTAAACTACTTCTTTTTCCTTCATAAAATGCAATTTTATTCCTCATACCTTCCTTAATAACAAGTCATACATTTTTCCTTAAGCAACCGAGAACTGACTTTTATATTGGCATTTTACAGATTGGTGAACATACGTATAAGTGATACTATCTAAAAAAAAAAAAATTGCTTTCTTACACTGAACATCTCAGCATGGCACCAGACACTATTCATGGATAGTCAAAATCTCTTTAGTTTCTATGTAAGAGGAAGGTCCTGTCAAGTAGTGAATGTTTCAGAACCTTAATTTATGAAATGATCTAGCTATTCAATACACTGTCATCACTTCGTTTAGCACAACCATAGAAATTCAGGTAACCAAAATCTGGAGAAACTATTGTAAGTTCAGTTCAGTTCAGTTGTGTCTGACTCTTTGCGACCCCATGGCTGCCAGGCTTCCCTGTCCATCACCAAATCCCGGGGCTTGCTCAACCTCATGTCCATCGAGTCAGTGATGCCATCCAACCATCTTATCCTCTGTTGTCCCCTTCTCCTCTGCCTTCAATCGAGACTACTATAGACAGATATTTTAAAGTATAATTATTTTTAATAGTTTATCTAAAAGCTCATATCACATTTACATTTTTAAGGAGTTTTTTTGGTTTGTTTTTAGAGGTACTTTCTTTGTTGACAAGTTTGTAAGAGATATAACAATATAGCAATATCCAAATTATAATAAATCTAGGCACTATGAAAAGTTTATGTTTAATGTTAATGACTCTTAGACATGTCTATATTAGAGCAGTGAAAAAAATAAAATACAAGATATTTAATATTGACTCTTTCCCAATTCACATGAATCCAAAATTCATTTAGGTCAATTTTTTTTCTTGTATTGAGAGCTATTTGACTTGTGAGGGCTTCCTTTTCTTTAGATCATTTAAATAAGAACTCACTTACAACTTCAGCAATATAATCAAAAAACAGAAGACTCACACTGAGACATACAGAAATCCACACAGAGATCTTCTACTTTTCCCCCTAAGTTTTAAAATATCTCTTTGACTTCCCTTTTTTTTGGGGGGGGGGTGTTGAAGTTCTCATTTGCCCAAGGCTGAGGTCTCAGGCAAAGTGGGCATTGTTTTCTAGGGAAATGGTTAACTTCAAGCTTTGCCCTAGGCAGGCCTTTTTAACAAGCTATGTTTTTAATTGCATGTGCAAAAGAACCAGCTTTACAGTTTCCAAGAAAATTTTTTTTATTTTAACCAATTTCCTCTGATTCTATAGAATATCATGGCCATCCTAGGTCAGGTCATCTTTCCTTTCTGTAGTCATAGTTTTATCCCTGAATTATAGACAGATCAGCTGACAAGTTTTCCATTGTTGAACCTGCGGAAGGATCATTACTATGTTCGGTTCCAAGAGCGGCGCGGAGGTCTCGCCTAGCCGTGCCCGGCTCCTGAGCCTCTCCTCCACCCCGGCAGCGCCGGATGGAAAGGTAAGGGAGTTAAAGAGGTATGGAAGGCGGCGCGCCCAGGGCGGGCGGTCGGGTCTGGTGGCATTTCCGGTGGTAGGGGAAGAGGGGCCCGCGGGAGAGGGTGGGGGGCGGCGTGCAGAGTGCGGGTCGGGTGGGAAAGGCAGCTCTCCTCCGCCTTCCCGCTCGCCCCTCCATCCTCGGCCGGGCGCCCCGCCACCCTTGCCCTGCGCCCGGTGGCGGCGTCTCTGGTGTCCCTCTTCCGCCCAACCTCCCCGCCAATTTCCCTTGAGGCTGGATCCGAGGGTTGGGGTAGGGGTGGAGGTGCTCAGTGCGCCCCCACCCCACCGAAGGCGCCTTCACCCGCGGCGACGGCCATGGCTGCTATTCCCCCAGCCGCAGACCACACGGCGCAGATCCTCCGGTCGCGTCTTGTGGGCTGTGCGGTGTGACAGATGGCGGCTACCCATTGCTGGGCCGCTTGCCTGCCTGACGCGTCCCGCCGCTGGCCCTGGACCTGTTTGCCTCAGCCAGTCGTCGTCCGCTTTTCTGGGCCTGCCGCGCTGTCGCCAGACGCCTCCTCACGCCCTTCGAGCCTCCGGGCTTGCTTGCAGCCACCCCTCCCCACGCCTTGCGCAGCTGTCTTGTCTCTCACCCTCTCACCTCTGTCGTGTCCCTGCCTGCTTGGCGCCACGCTTCCCGTCTTCTCTGCCCTTGGTGGTGGAGGGAGGAGGGTGCCTGGGACACGGGTGCGGGTAGGGGGCCCTGGTGGTTGAGGGGAGAGGACAGGTTCCCGGGGGGCGGCCGTACCTGTGTACGAGGTGGTGGGGGAGGGCTCTGCCCATTTCGGGGGGGATGTGGGGGTGGTCGTTTGGCGTCGACGGGGACCTCCGGGCGGCGGTCGACTGGCGCACTGGGGGCCCCCATGTGTCACGGGCCCGGCAGGGTCGAGGCCCGCGGGTGGGGATTTGGGGTGGTGGTCGAAATCGGGGCGGTGTCCCACAGGGCATGCCTTGCACCTCGCCCGCCTCCCCCTTTCCGGGTACCTAGTGTGGGGCTTCCCTGGTGGCTCAGATGGTAAAGCGTCTGCCTGCAGTGCGGGAGACCCAGGTTCGATCCCTGGGTTGGGAAGATCCCCTGGAGAAGGAAATGGCAACTCAGTCCAGTACCCTTGCCTAGAAAATTGCATGGACGGAGGAACCTGGTAGGTTCATGGGTCACTCAGTCGGACACGACTGAGCGACTTCACTTCACAGCTGATAAAAAGCTTGGGTTGTCTCTTAGGGTGGATTTGCTCCTGGATGGATTTCACCTGGCGGCAGTAGGGAGCCCCGCAGACCTCTCCTGGAAGTGGGCGTATGGCCGAAGCACACCTGGCCCATGTCGGGGGTGGAGCGTGCCTCCTCTGAGCTCCTAGGCAGTGGGTCCCAGGTCTCAGGGGTCTCCATTGCAACTGGGAATGCACATTTCGTGGGCTCCTGGATCCCCATCGATCAGCATCCAGTGAGGAGAGCGGCGGGGTACGGACCACAGGTAAGGGAACTGGGACTCGGTGGCGTAGGGTGGAGCAGGGAACCACGTGTTCCGCCCTCTCTGTTGGCATAGTTTCGATGCCCCCAACCTGGAGGTCGCAGAAAGACCTCGCCATTGGGGTCAAGGCCTTTACCACTTTACCCCTTCATATAAAACTCGGACTCTTGTGATTTTCCCAAGCAGCCTCGTGCCTGCAGTGAGGTCCCCAGGAAGTCCAAGGGATTTATCCTTCCTGGTGATTTCTTTCACCTGCTGGGCACTCCACAACCCTTACTCTGACTGGCCGGCTGGCCCAGCCCTGCTACCGACAGTTTGCAGTCCAGTGGGCCCTTAATCACCTGCTGGGATGGGAAAGGGAAGGGTCCACGAATTGCACCCTAGAAACTTAGTAGGGTGCATGGATTTAAAAACCTGGTGGCCACCCAGGCAGAAAAGAAAGGAGGAGAACACCTTGCTGCCCTTTCGTGGTGGAATCTGTGGCTGTCCTGCTGAAAGGGGGCCTTTCCATAGGGACCCTGTGCAATAAGTGTGATGTTTTGGAACTGAAAAATTAGAACGTGTAAAATTTTTTAATTATGTGGTGCTTTAGTTAAAAAAAAAAGCTCCAAGTTTTTTTGCAACCTGAGGTGTAAAAATTGGAGGCCTATTTTCCTTCCACTGTGGCATTCTATGAAGAAATTTGCTTTTTTTTTTTTTTTTAAGAAAAGAGTCAGAAAAGTGAGGGAAACAGAAAATCCAGAGGTGCCCCTATAGTTTGGTGAAGGCCTTAGGAGGTTACTTGTAAATGCTGCTGGCCATCGGGAGGCAGTCTCTTGTGACTGATGGGCACAGAGCTCTGCAGGCTTGTTCTTTGCATGGATGTTCTTGTTTGTGGAAATCCAGCTCAGAGCCATCTCCTGATGTGTAAGAATTTCCCAGACTAGACCCCTAGGCAAATCCCACAGGGCCAGGGGCTCCTTCCTTCATTGTATTTGTCTGTTTGACTGAAAAGCAGCAATGGCATATTTTTCTTTAAATCTGGTCTATCATCCAGGCCTTGGAGTAATATTTCCCATCTCTCAATAGACTTGGGTTCCAGGGATGAATTATAGTTAGTTGTCCATGATTTTGCTAATGAGGAAACTGAGAGCCAGAGAGGGTGGAGGACTGTCCAAGGGAGAATGGGATATCCTTCCAGGAACCCTGGCTCCTGGGTTTTTAATGAGCTTTCTACCCAGCATTGTCATAAATTGGCAAGTGTTGACATTGAAAATAAACTATTGGTGGAAGTATAAAAGGTTTTTAAAAGAATGTGCCTACGAGCTGTGCATCTTATGGAGTATTTTCATTGTACTCCCCAACCCTTGGAAAGTGGTGAGCACAGGGCAGATGCTTCATCATTTTTATTGAATAAGTTCAATGTCACACAATTTTATCCATAGTGTCAGCAACACTATGAGGTATATTAGAACAGTGGTCATCACAGTTGGTACTTCACGGATCAGTAAAGAAAGAAAACTTTTTCTTAGGAAGACTGTAACAGAATTGCTAAGTTTTAAGTTTATCTCACAAGGATATTAAAAAAAAATTAAACAAATCTCTATGATCATCACCAAGGCTTTTGGAGGTCTGTTGAGGACTCCACACAAGGGAGGGTCTACCTCTTGGGACACCCCTGCTTCAGCATCTCCCTTAGCCAGCAACCTGGGACAGTTGAGTACACTTGCAGTTTCTTCCTTGACCTTGGGAATTTTTTGGAAGACAAGTTTTTGACAAACAGGGGTGGGGGAAGGTTAGGGGGTGTTTCAAGTGCAGTCCAGTTATTGTGCTATTGTGCTATTTCTCTTTCTGTTCCCTGGTGGCTCAGTTGGTAAAGAGTCTGCCTGCAATACAGGAGACCCGGGTTCAATCCCTGGGTCGGGAAGATCTCCTGGAAAAGGAAATGACAGCCCACTCCAGTATTCTTGCCTGAAGAATTCAATGGACTGAGGAGTCTTGTGGACTGGTATTTGTTATCCATTTCTAGATATGTATCCTAAATTTGAACAAAAATGAAAGCATGAAGATGTTTAGCAAAAACTTATGTAAAATAAGGAGACTCAGCAATCCCTCTCCTGAGTATTTACCCAAGAGAAATGAAAAGTTGTGTTCACACAAAACCCATATGTGAATGTTCATGGCATTTGTGTCTATAATTGCTAAAAGCTGGAAACAACCCAAACATCTAGCTGGTGAATAGGTAAATAAACTGTGTGATACACACAGTGGAATACTGTTCAGCAATTAAGGAATGAACTACGGGTACACACATCAACATGAATGGATTTCACATGTATTATTTTAAGTGACAGGGGTCAATCTCAAAAGACTATGAACTGTATGATTCCATTTACAGGACAAGGCAATATTAATGGGCGCAGAAAACAAGTCAGTAGTTGTCAAGGTCTGAGGGTGGAGAGAAGTTGGCTACAAGGGGCAACCTGAGGGCATTTATGGGATGATGGATCTGTTTCACATGTTAATTGTGGTAGTGTATGGGTTTGTTAAATATCATGAAATTGAGCATCCCCTCCCCACCAAATTTTACTGTATGTAAATTTTAAAGGTAGAGAAAATGAAGAGATAGCACAGGTGCCCACAAAAGGGCATACACACTGAGGAATCCAGATCTGAAAGAGACACGTGCATCCCAATGTTCATCGCAGCACTGTTTATAATAGCCAGGACATGGAAGCAACCTAGATGCCCATCAGCAGATGAATGGATAAGGAAGCTGTGGTACACCATGGAATATTACTCAGCCGTTAAAAAGAATTCATTTGAATCAGTTCTAATGAGATGGATGAAACTGGAGCCCATTATACAGAGTGAAGTAAGCCAGAAAGATAAAGAACATTACAGTAATACTAACACATATATACGGAATTTAGATAGATGGTGGCGATAACCCAATATGCAAAACAGAAAAAGAGACACAGAAGTACAGAACAGACTTTTGAACTCTGGGGGAGAATGTGAGAGCGGGAAGTTTTGAAAGAACAGCATGTATATATCTATGGTGAAACGGACCACCAGCCCAGGTGGGATGCATGAGTCAGGTGCTCGGGCCTGGTGCACTAGGAGGACCCTGAGGAGTCGGGTGGGGAGGGAGGTGGGAGGGGAGATCGGGATGGGGAATACGTGTAACTATATGGCTGATTCATGTCAATGTATGACAAAACCCACTGAAATGTTGTAAAGTGATTGGCCTCCAACTAATAAAATAATATTAAAAAAAAAAAAAGAGGTAATGTCTGTGTATGTGTGTGTGTATTAGTTGCTCAGTCGTGCTGACTCTTTGCAATCCCATGGACTGTAGCCTGCCAGGCTCCTCTGTCCATGGGCTTCTCCAGGCAAGAATACCAGAGTGCATTGCCATTTCCTACTCCAGGGGATCCTCCCCACCCAGGAATCAAACCTGGGTGTCCTGCATTGCAGGCAGATTCTTCACCATCTGAGCCACCAGGGAAGCCTAGTGTCTGTACAACAATGTGAAAATACTTACAGTCTTGCATAGTATACTTAAAATTGGTTAGGATGGTAAATTTTATGTGATATGTATTTTATCACAGTTTAAGAAAATTCAAAGCTGTAAGACAGATATTATATATTTATAATGGATTATTGTGAAGTCATTAAGCAATTTTTTCCAAGAAATTATTAATAAAATGGGAATGTGGTTATAATTTTAGATTAAACTGAATACAAATTTGAGTGGGCTATAAATAAATCTGTAAATAAATCATGGTAGAAACACTGGAAGAGGAAATGGTAAAATATTAAAGGTAAAAGTCTTGATGATGGGATTTTTCAATGATAGATTTTCCTCCTTTATAATTCTTGGCACATTATTAGTTTTCACTTATTCTTTTTGTCAGTTCAGTTCAGTCTTTCAGTCATGTCCAACTCTTTGCCACCCCATGGACTGCAACACACCAGGCTTTCCTGTCCATCAGCAACTCCCAGAGCTTACTCAAACTCATGTCCATCGAGTCAGTGATGTCATCCAACCATCTCATCCTCTGTTGCCCCCTTCTCCTTCCACCTTCAATCTTTCCCAGCATCAAGGTCTTTTCCAGTGAGTCAGTTCTTTGCATCAGGTGGCCAAAGTATTGGAGTTTCAGCTTCAGCATCCGCCCTTCCAATGAATATTTAGGACTGATTTCCTTTAGGATGGACTGGTTGGATTTCCTTGCAGTCCAAGGGACTCTCAAGAGTCTTCTCCCTCACCACAGCTCAGAAGCATCAATTCTTCAGCACTCAGCCTTCTTTATGGTCCAACTCACACATCTGTACATGGCGACTGGAAAAAACATGGCTTTAACTAGATGGACCTTTGTTGGAAAAGTGATGTCTCTGCTTTTTAATATGCTGTCTAGGTTGGTCATAGCTTTTCTTCCAAGGAACAAACATCTTTTAATGTCATGGCCACAGTCACCATCTGCAGTGATTTTGGAGCCCCCTAAATTAAAGTCTGTCGCTGTTTCCATTGTTTCCCCATCTATTTGCCATGAAGTGATGGGACTGGATGTCATGATCTTAGTTTTCTGAATCAGTTTTAAGCCAAATTTTTCACTCTCTTCTTTCAGTTTCATCAAGAGGCTCTTCAGTTGTTCTTCACTTTCTTCCATAAGGGTGGTGTCATCTGCATATCTGAGGTTATTGATATTTCTCCCTATAAAAAAAAAACTAGAAAAATAGATATAAGTATTTATCAGTTTTCAGGTCAGGGTGGGAAAAGCATATCTCATTAGTAAAGAAAGCTTAAAAGGAACTGACTACATAAAAATGTAATACTTCTTGACTTCACAAAGCACCAAAAACAAGAATTAAATGGGGAAAATATTTCCAGTACAGATGACAAAGAATTGATAACTTCACTATGAAATGTATGAAATGTAATAGCTTTACCTGTTAAAATGATAAAAGCACAAACTTTGCAAGTACTCTCGAGAGCTGGTTGCCTCTACCTCCCCGAGGGAGGCCAGCTTTCCCCGCCTCCCGCACACTCTGCTCTCAGGCCTGGGAGAAAAGCACTTCGGGGTGGTCCTCTCTCAGGGCCCTTCTCCCTGAGCCTGGGGGCCAGTCAGGGGGCCCACACTCCCAGGCCAAGGCAGAACCACATGCACACGTCTGTTGCTGCCCCGTGCAACTTCAGAGAGCTCCGGTGAGCCAGAGTCTATCAGGGAGCACCTTGGCTCCCCCAGCAGCCCCGCCTGTGTGTGAAGGGGCAGAGCCGACCTAGGGGCACAGTGGGCCTCTTGCTCTCCATGCTGCCCTGAGGCTACTGGGCGAACAAGGACTTGGGCATCTGCCCCCTTGCTCCCACCTTCCCTGTGACAAGGCAGTCCACCCTCAAGGCTTTTGAAGTGTGGACAGCCCCTCCTACACCTCCTCTCCACGTAGACCTCAAATGAGGCCTAGGCCCAGGGGAAATGCGACAGTGGGTATAAGCCTGGGGAGGCGCCCAGTCTTGTCTGGACACACTCCCCGCAGCCTGCCCCTTCATGGGGCAGTACCCCTGGAGGCCAGGAAGGCCTGGGCAAGGCTGGCCAAGGGCAGGGGCCATGCTGGGTTCTGCCTATGGCCTGTGGGGCCTCTGAGCAGAGTCGACCTAGGGGCACAGTGGGCCTCTTCCTCTCTCTGCTGCCCTGAGGCTGCTGGGCCAAAGAGGTCTTGGGCATCCACCCACTTGCTTACCCTTCCCTCTGACCAGGGCCTCTGCCCTCTAGGCCTTTACAGTGTGGAGACAGCCCCTGCCAGCACCTCCCCTCTGAGTAGGCCTCAAATGAGGCCTAGCCCCATGGTGCCGGGAGCCAGCACACAAGATCCCATCCATGACAAGGTCATGAGGCGAAGGCCTAACAGGCAAGGCAGATCAGGTTTTCAGGAATTCCAAAAAGCTGCCCTCCGGTTCTCACCTTAAAGATGATATCTGTCTTTCTGATGCTTGCTTCAATAGACTGCTCCCTAATTTCTGTGACACAGGCAGCAGGCCTTCTCTGATCTCTTTCCAAATAACAGTCAATTTAGAACTTTAATCAATAGGTTTCCCAAGTGGTGGTATTTTATGAGATTATCCAGGGTGAAAGGAATGTTTTCATTTAAACTTCACTGTATTTTAGTCTGTTTGGCAAATGCGTTTATGCCCTTGGTACTAATGTACATGACTGCTCACAACACCTTAATCATGAACAGCATAAAGAACCTGATCACACAAAAGGCCCTAATAGACACAGAGCCCTTCGGGGGTTAGGAAGCCCTATTAGAGAACATAAAACTATTATTCTAAAAGTGGTTATAGTTAAAGATTTAGAAAAATAATAGTTTAAACCTGTTAATTTTAACCAGGAATGCTAAACAGGGGCTGCCTCACCGGAGCTGCAGAGTCTTTGTGTGATAAACCTTTTAGATAAATTTAAATGATAACTTCTGCAAAAGGACTGACCTTTGTGTTCATTAAAGAATAGATTCTTTGCATTCACCTAGGTCACAAAATGTCAATAGGCCCCAAGGCCAGAAGATAAGGCTCTCACAAAGAAGTTACAGAAAGCACCCTGGTTTCATGAAGGATAAGCTGATGAAATATTAAACTATCTTCCCCTTAAAAATGTACTAACATAGAATATAAAAGCTACGGTAAAAAAATAAAGATTTGCCAGACTCTACTACACCCCTCCAGTCTGATCTCTCTCTCCTTTTCTCGCCGATGCCGTTCACCTGAGGGTACCCCTGGATCCTGCTGAGGCTGGACCCCAGCACCAGGGGAAAGGCGCCCAGGGGATGACCCTGGGGAGGCACCCGGGCATGACTGGACTCACTCCCCGCAGCCTGCTGCTTCATGGGGCAGTACCCGTGGAGGCCAGGACAGTCTGGGCAAGGCTGGCCAAGGGCAGGGGCCATGCTGGGTTCTGCCTATGGCCTGTGGGGCCTCTGAGCAGAGCCGACGTAGGGGCAGAGTGGGCCTCATGCTGTCCCTGCTGCCCTGAGGCTGCTGGGCCAAAGAAGTCTTGGGCATCCACCCCCTTGCTCCCCCCTTCCCTCTGACGAGGCCATCTGTGCTCCAGGTCCTTGCAGTGTGGAGAAAGCCCCTGCCAGCACCTCCCCTCCGAGTAGGCCTCAATTGAGGCCTAGGCCCAGGGAAAAGGCATTAGCGGGGATGAGCCTTGGGAGGCACCCCAGCATGTCTGGCACACTCCCCGCAGCCTGCCCCTTCATGGGACAGTACCACCAGAGGCCAGGAAGGTCTGGGCAAGGCAGGCCTGGGGCAGAGGCCATGCTGGCTCCTGCCCCTGGCCTGTGGGACCTCTGAGCAGAACCGGCCCTCTCCCGCTGGAAGACCTCCCCGGCTGTCTCCAAAGAAGGTTTTTCATGCACTCTCGCCGGCTGGCTGCCACTACCTCCCCGACGGAGGCCCGCTTTTCCCGCAACCCGTGCACTCTGCTCCCAGCCTGGGAGAAAAGCTCTTCAGGGTGGTCCTCTCTCAGGGCCCTTGTCCCTGAGCCCTGGGGCCACCTAGGGCGTCCACACTCCCAGACCAAGGCAGAACCACATGCACACGTCTGTTCTTGCCCCCTGCAACTTCAGAGAGCTCGGGTGAGCCACAGTCTGTCATGCAGCACCTCGGCAACCCCAGCAGCACCACCTGTGTTGTCCAGGGGCAGAGCCGACCTAGGGGCACAGTGGGCCTCTTGCTTTCCCTGTTGCCCTGAGGCTGCTGGGCCAAAGAGGTATAGGGCATATAGCCCCTTGTTCTCCCCTTTTCTCTGACTCCCCTCTGCACTTCAGGCCCTTGCAGTGTGGAGAGAGCCCCTGCCTTTCCTCCGAGAAGGCCTCAACTGAGGCCTAGGCCGAGGGGAAAGGCGTTACCGGGGATGAGCCTGGAGAGGTGCTTGGGCATGTCTGGCACACTCCCGGCAGCCTGCCCCTTCATTGGGCAGTACCGTCAGAGGCCAGGAAGGTCTGGACAAGGCTGGCCAAGGTCAGGGGCCATGCTGGGTCCTGCCCTTGCCTGTGGGGCCTCTGAGCAGAACCAGCCCTCTCCCGCTGGAAGACCTCCCTGGCTGCGTCCAAAGGCTGGTTTGCAAGCACTCTCGCCGGCTGGCCGCCGCTCCCTCTCCGACGGAGGCCCGCTTTTCCCGCAACCCGCGCACCTTGCTCCCTAGCCCAGGAGAAAAGCGCTTTGGGGTGGTCCTCTCTCGGCCCTTGCCCCTGAGCCTGGGGGCCAGCTAGGGGGTCCACACTCCCAGACCAAGGCAGAACCACATGCACACGTCTGTTCCTGCCCCCTGCACCTTTGGTGCACCTGGTGCTGCACCAAACCCAGCACCACTGCCTTTGTGTGAAGGCACAGAGCTGACCTAGGGGCACAGTGGGCTTCTTGCTCTCCCTGCTGCCCTGAGGCTGCTGGGTCAAAGAGGTCTTGGGCATCCATCCCCTTGCTCCCCCTTCCCTCTGACCAGGGCCTCTGCCCTCTAGGCCTTTGCAGTGTGGAGACAGCCCCTGCCAGCACCTCCCCTCCGAGTAGGCCTCAAATGAGGCCTAGCCCCATGGTGCCGGGAGCCAGCACACAAGATCCCATCCATGACAAGGTCATGAGGCGAAGGCCTGACAGGCAAGGAGGATCATGTTTTCAGGGATTCCAAAAAGCTGCCCCCCGGTTCTCACCTTAAAGACGATATCTGTCTTTCTGATGCTTGCTTCAATAGACTACTTCCTAACTCTGTGACACAGGCAGCAGGCCTTCCCTGATCTCTTTCCAAATAGCAGTCAATTTAGAACTTTAATCAATGTTTCCCAAGTGGTGGTATTTTATGAGCTTATCCAGGGTGAAAGGAGTGTTTTCATTTAAACTCCTTCACTGTATTTTAGTCTGTTTGGCAAATGCGTTTATGCCCTTGGTACTAATGTACATGACTGCTCACAACACCTTAATCATGAACAGCATAAAGAACCTGATCACACAAAAGGCCCTAATAGACACAGAGCCCTTCGGGGGTTAGGAAGCCCTATTAGAGAACATAAAACTATTATTCTAAAAGTGGTTATAGTTAAAGATTTAGAAAAATAATAGTTTAAACCTGTTAATTTTAACCAGGAATGCTAAACAGGGGCTGCCTCACCGGAGCTGCAGAGTCTTTGTGTGGTAAACCTTTTAGATGAATTTAACTGATAACTTCTGCAAAAGGACTGACCTTTGTGTTCATTAAAGAATAGATTCTTTGCATTCTAGGACACAAAATGTCAATAGACTCCAAGGTCAGAAGATAATGTAAAAGGCTCTCACAAAGAAGTTACAGAAAGCACCCTGGTTTCATGAAGGATAAGCTGATGAAATATTAAACTATCTTCCCCTTAAAAATGTACTAACATAGAATATAAAAGCTATGGTAAAAAAGATTTGCCAGACTCTATTACACTCATCCAGTCTGGTCTCTCTCTCTCTCTCCTTTATTCACCGATGCGGTTCATCCTGAAGGTACCTCTGGATCCTGCTGAGGCTGGACCCCAGCACCAAGGGAAAGGTGCTAGCGGGGATGAGCCTGGGGAGCGGCCCGGGCATGAATGGACTCACAACCCACAGCCTGCCCCTACATGGGGCAGTATCCGTGGAGGCCAGGAAGGTCTGGGCACCCGCACACTCTGCTCCCTAGCCTGGGAGAGATGCACTTCAGGGTGGTCCTCTCCCAGGGCCCTTGCCCCTGAGCCTCGTGTGGGCAAACCTCAAATGAGACCTAGGCCCAAGGGAAAGGCGCTAGCGGGGATGAGCCTGGGGAGGCACCCGGGCACGTCTGGCACACCCTGCAGCCTGCCCCTTCACGGGAGAGTATCCCCAGAGGCCAGGAAGTTCTGGGCAAGGGTGGCCAAGGGCCGAGGCCATGCTGGGACCTGCCCCTGATCTGTGGGGCCTCTGAGCAGAACCGGCCCTCTCCCGCTGGAAGACCTCCCCGGCTGCCTCCAAAGGCCGGTTTGCAAACACTCTCGCCAACTGGCTGCCGCTCCCTCCCCGATGGAGGCCTGCTTTTCCCCCAAGCCGCTCACTCTGCGCTCCAGGCCCTTGGAGTGTGGAGACAGCCCCTGCCAGCACCTCCCCATCATGTAGACCTCAAATGAGGCTTGGCCTGGGTGAGAGGCATTAGGGAGTATGAGACTGGGGAGGCGCCTGGGCATGTCTGGCACACTTCCCACATCCTGCACCTTCAAGGGGCAGAACCCCCGGAGGCCAGGAAGTTCTGGGAAAGCATGACCAAGGGCAGGCACCATGCTGGGTCGTGCCCTTGGCCTGTGGGGCCTCTGAGCAGAATCGGCCCTCTGTCGCTGGAAGACCTCCCCGGCTGCCTCCAAAGGCTGGTTTGCAAGCACTCTCGCCAACTGGCTGCCGCTCCCTCCCTGATGGAGGCCTGCTTTTCCCCCAAGCCGCTCACTCTGCTCCCTAGCCCGGGAGAAGAGTGCTTTGGGGTGGTCCTCTCTCAGGGCACTTGCCCTTGAGCCTTGGGGCCAGCTAGGGAGTCCACACTCCCAGGCCAAGGCAGAACCACATGCACAAATCTATTCCTGCCCCCCTTCACCTTCAGATAGCTCAGGTGAGCCAGAGTCTGTCAGGCAGCTCCTAGGCAACCCCAGCAGCACCGCCTTTGTGTGAAGGCGCAGAGCTGACCAAGGGGCACAGTGGGCTTCTTGGTCTCCCTGCGACCCTGGGCCAAAGAAAGAGGTCTTGGGCCTCCACCCCCTTGCTTCCCCTTTCCTCTGACCAGGGCCTCTGCCCTCTAGGCTTTTACAGTGTGGAGACAGCCCCTGTCAACACCTCCCCTCCAAGTAGACCTCAAATGATGCCTAGCCCCATGGTGCCGGGAGCCAGCACCCCAGCTCCTACCCATGACAAGGTCATGAGGAGAAGGCCGACCGGCAAGTCGGATCATGTTTTCAGGGATTCCAAAAAGCTGGCCCTGGTGCTTAAAGATATCATCTTAAAGATGATATCTGTCTTTCTGATGCTTGCTTCAATAGAAGCTACTTCCTAATTCTGTGACACAGGTAACAGGCCTTCCCTGATCTCTTTCCAAATAACAGTCAATTTAGAGATTTAATCAATGTTTCCCAGGTGATGGTATTTTATGAGATTATCCAGGGTGAAAGGAGTGTTTTAATTTAAACTCCTTTGCTGTGTTTTTGTCTGTTCAGCAAATGCGATTATGCCCTTGGTACTAATCTACTTGACTGCTCACAACAACTTAATCATGAACAGCATAAAGAACCTGATCACACAAAGGGCTCTAATAGACACAGAGCCCCTCAGGGGTGAGGAAGCCCTATTAGAAAACATAAGAATATTATTCTAAAAGGAGTTATAGTTAAAGATTTAGAAAAATAGTAGTTTAAACCTGTTAAATTTAACCAGGAATGCTAAACAGGGACTGCCTCACCGGAGCTGCAGAGTCTTTGTGTGGTAAACCTTTTAGATGAATTTAACTGATAACTTCTGCAAAAGGACTGATCTGTGTTCATTAAAGAATAGATTCTTTGCATTCACCTAGGTCACAAAATGTCTATAGGCCCCAAGGCCAGAAGATAATATATAAGACTCTCACAAAGAAGTTATAGAAAACATCCTGGTTTCATGAAATTATTATCATCCTGGCTGATGAAATTATTAAGCTATCTTAACCTTAAAAATGTACTAATTTAGAATATAATAGCTACAGTAAAAAATTAAAGATTTTCCAGACTCTACTACACCCCTCCAGTCTGGTCTCTCTCTCTCCTTTTCTCACTGATGCCATTCATCCTGACGGTACCCCTGGATCCTGCAGAGGCTGGACCCCAGCATCTGGGGAAAGGTGCTAGCGGGGATAAGCCTGGGGAGGGGCCTGGGCGAAACAGGACTCACTCCCCACAGCCTGCCGCTTCATGGGGAAGTACCCATGGAGGCCAGGAAGGTCTGGGCAAGGCTGGCTAAAGGCAAGGGCCATGCTGGGTTCTGCCTCTGGCCTGTGAGGCCTCTGAGCAGAACCGATGTCGGGGCACAGTGGGCCTCTTTTTCTCCCTGCTGCCCTGAGGCTACTGGGCCAAAGAAGTATGGGGCATTCTCCCTCTTGATCCACGCGTCTCTCTGACGAGGTGCTCTGAGCTCTAGGCCCTTGCAGTTTGGAGAAAGAATTTGGCTCACCAGATCGCTCGGAAGGTGCAGGGGGCAGACACAGACATGTGCATGTGGTTCTGCCACGGCCTGGCAATGTGGACATCAAAGCTTGACCCCAGGATGAGGGGTAAGGGCCTGGAGAAAGGACCACCCCGAGGCACTTTTCTCCCAGGCTTGGGAGAAGAGTGCGCGACTTGCACGAAAAGCAGGACTCCCTCGGGCAGGGAGCGGCAGCAGTCTGGCGAGAATGCTTGCAAACCTGCCCTTGGAGGCATTCGGGGAGGTCTTCCTGCAGGAGAGGGCTGGTTATGCTCAGAGTCCGCACAGGCTAGGGGAAACACCGGGCAAGATTCCTGACCTTGGACAGCCTTGCCCAGACCTTCCTGGCCTCCGGGGCTGCTGTCCCATGAAGGGAAGGCTGCCTAGAGTGTGTCCAGTCACGCCTGGTCGACTCCCCAGGCTCTTAAACCCTAGCGTGTTTCTCTTGGGCTTGGTCTAATTTAAGGCCTACTTAGAGGGGAGGTGCTGGTCTCGGCTGTTTTCACACTGAAAGGATCTGGAGCTCACACGGCCTGGTCACAGGGAAGTGCTGAACAAAGGTGTGGATGCCCAAGGCCTCTTTGGTCCAGCTGCCTCAGGGCACCTGGGAGAGCAAGAGGCCCCCTCTGCCCATAGGTCGGCTCTGCACCTTGACACACAGGCGGTGCTGCTGGGGCTACCGAAGACAAGTCTGAGAGAATCTGGCGCAACCGAGCTCTGGGAAGGTGCAGGGGGAAGGAACAAACATGTGAATGTGGTTCTGCTTCACCCTGCGAGTGTGGACTTCCAAGCTTGACTCCAGGCTCAGGGGCAAGGGCCCAGAGAAAAGACCACCCCGAAGCGCTTTTCTCCCAGCAACCTCAGGCCAGCTGGGAGAGCAAGAGGCCCACTCTGCCCCTAGGTCGGCTCTGCCCCTTGACACACAGGCTGTGCTGCTGGGGTGGCCGAGGAGCGGCCTGACAGACTCTGGCTCACTCGAGCTCTCGGAAGGTGGAGGGCGCAGTAATAGACATGTGCATGTGGTTCTGCCTCGACCTGGGAGTGTGGACTTCCAAGCTTGACTCCAAGCTGAAGGGCAAGGGCCCAGAGAAAGGTCCACCCCGATGTGCTTTTCTCCCGGCTTGGGAGCGGATTGCGCGACTTGCGGGAAAAACAAGCCTCCCTTGCGTTGGGAGGTGCGGCAGGCGGCGACAATGCTTGTAACCGGCCCTTGGAGGCAGCCGGGAAGGTCTTCATGCGGGAAAGCGGTGGTTCTCCTGAGAGGACCCACAGGCCAGGGGCAGCACCCAGCATGGTCTCTGCCCTTGGCCAGGGTTGCCCAGACCTTCCTGGCCTCCGGGGCTGCTGCCCCATGAAGGGCAGGCTGCGGGGAGTGTGTCCAGACATGCCTGGTCGCCTCCCCAGTCTCTTACCCCCTAGCATATTTCCCCTGGCCTAGGCCTCTTTTGAATCCAACTCGGCGGGGACGTGCTGGCAGAGGCTGTCTCCACACTGCAAGGACTTGGAGCTCAGATGGCCTGGTGAGAGGGAAGTGGGGAGCAACGGGTTGGATGCCCAAAGCCTTTTTCTCCCAGCAGCCTCAGGGCAGCTGGGAGAGCAAGAGGCCCACTCTGCCCCTAGGTCGGCTCTGCCCCTTGACACACAGGCTGTGCTGCTGGGGTTACCGAGGAGCTGCCTGAGAGACTCTGGCTCACTCGAGTTCTCGGTAGGTGCAGGGCTCAGGAAACGACGTGTGGTTCTTTCTTGGTCTGGGAGTGTGGACCTCCGAGGTTGCCTCCAGGCTCAGGGGCAAGGGCCCAGAGAAAGGACCACCCCAAAGCGTTTTTCTC
The DNA here is from genome assembly GCF_963930625.1 of Muntiacus reevesi. NCBI lineage: Eukaryota > Metazoa > Chordata > Mammalia > Artiodactyla > Cervidae > Muntiacus > Muntiacus reevesi. The sequence goes on from NW_027078014.1 coordinate 2,284,128, forward strand.
CCGGGCTTGGGAGCAGAGTGCGCGACTTGCGCGAAAAACAGGCCTCCCTCGGGCAGGGAGCGGCAGCAGTCTGGCGAGAATGCTTGCAAACTGGCCGTTGGAGGCATTCTGGGAGGTCTTCCTGTGGGAGAGGGCTGGTTTTGCTCAGAGTTACCACAGGCCAGGGAAAACACCCAGCAAGATTCCTGCCCTTGGCTAGCCTTGCCCAGACCTTACTGCTGCCCCATGAAAGGCAGGCTGCCTGGAGAGTGTCCAGTCATGCCTGGTCGCCTCCCCAGGCGCGTTTCCCTTGGGCTTGCTCTAGTTTAATACCTACTCAGAGGGGAGGTGCTGGCCTGGGCTGTTTTCACACTGCAAGGGTCTGGAGCTCAGACGTCCTGGTCACAGGGAAGTGCTGAACAAAGGTGTGGATGCCCAAGGCCTCTTCGGCCCAGCCGCCTCAGGGCACCTGGGGGAGCAAAGGGCCCCCTCTGCCCATAGGTCGGCTCAGCACCTTGACACACAGGCGGTGCTGCTGGGGCTGCCGAGGACAAGTCTGACAGAATCTGGCTCAACCGAGCTCTGGGAAGGTGCAGGGGGCAGGAAAGAACGTGTGCAAGTGATTCTGCCTCTGCCTGGAAATGTCGACCTCCAAGCTTGACTCCAGGCTCGGGGCAAGGGCCCAGAGAAAGGACCACCCCGATGTGCTTTTCTCCCGACTTGGGAGCGGACTCCGCGACTTGCGGGAAAAACAAGCCTCCCTTGAGGTGGGACGTGCGGAAGCCGAAGAGAATGCTTGCAACCAGCCCTTGGAGGCAGCCGGGGAGGTCTTCATGCGGAAAAGGGGTGGTTCTGCTGAGAGGACCCACAGGCCAGGGGCAGCACCCAGCATGGTATCTGTCCTTGAGCAGGGTTGCCCAGACCTTCCGGGCCTCCGGGGCTGCTGCCTCATGAAGGGCAGGCTGCGGGGAGTGTGTCCAGACATGCCCGGTCACCTCCCCAGTCTCTTACCTCCTAGCGCATTTCCCCTGTGCTTGGCCGAATTTACGGACTACTTGGAGGGGAGGTGCTGGCATGGGCTGTTTTCACACAGCAAGAGCCTGGAGCTCAGACGGCCTCGTCACAGGGAAGTGCGGAGCAAGTGTGTGGATGCCCAAGTCCTCTTTGGCCCAGCAGACTCCGGGCAGCTGGGAGAGCAGGAGGCCCACTCTGCCCCTAGATCAGCCCTGCCACTTGACACTCAGGCAGGCCTGCTGGGGCTGCGGAGGACATGTCTGACAGACTCTGGCTCAACCAAGTCCTCGGATGGTGCAGAGGGCAGGAACAAACGTATGCACGTGATTCTGCCTCTTCCTGGCAATGTGGACGTCCAAGCTTGACTCCAGGCTCAGGGGCAAGGGCCCAGAGAAAGGACCACCCCGATGTGCTTTTCTCCCGGCTTGGGAGCGGATTGCGCGACTTGCGGGAAAAACAGGCCTCCCTTGGGCAGGGACGTGCGGCAGCCGGCGAGAATGCTTGCAACGTGCCTTTGGAGGCCACCGGGGAGGTCTTCATGCGGGAAAGGGGTGGTTCTGAAGAGAGGACCCATAGGCCAGGGGCAGCACCCAGCATGGTCTCTGTCCTTGGCCAGGGTTGCCCCGACCTTCCTGGCCTCGGGGCTGCTTCCTCATGAAGGGCAGGCTGCGGGGAGTGTGTCCAGACATGCCTGGTCACCTCCCCAGTCTCTTACACCCTAGCGCATTTCCCCTGTGCTTGCCCTAATTTAAGGCCTACTTGGAGGGCATGTGCTGGCATGGGCTGTTTTCACACAGCAAGAGCCTGGATCTCCGACGACCTGGTCACTGGGAAGTGCGGAGCCAGGATGTGGATGCCCAATTCCTCTTTGGCCCAGCAGCCTCAGCGCAGCTGGGAGAGCAAGAGGCCCACTCTCCCCCTAGGTCAGCTCTGCCCCCTGACACACAGGCAGGCCTGCTGGGGCTGCGGAGGGCATGTCTGACAGACTCTGGCTCAACCAAGTCCTCGAAAGGTGCAGGGGGCAGGAACAAATGTATGCATGTGACTCTGCCTCTTCCTGGCCATTTGGATGTCCAAGCTTGACTCCAGGCTCAGGGGCAAGGGCCCAGAGAAAGTACCACACCGAAGCGCTTTTCTCCCGGGCTTAAGAGCAGAGTGCGTGACTTGCGGGAAAAGCAGGCCTCCCTCGGCAGGGAGCGGCAGCAGTCTGTTGAGAATGCTTGCAAACCGGCCTTTGGAGGCAGTCGGGGAAGTCTTCCTACGGGGAAGGCCTGGTTCTCCTCAGAGTCCCCACAGGCCAGGGGAAACACCCAGCAAGATTCCTGCCCTTGGTGAGCCTTGCCCAGAGCTTCCTGGACTCCGGGGCTGCTGTCCCATTAAGGGGCAGGCTGCGGCGTGTGTGACTGGACATGCCCGGCTTCCTCCCCAGTCTCTTACCCCATAGCGCATTTCCCCTGGATCTAGGCCTCTTTTGAGTCCTACTCGGAGGGAAGGTTCTGGCAGAGGCTGTCTCCACACTGCAAGGACTTGGAGCTCAGACGGCCTGGTGAGAGGGAAGAGGCCAGCAATGGGTTCGATGCCTAAGGCCTCTTTATCCCAGCAGCGTCAGGGCAGCAGGGTGAGCAAGTGGCCTTCAGTGCCCCTAGGTCAGCACTGCCCCATCACAAACATGCGCTGCTTCTGGGCTTGCCCAGGAGCTGCCTGACAGACTCTGGCTCACCCGAGCTCTCTGACGGTGCAGAGGGTAGGAAGAGACGTGTGCATGTGTTTCTGCCTTGGCCTCGGAGTGTGGAGGCCCTAGCTGGCACCCAGACTCAATGGAAAGGGCCCTGAGAGAGGACCACCCCGAAGCGCCTTTCTCCCGGGCTTGGGAGCAGAGTTTGCAGCTTGCCGGAAGCGCGGGCCTCCTTTGGGGATGGTGCTTGCAAACCGGCCTTTGGAGGCAGCCGGGGAGGTCTTCCAGGGGCAGAGCCCTGGTTCTGCTCAAAGGCCCCACAGGCCAAGGGCAGGTTCCAGCATGGACCCTGCCCCAGGCCAGCCTTTCCCAGACCTTCCTGGCCTCCGGGGGTACTGCCCCATGAAGGTGCAGGCGGCAGAGCGTGTGTCCAGACATGCTCAGGCACCTCCCCAGGCTCATTCCATTAGCGCCTTTTCCCTGGTGCCTATGCCTCATTTGAGGCCTACTTGGAGGGGAGGTTTCTGGCAGGGGCTCTCTCCACACTGCAAGGGTCTGGAGCCCGACGGCCTGGTCAGAGGGAAGAGGCGAGCAAGGGGGTCGATGCCCATGGCCTCCTTGGCCCAGCAGCCTTAGGGCAGCAGGGAGAGCAAGTGGTCCATTGTGCCCCTAGGTCAGCCCTGCCCCTTCACACACAGGCGCTGCTGCTGGGCTTGCCCAGGAGCTGCCTAACAGACTGTGGCTCACCCGAGCTCTCTGACAGTGCAGAGGGCCGGACGAGACGTGTTCATGGGGTTCTGCCTTGACCTGGGTGTGTGTAGACCCTAGCTGTCCCCCAGGCACTGGGGAAAGAGCCTGAGAGTGGACGAACCTAATGCGCTATTGTCCTGGGCTTGGGAACAGAGTGCTTGGCTTGTGGGAAACGTGGGTCTCCCTTGGGGAGAGTCCTTGCAAACCGGCCTTTGGAGGCTGCCAGTGAGGTCTTCCAGCGGCACAGTGCTGTATATGATCAGAGGCCCCACAGGCCAGTGGCAGTTCCCAGCACGGACCCTCCCCCAGGCCAGCCTTGACCAGACCGTTCTGGCCTCCGGGGGGCAGAGCCTCATGAATGGGCAGGCGGCGGGGAGTGTGTCCAGACATGACCAGGCCCCTCCCCAGTCTCTTTTCCTTAGCCCCTTTCCCATGATTCCTAGGCCTCATTTGAGGCCTACTTGGAAGGGAGGTTCCTGGCAGGGTCTCTCTCCAAACTGCAAGGGACTGGAGCCTGGACGGCCTGGTCAGAGGGAAGAGGCCAGCAACGGGGTCAATGCCCAAGACCTCTTTGGCCCAGGAGCCTTAGGGCAGCAGGAAAAGCAAGTGTCCCACTCTGTCCCTAGGTCGGCCCTGCCCCATCACACACAGGCGCTGCTGCTGGGCTTGCCCAGGGGCTGCCTGACAGACTCTTGCTCACCCGAGCTCTCTGACGGTACAGAGGGCCGGAAGAGACATGTGCATGTGGTTCTGCCTTGGCCTGTGTGTGTGGAGCCCCTAGCTGTCTCCCAGGCTCATGGGCAAAGGCCTGAGATGGGACCACATAAGCACTTTTCTCCCAGGCATGGGAGCAGAGTGCGCGGCTTGCGGGAAACGCAGGCGTCCCTCGGTGAGGGAGAGCCAGCCAGCCGGCGAGAGTGCTTGTAAACCGGTCTTTCGAGGTTGCCGGTGAGGTCTTCCAGTGGCACAGTGCTGGTTTTGCTAAGAGGACCCACAGGCCAGGGGCAGGTTCCAGCAAGGACCCTGCACCAGGTCAGCCTTGACCAGAGATTCCTGGCCTCTGGGGGTACTGCCCCACAAAGGGGCAGTTGGCGGGGAGTGTGTCCAGACATGCCCAGGTGCCTCCCCAGTCTAATTCCATTCGTGCCTTTCCCATGCTTCATAGGCCACATTTGAGGCCTACTTGGAGGGGAGGTTTCTGGCATGGCCTCTCTCCAACTGCAACGGACTGGAGCCCGGACGGCCTGGTCAGAGTGAAGAGGCCAGCACGTTGTTTGATGCCCACCGCCTCTTTGTCCCAGCAGCCTCAGGGCAGCAGGGTGAGCAAGTGGCCAACTGTGCCCCTAGGTCAGCCCTGCCCCTTCACACACAGGCGCTGCTGCTGGGCTTGCCCAGGAGCTGCCTGACAGACTCTTGCTCACCCGAGCTCTCTGACGGTACAGAGGGCCGGAGGAGACATGTGCATGTGGTTCTGCCTTGGCCTGTGTGTGTGGAGCCCTTAGCTGTCTCCCAGGCTCATGGGCAAAGGCCTGAGATGGGACCACACAAGCGCTTTTCTCCCAGGCATGGGAGCAGAGTGCACAGCATGCAGGAAATGTGGGCCTCCGTCGGTGAGGGAGAGGCGGCCAGCCTGCGAGAGTGCTTGCAAACCAGCCTTTGGAGGCTGCTGGTGACGTCTTCCAAGGGCACAGTGCTGTTTCTGCTCAGAGGCCCCACAGGACAGGGGCAGGCCCCAGCAAGGACCTTGCCCCAGACCAGCCTTGACCAGACCATCCTGGCCTCTGGGTGTACTGCCCCATGAAGAGGCAGGCTGCAGGGAGTGTCTCCGGACATGCCCAGGCGCCTCCCCAGTCTCATTTCCTGAGCACCTTTCCCATGATACCTAGGCCTCATTTGAGGCCTACTTGGAGGGGAGGATTCTGGCAGGGCCTCTCTCCACACTGCAAGGGACTGGAGCCCGGACGGGCTCGTCAGAGGGAAGAGGCCAGCAATGGGGTCGATGTCCAAGGCCTCTTTGGCCAAGCAGCCTCAGGGCAGCAGGGTGAGCAACTGGCCCTCAGTGCCCCTAGGTGGGCCCTGCCCCATCACACACAGGCGCTGCTGCTGGGCTTGCCCAGGCGCTGACTGACACACTCTGGCTCACCCAAGCTCCCTGACAGTGCAGCGGGCAGGAAGAGATGTGTGCATGTGGTTCTGCCTTGGCCTGGGTGTGTTGAGCCCCTAGCTCTCCCCCAGGCACTGGGGCAAGGGCCTGAGAGCGAATGAACACGATGCACTATTGTCCTGGTCTTGGGAGCAGAGTGCGTGGCTTGCAGGAAAGGTGGGTCTCCCTCACAGAGAGTGCTAGCAAATCGGCCTTTGGAGGCAGCCGGGTAGGTCTTCCAGCAGCAGAGTGCTGGATTTGCTCTGTGGCACACAGGCCAGGGGCAGGCCCCAGCAAGGACCCTGCCTCAGTTCAGCCTTGCCCAGACCTTCCTGGCCTCCGGGGGTACTCCCCCTCGGAGGGGCAGGCGGTGGGTAGTGTGTCCATACATGCCCAGATGCCTCACCAGTCTCATTCACTTAGCGCCCTTCCCATGGTTCCTAGGCCTCATTTGAGGCCTACTTGGAGGGGAGGTGTCTGGCAGTGCCTCTCTCCACACTGCAAGGGACTGGAGCCCTGACGGCCTGGTCAGAGGGAAGAGGCCAGCAAGGGGGTGGATGCCCAAGGCCTCTTAGTCCCAGCAGCCTCAGGGCAGCAGGGTAAGCAAGTGGCCCACTGTGCCCCTAGGTCGGCCCTGTCCCTTCACACACAGGCTCTGATGTTGGGCTTGCCCAGGAGCTGCGTGACAGACTCTGGCTCACCTGAGCTCTCTGATGGTGCAGGGGGCAGGAAGATTCGTGTGCACGTGGTTCTTACTTGGCCTGGGAGTTTGGAGCCCCTAGCTGTCCCCCACGCTCAGGGGCAAGACCCTTAGTGGGGACCACTCAAGCGCTTTTCTCCTGGGCTTGGGAGCACAGTGCATGGCTTGTGGGAATCGCGGGCCTCCCTCGGTGAGTGATAGGTAGCCAGCCAACGAGAGTGCGTGCAAACCAGCCTTTGCTGGTTGCCGGTGAGGTCTTCCATTGCCACAGTGCTGGTTCTGCTCAGAAGCCCCACAGGAGAGTGGCAGGTCCCAGCTCGGACCCTGCCCCAGGCCAGCCTTGACCAGACCTTCCTGGCCTCCGGGGGTACTTCCTCAGGAAGGGGCAGGCGGCGGGGTGTGTGTAATAACATGACCAGGGACCTCCCCAGGATCATTCCCTGAGCGCCTTTCCCATGATTCCTAGGCCTCATTTGAGGCCTACTTGGAGGGGAGGTTTCTGGCAGGGCCTCTCTCCACACTGCAAAGGACTGGAGCACGTACGGCCTGGTCAGAAGGAAGAGGCCAGCAAGTGGGTCGATTTCCAAGGGCTCTTTAGCCCAGCAGCCTCAAGGCAGCAGGGAGAGCATGTGGCCACTGTGCCCCTAGGTCGGCCCTGGCCCTTCTCACACAGGCGCAATTGCTGGGCTTGCCCAGATGGAACCTGACAGATTGTGGCTCACCCGAGCTCTCTGATGGTGAAGAGGGCCGGAAGAGACGTGTTCATGTGGTTCTGCCTTGGCCTGGGTGAGTGGAACCCCTAGCTATCCCCCAGGCTCAGGGGCAAGGATCCTGAGAGAGGACCTCCACGAAGAGCTTTGCTCTGGGGCTTGGGAGCAGAGCACGCAGCTTGCGGGAATCATGGGCCTCACTCGGGGAGAGTGCTTGCAAACTGGCCTTTGGAGGCAGCTGGGGATGTCTTCCAGTGGCAGAGTGCTGGTTCTTCTCAGAGGCCCCACAGGCCACGGGCAGGTCCCAGCATGGACCCTGCCCCACGCCAGCCTTGCCCAGACCTTTCTGGCCGCCGGGGGTACTGCCTCACGAAGGGGCAGGCAGCAGGGAGTGTGTCCAGACATGCCCAGGCACCTCTCCAGGCTCATTCCCTGAGCGCCTTTCCCAAGGTTCCTAGGCCTCATTTGAGGCCTACTTGGTGGGGAAGTTTCTGACAGGGCCTTTCTCCATTATGCAAGGGACTGGAGCCCGGACGGCCTGGTCAGAGGGAAGAGGCCATCAAGGGTGTCATGGCCCAAGGCCTCTTTGTCCCAGCAGACTCAGGGCAGCAGGGTGAGCAATGGCCCTCAGTGCCCCTAGCTCGGCCCTGCCCCATCACACACAGGCGCTGCTGCTGGACTTGCCCAGGTGCTGCCTGACAGACTCTGGCTCACCCAAGCTGTCTGACGGTGCAGGGGCAGGACGAGACGTCTGCATGTGGTTCTGGCTTGGCCTGGGTGTGTGGAGCCCCTAGATGTCTCCCAGGATGAGGGGCAAAGGTCTGAGAGAGGAACACCCCAAAGCGCTTTTCTTCCAGGCTTGGGAGCCGAGTGCGCGGCTTGCGGGAAACGCGGGCCTCCCTCGGTGAGGGTGAGGCAGCTATCCAGCGAGAGTGCTTGCAAACCGGCCTTTGGAGGCTGCTGGTGATGTCTTCCAATGGCACAGTGATGGTTCTGCTCAGAGCCCCAACAGGCCAGGGGCAGGTCCCAGCAAGGACCCTGCCCCAGGCCAGCCTTTCCCAGACCTTCCTGTCCTCCGGGGGTACTGCCCCACGAAGGGGCAGGTGGCAGGGAGTGTGATCAAACATGCCCAGTCCTCTCCCCAGTCTCAATCCATTAGCGCCTTCCCATGATTCCTAGACCTCATTTGAGTCCTATTAGGAGGGGAGGTTTCTGGCAGGGCCTGTCTCCACACTGCAGGGGACTGGAGCCCGGACGGTCTGGTCAGAGGGAAGAGGCCAGCAAGGGGTTTGATCCCCAAGGCCTCTTTGGCCCAGCAGCCTTAGGGCAGCAGGAAGAGCAAGTGGCCACTGTGCCCCAAGGTTGGCCCTGCCCCTTCACACACAGGCACTGCTGCTGGGTTTTTCCCATGAGCTGCCTGACATACTCTGGATCACCTGAGCTCTCTGACGGTGCAGAGGGCCGGAAGAGACGTGGGCATGTGGTTCTGCCTTGGTCTTGGTGTGTGGAGCCCCTAGCTGTCCCCCAGGCTCAGGGGCAAAGGCCTGAGAGAAGAACACTCAGAAGTGCTTTTCTCCCAGGCTTGGGAGCAGAGTGCGCGGCTTGCGGGATACGCCGGCCTCCCTCAGTGAATGCGAGGTGGCCAGCCGGCGAGAGTGCTTGCAAACAGGCCTTTGGAAACAGCCGGGGAGGTCGTCCAGCTTCAGAGTGTTGGTTCTACTCAGAGGACCCAAAGGCCAGTGGCAGGTCCCAGCCTGGACCCTGACCCAGGCCAGCCCTGACCAGACCTTCCTGGCCTCCGGGGGTACTGCCCCACGAAGGAGAACGCTGCGGGGAGTGTGTCCAGACATGCCCAGGCTCCTCCCCAGGCTCATTCCCTGAGCGCCTTTCCCAAGGTTCCTAGGCCTCGTTTGAGGCCTACTTGGAGGGGAGGTTTCTGGCAGGGCCTCTCTTCATAGTGCAAGGGACTGGATCCCGGACGGCCTGGTAAGAGGGAAAAGGCCTGCACGGGGTTCGTTGTCCATGGCCTCTTCGTCCCAGCAGCCTCAGGGCAGCAGGGTGAGCAAGTTTCCCTCAGTGCCCCTAGGTCGGCCCTGCGCCATCACACGCAGGCGCTGTTGCTGGGTTTGCCCAGGAGCTGCCTGACAGACTCTGGCTCACCCGAGCTCTCTGACGGTGCAAAGGGCAGGAAAAGACGTGTGCATGTGGTTCTGCCTTGGCCTGGGAGTGTGGAGCCCCTAGCTGGCTCCCAGGCTCAGGGGCAAGGGCCCTGAGAGAGGACCACCCCAAAGCGCTTTTCTCCCGGGCTTGGGAGCAGTGTGCTCAGCTTGCGGGAATCGCGGGCCTCCCTCGGGGAGAGTGCTTGCAAACTGGCCTTTGGAGGCAGCCAGGGAGGTCTTCTAGCGGCAGAGTGCTGGATTTGCTCTGGGGCCCCACAGGACACGCGCAGGTTCCAGCATGGACCCTGCCCCAGGAGAGCCTTGCCCAGACCGTCCTGGCCTCCGAGGGTACTGCCCCACGGAGGAGCAGGCTGCGGAGGTGTGTCCAGTCATGCTCAGGCACCTTCCCAGGCTCATTCCATTAGCGTTTTTTCCCTGGTGCCTAGGCCTCATTTGAGGCCTACTTGGAGGGGAGGTTTCTGGCATGGGCTATCTCCACACTGCAAGGGCCTGGAGCCCGGAGGGCTTGGTCAGAGGAAAGAGGCCAGCAAGGGGGACGATGCCCAAGGCCTCTTTGGCCCAGCAGCGTCATGGCAGCAGGATGAGCAAGTGGCCCAATGTGCCCCTTGGTCGGCCCTGCCCCTTCACACACAGGCACTGCTGCTGGGCTTGCCCAGGAGCTGCCTAACAGACTGTGCCTCACTCGAGCTCTCTGACGGTGCAGAGGGCCGGTAGAGACGTGTGCATGTGGTTCTGCATTGGCCTGGGTGTGTGGATACCCTAGTTGTCTCCCAGGCTCAGGGGCAAACGCCTGAGAGAGGAACACCCCGAACTGCTATTCTCCTTGGCTTGGAAGCAGAGTGCGCGGCTTGCGGGAAACGCGGGCCTCCCTCGGTGAGGGAGAAGAGGCCAGGTGGCGAGAGTGCTTGCAAACCGGCATTTGGAATCTGCGGGTGAGGTTCTCCAACGGCACAATGCTGGTTCTGCTCAGAGCCCCAACAGGCCAGGGGCAGGTCCCAGCAAGGACCCTGCCCCAGGCCAGCCTTTCCCAGACCTTCCTGTCCTCCGGGGGTACTGCCCCACGAAGGGGCAGGTGGCAGGGAGTGTGATCAGACATGCCCAGTCCTCTCCCCAGTCTCAATCCATTAGCGCCTTCCCATGATTCCTAGACCTCATTTGAGTCCTACTAGGAGGGGAGGTTTCTGGCAGGGCCTCTCTCCACACTGCAGGGGACTGGAGCCCGGACGGCCTGGTCAGAGGGAAGAGGCCTGCACGGGGGTCGTTGTCCATGGCCTCTTCGTCCCAGCAGCTTCAGGGCAGCAGGGTAAGCAAGTTTCCCTCAGTGTCCCTAGGTCGGCCCTGCGCCATCACACGCAGGTGCTGTTGCTGGGTTTGCCCAGGAGCTGCCTGACAGACTCTGGCTCACCCAAGCTCTCTGACGTTGCAAGGGGCAAGAAGAGACATGTGCATGTGGTTCTGCCTTGGCCTGGGTGTGTGCAGCCGCTAGGTGTCTCCCAGGCTCAGGGGCAAAGGCCTGAGAAAGGAACACCCCGAAGCGCTTTTCTCCAAGTCTTGGGAGCAGAGTGCGCGGATTGCGGGAAACGCGGGTCTACCTCGGGGAAAGTGCTTGCAAACTGGCCTTTGGAGGCTGCTGGTGAGGTCTTCTATCGGCAGAGTGCTAGATTTGCTCTGTGGACCCACAGGCCAAGGGCAGGTCCCAGCATGGACCCTGCCCGAGGCCAGCCTTGCCCAGACATTCCTGGACTCCGGGGGTACTGCCCCACGAAGGAGCAGGCTGCGGGGTGTGTGTCCATACATGCCCAGGCGCCTCCCCAGGCTCATTCCATTAGCGCCTTTTCCCAGGTTCCTAGGCCTCATCTGAGGCCAAATTGGAGGGGAGGGTTCTGGCAGGGGCTCTGTCCACACTGCAAGGGTCTGGAGCATGGATGGCCTGGTCAGAAGGAAGAGGCCAGCAAGGGTATTGATGCCCAAGGCCTCTTCGGCCCAGCAGCCTGAGGGCAGCAGGAAGAGCAAGTGGCCCACTTTGCCCCTAGGCCAGCCCTGCCCCTTCACACACAGGCGCTCCTGCTGGTCTTGCCCAGGAGCTGCCTGACAGACTCTGGCTCACCCGAGCTCTCTGACAGTTCAGGGGGCAGGAAGACTTGTGTGCATGTGGTTGTGCCTTGGCCTGGGTTTGTGTAGCCACTCGCTGTCCCCCAGGCTCAGGGGCAATGCCCTGAGACGGGACCACCCAAGCGCTTTTCTCCTGGGCTTGTGAGTAGAATGCGTGGCTTGCGGGAATCGCGGGCCTCCCTCGGTGAAGGAGAGGTGGCCAGCCGGCGAGAGTGCTTGCAAACCGGCCTTTGGAGGCTGCCGGCGAGGTCTTCCATTGGCACAGTGCTGGTTCTGCTCAGAGACCCCACAGGACCGTGGCAGGTCCCAGCTCGGACCCTGCCCCAGGCCAGCCTTGACCTGACCTTCCTGGACTCCGTGGGTACTGCCTCACGAAGGGGCAGGCGGCGGGGTGTGTGTCCAGGCATGCCCAGGCACCTCCCCAGGTTCAATCCCTGAGCGCCTTTCCCATGGTTCCTAGGCCTCATTTGAGGGTACTTGTAGGGGAGGTTTCTGGCAGGACCTCTCTCCACACTGCAAGGGTCTGGAGCACGGACAGCCTGGTCAGAGGGAAAAGGCCAGCAAGGGGGTCGATGCCCAAGAGCTATTTTTCCCAGCAGTCTCAGGGCAGCAGGGTGAGCAAGCGGCCTTCAGTGCCCCTTGGTCAGCCCTGCCCCATCACACACAGGCACTGCTGCTGGCCTTTCCCAGGAGCTGCCTGACATACTCTGGCTCACGCAAGCTCTCTGACAGAGCAGGGGGCAATATAATACGTGTGCATGTGGCTCTGCATTGGCCTGGGTGTGTGGAGCCCCTAGCTGTCTCCCAGGCTCAGAGGCAAAGGACTGAGAGAGGAACACCCCGAAGCACATTTCTCCCAGGCTTGGGAGCAGAGTGCGCGGCTTGTGGGAAACGCGGGCTTCCCTCGGTGAGGGAGAGGCGGCCAGCCTGGGAGGTGTTTGCAAACCGGCCTTTGGGGGCTGCTGGTGAGGTCTTCCAACGGCACAGTGCTGGTTCTGCTCAGAGGCCCCACATGCCAGGGGCAGGTCCCAGCAAGGACCCTGCCCCAGGCCAGCCTTGAACAGACCTTCCTGGCCTCTTGGGTACTGCCCCACGAAGGGGCAGGTGGCAGGGAGTGTGTCCAGACTTGCCCAGGGGCCTCCCCATTCTCATTCACTTAGCGCCTTTCCCATGATTCCTAGGCCTCATTTGAGGCCTACTTGGAAGGGAGGTTTGGCCCACTGTGCCCCTAGGAAGCCCCTGCCCCTTCACACTCAGGCGCTGCTGCTGGGCTTGCCCAGGTGCTGCCTAACCGACTCTGGCTCACCTGAGCTCTCTGAAAATGCAGGGGGCAGGAAGACTCGTGTGCATGTGGCTCTGCCTTGGCCTGGGAGTTTGGAGCCCCTAGCTGTCCCCCAGGCTCAGGGGCAAGGCCCTTAGAATGGACAACCAAAGCGCTTTTCTCCTGGGCTTGGGAGCAAAGTGTGTGGCTTGCGTAAATCACGGGTGTTCCTAGGTGAGGGAGAGGTGCCTAGCCACCGAGAGTGCTTGCAAACCAGCCTTTGGAGGCTGCCAGTGAGGTCTTCCAGGGGCACACTGCTGGTTCTGCTCAGAAGCCCCACAGGCCAGGGGCAGATCCCAGCACCGACCCTGCCCCAGGCCAGCCTTGACCAGACCTTCCTGGCCTCCGGGGATACTGCTTCACGAAGGGGCAGGCGACGGGTAGTGTGTCCAGACATGCCCAGGGACCTCCCCAGGCTCATTCCCTGAGCGGCTTGCCCATGGTTCCTATGCCTCATTTGAGGCCTACTTGGAGGGGCGGATTCTGGCAGGGCCTCTCTGCACACTGAAAGGGACTGGAGCCGGACGGCCTGGTCAGAGGGAAGAGGCCAGCAAGGGGTTCGATGCCCAAGGCCTCTTTGTCCCAGCAGCTTCAGGGCAGCAGGGTGAGCAAGTGGCCTTCAGTGCCCCTAGGTCGGCCCTGCCACATCACACACAGGCGCTGCTTCTGGGCTTGCCCAGGAGCTGCCTGACAGACTCTGGCTCACCCGAGCTCTCTGACGGTGCAAAGGGCAGGAAAAGACGTGTGCATGTGGTTCTGCCTTGGCCTGGGAGTGTGGAGCCCCTAGCTGGCTCCCAGGCTCAGGGGCAAGGGCCCTGAGAGAGGACCACCCCAAAGCGCTTTTCTCCCGGGCTTGGGAGCAGTGTGCTCAGCTTGCGGGAATCGCGGGCCTTCCTCGGGGAGAGTGCTTGCAAACTGGCCTTTGGAGGCAGCCAGGGAGGTCTTCTAGCGGCAGAGTGCTGGATTTGCTCTGGGGCCCCACAGGACACGCGCAGGTTCCAGCATGGACCCTGCCCCAGGAGAGCCTTGCCCAGACCGTCCTGGCCTCCGAGGGTACTGCCCCACGAAGGAGCAGGCTGCGGAGGTGTGTCCAGTCATGCTCAGGCACCTTCCCAGGCTCATTCCATTAGCATTTTTTCCCTGGTGCCTAGGCCTCATTTGAGGCCTACTTGGAGGGGAGGTTTCTGGCATGGGCTATCTCCACACTGCAAGGGCCTGGAGCCCGGAGGGCTTGGTCAGAGGAAAGAGGCCAGCAAGGGGGACGATGCCCAAGGCCTCTTTGGCCCAGCAGCGTCATGGCAGCAGGATGAGCAAGTGGCCCAATGTGCCCCTTGGTCGGCCCTGCCCCTTCACACACAGGCACTGCTGCTGGGCTTGCCCAGGAGCTGCCTAACAGACTGTGCCTCACTCGAGCTCTCTGACGGTGCAGAGGGCCGGAAGAGACGTGTGCATGTGGATCTGCATTGGCCTGGGTGTGTGGATACCCTAGTTGTCTCCCAGGCTCAGGGGCAAACGCCTGAGAGAGGAACACCCCGAACTGCTATTCTCCTTGGCTTGGAAGCAGAGTGCGCGGCTTGCGGGAAACGCGGGCCTCCCTCGGTGAGGGAGAAGAGGCCAGGTGGCGAGAGTGCTTGCAAACCGGCATTTGGAATCTGCGGGTGAGGTTCTCCAACGGCACAATGCTGGTTCTGCTCAGAGCCCCAACAGGCCAGGGGCAGGTCCCAGCAAGGACCCTGCCCCAGGCCAGCCTTTCCCAGACCTTCCTGTCCTCCGGGGGTACTGCCCCACGAAGGGGCAGGTGGCAGGGAGTGTGATCAGACATGCCCAGTCCTCTCCCCAGTCTCAATCCATTAGCGCCTTCCCATGATTCCTAGACCTCATTTGAGTCCTACTAGGAGGGGAGGTTTCTGGCAGGGCCTCTCTCCACACTGCAGGGGACTGGAGCCCGGACGGCCTGGTCAGAGGGAAGAGGCCTGCACGGGGGTCGTTGTCCATGGCCTCTTCATCCCAGAAGCCTCAGGGCAGCAGGGTAAGCAAGTTTCCCTCAGTGCCCGTAGGTCGGCCCTGCGCCATCACACGCAGGCGCTGTTGCTGGGTTTGCCCAGGAGCTGCCTGACAGACTCTGGCTCACCCGAGCTCTCTGAGAGTTCAGGGGGCAGGAAGACTCGTGTGCATGTGGTTGTCCCTTGGCCTGGGTTTGTGTAGCCACTCGCTGTCCCCAAGGCTCAGGGGCAAGGCCCTGAGACGGGACCACCCAAGCGCTTTTCTCCTGGTCTTGTGAGTAGAGTGCGTGGCTTGCGGGAATCGCGGGCCTCCCTAGGTGAGGGAGAGGTGGCCAGCCGGCGAGAGTGCTTGCAAACCGGCCTTTGGAGGCTGCCGGCGAGGTCTTCCATTGGCACAGCGCTGGTTCTGCTCAGAGACCCCACAGGACCGTGGCAGGTCCCAGCTCGGACCCTGCCCCAGGCCAGCCTTGACCTGACTTTCCTGGACTCCGTGGGTACTGCCTCACGAAGGGGTAGGCTGCGGGGTGTGTGTCCAGACATGCCCAGGCGCCTCCCCAGGCTCTTTCCATTAGCGTCTTTCCCCTGGTGCCTAGGCCTCACTTGAGGCCTACTTGGAGGGGAGGTTTCTGGCAGGGGCTCTCTCCACACTGCAAGGGGCTGGAGCACGGGTTGCCTGGTCAGCGGGAAGACGCCAGCAAGGGGGTCTTTGCCCAGGGCCTTTTTGGCCCAACAACCTCAGGGCAGCAGTGAGAGAAAGTGGCCCACTGAGCCCCTAGGCCGGTCCTGCCCCTTCACAGACAGGCGCTGCTGCTGGGCTTGCCCAGGAGCTGCCTGACAAACTCTAGCTCAGCCGACGGTGCAGAGGGCCGGAAGAGATGTGTGCATGTGGTTCTGCCTTGGCCTGTGTGTGTGGATCCCCTAGCTGTCCCCCAGGATCAGGGGCAAAGGCCTAAGGGAGGAACACCCCGAAATGCTTTTCTCCACGGCTTGGGTACAGAGTGCGCGGATTGCGGGAAACTTGGGCCTCCCTCAGTGAGGGAGAGGTGGCCAGCTGGCGAGAGTGCTTGCAACCGGCCTTTGGAGGCAGCCTGGGAGGTCTTCCCGCGGCAGAATGCTGTTTCTTCTCAGAGGCCCCACAGGCTAGTGGCAGGTCCCAGCAAGGACTCTGCCCCAGGCCAGCCTTGCCCAGACCTTCTTGGACTCCGTGGGTACTGCCTCACGAAGGGGCAGGCGGCGGGGTGTGTGTCCAGGCATGCCCAGGCACCTCCCCAGGTTCAATCCCTGAGCGCCTTTCCCATGGTTCCTAGGCCTCATTTGAGGGTACTTGTAGGGGAGGTTTCTGGCAGGACCTCTCTCCACACTGCAAGGGTCTGGAGCACGGACGGCCTGGTCAGAGGAAAAAGGTCAGCAAGGGGGTCGATGCCCAAGAACTATTTTTCCCAGCAGTCTCAGGGCAGCAGGGTGAGCAAGCGGCCTTCAGTGCCCCTTGGTCAGCCCTGCCCCATCACACACAGGCACTGCTGCTGGGCTTTCCCAGGAGCTGCCTGACATACTCTGGCTCACGCAAGCTCTCTGACGGAGCAGGGGGCAATGTAATACGTGTGCATGTGGCTCTGCATTGGCCTGGGTGTGTGGAGCCCCTAGCTGTCTCCCAGGCTCAGGGGCAAAGGACTGAGAGAAGAACACCCCGAAGCACTTTTCTCCCAGGCTTGGGAGCAGAGTGTGCGGCTTGTGGGAAACGCGGGCTTCCCTCGGTGAGGGAGAGGCGGCCAGCCTGGGAGGTGCTTGCAAACCGGCCTTTGGGGGCTGCTGGTGAGGTCTTCCAACGGCACAGTGCTGGTTCTGCTCAGAGGCCCCACATGCCAGGGGCAGGTCCCAGCAAGGACCCTGCCCCAGGCCAGCCTTGAACAGACCTTCCTGGCCTCTTGGGTACTGCCCCACGAAGGGGCAGGTGGCAGGGAGTGTGTCCAGACTTGCCCAGGGGCCTCCCCATTCTCATTCACTTAGCGCCTTTCCCATGATTCCTAGGCCTCATTTGAGGCCTACTTGGAGGGGAGGTTTGGCCCACTGTGCCCCTAGGTCGCCCCTGCCCCTTCACACTCAGGCGCTGCTGCTGGGCTTGCCCAGGTGCTGCCTAACCGACTCTGGCTCACCTGAGCTCTCTGAAAATGCAGGGGGCAGGAAGACTCGTGTGCATGTGGCTCTGCCTTGGCCTGGGAGTTTGGAGCCCCTAGCTGTCCCCCAGGCTCAGGGGCAAGGCCCTTAGAATGGACAACCAAAGCGCTTTTCTCCTGGGCTTGGGAGCAAAGTGTGTGGCTTGCGTAAATCACGGGTGTTCCTAGGTGAGGGAGAGGTGCCTAGCCACCGAGAGTGCTTGCAAACCAGCCTTTGGAGGCTGCCAGTGAGGTCTTCCAGGGGCACACTGCTGGTTCTGCTCAGAAGCCCCACAGGCCAGGGGCAGATCCCAGCACCGACCCTGCCCCAGGCCAGCCTTGACCAGACCTTCCTGGCCTCCGGGGATACTGCTTCACGAAGGGGCAGGCGACGGGTAGTGTGTCCAGACATGCCCAGGGACCTCCCCAGGCTCATTCCCTGAGCGGCTTGCCCATGGTTCCTATGCCTCATTTGAGGCCTACTTGGAGGGGCGGATTCTGGCAGGGCCTCTCTGCACACTGAAAGGGACTGGAGCCGGACGGCCTGGTCAGAGGGAAGAGGCCAGCAAGGGGTTCGATGCCCAAGGCCTCTTTGTCCCAGCAGCTTCAGGGCAGCAGGGTGAGCAAGTGGCCTTCAGTGCCCCTAGGTCGGCCCTGCCACATCACACACAGGCGCTGCTTCTGGGCTTGCCCAGGAGCTGCCTGACAGACTCTGGCTCACCCGAGCTCTCTGACGGTGCAAAGGGCAGGAAAAGACGTGTGCATGTGGTTCTGCCTTGGCCTGGGAGTGTGGAGCCCCTAGCTGGCTCCCAGGCTCAGGGGCAAGGGCCCTGAGAGAGGACCACCCCAAAGCGCTTTTCTCCCGGGCTTGGGAGCAGTGTGCTCAGCTTGCGGGAATCGCGGGCCTTCCTCGGGGAGAGTGCTTGCAAACTGGCCTTTGGATGCAGCCAGGGAGGTCTTCTAGCGGCAGAGTGCTGGATTTGCTCTGGGGCCCCACAGGACACGCGCAGGTTCCAGCATGGACCCTGCCCCAGGAGAGCCTTGCCCAGACCGTCCTGGCCTCCGAGGGTACTGCCCCACGAAGGAGCAGGCTGCGGAGGTGTGTCCAGTCATGCTCAGGCACCTTCCCAGGCTCATTCCATTAGCGTTTTTTCCCTGGTGCCTAGGCCTCATTTGAGGCCTACTTGGAGGGGAGGTTTCTGGCATGGGCTATCTCCACACTGCAAGGGCCTGGAGCCCGGAGGGCTTGGTCAGAGGAAAGAGGCCAGCAAGGGGGACGATGCCCAAGGCCTCTTTGGCCCAGCAGCGTCATGGCAGCAGGATGAGCAAGTGGCCCAATGTGCCCCTTGGTCGGCCCTGCCCCTTCACACACAGGCACTGCTGCTGGGCTTGCCCAGGAGCTGCCTAACAGACTGTGCCTCACTCGAGCTCTCTGACGGTGCAGAGGGCCGGTAGAGACGTGTGCATGTGGTTCTGCATTGGCCTGGGTGTGTGGATACCCTAGTTGTCTCCCAGGCTCAGGGGCAAACGCCTGAGAGAGGAACACCCCGAACTGCTATTCTCCTTGGCTTGGAAGCAGAGTGCGCGGCTTGCGGGAAACGCGGGCCTCCCTCGGTGAGGGAGAAGAGGCCAGGTGGCGAGAGTGCTTGCAAACCGGCATTTGGAATCTGCGGGTGAGGTTCCCCAACGGCACAATGCTGGTTCTGCTCAGAGCCCCAACAGGCCAGGGGCAGGTCCCAGCAAGGACCCTGCCCCAGGCCAGCCTTTCCCAGACCTTCCTGTCCTCCGGGAGTACTGCCCCACGAAGGGGCAGGTGGCAGGGAGTGTGATCAGACATGCCCAGACCTCTCCCCAGTCTCAATCCATTAGCGCCTTCCCATGATTCCTAGACCTCATTTGAGTCCTACTAGGAGGGGAGGTTTCTGGCAGGGCCTCTCTCCACAGTGCAGGGGACTGGAGCCCGGACGGCCTGGTCAGAGGGAAGAGGCCTGCACGGGGGTCGTTGTCCATGGCCTCTTCGTCCCAGCAGCCTCAGGGCAGCAGGGTAAGCAAGTTTCCCTCAGTGCCCCTAGGTCGGCCCTGCGCCATCACACGCAGGCGCTGTTGCTGGGTTTGCCCAGGAGCTGCCTGACAGACTCTGGCTCACCCAAGCTCTCTGACGTTGCAAGGGGCAAGAAGAGACATGTGCATGTGGTTCTGCCTTGGCCTGGGTGTGTGCAGCCGCTAGGTGTCTCCCAGGCTCAGGGGCAAAGGCCTGAGAAAGGAACACCCCGAAGCGCTTTTCTCCAAGTCTTGGGAGCAGAGTGCGCGGATTGCGGGAAACTCGGGTCTACCTCGGGGAAAGTGCTTGCAAACCGGCCTTTGGACGCTGCTGGTGAGGTCTTCTATCGGCAGAGTGCGAGATTTGCTCTGTGGACCCACAGGCCAAGGGCAGGTCCCAGCATGGACCCTGCCCGAGGCCAGCCTTGCCCAGACATTCCTGGACTCCGGGGGTACTGCCCCACGAAGGAGCAGGCTGCGGGGTGTGTGTCCATACATGCCCAGGCGCCTCCCCAGGCTCATTCCATTAGCGCCTTTTCCCAGGTTCCTAGGCCTCATCTGAGGCCAAATTGGAGGGGAGGGTTCTGGCAGGGGCTCTGTCCACACTGCAAGGGTCTGGAGCATGGATGGCCTGGTCAGAAGGAAGAGGCCAGCAAGGGTATTGATGCCCAAGGCCTCTTCGGCCCAGCAGCCTGAGGGCAGCAGGAAGAGCAAGTGGCCCACTTTGCCCCTAGGCCAGCCCTGCCCCTTCACACACAGGCGCTCCTGCTGGTCTTGCCCAGGAGCTGCCTGACAGACTCTGGCTCACCCGAGCTCTCTGACAGTTCAGGGGGCAGGAAGACTCGTGTGCATGTGGTTGTGACTTGGCCTGGGTTTGTGTAGCCACTCGCTGTCCCCAAGGCTCAGGGGCAAGGCCCTGAGACGGGACCACCCAAGCGCTTTTCTCCTGGGCTTGTGAGTAGAGTGCGTGGCTTGCGGGAATCGCGGGCCTCCCTAGGTGAGGGAGAGGTGGCCAGCCGGCGAGAGTGCTTGCAAACCGGCCTTTGGAGGCTGCCGGCGAGGTCTTCCATTGGCACAGTGCTGGTTCTGCTCAGAGACCCCACAGGACCGTGGCAGGTCCCAGCTCGGACCCTGCCCCAGGTCAGCCTTGACCTGACCTTCCTGGACTCCGTGGGTACTGCCTCACGAAGGTGCAGGCGGCGGGGTGTGTGTCCAGGCAAGCCCAGGCACCTCCCCAGGTTCAATCCCTGAGCGCCTTTCCCATGGTTCCTAGGCCTCATTTGAGGGTACTTGTAGGGGAGGTTTCTGGCAGGACCTCTCTCCACACTGCAAGGGTCTGGAGCACGGACGGCCTGGTCAGAGGGAAAAGGCCAGCAAGGGGGTCGATGCCCAAGAACTATTTTTCCCAGCAGTCTCAGGGCAGCACGGTGAGCAAGCGGCCTTCAGTGTCCCTTGGTCAGCCCTGCCCCATCACACACAGGCACTGCTGCTGGGCTTTCCCAGGAGCTGCCTGACATACTCTGGCTCACGCAAGCTCTCTGACGGAGCAGGGGGCAATGTAATACTTGTGCATGTGGCTCTGCATTGGCCTGGGTGTGTGGAGCCCCTTGCTGTCTCCCAGGCTCAGGGGCACAGGACTGAGAGAAGAACACCCCGAAGCACTTTTCTCCCAGGCTTGGGAGCAGAGTGTGCGGCTTGTGGGAAACGCGGGCTTCCCTCGGTGAGGGAGAGGCGGCCAGCCTGGGAGGTGCTTGCAAACCGGCCTTTGGGGGCTGCTGGTGAGGTCTTCCAACGGCACAGTGCTGGTTCTGCTCAGAGGCCCCACATGCCAGGGGCAGGTCCCAGCAAGGACCCTGCCCCAGGCCAGCCTTGAACAGACCTTCCTGGCCTCTTGGGTACTGCCCCACGAAGGGGCAGGTGGCAGGGAGTGTGTCCAGACTTGCCCAGGGGCCTCCCCATTCTCATTCACTTAGCGCCTTTCCCATGATTCCTAGGCCTCATTTGAGGCCTACTTGGAGGGGAGGTTTGGCCCACTGTGCCCCTAGGTCGCCCCTGCCCCTTCACACTCAGGCGCTGCTGCTGGGCTTGCCCAGGTGCTGCCTAACCGACTCTGGCTCACCTGAGCTCTCTGAAAATGCAGGGGGCAGGAAGACTCGTGTGCATGTGGCTCTGCCTTGGCCTGGGAGTTTGGAGCCCCTAGCTGTCCCCCAGGCTCAGGGGCAAGGCCCTTAGAATGGACAACCAAAGCGCTTTTCTCCTGGGCTTGGGAGCAAAGTGTGTGGCTTGCGTAAATCACGGGTGTTCCTAGGTGAGGGAGAGGTGCCTAGCCACCGAGAGTGCTTGCAAACCAGCCTTTGGAGGCTGCCAGTGAGGTCTTCCAGGGGCACACTGCTGGTTCTGCTCAGAAGCCCCACAGGCCAGGGGCAGATCCCAGCACCGACCCTGCCCCAGGCCAGCCTTGACCAGACCTTCCTGGCCTCCGGGGATACTGCTTCACGAAGGGGCAGGCGACGGGTAGTGTGTCCAGACATGCCCAGGGACCTCCCCAGGCTCATTCCCTGAGCGGCTTGCCCATGGTTCCTATGCCTCATTTGAGGCCTACTTGGAGGGGCGGATTCTGGCAGGGCCTCTCTGCACACTGAAAGGGACTGGAGCCGGACAGCCTGGTCAGAGGGAAGAGGCCAGCAAGGGGTTCGATGCCCAAGGCCTCTTTGTCCCAGCAGCTTCAGGGCAGCAGGGTGAGCAAGTGGCCTTCAGTGCCCCTAGGTCGGCCCTGCCACATCACACACAGGCGCTGCTTCTGGGCTTGCCCAGGAGCTGCCTGACAGACTCTGGCTCACCCGAGCTCTCTGACGGTGCAAAGGGCAGGAAAAGACGTGTGCATGTGGTTCTGCCTTGGCCTGGGAGTGTGGAGCCCCTAGCTGGCTCCCAGGCTCAGGGGCAAGGGCCCTGAGAGAGGACCACCCCGAAGCGCTTTTCTCCCGGGCTTGGGAGCAGTGTGCTCAGCTTGCGGGAATCGCGGGCCTTCCTCGGGGAGAGTGCTTGCAAACTGGCCTTTGGATGCAGCCAGGGAGGTCTTCTAGCGGCAGAGTGCTGGATTTGCTCTGGGGCCCCACAGGACACGCGCAGGTTCCAGCATGGACCCTGCCCCAGGAGAGCCTTGCCCAGACCGTCCTGGCCTCCGAGGGTACTGCCCCACGAAGGAGCAGGCTGCAGAGGTGTGTCCAGTCATGCTCAGGCACCTTCCCAGGCTCATTCCATTAGCGTTTTTTCCCTGGTGCCTAGGCCTCATTTGAGGCCTACTTGGAGGGGAGGTTTCTGGCATGGGCTATCTCCACACTGCAAGGGCCTGGAGCCCGGACGGCTTGGTCAGAGGAAAGAGGCCAGCAAGGGGGACGATGCCCAAGGCCTCTTTGGCCCAGCAGCGTCATGGCAGCAGGATGAGCAAGTGGCCCAATGTGCCCCTTGGTCGGCCCTGCCCCTTCACACACAGGCACTGCTGCTGGGCTTGCCCAGGAGCTGCCTAACAGACTGTGCCTCACTCGAGCTCTCTGACGGTGCAGAGGGCCGGAAGTGACGTGTGCATGTGGTTCTGCATTGGCCTGGGTGTGTGGATACCCTAGTTGTCTCCCAGGCTCAGGGGCAAACGCCTGAGAGAGGAACACCCCGAACTGCTATTCTCCTTGGCTTGGAAGCAGAGTGCGTGGCTTGCGGGAAACGCGGGCCTCCCTCGGTGAGGGAGAAGAGGCCAGGTGGCGAGAGTGCTTGCAAACCGGCATTTGGAATCTGCGGGTGAGGTTCTCCAACGGCACAATGCTGGTTCTGCTCAGAGCCCCATCAGGCCAGGGGCAGGTCCCAGCTCGGACCCTGCCCCAGGCCAGCCTTGACCTGACCTTTCTGGACTCCGTGGGTACTGCCTCACAAAGGGGCAGGCTGCGGGGTGTGTGTCCAGACATGCCCAGGCGCCTCCCCAGGCTCTTTCCATTCGCGTCTTTCCCCTGGTGCCTAGGCCTCACTTGAGGCCTACTTGGAGGGGAGGTTTCTGGCAGGGGTTCTCTCCACACTGCAAGGGGCTGGAGCACGGATTGCCTGGTCAGCGGGAAGAGGCCAGCAA
The DNA here is from genome assembly GCF_963930625.1 of Muntiacus reevesi. Lineage (NCBI taxonomy): Eukaryota > Metazoa > Chordata > Mammalia > Artiodactyla > Cervidae > Muntiacus > Muntiacus reevesi. The sequence goes on from NW_027078014.1 coordinate 2,307,022, forward strand.
GGGGGTCTTTGCCCAGGGCCTTTTTGGCCCAACAACCTCAGGGCAGCAGTGAGAGAAAGTGGCCCACTGAGCCCCTAGGCCGGTCCTGCCCCTTCACAGACAGGCGCTGCTGCTGGGCTTGCCCAGGAGCTGCCTGACAAACTCTAGCTCAGCCGACGGTGCAGAGGGCCGGAAGAGACGTGTGCATGTGGTTCTGCCTTGGCCTGTGTGTGTGGATCCCCTAGCTGTCCCCCAGGATCAGGGGCAAAGGCCTAAGGGAGGAACACCCCGAAATACTTTTCTCCACGGCTTGGGTACAGAGTGCGCGGATTGCGGGAAACGTGGGCCTCCCTCAGTGAGGGAGAGGTGGCCAGCCGGCGAGAGTGCTTGCAACCGGCCTTTGGAGGCAGCCTGGGAGGTCTTCCAGCGGCAGAATGCTGTTTCTTCTCAGAGGCCCCACAGGCTAGTGGCAGGTCCCAGCAAGGACTCTGCCCCAGGCCAGCCTTGCCCAGACCTTCCTGGCCTCCGGGGCTACTGCCCCACGAAGGAGCACACTGCAGGGAGTGTGTCCAGACATGCACAGGCGCCTCTCCAGGTGCAGCACTCACTCCCTGAGCGCCTTTCCCCTGGTGCCTAGGCCTCATTTGAGGCCTTCGTGGAGGGGAGGTCTCTGGCAGGGGCTCTCTCCACACTGCAAGGGACTTGAGCCAGGAAGGCCTGGTCAGAGGGAAGAGGCCAGCAATGGGTGCGATGCCCAAGGCCTCTTTGGCCCAGCAGCCTCAGGGCAGCAGGGTGAGCACGTGGCCCACCATGCCGCTAGGTTGGCCCAGCCCAATCACACACAGGCGCTCCTGCTGTGCTTGCCCAGGAGCTGCCTGACAGACTCTGTCTCACCTAAGCTCTCTGACAGTGCAGGGGGCAGGAAGAGATGTGTGCATGTGGTTCTGCCTTGACCTGGTGTGTGGAGGCCCTAGCTGTCCCCCAGGGTCTGTGGCAAGGGCCTGAGAGAGGACCACTCCGATGCGCTATTGTCTTGGACTTGGGTACAGAGTGCGTGGCTTGCCAGATTTGTGGGTCTCCCTTGGGAAGAGATCTTGCAAACCGGCCTTTGGAGGCACCTGGGGAGGTCTTCCAGCGGCAGAGTGCTAGCTCTGCTCAGAGGTCCCACAGGCCAGGGTCAGGTTCCAGCTTTGACCCTGCCCCAGGCCAGCCTTGCCCAGACCTTCCTGGCCTCCGGGGGTACTGCCCCATGAAGGGGCAGGCTGTGGGGAGTGTGTCCAGGCATACCAAGGCATCTCCCCAGGCTCACTCCCTGAGCGCCTTTCCCCTGGTGCCTAGGCCTCATTTGAGTCCTACTTGGAGGTGAGGTTTCTGGCAGGGTCTCTCTCCACACTGCAAGGGCCTGGAGCCCGGACGGCCTGGTCAGAGGGAAGAGGCCACAAAGGGGGTCGATGCCCAAGGCCTCTTTGGCCACAGCCTCAGGGCAGCAGGGAGAGCAAGTGGCCCAATATGCCCCTAGGTCGGCCCTGCCCCTTCACACATAGGCGCTGCTGTTGGGCTTGCCCAGGAGCTGCCTGACAGACTGTGGCTCACCCGAGCTCTCTGACGGTGCAGAGGGTCGGAAGAGACGTGGGCATGTGGTTCTGCCTTGGCCTGGGTGTTGGAGCCCCTAGCTGTTCCTCAGGCTCAGGGGCAAAGGCCTGAGAGAGGCACACTCTGAAGTGCTTTTCTCCCAGCCTTGGGAGCAGAGTGCACGGCTTGCGGGAAACGCGGGCCTCCCTCAGTGACGGCGAGGCGGCCAGCCGGTGAGAGTGCTTGCAAACAGGCCTTTGGAGGCAGCCGGGGAGGTCTTCTAGCGGCAGAGTTTTGGTTTTGCTCAGATTACCCAAAGGACAGGGGCAGGTCCCAGCATGGACCCTGCCCCAGTCCAGCCTTGCCCAGACCTTCCTGGCCTCTGGGGGTACTGCCCCACGACGGGGCAGGCTGCGGGGAGTGTTTCCAGACATACCCAAGCACCTCCCCAGGCTCATCCCCTCAGCGCCTTTTCCCTGGTGCCTAGGCCTCATTTGAGGCCTACTTGGAGGGGAGGTTTCTGGCAGGGGCTCTCTCTCCACAATTCAAGGGTCTGGAGCACGGATCGCCTGGTCAGCGGGACGAGGCCAGCAAGGGGGTCTATGCTCAAGGCATCTTTGGCCCAGCAGCCTCATGGCAGCAGGGAGAGCAAGTGGCCCACTGTGCCCCTTGGTCAGCCCTGCCCCTTCACACACAGGTGCTGCTGCTGGGCTTGCCCAGGAGCTGTCTGACAGGCTGTGGCTCACCAGAGCTCTATGATGGTGCAGAGTGCCGGAAGAGACGTGGGCATGTGGTTCTGCCTTGGCCTGGGTGTGTGGATCCCCTAGCTGTCCCCCAGGCTCAGGGGCAAAGGCCTGAGAGAGCAACACCCTGAAGTGCTTTTCTCCCGGGCTTGGGAGCAGAGTGCGCAGCTTGCTGGAAACACGGGCCTCCCTTGGTGAGGGAGAGGTGGCCAGCCAGCGAGAGTGCTTGCAACTGGCCTTTAGAATCAGCCTGGGAGGTCTTCCAGCGGCAGAATGCTGGTTCTTCTCAGAGTCCCCACAGGCTAGGGCCAGGTCCCAGCATGGACCCTGCCAGAGGCCAGCCTTGACCAGACCTTCCTGGACTCCGGGGGTACTGCCACACGAAGGAGCATGCTGCAGCGAGTGTGTCCAGACATGCCCAGGCGCCTCCCCAGGCTCACTCCCTGAGTGCCTTTCCCCTGGTGCCTAGGCCTCATTTGAGGCCTACTTGGAGGGGAGGTCTCTGGCAGGGGCTCTCTCCACACTGCAAGGGACTGGAGCCCGGACGGCCTTGTCAGAGGGAAGAGGCCAGCAAGGGGGTCGATTCCCAAGGCCTCTTTGTTCCAGCAGTCTCAGGGCCGCAGGGTGAGCAAGTGGCCCACAGTGCCACTAGGTCGGCCCTGCCCCATCGCACACAGACGCTGATCCTGGGCTTGCCCAGGAGCTGCCTGACAGACTCTGGCTCACCCGAGCTCTCTGACGGTGCAGGGGGCAGGCAGAGATGTGCGCATGTGGTTCTGCCTTGACCTGGGTGTGTGGAGCCCCTAGCTGTCCCCCAGGGTCTGGGGTAAGCACCTGAGAGAGGACCACCCCTATGCGCTATTGTCCTGGGCTTGAGTGCAGAGTGCGTGGCTTGCCGGAAACGCGGGTCTCCCTCGGGAAGAGATCTTGCAAACCGGCCTTCGGAGGCACCCGGGGAGGTCTTCCAGCGGCAGAATGCTGGTTCTGCTCAGAGGCCCCACAGGCCACGGGCAGGTCCCAGCATGGACCTTGCCCCAGGCCAGCCTTGCACCGACCTTCCTGGCCTCCGGGGGTACTGCCCCAAGAAGTGGCAGGCTGCGGAGATGTGTCCAGACATGCCCAGGCACCTCCCCAGTCTCATTCCCTTAGCGCCTTTCCCATGGTTCCTATGCCTCATTTGAGGTCTACTTTGAGGGGTGGTTTCCGGCAGGGGCTCTCTCCACACTACAATTGTCTGGAGCCCGGACGGCCTGGTCAGATGAAGAGGATAGCAAGGGGGTCTATGCTCAAGGCATCTTTGGCTCAGCAGCCTCATGGCAGCAGGGAGAGCAAGTGGCCCACTGCACCCCTAGGTCGGCCCTGCGCGTTCACACACAGGCGCTGCTGCTGGGCTTGCCCAGTAGATGCCTGACAGACTCTGGCTCACCCGAGTTGTCTGATGGTTCAGACGGCAGTAAGACTCGTGTGCATGTGGCTCTGACATGGCCTGGGAGTTTGGAGCCACTCGCTGACCCCCAGGCTCAGGAACAAGGCCCTGAGTGAGGACCACCCAAGCGCAGTTCTCCCGGGCTTGGGATCAGAATGCGCGGCTTGCGGAAAACACGGGCCTCCGTCGGGGAGGGAGCGGCGGCCAGCTGGCAAGAGTGCTTGCAAACTGGCCTTTGGATGCAGCCGGGGAGGTCGTCCAGCGGCAGAGTGTTGGTCCTGCTCAGAGGACCCACAGGCCACGGGTAGGTCCCAACATGGACCCTGACGCAGGCCAGCCTTGCCCAGTCCTTCCTGGCCTCCGGGGGTACTGCCCCACGAAGGAGCAGGTCGCAGGGAGTGTGTCCAGACATGCCCATGCACCTCCCCAGGCTCATTCCGTTAGCGCCTTTTCCCTGGTGCCTAGGCCTCATTTGAGGCCTACTTGGCGGGGAGGTTTCTGGCAGGGGCTTTCTCCACACTGCAAGGGTCTGGAGCACAGACCGCCTGGTCAGAGGGAAGAGGCCAGCAAGAGGGTCTATGCTCAAGGCCTCTTTGGCCCAGCAGCCTCAGGGCAGCAGGGGGAACAAGTGGCCCACTGTGCCCCTAGGTCGGCCCTGCCCCTTCACAGGCAGGCGCTGCTGCAGGGCTTGCCCAGGAGCTGCCTGACAGACTCTGGCTCAGCCGAGCTCTCTGACAGTGCAGAGGGCAGGAAGAGACGTGTTCATGTGGTTCTGCATTGGCCTGAGTGTGTGGATCCCCTAGCTGTCCCCCAGGCTCAGGGGCAAAGGCCTGAGAGAGGAACACCCCGAAGTGCATTTCTCCCAGGCTTGGGAGCAGAGTTCATGGCTTTAGGGAAACGCGGGCCTCACTCGGTGAGGGAGAGGCGGGCAGCTGGTGAGAGTGCTTGCAAACCGGCCTTTGGAGGCTGCCGGGGAGGTTTTCCAGCGGCACAGTGCTGGTACTGCTCAGAGGACCCACAGGCCAGGGGTAGGTCCCAGCAAGGACACTGCCCCAGGCCAGCCTTGACCATAACTTCCTGGCCTCCGGGGGAACTGCCCAACAAAGGGGCTTGCGGCGTGTAGTGTATCCAGACATGCCCAGACGCCTCCCCAGTCTCATTCCCTTAGCGCCTTTCCCATGGTTCCTAGGGCTCATTTGAGGCCTACATGGAGGGGAGGTTTCTGGCAGGGCCTCTCTCCACACTGGAAGGGACTGGAGCCCGGACGGCCTAGTTACAGGACAGAGGCCAACATGGGGGTCGATGCCCAAGGCCTCTTTGTCCCAGCATCCTCAGGGCAGCAGGGTGAGCAAGTGGCCCACAGTGCCTCTAGGTCGGCCCTGCCCCATCACACACAGGCGCTGCTGCTGGGCTTGCCCAGGAGCTGCCTGACAGACTCTGGCTCACCCAAGCTCTCTGACGGTGCAGGGGGCAGGAAAAGACGTGTGCATGTGGTTCTGCCTTGGCCTGGGAGTGTGAAGCCCCTAGCTGGCCCCCGGCTCAGGGGCAAGGGCCCTGAGAGAGGACCACCACTAATCATATTTCTCCCGTGCTTGGAAGCAGAGTGCGCGGCTTGCGGGAAACGTGGGCTTTCCTCGGGTATAGTGCTTGCAAACATGCCCTCAGGTGTCGGCCGGGGACGTCTTCTAGCGGCAGAGTGCTGGATTTGCTCTGTGGCCCCACAGGCCAGGGGCAGGTCCCAGCATGGACCCTGCTCCAGGCCTGCCTTGTCCAGACCTTCCTGGCCTCCTGGGGTACTGCCCCACGACGGGTCAGGCTGTGGGGAGTGTGTCTCGACATGCCCAGGCGCCTCCCCAGGCTCATTCCCTTAGTGCCTTTACCCTGGTGCCTAGGCCTCATTTGAGGCCTACTTGCAGGGGAGGTTTCTGGCAGGGGCTCTCTCCACACTGTAAGGGCCTGGAGTCCAGACATCCTGGTTAGAGGGAAGAGGCCAGCAAGGGGGTTGATGTCCAAGGCCTCTTTGGCCCAGCAGCCTCAGGGCAGCAGGGAGAGCAAGAGGCCCACTGTGCCCCTAGGTCGGCCCTGCCCCTTCCCACACAGGTGCTGCTGCTGTGCTTGCCCAGGAGCTGCCTGACAGACTCTTGCTCACCCGAGTTCTCTGACGTTGCAGGGGGCAAGAACAGACGTGTCCATTTGATTCTGCCTTGGCCTGGGATTGTGGAGCCTATACCTGTCCCCCAGGCTGTGGGACAAGGGCCCTGAGAGAGGATCACCCCGAAGCACTTTTCTCCCTGGCTTGGGAGCAGAGTTCGTGGCTTATGGGAAACGCGGGCCTCCCTCGGGGAGGGAGCGGCGGCCAGCCAGCGAGAGTGCTTGCAAACCGGCCTTTGGAGGCATCCGGGGAGGTCTTCCAGCGGCGAGGGCCGGTTCTGCTCAGAGGCCCCACAGGCCAGGGGCAGGTCCCAGCATGGACCCTGCCCCAGGCCAGCCTTGTCCAGACGTTCCTGGCCTCCGGGGGTACTGCCCCACAAGGAGGCAGGCTGCGGGAAGTGTGTCCAGGCATGCCCAGATGCCTCCCCAGGCTCATTCCCTTAGCGCCTTTCCCCTGTTGCCTAGGCCTCAGTTGAGGCCTAATTGAAGGGGAGGTTTCTGGCAGGGGCTCTCTCCACACTGCAAGGGCCTGGAGCCTGGACGGCCTGGTCAGAGGGAAGAGGCCAGGAAGGGGGTCGAGGCCCAAGGCCTCTTTGGCCCAGCAGCCTCAGGGCAGCAGGGAGAGCAAGAGGCCCACTGTGCCCCTAGGTCGGCCCTGCCTCTTCACACAGAGGCTGCCGGGGTCCAGCCTCGACATGATCCAGGGGGTACCTCAGGATGAACCGCGTTGGCGAGAGAGAAAGAGACGTGAGACTAGACTTGATAGGCCCAAGTCTGTGTTTTACTTTCTGATAACTGGGTTTATACCCTTTCACAGAATGTTTTTAAGGTACAAGATGTTTACTCATGATTTCACAGGATTAGCATACATCATTTTGATTTTTAGGAAAAGCAGGATTTTTTTGCTTTCTAATTCTATAGTAGTTTTTAGCACATGATCTTCTGGCCTTGAGGCTATTAACATTTTATGCAGGTCAAGTGATTGTAAACCTATTTTCCGTTTTTATGGTGACCTTAACTGAAAGGTAACAGGGTCATAGGGAAACAGTACAGAGTAGAATTATATTCTTGTTAATACAAAAATTAATCTTACCGCAAAAGTTGTCAGTTGCGTTTATCTAAGAAGTTTACCCCATACAGACTCTGCGGCTTCAGTGAGGCAGCTTCTGCCCTAGTACTCCTGACTGACAATTAACAACCGTCTCATTGGTACCACACTAGGGCTAAGTTCTTATTTGTCTAGATCTTTAACTATATTAACAATGGTTTTTATAACACAACCTTAGCACATTAAAGGCAAAAATACAGCAAGCAAAACACAGCAAGCAAATCACAACCCAATAACCACCTATAGAATAATTTTCTTATGTTTTCTAATAGGACTCCTTTACCCCTTAAAAGGGCTCTATGTCTATTAGGGCTTTTATAGAATCAGGTTCTTCATGCTATTTTATGATTAGGATATTATAAGCAATCATGCATATTAGTACCAAGCGCATAAATGCATTTGGCTAACAAAACTACCAGCAGAGGTGTTTGAATTAAAACACTCCTTTCACCCTGAATAATCTCATAAAAAACTACCACCTGGGAAACTTATTGATTAAAGTTCTAAATTGATTCTTATTTGGGAAGAGATCGGGGAAGGCCTTCCTGTCTGTGTCAGAGAAATTAGGGAGTAGTTCATTGAGGCAGGCATCAGAAAGACAGATATCATCTTTAAGGTTAGAGCCGGGGGCAGCTTTTCAAAATCCCTGAAAACCTGATCTGCCTTGCCTGTCAGGCTTTCTCCTCGTGACCTTGTCATGGGTGGGATCTCGTGAGCTAGCCTTTTCAAAAACCCCTGAAAACCTGATTCGTCTTGCCCGTCAGGTTTTCTCCCTTACGGCCTTGTTAGGGGTAGGGTTTCGTGAGCTGACTTTTTCGAAACCCCTGAAAACCTGATTCACCTTGCCTGTCAGGTTATCTCCCTTACGGGCCTTGTTAGGGGTAGGGTTTCGTGAGCTGACTTTTTCGAAACCCCTGAAAACCTGATTCGCCTTGCCCATCAGGTTTTCTCCCCTATGGCCTTTTTAGGGGTAGGGTCTCATGTGTTGGCTCCCGGCATCTCGCCCTTTTTTTACTTTTTAAGACAGCCAGATGGATCTGAGTCGCAAGCTTTTGAGTGCTCTGCCGGAGAGTTCTGACGATGCAAGGAAGGATTATAATGAATAGTAAAACTAGTGCTGCTACAGCTGCATAACTGAAAATAGTTGATAGGATATTTTTTTCAGTAATAAAGTTAGAAAAGTTATGAAAAATATCGTTAGCAGCTCCTGTAGTAATAAAGTCCAGGCGGGAATGTTCTAATGTTTTTATCTGACCGTGAAGCTCTCCAAGATCTAAAGTAATGCTGGAGTTATTCCATATACCCGAAATATGATTTTTAATCTTTTCTCCATTGTAATCCATATCATTTACTTTTGGGGGGCATTACACAGATCTACCGATAATCAGCGTGACAGGATAACGCTAACTTTACCCTTAAAGCCTGTAACTCAGTTCCAATATGCATGACTGCTTCTTCCAGGGCATCTATTTTTACTTCTAATTTCCTATCTATAATCTCTTGCATAGCTAGAGTTAAGGAAACATTTTTTGAAATATCATTGACATATTGAGTGGTATGTACTTGTTGAGTCAAGGATATCGCTGCCACAGTGACAGAGGTAATTGCTGTTATCAAAGCTGAAATCCCTAGAATAAGTAGTCCTACAAACCATTGGGAACACATTAAATCTTGTAGGTGTTGCAGAACGGCTAAACCACAATTGTCATACCAATAGGCGTTCACTCTGACAGGCACCATAAGATAAGGTGGACGTTGCAGTACCACAAAAGAACAAATATTACATTGAGGGGTTAAACAGGATGAAAGCATGCATTGTTCACAGTAGACTATATTTGGTCCACCTGAATGATTCATTTGTATATGAAGTCTTTTTGAATCATTAGTAAACAAAAAAACCTAAGGGGAGGGTAAACAAGCCAGCACAGAATAGGTGGAATTGTTTTCTGGTCGAGTTAAAGTAACAATGGAGGTGGCAGCAAGGGCTCTCCAAATTTCTGGCTGTCAAAAAGTTTTACCCTTAGTTGTATAGGACAACATGGGGGGAACAAATTGATTATAATGCCATCTGCTGGGCACCAATGGCCAAGGGAGGGAATCATTATTTTAATTGCTAAGCCTACTGACAGCTCCTAGATTCTGACTTGGATTTGGATTGCTCCAGTCTTGTACCGAATAGTTTCCACCTCCCGGTATTCTATAATCTATGTTTGAATTATAAGTACAAGATTTCCATACTGGGTATCCCAGGCGGTTGTCTATAGTTTTCCATATGACATCTGACGGAGCAACATCAATACAATTTGGATATTTTGGTGGAGCATTAAGGAACAAAGATTTATAGGGGTCAAGGACCCCAGGCATATGAGCCTGTAATATCCAAACCAGCCGATCTCCTGTATTGTCTGAAAATTTTGATGCTGGAGAATCTGTCAGAATTGTTTTGGAGGCTCCAACACGTCCCTCCTTAGAGGGAGTGATGAGATCACTTGTATGACTATGGGGGAAGTTAAAGCAAAGGGGAAGGTCATCTGTTAATCCCCTAAAAGTATAGTTAAAATTGATGGGATAATGATCTTTATCATAAGAACTATAGGATCCTCCCAAGAGATGAGGCTGGTCTGTGTTGACCCGTATAGGGTCGCTGTTCCAAGTAACTACTTGGAAGGTCAGGGGACCAGGGAAATATGCCCAGTATTTTTCTGAAGTAGAGGAGGTAGCACTTGCCTGACAAGACAGTAAAGCAAGCATAGCAATAAAAACCCTTTCGGGAGAGGCTGAAGATCCCTGCAGGGAAGCTATTCCCTGTGCTTGATGACAGAGTGACTTAATTTGTCCCCATGTGGGTATGGAGGCTTGTTGAGTTGTCCGCGCAGGACGTCCTGGTGGTCTTCTGCGACGTGAAGGAGTAGGAGGTTGGGCGCCATCTTTCATGCAAAGCCATGACATCTGTTTAGTGGGTGGATCCGCCGTTGGTTCCTCCGGGATCTCTGTTGCCGGTCATTTCCAAGTCTGCTGGACTTCCCGGGTGAGTGACCGAGGCGAGGGCAGAGGAGTGCTCTTCCTCTTTTGTGGCTGAGGCTGCGAGGGAACCGGAGGTCTGGGGGACTTCGACATGGCAAATCAGTCTGTCTGGGATCTAAATTGGCGAGTCAGCACCCTGTGGGAAAATACAAGCATACCCTCGCCCACTGGTTAGCAAGGGATCAGGTCCCTTCCATAGTCCGGAAAGGAGGTCTTTCCACTTTACTAAAGGTTTCATATCTTTTTGTTCTGGGTTCCAGTGACGGAACATAGCTGTTAAACCGGCTTGATCAGCGTTAAGGTTATTGAGCACAAAGAGGGCGTGCTGCAAAACGTGGTGTGGAGAACTGTATTTGAACTGCCCTTCTTGTAATTTAGAAATTTGTGTTTTAAGTGTCTGATGTGCCCTTTCTACAATTGCTTGTCCCTGGGGATTGTAAGGAATTCCTGTAGAGTGGGATATACCGAATTGGGCACAGAAATTTTTAAAGGACTTAGATGTATAAACTGGAGCATTGTCTGTCTTAATTGATTTTGGCATTCCTAAATAGGAAAAACAGGCAAAAAGATGTTGAACTACATCTTTATAGGCTTCTCCCATTCTGGCAGTAGCCACAATGACATGGGAGAAGGTATCTACAGTAACATACACAAAGGATAGTTTTCCAAAAGAAGGAACATGTGTTACATCCATCTGCCAAAGCACATTAGGTAGTAAGCCACGGGGATTTACCCCAAAAAGCAAAGCGGGAACTGAAGTAGGGCAAAGTTGACATGTTCTAACAATCTCGAGTGCAGATTCCCTAGGAATGTGGAACTGGTATTGAAGGGCAGTTGCATTTTGATGATGCATAGCATGTGAGGCTTTAGCATCTTCAAAATCACTGGCCACTATGGTTCGGGTTAGCAAATCTGCCTCTTGGTTAAACGTATGGAGGGGTCCAGGTAAATTAGAATGAGCTCTTATATGTCCAACATAGAATTGTTTTGACCTTTTCCAAATTTGCTGTTGAAGGGTAGATAACAATATAAAAATTGTGGTTTTATTTTCCGGTAAAACAGCCGTTTCAATTTGAGGGAACAACCTAACTACATACTGTGAGTCAGAAAATAAATTAAAAGCCTGGTCTAAAAACTCTTTGAACGCCTCTATCACGGCTGTTAATTCTGCTTTCTGGGCTGATGTTTCCCCAGTATTTAAAACCCTTTTTGAAGTCTGGGTGACAATAGCAGCCTTTCCATTAGAAGACCCATCTGTAAACACCAACATTGCCCCCTCGATAGGGGAAACTTGACACCTTTCTTGAAATATCACCGGATGTCGTGAGAGGAAATTTAATAAAGGACTAGCAAGTAAATGGTGTAAAATCTGTCCTGGATAATTACCAATGACAATCGGCCAGTCTTCATTTAATGATAGAAGGGCATTTAGTTGCTCTTTATTATAAGGCACTATGATTTCAGATGGTTCTTTTCCAAACATTTCAATGCTTCTATGTCTCCCTTTAATTATTAAAGTAGCCACTAGTCCTGGATAACAGGCCACAACCTTTTTGGCCGTGACAGGTAAATGCAACCATTCTAGGGGACCCTCTTGCCAAAGCACCCCTGTAGGGGCCACAGCTGTGGGCAACACTATAAATTGCCATGCCATACTATAATCAAGTCTCTTAATATAATTTTTATCTAAAGCTTCTTCTACCTTCATTAAGGCTTCCCTGGCTGCAGGTGTCAGCATTCTAGCAGAGGTGGGGTCTGGATCCCCTTGAAGAATGTCAAAGAAAGGCTTAAGATCAGAAGTAGTCAACTTTAAAAAGGGCCGAATCCAATTTATATCCCCTAACAACTTTTGATAATCATCTAAAGTAACCAAATTATCTTTTCTAAGCTGCAAAGGTACATGAGTAACTGTTTCATTATTTAGGATTCTTCTCACATATGTTATAGGCATATTCACTTGGATTTTTTCAGGGGCCACCTTTAGGCCCCAGCGATTCAAAGTCTCTTGCAATTTAATCAAAACTTACTGTAAATAAACCCTATCCGGGTGTGCTAGCAATATATCATCCATATAGTGGACTAGATAGACATCCCGATGTTTCTCCCTGATACCTTGTAGGGCAGCGTCCACAAACTTTTGACACAATGTGGGACTATTTTTCATACCCTGGGGAAGAACCTTCCATTGAAATCTCTGATGAGGTTGTCTAAAATTTTCTGAGGGAAGACTAAAGGCAAATCTCTTTTTATCTTGAGGGTCTAAGGGAATAGTAAAGAAGCAATCTTGAAGATCAATCACTATAACATTGTAGCCTTGGGGAACAGCCACAGGGGAGGGAAGGCCAGGCTGTAAGGCTCCCATATCTTACATAGTGGCATTTATTGCTCTTAGATCTTGCAAGAGTCTCCATTTCCCCGATTTTTTTTTTATTACAAAAACTGGCATGTTCCATGGACTATTTGAAGACTCTATATGTCCAGCCTTTAATTGTTCTCTCACTAACTGTCGTGCTGCTGAAAGTTTTTCTGAATTTAAGGGCCATTGTTCCACCCACACCGGATCAGGAGATTTCCAGACTATGGGGTCAGCAGCGAGAACAATGGCCTCTCTTATAAATTTGGATATCTTAAGCCTTGTCTCTCTCTTCTTATTTTTGGGACAACTGGCTCAATTTGTCTCTCTTGATCTTTACTCAGACCCATAAAAGGATTATAACTTATCTGCGACATCTGTGCAGCCACCTCTTCATCTGGGCAATACAGCAAAACTCCCATCTGAGCAAAAATCTCTCTCCCAATGAAGGAATTACATAAGGTTGAAAATGTCCCTGGCAGTCTTTACCTACATACCAAAGTAAAATTTGTGAGCTCTTTGTCACTGAAGGTGCTCTACCAATGCCAACCAACTCATTAGCTGTGGTTTGAGTTGGCCAAGCACTGGGCCAGTCACTGCCCGCAATACAGGAAACGTCTGCTCCCGTGTCTAGCAGGCCAGTCACCTTTTTACCATTAACTAGAATTGTCTTCATAGGTCTTTTTTGAGTAACTTGTGTAACCCAAAAGGCATAATCACTTGAATCAGACCCCCTGTCCCAACACTTGGCAGCTGAAGCTGCTTTTCTTGTGTCAGCATGACAAGGTAGCATCAGCAACTGAGCTATTTTCTGTCCTTTATAGATTTGAATAGTCTTAGTGGGGGGAGACACCATTATTTGAATTTCACCAGTATAGTCTGAGTCTATGACTTCTGGAATCACTGTGATCCCATGTAAGGATGTGGGGCTCCTGCCTATTAATAGTCCCATCGTTTCTCTAGGCAAAGGGCCATGAGCACCAGTGGGAACTTTCACAGCGGTGGAGTCAGGTGTTAGTATTGTTGTGACGGTGGAACAGAGGTCCAGTCCTGCACTGCTTGGGGTTGCTCTGATGAGTTCTGTGACGGGACGAAGGGTATGAATGGGTTTAATGTCGTTGCCCCAATATTCAAGCTTGAAAAGGTTTAGAAGTGTAAGCAGGGGCGTTGTCAGTTTTAAGACATTAAGATAGCACAAGTCTAACAGTGAGGGGTTATTTTTGGTAGAAGCAGAATGAGCTTTTATATGTACCATAATCTTAAATAACACTTATTTATTGAAAGATTCATTCTAAGAAAACTTTTTTCTCTTAACATAGAGAGTAGACTAAATTCCAGTCTGTTACCAATTTACTGGATAGCAAACAAACAAATTGTTTTAGTTAATCTTAGAAAAGTCTTTTTATAAATCTTGAAGAACTAGCAGTATTTTTTTAAAAGGCATGAGAGTGAAACCATACAAGGCATGTTTAAAATCTAATTAAATTGTAGCCTGGTCATTGCTGTGACTTCTAACACTTTAACGTGATAGCTAAAATTATAACTGACAATATTTTACCAGGACATATCAGATTTTCATGAATTTCACATAATTTCTAGGATATCTATATAAGTAACATCAACCATACAATATAACCTGAAGATTTATCACTCCTCCAACAGTAATTCCCATGCAATTTAACAGGTCAAATGAACTCAGGTAGTTTAATAGCTCTTTGGGATGTCTCAGGGGCCCTCTGAAGCATCCCAAAGTCAGCTAGAAGTCAAGTTATTTAGGCAGTTTTGTCAATAAATATCAAAAGGGTTTATAGTACTCTGTCAGGTAGAATCATATAGATCACTGTGAAATAATATATTTACTTAGCCAAAGTAAAAAAGATTTTAAAGGTAAACATAGAACAGACCACTTTAGAGGTAAAGAAACTTAAAATCCATTATCAAAGGCAGTTCAACGTCTCAAGAAAACTTGTATTTATGCACAAAACTCTTCCCTTGGAGTGTACTTTCCATCAAGCCTTCTTAACACTTTTTGTACCCATTACTTTGTTCTCCCATCCTGAAACAGCCACCTGTAAGTCAGACTTACTTTCTTTTCCCTTCATAAAATGTAACTTTATTTTTTATACCTTTTTTTACTGAACACACACATCCTACTTTCTTTAAGCAACCAAGAATTTACCTTTATATTAGCACTCTATAGATTGGTGAACATAAATACCAATGATAATTTCTAAAAAATTTCTAATGAACATCTCAGGATGGCATCAAACATTATTTATTAATAGTCTAAAATCTTTAGTTTCTCTGTAAGTTAGTATTCAGTAATGAATGTTTCAGAATCTTATTTTATTTGGAAATGACCAAGCTATTTAATAAACTTCTGCTATTAGTTTAGCACAACTTTAGAAATTTAGGTTACCAAAACCTAGAGAAACTGTTTTAGACAGATATTTTTAATCTTAATAAAGTTTAAAAGCTCATATCTCACTTACCTTCTTTTTTTTTAAGTTTCTTACTTGAGGTACTTTCCTTGCTGACAAACTTGTAACAGATATTACAGTATAACAACATTTAACTTATAATAAACCTAGGCATAATGAAAATATTTTACTAGATGTTAATTACTCTAAGACATGTCTATATTAGATAGGTCAACAAACAAACATTAATATCAGGTATTTAATATTGAATATTTTTTAGTTTACCTGAACCTGGAATTTATTGTTTAATTTAGAATTATTTGATTTGTAAGCACTTACCTTTTTTTTTTAAGCCAATTAAATAGAGCTCTTTTACAAATTAACCTAAAAAATACTACCCAAAGACAAAGATATACCAAGACATATTTAGACAGACACAGTGCGAGATCTAGCTTCATATTTTAAGTTTGGTGATGAATTAGATATTATAATATAAAATTTACTAGTTTATAAAAAAGTTGAAATAAATAAAAATTTTTAAAGGCTTTTCCCCTTTTTCTCTCAGTCTCAGGAGTTAGAGATGGTCTAGATAAGTGTTCCCTGGTCTCAAGGCACAGGGAAAGAAAATCAAGTTCTAACAAAAAGCAAAATAGCCATCATAAATCACAACACAGAACACAGAGTTAAAACACACACATATAAACCTGGCAGTCCTCATCAGACACTCCCTTAAATACAAGAATACAGTCTCTCAGAAAACCTTCTAGATAGACACAGAACTTCAGATGTCTTCAAAGATTTTAAGGAGGAAAGGAAAAGGAGAAGGAGGAGGAGGCGGGAAAGGGGGAGGGGAAAAAAGGGTGGCCTTACAGACGTCTCCTGCCACCTGCAGGTACCCAGGCATCCAGAGAAGGGAGGACTGGAACTCGGCCCTACCGGAATTCGAGTTCTCTGCCAAGAGGAGGTGATCAGTCTCCAATCCTCAGCTCAAGCTGAGGCCCTTCGACCAAATTACTGGGGGATTAGAAAAACGGGAGGGATAGGAAGGGCTAAGGAGAGGACAGAGAGAGGGAAGGGGAAAGAGGTCAATAAAGTCTCTTGTTCCTTACTAGTCAGGGCACTCTGGCCAGTTGTCTGTGTCAGGAGGAGACCAGGGACAAAAGGGTCCCAGTTGCGGCTGCTGGGTCTGGTCCATTGGCAGGCAAGCTGGCCTCTGAGTACCCTGAGTGGTCAGGATGTCAGTCTCAGGGAAGAAGAGTTCCCACCAGTTGCAGGAAGGGGACCCCTTCTAGGGCCCGTAACTGAGCTCTTATAAATGAATTGTCGGAGGAGACACATGTGCTGAGAAAGCAAGAGATCTCATTGGAAAGAGCACCGGGGTGGAGGGCAGGAGGGTAAGGGAACCCAGGAGAACTGCTGTCTTCTGGAAAACAAGGACATTGCTCTTGGACAAAGGGGGAAAAGGACTGAACACTGGTCTTTTTAACTTTAATTCCTCTGTAGTTAAGAAGTTGCATTATGATTCCAATAAAAAGTTGTCTTTCTTTTAACTCACTGTTACCCATTTTTGTTGCTAATTAGAAGAAGAAAAAAAGAGAAAAAAGGAAGAGGCTTAATTTAGAGAAGAAGGAAACTGAAAGGTACCCACTTTTCTTACCCTACCTTTCTTATGTAGGGGGGCCTGTAGCGCCCTAGTAGGGTTTTAAAGAAGAAACCTAAAGCCTACCCACTTTCCTCACCCTACCTATCTTATGCAGGGGGCCCTGCAGCACCCTAGTGGGGTCCTAGCCGTCCTGAAAACTGAACAATGGGGGGGGGGCTTACCTTCGGGTTCCCTGTTCGTGGTGCCACTTGCCGGGATCCAGCCTCGACATGATCCAGTGGGTACCCTCAGGATGAACGGCGTCGGCGAGAGAGAGAGAGAGACGTGAGACTAGCCTTGATAGGCCCAAGTCTGTGTTTTACTTTCTGACAACCGGTTTTATACCCTTTCACAGAATGTTTTTAAGGTACAAGATGTTTACTCATGATTTCACAGGATTAGCATTACATCATTTTGAATTTTAGGAAAAGCAGGAATTTTTTGCTTTCTAATGCTATAGTAATTTTTAGCACATGATCTTCTGGCCTTGAGGCTATTAACATTTTATGCAGGTCAAGTGATTGTAAACCTATTTTCCGTTTTTATGGTGACCTTAACTGAAAGGTAACAGGGTCATAGGGAAACAGTACAGAGTAGAATTATATTCTTGTTAATACAAAAATTAATCTTACTGCAAAAGTTGTCAGTTGCGTTTATCTAAGAAGTTTACCCCATACAGACTCTGCGGCTTCAGTGAGGCAGCTTCTGCCTAGTATTCCTGGCTAACAATTAACAACCGTCTCATTGTTACCACACTAGGGCTAAGTTCTTATTTGTCTAGATCTTTAACTATATTAACAATGGTTTTTATAACACAACCTTAGCACATTAAAGGCAAAAATACAGCAAGCAAAACACAGCAAGCAAATCACAACCCAATAACCACCTATAGAATAATTTTCTTATGTTTTCTAATAGGACTCCTTTACCCCTTAAAAGGGCTCTATGTCTATTAGGGCTTTTATAGAATCAGGTTCTTCATGCTATTTTATGATTAGGATATTATAAGCAATCATGCATATTAGTACCAAGCGCATAAATGCATTTGGCTAACAAAACTACCAGCAGAGGTGTTTGAATTAAAACACTCCTTTCACCCTGAATAATCTCATAAAAAACTACCACCTGGGAAACTTATTGATTAAAGTTCTAAATTGATTCTTATTTGGGAAGAGATCGGGGAAGGCCTTCCTGTCTGTGTCAGAGAAATTAGGGAGTAGTCCATTGAGGCAGGCATCAGAAAGACAGATATCATCTTTAAGGTTAGAGCCGGGGGTAGCTTTTCAAAATTCCTGAAAACCTGATCTGCCTTGCCTGTCAGGCTTTCTCCTCGTGACCTTGTCATGGGTGGGATCTTGTGAACTAGCCTTTTCGAAAACCCCTGAAAACCTGATTCGTCTTGCCCGTCAGGTTTTCTCCCTCATGGCCTTGTTAGGGGTAGGGTTTCGTGAGCTGACTTTTTCGAAACCCCTGAAAACCTGATTCGCCTTGCCTGTCAGGATTTCTCCCCTATGGCCTTTTTAGGGGTAGGGTCTCATGTGTTGGCTCCCGGCAACAGGCGGTGCTGCTGGGCTTGCCCAGGAGCTGCCTGACAGACTCTGGCTCACCCGAGCTCTCTGACGGTGCAGGGGGCAGGAACAGACGTGTGCATGTGGTTCTGCCTTGGCCTGGGAGTGTGGAGCCCCTCGCTGGCCCCCAGGCTCAGGGGCAAGGACCCTGAGAGAGGACCACCCTGAGGCGTTTTTTCTTAATAGAAAAATACTGCAAAAATTGTTTAAAGTATCTAGAAATATAGGCAGGGCCAGTGTCTGTTTTAACAGAACTAGGAGTTTATGGTGGAGGTTTCTGTATCTAGGAATACAAAAACTCAATATTTAGAATCAGAGACTATATTAATGGGGTAAGGATATAGGCAAATAACTTGAATAAGAGCATATAATTTATTTCATTGAGCAGAATGAAATTTAGTGTAAAAGACTTGTATTTTTCAACAGACCAGAAAGAAGCTTCGGCGTTTTTTAGTCCCATTTATATAAAAATCCTCAGCTTGTGGTATAGGCTGTGAGTTGATAATGCGAGAAATAATAAATCTAGTGTTTTTGAAGAAATTTCACAGCTTACCAGAAGGATAATGATATGAAATTTTTCTACAGTATTTTAGAAAAGTTATTTGGAAACCAGTATATGTTGGTAATGTGTTCTCAAATCGAGACTTATTCGTAATAAGGTTTTATTAAAGTATAAAGGAGATAGAGAAAGCCTCTGACATAGGCATCAGAAGGGGGCGGAAAGAGTGTCCCCATGCTAGTCTTTGGCCAGATGTCATATAACTACCAGCAGTCTGTTAATTAGAGAAAGGAAATGTCTCAAAACTGAAGAGAATAGCACCAGGCCCCTCACCTACAACATGTACTCTGCGAAAACCTAAGCACTGGGTGAGTTGTCTCTGGCCACAAAATGATTGACATGAATCTTGAAGAAAGGCAGGTTTTCTAGCAAATACACTTTCATTCACATAACTTAAGAGAACATTTGCATGAGTAAACATACCAGTTTGTCAAGTCTGAATATGAGTCTTAGGCAGAACCAACTTGAAGACAGAGTCTGGGGTAAATGTATAGCACATTAACACAGTATTTTAAGAGAAACCTCTTTGCAAATTCATAGAGAGAAGAAGAAAAATTATACATACATACATACATATATATATATATATATATATATATATATACACTTACTACAACTGACTTCCAGTTAGCTGTGGTAGAACAGGAAAAAGAATATCCAACTCTGTATTCTTAACATTATGAAAATATTATTCGTTTTATTGTTTACAGTCATCCAATTCTAACTTTCTGAAGTAAGCATTCAGAAAAATCAAAAAACTGTCTAACTACTAGGCGGTCTCCCATCCAAGTACTAACCAGGCCCGAACCTGCTCAGCTTCCCAGATCAGAGGAGACAGGGCACGTTCAGGGTGGTATGTCCTTAGAGCGAGGCAGCTGCCAGGCGCCCTAAGAGCCCTGCATTGCACCTCCCTTTTTGTTCTGACCTGCTGGTCGGGCCTTGAACCGCAGCTCTCCACGGGGGGCGCGCGCTGCACTTGAGCCAGCCGCACAACCCGTGACTGGACTCCGGCCGGCCAGGCCCTGCAGCTCGGAGAGCAGCCGACGCCGCCCCAGCCCCGCACACCGCCACCCCCAGCCAGCACCCGCCTGGCCCGGCCTGGGGCGCTTCTGGGAACCTGAGCGGCCTTGCGAGCCTGCGGGAGCTGGGTGGGGCAGCGAGCGGCGCCGCACCGCTCCCCCCCCACCGCCCCCCACCATCCCGTTTGCTACTCAGGGTTCACGTGGCTCCGGAGGTGTGTCGCTTTGGCCCGGGGCCGCGGTCCTCGGAGCCTACTGCGGGACACCTTTTCGGGATGGGTAGAAGCATTTTCCACTACAGACAAAAGAGCCCACACAGTGGCCCAAATCCTCCTCACAGAAATTATCCCCAGGTTTGGCCTGCCTTCATCCCTACAGTCTGATAATGGCCCAGAATTTACATCCAAGGGCACCCAACAACTTCCTCAATTCTTACAGACACCCTGGAAATTTCACATTCCATACCCTCCCCGGTCCTCAGGAAAGGTAGAAAGGATGAGTAGAACAATCAAAAAAACCCTTACCAAACTAACCCTCGAGGTACATCTGAATTGGAGTAAACTTTTACCAATTGTTTTCCTCAGAATACAGGCTTTGCCCAGAAAGCCCCTGGGGCTGAGCCCCTTTGAGGTGATGTATGGAAGGCCCATGCTCCCTCCTGGACTCCCCCCTGAGCCTCCTCCCATACCAAGCTTCCTACACTCCCCCCTCTGCTGACGCAACTCCGCAATGCCCTCTGGAAATACATCAGTCACAATCTGCCTGCCCCTGACCCCCAAGCCTCCCTGCCCCCTTTACAAATTGGGGACATGGTCTATCTGTCTGATCATCCCCAGGGTGACCTAACCCCACAGTGGCAGGGACCATTCAAAGTCATCCTCCTTGCCCCAACTGCAGCTAAACTCAAAAAGGTCGCCTCCTGGGTACACCTCTCTCGTCTAAAATGGGTCACCTCCAATCCTGCGCTGCCCTCCTTAAATGACACCTATCAGGTCTCCCGCACAGCACCCACCTCCTTAAAATTCACCCAGCGACAACCCCTGCCAACTATCGGAGAGGACACTGAATGACCTGGACTCTCTTCAACCTACAACTGCTCCTGACCCAACTACTACAAGACCTCTGGATCAGCGCCCCAACAGGAACTTCCTTCAAAGACCTGACTGCACTGGTGTCTCAACTGTGGCTCCAGGGAACCTTCTACAACCTGACTCCAGACGAAATTGATTTCTTTACTCTCATTCTCTACATCATTCTACATCCTAATGAGCACTGTTCCTCCTCAGATTCAAATCACCACCAACTTGGGGCCTTCTGCCCCTCACCCTGACTGACCTCTCCCTGTCTCTCTAACTATAGCTGCACTCCTAATCTTAATCCTTGCTGTAGGCCTAGTAACTGTCTCCCCTCAGGACTGGCCACCTATTCTTCATCTTTCCGTGGGTATCACCTACATTGCTAGCTGGGTTCTACTCCTAGGGTGCTATTTCCTCTGTACTGTCTAACTAACAGCCCCATGACTCCCCTGCTCCTTATCCTTGCTGCACTCCCCAGCCTCCTGGCTACTCCCTGCCCCTGCTCAGACATTTATTCCTACCTACATTCCTCATGTTACAATACAGCTCCAAAACCATGCACCATGACATGAACCTCAGGGGCGGGAAGTCCAAATCCCTACTCACTGTCAAAGTACAAAAGAGAGGGAGTTTCATGAGTACCTGCCATAAGCCAAATGGAAGAAACATATGTTTCTATCCCATTACCCACTGGGGGTACTCAGACGGGGGTGGGGTACTAGATCAAAATCGGGAAAAGAAACAAGAACAAGTTACAAAGAACATAATT
Source organism: Muntiacus reevesi (assembly GCF_963930625.1). Taxonomy (NCBI): domain Eukaryota; kingdom Metazoa; phylum Chordata; class Mammalia; order Artiodactyla; family Cervidae; genus Muntiacus; species Muntiacus reevesi. The sequence continues at coordinate 2,328,431 of NW_027078014.1, forward strand.
TCCCGGTTACAGTTGACCCCTGAGCCTTACAAACACCTAGACCTCCTTTCCCAATTACGGCCTCTCCTAAAACCTACCTCTGGCAACCAACACCTTCCCCGCCTTCTCAACTCTTCCTTTCAATTCTTCCAGTACACACCACACACATCCCAGTGTTGGATATGCATGTCACTGTCTCCCTCACCACACAGAGCCATTCCCTTACCCTCAACCTGGCTGTCACAGGGCAACTGTACTTCCCCTTCCCAACAGAAAACTACACAACTCATTGGGCCAGTCTCTGACAATGTCCTTACTCTCAGCCTCTTCAAACCTAACCTGTATTGACTACTCTAGTCCCAACTGCACTGGTCTTACAAACTCCACTCCCTCCTTCTGTTCCACTTGGGTTCTCTGGAACAGCACAAATAATTGCACCAATCCAGGAATCTTCATTCTCTGTGGGACCTATGCATATTCATGCCTCCCCTTAGACCCCCCTGGACCCTGCATCTTGGTCTTCCTGACCCCAGGCCTAACATTCCTCGAAGAGGGAGAGCTAGAACAAAGAGTTTACCCCCCAAGGGGAACTTTCCCACAGAAAAAGATGAGCTGTCATCGCCCCCCCCCCTCCTGGTTGGGACTGGCATAGATAGCAGCAGCCCTAAGGCACCGGGATGGGAGGCATCTCGACCTCTGCCCATTTCTATTACAAGCTGTCCCAAGAACTTAATGAAGACATGGAGCAGGTAGTAGAGTCCTTCGTTTCAATCCCAAAACAAATTAACTCATTGGCTTCTGTGGCCCTACAAAATAGGCGAGCCCTGGACCTTCTCACTGCAGAAAAGGGAGGGACCTGCCTTTTCCTAGGAGAGGACTGCTGCTATTTTGCTAATGAAACGGGGATAGTCCAGGGTCGAGTCAGAGAACTTAGAGACAGAATTGAATGCCGCAGAAAGAGTTAGAAAACCTTTACATTCCCCAAAACCTGTTCCCACAGATCCTCCCTTGGCTGCTCCCTTTCTGGGGCCATTAGTATTTATCATTCTATTCCTCTTATCTGGACCCTGTCTCTTTAATCTCTTTCAAAGGTTTCTCCAAGAACGGATTCGGGCCATCTCTTGAGATCAGGTCAAGACTGTTTTCTTCTTCTCGAGAGCCTCACCTCAAGCTCAGAAAAAAGGAGACTGTGGGCCCTAGGACGATCCTCCATTCCAGACCCAAAACCGTCGCACCATCCGGCAGGAAGTAGCCAGAGAGATAAGGCGCCCTTCTCCCCCCCCCCCTTTTTTTTTTTTATGATTTCAGGGTCTGGAATGAAGGAGTCTTTTCGGCCTAGAAAAGAGAGCACCAGTCTCAAAGGCCCCTTGCTGAATCATCTAACTTTGGAGAAAACAAAGCATAATTTTAGTTCCATCCTGATGCTCCAGGCCAGTTGCATCTATCTGGGACTTATCACCCCCTGTCCGGAAACCTACCACCCCCTACACCCGCCCAGAAGACTTATCACCCTCTGCCCAACTATAGAGTGTCATCTCAACAAAAGAATACTTAAAATATCCCGCCTGATTGACGTTTCCCTTATTGCTTCCACAAACCTCCCTATAAGTATGAAGCCTCCCTGATCCCTCTCGGTGCTCAGCCTTGTCGTTAGGCCGACTGTCGCCCCTCCTTGCCTGAACAAAGGCAACCTACTTCTGTTGAGGTCGGCTCTCCTTTTCTGCCTGGCCGGAACTATGCCTTACAGATGTCACTGAGGGTGGTGCTTTCTGGAGATCTTTAGCGCAGCCATGGCCTGTATTGGAACGTCTTCCTCTTGGAGCTTTTGTTGTTTCCATTTTGAATGTCGGGGGCCCCCTTGGGTCGAATTTTCCGAGGAAAAAGTTTGTTGGATCCACCTGGGGAAATACAAGCATATCCTTTTCCCTGTAAGATTAGTTTCCCAGATTTCCATTGTTTCATTAACCCGTCTTGGTACCAAATGGGCAGGGGAAGAGACGTGTCCTTCAGTTCCTCGAAATGCCTTTCTGCCCTGGTTAAAATATTTCCCTGTGGCAGGTTTAAAAACTTTAAAACGAATAAAGCTGTATTAACAATAGTGATGGGTTGAGAAAATATCTTATGTTGGAATCTAGTAAAGTCTGCTCTGGATAAGGAAGACAGCAGTGTTCCTGTGTATTCCCCTTTCTTTAAGTTCTTTTTATTTGTAACTTTAGTGTGTGAGGTGCTCGTTCGACTATGTCTCGTGTCTGTGGATTATAAGGAACACTTATAATATGTTTAATAGAAAAAGATTGTAAAAATTGTTTAAAGTATCTAGAAATATAGGCAGGGCCAGTGTCTGTTTTAATAGAACTAGGAGTTTATGGTGGAGGTTTCTGTATCTAGTAAAACAAAAACTGAATATTTAGCACCAGAGACTCTATTAATCGGGTAAGGATATAAGCAAATAACTTGAATAAGAGCATATAATTTATTTTGTTGAGCAGAATGAAATTTAGTGTAAAAGACTTTGTATTTTTTAAGAGGCCAGAAAGAGAGAAGCTTTGGCATTTTTAGTCCCATAAGAATCACCTGGGCCACTTACTGGATTTCATTTTGTTATCTAGTGCCTAGCACAGTTTCTAGGACAGAGTTGGAAATTAATAAATGTGTACATTCCTGGTATTATAGTCTAAAACTTGCAACACTAATAGTTGCAAACTTAAATGACCCTAATGGTTGTAGAATTTTCTTGCATCTACAAAAGACAGTCCTAGCTGACTGGGCTTAGGAATTTTTCTTCATCTACTTGGGACTTCTTTCCTCCTATCCCTCACTGTCAGATCCCTTGTGCTACCTGACTGCATCTATCCACAGTCTACACACCTAGTTTCTTCTTTGGCTCCAACGCAAAGTCAGAGGCTAGGAGTGAGAAGGTAATCCCCTGTGGCTACATCCCCACAGTAACACCCCCATAGGCCCCATCCTGCTCCTCACCTGAAAGCCCCTGCCATAGCTCCTGGGATGAAATGCCCCGGGTAGCCTTCCTACCTGAAGAAGGAAGAGGAACAAATACTGAGTCTAGATTTCACTTGGAAATTCAGATGATTAATGTGGGTCAGTCCTAGTCTACAGTTCATTGGAACACAGGGACATTTAGAGAAAACATTTGTGGGAGCTTAAAACTGGATTAGTTTTCCTGTTTGTTCATTATTTTTCTCATTATTATGAGTGTTAAAAAAAACCAAAAAAACCACCCAAACTTGAAATTTCACCAATGCTGGATTGTATTGAGGAGGGGAGAACTCACAAGTGCATACTCAATTTCACAGGAACCTGGGGAGCAAGGGAAGAGAATCAAGTGGGCTAGGGCCTGTGGGGAGAAACGTGCAGCTGGGGGCCGGCGGAGACCAAGTACACACAGCCTCCCAAAATGACGGTCTCAAGGGGACAGCACTCATTCTCAGCCGTTCAGGTTCTCTGCGTCTTAAGAAACTCACAACTTTGTCACTTTTAAGATAAATGATGAATGAAAATGGTAAGGGTGGCAGAGATGCAAAGCGGGGCCTGGAATGAAAGGTAACATAAACAGCACAGAAAGCAAGGGCACAGCTACACCAAGATGGAGACTCAGTGCGTGCTTCTTGCTTGTGGCACGACTACAGCTATCCAGGTTCACATGAGATGGCTCAGCATGATGCAACTTACAAATACCACATGTGCAAAATGAACCTAGAAACCAAAGAGAAACCATCACATGAAAAATGGGGGCCACAGAGGCAGGTTCTGTAAGGTTCAGAGTATGTGAGAATACATACTGAGAGTAATCCTTCCAAAATTAATGGAATGCTTTCTAACATAAATTAGAGAATAATGCTTTTTCCATTATTGACGAGTTTCAGAGATACCAAACACACTGCTTATCATGAAAATCCAGTAAAGTACGGATGACCATGAAGATAAATGAGAATCTTAATAATAATTCCTTCCTGTGTCCATCAGAAGTGACTGAGTTCAAAAATAATTACAAAGCTCCACATCATCACATCTCAAAACGATTCAAATTACCCTCCCACCAACTGTCACCCAGAGTCTACCTTGACAATATTGGCAGGAGTGGCCCATTTATTTAATTATTTTCACCCATCTCTGGCTAAGATTTTAAAAACCCAAGTTAGGCTATAAAAGGGTAGCAGTTTCTGTCACTTAGGACATTGTCTTCTCTTGAAACCAGTCACTTGCTACAAGGAAGAAACAGATGGTAATAGAAGTTAGTGACCTTATATCCTAATTCAACAATGACAAAAAATCTTCAGGATTCTTCTATGGCATTAAGAAACATTTTTATCTTACCGAGTTCATTCATTGCATGTCTATGCTCTTCATCAAATGAAAGTTTCATTAGAACACACACAGCAGGACAGATCTGATGTTCAACAGGAGCTGGCACTGAAAAATAAAGTTGACATAAACCATAATGCTTTGTTTTCTCAAAGTAGTGATGTTTATTATACCTAAAAAATACTGAGTTTGCAGATATACTTCTCATGCATGGTAGCTTAGTGAATCAACAAGTATTTGCTGAAGAGATGAATAACTACTATACACATGGAAAGGAAAATACAGGTAAAGGGCTTTCCTTGGTTCTGTAAAAATGTTTACCCCTCACCAGCCTTTCACCAAGTCTGCTGGACTAACTCCCATGTAGGTTTATGCTATAATTCAACTAATAACTTAAAAATTATACTGGTTATTTGAAATAATAAAAACATTTTGGTATAAAACTATTTATTTATAATTTATATTTTCAAAGCTGAAAGGCACATGGCTGTATAGAAATGTATAGAGAAACCTAGTGCAACTCTAGTAGAGAAAGTTTATTATATAGACACCAGATAGTAAATAAAAATTTAAAGGAAAAGTGACTAAGAAAATGTACTTACACATTTAGTGCTATACATAAAGTTTCAAAACTGTTACTTGAAATAAAAATTGAAACACCAAGTCTATTTTTCAGAAGTAATAGTATTTATTCTATTTAACTTGTCTGAGAACAGGTATTAAGAGCACACAATACAAGTCATTACATAATTGTGGACAGCCAAAGAAAACAATCCAGAAAGATAATGTTCTCCCAGTAAAGCAACTTATTAATTCTCCCTAGCCCTAGGACAAACAGAAAGGACATTTCTGCTATATTCTTACTGTTGAAAATATTTTAATTTTAAATAAATTCACCTTTATACCTAACCCTAAGAGAAATCTACTAAATCTTTATAGATCAAGTTCTCATCATCAGTCTTTCTCCTGCTCCCCCAATCAAGATACTGACTCGATAGTCCTTTGCTGTGTGTATGTCTATGTGTGGGTTCTTACCAGGTGAAAGGAGGTCTTCCCTTATATACTTACTGCTTTTGGTTCTTCCTATAGGAATGAAGTAACTTATCTCCTCAAGGGTCCCAACTCCCATGATCCCTGCTCCTGGGGGAGAGGGTTTCTCCCTGAGAAAAGAGCTGGGTGGCTGATCACCCCAGCAGCTGGGGCCCCAAGGCCTGAAGACAGGCAGTGAAGTGGGAAGGACACTGGGCTGAGGGTCAGGGGGTCTGGCCTCTGGCTCTGGATCCCCCACCCACTACCTGTGAAGCCACAGGCAAGTCTTTTGGCCTCTCTGAACCTCAGTCTCTTCATCTGTAAAATGAAGATGATAATATCTTCTCTTCCTACTTCACAAGGCTGTTCTAAGGATCAAATAACAGATATAACACAGCTCTGCATCCACTGAGTAAAGCGATATGCAAATATAAGAGAATGGCTTGGTCACTCACAGCTGAAGGAACTTACGTAAAGTCACTTTCCTGAGCTTAATCTCAAGAGAAGGAGAACATAATCGCTCAAGTTCTTTCTAGATCAACTATGCTATGACTGTTTAAGTCTACTTTGATTTTCTGTTATTTTCTGGTTGTACTGTAGTGCACACAACATTTCCCTTTGCTAACTTTTTTTCCTAGGGAAATAGAGAAATTAAGCTTTAAACTATGTGAGCGGTGCAGGTGGCTAATATGAATTTCCCACTCTGATTCATAAAGACACCGTCCTAATTAAAAAACTTTTCATTTCAAAAACTTTTACATTTGCTTTGTCACATGCACCATATGGAACATACTTGGATTTTTGTCCTGGTCCATGCCTTGTTCATGGGCTTCTTGCCACTCCCAACAGGTTTCACAGTAAGCTCGTATCTGTTCCAAAAGATGAAGGACTCGGATTTCACGCCTGCCTCTCTTGTCATCAGGCTGTGAGTGAATGATGTTGTGGAGTGCTGCACTGGCCCTGGCCAGAGCCTCTTTACCGCCCCAGGAATTGCTCAACAACACAGAGTCTTTGTCATTGCCATGTAAAAGCTGGATGAGGAGAGGAAGACATCCAGACTGTCGCATGGATATACAGCTGTCTTGGGAGCTAGACATAGCTAGCAAAGTTCATGACATATCATCCTTATCATGAGTACCAAGCATTGACAACAATGAATACACCATTTCCACCTGTGGGCCAAATGAGTTTAGAAACAAAATTATGACTTTAATAGCCAGAAGCCAACACCAATGAAGTGATGAATGGGATATTAGCTGTAACTCAAACAAAAACAGAAACAAAAACAAAAATCTCTTTCCAGGATGAAGTAATGAGCGTTATTTCAAAATCCATATTGCTATAATCATTATCACCATCTTCTTTATGAGTAAATATTAGTAGTGGTAGTATATAGTCATAAGGAGACAGTAGGTTCTTGCATACCTAAACTGCTATTATCTGGATCAGTGGGTGAAAATCTGTTATCATAATGAAAGACAATCAACTGATTTTTCTCTTTCTCACATCTCCCCCACCCACCACACACACACACACCTACCAACACATACAGAGCAAGAAATGTGGTTTATCTAAAATTCTTTACACAATTAAAAATTTTACTTTTTAAAATCTACAACCATAATCAGTAAAGAGAAAATGTTTTTTAGCAATTACTATTTACTAAGTACTGGTTCTAAGCAATTGCTAACCGTCACCAGATTATAATATTGTTAAAATTATGATATCTCCCTTATACATGTAAAAGTATTTTGTCATAAAGGGATCATATAGGGATGATCCCTGATCATATAGAGATACAAAGTCAATATTCTTATTTAATTTTTTTTTAAGCAGCTGGTAAGCATCATTACTCCCTTCCTGTAAATTCCAAGAATTTACTCAGAAGCAGATCAGAAACAGGAAATAGCACCCAGTCATCCTGTCCTGTGATCAACCGCATTTTTTAAAAGCAAGAGCTACTGTGTGAAAGTTGAGGCTATTATAGAAATGCATCATATCTATAAATTAGTGGTTCCAAACCAGGGGCAACTTTAGCCACCTTGAGACTCTTCTGGTAATGTCCTACTATTTGCAAGTGAGCTGTGTGACACAAGCAAGTTACCAGAGTTCTCTGAGGTCCAGCTGTCTCAGCTGCCAAACGGAGTAATTTACCTAATAGGGTTTTCTTTGTGAAGATTAACTAAAGTCACACATGTATACAGGACAGTAGCTGGCATTCAAAAATGTAGTAAGGTCTTAATATTATCATGCAAAAATCACTCCAAAAGGAAATGGTATTCAAGCTGCCAGTTTTCAAGCAATAGTATTCTTATATATTAAAGGTTTTCTTTACAGTAAAAACTACTCATGTTGGACAGACTGGGGTGGAATTCTAATTTAATTACCATCTTTTTGGCTTTAGTATTCTCACTTAAAAGAGGGGCAAGAATAATACATTCAAAGGGTTTTGGAAAAGATCAGAGATAGTTTACGTACAAGTCTTAGCAGTTACTGGCATATTAGTGATCCCAAGTAGTAACTATTGTGAGTTACTAAAAGGATTAAGTTTTATATTAATAATATCACTGCTACTCTAAAATTCATTTCTTATATCGACATTAGTTATGTAATGCTTTTCCTCAGAGCCATTATATTACTAAAGTAAAGAAAGAGTATGTAGAATATGCTATGAAAACAAGGAAGTATTTAGATGTAATGGAAAATATACTGTTTAAAAAATAGTCCCCGTGCTCCAAATGTAGTGCTTCAAAGGAGGCAGACACAGACTGCATGGGCAGGCGCGAGGGCCCTGGGTCAGAAAACGCTCTGTAAAGAAGGAAAGCCCAAGAAGAGCTCTGCAGGCTGGCGAGGACCCTGAGGGTCACTGTGCAGCAGGGTGGGAAGTGGAGGGCTGCACCACTGCAGCCAGGGCAGCCAGGCAGAAAGTCACGGGGAGGGGAGAGCTCAGGGGGGCGAGCCAGCTGTGGGCTGCACCTCAGGATGCTTGCAGAGACCTGGCTGTCATTTCTTTAAGAGACTGCGATGATGGAAACAAAAGAATACTTAAGCCAAAATTAAAAGAAGCATGAAGAATGTTTTAGTAGAGCACTCAGAGTTCTAGCGACAAGACTCTATAATCCGTTACCTTGGTTCCCAGATGACTGGTCAGCCTTCAAGGAGCTTAATGTGTGCTACTAGAGCTCAAAACACTGGCTGTTTCATGATCTATTCGTGTACTTGACCCCTAGAAATTAAGCAAATTATAGACAGTATAATTTAGATTATAGATAAATATAGCTAGCTTCATGCTAAGATACTCCAAATGAACTGTCTTTAGGGTAAATAGCTAAATATACCATTAAAGTGTGAACATTTATAACTGCTCAAAATGAGTATTTTTATCTATAAACTTGAGTAGAATTTTAGAAAGACTGAAGGAGGAAAAAAAAAAACTGTTGTAAAAGACAAAGTACAATGTAGAAGAAACCAAACACTGAAGACATTCTAAGAGTAATATTCTTTCCCAAATCAAAAGGCATGAAACCATATTCAGCTAAATATACACTGGCTGGAAGAAAGCCCCATTGAGTGATGAAATGCTTCCCAAGGCCCACTAGACTTCACACTCCAGGATGTCTGGCTCTAGGTGAGTGACCACACCATCGTGGTCATCTAGGTCATGAAGGTCTTTTTTGTGCACTTCTTCTGTGTATTCTTGCCACCTCTTCTTAGCATCTTCTGCTTGTTATGTCCATACCATTTCTGTCCTTTCTTGGTGCAATGCTAGTCTGTAGGAATGTAAGTGAGTAAGACACCCCCACCCTCGCTGCATATGGAGCCTGGACAGGTTGCTCAACATGTAAACACACAGTGCCGTGACGAGCGCAGGTGTGCAGACAGGAGTGGCGGGCACTCAGCTCGGGATTGTAGAGTAAAGGGCTGTCTGACTGTGAACGACAGAGAGGTGTCTCCTTAAAAAAGAGGAGGGTCAGCCACACAGCAGCTCAGATGAGGCAGAGGCCCTAAGCACAGGTCACAAAGAATGTGTACGTGTGTGTGTGCCTGTGAGAGAGAGAGAGAGAGAGAGAGAAAGACACACACACACAGAGAAACTGACTCACTTGGAGATTAAGAGCTTCTTCTGATTGCAATAAGGAGGATGGAGTTGAGGGACCAAGACTCAAGATAAAGAGAGCAGGTGGGAGACTTTTAAGGAAATTTTGGCAAAGGGCTGCTTTTGATCTACAGGAGGAAATGAATGACTCCTTATGCTGAAGCAAGCATACTGTCTTTAAGGATATCTAAATACTTTGACTGTTTCTGGTAGTGAGGATGTAACACAACCCGTAAGGAGCCTTGTCTTCTAGAATTCACCACCTTGTGAACTACTCCTGTGGTTAAGTGTAGGCCAGATTTTGTGTAAGGCTTTTAGCGAACAGACTGCTATAGATATGATGAGAAGTCACTCTCAAGATAAGTTTACAAAAACTGTGGCTTCCATCCTGGACACCCTCTCTTGTTCTTCTCTGAGGGATTGCCAGATACTACACTATGAACTGCTCTTTGCAGAGGCCTTGGTGGCAAGAAATGATACCACTGGCCGACAGCCTGGACATCTCAGGCCTGCTAACAGTCATATGGTGAGTTTAGAAGCAGATCCTCCCATCATCAAATCTTGAAATGACTGTGGCCCCAGCCAACATGGCGACTGCAGCCTATGAGAGACCCTGAACCAGAGGCACTCAGCTAAGCTGCACCAGGATTCCTGACCTACAAAGACAATAAATGGTTGCTGATTTAAGCTGCTAAATTTGTCAGGCAGCAATAGATAACTAACATATTGTTTGAAACAGAAGAGAAACAAGAGGTTACATTACAAAGCAAGGAAAAACCCATGTCTACGATGAAACATGCTCTGACATTCATTTCAGTGTAGACATCAATCACCTTTAAGCTTCAGACTTAGTATCTTTCTATATAGATTCTTGATTTTGGGACACTCTCCACTCTGCTCTCCCAAACTCTCTAGCTAGAAACCTAGATGGATTTATTATAAGGAGATTCCAAGAGAACATTCCCATACCCATACTACCTATAAGCCAGAACTTGAGTCTTGAGAATCTTTCCTGGGCCTTTTTATTATGATTAAGTCTGCACCAACATCCTTCAGAGGGACCAGAGAAGCAGTAACCTGTAAGAAATGGTTATCATTGTTCGGTCGCTAAGCCAAGTCTGACTCTCTGTGACCCCATGGACTGCAGCATGCCAAGCTGTCCTTCACTATCTCCTGGAGTTTACTCAAACTCATGTCCTTTGAGTTGGTGATGCCATCCAACAATCTCATCCTCCTTTGCCCCCTTCTCCTCTTGCGCTCAATCTTTCCCAGCATCAGGGTCTTTTTCAATGACTTGCCTCTTTGCATCAGGTGGCCAAAGTACTGGAGCTTCCGGATCAGTTCTTCCAATGAATATTCAGGGTTGATTTCATTTACTATTGACTGGTTTGATCTCCCTGTAGTCCATGGGACTCTCAAGAGTCCTCTCCAACACCACAGTTCAAAAGCATCAATTCTTCACTGCTCAGCCTTCTTTACAGTCCAAATCTCTCATCCATATATGACTACTAGAAAAACCATAGCTTTGACTATATGAACCTTTGTCAGCAAAGTGACGCCTCTGCTTTTTAATATGCTGTCTAGGTTGGTCATAGCTTTTCACCCAAGGAGCAAGTGTCTTTTAATTTCATGGCTGCAGTCACCATTCGCAGTGATTCTGGAACCCAAGAAAATAACATCTGCCACTGTTCCCACTTTTCCCATCGACTTGCCATGAAATGATAAGACAGGATGCCATGATCTTCATTCTTTGAATGTTGAATTTTAAGCCAGCCTTTTCACTCTCCTCTTTCACCCTCATCAAGCGGTTCTTTAGTTCCTCTTCACTTTCAGCCATTAGAGTGGTATCATCTGCATATCTGAGGTTGCTGATATTCCTTCCAACAATCCTGATTCCAGCTTGTGAGTCTCCTAGCCTGGCATTTCTCATGATGTACTCTGCATATAAGTTAAATAAGCAGGGTGACAATATACAGCCTTGATGTACTCTTTTCTAGATTTTTAACCAGTCTGTTGTTTCATGTCTGGTTCTAACTGTTGCTTCTGACCTGCATCTCCTTTTCAACACACATTAGAATCAAGCACTTCTCTATCTTCTGGTCCTCCTTTATCCACCTTTCAATATCCACTGCCATCAGAGGCACTCAAATGTGTGCCGAGGGGCCCAAGAAGGACTATGCCTGGCAGTTCAATCAGTACAGCTGGGACACAGTCAATTTCAACTACACTTGCTGGGTACAAATCCCTCTTCTATTATCTACTTGCTCACTTTAGGAAGGGACTCAAAAAACAGTATTTTTCTGAGAAAACAAAACAAAACAAAGTGACTCTAAGAAGTTCACCATAAAGGTAGCAACAGTCTCCAACTCTCTGTGAAACTGTGTAAGAGGGAGAAGAAGCAAAAGAAGCAAGCACCCTCCTCACCTTGCCTTTTTTCATACAGATGGTACACGGAAGTGGCCCAACAGTAGATGAGAAGTTTCTCTTTATTAAAGTACTACAGCTAATTCTACAACCCTTAGTGAATTAATAAAGGTAGACATTAAGTATAAATGCTGTGAATATCACAAAAAGATGTTATGTGCTTTCTGGTGGAAGACCACTATGCTACCTATGAAAGTCTCAGGCATAGAATGAGGGCCTGAGACCAAATCTGATCACATTGCTAGACCCAATACCAATTTACAGGGAATACAGAAGACAGAGAGATAGGTCAAACTTCACCATGCAGATGTTCCTAGCAAAATTCAGACTATGGAAAACTTGAGAAGACAAATAACTTTGGTTAGTCAACAAATATACAGCAAAAATCTAAGAGACAAAGAAGAAATCTATAGATTAAAAGAAACTTCAAAGACACACTAACCAATCTCTGTGCATGAACTTTATCTGGCCCTTGTGTCAAATAAATTTAAAAATTATGACATTTACAAAGCAACTGCAAATTTGAAATCTGATGCTATCGAGGAACTACTGTTAGTTTCTTTGGGAGTGTAATAATGGCATAATAGTTATGTATTCTAGGTGTCCTCTGGCTGCAGGACTGCTTTAGCAATTCTGGGCCTTTTGTAGTTCCATAGAAATTTTAGTATTATTTGTTCTAGTTCTGTGAAAAATGTCATAGGCATCTTGACAGGAATTGCATTAAATCTGCAGAGTGCTTTGGGACTTCGGACAATACTACCAAGCTACAGTAATCAAAACAGCATGGCATTTGTACAGAAACATGACAGATAGACACACAGACCAAAAGAACAGGATAGAGAACCCAGAAGTAAACCCACATACCTACAGTCAGTTAATCCTTGACAAAGGAGATAAGAACACACAACGGAGAAGAGACGGTCTTTTCAGCCAGTGACACTAGGAAAGCTGGAAAGCTACATGTAAATCAGTGAAGTCAGCACACACCCTCACACCATAAACAAACAAGCCCCCAAAATCCCTCAAATTGTTTTAAAGACATAAGTATAAGACATGATACCATAAAACATCTGGAAGAAAACATAGGCAAAATAGTCTCATAGTCTCAAATTATAGCAATATTTTCTTAGATCAGTCTCCCAAGGGAAAACAAATAAAAGCAAAAATAAATAAACGGGACCTAGTCAAACTTAAAAGATTTTTTTCCAGTAAAGAAAACTATCAACAAAACAGAAACACAGCCTACAGACTGGGAGAAAATATTTGATTGACAGTCAATATCCAAAATGTACAAACAGCTCATACAACTCAGTATCAAAAAAATAAAAATAAAAAATAAAAGCAACAAAAATCAAAGGATGGACAGAAGACCTAAACAGACATTCCTTCAAAAGGCATACAGATAGCCAACAAATCATGAAAAGATGCTCAACATCACTGATTACTGAGAAATTCAAATTAAAAATGGCCACCATCAAAGCAAAAAGTCTGGAGAGCATGTGGAGAAAAGGAAATCCTTCTACACTGTTCGTGGGAATATAAATTGGTACAGCCACAATGAAAACCGGTATGGAGGTTTCTTAAAAAACTAAAAATAGAGTTACCACATGATCCAGCAATCTCACTCCTGGGCATAAATCCAAAAAACATGAAAACTCTAATCTGAAAAGATAAATGCACCCAAATGTTCACAGCAACACTATTTATATTAACCAAGACATGGAAAGAACCCAAGTACCCATCAACAGATGATGGTTTTAAGAAGATACAATGGTTTAAGAAGTCACAAAAAAGAATGAAATACTGCCACTTGCAGCACCATGGATGGAGCTAGAGAATGCCATACTAAGTGAGGGAGTCAGACAAAGACAGACATTATATGAGATCACTTATATGTACAGTCTAAAAAATAATACAAATATATCTACACACAAAACAGAAATAGACTCACAGACACAGAAAACAAACTTACGGTTACCACAGATGACAGAGAAGGACAAATTAAAGGTATGGGATCAACAGATATAAATAATCCAAAAAATATGTATATGTTACTGAATCACTTTGCTGTAGAGCTAAAACTAACACAATAATGTAAATCAACTGTATTTTCAATTTAAAAGAAAGTATTCTTAGACACAGAAAACAAACTTATAGTTATCAAAGGGGAAATGGGAGGAGGGATAAATTAGGAGTATGGGATTAACAGATACATACACTTTGATATATATAAAATAAACAAGGATTTACTTTATAGTATGTGCATGTGTGCATGCTAAGTCGCTTCAGTCACATCCAACTCTTTGTGACCCTATGGACCATAGCCCGCCAGGCTCCTCTGTCCGTGGGATTCTCTAAGCAACAACACTGAAGTGGGTTGCCATGCCCAACCCAGGGATCAAACCCGCAGCTCTTTTGTCTCCTGCACTGGCAGGCAAGTTCTTTACCACTAGCACCACCTGGGAAGCCCTAGGGAATTTTATTCAATATCTTGTAATAACCTAAAATGGAAAAGAATTGGAAAAATACAATATAACTGAATCACTTTGCTGTATACCTGAAACTAACAATGTTAGGAATCAACTACATTTCAATTAAAAAAATGTTATATTCTGTAAATACACAGTGAAGTATTTAATATTTAAGCAAAAAATGATGATGTCTGGGATCTTTTCCAAAAATAAAATCAGAGGACAAAGTATATAGGGTACCTGCAGATTACTCTATTACTCTGTTTGCCTCTGTATATATTTGAAATTTTCCATAATAACAGGTTTAATAACATATTATTGGCAGTGGAAAAGGTTCTCCTACCATTTCATCTCTTTCCCAGTCTTGTTTGAACTTCATCACTACTTACTGGTTGTCTCACTAGAGATCTGGTTCTAAACATTAAATGGAAAAGCTGAGATCGATTCATAAATGAATTACACATAAAGTTATATACTAAGCAAGTAGGGATCTAGCCCATATAATTTATTTCTAGCTTTCTCTTTTCATTTAACATTCAAGGGAGATTAATCACAGATCAAAAATCCCTCTTTCTAGAAGGGATGTTAGTTATCCCTTCCAACCTACATATATTCATTGCTATTATCTACTATTTATTTATCAGGGACTGTGGGGATATAAAAATGAATAAAACTGGAAAGAATCTTTGTCTTTCTGGAGCTTACAATTTAGTAGGGAGAACAGAAATAACCACATAAATAAATATAAAACTGCAAATGTGGTCTTCAAGGTGAGAAGAACAAGCGAGGACAGCCTGTAATGGGATGTGAACAGTTCAAGCCTCTTGAGAGAAATCACGCTAAAGTTCAGACACACACAAACTGCTGTTAACTGAGTGAAGTGGGATGAGAAGGCACAAGAGGGAACGGGCAGATGGTGTGCAGGCTGCAGCAGAGGAAGCCGTCAAGGGGAAGTCCTGAAGGGCCAGTGTGGCAGGCGTGCTGAGAGCAAAGGGTGACAGACCGCTGGTAAGTTTAGGCAGGAGCCAGGTTATACAGGTCGTAGTAAGGCTTGTCTTTTTCTGAGAATCAATGGATGCCAACAAAGGATTTTACCAAGAGGGTGATTTACTCGTGAAAGATCATTCTGGCAGAGTGGCTGTGGGCAGGAAACCAGGTGAGGTACAATGAACTTCCTTCCCCAAGGGCACTAGGGCAGGAGCTTGATGGATCATATTACTGTGATTCTGAGAAAGTCAAAGAGATTATTTTCAGTTTTGTTAGTGTCAACTGTTATGTCTCTGGAGCAAATAACAAAAGAAATGAACAAACCCCAAGCGTCTGACAGGTAAAGGGATTTTGGCATAACTGGATCACAGTCTCACAGACACACCTCTTATCTACATTAAGATCTGGAAGTAGCTGTAGCGTCATTAATGTGATTTTGGTTTTTGTCTTGTAAGTTTGTTATGATTTTATCGCACACTAAAGTCTTACATTTTTAAATGAAGCCTATGGTTCTTTTATGGTTTCCTACTCACTTCATGATTATAAAAACTCTATGCTCATTTCCTTAACTTTTAATATTTCTAACAGTTTTCATTTGGGGGACTTCCCTGGTGATTCAGTGATTAAGAATCTGCCTTCTAATGCAGGGGATGCGAGTTTGACCCCTGGTCTGGGAACTAAGATCCCACATACTGCAAGGCAACTAAGTCCGAGGGCCACGACTTCTGGGCCTGCACGGCGTAACAGAAGATCCCGCATGCCGCAGGGAAGAAGATCTCACATGCCACGACTAAGACACAACATAGGTAAATAAGTAAACTGTTTTTAAAGTTTTCATCTTTGACATTAAATCTAATATATTCAGAGTTAAATTCTGATATAAGAAATGAGATAAGAATTCAATTAAAAAAATAAATATTGAGCTTATTGGCTAGGTGAGGCTTTAAAGGATATAATAATTGAAATATGACCCCAAAGTATTAATAGTGGGTCTTAATCCTAAAGCAAAAAAAAAAGATTTTTGTCAAGAAGACAGAACTTCTTTCTACATATGTGTAGGAACACATGATATTCCCAGAGAACTCCCTAAGTAGTAGACAAAGAACCCAAATGTACTATTGGAATATAATTTTTTTTGCCCTAATTTACCATCTGTAGAGTATTATCCAGTACAATGTGGACCAGTAATATTAAAATGAAGTATATTTTTGTTTAAATGTGGTAAATTTAAATATTTAAATTAAGTATGAGACATTTTAAGCTTTAAATTTTAATGAACTAATAGAACAAATAAATAGTATCATTAAAAGTAATCTATAGGCACTAAAGGAATATTTTATATCAACAGTAAGAAAATTTCCTTAAAATCAACTTAGTTGAAACTGTATTTTAAAAAATCATTCATTTAAAACATAAAATATTGCTTGAAAAAATGTGGAGAATACAGAACACTCCAAAGAAAAATACTCATTAGGATACATTCCAATCAAACTCTAATAGAAAACTGATGGCAGCACAACAAGATAATGTTCTACATTTTAAAAAATTGTCTTCCATAATTTTGCTAAAGATGATAATAGTAAATATGACTAGGGTATTTATTTACTTTTATTTTAATGGGCATTAGAATTGTTTATTTAAATGCTAGGTTTCTATAATCCTGGAATACAACTGAAGATGAAAATATTAACTCTTTATGATTTTTTAAAAAAACACAAAAATATCTTAGAATGCCACAGAGAAAGAGCAAATCTATTCAATGCAAGCAGTAATAACTAGGTCAAATCACATATGACCAAAATGCAGCTTAGTATTTATTTTTCAAAGAAACTCTACTCACATTAATCATTTTAGGCTAAAACAGAGACACATACTTTAGAGCTATAAAATATACTTGGAAATTTGAAAGCTTCATAGTTAAATATAATAAAGAAAAATGACATAGCATTTTAGTACTGAATTCTTCTGGAGATATCCATTTAGGAAGGAAACAGGTCATGTGAGAATCATCTCACTCAGTATTTCTTTTAAAATATTTAAATAGTTAACTAGAAAAGAAATTAATAAAATAATCTATTTACCTGACTGCTACCCGCAGTTGCCATGTTGATTTCTGCCACTCCTTGACCTTCATTCTGCCGTTCGGCTTCATGTGAGCCAGCTTCATGCTTGCTCTGAGATGACCTCTGTTAATATGGAGTTAACATCAATACATACAAAAACGGTGCATGCTTTCTCAGCCCACAGCTTTCCTTCTTTCTTGCTCTAAAGCTCTGAAGGCCTCAATGACACAGGTTCACAAAAGCACGGAGCTGCACTCCATAGCCTCCAGCGGGCTGTCAGCTGCCTGTCTCGGTCACAGCAAAGTGAAGTGTGTCCCTCGAACACTAGGGCTGCACAAGACAAAGGGTTTTCTGAGACCCACAGAAACACCATCCTCCACCAGCTGTGCTCACATCACTATCGGGGACATAACCCAACTAGAGCAAATAACTGTCTTTTCCGCAAGGTCACATGGTCCTGGTATTTAATAGAGCTGCAAATATAGCAGTTACTATAGCTTATAAATACCTTCTATGTGAGTATATTTATACTTACACACACATATATTTTTATATACATCTGCTAATAAAAGTAATATGAAACCAACAGATAAGCTCTTAGATTCTAATATGAATAAAACCAAAACCTTTTCTAATGTAACCACCATCTGTTAGGTAAAGTGAAAGGGCAAGATTATATCCAGTAAAAGCAGTAATTTCAAGACAGATTATATCTAGTACAAAGCAGTCACTTTGAAAACTATCACCACAGAATCAAAGAAAGAAAATAATCAAGTATCTTTTATAGAAACAATTACCAGTGTGCCTCCTCTAGGAACATTATAGGCAAAATTAAAAATTACACATTAAAAATTGTGACATAATAATGGAAAACTATGTTACAAAATGGCTTCCACTGGAATTTATTTAAACATAAAGCTTTCCTAGACCATTTAAAATGTGACTTTAAAATAATTTACATATACTATTTCCATCAATAAACAAGTGTAAGTTATACATAGGCAAAAGAGAAGTAGTCCCAATAATTCAGAAACAAGAAAAAACAGTACCTTGGGAAAGTGATACCATAAAATTCAACAAAATCATCTAAAGCAGAGAATACAAAGTCAGTGAAGAGAAAAAATGAATCAACGAGCACTAAATCTACAAAGATTTGACACTGACATCACTGAAGATGTCAATATAAAAGTAATTATTGAGTATGTGCTATGTCAGTTACTTGCAATAGGGCTGGAGAACACAGTACTGACAAACCCAGGCATCGTTCAACGCACTCTTCCAGATTTAGTCTAGTCAGGGATGCTATCAAATAATGAAAGAAACAACAGTAAAGTTAAACACTTCGACAAGCACTCTGAAAAAAGAGCACAAGTTGCTTATAAGGATATATAACAGAGGGACATCAGACATTGTGGGAGTCGGGGGAAGTGCTCTCTTAGGAAGTATTGTTTGGACTGAGATCTAAAATATAAACAGGAGTTCTAGGAAACGGGATATGGCAGAGGATGAAGGAAACAGAGACCACATGCAAAAATTTAGGGAAATAGAGACCATATGCAAAGGAGCTGTGATGGGAGAAACGTGGTTTGCTCTAGGATATCAAAGAATTACAGTGTGAAGAGTAGAACAGAGAGATGGTTAAAAAAAGGAACTTAATGATTTTGTTGAATTTTAGTGTGATTCTCAGATGGCACTCATGCCCCCACATAACCAATACTCTAAAGGAAAAAGGTGCATGTATTCTGATCGTTTAAACTCAAATTTTGAATGGTCTAAGAAGATGGGAAACACAAGAGATCAACTTGCAGACTAAATATTAAAGTAAGTGGGAGATGACAGTCCTTTACACCCAGGGAAGCACTGATGCTTGGAGACAGAGGTCAACCTGAAGGACTGCACGACAGACTGGATACAGTGAGTGGAAGAAGAGATCTGGGGTCACAAACTACTCTTCTGTTTCTTAGCTCACACAGCTGAATAATGGTGGTACCATTCATGGAGACAGATAATACTAAAGGAGAAGGAGGATTTGGAGGATGTGGGGGTCACAAGGAGGACTTAGGAGGAGACCATCATTAGTTGTGCTTTGGTTACGTTGGATTTAAAATGCCTTTAAGACAATTCACCCACTTTAAGTGTACAACTCAATGACATTGAATAAACTTACCAAGAATCACTATATTTCAGTTTTAGACCATTTTCATCATTCTAAAAAGATCCTTCATGCTCATTTACAGGTAATCCCCATTCCCACTCACAGCTCCAAGTAACTATGACTCTGCTCTGTAAACTCGTCTTTTCTGTACGTTTATTGTAAATGGAATATACGGACTTACATGTCTAGCTACTTTTACTCAGTATAATGTTTTTGAGGTTCACCTCAGTTATAGTGTGTGTCAACAATTTGTTCCTTTTAATTGCCGAGTAGTATTACATTGTAACGGTATACATTTTATTTATTGATTTACCAGTTGATACACTTTTGCATTTTTCTACTTTTGGGCTACTGTGAATAATACTTCCATGAATATTCAAATTAAAGTCTCTGTGTGGACATATGTGCTCATTTCTCTTAGATAGCTAGAAGTGGAATTGCTGGGTCATATGGTAACTATACCTTTAATACTTTAGATAACTGCCAAACTTTTCCAAGTGGCTGAACCATTTTACATTCCCATCAGCAACATATGACAGCTTCTATTTATCCACATCCGTACCAATGCTTATTGTTTTCCTCATGATTACAGCCATCCTAGTGAGTATAGAGTGATATAGCATTGTGGTTTTCACTTGACTTCCTTAACATCCAATGATGTCGAGCCTATTTTCATGTGCTTATTAGCCATTCCTATGAATTTTTCTGGTGAAATGTGTATTCAAATCTTTAGCCCATTTGTAAGTTGGGTTGTCTCTTTATTAATGAGTTATAAGAGTACTCTGCATGGGATTTTAAAAACTATTTCTCATTGGCTATTTTCTAGAGACTATTAAATCATGCCACAATTTTCCTTATAGCTCCCATCTTTTGGGGCCCCTCCCCCCCAAATGGTATACAGTTGTCAGTAAATAACCTATAGAATACAAAAGAAAGTGGTAGGACTGGTTGCCTCATGTACCCTCTTGGAACTTCTGAGATTTGAATCAAGTGCAATAGTTATATCATCTGAGTTATATCCTGCATCTAGATCTTAAACCAGAATTGTTAGCAGGTAGGGCAAAGATAGTGTTATAAGATGCTTCATGGTGGAGAAATGATTTGGCAGACATCTTTTCTTCTCAGTACTGTATGTGAACTAATTTATGAGTATCTGATCCCCAGTTTTCTCCATTTTCTAGCTTCTCCTTCTGATAGTAATAAAGAAACAGCAAACAGTAAAATTAAAAACCTTTCTTTCTTAAATAAGACATGATACCTTCTTTTAGTTTATATTCACTGAATAAATGTAACGACTTAAGGCTATGAAAAATATGGCCATTTTTATAACAAAAAGAAACAAGAATAGACTAGGTTATGGTGGTAGACAGTTGGTCCCAAATCCAATGATATAAATGAAATCTTGAACAGATAAAAAAACACAAACAAGCCCCCAACCTGCAATAAACTTATAATTGTACTGATAATGAGAACTATTATTAACAAATGACAATTTTTCTTAGGAATTTCTAGAGGCCAGAATGTTGGTAACGTTTGGAAATGTACTGACAGTGAGTATATTATACCAGGCAAATGATGACTAAAAGAAGCCCCGTGCAGCAATACTAACAGCAAAGAAGGCTATTTAACACACATGAAAGAGTCAATCAAGTAGAAAAAATAAGTGTAAATATTGATTTAGAAATTAAAAAAAAAAACAACCCTGTTGATGCAGCCAAACAGTAAAAATCATAATACAAGAAAGATGGTGAATAAAAGCTGACTATAACTAAAGAAGCTAGAAAAACAACAGCAAACACTCAAAGCAGAAAAAATATATATAAAAAGAAAATATAAATGCAGTGCTGCTCAATAAAAAACAAAAGTTGCCTCTCTAAAAACAGTTTTAAAAATAGAGTATAGTAATTTTGATCAAGGGGAAAAAAAAACAAAACACCACAGATAAACTACCCTGGAAACCCAAAGGGGCCATAATAACCAGAATGCCACATACAGCAATGCCAATGACATTGAAAAAGGAGTAAAGAGATAGTTTTGTTTTATTTTGGAAAGAAAAAAACAGTACTGAAGAGTTAATATTGCAAAAAGGACACAGTCTGTATATTACAAATATTTGGTTCATACTGACTTAAAACATCCAGATTAAACTACTTTTAGCAATATGACTATTACACTGAACTTGACTACTTAGCAAGTACATGTTTCTACATATTTCAAATTCAAATGTACTGAAGCCAAAGCTTCTAAGAGATTTAAAAAGCAAGGCATGCATGACCAGAGTCTTAAAAGACACTGTTTTCAAAATTATACTTTTTGACATTAGAATTAGTTGTCTTCTCTGTGTGTAAATGGGCTTGCACTAAGTTTCTGCCTCCAAACAGAACTGTTCATTATCCGGTCAGATTCTCGGGGCTGGCAGTAAGTGCTGTTGCTGTGGTTTACTTGCCAAGTCATGTCCGACTCTTTTGCAACCCCATGGACAGTAGTCCACCAGGTGTCTCTTTCTACTGGATTTACTAGGGAAGACTACTGGGGTGGGTTGCCATTTCGTTCTCCAGGGAATCTTCCCGACCCAGTGATAGAACCTGCGTCTCCTGGGCTGGCAGGCGGATTCTTTACCATCGAGCTACTTGGGAAGCATGCTGGTGATGAAAGGACACGTCAGATTTGTTTCGCATACAAAAGTTTTCTCTCACTCTAAAAGCTGTGCAGCTACTATAAAAACATTACAAAACTGGCCAAACTAAGAAAACAAGGAGGTATTAGCAGTGGTTACCTGCCTTTTCATATTATTTCTGAAAGACTGTTTGTGCATATTAAAAAATGGGATCAAAGTGTACATACTATTTTGTATCTCATAAACATTTTAAAATATCAACAGGAACTTCATCATGTTTTTAGTAATTACAGTTAGAAAAAAGCACTAGGTTGATATTTCATTCTTTGCATTCTCTTCTTTTTTCCTGTATGATCTGGAATGTGAGTCTCAATCTGGCTGCATATTAGAAACTTTGCATTGGTATATCCCCAAATACTGAGCCAATTTTTCCTAGCAACAATTCTGTATTGTTCAATGAGGACTTTTATTCAACACTTTTTGCTCTTATTGCAGAGAGACAGGTCATCCTGTAGTTGACTTAAGAAGAAATACTTTATTTTCTCTGAGCCTCCCACATGCTATTTTTCCTTATTCAGCAATAGTTCATTTAAGTTCCATGTAGGTTTTCTTTCTATTTACCCATAAACAAAGTGACAAGTGCCCAAATTCAGGGGCTATAAACAGATAGCTGAAGGGATGGTTTTTTATACCCCATCCTTCTGTGTAGTGATCAAAACCAAATTTCAGCTGAAGAGCTGACAAATATGGTTTTAACCCCCTTTTTAATCCTCATTTCCAGAAGTACCTAGTGTAACCAACTCTGGAAACTTTCAGGACTCCACAGTGTAAAATGAGTTGCTTTGTGACCTCCTACTGCTCACTCTGGGGTCAGCTCTCTACCATAATCTAGAAGAATTATTTGTTTATCTGCTTTGCAGTTCTCCAAATTTTATTGTCACCTTCCCTGGTATTTGTGCTTTTTCATTTTACCCTTTTACTGTCATTTTAATGAAGTTTGTAAAGTAAGCACAGATAAATGTATATGATCAACTTTTACTATGGATTACACAAGGAGATAGCTTATTTACAAACTGTTAGTAGCCAAATTATATGTAAACAGATAACTGAAGTAAGGTATCTATTTATGGCTCTATAAGCTTTAATTGCATAAAAGTTATGAAGAAATCATACTAGTATAGATTTTTGAAATCTATACTTAATTTAATGAAAAAGCTTATCAAGTGTCTCAATTCTCTAGAGCATCTATTTCAATGACGCCATGCTAATTATACATATTTTCTTTTCTTAGAACAACCACCTATCATTATAACTACAAACAAAAGAGACAATTCACTAACCTTCGGTTGCTTGGGACTGTAAAAGCTGTCGTATACGAAGTATGTCCTTTTCTATTTGTTGAATTCTGGTTATTCTTCGCTAAAATAAAATAAGTAACCAAGTTAGATCTATTTTTATTAAAAAAAAACATTAGTTTTTAATATTAATTTAACATTAACCATTCTATGGTTACCATTTAAAAGTAGGATTATATCAAATCATTCTTTTTTCTATGCCAAGTCATTCTTATGTGAGAATTAGATACATATACATATACATATTCATATACTGAGGACATCAGTGCATCAGTTCAACTTTTTAACATATCTAACTTTATAAAACAGATCCCTAAATTTAGGAAAACTGCACAAATGCAAGTTATGTATCTACTTGGACCATAAAGAAAGGTGAGGGCTGAAGAACTGATGCTTCTGAACTGTGGTGTTGGAGAAGACTCTTGAGAGTCCAGTGGACCGCAAGGAGATCCAACCAGCCCATCCTAAAGTCCTGAATATTCACTGGAAGGACTAATGCTGAAACTGAAGCTCCAATACTGTGGCCACCTGATGCGAAGAGCCAACTCACTGGAAAAGATCTTGATGCTGAGAAACATTGAAGGCAGAAGGAGAAGGGGACAACAGAGGATAAGATGGTTAGATGGTATCATGGATTTCAATGGACATGAGTTTGAGCAAACTCAGGGAGACAGTGAAGGACAGGAAAGCCTGGCAATGCTGCAGTTCACAGAGTAGCAAAGACCTGGACATGACTGAGCAACTGAACAACACATGATACATAACAGTGTGAAACTGGTATATAAAAGCTGTTCTCAAAAACTTTCAAAAAGAAAATTACATCTGAATTTAAACTTTTATATTAATTCAGATGTCAGTACAGTATAATGAGTTTATGTAAAGTATGGCATCCTGTAAAGAGAAAGAGCATCTGATTTTTTTTTAAGAAGCACCAGTACGTAAACAATAAGAACAATCTTCCCTAAAGTTATTCCTATTACAGGTCAGCAGTACCTTTCAGAGTTAGCTTTCCCAAATACTTCAGCTAAACATTACTCCAAACACTAAAGATCACAATGATGGTAGGAGTTATTGCTTCCCCCATATACTGAGATCTTCAAGTGAACACAAAGCAGTAACTACAGATCAAACAATGTGGAAGTGAAAAATGTGGGAAATGTTTTAAAAATAAGTACTGCCAATATTTTATCATCAACTGCCAGAATTCCATAGTTGACACTGTAACATTGGTATAAGAAACTCTATTGTAAGAGTAATTGTTTCAATGAGGAAAAAGTGTCAGAAAATAGATGGAGTGATTTGCAAACTTTTTATGATTATGCACCCATCAATGAAAGATTTTTGAGCATGTATACTTCAATAGATAATTAAAGTATTATAACGAATAGCTTTAAGTATATACAGCTAAAAAGCTTACATACAAAACTTACCCTTGAATCATACATAGTTTTGTTTAAATACAATGTCCTTATGATTTTATTGCCATAGTAGGAATCATTATTGTTGCTGTTTTTTGGAAAAGTTCAAAACAGATGTGCTCACCAAAAAAGAAAACTTCCTCTCTCAGTCCCTCAGTTGTATCACTACAACTATGCTAATTCTCTATCACAATTCTGAAAATAGTGAACTTAAGGTAAATAATCACACTCCTCTCTCACGCTAGTAAAGTAATGCTCAAAATTCTCCAAGCCAGGCTTCAGTAATACATAAACTGTGAACTTCCAGATGTTCCAGCTGGTTTCAGAAAAGGCAGAGGAACCAGAGATCAACCTGCCAACATCCGCTGGAACATCGAGAAAGCAAGAGAGTTCCAGAAAAACATCTATTTCTGCTTTATTGACTATGCCAAAGCCTCTGACCGTGTGGATCACAAAAAACTGTGGAAAATTCTGAAACAGATGGTCACACCAGGCCACCTGACCCACCTCTTGAGAAACCTATATGTAGGTCAGGAAACAACAGTTAGAACTGAACATGGAACAACAGACTGGCTCCAAATAGGAAAAGGAGTACATCAAGGCTGTATATTGTCACTGTGCTTATTTAACTTATATGAAGAGTACATCATGAGAAATGCTGGGCTTGAAGAATCACAAGCGGGAATCCAGATTGCTGGGAGAAATATCAATAACCTCAGACACGGAGATGACACCACCCTTACGGCAGAAAGTGAAGAACTAAAGAGCCTCTTGATGAAAGTGGAAGAGGAGAGTGAAAAAGTTGGCTTAAAGCTCAACATTCAGAAAACTAAGATCATGGCATCTGGTCCCATTACTTCATGGCAAATAGATGGGGAAACAGTGAAAACAGTGGCTGACTTTATTTTCCTGGGCTCCAAAATCACTGCAGATGGTGATTGCAGCCATGAAATTAAAAGACGCTCACTCCTTGGAAGGAAAGTTATGACCAACCTAGATAGCATATTAAAAAGCAGAGACATTACTTTGTCAACAAAGGTCCGTCTAGTCAAGCTTATGGTTTTTCCAGTGGTCGTGTATGGATGTGAGAGTTGAACTGTGAAGAAAGCTGAGCACCGAAGAATTGATGCTTTTGAACTGTGGTACTGGAGCAGACTCGAGAGTCCCTTGGACTGCAAGGAGATCCAACCAGTCCATCCTAAAGGAGATCAGTCCTGAATATTCATTGAAGGACTGATGCTGAAGCTGAAACTCCAATACTTTTGCCACCTCATGCGAAGAGTTGACTCACTGGAAAAGACCCTGATGTTGGGAGGAATTGGGGGCAGGAGGAGAAGGGGATGACAGAGGATGAGATGGCTGGATGGCATCACCGACTCGCTGGACATGAATGTGGGTAAACTCCGGGAGCTGGTGATGGACAGGAAGGCCTGGTGATCTGTGATTCATGGGGTCGCAAAGAGTTGGACATGACTGAGCGACTGAACTGAACTGAAGGTAAATAATATTTTCTATTTAAGACATTTTACCATGTCCAATTTTCACCATGAAAACATGCTGAAGAAGAAATACTTTTAGTAGCTCTCTAAAGATTCTGCAGAGATGAGTGATTACTTCTACATCAGACACCAAATACATCCTGGCATTACAGAAACAACAAAACTATCTACACTTATTAGTTTCATAATATTTCATTGTTTTCCTCTCTCTATATAACCAGCTCCCCCTCACCAATAAAGTCCCAAGTCAAAATTTTTAATATTTAGAGGGTGAAAACAGGAAAATATACCTAACATTCCTCTTCACAGAACTGTATTTCTGTATTGCTATTAGGTCACTAGACCCTGTAATCAAGTCTGCACCTTGATGACTGCTTCCACAATAACATTTGTGCTTTCGTTACTCAACATAAAATGGAAGAAGTCAGTAGCACTTCTTTCCATTCTCTGTATGACAATCTTGAATATTTATGAAATTAAATAAAATGCAACATGCTTAATTGTTCAGGCATATAGACATGGTATGACTTTTGAAAAACTGATATAAAAATTATTTAGTAATATAGTTTGATATATATATTGAAATACCATGTAGAATCAAACCCCATACTCGCCAGAGACACTCAGAGGGCTCAAACAAACTTTATGTGCACCAGGACCCAGAGACTCCACAGAGACGGAGACAGAACTGTGTTTGGGTGTCTCCTGTGAACATGTGGGTCAGCAGTGGACTGCTGCAGAGGCAGGGGCTCTGAGTACAGTAGACCTGAGTATGGCATAAGCTGTCTCAGAGGAGGTCACCATTAACCCAACATAGAGCTGCCAGAACTCACACAGGACTGGGGAAACAGACTCTGGGAGGGCACAAATAGAACCTCGTGTGCACTAGGACCCAGGAGAAAGGAGCAGTGACCCCACAAGAGACTGACCCAGACTTGCCCATGAGTGTCCAGGAGTCTCTGGCAGAGGCAGGGGTCGGCGGTGGCCTGCTGCAGGGTCAGGGGCACTGGATGTAGCAGTGCAGGCATGTGACCTTTTGAGGGAGGTCGCCATTATCTTCACTACCTCCACCATACTTTGGCCTCAGATAAATAACAGGGAGGGAACATAGCCCTGCCCTTCAACAGAGGATTGGATTAAAGGTTCACAGAGCATGGCCCCGCCAAACAGAACAAGACCCAGTTTCCCCCTCAGTCAGTCTCTCCCATCAGGAAGCTTCATAAGCCTCTTATCCTGATCCATCAGAGGGCAAACAGACTCAAAACCACAATCACAGAAAACTAACCAAACTGATCACATGGACCACAGCCTTGTCTAACTCAATCTAACTATGAGCATGCCTTGTAGGGTCAACCAAGATGGATGGGTCATGGTGGAGAGTTCTGACAAAACATGGCCCATTGGAGAAGGGAAAGGCAAACCACTTCACTATTCTTGCCTTGAGAACCCCAACAACAACATGAAAATGCAAAAAGACAGGGCACTGAAAGATGCACTCCCTGGGTTGGTAGGTGCCCACTATGCTCCTGGAAATAACTCCACAAAGACTGACGAGATGGAGCCAAGCAAAAACAACATTCAGTTGTGGATGTGATGGTGACGGAAGCAAAGTCCAATGCTGATAGAGCAATACTGCATAGGAATGCTAGGTCCATGAATCAAGGCAAACTGGAAGTGGTCAAACAGGAGATGGCAAGAGTGAACGTCAATATTTTAGGAATCAGCAAACTAAAATGGATTGGAATGGGTGAATTTCATTCAGATGACCATTATTACTACTGTGGGAAAGAATCCCTTAGAAGAAATGTCATAAGTCAACAAAAGCACTCGAAATGCTTGGGTGCAGTCTCAAAAATGACAGAATGATCTCTGTTCATTTCCAAGGCAAACCATTCAGTATCATGGTAATCCAAGCTTGTGCCCCGACCGGTAATGCTGAGGAAGCTGAAGTTGAACGGTTCTGTGAAGACCTACAAGACCTTCTAGAACTAACACCCAAAAAAAGATGTCCTTTTCATTACATGGGACTAGAATGCAAAGTAGGAAGTCAAGAAACACCTGGAGTAACAGGCAAACTTGGCCTTGGAGTACAGAATGAAGCAGGGCAAAGGCTAATAGAGTTTTGCCAAGAGAACACACTGGTCATAGCAAACACCCTCTTCCAGTAACACAAGAGAAGACTCTACACATGGTTTTCACCAGACGGTCCACACTGAAATCAGACTAATTATATTCTTTGCATCCAAAGATGGAGAAGCTCTATAGAGTCAGCAAAAACAAGACCGGAAGCTGACTGTGGCTTAGATCATGAACTCCTTATTGCCAAATTCAGACTTAAACTGAAGAAAGTAGGGAAAAACTACCAGACCAATCAGATATGACCTAAATCAAATCCCTTATGACGATGCAGTGGAAGTGAGAAATAGATTCAAGAGATTAGATCTGATAGACAAGACTGCCTGAGGAACTATGGACGGAGGTTCGTGACATTATACAGGAGACAGGGAGCAAGACCATCCCCAAGAAAAAGAAATGCAAAAAGGCAAAATGGTTGTCTGAGAAGGCCTTACAAATAGCTGTGAAGAGAAGTGAAAGGCAAAGGAGAAAAGGAAAGATACACTCATTTGAATGCAGAGTGACCAATGCAAAGAAATAGAGGAAAACAACAGAAAGGGAAAGATGAGATTTCGTCAAGAAAATTAGAGATACCAAGGGAATATTTCATGCAAAGATGGGCACAATAAAGGACAGAAATGGTATGGACCAACAGAGGCAGAATGTATTAAGAAGAGGTGGCAAGAATACACAGAAGAACTGTACAAAAAGATCTTCACAAACCAGATGATCAAAATGATATGATCACTCACCTAGAGCAGACATCCTGGAATGCGAAGTCAAGTGGGCCCTAGGAAGCATCATTACGAACAAAGCTAGTGGAGGTGATGGAATTCCAGTTAAGCTATTTCAAATCCTCAAAGACGATGCTATGCAAGTGTTGCACTCAATATGGTAGCAAATTTGGAAAACTCAGCAATGACTGCAGGACTGGAAAGGGTCAGTTTTCATTCCAATCCCAAAGAAAGGCAATGCTGAAGAATGCTCAAACTACCACACAATTGCACTCATCTCACATGCTAGCAAGGTAATGCTCAAAATTCTCCAAACCAGACTTCAACAGTATGTGAACCATGAACTTCCAGATGTTCAAACTGGATTTAGAAAAGGCAGAGGAACCAGAGATCAAATTGCCAACGCCTGCTGACTCATCAAAAAAGCAAGAGAGTTCCAGAAAAAAAACATTTATTTCTGCTTTATTGACTATGCCAAAGCCTTTGACTGTGTGGATCACAACAAACTGTGGAAAATTCTGAGAGACGGGAATACCAGACCACCTGATCTGCCTCTTGAGAAATCTGTATACAGGTCAGGAAGCAACAGTTAGAACTGGACATGGAACAACAGACTGGTTCCAAATAGGAAAAGGAGTACGTCAAGGCTGTATATTGTCACCCTGCTTATTTAACTAATGTGCAGTGTACATCATGAGAAATGCTGGGCTGGATGAAGCACAAGCTGGAATCAAGACTGCTGGGAGAAATATCAATAACCTCAGATATGCAGATGACACCACCCTTATGGCACAAAGTGAAGAAGAACTAAAAAGCCTGTTAATAAAAGTGAAAGAGGAGAGCGAGACAGTTGGCTTTAAACTCAACATCAAAATTAAGATCATGGCATCTGGTCCCATCACTTCATGGCAAATAGATGGGGGAAACAATGGAAACAGTGACAGACTTTATTTTTTGGGACTCCAAAATCACTGCAGATGGTGACTGCAGCCGTGAAAGGAAAGACGCTTGCTCCTTGGAAGAAAATTTATGACCCACCTAGACAGCACATTAAAAAGCAGAAACATCACTTTTCCAACAAAGGCCCGTCTAGTCAAAGCTATGGCTTTTCCAGTAGTCATGCATGGATATGAGAGTAGGACTTAAAGAAAGCTGAGTGCCGAAGCATAGATGCTTTTGAACTGTGGTGTTGGAGAAGACTCTTGAGAGTCCCTTGGACTGCAAGGAGATCCAACCAGTCCATCCTAAAGGAAATCAGTCCTGAATATTCATTGGAAGGACTGACGCTGAAGATTCAACTCCAAGACTTTGGCCACCTGATGCGAAGAACTGACTCATTTAAAGACCCTGATGCTGGAAAGACTGAAGGCGGGAGGAGAAGGGGACGGCAGAGGATGAGATGGTTGGATGGCAACACTGACTTAATGGACATGAGCTTGAGTAAACTCCGGGAGCTGGTGATGGACAGGGAGGCCTGGTGTGCTGCAGTCCATGGGGTTGCAGAGTCCGACATAACTGAGCCACTGAACAGAAGTGAACTGAATAGTTCAGTATGAATTCAGGACAGCTCTCAAGAAATTAGGAATAGAAGGTAAATTCCTTAACGTGATAAATGGTATCAAAAACCTTAAGTAAACAGCATACTTAATCGTGAAATTTCAGAATTCTCTTTAAAGCCAAGGTGAGATGAAGAAGACCAATTATCATTGCTTTATTCAAAGATGTATTACATTTCTTATATAATACAAAGAGGGAAAAAAGGACTGGAAAAGACAAAACTGTCATTACTTGGAGACAATTTAACATCTAAATGAAAAAATCCAAGAAAATCTTAAACTACTGAGACAATCTAACAAAAGAGTTCAGGAAGACTCCTGGATACATCAAATTTAGTA
Organism: Muntiacus reevesi; assembly: GCF_963930625.1. Classification (NCBI taxonomy): domain Eukaryota; kingdom Metazoa; phylum Chordata; class Mammalia; order Artiodactyla; family Cervidae; genus Muntiacus; species Muntiacus reevesi. The sequence goes on from NW_027078014.1 coordinate 2,359,591, forward strand.
ATGTAAACTAGAGAAAATTCCATTCACAATAGCAACAAAAACTAAGATATCTAGGAATAAATGAAAAAAAAAAAAAGATGTGTAAGAGGATCATGAAGAATATGGACTACAGAGAATGAGATGTTTGGATAGCATCACAGACTCACTGGACATGAATTTGAGCAAACTGTGGGAGAAAGTGAAGGACAGGGAAGTCTGGTATGCTGTAGACCATGAGGCTGTAAAGAGTTGGACATGACTTAACAATTGAACAACAAGGGTTTTATGAAGAATGTTATAAAGCTTTTCTGAAGGGCATAGAATAAGACCCAAATGAATGAGATACAAAACGAGTAACAGTACCTAATATTTACTTGGAATTTGCTAAACTCCAAGGGTTTTATGCATATTAACTCATTTAATCCTTACATTTTTTACAGGGAATCATTTTCTACATTTTACCAATGAGAAAACTGAGGCAGAGTTTAAACAAGATCACTGTGCTGATAAGTGACACGGAATTAGAATCCAGAGACCAATCTTTCAACCAAGATCCAATCTTCATACTGTAAAGATATAAATTCTCCTGAAATTAATTTATAAATTCAATGTATAACTAATCAAAAGTCAATAAGGTTTTTCCTTGAAGAAAATAAGCTGATAACTAAATTTCAAATAAAAGAGTAATGAAACAGAATATAAACACATTTTTACAGACGTAAATAAGTAGGACTCATACTACAAGACTTAAGATTAATAAAATTATAGCAAATAAAACAAGTGTGGTATCCAGAGAAGCTAAAACAGACTAATGGAACAGAGTTCACAAATATTCAGCAAATACAACTTCTCAAATGCCCAAAACAGCATTACTAATCCATGGGGAAACAGAGATGCATCCAATAAATGTTAATGGAAAATTCTGTTAACAACATAAATATATATCTATCTGTGTGTATCTGTATGTCGGTATATATCACTAATTATATAATTATTGAATAGAAATTATACTGCATATAACATATACTATATACACACATTTAAAAATCATATGCATGAGTGTTTATATATATATATATACATAAAATTAGATTCCTACCTCTAAAACTAAAAGATGATGCTATGAAAGTGCTGCACTCAATATGTCAGCAAATCTGGAAAACTCAGCAGTGGCCATCGGACTGGAAAAGGTCAGTTTTCATTCCAATCCCAAAGAAAGGCAATGCCAAAGAATGCTCAAACTACCTCACAATTGCACTCATCTCAAACGTTGGTAAAGTAATGCTCAAAATTCTCCAAGCCAGGCTTCAACAATACATAAACTGTGAACTTCCAGATGTTCAAGCTGGTTTTAGAAAAGGCAGAGGAACCAGAGATCAAATCGCCAACATCCGCTGGAACATCGAGAAAGCAAGAGAGTTCCAGAAAATCATCTATTTCTGCTTTATTGACTATGCCAAAGCCTCTGACTGTGTAGATCACCACAAACTGAGGAAAATTCTGAAAGAGATGGGAATACCAGACCACCTGACCTGCCTCTTGAGAAACCTGTATACAGGTCAGGAAACAACAGTTAGAACTGAACATGGAACAACACACTGGTTCCAAATAGGAAAAGGAGTACGTCAAGGCTGTATATTGTCACCCTACTTATTTAACTAAAGTGCAGTGCTCGCTTTGGCAGCACATATGCTAAAATTAACTAATGTGCAGAGTACATCATGAGAAACGCTGGGCTGGATGAAGCACAAGCTGGAATCAAGACTGCCAGGAGAAATATCAATAACCTCAGATATGCAGATGACAGCACCCTTATGGCAGAAAGTGAAGAACTAAAGAGCCTCTTGATGAAAGTGAAAGAGGGCAGTGAAAAAGTTGGCTTAAAGCTTAACATTCAGAAAACTTAAGATCATGGCAACTGGTCCCATCACTTCATGGAAAATAGTTGGGGAAACAGTGGCTGAGTTTATTTTTTTGGGCTCCAAAATCACTGCAGATGGTGATTGCAGCCATGAAATTAAAAGACACTTACTCCTTAGAAGGAAAGTTATGACCAACCTAGACAGCATATTAAAAAGCAGAGACATTACTTTGCCAACAAACATCCGTCTAGTCAAGGCTATGGTTTTTCCAATGGTCATGTATGGATTGTTGGATTATAAAGAAAGTTGAGTGCCGAAGAATTGATGCTTTTGAACTGTGGTGTTCAAAAGAGAAGACTCTTTTTTTTTTTTTTTATTCCCCATCCCGATCCCCTCTCCCACCTCCCTGGAGAAGACTCTTGAGAGTCCCTTGGACTGCAAGGAGATCCAACCAGTCCATCCTAAAGGAGAGCAGTCCTGTGTATTCATTGGAAGGACTGATATTGAAGCTGAAACTCCAATACTTTGGCCACCTGATGTGAAGAAATGAGTCATTTGAAATGACCCTGATGCTGGGAAAGATTGAGGGCGGGAGGAGAAGGGGATGACAGAGGATGAGATGGCTGGATGGCATCACCGACTCAATGGACATGGGTTTGGGTGGACTCCGGGAGTTGGTGATGGACAGGGAGGCCTGGCGTGCTGCGGTTCATGGGGTCGCAAAGAGTCGGACATCACTGAGCAACTGAACTGACTTACTGACCTCTAAAACATATATAATAGCAAATCTGAGATGAATTAACGATCTAATTGAAAAATAAAACATTAGACTTACTAGAAAAAAATAGGGTATATTTAAAGATAGGAAAAGATGTAAAAATAGGTTGAAGAAAGCACAAATACGACAATATAACTAATTTAGCATTACAATAAAAAATAATTTTTTGTTATCATTAAGCAAAAGTAGGTAACAGATTTGGCAGGGAACAGTTATGAAATACATCATGTATAACAGATGGGTATTAAGAGTATATTAAAATATCTCTCAAATATAAATGAATAAGACATCTAACAATATGAAAAAAACAGCAAAAAGAAAATCTTAAAAGTCTAATACATATATGAAAAGATATTCAACTTCAGTAGTACTCATGAAAGTATAAACTAAATGACAAGATAATGTTTCATATGCTCATTGATTGTTAATTATAAAGTTTGACTCACAATTTCTGAAGGAAAAAAAGAAAACAAGAGTCAAAGGAAACAGAATTCTCATATACTCCTGGGAGAAACGCAAACTGATAAAATCATTTTGAGGGCAATCTGGCCAACACTATTCAGAACACTCCTACCTTAGGACCAGCAATTATGCTTTCAGGTATGTGTACCAGCAAGTTAAGGCTTGCCAGTCATCTGTTTATGAATCATGTTTTACTGAAACACAGTCATGCTCATTTGCTCATATACTGTTGTCTATGGTTGCTTTCTTGCTACAAAGGCAGAGTTGAGTAGTTGCAACAGACCACATGGCTGACAAAGTCTAAGCTACTTACCATACAGCCCTCTAAGAAAAAGACTCTTGACCTAGAAAAACTTTTGTGCACGTTTATAGGATATGGATAAGTATGTTTATCAGAGTTGTTTCAACAGTGAGAAATTATAAATCACCTAAATATATGTCAAGCAGAAAACAGGTAAAGCTACACAGAACTATGTCATCCATGTATTTATAAAACATTACAGCAGCACAGAAGGATAAGTAACTTTCGTTCTACCAATCCCCAACTCCCAGAAAAAGCTCTTATGAATAAGCTGATGTACATTTATCCAACCTTTTCTTACACGCATAGAGGAGAGTAGGGAGCACCATACTATGAGCCCAAATTTGTGTTGAACAAATAAAGAAACAAATAAATAAATAACCAAACTGTTAATGGAGACAGGCAGAGACTAATTCAAATAGGCATGGGCAAGAGTGGATTTTGTTTCAATTTCCCCAAAACTGTTCCACAGTCATTTGTATGTGTTTTATTGGTCATCTGCATTTTCTTTTCAATAAACTGAATGATTACATCCTCTGCCCATATAAAAAGTTGTCTTTTTCTTCTTAGTTTGTAGAATTCTTACAGTACAGGGATATTAAACCTTTCCCCCTTGATGTGTCACAAATAGTTTCCCGTATTTTTTTTTCCTGCAGGATGAATGCTTTAAAATTTTACAAAATAAATCCTGTCCCCTCCTATTGCTTTTGAGTTTCCATTCTTAATTAAGATCTCTCTTGTCCTATATTTTCTTCTATTAATTTTATTTTTTACATTTAGATATTTAACTCACCTGTAACTCTTCATGTACAAGATGTGAGGTAGGGATCTAATTTAATTTCTCTACTACTAGATAGGGCTTCCTTGGTGGCTCAGTGGTAAAGAATCTGCCTGCCAATGAAGGAGATGTGGGTTCAATCCCTGGGTCAGGAAGATCCCCTGGAGAAGGAAATGGCGACCCATTCCAGTATTCTTGCCTGAGAAATCCCATGGACAGAGAAGGCTGACGGCCTACAGTTCACAGGGTCACGAAAGAATCGGACACGACTTAGTGACTAAAAAACAACCACCACCAGAAAGGTTCCCAGTTATCATCTATGTTCTCACTGAGTTATTTACCATTCCTCCCCACCCAAACTTGCAACTTCTATCATTAAAAGATTCCAGATTTTCTTACATCTTTTTCTAGTCTCTATTCTGTTCTATTTGCCTATGTCTATTCCTGTGCTATTAATATCATACTGTGATTACTGCAACACCTTTACAGCAAATTTTACCAAATGGTAAGGCAAATCCTCACTCACTATAATTTTCTTAAATACTTTTGGAAATTCTTACTTTACAAACTTAAAAATCATTTTTCTGGGCTCTAAAAAAATTAAGATTATGACTAGAATCATATTATATTTCTATATCAACTTTTTAAAGAAAGACATTATTAGGATATTAAAATCTTCTCACCCAGGGATCTTATTTATTTTTAGCAACAGAGACATCAGTGGTTTAATGGAAGGGGGATCTTACACACCTGAAACAAAGTCCTGGAGTGATACCCTACCATGTGTGACGGATGGCAGGCAGGACACGCAGCAGGCTTCCCTCTTGGGTGGAAGGGGAGAGTGCCAGTTACACAGTGATGTCAGGCTGGCTCATCAGTTACCAGGGAAAGCCACAGAGGAGGAATGCCCTTCACTGCCCCAGTGATCAGCACAGACAATAGCTGGGGCCAGGGGCAAGTGTGTGGGAAGGTCAGGCTTGTATGCAGGGTGCAGGGGAAGCAGGCATTCACAGGATGTACAGACAGCAAGAGTGGTCTGACTACTCACTTCACTCCTCCATACCCTGCAGGACCTTACAATCTTAGTTGGCCCCTCTTCTGTGATATCCCTGGCATCGCTGCAACCAGATAACACAAATACAATGCAGAGAGCCACACAGGCTTTTCTACTTCTAGGGCCCCATAGTGTGTCCTTTAGCAATTTTATATTTTTCTTCATGTGGTCTGTGTTTGGTATTTTAAAATTTCCTGTCATTATGAAGAGATCATTCTACCCAATTTCCATTTCCAAATGGTAGTCATTGCTAATAGAGAAACCCTAATGTATCTTAACTCCAGCCACCCTACTGAGTTCTCTCATTAGCTGAAAAACTTTTTGGCTCTTCACCATGGTTTTTCTAGGTAGACAACAATGTAGTTTACAAATGACAATTATTTGCTCTCTTCCCTTCTAGTTGGAAAATAGTGCAGTAGTTAAACAATTTGCTTTCTTTCTACCTGAATTAGTGGAACCTCCAAACAAAGTTAAGTAATAGTGATGAGAGCAAGCGGCAAACCATGTTAATGACTGCAAAGGTAATAATCTAATTATTTCTCTATTTTCTCAATCTAATATAATGTTGGCTTCTGTTTCTGGTACATAATTGTTTTTTAAAAAAACTTTCACTCTATTTTTATTTTACTTGGAATTTTTATCCATCTTTTCCTTGCAAAGGAGGTAACACATTTTTTTCTCATGGCCTCAGGCCTTCTTGGAATTCACTTTCATGTTCGTTAGCTGACCATTCTAGTCTTACGTGCTGAGTCACTCAAGCAGAGTTATGAGGGAGAGAATTACTATGGACAATTATTTTCATTATTCCCATTACCTAATTATTAGTGTTTGTAAGAGTTGCATACTACTAATGTAATAATTTAATAACTACCCAAATGGTGGACACTGCAATCGTCTCTCTCTCTCTGTCTTACAGTGTTGTGATGAATAGCATAAAATCCATACTTATATTCTTGCTGCTTTAACTCGACATTCCTGGAGGACATATTCTGAGAGTCTTACAGAATTACTATGTCAGAGGGTACAAACATTTTAACTTTGACAGGTAGTGCTACAGAGTCCTTCAGGACTGTACTAGTTTATTCTTACAACAGGCAGACAACGATGCTTCATATTACAATCTCTCAAAATCTCACCAGTATTACATGACACTAAACTTTAAAGCTTTTGCCAGCCTGATAGGCAGAAAATTAACCAACCAAACAAGAAACCACCACCACAAACAAAAAACAACATTATTGTATGTTACTTTTCCCTGATAACTAGTGACGTTTAAGTATATTTTAACAATGATTTATTAACCACTTGTACTTTTGTGATGGGACTACTCATACCTTCTGATTATTTTCCTCTTTGGTTGTCTTGTTTTCAATTGATTTGTCGGTGCTCCCTGTATATTAGGGATAGTAACTCCTCATATGTACTGCAAATACTTCCATTTTTGCTTTGTGTACAATATCTCTTTAGCCCTAAGCTTAATATATTTCCAGAATAAATGAATGTTTGCTATATTTATAAAATATGGACTAAAAATTCCTTAGAATATTAACTAGCAAAAGAACACTATATTCCAGAACAAAATTAAAATGAATACATCTGCACATATCTGGACAAAATGGCCAAGAAAGAACTCAAGTTAACCTGTTCTAGAGTAAGCTGTCTGGAATATACTTATTTATATTTATACATTAACACAGACATTTTCATATCAACATCTCATTTCTTAAGAACCTCTAAAAGCAAACACATTAACAGATATAGAAAAACATGTATACAGTATTCCATAAATTCACATTCTAAAAACGTAAATTCATATAAACCAGAGTAAAATTTCTCATAGTTTTTCTATCAACAAACAAAATCTGCCTGGTATTTTAAAATAATTTCATGAAAACACCAACTGTTACAAATACTAAATCTGTATTAATTGTATCATATAATTTAAAGTATCTTTGGAAATTCATTATATATTCTTGATTCCATACCACTTATATGGTGATAAATACCTTCTCCCAATATGTAACTTATCTTTTCACCTTTTTATTTTCTTCTTTTGGCCGTGCCATTTTGGCTTGCGGGATCTTAGTTCTCTGACCACAGACTGAACTCAGGGCCTGGCAGTAACAGCACTGAGTCCAAACAAATGGACAGACAGGGAATTCCCAAACATGCTTTTTCCCCTTTTCATTTTCTTTAAGGTACCTAATATAAGATAAATTCTTAATTTTAAAATAGTAGAATTTTACCAGTCTTTATAATTAGTCTAATGTCTTAAGAAATCCTTTCTTATGCCAATATTCTTTCTTTACATAGTTGAGGGTAGAAACATGAGAATGTTCTCCATTCAATTTGTTTCTCTTCCCAAGGTTCTTTTTATATGTTTCTCTCCTCGAATGAGACTTTCCTTTTTTCATTACACAAACACAGAAGTAAAAATCTCAAAGGATAACTGAAGTTAGCTAGCAACTAATAAGATGACCAGAATTGAATTCTTCTTCCCTCTTATAATTCCAAGGCATAGCAGAACAGTATCCGAGAATTGAAATATGAAGGCAGAATTATGTGAATACTGGTTATGCTTCCCAGCAGCCATAGTAAACTATTCTTATTTTGAACTAGTGCCAAAGTAAAGATAGACTTTAAAAAATCTTTAAGAATAAAACTTAACCAAAGTTAACAGAGCTGTAATTCATTAGATTCTTCATAGAAATCTACCTACTACTGTTTCATAGTTTAATAATAAATATGTTACCTGTGCTCGTTTTTCCATATCCTGGCAACTACCTAGTTGTTCTTCCATTGCAACTCTGATTTGCCTTGCCTCGTATTCCAACTGCCTTCTGGTCATATCTGTTTGTAAGGAAAACTAAAACCACAAGTAAAATGGAAATGTTAATATCTTGTGTTTATCAGTAAAAATAAAAAAGCATATAAGTATCCATAAAGAAAATGAATAAACAAATACATAAGTTATCATAAGAAAGTTATTTTTTACTCTAAGAAGTCCTAAAACTTGATGATCACTGCTAGGCTCAGCCTGGCTTTCTGATGTGAAGTCAAGAGTTGAAACACTTTTACTGCCCCACAGTCACAAATAGTTTTAATTAAATTGTACTAGCTCTTTAAAATATATATATTTATCCAGTTAAGGTAAGCCTATTTTCAGTTACCTTACAATTCTTCTGCCCTGAAGAAGCACTACTTTGAACTGTTAAAAATTAGAATATTAATGTGGACAAAATAGAAAAATCAAGGATCAGGTCCATCATCCTTAAGTTTATACCTCACTTCAGGATTCTTATGTACATGGAGACTAAATAGAGAGAACTTTCCCACATGTAAAGTAAAGAAGACAGAATAAAGAAAAGCTTTTATATAAAAATAAATTGCAAGATAGCACAAACTTTTTGGTAAAAATATAAATATGAACCAAAGTTGAAACAAACCAAAAAAAGTACTTCTTCATGGAGTGGGTGTTAGTGCATTCAAAACTTTATTAGCCCTCTTAACTACAATTCCAGATGTTGTGGTAACTGCTAGGTATAAAAAATGAAAAAAGGAGAAGGCAAAGAAACTTACAAAGACATGCTCCAAGGCTAAAAGAACAGCTGGACAAAATAATGAGTGACAGTTATAACAGACCACGAAGGGAATAAGGAAGTGCTGTAGATTCTTCATGCTCTGTAAGTCCAATAAAAAGCTGCATGTGGGCAATTCCCTGGAGGTCCAGGGGTTAGGACTCCACACACTCACTGTCAAGGGTGAAGGTCTGATCCCTGATCAGAAACTAAGATCCTACATACACACACACACACACACACACACACACACACACACACAGACAGACAAAAGCTGCATGTGTATGTGTCTGACTCAGAATAGCATTCTGTAGGCCTAAGAATCCCAAAATGTGTTGTCAGGTTAAGTTAGAGAAGCTTTCACCCTTTCCCCTTGCAATATACAGACGACATATGCAGGATGCGTTCCTATAGGCATATCCACATTATGTGTTGCAACACAGTTGAAATAGTCTCCATGCTGTGAGTCATGTTATAACTACACTTATTTGTCCTCCACTTCCAAAAATCCCTTGCGCAAAAGGTTGAAGATGACACATTATATTACAATAACGTGGTTTATATTTGATGTTTTAAGCAATGCCTGGTAACCTGATAAGTATTTCTATATGAAAGCATTCTTAACCTGCCTTCCCAATATAAAATAAAAATTTTGTGAATTTAAAAATATTTATGAAATATAAGCAATTTACATTTGCTAATGTTGCCTAATGGTCTATAATGTCTTACATATCCTCTTAAATAAATGTGACTGACTATTTGGTAAATTAATATGGGAATGAGCTGACAACTGATCTTTGTTTCAGGTATTAACCAATTGCTCTTGAACTGTTTCATACACAACTGCATGCAGACAGCTAGACTCTAAATACTGTACATTTTAATTACCAAAGTGAATGTTAAGCAAAACAGTGCTTTAATATTAAGAGCAACGATCCCTTCAAACCCTACTGAGTTCCTAATCCTCATACGTCCACACTCTCTATGAACTGTTCTTTCACTTGTGGTGTCTCCTTAGCTCCCAAAATGATGTTAACGACATTGTCAGGAAGGGAGATTCTTTCCCTCTCACAACCTGGATAAGTTTGTGCTCAGGAGGCTGACCACTGAAGTTTCTAGTTCTAGCTCCCGCCAGACAATGCCCACCCACGCAGGAATGTGATTAACTGCGTGTTCTGGAAAAGGTTTTTCCTTCATTGTCACTTCTTCTTTTATAATGTCCTCTCAAAACTATTAGAAAATGAAAAATCTAAGCTAAGAGTTGAAGATTAATTTTAACTGGCCTATTTCTAAAAAATTGTTTTAAAATTTATGGGTAACAGTTAAAATAAAGTCTTATTTAAAATTATTAATGTATTTCAGAAATGTTCTTATACGTGTCACCCCATGAATAGAACAGTTGACTTGGAGAGCTTGGGTGGGGAGGGAGAGGCTGACAGAATTAAGTTATTTTTTACATAGTTATATTAGCAAAACAAACAACTTTTAGTGCTTGCAAAAAGCTCTAACATCTGTGCCAACAGCTACTGTCATTTACAATAACTAGAATAGGACTCAGGTTATCTCAAAGATACTTTCACTGCAAAAACCATCTGGCACAAGTCCTGTAATATAGTTCAAAAAACAGACAGATGGTAGTAAACATTTCTACAGAGTATCTTTGGTAATTCAACACGTCAAATAATAAAACACCTAGTTGAATCCTGAATCTTTTAGTTTTATCATCTCTACATACAAAATTCATTGACTATATATTTATGTTGAAGTTGGATAAAACATATTACAGTTTACAAATAACTATATAGTTATAAACTTATATACACTTTCAGATATAAAAATAAGTTATTTTGTCAAGTTACTTACATTTTCAGTTAAAGGAAGGCTATCTGTTCTTTTAGTGAGATTCTGAAGTTGAGCATAATACCAGTCTTTTTCCTTTTCTTCTTTGTCAAGGTCAGCAAGAAGCAATGATCTGTTTTTCAAAAAAAAGTTAAGTTTACACAATGCTAATATGGAGCACATAACAGCAACTCTCATAAGCTATAACTGTAATGTTTTCTATTTAAAGTAATATAATAAATAAGTGAGAATTTGACTAATTTTAGATTTCTGAAGGTGGGACTTAGATTACAGTCATTAAAATTTGAATATTAAAAGTTTTAAACTTTTTCAGCTAAATAAGATGGCAACCATTCTTCCTAGAATATTTACATTTCAACCAAATGCTTTCTTCACATTTAGAGTCTACGAATTTGATGTTGGTATACAGTTAAAAGTATAGATTTAATAAAACTCAAATATAAGAATAAAAAGTATAATAAAGGAGCAAAGAAAAGCAGTAATTATGCAAAAAATAAATTTAGAGTATAGGGAACTATTGCACGTAGCTTTCAGCTTCTTATTAGTCAAAATAAGAAATATATTATCACTGTGTGGTAACAGGAGGTTGTTCTGAGGGAGAGAGACATTTTCTTAGGCTTGGAATCTGAAGATGAACTTGTTACATAATTTCTGACAACCCAATCGATGATGTCCTCAATAACAACCTATATCAATATTCTATATCAATACTCCGTATCTGATCAATATAAACATAAATGCAAAATAAAGGGTTAAGAGGAAAAAATCAGTAGGTACAAGAAGTATATGATCTATGTCCTTTTTTGTGACTCCTTCCCTAAGCGACCACTATTATTCTCTTATATTTATTTCCAGAGACATTCTATAAAAATGAAAGAATATATGTGTACATATGTACATGTACATTTTAAAACATAAATAATAGCATATTATTATCTGTGCTGTCTTACAACTTTTTACCACTTAAAAGTCTATCTTGGAGATCATTCTTGTACCAGAATATAAAAAGGTCCTATGTGGTTTTTTGCTAGCTGCAAAGATATTTATGAATCCATAAAAGAATAAATAATAACTGGTTCTATGTTAGAGGGCATTTAGGGTCTTTCTAATCTTTTGCTATTATAAACAGTGCTTCATTGAATATACTTATATATAACTTCATTGTACAAATATGCAAGCATGTGTAGATGACAAATTCCTAGGATATGTAAACTTTTAACTTACTGTCCTTACTAGATATTGTACCAATTTATGCTTCTGCCACCTTTGACAATATAAATGCTTCATCAAACCTTTTAGATTCTTTTACATTTCTAGGGTTTAAAAAATGGTATATCATTATGGACTTCCTTGTTTTCAGCCACACTGCACAGCTTGTGGGATCTTAGTTTCCAGACCATGGATGGAACCCCAGCTCATGGCATTAGAAGTGCGGAGTCCTAACCACTGGACCAAAAGGGAATTCCCTATCACTATGGGTTTGTTTGTTGTTGTTTTTTTTTTTCACTATGGTTTTAATTTGATTTCTTTTAGTATAGGTAAGTGTAAGCATTTTTCCAAGTTTAAAACCCATTTTTATTTCCTTTTCTGTGACTTTTTCTTATTTATAGGACCTCTTCTGTATTAAGAATGATAGTACTCTGTCAGTTATAAATATATTTTCTCAGTGACTCACTTGAATATGAGGATATTTTTTATTACAGCTTCTGGGCTTCACTCTTACCGAGTCATTCCCCACTCTGACTCTGTTATTAATACTTTAAAATTCTATTTGATTGTATTTTCTTGATGAATAAGTATGCATGTATGTGGAAGGTTCTACTCTTGCTAAACTTTCCATTCTTTACTGAGAAGCAACTTAAAAAATAAGAATAAGCCTTCACTTTTTGCTGCGGCAACCTCAGTAGTGGGGGAATTCATGGGAAGAAGCCAGCTCCTGGTTACGATGTGCCAACCTGGGGCAGAGGTGCTGACCAATGAGAAGCTGCCCTCTCCCTTCCATTTTTGACAACAGGAGCAGGAGAAAGCAGTGCAGAAACCCTGAACCCCTTCCACAGGCTGGGTATTACCACTAGCAAAAACATGAGATCTGATCCTATTTTTTTAATGATCCCTGGTGAGCACCTGCAGGACCCACCAGGACCAAGGCAAGGGAACAAGGGACAGAGGGAGATGCTATTTCTTCTGATTAATCTTCAATAAATTGGCCTATTTAATCAAGATCTGGTGCTAAAAGTGCTCAAATGAATAATTTTAGTGATGGTACTGGAGTGAGAAAAACGTTAAGGAGAATAGGGCCAAGTTGTTGCTATCAAGTTTTAAGACTGAACTCTGGCAAAATACTCTTGGGAAGCCAAAGTCAAGAGCCAACATGGTAACAAGTGGCTAACTGATAGGAACTGATCTTATAACTCAAATCACTGTATTTAAGGCTCAAAACTGAAACAAGGCACAGACTCAGAAGCTGGTGGGTCTTTGTTGTTTAGCATATTGAAGGCGTATTTAGTGACTGTCAACAGTCTTCTTTAAAATGTAAATGTTAGCTAGGAAGTTAGACATAAACAAGGGGAGGCCTGGCTGAAAGGGATGCAAACTGATCTCTGACCTCCATCCCAGACACACCCATGAGAGCTCACAGATGCTACAAAATAACCACAGAGACTTTTCAACACATGGGCCCTGGGCACACAGTGGACAGAAAACCACCATAGGGACTTCTCCAAGTAACTTTAGGCAGTTAGGGGACCATTAAGGGCTCATGAATATTCTACATCTAATTATAAGATGGCATTAGGCGAAGACACATGGGAAGGCATAAACAACACAGCCTGCTGTTATATAACTTGAAACTGTCAATCGGCCTTGAATGTTTGACCATTTGCATTCCTCTCATTGATTGGTGGCGGGTACAAGCCCTACTCTGCACCAGGCATGTCCAAAAGGAGGAGACTGGACACATAAAAGAGGACCAAGAGGGATCCACAGGGAAGATGAGGAGGGCTCCTTTGGGAGTATCTTACTAATAAAAGGTCTGTCCGCTTGAGCTGAACTGAGCTGTAACTTGCCTGATGTTCTATACCTTTTGGTCCATTGCTCCAAATTTTTGCTGCAATGAGACAAGAACCAAGGAAGATAAATAAACTCATCTGACATAAATTTCATGTCTTCTTAGTCCTCTAGCTAACTCAGGATCATCTAGAAGAACATGGCACATGTATCAGGCATTTAAATATTTGTTAAAAAGTATTACTGGCTAATGTGACAATAACTATTTGGGTGTATCAGACAAGAGTACTAAGGAGTTTTTAAAAAATATCTAATTTCATCCTCACAACATCTTTTAACTGGAAAACTGAGGTTCAAAAAGGTCATGGAGCTTCCCTGGCTGCAGAGCGGTTAAGAATCCTCCTGCCAGCGCAGGGACTCAGGTCTGACCCCTGGTCCTGGAAGATCCCACATGCCCAGAGGGTAACTAAGCCCACGCGTCACAACCACTGAAGCCTGTGCTCCCTAGAGCCCGTGTGGCAGAACAAGACCCCATTCTCTGCAACTAGAGAAAGCACCTGTGCAGCAAGGAATACCCAACACAGTCAAAAACAAAAATAAATTAAGAAAAAAAAAAAGGGTATGCATCTGGGCTTGAGTTCTGGCTTGAGTGTTTTCTAACACTTACGTCACTTAAACTTACTGTGTCTATAGGTAATACAGAGAACAAGGAAAAAAAGATACAGAGATAGTTCTCTGACTTAAGGGATGTCTAGAAAGAAAGAACAGAAAAACAGAGGGGGTAAAATCATCAAAGAAATAACAGAATTTTCAAAAGTTGAAGAAAATAAATTTCCAGATCAAAAGGGCACAGTGAGTAGTATCCAGTATGATGAATCAAGAAAACACATATCAAGGTACTCTAAAAACTTCAGAAAAATGACTTCCTGCAAAGGAACGTGAATTAAGACTGATATGCAATTTCTCATCAGTGACACTGATTATAAAGAAGGAAAATGAGTTTGAGCCTAGACCTAGCCAAACTATCATTCAAGTACAAGAGCAAAACACAGATTTTGTCCCATAAACAAGGGCTAAATCTACCTTCAAACAACAGTGGGAGCCAGGAGGACACAGGGTATTGACAACTACATACACACACACTCTTTGTGAATAAAATTAGGCCTTTATCACATAAAGCAAAGTAAGTTCTTAGGAAAACTGGCATGCTCACATGCCTCTTGACAGAGTTCAAAGGGGACAAAGCGATGGAAGAATGTACACTCCAATTAGCTTCTGGTTTTTCAGGACACTGTTTCCTAGACTCTCAGAAAGAGTCCTGGTTCAAGATATGAAACAGAGATTCACTGAAACTCAAGAGATTAAAGAAAGCTTAACACTATTTCTGGCCCATGATTATTGTTATTTTTAGAGATGTACACATCTAAAACCAGAGAGAAAGTAGTAAAAGGTCTTTTGACTCTCAATGAGATATGCTGGGTATTTTCCATATGTTAATATCCATTGTTCATAACTCCACAAGGTAGAACCATATTCCTATTTTACAGAAGGAAATGACACAAAAATTTAAAGACTTGACCAAGATCCCAGAGAATTTATACATTTGGACATTTATGCAAATTAACATTTATACATTTGAGTATTTCTTGAAAGTCTAATAGAACTTTTAGGAATATCAATATAATATGGTATTAATCATGCAAAAGGAATTTATAATCTCATAGGACGTACAAAAATACTTGACCAAGTGCTTGGTAACTATATATTCTGATACTTGTAGTGTGATGATTTTAACTTCAAGAAGAAAAGAATTAACACACTAGCTCTTAGAAAGGAGAACTGATTCTCTATCAGGCAACATTTTTTTAAGAAACCAAAACTGATAAACTGCTTCATTTGTGACTCCTTGAAATAGGTCTTTAATAATGGAAACCAGTCACCTTATACTGAATCTGGTAGTCATTTAATTCATTTGAAAAGATAACCAAAAAGTCAATCAAAACGCATTACATATTTTAGCCACTGTGATTATGCATACTATTCGTACATTATTCACTGTACAGAGCATCTGAGCACTGGAGTCCCAAGAAGCTGCCTCCTTCACGTTTTCAGGTGTAAGGTAAGGACGCCCAGTAATTCATCACTCTGAGACAATGAATGGAAAATGCTCTCTAAGTGCTGCTTGTGATCCTCCAACACACGCTTCATAACTCCTATTCTGTATTGCCACAAAACGACAAAATCTAGCAAAAATTGGAGCATAAAAGTTTACTACTTAATGAAGAAATGTTACCTCTCTTTTTCAAGTTCTTCTAAATAACCGGTATTTTCTCTGCTTCCATTTACAAACCCTCTTCATGGAAATGAACCCATAGGAACGGGACTGCACTCTCCTGAGCGACTAGATACAGATCCTTCTCGGCTTCTGTAAGAATGGAGGGACATTTTTGGACCGTAGTTTCACTCCAGGGAAATTACTGCTATCTAAGTTAAGTTCTAAATAAAATACAGACAAGTTTTTATAAAACAACTGCTTTAAGTGATCTAAAATATTGCTAATGTATTATATTATCTTTTAATAATGAAACCTTAGGTTCACATTTAGCCCTCAAATTTTAAACCATTTTATAATTGAAATACATTATATATATATCACATAAAGTATGCAGGAGTACTAAATTATTGCAGTTATTGAGCAGCAGATCTATACAGGGACAGAAGAAATCCTTATCTCAAATGCTGATGACCAGAAAAATTCACTGACTACTGGTTCTAAAACAGAAACGTCCTGGAAAAAAAAAAAAAAAAAACACCAGGTCAAAGCACTTATAAAAGGGTACATTTGTGGTGGTGACCATCTTGCAATATACACAAATATTGGGTCATTAAAAAATAAAAAGTGTTCACCTTTTGGTTTAGAGGCCTGCAACTATAGATTTCTATCAGAGAAAGCCACAAATGTATATGAGTGAATGAACAATTATTTATGAACAGAATAGCTAAACTTTCCCTCCAAGATAGCTTGAGTCAGTCTGGTGGGGAAAAAGTATGTTAAAGAAAAATTAGACAGAATGTGCTTTCTTAGATTCCTACTAAGTAATAATATATTTGGGGATCCAAAAGTAATTTCTCTGCCCATCTTCAATTACAATTAAAACTTACTGATTTGACATTTGAATTTTTAAGTGATAAAACAAGAAAGACATTCTTTTAAAATTCTATTTAAAATGGCTTAAAATCAGTGTTGTGTGTATATAAGTGCAAAGATAAAGCACTTCTATTCTGAATGGAACAAAGAAGGGCACTGACTCCTTCAAATGAAGCAATGGGTCCAGTCTATAGCATAAAGCTTAATAAAGGCCTACTTAATGACTGGCAAAAGAGCAATGCGTTTTAGAAAGAGCTGAAAATTGTCAAGAAAGGTATCTAAAATAGTTTATTTAAAGGCAGTTAAATGTTATAACTGAAAAAATGACAAGCAAATAGACTTTTTACGTATTTGTACTTTAAAAATTACATCCTAATGCATGAGGCTAAGAAAATCCAACACCAACATTCTAATCAAGAGAAGCTGTATTTGGACACACACACCTAAAGCTGACAACTGGAGCTTAAAAAAATTACTTTAAAACACTTTTTAAAAATTTACCTTTAAGACGCTCTAATAAATCAATCTGTCCAGAAGAAGCCATAGCTTCATCTTCAATACTTCCTTGTAGTTGTTTAAGTACTTCCTGTAAAAAAGAACACAGTATCTCAATATGACGAAATTCTAAATGACTTTTTGAAGATATGATTTTAACTTTCTTGGCATTTAGGTCTGCTGGGGGAAAAAAGTTATTTCAGATCTATCTGAAAACATATAAAATGCAAAGTACTTTACATATATTACCTATTACTAATTATAAATAATAAATTACAGCCCAACAACAACAGTGATACTTTGTGGTGATGGTGATTACAAATAGTCTCCATACAGTATACACGGAATAGTTAAGATATTTGTAACTTCTGAAATAACATAACAAGGTGGATTACTCTCATTTTTCAGACAGACCAACTGAGACTCAAAAGATTTGCTGAAGACAGAAAAACTAAGCTTGTACCAACATGGCCATGAAAGACAGCAAATTAACACATTTAACACCCCAATAAATACCAAGCAGTTATATACTAAATTTATATACATTCTACTACATTGATTTATACTCAGCAGTTAAGTGACTGTATGCTGTCTCCTGACTTTTGGTCCATTGCTTCCTTTCCCATCTAAAGCCTTCTCTCAACAAATTTTTGTCAGAGGAGGTCAAAAACTTTCACTTTCTACTAGTTTTTCTGTATATTCCTTAACAATAATTTATACATATTTTTACATTTTACATATTCTGAGGCATCCCACTCTAGTTCACAGCAAAATCTTTGCTGGCCAAGTAGGATTCCAAATGCAAAACAATGTATTTGAACAGTTACAATCCTATAGCTATGGGCAGTGTTCCTCTATGTGAAAAAGGATCCATAAATAGATTGAAAAGAAAATCTGTCAAAAAGAGTAAATATAGTAAAGACTATGTCAGTGGTTTACCTTGATAGTGACATTAGAAGCATTAAGAAAAGAATTCCTATGTTAACAATAAGAAATAGCCTGTGACCTTAATGATCTGACCTTCAAATAAAGACCATGTTGGAAGTTAAAAGGCTTAGATAAGTAGATGTGGGAACGTGGAGGTGACTGTTATTTATAGTCAGAAATTGTGTCAGTGTATCACAACTGTGGGATAGGAAATAAATTTGCACAGGGATGTCTTTCTTGAATGAATGTAGATTACTATAAACATCAGGACACAATTCTCTTCCACAAAGTTTGAGAATTACCACTGAAAACTACCTGCAGTTTTCAGGATCCTGGGTCTCCTTCCATCCACTGCAGCTTGTAATTCAAAGATCTTTTAATCTTATCCTATTTCTTACAATTCGCAGGCTCACAATTCAACAGCTACCTTTCTCAAGGAACTATCAGTGGTATGCATTCTAGGCTTAATATCTCTTATTAGCCATCTCTTCTCTATTTTTATGTCATTATCCTGACTATTGACCCCACCAAAACTACTAAAATAATCTCCTAAATGGTCCTACCTTGCATAGAACTAACAGATTAATAAGACTTTTAAAGCACAGCTCTGATCAGGTCTTTCTTTATAGATGATCCTTCTCTACAGCCTATCATCAAGGTGTTAACAGTGAGTATTCTATAGAAGTTGGGATTACAAGCAATTTTTGGTTTTGGTTTCCTCATTTTAAAACAACAGATATTATCAAAACAAATACTGTTTTCAGAAAAAGTACAAGCATTTAAGAATTCAAAAGCAACAATTAAAAGAAATCCCTGTATATGTCATAGGACATATACTTAATTTTTGAAAATTATATGTCATAGTATATATGTCATAGGACATATACTTAATTTTTGAAAATTAATGGCACATTATTGGTTTTTAAAAAACATATTAAAAAGAAGGAAAAATTAAAATAACACCAACAACAGAAATGAAAAGGCGATGTACAACAATAAAGGATTAAATAAATTTATGGCATTAGCCGAACAACGGCATATTATACATCTGTGAAAATACTATAAAATACTTAATGACATGAAATGATAGCTATATTAAATTAAAAAGCATGCTGCAAAATATGATCCCATTGAATGCATGCTTGCATAAAATGCAGAGAGAAAAATATACACATTATCAAAGGTTACCAACATTAAAAAAATGTTTTTAAATGGGTGAGCTTGATCTCTTTCTGTCTGTATTTCCTAAATTTTAAAGATAGTGAATATACATAACTTGTAAGTTTTAAGTTTCTGTGCATATGGCTAGAAGTCTATTGATAAAAGCAATTACCATAAAGTAAATAAAATTATGGAAATTTATAAAGTTTAGAAAATTAAAATTTCAAAGCATCTATCTTGGAAAAGCTACTTATTCCAATGTGTTCTCTTAAATTATTCTTGTAAATTCTGAGTTATGAATCTCAAAAATACGCAGTTAATTTATAGATCCAGTTACTTTGTCTCAAGATGACACCACCCAGCATGACTACATTACTATTTTCTTGTGAACAGTTTGTGTCTATTCCATAATAAAAATTAAGCTCACTTCTTTTCTGTTTTACTGAGACAGAACATACATGTGAAAAGCACGCCAATCTTAAATTTCTTATATAATCCAAGTATCCATGTAATTGCCACCCAGGGAAGACACAAAACATTTCCAGTATCACAGAAGGTTCCCTTTTGCCCCTTATCAATCAGTATTCATTCTCCAGAAGTAATCAGTACTCTGATTTTTGTTATCAGTTAGTTGGCCTCCTTGTGAATTGCATATAAATGAAATTATACAGTATACAGCCTTTTGTGTCTCGTGGTTTTTGCTCATCAAAATCTCTATGACACTCATCCATGCTGTTGTATGTATCAGTTATTTAATACTGTGTAGTTGTCCACTGTATGAATAGATCTCCACTGATACATCCCTTATCCTTTTGATGGGCATTTGGGTTGTTGCCAGTTTGGAGGCTATTGTGAAGAATGCTACCATGTACGTTCTTGCACTTATCTCCAGGTGGACACACGTACTCACTTCTCTTGAATATATATCTGGAGGTTTAAACCCTGAGTCACAGTGATTAAAAGAAACTGCTGAGTGGTTTTTCAAAGTGTTTGTGCCATTTTATACTCCTACCAGCAAGGTTTAAGTTTGAGTCTTCTTAATTATAGGTTCCAATTCTCTGTTGAGATTTTCTGACTCTTTATCCACTTAATCCATCATTTTTATCAAAACATTTAAAATAATTATGTTAAAATCCTTGACTGTTACTTGCTTACAACATGTGGATCATCTTGGGATTTGCTTCTATTAACTATTTGTTCTGTTGGTTATCAGTCATTTTCCTATTTCTTTGTATTTCTTGTAACTTTTAACCGTATGCCAGTCATTATACATACAAGAGCAGGAAAGACTTGAGATTAGAGTTTCCCTTACAGAGTTTGCCCTTTCCACCACTGGGGTCTGATTTCCTTCAACCAATAACTGAAAATGGGTTGCAGATGCAGTTTAAGTGAAATTCATATGAGATTCCCTAATAGCTCAGTTGGTGAAGAATCTGCCTGCAATGTGGGAGACCTGGGTTCGATCCCTGGGTTGGGAAGATCCCCTGGAGAAGGGAAAGGTTACCCACTCCAGTATTCTGGCCTGGAGAATTCCATGGACTGGATAGTCCATGGGGTTGCAAAGGGTTGGACATGACTGAACGACTTTCGCTTTCACATCTGATTTGGTTTGCTGAGTTCTCTGAATGTATCTCTTCTCTTACACTGAGGCTGAGACCTGCTTTAGCAGGACACTGCCTCTTAATGATCTGCTTCCTAGCCCTCCCGGGCATCTTCCCCCCAACAAGACTCAGCTAACACCCCATGCATTTGGAGAGAATGTGAGACACTAGTCATACACTTGGAGCCCTGCTAAATGTCAATGCTTTGCACATGTCCACGTCTTTGCCCAACGGTTTCCTTCCTCCAGTGGAGTCTCAATGCCTGTGCCAATGATTAATTATCGGTGTGTTACAGAATCAGTAAATACCCCTGGGGAAGAAAATTACTGGTGATCTCAGCTCATCTAGAAAGGACTCTTTCCTCTTAGGAATTTTAGTTAGTATAGTTCTTGATGATTTCACAGTTCTCCAATGTCCTTAAAAGAATGGTTTTTGTTTTTATCCAGTGTTTTCTAATTGCTGCGGTAGGGCTGATCAATTGCTTGGGGTTGCATACTTAATACAGCCTAAAAAGAAGTCCTTAATTTCAAAGAGGTTTTTAAAAGATGCAGCACAACTACAAAGCAATTCCAAACAAACAAAATATTTCAAAAAATGTTTTGAGAAATGACAGTTTTTAAAATAAATATGTAATTTTAAAGGAGAGAATATTCATTTGTATTTATAAATTCTGGAAGTTTGGTTTTAAAAAATTAATCATATAATCAAACATTATTTTTAAAAAGTTAAGATTTTAGAAACATGAGAGAATTAATTATTACAGACAAATATACTGTGGTCATATAAGTGAATAGAAAATATGAATGAGTAACTGTGTCATTTCAAGGGAGTTTTCAACTTGATCCACTTCTGTTTTCCTCACTATGTCACAGTTACTGATATTTTTTATTACTAGATAAAAGTATACTTGGTAATTAAATCTTCAAAATAAATTATGAACTGTGCCAATTTGAATTTTTACTTCTCATTTTTTTCTTACACTCTGAAAATACAAGATACTCTCCATATACATGGTTTTATAGTTAAAACAATTTATAAATACTTCATTTTGCTAAAATACAAGAGATATAAATGGTTGGTTAATATTTTACCTAGATATATTTTTCTACACCATGCCATCTTTCAATTTAAATGCTTCATACTTCACCATATTTTGGAGAAGAAAATGGCAACCAATCCAGTCCTCCTGCCTGAAGAATTCCATGGACAGAGGAGCGGGACAGGTGCAGTCCATGGAGTCACAGAGAGTCGGATACGACCGTGCAACTAACTTAATTTTTCACCATATTTATCATGCTGCGATGCTCAGCATTTTAAAGTAAATCACATTGACTTCCTGCCCTGGAGTAAGAAGTATACTATATAATTTCCCTTAAGTTTAGCTATAATTGCTGCATTCTTATTCTAAATCCCACAAAATCTGCAGTTTATTTTAATCACAGAAGCATCAAGTATATCCATAAATGTAGAGAATAATGTAATGAACTCCTATGTATCCTCATGTTAGTTCAAACATTATCAACTCATGGGCTTCTTTCATCTATGCTTATAACCACTTCGTCCATTCCCCCTCAACCCAAATTTATTTGAAAAACAAATCTCAGTCATCATACTGTTTCTTCTCTAAAAAAATTCTACATGTATATTTAAAAAGGGATTCTTCCTAAACACAACCACAATGCCATCATTAGAACTACAAAATAAACATTTTCTTAATATTCTCAAATACAGTCAATGCTCACATTTCCTTAACTGCTGTACACATATTTCCCTGACTGTCACAC
This sequence comes from Muntiacus reevesi, assembly GCF_963930625.1. NCBI lineage: Eukaryota > Metazoa > Chordata > Mammalia > Artiodactyla > Cervidae > Muntiacus > Muntiacus reevesi. Next base: position 2,382,365 of record NW_027078014.1, read on the forward strand.
ACACACAGAATATTTTTATACTATCAATGACATGTAATCAATAACAAAGCAGTATTCTCTTTTGCCACTAGATGGCACTACTGTATAAATTTCAGAAATCCTGAAATAATGTAGTTGAAAGAGACACACCTTGCCATCCACAGGGTGAACACATTACACAGGAACGATCAGCAAACATAATACAAGATCATATGATGTATTACAAAGTCTAAAAAGTTATTTTTTTGAAAAATAACCATTGTTTTGGATTAACTTTAATCCAATGTAGTAAGTTCCAATGTTTCCAAGTGTCTTCATTCACACATCAGTATTTTAAGACAAAATAAACAGAGCATGGTTTCCTGTTAGTACTATAAAGCTGCTGCTGCTTCTTTTTTTTTCAAAAAGCTTCTTGAAAGGAGATACATAAATAACTTCAGTATAAGGGCATAACTGCTATGATACCATACACTAAATCCTGAGGAAATATGTGGATGGCTTTGCAAGGATGTCTGTAAAAACACTCACTGAGCAGTAATCAATTCATGGTTGAATTCAGACATATCTTAAATACTAATATTCATGATGTATATTCATGACCTCATTCCTAAGAGGCCAACCTGGTATTCCATTGCAGAAATTTAAGGATCTGCCTTATAGTGTTACTCTGAGAGACATTCCACATTTCAGCATTTCCATCCATGGAGATAGATCTAAAGGTATGTTAAAATGTTTCACCAAAATGAAGTTTCAATTTGCTCAAGTAGTTTATAAAAATAAAAAACTTGAAAAAGGGACTCAGAATTCTGCACAAGAGACATTCAGATAGGTATGCTAGGAAGAATTCTCTACAAAATATACTTCTGAAGCAGATAAACCATTAGTCTTGCTGGGGAATTTAAATTTTGTATCTTTAAACTTTTAAAACCACGTGTCATGAACAATAATTTTAGATACATTATGCTGATCAGTGTTAAAATATCAAGCTACGCTTTTTTAACCTAGTAGGTAATTGATTCACAGCTGTTTTCATGGTTTGCAGTGAGAAAAAAAAATGCTTCTTTATAGTCTATAGAAAAAAATATTTCTTTATGAAGGATCTGAGATCAGTATCTTGGAGATCTGTCACTGCTACTGCCACAGAAATAGGCAACAGAGTAGAAAAGATTTATGCATAGAAGAGAAAGAGAGAGAGAAAAAGAAAGAAAGGTTCAAATGAGTAAAAGGCTAAACTGCTTTGATAGTGAATAAAAAGGCAAAAGAGGAGCAGCTCAATAGTTCAGTAATACACAGAAGCTTGAAGAATAAGAGAGACCTCAAAATGCATGGAAAAAGAAATAGAAGAGAATAATAAATGAATAAGGAATAAGAGTAGTAAGCAGACAGGAAGAAGAGGGTCAGAAACCCAGATGGTAAAATGGCCAAGGCGCAGAAAAAACACGTAGCAAGAAGGATTTTTTTAAAAGAGAAGGAGGTAACAGTTTTGTTGATGACCTCCAGTTCTATTAAATTCAGTGAGAGGAAAATCTGCCTAACTGGAAATTAAAACAGTTAAAGTTTTGACTGCAATTATTTTGAAATAAGAACATATTTTCCCAGTGAACACTGAATATTTTATAACTTTTCATGGAGGTTATCACAGCTTTGCAATGCTATACAGCAAACCAATTTCAGGGCTTGAGTGTCGTGGACATCTTCTGTTAGTGCAATGACTACTTTTTCAAATAAAGCAATTTAATTCCAGAAGGGCACCCGACAGTCTGTAGCTCAGCTTATGGCAAAACCAGAAATAGAATCAGGTACTAATCTTCACTTCGGGACTCTTCTCATTAGGTCACCCCAAATTTCTTGACGATCTATCACTGCAGCACTTAAGTGATGACAAGATCTGAGGGGGTTGGGGATGATGACTATGCTTTGTTTTAATCCTTAAGATAAATTTGGCAGCTGTGAGGCTAGTTTCTGTGAATTACATAGAATGCTCAGCCTCACTATAGTGATGGTAAAGTTGGTCTCTCATTTTTAAGCTTAAAAATAACTAAGGACTAACTACTTAGTCACTGTGGTTTTATAATCATTTTCTTTATATGATTTGCTGGATGAGTTAAAAACATCTGGACTGAAAATATCAATGTTAACTTTTGCAAGAAAGAGTTTACAGATTACTGCTTAACTTAAAAAATACACTTCTAAGTAAGTGAAGTGTCTAACCCAAAGTTTACAGGAAGAAACATGGAATAAAAATGGATAAACTACAATTTAAAGTCACAGTCTTGATACCTTCATATTAGATGCCTCAGTTTCCAGTTTTGTAAGATGATTGAAATTATCTTCTAGCTCTTGTCAAAGATTTGAGTTCTCCATCTTCAGGGCCTCAACTTGCTTTAACAACTGATCATAGGAAGCTGCAGCCATCCTTGGCTACCCCTGGACCTATAAGGTTAAAAAGGATTTTGAAATTCACTACTGAAAAAATAGAGTGGCTGCTTGTTACAAAGAAAGGGATAAAGAAATAAAACCTCAGAGACATTTAACAAGAACTGTGTTAATGTAGCAGTTTCAGTACCAAAACAACACTGTGTGAGTGGCAGGGCCTTTCTGAGAAGCCGAAATACCGGGGTTTAATGAAAGACAAATAAGAGTTAACATAGAAGAGAACGTCAGTAGTGTTTGAAAAACACCTGCCTTTTCACAGGTGGGTAAGATTTCTATCAGGTTAGAATTTTTTTGAGGTTTCAGAGATATTTTAAATGGTCTTACAGACAAGATTTGGGAAATGCAGTTATTGATAAGAAATATATTTATATTGGTCATATTAATTTATTTCTGGATTTTGCCCAACAGTCACATAATTTTATAGCCCAAATGGATTAATGAGATTAGGTATTGCAGTCTACCACTTTTCATTTGATAAAAGGCTAGTCTTAAACATTATCCATGGGGAAATATGAAGTTCCAAAAAGGCCTCATTAAAAAGGCGGTCATTAAACAAAACAGACACAAGGGAGAGGATTGGATTGAGACTTCAACTCTTTTGGAAAGAAAGATGATAAAAACTGCTAATATAAATTATATTACATTTATCCAAAAGGATGAATACAATAGGCCATGTTATGGCATACGTATCACAGGACCCACTGTGCTCACATTGAGGCTGAAAGACACTTGAAGAAAACAGATGATTTTAGGAGTAGAGACTGTCAAAGAGAAGCGAAGCACAGCCTTGCTATTAATTACATTACCATGAAAGAAAAGGGGAGAAAAGAAAGATACAGATGATAGTCAGGTAATAAGAGGTCCTTGGCCTGAAGAATTAGAGAATGTTAGAAATTATGTTCAGACTACCGAAGTTCCAAAGACCCAGATCCTCTTTGTAGTTTAATTTCTATGGAATAAAATTCTACCTATCTCTTAAGAGTTAAAAAGTATAACAGAGTCTGTACTCAAGCAATACTTAATAGATCTGGACATAAAAAAAATGTTTCTGCAGTAAAAATCCACTATACGAAATAAGGCAGACAAATTACAACACTGGCTAGTCATGACAATATTGTAGTTCAGCAACTGGAAGGGATACCCTAACAAGGGAAATCAAGTGACACAGGTCTCCGTCTGTTCTCCAACAGCTAGGGACAATAAATCTGGAAGGAAACAAGAGTCCTGGGTGGTGGGGATCACCCTCAAAAACCTTCATGACTGAAAAGAGTGAGCGCTAGACTAGTATTTGGGGATCCGGGTCTCAGTTTCAGTCTTGGTCGTGCCTTCACCTTTGCCCCTGAATTTTAACTCATTTCACCATTCGTAAAATGGACATTTACTACCTTTTCTAATATAATTTACAGGGATATTGTTAGAATTGAGAAACAAAAGGATGGTCTAAAAATAAAAGTCCTGTGTAAGTTATATCATGAAAATACACTTACTATGTAACTTCCTTAGTAAGACCTAAAGTTAATCTACTGTTAAAAGCCTTAGTCCTCTGACCAATCGACAAGAGGTGAAGAAGTAATTCACTCTTTTGAAAAAGGACTGAGAAGGTACATGAGAAACAAAGGAGAAATTCATAGGTGGGATCACTTATCTGTTTTGTGTGCATGCATGCTCAGTTGGGTTTGACTCTTTGCAACTCCATGGACTGCAGCCGATCAGGCTCCTCTGTCCATGGGATGATCCAGGCAAAAATACTGGTGTGGGTTGTCATTTCCTCCTCCAGGGCATCTTCCTGACCCAGGGATTGAACCCCAGTCTCCTGTGCTGGCAAGCGGTTTCTCTACTACTGAGCCACCTGGGAAGCCCTATCTATTTTATACCATACCACTAAGAAGCAGCTCTACCTACAAAGAGGCAGTACATTAAAAATCATGTGACAAAGGTGGGAATCTGACAGCATTTAGTAACATAAGACCTAAAATTCCTCACTCCAAATAAAATCCTAACAGGCAATTTTCCACTAAAATAGTATAAATAAGAGAAAAAGTAATAATACAGGGAAAGAGAAAATTACTGGAATTATGTTTAGACACAGAGGCTATAACCACATACAATCACAAAAAGAGCCAGATGGACAAAATGAGCAAGAGACTACTAAAAGTGCTTTTTACTGGAACAAAAAAGAATTCAACCCTTTAGGTGGACAATTAAAACATACCATTATTTTTTTTCTCTCTCCCTCCAGAATCAAAACATTTAAGTCATTTCTGCTTTAGAAAACAGGATGTTCTCATATAATTTTATGAGAAAAATACGATGTTTCGAGGTAATACTTTGCCTTATGTCCTTTTAATATGTTGCCGCCATACCTAAGTCAAAATTGCTTAATGCAAAATTTAAAAAATCATAAATTTGTTTTAGAAAGCCTTTTAAACAATCACAAGAATTTCATACCAAATATATCGTAAATGCAACTCACCCAGCATCATTTAAAAAAAAAAAAAAAACCTCAAAATTTATCTGATGAAATGGGAAAAATCTTTGAATCTTTAAAACATGCTTCTCAGTAAGCGAAAGGGTTAGCTGCTCAGTCCTGTCCAACTCTTTGAGCGCCATGGATTGGAGCACGCCAGGCTCCTCTGTCGACGGAATTCTCTAGGCAAGCATACTGGAGAAGGGAGTCAATCTCTTTTTCAATGGATGTTCCTGATCCAGGGACAGAACTCAGGTCTCCAGCATTGGATTCTTTCTGAGTCACCAGGGAGACAGGGTGTGCACTAAAAGGATTCTCACCCCTTAAGAGCAGGGTAGGGGAGAAGAGAGTTTTATAAAAGGACTGTTATCTAGACTTTTATCCAAATGGTCACTAGAAACAAATCTACAAGGACCCTAAGATATTAACGCAAGGAGGCAGAAAAGTTTAGGTAGGTAAGGGATACACAATTAGAATTAAATCTGAAAGATTCTTTATTATAAATTAAGAAGTTTGGGATTTTAAAAAAATTAGTTAAACTGCTTTTATTCTTTTGGTTTAATGAATTTTAAAAAAGATGTATTTGTCAGAACTATCAGATGGTAATAAAAAAAAAAAAAAGAAAATATCAATACAAAAAGAAACCAAAAGAATCATAGAAGACTACTTTGCTCAAGTCTATGTAAGCAAACTTGAAAACCAAATGAAATAGATAATTTACTAGAAAGTGTACTTTTGATACAAACTACTTTGATAAAAACTAACCGCAAGAGATGGAAAATCTAAAATTTACAACAAAAGTCACTGTTGTAAAACTGATATCACCCAACACATTAATAGAGCTACATAGAAGAAAAATATTATCATGCCGAAGGTGATGAAAAGACGCCTTAAAAACTCAATGCCCATTCTTATTGAAAATACTGGATATAAAAGCACACTTTTTAAACACAATATATTTCAGACCCACAATAAGCCAGCACCACCCGATGAGGAAATACTAGATATACTATATTACTAGAGTCAGGGAAAGCCCCATTTTTACCACTGTTACTCATTTTTATCAGTCAACACAGAGAATGAAATTAGAAAGGAATACTACTGGTAGGGGTACAATTAAATAACTAGAATATCCAAAAGAACCAACTAAATATTACTACAACAAGATAATCTAGTAGTTTAGTCAAGTGCAAAACATAAAGAAATCTTTCCTTTATATGTACAAAGAGAAACCAGATAAACGATAAAATGAAAGAAAAGATCTTATCTATAATTTTAAAAAAACAGGCATAAACTGAATAAAGAGTTCAAAACATGTATGAGAAAAACTATGGAACACTTCTGAGAGACACAAAGGTAGATTTCAACAAATGGAAAGACATATCTTGTTTCTGTACTAAAGATTCAGTAGCATAATGATGTCCTTTCTCCCTGAGTTAATTTTACATGGTCCCCAAATAAATACTATATAAATTTTTTTTTTTATTTTGTTTGCTACAGCTAGACAACTGGAAAGAAAAAACAAGCAAAAAAAAGGGAAAATATGAAGGGAAGAGCAAGAGTATTCCTATGACATATTAAATAATTGCTGCAAAGCCATTATAAGTAAAAGAGTACGAAGTCAAATGTACTGTATCAGTAAGCTAATTTCTTAGCTCTTATCATTATACTATGGATATATAAGATGTTAACATTAGGAGAAACTAACTGAAGGGTACATAGGAACTCTCTTATTTTTCTCTTTTATAAGTACAAAGTCATTTAAAAATAAAAAGACTTTAAAAAGCTAGGATACTGGCAGATCAACCAAGGGAACACATTTTTTTAAATTCCAGAAGTATATGAAAAGTTAGTCATAGTAAAGGTAGCATCTCAAAGACATGTAAGAAGATGAACTTGAAATAAGCGGCAAGCATATGACCCAGCAATCCCACTTCTGGGCATACACACCGAGGAAACCAGATCTGAAAGAGACACGTGCACCCCAATGTTCATCGCAGCACTGTTTATAATAGCCAGGACATGGAAGCAACCTAGATGCCCATCAGCAGACGAACGGATAAGGAAGCTGTGGTCCATATACACCATGGAATATTACTCAGCCATTAAAAAGAATTCATTTGAATCAGTTCTAATGAGATGGATGAAATTGGAGCCCATTATACAGAATGAAGTAAGACAGAGAGATAAAGAACATTGCAGCATACTAACACATATATATGGAATTTAGAAAGATGGTAATGATAACCCTATACGCAAAACAGAAAAAGAGACACAGATGTACAGAACAGACTTTTGGACTCTGTGGGAGAAGGCGAGGGTGGGATGTTTCGAGAGAACAGCATCGACACATGTATATTATCTATGGTGAAAGAGATCACCAGCCCAGGTTGCATGCATGAGACAAGTGCTCGGGGCTGGTGCACTGGGAAGACCCAGAGGGATCGGGTGGAGAGGGAGGTGGGAGGGGGGATCGAGATGGGGAACACATGTGTATCCATGGCTGATTCATGTCAATGTATGACAAAACCCACTACAATACTGTAAAGTAATTAGCCTCCAACTAATAAAAATAAATGAAAAATAAATAAATAAATAAGTGGCAAGGGCAGCAGGGCAGCCATGAGGAAGCATAAGACGGCACCTATCTCTCAAACTGCACATTAGGGTAAGTTATAGAAGAAACAGGGGTTCAAGTGCTAACAACATCACATGGCATTTAAATTACAGAAGAGAGTTGTGTTTGTAATTAAAAATACTTAAATGGAACATACCCTCTTCCAAGGAGGCTATTATAGAGCAACGAACATTTTAATTTCAACTTATTTGTGAAAGGGTAAGGCACATGGAAGCCTTGTTGGACCTCTGAAATGATTATGTCTATTACTACAATAGGGTTAATAAATCAAGTTCTTAGGTTATATCAAACAAATGGGACAGGTTTTTACTGGGAAAAAAGCATAACTACTTTTAATTAAACAGGATACATCCATGAAGTGGAATATTACACTGGCATTAAAAATGAGGTTGATGTACAAACAAACAAAAAGAAGAGAGAAAACAAGAGAGTATAGATCACTACGTCTCATACTGTTCATCCTGTTTTAGTAAAAAATAAAAGGGTTGTAAAAAGATAAAAATGTCATTGAGAAAAAGTACACTGACTGCCTCTGGAAAGGTCTCAGCTCTGCTGAGAAGATGCCTTCCTTTTCATTGTGTACGTTTTTGTAAAGTTTGAAGATCAGAGCAAAAGGTTAGTTTCTTTAAAAGATTGAATATTAGAGACAGACAAGATCCCAAATATATAAAGTGAACACAGTTTAAAGGTGGGGGGAATTGACTCAAGAAAGAAATAGATAATCTTAATAGTTCTACAACTACTGAAAGCTAGAGGAGTTTAAATGTTTCCCCTTTCCTCTGTCCAACACACACAAAAATACCAGATTCAAATGGCTTTATAAACACCTTCTACCAAACATTTGAGAAATGCATCATTCCAACCTTAACAAAATTAAATTATGTCATAGAAGATAATTAGATACAATTGTATTATGTAATTCATGTGGCATTAAGTGAAAATGCAGAATTATCAAATTATTAATACACAAATATTTATAACTAGATAACATATACTATAAATATTTTGTTAAATTATATAAATTATGATAGTTGTATAATTTATATAATCTAATAATTATATAAATTTATTAAATTACAGTGATCATAATAATTATGAATTAAAGTTAAATACATACTGTATTTGTAATATGATACTATCTAGCCAACTAGCCTTGTCTTTTTTTAAATGAACTATGTATGTGCACAGAGAAGACTGAAAGATCACTAAAATGTCAAGGGTCTTCCCTGGGTGTAGAAATGATAAAAATCGTGATTTTTCTAAATTTTATAACACTTCTACCAACTAACACACATTATTTCTGTATTTTTTCCTCCAAAAGTTAAGTACCTCTAGTTTGGACACAATTTGAAATCATCACATTTGAAGGAGAAGAAAAGTAAGGGAGCCAAAGGCAGATTCAGGTACATATATAAATTGTGGGGGAGCCTTTCTTAATACAAATTAATTCAAAATTGCTAGTGCTACTGCAAAAGGGCACAGGAACTCCAATTAAAGATTACTATTCACATACATAGAAAACTGAGGCTCAGAGAAATTTCAAGGTTAATTCAGGTCCACCCACAGTGAAGTGGCAAGCCAGTGTTGGTCAAATCCTCATGAGCAGATCATGCTAGACCACCTACCTAGATATACGTACAGTAGGTGCTCTGTATCCTTGGGTTCTCCATTCAACCACTGTGGATTCAACCAGCCACGGGTCAAAAATATACAGAAAAGATCTGGGGAAAGTTCCAAAAGACAAAACTTGCATTTGCCAAGCAGCCTGGCAACTACTTACATAGCACTTACAAGGTTATTATAACAAACCTAGAGACGACTTAAAGTATAATGGGAGGGATATATGTAGACTATATGTAAATACTATACTGTTTTATATTAATAAAAGGGACTTGAGCATCTCTGGGTTTTGATATCCTCCAAGGTCTCAGAACCAACCACTCACAGTTACTAAACGATGACTGTGTTATCTCCCAGAGCAGCTTGTTTCTCCTTCAGAGTCTCATGATTCCTAAAAAGTTACGTGTTCAGTTTGCATTCCCACCAACAGTGTAAGAGGGTTCCCTTTCCTCCACACTCTCTCCAGCACTTATTGCCTGCAGACTCTTGGATAGCACCCATTCTGACTAGCGTGACATGGTACCTCATTGTGGTTTTGATTTGCATTTCTCTGATAATGAGTGATGTTGAGCATCTTTTCATGTGTCTGTTAGCCATCTGTATGTCTTCTTTGGAGAAATGTCTGTTTAGTTCTTTGGCCCATTTATTGATTGGGTCTTTTATTGTTCTGGAACTGAGCTGCAGGAGTTGCTTGTATGTTTTTGAGATTGATTCTTTGCGAGTTGCTTTGTTTGCTATTATTTTCTCTCATTCTGAAGGCTGTCTTTTCACTGTTGGTGGGAATGCAAACTAGTACAGCCACCGTGGAGAACAGTGTGGAGATTCCTTAAAAAACAGGAAATAGAACTGCCATACGACCGAGCAATCCCACTGCTAGGCATACACACCAAGGAAACCAGAATTGAAGGAGACATATGTACTCCAATGTTCATCGCAGCACTGTTTACAATAGCCAGGACATGGAAGCAACCTAGATGTCCATCGGCAGACGAACGGATAAGAAAGCTGTGGTACATATATACAGTGGAATGTTACTCAGCCATTAAAAAGAATGCATTTGAATCAGTTCTAATGAGGTGGATGAAACTGGAGCCTATTTATACAGAGTGAAGATAGAAAAACACCAATACAGTGTACTAACGCATATACATGGAATTTAGAAAGACGGTAACGATGACCCTATCTATATGCGAGACAGCCAAAGAGACACATGTGTGAAGAACAGACTTTTGGACTCTGGGGGAGAAGGCGAGGGTGGGATGATTTGAGAGAATAGCATTGAAACATGTATATTATCATATGTGAAACAGATCACCCGGACAGGCTTGATGCATGAGGCACGGTGCTCAGGGCTGGTGCACTGGGATGACCCAGAGGGATGGGATGGGGAGGGAGGTGGGAGGGGGGTTCAGGATGGGGGACACATGTACACCCATGACTGATTCATGTCAATGTGCTGCAAAACACACTACAACACTGTAAAGTAATTAGCTTCCAATTGAAATAAATTAATTAATTACCAAAAGAAGTTACGTGTTCAGTTATTATCATCCTAGCACCTAGCGCTGCTCAATAAACATTTATTGAGTGAATACATTTCTTAAATAATCAGAATAAGTGAAAACAAAAAATCTCAAACAGCTTAGACAGTATCAATAAATTCTCTTGACCCACAACTTTTTATCAATGAGTAACCACAGCTTTCTCTGGAAGATATCTAGAACAAAATCTCTTTAAATGCAAGAGGCATTTCCACATTTTTATGTTCAGTTAGTTAAATAACTAAAACTAAAGATAAACAGTTTCGGGTTGTCTTATGGAGTATGGCTAATCTATCAGGCGTCACTATCAAGGTAATCCTTGAAGGCAGGCATATAAGTAAAGGTAAAAGAAATTTAAAAACTGGAATGACTCAAAAATTAACTCTGTCAGAGTTAATTCTGCTTCACTGCTCTTATATGATATTAAAGACGTCAAACATGTATTCCCTGGTGTTACGGTAGTGAATACGCTATATTACATGGTAAGAAGGACTTGGCAGATGTAACTAAAGTTATTAATTAGCAGACTTTAAAAAAAGGAGACAAGATTCACTGTCACTCGTTTGGCACTTTCTCTGCATGCCATATGGTAGCCTGCAACCCTAAAGAAGGAACACACTCTAAAGAATGAGCTTACATGGGGAAGATGAGCCCCAGAGCACTGTGACCCCTGCCCTAAAGCTCAGAACAATGGCAAAGTTTGTTTTGGCTCTGTTTGGCTGACATTTATCCAATGCTGGCATTGAAAATATCTGCTTTAGTTAAGACCAGTATGGATGCAATAAAGAACCATGTAGTGACATGAGAAAAAAGATCTTCATAACCCACATAATCACGATGGTGTGATCACTCACCTAGAGCCAGACATCCTGGAGTCCGAAGTCAAATGGGCCTGAGGAAGTCTCACTATGAACAAAGCTAGTGGAGGTGATGGAATTCCAGTTGAGCTGTTCCAAATCCTAAGAGATGATGCTTGATGTCAAAGTGCAGCACTCAGTATGCCAGCAAATTTGGAAAACTCAGCAGTGGCCACAGGACTGGAAAAGGTCAGTTTTCATTCCAACCCCAAAGAAAGGCAATGCCAAAGAATGCTCAAACACCACACAATTGCACTCATCTCACACGCTAGTAAAGTAATGCTCAAAATTCTCCAAGCCAGGCTTCAGCAATACGTGAACCGTGAACTTCCAGATGTTCAAGCTGGTTTTAGAAAAGGCAGAGGAACCAGAGATCAAATTGCCAACATCTGCTGGATCACCGAAAAAGCAAGAGAGTCCCAGAAAAACATCTATTTCTGCTTTGTTGACTTGCCAAAGCCTTTGACTGTGTGGATCACAACAAACAGGAAAATTCTGAAAGAGACGGGAATACCAGACCACCTGACCTGCCTGTTGAGAAACCTGTATGCAGGTCAGGAAGCAACAGTTAGAACTGGACATGGAAAGAACCAAAAAACAACAAACAAACAAAAAATGAACTGGACATGGAACAACAGACTGGTTCCAAATAGGAAAAGGAGTATGTCAAAGCTGTACATTGTCACCCTGCTTATTTAACTTATGTGCAGAGTACATCATGAGAAATGCTGGGCTGGAGGAAGCACAAGCTGGAATCAAGACTGCCGGGAGAAATATCAATAACCTCAGATATGCAGATGATACCACCCTTATGACAGAAAGTGAAGAAGAACTAAAGAGTCTCTTGATGAAAGTGAAATAGAGGAGAGTGAAAAAGCTGGCTTAAAGCTCAACATTCAGAAAACGAAGATCATGGCATCCGGTCCCATCACATCATGACAAACAGATGAGGAAACAGTGGCTGACTTTATTTTTCTGGGCTCCAAAGTCACTGCAGATGGTGATGGCAGCCATGAAATTGAAAGACGCTCACTCCTTGGGAGGAAAGTTATGACCAACCTATACAGCATATTAAAAAGCAGAGACATTACTTTGTCAACAAAGGTCCGTCTAGTCAAGGCTATGGTTTTTCCAGTGGTCATGTACGGATGTGAGAGTTGGACTATAAAGCAAGCTGGGCACCGAAGAATTGATGCTTTTGAACTGTGGTACTGGAGGAGACTCGAGAGTCCCTTGGACTGCAAGGAGATCCAACCAGTCCATCCTAAAGGAGATCAGTCCTGGGTGTTCATTGGAAGGACTGATGCTGAAGCTGAAACTCCAATACTTTGGCCACCTGATGTGAAGAGCTGACTCATTTGAAAAGACCCTGATGTTGGGAAAGACTGAGGGCAGGAGGAGAAGGGGACGATGGAGGATGAGATGGTTGGATGGCATCACCAACTCGATGGACATGGGTTTGGATGGACTCTGGGATTTGGGGATGGACAGGAAGGCCTGGTGTGCTGCAGTTCATGGGGTCGCACAGAGTCAGACACGACCGAGTGACTGAACTGAGCTGAACTGAGAGACATGAGAAAGTTACCTTGTAACTTGTAAGGAATAACTCTTACAACCACAGTCAAACTCCTATGATTCAAGTAGGCCAATTCCAGAGCACTATGGTCCTGGACATTTTGACATGGACTTTCCTTGAGAATGGAGGTCACTTCCGTCTTGTTTGTATGTGGCTTTTGGATTAAAATCTTTGCTTGCTCAGCAATACACATCAGTGCCTAGTACTGTGCTGGTTGTATAGTACACTCTCAATAAAGGAGGGGGAGGGTGGCCCTGAGTGGGCCCAATGTAATCACATGAACCCGTAAATGCGGGGCTTCCCTGGTGGCTCAGTAGTAAAGAACTCGCCTGCCAATGTAGGAGATGCAGGTTTGATCCCTGTGTGGGGAAGATGCCCTGGAGAAGGAAATGGCAAGCCACTTCAGTAGCCTTGCCTGGGAAATCCCACAGACAGAGGAGCCTGATGGGCTACAGTCTATGGGGTTGCAAAGTCAAACACAACTTATCGACTAAACAACAATTCTCAGGCTTCGAAATTAAATTAGAATACATTTCAAATCCCTTACCTCTGCTTACAAGACTGTATAACCTACCTCCTGCTTCCATTCCCACCCTCTTCCCCCACCTCCCCCGTTCTTTCCTCTCTCTAATGCCTTTGCACTGTCTGTCTTTCAGTTCGAGAACTCTGCTCCCAAATCTTCAAATGACTGCTCCACTGTTATCGTTCAGCTTTGGCATAAATGTCACATCTTCAAAGAGATCTTCCATCGCCATCAAATCAACACTGGTACTGTCCTTAAACCTTCTATCATATACACTGTTTTCTCCTCAAAACATTTAACATCTAAAAGGCTCTAGGCATCTATCTGTTTATTTAATTTTGTCTCCCTCATTATCATTCCCAAACTAGAACATAAATTTCATGAGGATAGGGACCTGGATTCTCATGCACTGCTGTTGCCTTCACACCTACAACAGTGTTTGGGGCACAGCAGACATCCAATAACACTGCTGAATGTATGAATGTAGATGATACAAAGAGGAGTAAGATATCAACTTACAAATGTGCACAAGAAAAGTTTTAATACGAGGTAACATCTGTACCAAAGGATGAGAGATTTGATAATTTCTGGCTAGGCAATCAAGAATGAGTTCAGAGAGAAAGTAGCAAGAGAAGTAGCCTTTAAAGATATTTAGGAATTTTAGGGCAGTTTTACATTTTGTCTGGTAGGCTAAAACCTTTAGACATCTTCTTATAGGCAATGAAAAATACAGACATTTCAAATAAGGAAGGATACATGATTATGGCAAGATTTACAAAAGTTAATAGAACCAGTTGATATTTCTTACTTTAGAGAAGAAATAACCAAGCATTATATGCATATACTACTAATTTATAGTTAAAACTAATGACCAAAGACTTTTTCAATTGAAAAACATAACAACAGGAAAAAAAAACACAAAATTTTACACTCTATAATAAACTTAATTGTTTTAATTAGTCTTATTTTGACAATTTTGACAGCATACTTACTAATTTATGTTTTTAATAAGACAAAGAACTAAAAAATCACCTCTGACAATCATTTTACCAAATTAAAAAATATTCAAACATCTCCTCGTTAGTAAAGGAAACGTTTTTTCTAAATTCTTAATGTGCTCTAATCTGATAAAATTCCACTTTCTGGTCATCCAATGTTTTAAGCAATCTTTCGTCTGGGGAAAAAAAAAATCAAATTCTGATTAATTTTTTTCTAATAAATGTTTAAAGCAGAATTTTATGTCTCCCCATGTGTCTTTTTAAAATCATGTCTTGTTGTCTTGTTTAATGTTTTCAGCTTTGATCTTTACTAAAAACCTAAAACAGCTATAACACTGCTCCCAAAGGTACAATTTACAATACAAACTTAGAAACCTTCCTCCATAAAGATGAGATGTCAACACTAAAGAGTTCAGGGACTTAAATTACCAAAACAGCACCAAATGTTTATGGTATCACTGTGAATTCAAGAAAAAGGAGCACACAGAATGAGTTTTTAAAAAATAGCCTTTTTTCCAAAACACAATTAAAACTACCATCACCTTAACATTTAAAATACTTAGATCACTTGGCCAATCATTTTATCAGTTTATAGCACACAAAAGAGCCCTGGAAATACATTTGATTTGATAAGAAAAAGTCCAATTTTTAAGTTGACATTAAAGACAAAATCTACTGTATATGCAAGAATAAATTTATGGCGTAACAATGATGTGTATTTATTAGAACCTCAAACCAAACACTTGGGTCAAGACTTTTATTCTTACACGGTATCCTCAAGTTCTTACCTTGGATGAGAAAACAATGACCTTTTCAATACCCGATATACTGAAGATAGCATTGCCTAATTCTATACTACCATTTCCTGCTTTTTTTAATGTCGTCCCTCCCTCCTGCTTTATGCTGAATTTTAGCATGTAAGGCAATGTATAGCCTATAAAATTATTTCATTTCTGAGTATCTGAAGATAAATGTTTTCTATTACAGGGTAAACAATCCAAATTTATTCTTAAGTAAAATGACAAAACCAAATCTACCTGGCATTACTGGATTGTGTCAATCAAATCAGAAACCTCTGGGTCACTTGCACTACTCAGAGTAGATCTAATACACAGATTCATTTTAGGGGTTGAGAGAATGAATCACAGTAAGAGTTCAACACGAACACTTAACACTATAAAAGTGAAAGAGAGAAAGGAAAATCAAGGCAAACTAACAAATTTAATTCCTTCTTTCAATATAGATAAATATTTTTAAAACTGAAACTTATATTTACTTCATAAATCTTTAAAAAAACTTTCTTTGCCAAGTCCCGTAAGATCGGTAGAATTGTAGTGCTTCTACACTGCTTCTCTTCTATTAAAATAGAAAAAGCAGCACTGCTTCTATCAAAGATCAATACCCTAACGTGGGCATGGAGTCCAACTACTCCTGTCTTTGCAAGAAAACCACTGACTAACCTCTCTCTCTCCCGTATAGTCAGTTTCTCCTCTTCTACTGAACCACTATCATGAACAAATGTGCTCTATTATTACACATCTTAAGAAATTCCTCAGGACTTCCCGATAGCTCAGATGGTAAAGAATCTGACTGCAATGCAGGAGACCTGGTTTCGATCTCTGGGCCAGGAAATTCCTCTCCTGACCTCAGCTCCCCTTCACCTCCCCCGCCCCACCAATTAGATATGACCATTTCTTTGTTCTACTCACAGCAAAACTTCTTCATCTAGTGGCCTTCATTTCCTATCTCTATTTTCTCACCTTTAATTTACTCTTTAACCCACCCTAATCCTAAACAATCTCCTGAAACTCAATTGTCAAGGTCACTAATGACTACCCAGCGGCCTAATTCCATTGCCTCATCTTAGTACAGTAACCTCTTCAGGAACATTAGACCAAGCAGACCACTCTCTTCTACTTGAAGTAGATGTCTTCTCTTGTCCTCTACTTGTTCTTCTGGCTTTCCTCCTCCCTCTGATTTCCTCTATTGGTTTGTTTTGTCTCTTCAGGCGTCTTCTAAAACATGAGTGCCTGAGGACTTGTACCAGGACTGCTTTCTCTCCTGTTTTCTCACCTACTCCCAAGGCTTTAACGTCAATAACCTCAGACATGCAGATGACACCACCCTTATGGCAGAAAGTGAGGAAGAACTAAAGAGCCTCTTGATGAAAGTGAAAAAGTTGGCTTAAAGCTCAACATTCAGAAAACTAAGATCATGGCATCTGGTCCCATCACTTCATGGCAAATAGATGGGGGAGCAGTGGAAACAGTGGCTGACTTTATTTTTGGGGGCTCCAAAATCACTGCAGATGGTGATTGCAGCCATGAAATTAAAAGACGCTTGCGCCTTGGAAGGAAAGTTATGGCCAACCTAGACAGCCTATTAAAAAGAAGACATTATTTTGCCAACAAAGGTCCGCGTAGTCAAGGCTATGGTTTCTCCAGTGGTCATGTATGGATGTGAGAGTCGGACTATAAAGCAAGCTGAGCGCCGAAAAATTGATGCTTTTGAACTGTGGTGTTGGAGAAGACTCCTGAAGAGCCCCTTGGACTGCAAGGAGATCCAACCAGGTCATCCTAAAGGAGATCAGCCCTGGCTGTTCATTGGCAGGACTGATGCTGAAGTTGAAACTCCAGTACTTTGGCCACCTCATGCAAAGAGTTGACTCATTGGAAAAGACCCTGATGCTGGGAGGGATTGGGGGCAGGGGGAGAAGGGGAAGACAGAGGATGGGATGGTTGGATGGCATCACTGACTCGATGGACATGGGTTTGGGTGGACTCCAGGAGTTGGCGATGGACAGGGAGGCCTGGCGTGCTGCAGTTCATGGGGTCGCAAAGAGTCGGACACGACTGAGTGACTGAACTGAACTGAATGATGTTATTAAATCTCGAATTTAAATCCTAACCCTCTTCTGTGAATATCCAACTATCTATCTGATATTTCACTTGGATACATTTAAAATAAACAGATACCTGATTCACAAATTTCCTGGCCCTCTCCCTATGAGACTTAAATCTTCAAATACCTACTCCTCTGAAGATTTCTGTCACAAAGAATACAGGGACAATTTTTTTTTTCTTCTCTTACAGGGGCAGCCTTGCTCTTCCACACTATTACAGCAGTCTGAGTATGTATGTGCTAAGTCACTTCAGTCGCATCTGACTCTTTCGACCCTATGGACAGTAACCCACCAGGCTCCTCTGTCCATTGGATTCTCCAGGCAAGAATGCTGGAGTGGGTTGCCATGTCCTCCTCCAGGGGATCTTCCCAACCCAGGGATTGAACCTACGTATCTTACATATCCTGCCCTGGCAGGTGGGTTCTTTACCACTCACACCACCTTATTTTGTGAAGAGTATAGTCAGAATTCATTATTTTCTGAATAAAAACGCCCTATATACAGTGAGGGTTCTGAATGACACCTGGATCCAATGGCTAGATTAAAGCAGTAACATCAATAGATAAGGCAGGCAAGATCTCAGCACCACATTAAAGCTCGAGGATGTATTCTACAATTTCTAAGAGGATGCCAGAATACTAATTCTTTAGATATTCCCAGATTATGTGAATGTTGTTCTTATCAGGCATCAAATACAACAAAAAATAAATCACTGTGAAAACGTTGGCAATCAAACAGGCATTTTCCTGAGCAATGCATAATAGAAAAGTATGCAGCACCCGAAAAGCATTACTTTTTTGAATAAATTCACCTTGAGATTACCAAAAACACCAGCTGTAAGATCGCTGATCCAATGCTTATTTAAATGGGGAGTGGCACCAGAGCCACTTTCAAAGACTATCCTTAAAAATCTTTAAATTCTGATATGCAAGCTTTAGCACAGTGTTCACCTATGCTGAACAGAGCTGACCTGAGTGACCAGTGGCTTCCCAGTGGCTCAGCGGTGAAGAATCCACCTGCCAATGCAGGAGACGCAGGAGACTCGAATTCAGTCCCTGGGTCAGAAGATCCCCTGGAAGAGGACATGGCAACCCACTCCAGTATTCTTGCCTGGAGAATCCCAAGAGCAAAGGAGCCTGCTGGGCTACTGTTCACAGGGTCACAAAGAATTGAACATGACTAAGCACACATGAGTGACCAATAAAACATTGCAGAAGCGTGTGACTTCTGAGGCTACGTCACTGTAAGACACTGTGGCTTCTACCCTGGTCCCTTGGATTGCTTACTGTGGAGCCAGCCTCTGGGTTATCAGGCCACTCAGGCCACTCAGGTAACCTTATGGAAAGGTCAACCTTTGGGTCCCAGGATGGCCTTTCCATAAGGTTACCTGAGTGTCCTTACAATGACTACCAACTTGCCAGCCAGATGAGTGAGTGAATGACCCCGGAAGCCGATCCTCTAGCCCTACTCAGCACTTCTTGCTCATGTAGACAGAGAATAAGCAAAATACACAGATTCTTTCACCTTACTGTAATCCATAACAGAAATTCCTCCTAACCACCCCCTTGAATAACTAGCAAATGAGCCATCCTTGTCAGAATTTCCCCAATTATCTTAACCACGGGACCACTTCTGTTAAAGCCCAAACCAGTAGGATTTCGAAACTGAAGGACTGGCTAATCAGACTGAAGCAGAAAGCTGTTTATCCTCTTCCAGTATCTGCTTTGTAACTTTTCAAGTAAAAAAAACTGTTCTGGAGCTTGAATGAGAGTTATCATTATGATTTAAAATGCATGTTCTAGAATGCTACCTTGTGATGAAGACACAAATTAGAGTTTACCACAGTAGTGTATATATTTGCCCACCTAACAAGCTGAATTTGCAAAACTTGGGTTTCTGTAGACTACAGTGTGAAAAGCTAATCAAGAAACTGGTCACAGTGATTACACTGTTACCTGTGTTAATCACACAGTGATTGCTTCTGTGGAGGGGACATGTGTAACTAAGAGACAGGGATGAAAAGTCAAAGTGTGAGTCATTCAGTTGTGTCTGATTCTGTGACCCCCATGGACTATAGCCCACCAGACTCCTCTGTGCAGGAAATTCTCCAGACAAGAATACTGGAGTGGGTTGCCATTCCTTTTCCAGGGTGTCTTCCCAACCCAGGAACTGAAGCAGGGTCTCCTGCATTGCAGGCAGGTTCTTTTCCGTCTAAGCCACCAGGGAAGAGACAGGGACAGCATATTTATTTTCATTTCGTTTTTTCTTGCAGGTTTTGATATGTATACTGCACGCCGGTAATATCTGCTCAAGAATATAAATCTTTAAGTCTCTTCCTGACAAAAGTACATTTTTTAACGTTTAAAATAAGAGAAACCTAAAACAACTTCAGTACTTATTCAAAATCATGCTCATTACTTTTTAAATTCAACCAAGTAAGACATTATCTCAGTATCTTATTAGTGCCTACTTTTGAAGCAAGTTACATGTTACAGTGCTAGAAACACCCAAGATGATACGACAAGAAACAATCAGGCTTTGATAACATAAAAGCAGAATATGATTTTTTAAAACCACGTATGTAGATCAGCCTTAGAAAACAATAAAAAGAAAACTGGTGTTGTTATATCAATCCCAGACAAACTAGACCTTCATGCAAAAAGCACTTTCAGAATAAAAGTGGAATACTTCGTAACACTAAGTCACTAAGCAGATATAACTATTACACATTTCTATCCAAATACTAGGCTTCCCTGATGGCTCAGCAGGGGAAGAATCTGCTGGCAACGCATGAGACACAGGAGATGTGGGTTCAATCCCTGGGTCGAGAAGATCCCCTGGAGAAGGAAATGGCAACCCACTCCAGTATTCTTGCCTAAAAAATCCCAAGGACAGGGGAGTTCGGAGGGCTACAGTCTAAAGGGTTGCAAAGCGTCAGACATGACTGAGCAACCAAGCACAGTGTATATATATATGTTCATCTACTAGCAATGTCTCAAATAAATAAAGCAAAAGCTGAGAGAATACAAGGGGAAATATCTACAGTGGTAAACGGGATATTTTAATACACTCTTGTCTGTGTAATTGATACAAGCAAACAGAAGGTCACTTATGACCCTGAAGATTTGAAATACGGGATTAACCAGCAAGATCCAATGTAAATATATTAGAACACCACATTCAATAGCTATAGGGAAAAAATAATATACTGGGGCCACAGTGCAGATCTCAAATGTTAAAGGTCTGAAATCACAGACCTTTGAAACACTGAGATTGTTCTCTGATGACATTGCTATGTTGTTAAGAGTTCTCTGATGACATATCTTATGTTGTTAGAAATAAAAGACATTTGAAAACAACTAGAAAATCTCCATGTGTTCAGAAATCGAGAAATATAATACATTCAACTTATCCAAGTGTTAAAGTAGATACCAGTGAAAATTAGAAACCATTTTAAAGTGAATTATAAAAGTACTATATATTAAAATTTGAGTAATGTTGCTAGCTGAAACAGTACTTAGAGGGAAATGCTCAGCCTTAAATGCATATATTTAAAAGGGAGAAATGCTGAAAAGTAGTGATCTACAAGAAGTTAGCAAAAGAACAAAAAAGTAAATCCCAAACAGTAGAAGGAAGGAAATAAAGAGCGGAAATCAATGCAATAGAGAACAAATATGTAATAAAAAGAAAAGGAATCAGCAAGATTCAAAATTTGGTTCCTTTGAATGACTACTAAATTCCCAGGGAGACTGAATGAGGAAAAACAGAAGGTAGTTTTAGCCTATAACAGATACAATAAGATAATTCTTTACTGCAACCATTAAACGGATACTAATATTTATTATAAATAATTTTATGCTAGTAAATTTAAAAAGTTTAGATGAAAAGGACAACTTCTTAGGGGGAAAACTACCAAAATAATCAACAGAAAATCTGAGAAGGTTAAAAATTAAAAATCAAAGGAGTAATTAAAAATCTTTCTACAAAGAAAATTACCAGCCCAGATGGCTTCTCGGCCAGATTCTCACAGAAATTTAATGGAACAATTCAGTCCTACTTAAACTTTTTCAGAATAGAAAATGAGGGTCAGCTCATTTTATAAGGCTAGTATGAGATAACCGCTGATTTCAAATCCTGACAAGGACAATATAGGCCACCTCACTGATACAAAACTATTAACAGAATATCAAACTGAATCCAGAAATACATAAAAAGAGTAATACTGTAAAACCAAATTAGGTTTACCTCAGAAATCAGGTTAGGTTTAAGATTTTAAATAATATGTAATTCAATATATTAACATAGTGAAGGAGAAAAGTCATACAGTAATGAAAAGCTGCAACAACAACAAAAAAAGCATTAAATTCGAACAAAACACAAAATTCTTAGTAAACCGGTACAGAAGGGAACTTCTTTAAACATGATGAAGGGTTTCACAGAAACAAAACAAAACGAACTTGAGCAAACAGGCCTGGAGGGAAATGCTGAAAGCTTCCTCTTGGAGACCGGGAACCAGAAGGGCAGGAGCTCTGGGGTGGCGGCAGCGCTGTGCGTCTTGACCTGAGCAATAAGTTCATGTGTGTTTGTGTGTTTGCAGTAACATGTAAAGTTCTCCATGGTGCTTTTATATACACCTTGAAATATATATTAAAGATAAAAAAGAAAGAAATATTTGGAAATAAAAGGCTAACCTAGCCTATCACTCAAGCTTGGCAACTCCGTAGGTCCTCACCTCCCCACCACCACCCAGCTACCGTTACTTTCAAACCAGTTAACATTTATTGGGCTTACAAGACATGGTACAATGTGGCAACATGTATCATGAACCTTAACAATGTCTAAGATGAAACCTTATTCCATTACATTACTCCAGTGCCAATCATTCCATTCTAAGGAAAAAGACAAAGAGAAAAAAATCCATGTGTTAAGACATTCACTGCCCACATGATGATAAAATAGAAAACCTAAACTAAATAACCAACTCCAGGAAACAATTAAGAAAAATAATTTTTACAATGGGATTATACAGTCAATAAAAATAAGATTTATCAAATATTCCAAGAAATGAATATAACCTAATTTTTAAAAAATTAGACATATACACATGTTTACACTGTAACAGGGGGAACAAGTCATAGGCACAAAGAAGAAAGTGAAAGACAGAGGGAAGAAGAGAGGGACAGAGGGTACTGAAAGCGGGAGGGAAGGGTTGGGAGAGACGAAAACTCAACTGGTTTTCTTCATATGTTGAGCTTATGAATGTCATCTGTACTTCTGTATTTCCTGAATTTTCTTTAATGACTACAGAAAACTTTAGTAATGGGGTACATAAGAGCTGAAGAAAATAATCACAAACCTAAGTAAAGTATCCTAAATATTTTAAAAAGTTCCTTCAAAGGGTAACTTTAAAATTTCAACTTTTATCTCAGTACCATTTTATTCAGATAAATTATTTAACATTTAAATTGTGTTAAGTCTATCATATGCTAGTTTCTTAGCACAGAGAGAACTTCTAATCATAATTAGTACTTAAAATAATATAACTTAAAAATAATAATTAGATTTCCAAAGATATATCATCTCCAATTTTCTAGCTAGAAAGTGAAAAGTGAAAGTGAAGCCCCTCAGCTGTGTCCAGCTCTTTGCGACCCCATGGACTGTAGCCTACGAGGCTCCTCCATCCACGGAATTTTCCAGGCACGAGTACTGGAGAGAGTTGCTGTTTCTTTCTCCAGAGGATCTTCCCCACCCAGGGATCAAAGCCGGGTCTCCTGCATTGCAAGAAGATGCTTTTACCATCTGAGCCACCAGGGAAGTTCCCTTGAGGCTTCCCTGTGGCTCAGCTGATAAAGAATCCGCCTGCAATGTGGGAGACCTGGTACAGTCCATGGGGTCACAAAGGTCAGACACGACTGAGTGACTTTCTAGCTAGCTGCTGCTGCTGCTAAGTCGCTTCAGTCGTGTCCAACTCTGTGCAACCCCATAGACGGCAGCCCACCAGGCTCCCCCATCCCTGGGATTCTCCAGGCAAGAACACTGGAGTGGGTTACCATTTCCTTCTCCAAAGCACAAAAGTGAAAAGTGAAAGAGCAGTCGCTCAGTCGTGTCTGACTCTTCACGACCCCATGGACTGCAGCCCACCAGGCTCCTCCATCCATGGGATTTTCCAGGCAAGAGTAATGGAGTGGGGTGCCATTGCCTTCTCCAGACTTTCTAGCTAATAAAATCAAGTCTTTAAATGACCTTCAGAACTGCCCTTGGTCTACCCTGCCCACACCTACCCTCTGACCTGCCCTGCCACACACCCCCCACCCCCGCTTCAGCCACGGCCTCCCACATGCTGCTCTTCCAACATGCCAAGGACATTTCCACGTTAGAAGCTGCTGCTTGCTCTACCCGAACATTTCCTTCCAGATAGTTCCATGGCTTAATCCACTTCACTCAGAAAAGGGCTTCTCAAAAAGCCTTTTCTCACCAAACTACCTGAAGTGTTACAGTATCCTGTTACTTTTTAATCCCCTGAATCTATCTTATTCTGCTTCAAAACCTGTGAGCTACCTGACGTGTGTGTGCGACTGAGTGTGCACACATGAATAATGTCTATGCCCCTCGCTGATATTTAAGCTCAGGAAGCACAGCTCTACTTTGTTTACCATTGTGTCACATGACCTGCCAATAGCAGGCTTTCAAAAATACTTGTTGAAAGAACAAAAGATGGTAACTGGTTTTAGTTTTGCTGAGAAAATAATGATGGAACACTACTAGAATTCAGTAAAGCTTTCAAATGAATTCATTCTCAATCACAAGAGCATTACACACATACTTTGGTGGTAGGAGTACAACGTTCACAATTCAGGGTTGAGTAACAGGAAGGAATGGGGACTTCTTATGTTTCCCTGCCCCTTTCCATATCCTTCCTTCCTCTCATTCATCCATAAATGGTTACTGTGTACCACTAAGTCAGAGAGTATTCTACACATTAAGAACACACAGACAATTAAGGCAAGTTAATGCATGAGACATATGAGCATAATAACCATAGAACATGGCATGCAACAGAGTTCTGTGAAGTTGTAACATAACAGAGGAAGTAATCCACTTTTAGGGGCAGGTGTTCAGGGAAGTTTCAACAGTGATGACATTCAACAAACACTTGCAAAACCAAATAACAAAAGATATGCTTCATTTTACTTTACATATGAAATGAGAGTATTAAGTCTGAAAGTGCTACAGTAATTTGCTACCATGAGATAAGCTCACTTGAGAGCGAAACCAAAACAAGAGGAATGCCAGAGCAGGACCAGAGAAACTAAGCCAAGTCCTTGATGATTTCAGACTGGATGAAGCCCCAGATGAAGTTCAAGGACAAGACCTAATCATGCCCTTTACTGTGTAGCCAGTCTGAATTTGGTTTTCTGTCACTTGCAATATAAGTATACAGAGGAATCTCAGCGAATTCTTTGAAAAAAACCAAAGCATTTGTTTTTTCAGTGTACAGGGGCACTATTGGTATTCTGGAAGGGACAATTCTTGTTTTGCGGGCAAACATCACAGGACACTTGGTATATCTCGTCTCTACCAGACCCACAGATTTCCAAACACCACTCATCTTCAAGAAGAACCACAGGTCTATTCCCTGTTAGTTGCTACCTGTATCCATTCCTCACAGTGCACGCGTAAATGTTCTTAACAACAACCTTAAAAGAACTGGGATATACCACTCAAATATACTAATTTTATATAGTAATCCATTTTAATTAGTCATTCATGACTATCTAAATGACTGATTCAGTCCTAAGCACAGCTTATACCTGCTCTTGAGATAAGCAGTGCTTTAAGAATGCCACTACTATCTGAAAATTCTCATTCATTTAAGCTTACTTCTCCATACAATATTATCAATATATGTCACTGACAATGTTGGTTATCTTCCCTGTAGCCATTCATCTAATTTCTTCCTAGACTGAAATGCTAGATATTGGTTTTTCTAGTCCCCTTGCAACTAGGGCATAAGTAATAAGGCCAAAATGAAATCTGATACAGGCTTTCTGTAAAAGGTTTACTTGCTTCATCAAGAGATGAGAGGGCAAACTTCCTCCCGTCTTTGGTGGTTGTGTCAGAATGTGATGCCTGGAGCAGAAAGAGAAACATGCAACTATGAAAGGATAAACCTGAGCACAAAGGTCGCCACACTACAGATAAAGATGGAAAGCACTTGGATTCAATCTAGAGGGGAAGCCAGTCTGAGCAGGAACCCAAATGGGAGGGCAGTTTAGAGGAAACGGAAACACAGAACCTCTGTGCTGACTGAGGACTGAGGACTGAGCAAAGCCAAGCTTATGCACAAACTGCCCTTTAAACTAATCCTACCTATGCCTTTGCCAATTACCTGAGCTAATACACTTCTTCTGTTTTTAAATCCTATTTGCATCCTAACTGATACAGGAAACAGCTATGTTTAGGGGAAACAGCAAAATCGAGACACTGCAGGGAATGTAAAGAAACTTTCAGACATAAGAGAATCAGGAACTATAAAGCCAAGAAACAAGAAATCAGATCATTTCATTCCTATGGAGTATATTTCAGAAGCGGTCTAAGAAAACCTGGATGATTGAGATAAGGCCGTTAGCTTTGGTAATTAGATCATCAAGATGACTTTTTAAAAACCAATTTCGATGCTGCGATGGTAAGGGAAGTCAGAGTGCAAAGGAAAGAATAATTTACACTTTTAAGAACTCCATAATGCACCAAACCCTTGGAAAGACATGTAACGTGTGTTAAACTCCGTCGATTACAACTCTGTGAGGTAAGTATAACATTCTGTGGTGTCCTTAGTCACTCAGTCTTGTCCGACTCTTTGTGACCCCATGGACTATAGCCCACCAAGCTCCTCTGTCCATGCTGACTCTCCAACAAGAATACTGCATTGGGTTGCCATGTCTTCCTCGTATAACATTCTACTTTACAGACAAAGAACACAGCCTGAGTAGTAAGTTGCCCACAGCCACACAGACAGTAACTGGTTTCAGTAGACTTCAAAATCAGATCTTTGAAGCTTAAAAGTAAATGTCCTTCCTACTATACCCCTTCATGGATCACAGACTCGTCGTGGTGAAGGGGATTGTGTAACTCAGTGAAGCCATGGGCCATGCCGTGCAGGGCCAGCCAAGACAGACGGGTCCTGGTGAAGAGTTCCGACAAAACGTGGCCCACTGGAGGAGGGAACGGCAAACCACTCCAGCAGTCCTGCTGCGAGAACCCCACGAACAGCATGAGGCAGAAAAATAAGACACCGAAGATGAGCACCACAATCAAAAGGTGTCCAATATGCTCCTGGGGAAGAGTGGAGGGCAGTCGTTAGTTCCAGAAAGAATGAAGTGGCTGGACCAAAGCGGATATGACGCTCAGTTGTGTGGATGTGTCTGATGGTTAAAGTCAAGTCCGACGCTGTAAAGAGCTATTGCTCTTTTTTTGCATGGGAACCTGGAACGGCAGGTCCGTGAATCAAGGCAAATCGGATGTGGTGAAGCAGATGGCAAGAATGAACATCTTAGGAATCACTGAACTAATATGGATGAGAATGGGCGAATTTAATTCAGATGACTGTTATATCTACTACTGTGGGCTAGAATCCCTTAGGACAAAGGAAGTAGCCCTTAATAGTCAACAAGAGTTCTAAATGCAGTACTTGGGTGCAACCTCAGGAAAAAAAAAATAATCTAAGTTCATTTCCAAGGCAAACTGTTCAATATCAGTGTTACCTTAAGTCTCTGCCCCAACCACTAATGCCAAAGAAGCTGAAGCTGAACAGTTCTATGAAGTAGAACTGCTGTAGTTCTCGAACTACACCTTCTAGAACAAACACCAAAAAAAAAAAAAAAAAAAAAAAAAAGATGTCCTTTTCATCACAGGGGATTGGAATACAAAATAGGAAGCCAAGAGACACCCAGAATAATAGGCAAGTTTTGCCTTGGAGGGCAAAAGCAGGGCAAAGGCTAACAGAGTTTTGTCAAAAGAACACGCTGGTCATAGCAAACACCCTTTTCCAACAACCAAGAGACAGCTATACACACGGACATCACCAGATGGTCAATACCAAAATCAGATTATGTTCTTTGCAGCTGAAGATGGAAAAGCTCTACACAGACAGCAAAAAGAAGACCTGGAGCTGTCTGTGGCTCAGGTCGTGAGCTCCTAATAGCAAAATTCAGGTTTAAAGTGAAGAACGTAGGGAAAACGACTAGGTCATTTAGATACGACCTAAATTAAATCCCTTATGATTATACAGTGGAGGTGACAAATGGATTCGAGATGAGATCTGGTAGAGAAAGTGTCTACCAGATTCGTAAAACTGAAAGAGGTTCATATATGAGTTTATTGAAAGAGATTCATATGTTTTATATGAGTTTATATACGAGGTTCATCACTGGAAAGAGGTTCGTAACATTGTATAGGAGGCAGTGACCAAACTAGTCCAAGAAAAAGAAATGCAAGAAGCTTAAGTGATTGTCTGAGGAGACATTAGAAAGAGCTGAGGAAAGGAGAGAAGTGAAAGGCAAGGGAGAAAGGGAAAGATATACTCAACTGAGTGCAGAGATCCAGAGAATACCAAGAAGAGATAAGAAACCCTTCTTAAGTGAACAATGCAAAGAAAACAACACAATGGGAAAGACTAGAGATCTCTTCAAGAAAACTGGAGGCATCAAGGGAACATTTCATGCAAGGATGGACACCATAAAGGACAGAAATGGTACGCACCTAATAGAAGGAGAAGATATCAAGAAGAGGTGGCACGAATACACAGAGAACAGTACACCAGTCACTGTGGTCACTCACCCAGAGCCAGACATCCTGGAGCGTGAAGTCAAGGGGGCCTTAGGGAACATTACTACCAACAAAGCTAGTGGAGGTGACGGAATCCCAGTTGAGCTATTTGAAATTCTAAAGGATGATGCTGTTAAAGTGTTGCACTCAATATGTCAACAAATTTGGAAAACTCAGTAGTGGCTACAAGACTGAAAAAGGTCACAGTTTTCATTCCAATCCCAAAGAAAGGTAATGTCAAAGAATGTTCAAACTACCATACAACGGCACTCATTTCACATGCTAACAAGGTTACGCTCAAAATCCTTCAAGCTAGGCTTCAAAAGAATGTGAACCTAGAACTTTCAGATGTACAAGCTAGGTTTTGAAAATGCAGAGGAACCAGGGAGCAAACTGCCAACATTTGTTCGATTATAGAGAAAGCAACAGAATTCCAGAAAAACGTCTGCTTCTGCTTCATTGACTGCGCTAAAGCCTTTGAATGTGTGGATCATAACAAACTGTGGAAAATTCTTAAAGAAACACCAGTACCAGACCACCTTACCTGCCTCCTGAGAAACCTGTATGCAGGTCAAGAAGCAAGTTAGAATCGGACATTGAACAACTGACTGGGAAAGAGTTATAATAAAGCTGTATCTTGTCACCCTGCTTATTTAACTTCTATGCAGAGTACATCATGAGAAACACTGGGTTGGATGAAGCACAAGCTGGAATCAAGACTGCTGGGAGAAATATCAATAACCTCAGATATGAAGATGATATCACTCTAAGGGCAGAAAGTGAAGAGAAACTAACGAGCCTTTTGATAAGGGTTAAAGAAGAGCATGACAAAGTTGGCTTGAA
Organism: Muntiacus reevesi; assembly: GCF_963930625.1. Classification (NCBI taxonomy): domain Eukaryota; kingdom Metazoa; phylum Chordata; class Mammalia; order Artiodactyla; family Cervidae; genus Muntiacus; species Muntiacus reevesi. Next base: position 2,411,569 of record NW_027078014.1, read on the forward strand.
ACTCAGCATTCAGAAAACTAAGATCATGGCATCTGGTCCCATCACTTCATGGGAAATAGATGGGGAAACAGTGGAAACAGTGTCAGGCCTTTATTTTTTGGGGCTCCAAAATCACTGTGGATGGTGACTGCAGCCATGGAATTAAAAGATGCTTGCTCCTTGGAAGAAATGCTATGACAAACCTCAACAACATACTAAAAAGCAGAGACATCACTTTGCCGACAAAGGTCCGTCGAGTCGAGGCTATGGTTTTTCCAGTGGTCATGTATGGATGTGAGAGTTGGACCATAAAGACTGAGTGTCAAAGAATTGAGAATTGTGGTGCTGGGGAAGGCTCTTAAGCATCCTGGGACTGCAAGAAGATCAACCAATCCTAAAGGAAATCAACCCTGAATATTCACTGGAAGCACTGATGCTGAAGCTGAAGCGCCAATACTTTGGCCACCTGATGTGAAAAGCCAACTCACTGGAAAAGACCCTGATGCTAGGAAAGACTGAAGGCAAAAGGAGAAGGAGGTGGTAGAGGATGAGATGGCTAGGTAGTGTCACCGACTCAATGAACATAAATTTGAGCAAACCCCAGGAGGTAATGGAGGACAGAGGAGCCTGCCATGCTGCAGTTCTTGGTGTTGCAAAGAGTTGGACACAACTGAGCGACTGAACAACAACTACACCAGGCTCCTAGGATTAAAGAATAAAAATACAGTGGCACAGCAGGCTCAAAATTCAGACTGGCTTCTGTGAGCTGCACGGCACACAGCACGGTGTTTGGCAGCCCTGGCAAAGGTATATTTAAGCATGCATGGAGGCTAGAGAGGGCAAAACTTAAAAAGGAGTGATCATGGATAATTACTGAGAAAGAAAGATAAAGAGGGATGATCATGGACACATCTGGAGAAGGTTGCTCTTGAAGAAAAGGAAGGACAATTCCTTCATTTCAGAGAAGAGTAAATAAAGAAATGATATCAGGATAGAAAAGATTATACCTCAGATGCTTGAGATTTTTCTCAGGAAAGGAAAAGATCAAGTTATTTGCTATAAACACTTTCATGAAGTAAGACAAAAAAAAAACCCCTCACAATCGACATTATAGATCTGGAGGATAACAGAACACTAACTGGTATGAAAACAATCCAAAATCCTCACACAACTGTCTCTTGTATCCTTCAGGGATCAAGATAGTGATTAGGCCTGTTCAGAACTGGGCACTAGAAAGATAAATTGACATAAAGTTAAGTATTCTAAGGTATCAATGATGGGCTGGTATAAACTGATGACCATGGGATCCTGGTGACTAGGGGAGGCAAATGAAAAGAGCAGTAGGCTAAAGAATTGAATGAATAGACACAAAGACGGGAGGGTTCCTAAAGACAGGAAGAGGGGAAGAAAGAGAGAGAGAAAACAGGTTCCATAAGTGTGGAAGAGTGCTTGTTTGTGGTCAGACAGGTCTTGACACAATGCCTCAGGCAATGAGCTACTACCTAGGGCTGAGCACTACCCCGTCAGCTAAAAGCACAGAATTGAGAGACAAGTGCCTGTAAAAACACGCAGTCCTCGGGTGCAGGAAACAAACAGGCTTACCTGGTGGCGCTAATGGTAAAGAACCCACCTGCCAACGCAGGAGACAGAAGAGATGTGGCTCTGATCCCTAGGTCGGGAAGGTCCTGTGGAGGAGGAAATGGCAATCTGCTCCAATATTCGTGCCTGGAGAAGTCCCATGGACAGAGGAGTCTGGCTGTCCTGTGGAGACTGCAAGGAGATGGACGTGACTGAAGCGACTTAGCATAGCACAGCAACAAACAAGTGAATGAATCTGCCCGTACAGGAATCAAACACTTAAAATATCTCCTCTCCTTTTAAAATGAACAATTCTATCTCCAAATTTAAGAAATTCATCAAGAGGCTAAAAGTCTACAATAAAGGTTAAGGCAGATGTGTGTCAGGAGGTAGAACAAAAAGTTAAATCTCTCAGGCCAATTGTAACCCACCTGTTAAAAGACTTTTAGCATAAATTTCCAATAAGGCAACAACAGTTTGTGCTTTAGAAACTCTGGAGAGCACCTAGCATGGCTTCAAAAAAAAGGATATCACTCAATTTAATTTTAAAAGCTCCACCCATTGCAATCTCAGTGGACACACTACCATTTATACTCATAGCTTCATTTTTCACCATTCTGCTGCTCTTGACACATTATCCAATTACAGGAAAAAATTGGGAAAAATCAGACATGGCAACCTCCACTACCACATCCCTCCTTCAGTTTGCACTTTTTACACCATTAATTCTGACTACTCTTGCCCTAGTAATAAATGAAGAAGAAATGACACTGGCACAATCTAAATTTTGCAGAAAATATCAAGTACAAGAAAGATTGCCAAGTAGTACTAATAACAATTGAGAACCCAAGAAATTTGAGAAGTTTCAAGTTTAAAAAGCGTTTTCTCCATTTCAGTCCTTTCCAAATAAAACAAAGCGCTTGGACAACACAAGATTGTGAAGCTTCAACGGACGATTTAGCCTAACAGTGAATAAAAGAATCACTAAAATTGCTTATCCTTTCTTGGGCTATTACATTTCTTACCCTCACAAAGCCTTCTTTTAAAACCAGGACCACTTCTCAATTCTTTCCCTGGATCTAGTATACATATTACCCTCCGTCCGCCCCCCCCCCCTCCAAAAAAAGTTTAGAGACCGAAGACTCGCTGTAGTCAGAAAAGGATTAATTTAGATGAAGAATCACTTGCCGTCACTGGCACCATTCCTCAAAACCATCAAAGTCTCCTGGGGGCTGGATCCCCCCGACAAGATGAACAAAATCCACTGGCGTCTGGATAGCAAGCTTTTCTTTGTAAGTCTATAAGCCTGGGAAAGCTTTCCAGACAGTTAAAACGACTTCTCAAGGAAGCAAAAGGTCGAGACCAGGAAGATGGGGAGGTGACTTGCCCCAAGAGGAGACACCGAAGCTTGCAGCTTCACCCACCTGCCAGACGCTCGCCCCGCGGACAGAAGCACGGACGCAGCCCGGGCGCTTCCTCTCCTGCCGGACACAGCCCCTGCCGCCGCCGGAGCTCCGGACCCGACAGCACAGGGCGGTAGCGAAGTAGGCAAAGCGGCGACCGCACTCGAGCAGACGGGGGTGTACGTAGGGGGCGCCGGGGGGCTCGGGAAGGCAGCTCTGTGCTTGACCTTCCTCACCGGTGGCCAACGGCGCTCCCTGGGAACAGCATCCCGCCTCGGCCCGCTGCAGCGGCCGGGCTTCCTGCGGCCACAACCCGCCCCCGCGCTACTCGGCCGCCGCCATCTTGTCGGAGGCGGGAAAGACCGCACTGCGCAGGCGCGCGCCGACGCTGCCGGCTCCCCGCCATAACGCGCAGGCGCGGGGGGCGCTTCCCACCCCACCCCCCACCCCCACCCGCCGAGGCCGTCTTCCGCAAAGCCGTCTGCTCCCTCGCGCGGGTGCTGCCAGGCTTAGTGGCCAGCCACAAACTGCACCGCAGCCGAGTTAATAGACCCTTCTGCGCACCTCACAGTCAGTCATTGTGTAAAACCCTATCTGTGTGCCAGGTCCCGGGACAGGCGCTGGTGAAAGATTAGTAAAACGCGGCTTCAGCGCTAACTGCCACTGCTGCTAAATCGCTTCAGTTGTGTCCGACTCTGTGCCACCCCATAGGTGGCAGGTCACCAGGCTCCCCGGTCCCTGGGATTCTCCAGGCAAGAACACTGGAGTGGGTTGCCATTTCCTTCTCCAATGCATGAAACTGAAAGTGAACTCGCTCAGCCCTGTTCGACTCTTAGCAACCCCATGCAATGCAGCCCACCAGGTTCCTCCGTCCATGGGATTTTCCAGATGAGAGTATTGGAGTGGGGTGCCATCACCTTCTCCGTCCAGTGCTAAAGGTGTTCCTAATCTAGTGAAAAAGGACGGGGATGAACGAGTGATTTCCACAATTCTTGTTTGTTATCTGCACCCCACCTTCGCTCTCTTGCCCCTTTGATTTTAATAACTGAAAACATACCTCTTCCAGGAAGTCCTTACTCTCACACAATTTGGTTAGTTCTTTTCTAATACCTCGCCTTACCTCTTTAAGCTTAATTTCATTCATTGTAAATTCAACAAGTAATATTTGAGTTTCATTTATATTCTAGATATGATTCTAGGTTATAGCAATAAGAAATATAAACTCATGGGACTTCTATTTTAGGGGAGAGTATAAAACAGACAAACAAAAAAAACAAACTTCAAAAAATCAACGAAATAACATTTGATAGTGGTGAGGGATGGGAAGAGGAAAATACCACCAAAGTTAATGTTGGGTGAGGGGTGGTAATTAGCAATCTCTCTCCAGAGATGACACTTGATCTGAGGCCTGACTGACCACGGGGGCCAGAAGCTATGAGAATCATCCAGGCAGAGCGTTCTAGACAGAAGAACAGCAAATGCAGCACACCTCTCATTCTTGAGGTGGCAGTGAGACCAGCACATAAAGGACAGAAAGACTAGGTGATGTGGACACCTGGGGAGGATATGTGGGGGGGCGGGGGGAGGACAGGGGCAGTTTAGGTGGGACATTGAGGCAATGGTAAGAAACTGGATTTTTACCCGATGGCAGCCCCTCCATCTTGCTGACACTGCCAGAACTCCTCCTCAAACACTTCTAGCTCCTGACTGCCTCGCTGGACATGCTGATTCCACTGTCTTGAAGACACTTGCTCTTGTTCTTTACACATCTAGCTTCTCATCTTTCAGGTTTCAGTTTAAATGTCACCTCAGAAAGGCCATCCTTCCTAAACTAAGTATCCCACCTGCCCTTTCATTAGTCTCCATCATTGCACCTGATCATTTCTTTATGGGCACCGAACATATTTTTCAATTATATATTCATTGCTTCTTCACCATTCAGTTCACTAAACTGAACTCCACCAGGGAGGGAAGATGTTTCACTTACTAGTGAATACTCCATGCCTAGCAACATGCCTGGCATTAATGATCACTCAATATGTGTTTGCTGTTCTTAGGAATGTCGAGTTTGTCAGCACTTAAGTAGCCAGGGGTATACTACATTGTTTTACACTGGTTTTTAAAAATAAATGCAAGTCATTTCCTGTTTATATACCCTCTGCTAGACTATAAATAAGAACTTTGGCAGAGAGAGAGAGGAAGAGAATGAGATGAAGAGTAGGTGAGGGGTAGTGGGCAAAGATTGTATTTTGCATATATTTGCAGGGCTGGGAGGTGGAAGGCTTCGATTTAGTGAAGCACGTGTTACATGTGTCCTGCGTTTGGCTTAATGGTCACTACAGCCTTGCTAGGTAGTTATCCTTAGTTTTATACATAGCAAACTTGAGAGAGATTAAGTAACTTGCCTAAGGTCCTACATTAAGAGACAGTGCCAACCATAAAGTTCATGCCCTTCCCTTCGAGAGAAACTGGATTTTGAGATGGGTTTGTTTGGTGATTTGCTTCTGTGTCATTAGCAGGCTTTTATTAGCCATTTCAGCCACTGTCATTAAAGAATCCCAGTCATCCTGCTGTTCTTGTATAGGATCTCAACAGAGGGCCTGATGTGAAATTGCTGTCATTTTTGTTTCTCTTTTGCACTATGGCAGGGTTCATTTTACCATTCCCTCTTCATGTCTTTTTTAAAATTTGTATTTCTTTTTATTAATAATGTGTACACATTTGATCAAAGGAAAAGAGGAGATACAGAAAAATGGGTGCATTTCCTAAATGCTAGCTACATCCCCTTGGTTAGGCTTGTTATTTTATGACTCTTTCATCTAGGTCCCAAGTAATCCTTTAGACATCAAAGACAGTTCTCTGGCAAAGAGTGACAGCCTCATCACAACAATCACTTATCCCATTTGCTCATCAAAATTATACACCAACATTTCCCTCCAAACCGGATAGCAGGGGGAAACTACGAGAAAGCATAGGGCCGCTATCCTGTATCCAGGGCCATTCAGCCTTTATATGAAGGCATTCAGTATTTTTATTATCATTAACTCATGATAGCATACACCTGTCAATCAAACCCAGTTAGTCCATAAGCAAACCAAATAGTAGGTGGGAATACATACTTAACAAGATTCTTTGATCTTCTACCCCCACTGTAGTAGGACTCCTTCTTGGAATAAATTCTGGAATCAAGGCAATGTCTTTGGTTTCTGTGGGATGCTCTCCTCATGGTTACCATCTGTTGTTGGTTGAATATTCTCCCACTCCTCAAAAGATATTTTGAATTCCTAACCTCAAGTACTCAACAATATGAGCTTATTTGGGAACAGGATCATTGCCGATGTAATTAAGTTCAAATGAGGCCATACTGGAGTAGGTGGACCCCTAATCCAATAACTAGGGTCCTTCTAAGAGGTCAGCCAAATGGAGGAAGAGACACACGGGGAGAAGGCTGTTTGTTGGCAAAGGCAAAGATTGGTGTCGTGCACCTGCAAGCCAAGGAACAACAAAGACTGCTGGCCAGCCACCAAAACTGAGGAAGAGGCAAGTGAGGATTTCTCTACAGATTTCAGGGGAAACACAGTCGTGTCAACAACTTGATATCAGATGTAGAGGCTCCAAAACTGTGAGACAATAAATACCCATTGTTTTAAGCTACTCAGTTCATGGCAATTTGTTACAGCGGCCTTAAAATCTAATACACCCCACTCTCTCCTCGTGTGTGTCTGTGTGTGTGTGTTGTGTGTGTGTGTTTGTGTGTGTGTGTGTGTGTGTGTGTGTGTGTGTGTGAGGATGTGAAGTAAAGGACAGAGACTGTCAGGGCTTGAAGAAGAGGAAAGAGATGGGGATGGGCTGCCCACTCCACTATTCTTTCTGGCAAAATCCCATGGGCAAAGGAGCGTGATGGGCAATAGCCCATGGGGTACCAAAGAGCCTGAGATGTCTGCTAAGTGATTATTTAGCAGGCACACATGCATCCAAAATATCATTTAAGCCTGTGGCGCTGAAATGCAGCTAGTGATGCATTACTGGAGTGGGTTGCCATGACCTCCTCCAAGGGATCTTCCAACCCAGGGATCAAACCCAGGTCTCTTGCATTACAGGCGGATTCTTTACCATCTGAGCCACCCAGGAAGCACTCAGTTCAGTTCAATTCAGTTGCTCAGTCATGTCCGAATCTTTGCTACCCCATGGACTGCAGCCCACCAGGTTCCTCCGTCCATGGGATTTTCCAGATGAGAGTATTGGAGTGGGGTGCCATCACCTTCTCCGTCCAGTGCTAAAGGTGTTCCTAATCTAGTGAAAAAGGACGGGGATGAACGAGTGATTTCCACAATTCTTGTTTGTTACCTGCACGCCACCTTCGCTCTCTTGCCCCTTTGATTTTAATAACTGAAAACATACCTCTTCCAGGAAGTCCTTACTCTCACACAATTTGGTTAGTTCTTTTCTAATACCTTGCCTTACCTCTTTAAGCTTTATTTCATTCATTGTAAATTCAACAAGTAATATTTGAGTTTCCTTTATATTCTAGATATGATTCTAGGTTATAGCAATAAGAAATATAAACTCATGGGACTTCTATTTTAGGGGAGAGTATAAAGCAAACAAACAAAAAAAACAAACTTCAAACAATCAACAAAATAACGTTTGATAGTGGTGAGGGATGGGAAGAGGAAAAACCCACCAAAAGTTAATGTTGGGTGAGGGGGTGGTAATTAGCGATCTCTCTCCAGAGATGACACTTGATCTGAGGCCTTACTGACCACTGGGGCCAGAAGCTATGAGAATCATCCAGGCAGAGCGTTCTAGACAGAAGAACAGCAAATGCAGCAAACCTCTCATTCTTGAGGTGGGAGTGAGACCAGCACATAAAGGACAGAAAGACTAGGTGATGTGGACACCTGGGGAGGATATGTGGAGGGGCGGGGTGGGGTCCGGGGCAGTTTAGGTGGGACATTGAGGCCATGGTAAGAACTGGATTTTTACCTCATGGCAGCCCCTCCATCTTCCTCCTCAAACACTTCTAGCTCCTGACTGCCTCACTGGACATGCTGATTCCACTGTCTTGAAGACACTTGCTCTTGTTCTTTACACATCTAGCTTCTCATCTTTCAGGTTTCAGTTTTAATGTCACCTCAGAAAGGCCATCCTTCCTAAACTAAGTATCCCACCTGCCCTTTCATTAGTCTCCATCATTGCACCTGATCATTTCTTTATGGGCACTGAACATATTTTTCAATTATATATTCATTGCTTCTTCACCATTCAGTTCACTAAACTGAACTCCACCAGGGAGGGAAGATGTTTCACTTACTAGTGAATACTCCTTGCCTAGCACCATGCCTGGCATGAATGATCACTCAATATGTGTTTGCTGTTTTTAGGAATGGCGAGTTTGTCAGCACTTAAGTAGTCAGTGGTATACTACATTGTTTTACACTGGTTTTTAAAAATAAATGCAAGTCATCTCCTGTTTATATACCCTCTGCTAGACTATAAATAAGAACTTTGGCAGAGAGAGAGAGAGAGAGGAAGAGAATGAGATGAAGAGTAGGTGAGGGGTAGTGGGCCAAGATTGTATTTTGCATATATTTGCAGGGCTGGGAGGTGGAAGGCTTCGATTTAGTGAAGCACCTGTTACATGTGTCCTGCGTTTGGCTTAATGGTCACTACAGCCTTGCTAGGTAGTTATCCTTAGTTTTATACATAGCAAACTTGAGAGAGATTAAGTAACTTGCCTAAGGTCCTACATTAAGAGACAGTGCCAACCATAAAGTTCATGCCCTTCCCTTCAAGAGAAACTGGATTTTGTGATGGGTTTGTTTGGTGATTTGCTTCTGTGTCATTAGCAGGCTTTTATTAGCCATTTCAGCCACTGTCATTTAAGAATCCCAATCATCCTGCTGTTCTTGTATAGGATCTCAACAGAGGGCCTGATGTGAAATTGCTGTGATTTTTGTTTCTCTTTTGCACTATGGCAGGGTTCATTTTACCATTCACTCTTCATGTCTTTTTAAAATTTGTATTTCTTTTTATTAATAATGTGTACATGTTTGATCAAAGGAAAAGAGGAGATACAGAAAAATGGGTGCATTTCCTAAATGCTAGCTGCATCCCCTTGGTTAGGCTTGTTATTTTATGACTCTTTCATCTAGGTCCCAAGTAATACTTTAGACATCAAAGACAGTTCTCTGGCAAAGAGTGACAGCCTCATCACAACAATCACTTCTCCCATTTGCTCATCAAAATTATACACCATCATTTCCCTCCAAACAGGATAGCTGGGGGAAACTACGAGAAAGGATAGGGCTGGTATCCTGTATCCAGGGTCATTCAGCCTTTATATGAAGGCATTCAGTTTTTTTAATATCATTAACTCATGATAGCATACACCTGTCAATCAAACCCAGTTAGTCCATAAGCAAACCAAATAGTAGGTGGGAATACATACTTCAAAAGTTTTTCGATCTTCTACCCCCACTGTAGTAGGACCCCTTCTTGGAATAAATTCTGGAATCAAGGCAATGTCTTTGATTTCTGTGGGATGCTCTCCTCATGGTTACCATCTTTTGTTGGTTGAATATTCTCCCACTCCTCAGAAGATATGTTGAATTCCTAACCTCAAGTACTCAACAATATGAGCTTATTTGGGAATAGGATCATTGCCGATGTAATTAAGTTCAAATGAGGCCATACTGGAGTAGGTGGACCCCTAATCCAATAACTAGGGTCCTTATAAGAAGACAGCCAAACGGAGGAAGAGACACACGGGGAGAAGGCTGTTTGTTGGCAAAGGCAAAGATTGGTGTCGTGCACCTGCAAGCCAAGGAACACTAAAGACTGCTGGCCAGCCACCAAAACTGAGGAAGAGGCAATTGAGGATTTCTCTACAGATTTGAGGGGAAACACAGTCGTGTCAACAACTTGATATCAGATGTAGAGGCTCCAAAACTGTGAGACAATAAATATCCATTGTTTTAAGCTACTCAGTTCATGGCAATTTGTTATAGCGGCCTTAAAGTCTAATACACCCCACTCTCTCTTCGTGTCTGTGTGTGTGTGTGTGTGTGTGTGTGTGTGTGTGTGTGTGTGTGTGAGGCCGTGAAGTAAAGGAAAGAAACTGTCAGTGCTTGAAGCAGAGGAAAGAGATGAGGATGGGCTGCCCACTCCAGTATTTTTTCTGGCAAAACCCCATGGGTAAAGGAGCGTGATGGGCAATAGCCCATGGCGTACAAAAGCGTCTGAGATGTCTGCTAAGTGATGACTTAGCAGGTACACTTGCATCCAAAATATCATTTAAGCCTGTGGCGCTGAAATGCAGCTAGTGATGCATTACTGGAGTGGGTTGCCATGCCCTCCTCCAAGGGATCTTCCCAACCCAGGGATCAAACCCAGGTCTCTTGCATTACAGGCTGATTCTTTACCATCTCAGCCACCAAGGAAGCACTCAGTTCAGTTCAATTCAGTTGCTCAGTCATGTCTGAATCTTTGCTACCCCATGGACTGCAGCATGCTTGTCCATCATCAAGTCCTGCAGTTTTCTCAAACTCATCTCCACTGAGTCGGTCATGCCATCCAACCATCTCATACTCTGTTATCCCCTTCTCTTCCTGCCTTCAACCTTTGCCAGCACCAGGGTCTTTTCAAATAAGTCAGCTCTTCACATCAGGTGGCCAAAATATTGGAGTTTGAGCTTCAACATCAGCCCTTCCAATGAATATTCAGGACTGATTTCCTTTAGGATGGACTAGTTGGATCTCCTTGCAGTCCAAGTGACTCTCAAGAGTCTTCTCCAACATCACAGTTCCAAAGCATCAATTCTTTGGTGCTAAACTTTCTTTATAGTCCAACTCTCACATCCATACATGACTACTGGGAAAACCATAGCCTTGGCTAGACAGACCTTTGCTGGCAAAGTAATGTCTCTGTTTTATAATATGCTGTCTAGGTTGGTCATAATTTTCATCCAAGGAGTAAGCATCTTTTAGTTTCTTGGCTGTAGTCACCATCTGCAGTGATTTTGGAGCCCAGAAAAATAAAGTCTACCACTGATTCCACTGTTTCCCCATCTGTTTGCCATGAAATGATGGGACCAGATGCCATGAACTTTGTTTTCTGAGTGTTGAGCATTAAGCCACCTTTTTCACTCTCCTCTTTCACTTTCATCAAGAGGCTCTTTAGTTCTTCTTCACTTTCTGCCACAAGGAGGGTGTCATCTGCATATCTGATGTTATTGATATTTCTCCCAGGAATCTGGATTCCAGCTTATGCTTCATCTAGCCCAGGGTTTCTCATGATGTACTCTGCATATAAGTTAAATAAGGAGGGTGACAAGATACAGCCTTGACGTACTCCTATTCCTATTTGGAACCAGTCTGTTGTTCCATGTCCAGTTCTAACTGTTGCTTCCTGACCTGCATACAGGTTTCTCAACAGGCAAGTCAAGTGGTCTGGCATTCCCGTCTCTTTCAGAATTTTCCAGTTTGTTGTGGTCCACACTGTCAGAGGCTTTGGCATAGTCAGTAGAGCAGAAATAGATGTTTTTCTGGAACCCTCTTGCTTCTGTGATGATCCAGCAGATGTTGGCAATTTGATCTCTGGTTCCTCTGCCATTTCTAAAACCAGCTTGAACATCTGGAAGTTCATGGTTCACATATTGTTGAAGCCTGGCTTGGAGAATTTTGAGCATTACTTTACTAGTGTGTGAGATGAGTGCAATTGTGCAGTACTTTGAGCATTCTTTGGCATTGCCTTTCTTAAGGATTGGAATGAAAACTGACCTTCTTCAGTCCTGTGGCCACTCAATTTGCTGGCCTACTGAGTGCAACACTTTGACAGCATCATCTTTTAGGATTTGAAGTAGCTCAGCTGGAATTCCATCACCTCCACTAGCTCTGTTCATAGTGATGCTTCCTAAGGCCCACTTGACTTCACATTCCAGGATGTCTGGCTCTAGGTGAGTGAGCACACCAAGGTGGTTATCTGTGTTGTGAAGATCTTTTTTTGTACAATTCTTCTGTGTATTCTCGCCACCTCTTCTTAACATCTTCTGCTTCTGTTAGGTCCATACCATTTCTGTCCTTTATTGAGCCCATCTTTGCAAGAAATATTCCCTTGGTATCTCTGATTTTCTTGAAGTCATCTCTAGTCTTTCCCATTCTATTGTTTCCCTCTGTTTCTGTGCACTGATCATTGAGGAAGACTGCCTTATCTCTCTTTGCTATTCTTTGGAACTCTGCATTCAAATTGGTGTATCTTTCCTTTTCTTGTTTGCTTGTGGCTTCTCTTCTTTTCTCAGCTATTTGTAAGGCCTCCTCAGACAGCTATTTTGCCTTTTTGCATTTCTTTTTCTTGGGGATGGTCTTGATCCCTGTCTTCTGTACAATGTCATGAACTTCCGTCCATAGTTCATGAGGCACTCTGTCTGTCAGATCTAGCTCCTTAAATCTATTTCTCACATCCACTCTATAGTCATAAGCGATTTGATTTAGGTCATACCTGAATGGTCTAATGATTTTCCCTACTTCCTTCAACTTAAGTCTGAATTTGGCAATAAGGAGATCATGATCTGAGCCACAGTCAGCTCCCAGTCTTGTTTTTGCTAACTGTATAGAGCTTCTCCATGTTTGGTTGCCAAGAATATAATCAATCTGATTTCGGTGTTGACTATCTGGTGATGTCCATGTGTAGAGTCTCCTCTTGTGTTGTTGGAAGAGGGTGTTTGCTATGACCAGTGCTTTCTCTTGGCAGATCTCTATTAACCTTTGCCCTGCTTCATTCTGTACTCCAAGGCCAAATTTGCCTGTTACTCCAGGTGTAACTTGGAGTAACTTGCTCCTTTTGCATTCCAGTCCCCTATAATGAAATGGACATCTTTTTTGGGTGTTAGTTCTAGAAGGTCTTGTAGGTCTTCATAGAGCCGTTCACCTTCAGCTTCTTCAGCATTCCTGGTTGGGGTATAGACTTGGATTACTGTGATGTTGAATGGTTTGCCTTGGAAATGAACAGAGATCATTCTGTCATTTTTGAGAGTGCGCCCAAACATTTCGGGTGCTTTTGTTGACTATGACATTTCTTCTAAGGGATTCCTGCCCACAGTAGTAGATATCATGGGCATCTGAGTTAAATTCACCCATTCCAGTCCATTTTAGTTTGCTGATTCTTAAAATGTCGATGTTCAGTTTTGCCATCTCCTGTTTGACTACTTCCAATTTGCCTTGATTCATGGACCTAAGATTCCAGGTTCCTATGCAATATTGCTCTTTACAGCATCGGACCTTGCTTCCATCACCAGTCACATCCATAACAGGGTGTTGCTTTTGTTTTAGCTCCGTCTCTTCATTCTTTCTGAAGTTATTTCTCTACTGATCTCCAGGAGCATATTGGGCACCTACCAACTCAGTGACTTCATCTTTCAGTGTCCTATCTTTTTGCCTTTTCACACTGTTCATGGGGTTCTCGAGGCAGGAATACTGAAATGGTTTGTCATTCCTTTCTCCAGTGGACCACGTTTTGTCAGAACTCTCCATCATGAATGGTCCTGCATGGCTCATAGTTTCATTGAGTTAGACAAGGCTGTGGTCCATGTGATTAAATTAGTTAGTTTTCTGTGATTGTGGTTTTCAGTCTCTGCCCTCTGATGGAGAAGGATAAGAGGCTTATGAACACTTCCTGATGGGATAGACTGACTGAGAGGGTGCTAGGTCTTGTTCTGATGGCCAGGGCCATGCTCAATAGATCTTTAATCCAATTTTCTGTTGATGGGTGGAGCTGTGTTCCCTCCCTGCTATTTACCTGGGGCCAAACTATGGTGGAGGTAATGAAGATAATGGTGACCTCCCTCAAAAAATCTCATGCATGCACTGCTGCAGTCCATGCCCCTAGCCCTGCAGCAGGCCACCGCCAACCCATGCCTCTGTCAGAGACTCCGGGACACCCAGAGGAGAGTCTCCTGTGGGGTTACTGTTCCCTCCTCCTGGTTTCTAGTGCACAAGGCTCTATTTTGCCCGCCAAGAGTCTGTTTCCCAGTCCTGTGTGAGTTCTGACAGCTCTGTGGTGGGGTCAATGCTGACTTCCTCCAAGAGGGCTTACACCACACCCACACCCAGAGCCCCTGTCCCTGCGGCAGACCACTGCCGACCCGTACCTCCACAGGAGACGCCCAAACACAGTTCTGGCTCAGTCTCTGTGGGATCCCTGTATCCTGGTGTGCACAAGGTTTGTTTGAGCCCTCTGAGCATCTCTGGCAGGAACGGGGTTTGATTCTAAACGTGAATTTGCCCCTCCTACTGTCTTGCTAGGGCTTCTCCTTTGCCCTTCGACGTGAGGTATCTCCTCATAGCCGCTCCAGCGCCTACTGTCTTATGGGGATTTCTCTGACCCTGGACGTGGTGTATCTCCTTGCAGCCGCTCCTGTGACCTAAATCAAATCTCTTACGATTATACAGTGGAAGTGAGAAATAGATTCTAGGCATTAGATCTGATAGAGTGCCTGAAGAACTATGGACACAGGTTCATGACATTGTACAGGAGGCAGGGAGCAAGACCATTCCCAAGAAAAAGAAATGCAAAAAGGCAAAATGGTTGTCCAAGGAGGCCTTACAAATACCTGTGACTAGAACAGAAGCTAAAGGCAAAGAAGAAGAAGAAAGAGATACCCATTTGAATGCAGAGTTCCAAAGAATAAAGGAGAGATAAGAAAGCCTTCTTCAGTGACCAGTGCAAAGAAATAGAGGAAAACAAAAGAATGGGAAAGACGAGAAATGTGTTCAAGAAAATCAGAGATACCAAGGGAACATTTCTTGCAAAGATGGGCACAATAAAGGAAAAATTGTATGGACCTAACAGAAGCAGAAGATATTAAGAAGAGGTGGCAAGAATACACAGAAGGAAAAAAAAAGAATACAAAGAAGAACAAAAAAGATTTTCACAACCCAGATAATCAGGATGGTATGCTTACTCACCTAGAGCCAGACATCCTGGAATGTGAAGTCAAGAGGGCCTTAGGAAGCATCACTACAAACAAAGCTAGTGGAGGTGATGGAATTCCAGTTGAGCTATTTCAAATCCTAAGAGATGATGCTGTCAAAGTGCTGCCCTCAATATGCCAGCAAATTTGGAAAACTCAGCATTGGCCACAGGACTGGAAAAGGTCAGTTTTCATTCCAATCCCTAAGAAAGGCAATGCCAAAGAATGCTCAAAGTACTGCACAATTGCACTCATCTCACACGTTAGTAAAGTAATGCTCAAAATTCTCCAAGCCAGGCTTCAACAATATGTGAACTGTGAACTTCCAGATGTTCAAGCTGGTTTTAGAAATGGCAGAGGAACCAGAGATCAAATTGCCAACATCCACTGGATCATCGAAAAAGCAAGAGAATACCAGAAAATTGTCTACTTCTGCTTTATTAACTATGACAAAGCGTTTCACTCTGTGGATCACAACAAACTGTGGAAAATTCTGAAAGAGACCGGAATACCAGACCACCTGACCTGCCTGTTGAGAAATCTGTATGCAGGTCAGGAAGCAACAGTTAGAACTGGACATGGAACAACAGACTGATTCCAAATAGTGAAACGAATACATCAAGGCTATACATTGTCACTGCACTTATTTAACTTATATGCACAGTACATCATGAGAAACACTGGGCTGGATGAAGCACAAGCTGGAATCAAGATTGCTGGGAGAAATATCAATAACATCAGACATGCAGTTGACACTACCCTTATGGCAGAAAGCAAAGAAGAACTTAAGAGCCTCTTGATGAAAGTGAAAGGGAAGTTCTACATCTGAATAAATTTGAGTATTAAAGATTTAGGTAAATAGCAAAGAGATTGAACTTTTTCTCCAAAGCTGAGAGGAAGATTGTAGAGTGAAAACCAGAATATGTATTTCAGATATTTCAATTCTGTTTCAGCTTGGTACTTGTTTGCTAAGTAGCTTATTTCCTCCTCAAATCCATTACTGGTCATTCCTGGTTGAGGGTGTTCTCTCCTTCCCAGATCCGAGGTCTCCCGTGGGCAGTGACAGGGTTTGCTGGACTCATGCCACATCTTCCTCATCAGATACATACATGAGGGCAGAGCCTGTGACTCATTCTTCTTTGTATCTATCCCCTAAAAATTTCTGGAACTGGACACACCCAAGTAAACAAGATCAGCAAAATCTGATCATTTTAGAACTTGATGTAAACCATGAATATCTGTTATACCATTCTCACTGCTTTGGTGTATAATTGGAAATTTTCATAATAAAAAGTGTTATAAAGGACATCCAAGAAACTTCTGCTTCAAGATAGCCAACTAAGTACAAGTGTTTACATCCTTCTCTATGCATCCCAGTAAAATGTCAGCAGCAGGGCTTAATTTTCAATGAAACTAATGAGGGTTAAGCTTCAAAGCCCCCCATTTACACACGCCCTTTCCAAGGCCCTGGAAGGTGCCTTAGTAATATGTTCATGTGTTTGTATTGTTCTCCTTTATCACAGTTCTCCTTGTGTCTGATAGTATTAGAGTGGTTGGAGTAATTTTGAGGTTCCAGTTAAAGGGAAGTTTAGTTTGAAATACAAGTTGTTGGAATTGAGTAGGAGGATATTTATATGATTCACAGTCACTTATGTAAGTAGCATTTTATTGTTAACCATTGCTGTAGAAGAATAGCTTCCAGCTATCTGCCTCCAGCCCACTGTCTGCTCTCCCAGGATTGTAACACCAAGGTGCAGGGCCAGAGGTTCTGTGGCAATACGAACACAGCCTATGTTATCTGTACCAGAAGTATGTATAGAGCCAGAAGCTATTTGTGGGAAATTATTCCAAATTTTATAATTCCTATAAATGAAACCTAATAGAAGCATCCCCAAATGTGACTACAATCTTAAAAAAAAATTACAAGTTGTCAAGCTGGGGGGAAAAATGAAAACTATCAGCAATAAAAATTTTTTTGATCAACCATAGTTGAAGAAAAACTGAATGATCTGTTCAGTTGATACAAATACGATAAAATAACTGTCACATGCAAAGAAAAGAAAAGAGCATCTAGACAAAAAGTGTAAGAAAAAAGTATTATAGAAATTGTATCAGGTAGTAAAATAATAAACCTATTATGTTCTTTCTTGGGTTTTGTGATGTTTGTTGATTTTCTGTTAGCATTCCAAGATGTGTAATTTGTTGTGGTTCTTTCCTCATTCTAAAGAAATACTTAACTTTCATACTTAAATTTGTATTCACATTTTATATTTTTTCTCTTAATAGGGACAGAAAAATTCATCTCCCATAAGGCATGGACCCCTGAAATTATAACTGGGGACTTCAAAATCCCTCTCTCAGCAACTGATAGAACTAAAAATCATAAAATGAGCAAAGATATAGAAGACCTAAGCAGTACAATCAAACAGTAGGATCTAAAGGACATTTATAGAACACTCTACCCACAACAGCAGAATGCACATGTTTTTTCTTCAAGCACCAATAATAGACCAAATGCTAGGTCAGAAAACAAATGTTAACACATTTAAGAATTGACATAAGTATGTTCTCTGACCCTTATGGAATTGAATTAAAAATCAATGAAAGGCAACTGGAAATTTTCCAAATACTTGGAAATTAAACACCACACTTTAAAATCATACCTTGTTTGAATTTCCTGGCAGTCTCTTGGTTAGGACTCCACTTTCACTGCCAAGGGCCTAGGTGCAATCCTTGGTTGGGGAATTAAGATCCCACAAACCACACCGAAACACACACACACACACACACACACACACACACACACACACATATACCTTGTCAAAGAAGACCGAAAGAAAATTTTTAAAAATAAACAAAAAATAAAAACCCACAGAACTGAATGAAAACAAAAATACAACATATCAAAATTTCTGGGTTATTGCTAAAGTAGTACTAAGAAGGTAATTTACACATTAAATATTGCTCAGAAAAATGTGACATATTACATTAGGAAAGTCTCATATCAATAACCTCAAGAAGTTAGGGGAAAAGAGCAGAAATCAATGACATTAGAAAACAAAATAAAACAAACAAATGCAATAAAACACTAGTTAATAGACTTCTAGCAAGACTGCAAAATAGAAAATAAAAAGACATAAATCATCAATATCAGTAATGAAATGGCTTATCATTATAATTTCTGCAATCTTTAATAAGGGAATATCATAAACTTATAATTCAACAACTTAGAATAGACCAATTCTACAAACTACCAAAGCTCAAACAAGATGAAATAGAGTAGCCCTATAACCATTGAAGAAATTGAACTTGTCACTGTAATTCCCTGGGAAAAGAAAGGGAGAAGACTTCTTTGGTGGTCCAGTAGTTAAGAATCTGCCTGCCAATGCAGAGGACACAGGTTCGATCCCTGGTCCAGGAAGATCCCACATGTATGGAGCAACTAAGCCTGCGTGCCAGAACTACTGAAGCCTGTGACCCCTAGAGCCTGTGCTCTGCAAAGAGAGAAACCATCGTGAAGAGGAGCCCCTGCTCACTGCAACTAGATAAAGCCTGGGGCCAATAAGTGTTCATAAAAGGGAGTACATCCATGAATGTTAAGAATGGGAGAGTGTTCCATCAGTTTGTGAGAGATGTTGACAGATACCTGTAAGACAAGAAGTGAGAGAAGAACAAGGTGGAGCAAACACTCCAGCCCAGAACAGAAAGACAGGAAGACTGCGGTGAAGGATCACAGCAGAGGTAGTTGCTAGTGCTTCCTGGAGAAGTCTAGCAAAGATACAGGTTTGCTAGTCATAGTTACAAGAAATGGGAGATGCAGCACTGTCAACACTAGTGTTTCCCAACCATTTTTTTTTCCCCAACCATTTTTATGTCATGGCACATGTGGGAAATAATAGTATATGTAAGGCATGGTTTTAAGAAACTGATTCTCAGATCACCAAATTTCATGACTTTCTCTCTAAAACTGATTTACCTGAGAAGGCATCCTGACTTATACATACTGGTTCTTGGTCAACTTTATTTTCACAATAGCTCTCTCACCACTTTACCAAAGAGGAACAAGCATTTCTCAGAGATTCATTGCCCTGAATGCCAAGCAAAAGAATAATTTAACATTTATTAATGCTCTGTTAATGTCCCCAGTCTGTCTCATTTCAACATTGATTTCTAACAAATGTGACTTTTTGTGCTAGTAATTTTTCTTTAATCAATAAGAATAATTTTAAAACATTACCTTATGCTTATGAAAATAAAAGTATGAGACATTAACTTTGTTTCTAGCGGAGAACTATGATAGAATTATCCGTGATTTTCAGACGCTTCCACTTCTGGATAAGATGAAGTAGCAAGTAGCAGGCACACCCTCCAGCTTTAAACAGCCCCGAGCTGGGGAAGTGTGTGAAGCGATGGTTTTGGCCTTTCGCTTGTTTTGAGGTGCTGGACACCTGGCGGTGGAGGACAATGAGCCTGAAAGGTAGGAAGCAAGTGCCTTAGACGTTTCTCTGGCTTGTTTGCTCCAAGGAGGCCAGCTGCCACGCTGCGAGAGGCTCTATGCAGGGGTCTGTATAGCGAAGAACAGAGGAGGCTCCTGGCCAAAGCCAGCAAAGAACTGAGGCTCTTAGTGCAACAGGTCACAGGGAATGTAATCCCTCCAGCAATCATGTGAGTGAGCCTGGAAATGGATCTTCTCCCATCAAGCCTTCAGATGCTACCACAGCCCTGGTCTTCACAGAAAGACCCTGAATAATAGTGAAAGTAAAGTCGTTCAGTCGTGTCTGACTATTTGGGACCCTATAGACTATACAGTCCATGGAATTTTCCAGGCCAGAATACTGGAGTGGGTAGCCTTTTCCTTCTCCAGGGGATTTTCCCAACCCAGGGATCGAACCTGGTCTCCTGCATTGCAGGCAGATTCTTCACCAGCTGAGCCACAAGGGAAGCCCCCTGAGTCATAGGCAGCCAACTAATTCATAAACCATGCTCAACTTCCCAACCTATCAGTTCCATTCAGTTCAGTTTGGTCACTCAGTCATGTCCAACTCTTTGCAACCACATGAATCGCAGCATGCCAGGCCTCCCTGTCCATCACCAACACCCGGAGTCTACCCAAACCTATGTCCATCGAGTTGGTGATGCCATCCAGCCATCTCATCCTCTGTCATCCCCTTCTCCTCCTGCCCCCAATCCCTCCCAGCATCAGGGTCCTTTCCAATGAACCAACTCTTTGCATGAGGTGGCTAAAGTACTGGAGTTTCAGCTTCAGCATCAGTCCTTCCAATGAACATCCAGGACTGATCTCCTTTAGGATGGACTGGTTGGATCTCCTTGCAGTCCAAGGGGCTCTCAAGAGTCTTCTCCAACACCACAGTTCAAAAGCATCAGTTCTTCAGCGCTCAGCTTTCTTCACTGTCCAACTCTCACATCTGTACATGACCACTGGAATAACCATAGCATTGACTAGACGGACCTTTGTTGGCAAAGTAATGTCTCTGCTTTTAAATATGCTATCTAGGTTGGTCATAATTTTCCTGACCTACAGAAGTTGTGAAATAATCGCTATTGTTTTTAGCTGATAAGTCTTAGAGTAATTTGTTACACAGCAATAGATTAATTCAGGAAGACCAACCCCAAAAGAGATGGGATCAATTTCATTTCTAACACTGCTGGAATTGGCCAAAGAACAAGCTTAAAATTCTTTATCACATAGCTAATTACACATTTTAATTCTTTTTCTTCTATTTCTTGTACCCATTTCAACTTTTCATTCATGATAGAATAAACTGCCCTTTTTCTAAGCTGCATCTATTCTTTAAAGTTTTCCAACTAAAGTGATTAAATGTAATAAAGTAAGCAGCTAGAGATACTTGCTTTTCCATCTGATGATTAAAAAAAAAGAAAAGAAAACACTCCATCTGGGTAGAATTTGATAATTAGCCATATCCAATTCCTGGACATCTGGCTTTCAAATGAAACTGAACATAGTAATGTCTGTTTCCCAGGGCATTCTTTTTACTGAAAATGCGATTTATTGTTTTGGTCTTTAAAAGGATAACATCAATGCACTTTAGCATATCAAGTTAACAAAGATTTGTCTCAGTTCTTTTTACATATTACCATCGTGTTACATATTTATTATAGAAAATTTGTAAACTACAGAAAATCACAAGAAGGAAAAATAAAATCTCACCATCCAAGATAACTGTTCACATTTTGATGAAAATCTTTTCAGATTTGGCTTTAAAAATAAGAGGAATTTCAGAATAACAATATTTTCCTTCAACAACAAGTTCTCATTAAGGACACAATATTTTAATGGATGAAATTTAATGAAGAATGTCAAACCATTATTCCACTGAAATTCATATCCATTTTTCATATAAAGTGTAGCTTATGACAATGGATATTTTAGCCCTGACAATCAGTCTGAGTAGCTCAGGAAAATATCACATAAGGCTGGAGCAGCCCTGGCAGCACATTGAGGGTAGCAGGGCTCAGAGAAGCAACATATGTCTGCACGCGCTCTCCCTTCACGCTGCCTCTGCTGCTGTGGAATCTGTGTGTGTGTGGTAGGGGGGTGGCGGGGGGCTCGTGGCCTTGCACTTGAATCCTTAATGAACTGGAGCCAACTCAAAGAAGTGCCAGAGAACTGATTGTTAAATTTCAGGAGTTTTGTGAGCTAGCTCTAAAACAAAGTCATTATTAAAAATTAAAGGATGTACGCTTTCAGTTAAATAAATTCTATTCAAAGCAAAGGTCATAAATACATACAAGTCATCATTTTTAATCATTTACATTTTGCTGGCGTCTGTGTTCCTGATGCTGTTTCTGTCTACTGCATCTACATTGCAGAAATGGGGTATAATGGTGTGCTGGAGGACGTCTCTTCATCCAGTGTTTTCACCTTGGTAGTCTGGAATCCTTCAGGGTGAGAGTATTTAAATCATGGAAACAGAAGAAAGCTCCAAATTTGGGCTCACATATTTTTGTTGATTGTATAGTGACAGAGAAAATGTTAACAATGTAGAATAAAATTCTTAAAATGTTGTGTCTATAACTGTTGCACTGTGACCAGCACAAAGTTCAAGGAACTATTCCTCCAGTACTCAAAAACTATCATCAAATGAATCCAAGTCACTCAGGTCACTGATTAATGACCTGATTAAGTCAGGATCCAACACATATCTCTTGTTGTTTCACTTTCATCTCAATCATTAATGTTAATGAAAATATCAGCCAAGATTCTTGCAAAACCACATTTGTTTATTATTTACAATGGCATGTTGGCTACAGACAAGAAAGGGAAAGTTGCTCAGTCGTGTCCAGCTCTTTGCGGCCCCGTGGATTTCCCCCATGGGATTCTCCAGGCCAGAATACTGGACTGGGTACCTATCCCTTCTCCAGCAGATCTTCCCGACCCAGCAATCAAACCAGGGTCTCTTGCATTGCAGGCAGATTCTTTACCAAGTGAGCTACTAGGGAAACCTACAGATACCAAAGTTCAGCAAAAATCAGTGAAACATTTGATGGAAATCAACTGGTTATATGGAATTGACACTAAAGAATGATGTAAATTTTATTAGGATTTGCAAACTATGTGTTCTATACCCTTTATATCAGTAGAGTTTAAAATAAATCTGCATGTGTGTTAATATGTGTGCTTCACAAAGCTGGTTGTTAATCATTTACTAATACACTTTTGACCAGAGCAAATGCTTCCATTTGTCCCACTCACCATAGCCTCTAGCAGATCCCTTTCAGCTACACACAGACTGATAAATAGGGAAAAGAAGTGAAGGAAAAGAGCTAGTGGAAAGCAGAAAATGGAGGAAGAAAAAGAAGGGAAAGAAAGAAAAAAAGAAAGTTCTCCCTGTCTTGTCTTTCATCATCAGTCAGCAGCTCTCTACAAGATAAGAGACAAACCATTGCACAACTATTGTGACCTGGAGTCACAAATATTCATGGGATTAGCTGGTGACCCTATTTTTAGAGAGCTAAGGAGCCAGAAGTCTTCAGCAACAGTGACCATGCTAACACTCGGTCAGAGGTCATTTTAGGGTTTTTAGCTTGTTTTTCACATTAAAAAAAAAAATAAAGGTATAATTTATATACAGTAAAAGTCACCATAGAGTACAGTTCTATGAGTTTTGATAAATGCATACAGTCACACAACTACCACTGCAATCAAGACATAGAACATTTCCATCATCTCCCCAAATTCACTTGAGCCTGTTTGTGACCAACCCCTCTCCCCATCTCTAGCCACTTTCCTACCCTCTTGTTTTGTTTTCCAGAATGACACTAAGACGGACTCATACAGTATGTAGCCTTTTGAGGCTAGCTACTTTCACTTAACACGGTGTATTAGAGAGCAGAGTTAAGCTCACAACAAAATTAAGAGGACGGTACAGAGATTTCCCATATAACCTCAAGTACTCCCTACATGAATCATCTTGCCCATTATTACCATCACTCATGAAAATGTTACATAAGTTTGTTACCAAGTATGAATCTCCAGTGACACAGCACAGCCACCCAAAGTTGGCATTTACCTTAGGGGTCATTCTTGGTACTGTACATTCTGTGGGTTTGGATCAATGTATAGTGACATACAGCCATAACTAGAAGATCATACGGAGGATTTTCATGGACATTAAAACTCAGTGCTTTGGTTGTACCTCCACCAGGGGCTGTCCTGGTGGCTCAGCTGGTAAAGAATCTGCCTGTAATGTGGGAGACCTGGGTTTGACTCCTGAGTTAGGAAGATCCCCAGGAGGAGGAATTGGCTACCCACTCCAGTATTCACACCTCGGAAATTCCATGGGCAGAAGAACCAAACAGACTATACAGTCCATGGAGTCGAAAAGACTCGGACATGACTGAGTGACTCACACACACACACACCCTCACCGTCCCTCAAGAAACAATGATGTTTCTCAACAGAGTTGCCTTTTCTAGAATGTCATATAGCTGGAATTATATAGTATGAAGCTCTTCCAGATTGTCTTCTTTTACTTCAGTTCAGTTCAGTCTCTCAGTTGTGTCCTAGTTTTTGCAACCCCAGGAACCGCAGCATGCCAGGCCTCCCTGTACATCACCAACTGCCAGAGTCCACCCAAACCCATGTCCATTGAGTTGGTGATGCCATCCAACCATCTCATCTCTTACTTAGTTATAAGCATAATGTTTCTTTCGTGTCTGTTAATGATTTGGTAGTTTGTTTCTTTTAGTGCTGAATAGTATTCCTTTATATGAATTATTACAATTAATTTATTCATTCATTTACTGAAGTACTTCTTGGTTTCTTCCAAGTTTTGGCAACTATGAATAAAACTGCTATAAACATCTGTGTGCAGATTTTTCTGTGGATTTAAGTTTTTAACTCTGCTGAGTAAATACCAATATGACTGATGGATTGTATAGTAAGAGTATGTTAAGCTTTGTAGGAACCTGCCAAGCTGTCTTCCAAAGTGGCTGCACCATTTTGTATTCCCATCAAGAATAAATGACAGTTCCTATTGTTCTACATCCTTGCCAAAATTTGGGGTTTTCAGTGCTCCAGATTTGGTCCTTTTAATAACTATATGGTGGCACTTGTATCTTTTGTTTTTAAGTTTAGAGAATTCTTTACATATCCTGGATACAAATCTTTTAATTGATGTGCATTTAACAAATACTTTCTCCCAGTCCGTATCTTGTATTTTCATTTTAACAGTCTCTTTTGAAGAGAAGTTTAACATTTTGAAGTCTAAATGATCAGATGTTGTTTTTTTTTTTTTAATAAAATATGATTTTGGTGCTCTATCTAAAAAAAACTTGCCGGTGAAATGACAGCCTTCAGAATGGGAGAATATAATAGCAAATGAAGCAACTCAGAAAGAATTAATCTCAAAAATATACAAGCAGCTCCTGCAGCTCAATTCCAGAAAAATAAACGACCCAATCAAAAAATGGGCCAAAGAACTACACAGGCATTTCTCTAAAGAAGACATACAGATGGCTAACAAACACATGAAAAGATGCTCAACATCACTCATTATCAGAGAAATGCAAATCAAAACCACAATGGGGTATCATTACACACCAATCAGGATGGCTGCTATCCAAAGGTCTACAAGCAATAAATGCTGGAGAGGGTGTGGAGAAAAGGAACCCTCTTACACTGTTGGTGGGAATGCAAACTAGTACAGCCACTATGGATAACAGTGTGGAGATTCCTTAAAAAACTGGAAATAGGACTGCCATATGACCCAGCAATCCCATTCCTGGGCATACACACCAAGGAAACCAGAATTGAAAGAGACACATGTACCCCAATATTCATCACAGCACTGTTTATAATAGCTAGGACATGAAGCAACCTAGATGTCCATCAGCAGATGATAGGATAAGAAAGCTATGGTACATATACACAATGGAATATTACTCAGCCATTAAAAAGAATGCATTTGAATCAGCTCTAATGAGGTGGATGATACTGGAGCCTATTATACAGAGTGAAGTTAGAAAGAAAAACACCAAATACAGGATATGAATGCATATATATGGAATTTAGAAAGATGGTAATGATAAACTTGTATATGAGACAGCAAAAGAGACAGAGATGTATAGAACAGTCTTTTGGACTCTGTGGGAGAGGGCGAGGGTGGGATGATTTGAGAGAATAGCATTGAAACATGTATATTATCAAGCGTGAAACAGATCCCCAGTCCAGGTTCAATGAATGCATGAGACAAGGTGCTCAGTGCTGGTGCCCTGGGATGACCCTGAGGGATGGGGAGGGAGGTGTGAGGGGAGTTCAGGATGGGGGACACATGTACACCCAAGGCTGATTCATGTCAATGTATGGCAAAACCACCACAATAATGTAAAGTAATTAGCCTCCAATTAAAATAAATAAATTAATTTAAAAAATCAAAAAGCTTGCCTCACTCAAGGTCACAAAATGGTTTTCCTATGAATTCTTCTAGAAGTTTTATAGTTTATAAGTTGTATAATACATTTATGTCTACCATCTATTTTTGCTTATAGGACAAGAGAAGAGTAGACTTTCCTTTTTTGTTATTGTTATTCGACATGAATGTTGTAAACTACTCACTGCTTTCCAGGGTTTAGTAAATTCGTGAGGCAAGAAGCTTGGAGGAAGGCTCAGGTCCAGTCTTGTTCGACTTGAACTAGAGGGAATGGGAAGGCAGGCTAAGGGAATGATGCCAAGGAAGAGAGGCGTTGCTTCCTTTCACTCTAGTTGCAGGAATAAAAGGCTTTAAGAAAACTATTAAAGCAAGAAAAGTCTTCTATAACAGGACTCTGTCTTTCCTCCTATACTAGTTCACCCTCCCCTCTTTTAATGATTTGGTAGTTTATTTCCTTTAGTGCTGAATACTAAACTAACACACACACACACACACACACACAAACAAGTGTTAATAATCTAGTATTCTGAGGCAGAAGAGAGATTAATTATCTTTGTCAAAACATTTTATCCTGGGACATAGATTGGAGGCCACTTTAAAATACAATAGCTTCATCTTTTCTTTTGTTGGCAATTTCATTTCCCAAGTAATAGGTTGTTTCCTTTTTAACAGAATTTTCTTTCACCTAATCCTTTAAATTGTACCTGCAACCAAATAGTATGTGAGTACAAAGGTGAGCACATATTAATTCTAAAATTGATTCCATTCATTGAATGTTTCACTTTTCTCAAATGCTTACTATAGTTTATGTTTCAAACCCTTTTACTGATCCATGCTGTCTCAGTAAAACATTGAGAGCATAGCATTACATTAATTTCGACAGCAACTAATATCATAAATCCCAGATTATGGCTTTGTTAATAAATGTAGCAGATGGGAGATGGAGCTGAGAAAAACAAAGCTCCCTTCAAACAATGGTGTTTGAAAAACAGCTACTAAAATTGATAGATGAGGAAGTAGCTTCAAACAAACTTTCATAATCTTTACCTAAATTTCTTATTTACTTCTAAGAAATGTGCTTAGGACCAAAATCTCATTTCATAAATTAACTCACAGGAGTTACATATGAATGAACAGGGGCTGTCTTCACATTGCAAGGGCCTGGAGCCCGAACAGCCTGGTCAGAGGGAAGGGGCCAGCAAGGGGGTCGATGCCCAAGGCCTCTTTGGTCCAGCAGCCTCAGGGCAGCAGTGAGAGCAAGAGGCCCACTGTTCCCCTAGGTTGGCCCTGCCCCTTCCCACACAGCCGGTGCAGCTGGGCTTGCCCAGGAGCTGCCTGACAGACTCTGGCTCACCCG
Source organism: Muntiacus reevesi (assembly GCF_963930625.1). Classification (NCBI taxonomy): domain Eukaryota; kingdom Metazoa; phylum Chordata; class Mammalia; order Artiodactyla; family Cervidae; genus Muntiacus; species Muntiacus reevesi. The sequence continues at coordinate 2,438,767 of NW_027078014.1, forward strand.
AGCTCTCTGACGGTGTAGGGGGAAGGAACAGACGTGTGCATGTGGTTCTGTTCTTAGCCTGGGAGTGTGGAGCCCCTTGCTGGCCCCCAGGCTCAGGGGCAAGGGCCCTGAGAGAGGACCACTGCGAAGGACTTTTCTCCCATGCTTGGAGGCAGAGTGCGAGGCTTGCAGATAACGCGGGCCTCCCTCGGGGAGGGAGCGGTGGCCTGCCGGCGAGAGGGCTTGCAAACCAGCCTTTGGAGGCAGCCGGGGAGGTCTTCCAGCGGCAGAGGGCCGGTTCTGCTCAGAGGACCCACAGGCCAAGGGCAGGTCACAGCATGGACCCTGCCCCAGGCCAGCCTTGACCAGACTTTCCTGGCCTCCGGGAGTACAGCCCCACGAAGGGGCAGGCTGTGGGGAGTGTGTCCAGACATGCCCAGGCGCCTCCCCAGGCTCATTCCCTTAGCGCCTTTCCCCTGGAGCATAGGCCTCATTTGAGGCCTACTTGGAGGGGAGGTTTCTGGCAGGGACTCTCTCCACACTGCAAGGGCCTGGAGCCCGGACGGCCTGGTCAGAGGGAAGAGGCCAGCAAGGGGGTCGATGCCCAAAGCCTCTTTGGCCCAGCAGCCTCAGCTCAGCAGGGAGAGAAAGAGGCCCACTGTGTCCCTAGGTAGGACCTGCTTCTTCAAACACAGGGGGTGATGGTGGGGTTGCCCAGGAGCTGCCTGAAAGACTCTGGCTCATCCGAGCTCTCTGACGGTGCAAGGGGCAGGAACAGACGGGTGCATGTGGTTCTGCCATGTCCTGGGAGTGTGGAGCCCCTAGTTGGCCACTAGGCTCAGGGGCAAGGGCCCTGAGAGAGGATCACCACGAAGTGTTTTTCTCCTGGGCTTGGGAGCAGAGTGCCTGGCTTGAGGGAAACGCGGAACTCCCTTGGGGAGGGAGCAGTAGCCAGCCGGCGAGAGTGCTTGCAACCAGGCCTTTGGAAGCAGGCGGGGAGGTCTTCCAGCGACAGAATGCCGGTTCTGCTCAGAGGCCCCACAAGCAAGGATCAGGTCCCAGCATGGTCCCTGCACCAGGCCAGCCTTTCGGAGACTTTCCTGGCCTCCGGGCAAACTGCCCCACGAAGGGGCAGGCTGCGGGGATTGTGGCCAGACATACCCAGGCGATTCCCAGGCTCATCTGCGCTTGTGACCTAGTGGCTCAGTGGGCCTATTGCTCTCATTGCTGCCCTGAAGCTGCTGGAGAAAAAGGCTTTGGGCATCCAACCCGTTGCTCCCCACTTCCCTCTCACCAGGCCGTCTGAGCTCCAAGCACTTGCAGTGTGGAGACAGCCTCTGCCAGCACCTCCCCTCCTAGTTGGTTTCAAAAGAGGCCTAGGCCAGGGGAAATATGCTAGGGGATGAGAGACTGGGGAGGCGACCAGGTATGTCTAGACAAACATCCCGCAGCCTGCCCCTTCATGGGGCAGCAGCCCCAGAGGCCAGGGAGGTCTGGGCAAGGCTGGCCAAGGACACGGGTCTTGATGGGTCCTTCCCATGGCCTGTGGGAACTCTGAGCAGAACCTGCCCTTTCCCGCAGGAAGACCTCCCCAACTGCCTCCAAAGGCCGGTTTGCAAGCATTCTCGCCAGACTGCTGCCGCTCCCTGCCGAGGGAGGCCTGCTTTTCCCGCAAGTCGCGCACTCTGCTCTTCAGCCCAGGAGAAAAGTGCTTCGGGGTGGTCCTTTCTCTGGGCCCTTGCCCCTGAGCCTGGAGTCAAGCTTGGACATCCACATAGCCAGGAAGAGGCAGAATCACATGCATATGTTTGTTCCTGTCCCCTGCACCTTCCAAGGACTTGGTTGAGCCAGCGTCTGTCAGACATGTCCTCCGCAGCCCCAGCAGGACTGCCTGTGTGTCAAGGGGCAGAGCTGATCTAGGTGCAGAGTGGGCCTCTTGCTCTCCCAGCTGCCCGGAGGCTGCTGGGCCAAAGAGGACTTGGGCATCCACACACTTGCTCCGCACTTCCCTGTGACCAGGCCGTCTGAGCTCCAGGCTCTTGCTGTGTGAAAACAGCCCATGCCAGCACCTCCCCTCCGAGCAGGCCTTAAATTAGGCCAAGCACAGGGGAAATGCGCTAGGGGGTAAGAGACTGGGGAGGCGACCAGGCATGTCTGGACACACTCCCCGCAGCCTGCCCTTCATGGGGCAGCAGCCCCGGAGGCCCGGAAGGTCTGGGCAACCCTGGCAAAGGGCAGAGACCATGCTGGGTGCTGCCCCTGGCCTGTGGGTCCTCTCAGCAGAACCACCCCTTTCCCGCATGAAGACCTCCCCGGCTGCCTCCAAGGGGGGTTGCAAGCATTCTCGCCGGATGCCGCACCTCCCAACCCAAGGGAGGCTTGTTTTTCCCGCAAGTCGCGCAATCCGCTCCCAAGCCGGGAGAAAAGCACATCGGGGTTGTCCTTTCTCTGGGCCCTTGCCCCTGAGCCTGGAGTCAAGCGTGGAAGTCCACACTCCCAGGCTGAGGCAGAACCACATGCACATGTCTGTTACTGCGCCCTGCACCTTCCGAGAGCTCGAGTGAGCCAGAGTCTGTCAGGCAGCTCCTCGGCCACCCCAGCAGCACAGCCTGTGTGTCAAGGGGCAGAGCCGACCAAGGGGCAGAGTGGGCCTCTTGCTCTCCCAGCTGCCCTGAGGCTGCTGGTCTAAAGAGGCCTTGGGCATCCACCCCCTTGCTCCCCACTTCCCTCTCAGCAGGCCGTCTGAGTTCCAAGCCCTTGCAGTGTGGAGACAGCCTCTGCCAGCACCTCCCCTCCGAGTAGGACTCAAAAGAGGCCTAGATCCAGGGGAAATGCGCTTTGGGTAAGAGACTGGGGAGGTGACCGGGCATGTCTAGACACACATCCCGCAGCCTGCCCCTTCATGGGGCAGCAGCCCCAGAGGCCAGGAAGGCCTGGGCAAGGCTGACCAAGGGCAGGAAACTTGCTGGGTGTTTCCCCTGGCCTGTGGGGACTCTGAGGAGAACCAGCCCTCTCCCGCAGGAAGACCTCCCCAACGGCCTCCAAAGGCCGGTTTGCAAACATTCTCACCAGACTGCTGCCGCTCCCTGCACGAGGGGGGCTTGCTTTTCCCGCAAGTCGCACACTCTGCTCTGAAGCCCGGGAGAAAAGCGCTTCGGGGTGGTCCTCTCTCTGGGCCCTTGCCCCTGAGCCTGGAGTCAAGCTTGGATATCCACATTGCCAGGAAGAGGCAGAATCACATGCATACATTTGTTCCTGCCCCCTGCACCTTCCGCGGGATTGTTTGAGCCAGAGTCTGTCAGACACGTACTCCGCAGCCCGAGCAGGACTGCCTGTGTGTCAAGGGGCAGAGCCGACCTAGTGGCAGAGTGGACCTTTGTGACGGAGTTGTGGCCAGCAGATGAGAGGTCTTGCAAACAGGCCTTTGGAGGCTGCTGGTGAGGTCTTCCAACGGCAGAGTCCTGGTTCTGCTCAAAGGCCCCAAGGCCATGGTCAGGTTACAGCATGGACCCTGAACCAGGACAGCCATGACCAGACCTTCCTGGCCTCCGGGGGTACTGCCTCACGAAGGGGCAGGCGGTGGGGAGTGTGTCCAGACATGCCCAGGCACCTCCCCAGGCTCATTCCCTGAGCGCCTTTCCCATGGTTCCTAGGCCTCATTTGAGGCCTACTTGGAAGGGAGGTTCCTGGCAGGGCCTCTTTCCAAACTGCAAGGGACTGGAACCCTGACGGCCTGGTCAGAGGGAAGAGGCCAGCAAGAGGGTCGATGCCTAAGGCCTCTTTGTCACAGCAGCCTCAGGGCAGCAGGAAGAGCAAGTGGCCCACTGTGCCCCTAGGTCGGCCCTGCCCCTTCACACACAGGTGCTACTGCTGGGCTTGCCCAGGAGCTGCCTGACAGACTCTTGCTCACCCAAGCTCTCTGACGGTGCAGGGGTCAGGAAAAGACATGTGCATGTGGTTCTGCCTTGGCCTGGGAGTGTGGAGCCCCTAGCTGGCCCCCAGGCTCAGGGGCAATGGCCCTGAGAGAGGACCACCTCGAAGCGCTTTTCTCCCGGGCTTGGGAGCAGAGTGCGCAGTTTCTGGGAAATGCAGGCCTCCCTCAGGGAGAGTGCTTGCAAAATGGCCTTTGGAGGCAGCCAGGGAGGTTTTCCAGCGGCAGAGTCCTGGTTCTGCTCAAAGGCCCCAAAGGCCACGGGCCGGTTCCAGCATGGACCCTGCCCCAAGACAGCCTTGTCCAGACCTTCCTGGCCTCCGGGGGAACTGTCCCACGAAGGGGCAGGCTGCGGGGAGTGTGTCCATACATGCCCAGTCGCCTCCACAGACTCATTCCATTAGGGCCTTTTCCCTGGTGCCTAGGCCTCATTTGAGGCCTACTAGGAGGGGAGGTTTCTGGCAGGGGCTCTCTCCACACTTCAAGGGTGTGGAGCACGGATGGCCTGGTCAGAGGGAAGAGGCCAGCAAGGGGGTCTATGCCCAAGGCCTCTTTGGCCCAGCAGCCGCAGGGCAGCAGGAAGAGCAAGTGGCCCACTGTGCCCCTAGGTCGGTCCTGCCCATTCACACACAGGCGCTCCTGCTGGGCTTTGCCAGGAGCAGCCTGACATTCTCTGGCTCACCCGACCTCTCTGATGGTGCAGAGGGCCGGAAGAGACGTGTGCATGTGGTTCTGCCTTGGCCTGGGTGAGTGGAACCTCTAGCTGTCCCTAAGGCTCAGGGGCAAAGGCCTGAGAGAGGAATACCCCGAAGCGCTTTTCGCCCAGGCTTGGGAGCAGAATGCGCTGCTTGCCGTAAACGTGGGCCTCCCTCGGTGAGTGAGAGGCGGCCAACTGGCGAGAGTGCTTGCAAACCGGCCTTTGGAGGCTGCCAGGGAGGTCTTCCAGCGGCACACTGCTGGTCCAGCTCAGAGGACCCACAGGCCAGGGGGAGATCCCAGTAAGGACCCTGCCCCAGGCCAGCCTTGACCAGACCTTCCTGGCCTCTTGGGGTACTGCCCCGAAAGGGGCAGGTGGCGGGGAGTGTGTCCACACATGCCCAGGCGCCTCTCCAGTCTAATTCCCTTCGCGCCTTTCCCATGGTTCATAGTCCACATTTGAGGCCTACTTGGAGGGGAGGTTTCTGGCAGGGACTCTCTCCACACTGCCAGGGACTTGAGCCCAGAAGGCCTGGTAGGAGGGAAGAGGCCAGCAATGGGGTCGATGCCCAAGGCCTCTTTGTCCCAGCAGCCTCAGGGCAGCAGGGTGAGCAAGTTGTCCACTGTGCCCCTAGGTCGGCCCTGCCCCTTAACACACAGGCGCTGCTGCTGGGCTTGCCCAGGAGCTGCCTGACAGACTCTGGCTCACCCGAGCTCTCTGACGTTGCAGGGGACAGGGAGACTCGTGTGCATGTGGTTCTGCCTTGGCCTGGGAGTTTGGAGCCCCTAGCTCTCCCCCAGGCTCAGGGGCAAGGCCCTGAGATGGGACCACAAAAGCGCTTTTCTCCTGGGCTTGTGAGCAGGTGCGTGGCTTGCTGGAATCGCGGGCCTCCCTCAGTGAGGGAGAGGTGCCCAACCAGCGAGAGTCCGTGCAAACCGGCCTTTGGAGGCTGCCAGTGAGGTGTTCCTGTGGCATAATACTGGTTCTGCTCAGATGCCCACAGGACAGGGGCAGGCCCCAGCAAGGACCCTGCCCCAGGCCAGCCTTGCGCAGACCTTCCTGGCCTCCGGGTGTACTGTCCCACGAAGATGCAGGTGGCAGGGAGTGTGTCCAGACATGCTCAGGCGCCTCCCCTGTCTCATTCCCTTAACATCTTTCTCAAGATACCTAGCCTCATTTGAGGTCTATTTGGAGGGGAGCTTTCTGGCAGGGACTCTCTCCACACTACAAGGGACCGGAGCCTGGACGCCCTGGTCAGAGGGAAGAGGCCAGCAATGGTGTAGATGTCCAAGGCTTCTTTGGCCCAGCAGACACTGGGCACCAGAGTGAGCAACTGGCCCTCACTGCCTCTAGATCGGCCCTGCCCCATCACACACAGGCGCTGCTGCTGGTCTTGCCCAGGTGCTGACAGACAGATTCTGGCTCTCCCAAGCTCTCTGACGGTGCAGGGGGCAGGAAGAGACGTGTGCATGTGGTTCTGCCTTGGCCTGGGTGTGTGGAGCCCGTAGCTGTCCCCCAGGCACTGGGGCAAGGGCCTGAGAGCGGACGAACCCGATGCGCAATTTTCCTGGTCTTGGGAACAGAGTGCGTGGCTGCGGGAAACGCGGGCCTCCCTCGGTGAGGGACAGGACGCCAGCCTGTGAGAGTGCTTGCAAACCGGCCTTTGGAGGCTGCCGGTGAGGTATTCCGGCAGCAGAGTGCTGGTTGTGCTCAGAGGCCCCACATTCCAGGGACAGGTCCCAGCATGGACACTGCCCCAGGCCAGTCTTTACCAGACCTTCCTGTCCTTTGAGGGTAGTGCCCACGAAGGGGCAGGCTGTGGGAAGTGTGTCCAGACATGCTCAGGCACCTCCCCAGGCTCATTCCCTGAGCACTTTTCCCCTGGTTCCTAGGCCGCATTTGAGGCCTACTTAGAGGGGAGGTTTCTGGCAGGGGCTCTCTCCACAGTGCTAGGGCCATGAGCGAAGACGGCATGGTCAGAGGGAAGAGCCCAGCAAGGGGGTCGATGCCCAAGGCCTCTTTGGCCCAGCAGCCTCAGGACAGCAGGAAGAGCAAGTGGCCCACTGTTCCCCTAGGTTGGCCCTGCCCCCTCACACACAGGCCCTGCTGCTGGGTTTGCCCAGGAGCTGCCTGACATACTCTGGCTCACCCGAGGTCTCTGACGGTGCAGGGGGCAGGAAGACTCGTGTGCATGTGGTTCTGCCTTGGCGTGGGTGTTTGGAGCCCTCGATGTCTCCCAGGCTCAGGGGCAAGGCCCTGAGAGGGACCACCCAAGCGCTATTGCCCTGGGCTTGGAAGCAGAGTGGGTGGCTTGCGGGAATCACGAGCATCCCTCGGTGAGGGAGAGGTTGCCAGCTGGAGAGAGTACTTGCAAACCGGCCTTTGGAGGCTGCCGGTGATGGCTTCGAGCGGCACAGTGCTGGTTCTGCACAGAGGATCCACAGGCCCGCGGCAGGTCCCAGCACGGACCCTGTCCCAGGCCAGCCTTGTCCAGACCTACCTGGCCTCCGAGGATACTGCCTCACGAAGGGGCAGGCGGTGGGGAGTGTGTCCAGACATGCCCAGGCACCTCCCCAGGCTCATTCCCTGAGCGCCTTTCCCATGGTTCCTAGGCCTCATTTGAGGCCTGCTTGGAGGGGAGGTTTCTGGCAGGGCCTCACTCCAAACTGCAAGGGACTGGAGCCCCGACGGCCTGGTCAGAGGGAAGAGGCCAGCAAGGGGGTCGATGCCCAAGGCCTCTTTGTCCCAGAAGCGTCAGTGCAGCATTGTGAGCAAGTGGCCCTCAGTGCCCCTAGGTCGGCCCTGCCCCATCACACACAGGCATTGCTGCTGGGCCTACCCAGGAGCTGCCTGACAGACTCTTGCTCACCCAAGCTCTCTGACGGTGCAGGGGTAGGAAAATACTTGTGCATGTGGTTCTTCCTTGGCTGGGTGTGTGGAGCCCCTAGCTGCCCCCAGGCTTGGGGCAAGGTTCCTGAGAGAGCGCAACCCCGAAGCGCTTTTCTCCCGGGCTTGGGGGCAGAGGGCGCAGCTTACGGGAATTGCGGGCCACCCTCGGGGAGGGTGCTTGCAAACTGGCCTTTGGAGGCAGCCGGGGAGGTCTTCCAGCGGCAGAGTGCTGGTTCTGCTCAGAGGCCCCACAGGCGACAGGGAGGTGCCAGCATGGACACTGCCCCAGGAGAGCCTTGTCCAGACGTTTCTGGCCTATGGGGGAACTGCCCCACGAAGGAGCAGGCTGCGGGAACTGAGTCCAGACATGCTCAGTCACCTCCCCAAGCTCATTCCGTGAGCGCTTTTCCCTGGTGCCTAGGCCGCATTTGAGGCCTAATTGGAGGGGAGGTTTCTGGCAGGGCCTCTCTCCACACTACAAGGGCCTGGACCTCTGATGGCCAGGTCAGAGGGAAGAGGCCAGCAAGGGAGTTGATGCCCAAGGCCTGTTTCGCCCAGCAGCCTCAGGGCAGCAGGGGAAGCAAGTAGCCAACTGTGCCCCTAGGTCGGTCCTGTCCCGTCACACACAGGCGCGGCTGCTGGGCTTGCCCAGTAGCTGCCTGACACACTCTGGCTCACCCGAGCTCTCTGATGGTGCAAGGGGCAGGAAGATACGTGTGCATGTGGTTCTGCCTTGGCCTGGGTGTGTGGAGCCCCTAGTTGTCCCCAAGCACCAGGCCAAGCGCCTGACAACGGACAAACCCAATGCGCTACTGTCCTGGCCTTGGGACCAGAGTGGGTGACTTGCGGGAAACGCGGGTCTCCCTCGGGGAGAGTGCTTACAAACCGGCCTTTGGAGGCAGCCGGGAGGTCTTCCAGTGGCAGAGTGCTGGATTTGCTCTGTGGCCCCACAGGCCAGGGGCAGGTACCAGCATGGACCCTGCTCCAGCCCAGCCATGCCCAGACCTTCCTGGCCTCTGGGGGTACTGCCCCATTAAGGAGCAGGCTGTGGAATGTGTGTCCAAACATGCCCAGGCGCCTCGCTAGGCTCATTCCATTAGCTCCTTTTCCCTGTTGCCTAGGCCTTTTGAGGCCTACTTGCAGGGGAAGTTTCTGGCAGGGGCTCTCTCCACACTGCAAGGGTCTGGAAGACAGATGGCCTGGTCAGAGGAAAGAGGCCAGCAAGGGGGTCGTTTCCCAAGGCCTCTTTGTCCCAGCAGCCTCAGGGCAGCAGGAAGAGCAAGTGGCGCACTGTGCCCCTAGGTAGGCCCTGCCCCTTCACAAAGAGGCGCTGCTGCTGGACTTGCCCAGGGGCAGCCTGACAGGATCTGGCTCACCCGAGCTCTCTGATGGTGCAGAGGGCCAGAAGAGACGTGTGCATGTGGTTCTGCCTTGGCCTGGGTGCGTGGAACACCTAGCTGTCCCCAGGCTCCGGGGCAAATGCCTGAGAGAGGAACACACCGAAGCGCTTTTCTCCCAGGCTTGGGAACAGAGTGCGCGGCTTGTGGGAAAGACGGGCCTCACTCAGTGATGAGAAGCGGCCAGCTGGTGAGACTGCATGCAACCCGGCCTTTGGAGGCAGCCGGTGAGGTCTTCCAGCGGCACAATGTTGATTCTGCTCAGAGTACCCACCGGCCAGGGGAAGGTCCCAGCATGGACCCTGCCAAGGCCAGCCTTGACCAGACCTTCCTGGCTTCCGCGGGAACAGACACACGAAGGGGCAGGTGGCAGAGAGTGTGTCAAGACATGCACAAAAGCCTCCCCAGTCTCATTCCCTTAGCGCCTTTCCCATGGTTCAGAGGCCTCATTTGAGGGCTACTTGGAGGGGAGGTTTGTGGCAGGGGCTCTCTCCACAATGCAAGGGCCTAGAGCCCGGACGGCCTGGTCAGAGGGAAGAGGTCAGCAAGGGGGTCGATGCCCAAGGCCTCTTTGTCCCAGCAGCCTCAGGGCAGCAGGGTGAGCAAGTGGCCCACTGTGCCCCTTGGTCGGTCCTGACCCTTCACACACTGGCGCTGCTGCTTGGCTTGCCCAGGAGCTCCCTGACAGACTCTGGCTCACCCGACCTCTCTGATGGTGCAGGGGACAGAAAGACTCCTGTGTACATGGTTCTGCCTTGGCCTGGGAGTTTGGAACCCCTAGCTGACCCCAGTTTCAGGGGCAAGGCCCTGAGAGGGGACCACACAAGAGCTTTTTTCCTGGGCTTGGGAACAGAGTGCATGGCTTGCGGGAATCGCAGTCATCCCTCGGTGAGGGAGAGGTGGACTGCCGGCGAGAGAGCTTGCAAACCGGCCTTCGGAGGCTGCCGGGGAGGTCTTCCATCGCCACAGTGCTGGTTCTACTCAGAGGCCCCACAGGCCAGGGGCAGGTCCCAGCACGGACCCTGCCCAGGCCAGACTTGACCAGACATTCCTGGCCTCCGGGGGTACTGCCTCACGAAGGGGCAGGCGGCGGGGACAGTGTCGAGACATGCCCAGGCACCTCCCCAGGCTCATTCCATTATGCCTTTTTCCTGGTGCCTAGGCCTCATTTGAGGCCTACTTGCAGGGGAGCTTTCTGGCAGGGGCTCTCTCCACATTTCAAGGGCCTGGAGCACAGAAGGCCTGGTCAGAGGGAAGAGGCCAGCAAGTGGGTTGATGTCCAAGGCCTCTTTGTCCCAGCAGCCTCAGGGCAGCAGGGTGAGCAAGTGACCAACTGTGCCCCTAGGTCAGCCCTGCCCCTTCACACACAGGCACTCCTGCTGGGCTTGCCCAGGAGCTGCCTGACAGACTCTTGCTCACCCGAGCTCTCTGACGGAACAGAGGGCCGGAAGAGACGTGTGCATGTGGTTCTGCCTTGGCCTGTGTGTGTGGAGCCCCTAGCTGTCTCCCAGGCTCATGGGCAAAGGCCTGAGATGGGACCACACAAGCGCTTTTCTCCCAGGCATGGTAGCAGAGTGCGCGGCTTGCGGGAAACGTGGGCCTCCGTCGGTGAGGGAGAGGCAGCCAGCCTGCGAGAGTGCTAGCAAACCAGCCTTTGGAGGCTGCTGGTGACGTCTTCCAACGGCACAGTGTTGTTTCTGCTCAGAGGCCCCACAGGACAGGGGCAGGCCCCAGCAAGGACCCTGCCCCAGAACGGCCTTGACGAGACCTGCCTGGCCTCTGGGTGTACTGCCCCACGAAGAGGCAGGCTGCAGGGAGTGTCTCCAGACATGCCCAGGCGCCTCCCCAGTCTCATTCCCTGAGCACCTTTCCCATGATACCTAGGCCTCATTTGAGGCCTACTTGGAGGGGAGGATTCTGGCAGGGCCTCTCTCCACACTGCAAGGGACTGGAGCCCGGACGGCCTCATCAGAGGGAAGAGGCCAGCAATGGGGTCGATGTCCAAGGCCTCTTTGTCCCAGCAGCCTCAGGGCAGCAGGGTGAGCAACTGGCCGTCAGTTCCCCCAGGTCGGCCCTGCCCCATCACACACAGGCGCTGTTGCTGGGCTTGCCCAGGCGCTGACTGACACACTCTGGCTCACCCGAGCTCTCTGACGGTGCAAGGGGCAGGAAGAGACGTGTTCATGTGGTTCTGCCTCGGCCTGGGTGTGTGGATCCCCACTCGTCCCCAAGGCAATTGGCCAAGAACCTGAGAGCAGATGAACCCGATGCGCTATTGTCGTGGGCTTGGGAGCAGAGTGCGTGGCTTGCGGGAAATGCGGGTCTCCCTCGGATAGTGTGATTGCAAACTGACCTTTGGAGGCAGCCGGGGAGGTCTTCCAGTGCCAGAGTGCTGGAATTGCTCTGTGGCCCCACAGGCCTGGGGCAGGTCCCAGCATGGATCCTGCTCCAGACCAGATTGGCCCAGACCTTCCTGGCCTCTGGGGGGTACTGCCCCATGAAAGAGCAGGCTGTGGGGTGTGTGTCCATACATGCCCAGGCGCCTCCCCAGGCTCATTTTATTAGCGCCTTTTCCCTGGTGCCTAGGTCTCATTTGAGGCCTACTTGCAGGGGAGGTTTCTGGCACGGGCTCTCTCCACACTGCAAGGGTCTGGAGGACGGATGGCCTGGTCAGAGGAAAGAGGCCAGGAAGGGGGTCGATGCCCAAGGCCTCTTGGTCCCAGCAGCCTCAGGGCAGCAGGGTAAGCAAGTGGCCCACTGTGCCCCTAGGTCGGCCCTACCCCTTCACACACAGGCTCTGCTGTTGGGCTTGTCCAGGAGCTGCCTGACAGACTCTGGCTCACCTGAGCTCTCTGATAGTGCAGGGGGCAGGAAGACTCGTGTGCATGTGGTTCTGCCTTGGCCTGGGAGTGTGGAGCCCCTAGCTGGCCCCCAGGCTCAATGGAAAGGGCCCTGAGAGAGGACCACCCCGAAGCGCTTTTCTCCCGGGCTTGGGAGCAGAGTGCCCAGCTTGCGGGAAGTGCGGGCCTCCTTTGGGAAGGGTGCTTGCAAACCGGCCTTTGGAGGCAGCCAGGGAGGTCTTCCAGCAGCAGAGTCCTGGCTCTGGTCAGAGGCCCCACAGGCCACGGGCAGGTTCCAGCATGTGCCCTGCCCCAGGCCAGCCTTGCCTAGACCTTCCTGGCCTCCGGGGCGTACTGTCCCACGAAGGTGCAGGCGGCAGGGCGCGTGTCGAGACATGCTCAGGGACCTCCCCAGGCTCATTCCATTAGCGCCTTTTCCCTGGTGCCTATGCCTCATTTGATTCCTACTAGGAGTGGAGGTTTCTGGCAAGGGCTCTATCCACACTGCAAGGGCCTGGAGCCCGGACGGCTTGGTCAGAGGGAAGAGGCCCGCAACGGGGTCAATGCCCAAGGCCTCTTTGACCCAGGAGCCTCAGGGCAGCAGGGAGAGCAAGTGGCCCACTGTGCCCCTAGGTCGGCCCAGCCCCTTCATACACAGGCGCTGCTGCTGGGCTTGCCGAGGAGCTGCCTAACAGACTGTGGCTCACCCGAGCTCTCTGACGGTGCAGAGAGCCAGAAGAGCCGTGTGCATGTGGTTCTGCCTTGGCCTGGGTGTGTGGAGCCCCTAGCTTTCTAGGGGCTAGCTTTCTCCCAGGTTCAGGGGCAATGACCTGAGGGAGGATCACCCTGAAGCGCTTTTCTCCCAGGCTTCGGAGCAGAGTGCGCGGCTTGTGGGAAACGCAGGCGTCCCTCGGTGAGGGAGAGGCAACCATGCGGCGAGAGTGCTTGCAAACCAGCTGTTGGAGGTTGCCGGTGAGGTCTTCCAGCGGCACAGTGCTGGTTCTGCTCAGAGGACCCACAAGCCAGGGGCAGTTCCCAGCAAGGACCCTGCACCAGGTCAGCCTTGACCAGACATTCCTGGCCTCTGGGGGTACTGCCCCACAAAGGGGCAGGTGGCGGGCAGTGTGTCCAGACATGCCGAGGCGCCTCCCCAGTCTAATTCCATTCGCGCCTTTCCCATGCTTCATAGGCCACATTTGAGGCCTACTTGGAGGGGAGGTTTCTGGCATGGCCTCTCTCCAACTGCAACGGACTGGAGCCCGGATGGCGTGTTCAGAGTGAAGAGGCCAGCAAGTGAGTTGATGTCCAAGGCCTCTTTGTCCCAGCAGCCTCAGGGCAGCAGGGTGAGCAAGTGACAAACTGTGCCCCTAGGTCAGCCCTGCCCTTTCACACACAGGCGCTCCTGCTGGGCTTGCCCAGGAGCTGCCTGACAGACTCTTGCTCACCCGAGCTCTCTGACGGTATAGAGGGCTGGAAGAGACATGTGCATGTGGTTCTGCCTCTGCCTGGGTGTGTGGATCCCCTACTTGTCCCCAAGGCAATTGGCCAAGGGCCTGAGACCGGACGAACCCGATGCGCTATTGTCCTGGGCTTGGGAGCAGAGGGCGTGGCTTATGGGAAATGCGGGTCTCCCTCGGGTAGAGTGCTTGCAAACTGGCCTTTGGAGGCAGCCGGGGAGGTCTTCCAGCGCCAGAGTGCTGGATTTGCTCTGTGGCCCCACAGGCCTGAGGCAGGTCCCAGAATGGATACTGCTCCAGACCAGCCTTGCTCAGACCTTCCTGGCCTCCGGGGTTACTGCCCCATGAAGGAGCAAGCTGTGGGGTGTGTGTCCATACATGCCCAGGCGCCTCCACAGACTCTTTCAATTAGCACCTTTTCCTGGTGCCTAGGCCTCATTTGAGGCCTACTTGGAGGGGAGGTTTCTGGCAGGGGCTCTCTCCACACTTCAAGGGTCTGGAGCACGGATGGCCTGGTCAGAGGGAAGAGGCCAGCAAGGGAGTCAATGCCCAAGGCCTCTTTGTCCCAACAGCCTCAGGGCAGCAGGAAGAGCAGGTGGCCCACTGTGCCCCTAGGTCGGTCCTGCCCATTCACACACAGGTGCTCCTGCTGGGCTTGCCCAGGAGCAGCCTGACATTCTCTGGGTCACCCGAGGTCTCTGATGGTGCAGAGGGCCAGAAGAGACGTGTGCATGTGATTCTGCCTTGGCCTGGGTGAGTGGAACACCTAGCTGTCCCCAGGCTCCGGGGCAAATGCCTGAGAGAGGAACAGACCGAAGCGCTTTTCTCCCAGACTTGGGAACAGAGTGCGTGGCTTGCAGGAAAGACGGGCCTCCCTCGGTGAGGGAGAGGCGGCCAGCTGGTGAGACTGCTTGCAAACCTGCCTTTGGGGGCGGCCTGTGAGGTCTTCCAGCGGCACAATGTTGATCCTGCTGAGAGTACCCACCGGCCAGGGGCAGGTCCCAGCATGGACCCTGCCCAAGGCCAGCCTTGATCATACATTCCTGGCTTCCGCGGGAACTGCCGCACGAACGGGCAGGTGGCGGGGAGTGTGTCAAGACATGCCCAGAAGCCACCCCAGTCTTATTCCCTTAGCGCCTTTCCCATGGTTCCTAGGCCTCATTTGAGGGCTACTTGGAGGGGAGGTTTGTGGCAGGGGCTCTCTCCACACTGCAAGGGCCTAGAGCCCGGACGGCCTGGTCAGAGGGAAGAGGCCAGCTAGGGGTTCGATGCCCAAGGCCTCTTTGTCCCAGGAGCCTCAGGGCAGCAGGGTGAGCGAGTGGCCCACTGTGCCCCTAGGTCGGTCCTGACCCTTCACACACTGGCGCTGCTGCTTGGTTTGCCCAAGAGCTCCCTGACAGACTCTGGCTCACCCAACCTCTCTGACGGTGCAGAGGACAGGAAGACTCGTGTGCATGTGGTTCTGCCTTGGCCTCGGAGTTTGGAGCCCCTACCTGACCCCAGTTTCAGGGGCAGGGCCCTGAGAGGGGACCACACAAGAGCTTTTTTCCTGGGCTTGGGAACAGAGTGCATGGCTTGCGGGAATCGCAGTCAGCCCTTGGTGAGGGAGAGGTTGACTGCTGGCGAGAGTGCTTGCAAACCGGCCTTTGGAGGCTGCTGGGGAGGTCTTCCATTGCCACAGTGCTGGTTCTGCTCAGAGGCCCCACAGGGCAGTGGCAGGTCCCAGCACGGACCCTGCCCCAGGCCAGCCTTGACCAGACATTCCTGGCCTCCGGGGGTACTGCCTCACGAAGAGGCAGGCGGCGGGGACAATGTCGAGACCTGCCCAGGCACCTCCCCAGGCTCATTCCATTATGCCTTTCTCCTGGTGCCTAGGCCTCATTTGAGGCCTACTTGGAGGGGAGGTTTCTGGCAGGGCCTCTCTCCACACTGCAAGGGACTGGAGCCCGGACGGCCTCATCAGAGGGAAGAGGCCAGTAATGGGGTCGATGTCCAAGGCCTCTTTGGCCAAGCAGCCTCAGGGCAGCAGGGTGAGCAACTGGCCCTCAGTGCCCCTAGGTCGGCCCTGCCCCATCACACACAGGCGCTGCTGCTGGGATTGCCCAGGCGCTGACTGACACACTCTGGCTCACCCGAGCTCTCTGACGGTGCAAGGGGCAGGAAGAGACGTGTTCATGTGGTTCTGCCTCTTCCTGGGTGTGTGGATCCCCTACTTGTCCCCAAGGCAAATGGCCAAGGGCCTGAGAGCGGACGAACCCGATGCGCTATTGTCGTGGACTTGGGAGCAGAGTGCGTGTCTTGCGGGAAATGCGGGTCTCCCTCGGGTAGAGTGCTTGCAAACTGGCCTTTGGACGCAGCCGGGGGGTCTTCCAGCGCCAGAGTGCTGGATTTGCTCTGTGGCCCCACAGGCCTGGTGCAGGTCCCAGCATGGATACTGCTCCAGACCAGACTTGCCCAGACCTTTCTGGCCTCCGGAGGTAGTGCCCCATGAAGTAGCAGGCTGTGGGGTGTGTGTCCATACATGCCCAGGCGCCTCCCCAGGCTCATTTTATTAGCACGTTTTCCCTGGTGCCTAGGCCTCATTTGAGGCCTACTTGCAGGGGAGGTTTCTGGCACAGGGTCTCTCCACACTTCAAGGGTCTGGAGGACGGATGGCCTGGTCAGAGGAAAGAGGCCAGCAAGGGGGTCGTTTCCCAAGGCATCTTTGGCCCAGCAGCCTAAGGGCATCAGGAAGAGCAAGTAGCCCACTGTGCCCCTAGGTCGGTCCTGCCCCTTCACTCACAGGCGCTGCTGCTGGGCTTGCCCAGGGGCAGCCTGACAGACTCTGGCTCACCCGAGATCTCTGATGGTGCGTAGGGCCAGAAGTGACGTGTGCATGTGATTCTGCCTTGGCCTGGGTGAGTGGAACTCCGAGCTGTCCCCTAAGCTCCGGGGCAAAGGCCTGAGAGAGGAACACCCCGAAGCGCTTTTCTCCCAGGCTTGGGAAGAGAGTGCGCGGCTTCCGGAAAAGACGGGCCTCCCTCAGTGAGGGAGAGGTGGCCACCCGGTGAGACTGCTTGCAAAGCGGCCTTTGAAGGCTGCTTTTGAGGTCTTCAAGCGGCACAATGCTGGTTCTGCTGAGAGTACCCACCGGCCAGGGCCAGGTCCCAGCAAGGGCCCTGCCCCGGGCCAGCCTTGACCAGACCTGCCTGGCCTCTGGGGGTACTGCCCCACGAAGGGGCAGGCGGAGGGGAGTGTGTCCAGACATGCCCCAGAGCCTCCCCAGTTTCATTCCCTTAGCACCTTTCCCATGATTCCTAGGCCTCATTTGAGGCCTACTTTTAGGGGAGGATTCTGGCAGGGCCTCTCTCCACACTGCAAAGGACTGGAGCCCGGATGGCCTGGTCAGAGGGAAAAGGCCAGCAAGGGGGTCGATGTCCAAGGCCTCTTTGGCCAAGCAGCCTCAGGGCAGCAGGGTGAGCAAGTGGCCCTCAGTGCCCCTAGGTCGCCCCTGCACCATCACACACAGGCGCTGCTGCTGGGCTTGCCCAGGAGCGGCCTGACAGACTCTGGCTCACCCAAGCTCTCTGACGGTGCAGGGTACAGGAAGACTTTTGTGCACGTGGTTCTGCCTTGGCCTGGGAGTTTGGAGCCCCTAGCTGACCCCAGTTTCAGGGGCAAGGCCCTGAGAGGGGACCACACAAGAGCTTTTTTCCTGGGCTTGGGAACAGAATGCATGGCTTGCGGGAATCGCAATCATCCCTCGGTGAGGGAGAGGTGGACTGCCGGCGAGAGTGCTTGCAAAGCGGCCTTTGGAGGCTGCCGGGGAGGTCTTCCATCGCCACAGTGCTGGTTCTGCTCAGAGGCCCCACAGGCCAGGGGCAGGTCCCAGCACGGACCCTGCCTCAGACCAGCCTTGACCAGACATTCCTGGCCTCTGGGGCTACTGCCTCACGATGGGGCAGGCAGCGGGGACAGTGTCAAGACATGCCCAGGCACCTCCCCAGGCTCATTCCATTATGCCTTTTTCCTGGTGCCTAGGCCTCATTTGAGGCCTACTTGGAGGGGAGGTTTCTGGCAGGGGGCTCTCTCCACATTGCAAGGGCCTGGAGCCCAGAAGGCCTGGTCAGAGGGAAGAGGCCAGCAAGGGGGTCGATGCCCAAGGCCTCCTTGGCCCAGCAGCCTTAGGGCAGCAGGGAGAGCAAGTGGTCCATTGTGCCCCTATGTCAGGCCTGCCCCTTCATACACAGGCGCTGCTGCTGGCTTGCCCAGGAGCTGCCAAACAGACTGGCTCACCCGAGCTCTCTCACAGGGCAGAGGACCAGAAGAGACGTGTGCATATGGTTCTGCCTTGACCTGGGTGTGGGGATCCCCTAGCTGTAACCAAGGCACTGGGTCAAGAGCATGAGAGCGGACGAACCTAATGTGCTATTGTCCTGGTCTTGGGAGCAGAGTGCGTGGCTTGCGAGAAACGCGGGTCTCCCTTGGGGACAGTACTTGCAAACCGGCCTTTGGAGGCTGCCATTGAGGTCTTCCAGCGGCACAGTGCTGTATCTGATCAGAGGCCCCACAGGCCAGGGGCAGGTCCCAGCACGGACCCTCCCCCAGGACAGCCTTGACCAGATCTTTCTAGCCTCCGGGGGTACAGCCTCACGAATGGGCAGGCAGCGGGGAGTGTCTACAGACATGACCAGGCGCCTCCCCAGTCTCATTTCCTTAGCTCCTTTCCCATGATTCCTAGGCCTCATTTGAGGCCTACTTGGAAGGGAGGTTCCTGGCAGGGCCTCTCTCCAAACTGCAAGAGACTGGAGCCTGGACGGCCTGGTCAGAGGAAAGAGGCCAGCAAGGGGGTCGATGCCCAATGCCTCTTGGTCCCAGCAGCCTCAGGGCAGCAGGGTAAGCAAGTGGCCCACTGTGCCCCTAGGTCGGCCCTGCCCCTTCACACACAGGCTCTGCTGTTGGGCTTGCCCAGGAGCTGCCTGACAGACTCTGGCTCACCTGAGCTCTCTGATGGTGCAGGGAGCAGGAAGACTCGTGTGCATGTGGTTCTGCCTTGGCCTGGGTGTTTGGAGCCCCTAGCTGTCCCCCACGCCTAGGGGCAAATCCATTAGAGGGGACCACTCAAGCACTTTCCTCCTGGGCTTAGGAGCAGAGTGCGTGGCTTGCGGGAATCGCGGGCCTCCCTCGGTGAGGGAGAGGTTGCCAGACAGCGAGAGTGCTTGCAAACCGGCCTTTGGAGGCTGCCGATGAGGTCTTCCATGGCCACAGTGCTGTTTCTGCTCAGAGGCTCCACAGGCCAGTGGCAGGTCCCAGCACGGACCCTGCCCCAGGCCAGCCTTGACTGAACCTTCCTGGCCTCCGGAGATACTTCCTCACAAAGGGGCAGGCGGCGGGGTATGTGTCATAACATGCCCAGTGTCCTCCACAGGCTCATTTCCTGAGCGCCTTTCCCTTGGTTCATAGGCCTCATTTGAGGCCTACTTGGAGGGGCGGTTTCTGGCAGGGCCTCTCTCAACACTGCAAGGGACTGGAGCCCGGACGGCCTGGTCAGAGTGAAGAGGCCAGGAACAGGTTCGATGCCCAAGGCCTCTTTATCCCAGCAGCCTCAGGGCAGCAGGGTGAGCAAGTGGCCTTCAGTGCCCCTAGGTCAGCCCTGCCCCATCACACACAGGCGCTGCTTCTGGGATTGCCCAGGAGCTGCCTGACAGACTCTGGCTCACCCGAGCTCTCTGACGGTGCAGAGGATAGGAAAAGACGTGTGCATGTGCTTCTGCCTTGGCCTGGGAGTGTGGAGTCCCTAGCTGGCCCCCAGGCTCTATGGAAAGGGCCCTGAGCGAGGACCACCCCGAAGCGCTTTTCTCCCGGGCTTGGGAGCAGAGTGCGCAGCTTGCGGGAAGCGCGGGCCTCCTTCGGGGATGGTGCTTGCAAACCGGCCTTTGGAGGCAGCCAGGGAGGTCTACCAGCGGCAGAGTCCTGGTTCTGCTCAGAGGCCCCACAGGCCACGGGCAGGTTCCAGCATGGACCCTGCCCCAGGCCAGCCTTGCCCAGCCCTTTCTGGGCTCTGGGGGGTACTGCCCCACGAAGGTGCAGGCCACAGGGCGTGTGTCCCAACATGCTCAGGCACCTCCCCAGGCTCATTCCATTAGTGCCTTTTCCCTGGTGCGTATGCCTCATTTGAGGCCTACTAGGAGGGGAGGTTTCTGGCAGGGGCTTCTCCACACTGCAAGGGCATGGAGCCCGGATGCCCTGGTCGGAGGGAAGAGGCCCACAAAGGGGTCAATGCCCAAGGCCTCTTTGGCCCAGTAGCCTCAGAGCAGCAGGGAGAGCAAGTAGCCCACTGTGACCCTAGGTCGGCCCTACCCCTTCAAACACAGGTGCTGCTGCTGGGCTTGCCCAGGAGCTGCCTAACAGACTGTGGCTCACCTGAGCTCTCTGACGGTGCAGAGGGCCGGAAGAGCCATGTGCATGTGGTTCTGCCTTGGCCTGGGTGTGTGGAGCCCTTAGCTTTCTCCCAGGTTCAGGGGCAAAGGCCTGAGAGAGGATCACGCCGAAGCCCTTTTCTCCCAGGCTTTGGAGCAGAGTGCGCGGCTTGCGGGAAACGCAGGCGTCCCTCGGTGAGGGAGAGGCAGCCAGCCAGTGAGAGTGCTTGCAAACCGGACTTTGGAGGTTGCTGGTGAGGTCTTCCAGCGGCACAGTGCTGGTTCTGCTCAGAGGACCCACAAGCCAGGGGCAGCTCCCAGCAAGGACCCTGCACCAGATCAGCCTTGACCAGACATTCCTGGCCTCTGGGGTACTGCCCCACAAAGGGGCAGGTGGCGGGGAGTGTGTCCAGACATGCCGAGGCGCCTCCCCAGTCTAATTCCATTCGCGCCTTTCCCATGCTTCATAGGCCACATTTGAGGCCTACTTGGAGGGGAGGTTTCTGGCATGGCCTCTCTCCAACTGCAACAGACTGGAGCCCGGACGGCCTGGTCAGAGGGAAGAGGTCAGCAATTGGGTTGATGCCCAAGGCCTCTTTGTCCCAGAAGCCTCAGGGCAGCAGGGGGAGCAAGTGGCACTCAGTGCCCCTTGGTCGGCCCTGCACCATCACACACAGGTGTTGCTGCTGGGTCTGCCCAGGAGCTGCCTGACAGACTCTTGCACACCCAAGCTCTCTGACGGTACAGGGGGCAGGAAAAAACTTGTGCATTTGCTTCTTCCTTGGCTGGGTGTGTGGAGCCCCTAGCTGGCACCAAGGCTTGGGGCAAGGGCCCTGAGATAGCACCACCCCGAAGGGCTTTTCTCCCGGGCTTGGGAGCAGAAGCTTACGGGAATCGCGGGCCACCCTCGGGGAGGGTGCTTGCACACTGGCCTTTGGAGGCAGTCAGGGAGGTCTTCCAGCGGCAGAGTGCTGGTTCTGCTAAGAGGCCCCACAGGCCACAGGGAGGATCCAGCATGGACACTGGCCCAGGAGAGCCTTGTCCATACCTTCCTGGCCTCCGGCGGAACTGCCTCACGAATGGGCAGGCGTCGGGGCATGTGTCCAGACATGCCCAGGCACCTCCCCAAGCTCATTACCTGAGCGCCTTTCCCATGGTTCCTAGGCTTCATTTGAGGCCTACTTGGAGGGGAGGTTTCTGGCAGGGCCTCTCTCCACACTACAAGGGCCTGGAGCCCGTATGGCCTGGTCAGAGGGAAGAGGCCAGCAAGGGGGTCGATGCCCAAGGCCTGTTTGGCCTAGCAGCCTCAGGGCAGCAGGGGAAGCAAGTGGCCAACTGTGCCCCTAGGTCGGTCCTGTCCCGTCACACACAGGCGCGGCTGCTGGGCTTGCCCAGTAGCTGCCTGACACACTCTGGCTCACCTGAGCTCTCTGACGGTGCAAGGGGCAGGAAGATACGTGTGCATGTGGTTCTCCCTTGGCCTGGGTGTGTGGAGCCCCTAGTTGTCCCCAAGCACCAGGCCAAGCGCCTTAGAGCGGACAAACCCAAACCACTACTGTCCTGGGCTTGGGAGCAGAGTGCGTGACTTGCGGGAAACTCGGGTCTCCCTCGGGGTGAGTGCTTGAAAACCGGCCTTTGGATGCAGCCGGGAGGTTGTCCAGCGGCAGAGTGCTGGATTTGCTCTGTGGCCCCAAGGCCAGGGGCAGGTCCCAGTATGGACCCTGCTCCAGCCCATCCATGCCCAGACCTTCCCGGCCTCTTGGGGTACTGCCCCATGAAGGAGCAGGCTGTGGAATGTGTGTCCATACATGCCCAGGTGCCTCCCTAGGCTCATTCCATTAGCGCCTTTTCCCTGTTGCCTAGGCCTTTTGAGGCCTACTCAGAGGGGAGGTTTCTGGCAGGGGCTCTCTCCAGACTGCAAGCGTATGGAGGACGGTTGGCCTGGTCAGAGGAAAGAGGCCAGAAAGTGGGTCATTTCCCAAAGCCTCTTTGGCCCAGCAGCCTAAGGGCAGCAGGGAGAGCAAGTGGCGCACTGTGCCCCTAGGTCGGCCCTGCCCCTTCAAACACAGGCGCTGTTGCTGGGCTTGCCCAGGAGCTGCCTGACAGACTCTTGCTCACCCGAGCTCTCTGACGGTACAGAGGTCGGGAAGAGACACGTGCATGTGGTTCTGCCTTGGCCTGTGTGTGTGGAGCCCCTAGCTGTTTCCCAGGCTCATGGGCAAAGGTCTGAGATGGGACCACATAAGTGCTTTTCTCCCAGGCATGGGAGCAGAGTGCGCGGCTTGCGGGAAACGTGGGCCGCCGTCGGTGAGGGAGAGGCGGCCAGCCTGCGAGAGTGCTTGCAAATCAGCCTTTGGAGGCTGCTGGTGACTTCTTCCAATGGCACAGTGTTGTTTCTGCTCAGAGGCCCCACAGGAGAGGGGCAGGCCCCAGCAAGGACCCTGCCCCAGACCAGCCTTGACCAGACCATCCTGGCCTCTGGGTGGACTGCCCCACGAAGAGGCAGCCTGCAGGGAGTGTTTCTAGACATGGCCAGGCGCCTCCCCAGTCTCATTCCCTGAACACCTTTCCCATGATACCTAGGCCTCATTTGGGGCCTACTTGGAGGGGAGGAGTCTGGCAGTGCCTCTCTCCACACTGCAAGGGACTGGAGCCCGGATGGCCTCGTCAGAGGGAAGAGGCCAGCAATGGGGTCGATGTCCAAGGCCTCTTTGACAGGGTGAGAAAGTGGCCCTCCTTGCCGCTAGGTCGGCCCTACCCCATCACTCACAGGCGCTGCTACTGGGCTTGCCCAGCAGCTGCCTGACAGACTCTGGCTCACCCAAGCTGTCTGACGGTGCAGGGGCCAGGAAGAGACGTGTGGATATGGTTCTGCCTTGGCCTGGGTGTGTGGAGCCCCTAGCTGTCCCCCAGGCACTGGACCAAGGGCCTCAGAGCGGACGAACACGATGTGCTATTGTCCTGGGCTTGGGAGCAGAGTGTGTGGCTTGTGGGAAACGCGGGTCTCCCTCGGGGAGAGTGCTTGCAAACCAACATTTGGAGCCAGCCACGGAGGTCTTCCAATGGCAGAGTGCTGGATTTGCTCTGTGGCCCCACAGGCCAGGGGCAGGTCCCAGCATGGAACCTGCCCCAGGCCAGCCTTGCCCAGACCTTCCCGGCCTCTAGGATACTGCCCCATGAAGGAGCAGGCTGCGTGGAGTGTGTCCAGACATGCTCAGGCACCTCCCCAGGCTCATTCCATTAGCGCCTTTTCCCTGGTGCCTAGGCCTCATTTGAGGCCTACTTGGAGGGGAGGTTTCTGGCAGGGGCACTCTCCACACTGCAAGGGACTCTAGCCCGGATGGCCTGGTCAGAGGGAAAAGGCCAGCAAGGGGGTTGATGCCCAAGGCCTCTTTGGCCCAGCAGCCTCAGGGCAGCAGGGAGAGCAAGTGGCCCACTGTGCCCCTAGGTCGGCTCTGCCCCTTCACACACAGGCGCTTCTGCTCCTTGCCCAGGAGCTGCCTAACAGACTGTGGCTCACCCGAGCTCTCTGACGGTGCAGAGGGCTCGAAGATACGTGTGCATGTGTTTCTGCCTTGGCCTGGGTGTGTGGAGCCCCTAGTTGTCTCCCAGGCTCAGGGGCAAAGGCATGAGAGAGTAAAACCCCAAAGCGCTTTTCTTCCAGGCATGTGAACAGAGTGCGCGGCATGCGGGAAAGGTGGGCCTCCCTCGTTGAGGCAGAGGCGGCCAGCCGGCGAGAGTGTTTTCAAACCGACCTTTGGAGGCAGCAGGTGAGGTCTTCCAGCGGCACAGTGCTGGTTCTGCTCAGAGGCCCCACAGGCCAGGTGCAGGTCCCAGCAAGTAGCCTGCCCCAGGCCAGCCTTGACCAGACCTTCCTGGCCTCCGGTCGTACTGCCCCACGAAGGAGCAGGCTGCGTGCTGTGTGTCCACACATGCCCAGGCGCCTCCCCAGTCTCATTCCCTTAGCGCCTTTCCCATGATTCCTAGGCCTCATTTGAGTCCTATTTAGAGGGGAGGTATCTGGCAGGGGCTCTCTCCACACTCCAAGGGTCTGGAGCACGGATGTCCTGGTCAGTGGGAAGAGGCCAGCAAGGGGTTCGATGCCCAAGGCCTCTTTGGTCCAGCAGCCTCAGGGCAGCAGGAGGAGCAAGTGGCCCACTGTTCCCCTGCATCGGCCCTGCCACTTCAACCACAGGCGCTCCTGCTCGGCTCGCCCAGGAGGAGTCTGACAGACTGTGGCTCAACCGAGCTCTCTGATGGTGCAGAGGGCCGGAAGAGGCGTGTGCATGTGGTTCTGCCTTGGCCTGCGTTAGTGGAACCCCTAGATGTCCCCCAGGCTCAGGAGCATAGGCCTGAGAGAGGAACACACCGAAGCGCTTTTCTCCCAGACTTGGGAGCAGAGTGCACGGCTTGCGGCAAACACGTGCCTCCCTCGGTGAGGGAGAGGCGGCCAGCCAGTGAGAGGGCTTGCAAACCGACCTTTGGAGACTGCCGGTGAGGTCTTCCCGCGGCACAGTGCTGGTTCTTCTCAGAGGTCCCACAGGCCAGTGGCAGGTCCCAGCACGGACCTTGCCGCAGGCCAACCTTAACCAGACCTTTCTGGCCTCAGGGGGTACTGCCTCACGAATGGACAGGTGGCGGGGTGTGTGTCCAGACATGCCCAGGCACCTACCCAGTCTCATTCCCTTAGCGCCTTTCCCATGGTTCCTAGGCCTCATTTGAGGCCTAATTAGAGGGGAGGTTTCTGGCAGGGCCTCTCTCCACACTGCAAGGGCCTGGAGCCCGGACGGCCTGGTCAGAGGGAAGAGGCCAGCAAGGGGGTCGATGCCCAAGGCTTGTTTCTCCCAGCAGCCTCAGGGAGGCAGGTTGAGCAGGTAGCCCACAGTCCCCTACGTGGGCCCTGACCCATCACAGACAGGCGCTGCTCCTGGGTTTGCCCAGGAGCTGCCTGACAGACTCTGGTTCACCCGAGCTCTCTGACGGTGTAGGGGGCAGGAAAGGACGTGTATATGTGGTTCTCCCTTGGCCTGGGTGTGTTGCGCCCCTAGCTGTCCCCTAGGCTCAGGGGCAAGAGCCCTGAGAGAGGACTACCCCGAAGCATTTTTCTCCCGGCCTGTGAGCAGAGTGCCAGCTTGCGGCAATTGTGGGACTCGCTCGGGGAGAGTGCTTGCAAACTGGCCTTTGAATCAGCCGGGGAGGTCTTCCAGCGGCAAAGAGCTGGTTCTGCTCAGAGGCCCCACAGACAACAGGCAGATTCCAGCATGGAACTTGTCCCAGGCCAGACTTGCCCAGACATTCCTGGCCTCCGGGGAACTGCCCACGAAGGGGCAGGCTGCAGGAAGTGTGTCCAGATATGCTGAGGCACCTCCTCAGGCTCCTTCCCTGAGTGCTTTTCCCCTGGTTCCTGGGCCTCATTTGAGGCCTAGTTGGAGGGGAGATTTCTGGCAGGGGCTCTCTCCACACTCCAAGGGCCTGGAGCCCGGATGGCCTGGTCAGAGGTAAGAGGCCAGCAAGGGGGTCGATGTCCAAGGCCTCTTTGGCCCAGCAGCCTCAGGGCAGTAGGGAGAGTAAGTGGCCCACTGTGCCCCTAGGTCAGCCCTGCCCCATCACACACAGGCGCTGCTGCTGGGTTTGGGCAGGAGATGGCGTGACAGACTCTGGCTCACCCAAGATCTCTGACAGTGTAGGGGGCAGGAAGAGACATGGTCATGTGATTCTGCCTTGGCCTGGGTGTGTGGACACTTGCTCTGCATTTCCCTGTGACCAGGCTGTCTGAGCTCCAGGCTCTGACTGTGTGAAAACAGCCCATGCCAGCACGTCCCCTTTGAGTAGGCCTTAAATTAGGTCAAGCTCAGGGGAAAAGCCCTAGGGGTAAGAGCCTGGGGAGGCGACCGGGCATGTCTAGACACACACCCCGCAGCCTGCCCCTTCATGGGGCAGCAGCAACAGAGGGCAGGAACGTCTGGGAAAGGCTGGCCAAGGACAGGGGTATTGCTGGGTCCTTCCCATGGCCTGTGGGGACTCTGAGGAGAACCAGGCCTTCCCCGTAGGAAGACTTCCCCGACTGCCTCCAAAGGCCGGTTTGCAAGCATTCTCGCCAGACTGCTGCCGCTCCCTGCCGAGGGAGGCCTGCTTTTCCCGCAAGTCACGCACTCTGCTCTTAAGCCCGGGAGAAAAGCGCTTTGGTGTGGTCCTTTCTCTGGGCCCTTGCCCCTGAGCCTGGAGTCAAGCTTGGACATCCAAATTGCCAGGAAGAGGCAGAATCACATGCATACATTTGTTCCTGCCCCCTGCACCTTTCGAGGACTTGGTTGAGCCAGAGTCTGTCAGACATGCCCTCCGCAGCCCCAGCAGGCCTGCCTGTGTGTCAGGGGGCAGAGCTGACCTAGGGGGAGAGTGGGCCTCTTGCTCTCCCAGCTGCGCTGAGGCTGCTGGGCCAAAGAGGAATTGGGCATCCACATCCTGGCTCCGCACTTCCCAGTGACCAGGTCGTCGGAGATCCAGGCTCTTGCTGTGTGAAAACAGCCCATGCCAGCACCTCCCCTCCAAGTAGGCCTTAAATTAGGCGAAGCAGAGGGGAAATGCGCTAGGGGGTAAGAGCCTGGGGAGGCGACCAGGCATGTCTGGACACACTCCCCGCAGCCTGCCCTTCATGGGGCAGCAGCCCCGGCGGCCAGGAAGGTCTGGGCAACACTGGCCAAGGGCAGAGCCATGCTGGGTGCTGCCCCTGGCCTGTGGGTCCTCTCAGCAGAACCACCCCTTTCCCGCATGAAGACCTCCCCGGCTGCCTCCAAGGGCCGGTTGGAAGCCTTCTCGCCAGTTGCCGCACCTCCCACCCCAAGGGAGGCTTGTTTTTCCCGCAAGTCGCGCAATCCGCTCCCAAGCCGGGAGAAAAGCACATCGGGGTGGTCCTTTCTCTGGGACCTTGCCCCTCAGCTTGGAGACAAGCTTGGAAGTCCACACTCCCAGGTCGAGGCAGAACCACATGCACATGTCTATTACTGTGCCCTGCACCTTCCGAGAGCTCGAGTGAGCCAGAGTATGTCAGGCCGCTCCTCGGCCACCCCAGCAGCACAGCCTGTGTGTCAAGGGGCAGAGCCGACCTAGGGGCAGAGTGGGCCTCTTGCTCTCCCAGCTGTCCTGAGGCTGCTAGGCTAAACAGGCCTTGGGCATCCACCCCCTTGCTCCCCACTTCCCTCTCAGCAGGCTGCCTGAGCTCCAAGCCCTTGCACTGCGGAGACAGCCTCTGCCAGCACCTCCCCTCGGAGAAGGACTCACAAGAGGCCTAGATGGAGGGGAAATGCGCTAGGGGGCAAGAGACTGGGGAGGAGGCCGGGAATGTCTAGAGACACACACCGCAGCCTGCTCCTTCATGGGACAGCAGCCCCGGAGGCCAGGAAGATCTGGGCAAGGCTGGCCTGCGGCAGGGTCCGTGCTGGGACCTGCCACTGGCCTGTGGGTCCTCTGAGCAGAAACAGCAGTGTGGCCATGAAAGACCTCACCGGCAGCCTCCAAAGGCCGGTTTGCAAGCATTCTTGCTAACTGGCAACCTCTCCCTCACCGAGGGAGGCCAGCGATTCCCGCAAGCCACGCACTCTGCTCCAAGCCCAGGAGGAAAGCGCTTGATTGGTCCCCTCTAAGGGACTTGCCCCTGAGCGTGAGGGATAGCTAGGGGCTCCAAACTCCCAGGCCAAGGCAGAACCACATGCACACGAGTCTTCCTGCCCCCTGCACCATCAGAGAGCTCAGGTGAGCCAGAGTCTGTCATGCAGCTCCTGGGCAAGCCCAACAGCAGAGCTTGTGTGTGAAGGGGCAGGGCCGACCTAGGGGCACAATGGGCCACTTGCTTACCTTGCTGCCCTGAGTCTGCTGGGACCAAGAGGCCTTGGGCATCGACCCCCTTGCTGGCCTCGTTCCTCTGACCAGGCCGTCCAGGCTCCAGTCTCTTGCAGTTTGGAGAGAGGCCCTGCCAGGAACCTCCCTTCCAAGTAGGCCTCAAATGAGGCCTAGGAATCATGGGAAAGGGGCTAAGGAAAAGATACTGGGGTGGCGCCTGGTCATGTCTGGACACACTCCCCGCCGCCTGCCCATTCGTGAGGCTGTACCCCCGGAGGCCAGAACGGTCTGGTCAAGGCTGGCCTGGGGGAGGGTCCGTGCTGGGAACTGCCACTGGCCTGTGGGGCCTCTGATCATATACAGCACTGTGCCGCTGGAAGACCTCACTGGCAGCCTCCAAAGGCCGGTTTGCAAGGACTCTCCCCAAGAGAGACCCACGTTTCCCGCAAGCCAAGCACTCTGTTCCCAAGCCCAGGACAATAGCGCATTAGGTTCGTCCGCTCTCAGGCTCTTTCCCCAGTGCCTGGGGGACAGCTAGGGTCTACACACACCCAGGTCAAGGCAGAACCCCATGAACACGTCTCTTCCGGCCCTCTGCACTGTCAGAGAGCTCGGGTGAGCCACAGTCTGTTAGGAAGCTCCTGGGCAAGCCCAGCAGCAGCGCCTGTGTGTGAAGGCACAGGGCTGACCTAGGGGCACAATGGACCACTTGCTCTCCCTGCTGCCCTAAGGCTGCTGGGCCAAGGAGGCCATGGGCATCGACCCCCTTGCTGGCCTCTTTCCTCTGACCAGGCCTTCAGGGCTCCAGGCCCTTGCAATGTTCAGAGAGCCCCTGCCAGATACCTCCCCTCCAAGTAGGCCTCAAATGAGGCCTAGGCACCAGGGAAATGGCATAATGGAATGAGCCTGAGGAAGTGCCTGGGCATGTATCGACACTGTCCCAGCCAGCGGCCCCTTCATGAGGCAGTACCCCCGGAGGCCAGGAAGGTCTGGGAAAGGCTGGCCTGGGGCAGCATCCATGCTGGGACCTGCCCCTGGCCTGTGGGTCCTCTGAGCAGAACCAGCACTGTGGCGATGGAAGACCTCCCCGGCAGCCTCCAAAGGCCGACTTGCAAGCACTCTTGCCGGCAGTCCACCTCTCCCTCACCGACGGATGTCTGCGATTCCCGCAAGCCATGCACTCTGTTCCCAAGCCCAGGAAAAAAGCTCTTGTGTGGTCCCCTCTCAGGGCCTTGCCCCTGAAACTGGGGTCAGCTAGGGGCTCCACACTCCCAGGCTAAGGCAGAACCACGTGCACACGAGTCTTCCTGTCCCCTGCACCGTCAGAGAGGTCGGGTGAGCCAGAGTCTGTCAGGCAGCTCCTGGGCAAGCCAAGCACCAGCGCCAGTGTGTGAAGGGTCAGGACCAACCTAGGGGCACAGTGGGCCACTTGCTCACCCTGCTGCCCTGAGGCTGCTGGGACAAAGAGGTCTTGGGCATCGACCCCCTTGCTGGCCTCTTCCCTCTGACCAGGCCGTCCGGGATCTAGGCCCTTGCAGTGTGGAGAGAGCCCGTGCCAGAAACCTCCCCTTGAAGTAGGCCTCAAATGAGGCCTAGGAACCATGGGAAAGGCGCTAAGGGAATAAGACTGGGGAGGCTTCTGGGCATGTCTTGACACACACCCCGCTGCCTGCCCCTTCGTGGGGCAGTTCCCCCGGAAGCCAGGAAGGTCTGGTCAAGCCTGGCCTTGGGCAGGGTCCATGCTGGGACCTGCCCCTGGCCTGTGGGTACTCTGAGCACAATCAGCATTGTGCCGCTGGAAGACCTCACCGGCCGCCTCCAAAGGCTGGTTTGCAAGCAGTCTCACCAGCTGGCCGCCTCTCCCTCACCGAGGGAGGCCCGTCTTTCCCGCAAGCCGCGCACTCTGTTCCCAAACCTGGGTGAAAAGCACTTTAGTGTGTTCCTCTCTCAGGCATTCGCCCTGGAGCCTGGGGACAGCTAGGTGTTCCACTCACCCAGGCCAAGGCAGAACCACATGCACACGTCTCTTCTGGCCCTCTGCACCTTTAGAGAGCTCAGGTGAGCCAGAGTCTGTCAGGCTGCCCCTGGGCAACCCCAGCAGCAGCGCCTGTGTGTGAAGGGGCAGGGCCTACCTAGGGGCACAGTGCGCCACTTGCTCTTCCTGGTGCACTTAGGATGCTGGGCCAAAGAGGCCTTGGGAAACGACCTCCTTGCTGTCCTCTTTCCTCTGACCAGGCCATCCGTCCTCCAGACCCTTGCAGTGTGCAGAGAGCCGCTGCAAGAAACCTCCCCTCCAAGTAGGCCTCAAAAGGCCTAGGCAACAGGGAAAAGGTGCTAATGGAATGAGCCTACGGAGGCGCCTGGGCATGTATGGACACACATTCCACAGCCTGCTCCTTCATGGGGCAGTACCCCCAGAGGCCGGGAAGGTCTGAGCTTGGCTGGGCTGGAGCAGGGTCCATGCTGGGACCTGCCCCTGGCCTGTGGGGCCACAGAGCAAATCCAGCACTCTGCCGCTGGAAAACCTCCCTGGCTACCTCCAAAGGCCAGTTTGCAAGCACTCTCTCCGAGGGAGCCACGCGATTCCCACAAGCCCCGCACTCTGCTCCCACGCCCGGGAGAAAACACTTCGAGGTGGTCCTCTCTCAGGGCCATTGCCAATGAGCCTGGGGGCCAGCTCGGGGCTCAACACTCCCAGGCCAAGGCAGAACCACATGCACACGTCTTTTCCTGCCCCCTGCACCTTCAGAGAGCTTGGGTGAACAAGAGTCTGTCAGGCAGCCCCTGGGCAAGCCCAGTAGCAGCGCCTAAGTGTGATGGGGCACGGCCAACCTAGGGGCACAGTGGGACACTTGCTCTTCCTGCTGCCCTGAAGCTGCTGGGACAAAGAGGCCTTGGGCATCGACCGCCTTGCTGGCCTCTTCCCTCTGACCAGGCCATCCGGGCTCCAGTCCTTGTAGTGTGGAGAGAGGCCCTGCCAGAAACCTCCCCTCCAAGTAGGCCTCAAATGAGGCCTAGGAACCATGGGAAAGGTGCTCAGGGAATGAGCCTGGGGAGGTGCCTGTGTATGTCTGGACACATTCCCCACTGCCTGCCCCTTCGTGAGGCAGTATCCTCGGAGGCCAGGTAGGTCTGGTCAAGGCTGGCCTGGGCAGGGTCCATGCTGGGACCTGCCACTGGCCTGTGGATCCTCTGTGCAGAACCAGCACTGTGCCGCTCGCTGGAAGACATCACCGGCAGCCTCCAAAGGCCGGTTTGCAAGTACTCTCTCCAGCTGGCAACCTCTTCCTCACTGAGGGAGGCCCGCGATTCCCGCAAGCCTCCCACTCTGCTTCCAAGCCCAGGACAATAGCGCTGGGTGGTCCCCTCTCAGGGCCTTGCCCCTGAGCCTTGGAGGCAGCTAGGGGCTCCAAACTCCCAGGCCAAGGCAGAACCACATGCACACGAGTCTTCCTGCCCCCTGCACCATCAGAGAGCTCAGGTGTGCCAGAGTATATCAGGCAGCTCATGGGCAAACCCAGCAGCACGGCCTGTGCGTGAAGGGGCAGGGTCAACCTAGGGGCACAGAGGGCCACTTGCTCATCCTGCTGCCCTGAGGCTGTTGGGCCAAAGAGGCCTTGGGCATCGACCTCCTTGCTGGCCTCTTCCCTCTGACCATGGCCTCAGCGCTCCAGGCCCTAGCGCGGTGGAGAGAGCCCCTGCCAGAAACCTCCCCTCTAAATAGGCCTCAAATGCGGCCTAGGCACCAGGGGAAGAGTGCTCACGGAATGAGTCTGGGGAGGTGCATGAGCATGTCTGGACACACTTCCCACAGCCTGCCCCTTCGTGGGCACTACCCCCAAAGGACAGGAAGGTCTGGTCAAGACTGGCCTGGGGCAGTGTCCATGCTGGGACCTGCCCCTGGAATGTGGGGCCTCTGAGCACAACCAGCATTCTGCTGCTGGAATACCTCACCGGCAGCCTCCAAAGGCTGGTTTGCAAGCACTCTCACAGGCTGGCGTCCTCTCCCTCACCGAGGGAGACCCGCGTTTCCCACAAGCCATGCACTCTGTTCCCAAGACCAGGAAAATAGTGCATCGTGTTCGTCCGATCTAAGGCCCTTGCCCCAGTGCCTGGGGGACAGCTACGGGCTCCACACACCCAGGCCAAGGCAGAACCACATGCACACGTCTCTTCCTGCCCCCTGCACCGTCAGAGAGCTTGGGAGAGCCAGAGTCTGTCTGTCAGCACCTGGGCAAGACCAGCAGCAGCACCTGTGTGTGATGGGGCAGGGCCGACCTAGAGGCAGTGAGGGCCAGTTGCTCACCCTGTTGCCCTGAGGCTGCTGGGCCAAAGACACCTTGGACATCGACCCCATTGCTGGCCTCTTCTCTCTGACCAGGCCGTCCAGGCTCCAGTCCCTTGTAGTGTGGAGAGAGGCCCTGCCAGAAACGTCCCCTCCAAATAGACCTGAAATGAGGCCAAGGTATCTTGAGAAAGGTGCTAAGGGAATGAGACTGGGGAGGCGCCTGAGCATGTCTGGACACACTCCCTGCTGCCTGAATCTTCGTGGGGCAGTACACCCAGAGGCCAGGAAGGTCTTGGCAAGACTGGCCTGGGGCCGGTCCTTGCTGGGGCCTGCCCCTGGCCTGTAGGGCCTCTGAGCAGAACCAGCACTGTGCCATTGGAACACCTCACCAGCAGCTG
Organism: Muntiacus reevesi; assembly: GCF_963930625.1. Taxonomy (NCBI): domain Eukaryota; kingdom Metazoa; phylum Chordata; class Mammalia; order Artiodactyla; family Cervidae; genus Muntiacus; species Muntiacus reevesi. The sequence continues at coordinate 2,470,877 of NW_027078014.1, forward strand.
GTTTGCAAGCACTCTCACAGGCTGGCGTCCTCTCCCTAACCGAGGGAGGACCGGGTTTCCCGCAAGCCGCGCACTCTGCTTCCATGCCTGGGAGAAAAGAGCTTCGGGATGTTCCTCTCTCAGGCCTTTGGCGCTGAGCCTGGGAGACAGCTAGGGGCTCCACAATAACAGGCCAAGGCAGAACCACATGCACACGTATCTTCCGGCCCTCTGCACGGTCAGAGAGCTTGGGAGAGCCACAGGCTGTTAGGCAGCTCCTGGGGAAGCCCAGTAGCAGTGCCTGTGTGTGAAGGGGCAGGGCCGACCTAGGGTCACTGAGGGCCACTTGTTCACCCTGCTGCCCTGAGTCTTCTGGGAAAAAGAGGCCTTAGGTATCGACCCCCTTGCTGGCCTCTTCCCTCTCACCACGCCGTCCGGGCTCGAGTCACTTGCAGTGTGGAGAGAGCCCCTGGCAGAAACCTCCCCTCCAAATAGGCCTCAAATGAGGCCTAGGAACCATGGGAAAGGCGCTCAGGGAATGATCCTGGGGAGGTGTCTGGGCATGCCTGAACAACTCGCCGCCGCCTGCCCTTTCATGAGGCAGTACCCCGGAGGCCAGGAAGGTCTGGTCATGGCTGTCCTAGGGCAGGGTCTATGCTGGAAACTGCCCGTGGCCTTTGGGGCCTTTGAGCAGAACCAGGACTCTGTCCTTGGAAGACCTCACCAGCAGCCTCCAAAGGCCTATTTGCAAGACCTCTAGTCTGCTGGCCGTAACTCCCTCACCGAGGCCCATTCTGCCCCTAGGTCGGCTCTGCCCCTTGACACACAGGCAGTACTGCTGGGGCTGCGGAGGACATGTCTGACAGACTCTGGCTCAATCAAGCCCTCGGAAGGTTCAGGGGGCAGGAACAAACGTATGCATGTGATTCTGCCTCTTCCTGGCAATGTGGATGTCCAAGCTTGACTCCAAGCTCAGGGGCAAGGGCCCAGAGAGAGGACCACCCTGAAGCGCTTCTCTCCTGGGCTTCAGAGCAGGGTGTGCGACTTGCGGGAAAAGCAGGTCCCCCTCGGGCAGGGAGTGGCAGCAGTCTGGCGAGAATGCTTGCAACCGGCCCTTGGAGGCAGCCGGGGAGGTCTTCATGTGGGAAAGGGGTGGTTCTGCTGAGAGGACCCACAGGCCAGGGGCAGCACCCAGCATGGTCTCTGTCCTTGGCCAGGGTTGCCCCGACCTTCCTGGCCTCCGGGGCTGCTGCCTCATGAAGGGCAGGCTGCGGGGAGTGTGTCCAGACATGCCTGGTCACCTCCCCAGTCTCTTACCCCCTAGCGCATTTCCCCTGTGCTTGGCCTAATTTAAAGCCTACTCGGAGGGGAGGTGCTGGCATGGGCTGTTTTCACACAGCAAGAGCCTGGAGCTCCGACGGCCTGGTCACAGGGAAGTGCGGAGCAAGTGTGTGGAAGCCCAAGGCTTCTTTGGCCCAGCAGGCTCCAGGCAGCTGGGAGAGCAAGAGGCCCACTCGGCCCTTAGATCAGCTCTGCCACTTGACACTCAGGCAGGCCTGCTGGGGCTGCGGAGGACATGTCTGACAGACTCTGGCTCAACCAAGTCCTCGGAAGGTGCAGGGGGCAGGAACAAACGTATGCATGTGATTCTGCCTCTTCCTGGCAATGTGGATGTCCAAGCTTGACTCCAGGCTCAGGGGCAAGGGCCCAGAGAAAGGACCACCCCGAAGCGCTTTTCTCCCGGGCTTAAGAGCAGAGTGCGCGACTTGCGGGAAAAGCAGGCCTCCCTCGGCAGGGAGCGGCAGCAGTCTGGCGAGAATGCTTGCAAACCGGCCTTTGGAGGCAGTTGGGGAGGTCTTCCTGCGAGAAAGGGCCGTTTCTGCTCAGAGTCACCACAGGCCAGGGGAAACACCCAGCAAGCCCCTGTCCTTGGCCAGCTTTGCCCAGACCTTCCTGGCCTCCGGGGCTCCTGCCCCATGAAGGGGCAGGCTGCGGGGTGTGTGTCTAGACATGCCTGGTGGCCTCCCTAGTCACTTACCCCCTAGCATATTTCCCCTGGCCTAGGCCTCTTTTGAATCCAACTCAGAGGGGACATGCTGGCAGAGGCTGTCTTCACACTGCAGGGACTTGGAGCTCAGACGGCCTGGTGAGAGGGAAGTGGGGAGCAACGGGGTGGATGCCCAAAGCCTTTTTCTCCCAGCAGCCTCAGGGGAGCTGGGAGAGCAACAGGCCCACTATGCCCCTAGGTCAGCTCTGCCCCTTGACACACAGGCTGTGCTTCTGGGGTGGTCGAGGATATGCCTGAGAGACGCTGGCTCACTCGAGCTCTCGGAAGGTGCAAGGCACAGTAATAGACATGTGCATGTGGTTCTGCCTCGACCTGGGAGTGTGGACTTCCAAGCTTGACTCCAAGCTGAGGGGCAAGGTCCTAGAGAAAGGACCACCCCGATGTGCTTTTCTCCCGGCTTGGGAGCGGATTGCGCGACTTGCGGAAAAACAAGCCTCCCTTGGGGTGGGAGTTGCGGCAGCTGGCGAGAAGGCTTCCAACCGGCCCTTGGAGGCAGCCGGGGAGGTCTTCATGCGGGAAAGGGGTGGTTCTGCTGAGAGGACCCACAGGCCAGGGGCAGCACCCAGCATGGTCTCTGCCCTTGGCCAGGGTTGCCCAGACCTTCCTGGCCTCCGGGGCTGCTGCCCCATGAAGGGCAGGCTGCGGGGAGTGTGTCCAGACATGCCTGGTCGCCTCCCCAGGCTCTTACCCCCTAGCGCATTTCCCCTCTGCTTTGCCTAATTTAAGGCCTACTTGGAGGGGAGGTGCTGGCATGGGCTGTTTTCACACAGCAAGAGCCTGGAGCTCAGACGGCCTGGTCACAGGGAAGTGCGGAGCCAGGATGTGGATGCCCAATTCCTCTTTGGCCCAGCAGCCTCAGCGCAGCTGGGAGAGCAAGAGGCCCACTCTCCCCCTAGGTCAGCTCTGCCCCCTGACACACAGGCAGGCCTGCTTGTCTGCGGAGGGCATGTCTGACAGACTCTGGCTCAACCAAGTCCTCGGAAGGTGCAGGGGGCAGGAACAAATGTATGCATGTGATTCTGCCTCTTCCTGGCAATGTGGATGTCCAAGCTTGACTCGAGGCTCAGGGGCAAGGGCCCAGAGAAAGGACCACACCGAAGCGCTTTTCTCCCGGGCTTAAGAGCAGAGTGCGTGACTTGCAGGAAAAGCAGGCCTCCCTCGGCAGGGAGCGGCAGCAGTCTGTTGAGAATGCTTGCAAATCGGCCTTTGGAGGCAGTTGGGGAGGTCTTCCTGCGGGAAGGGGCCGGTTCTGCTCAGAGTCCCCACAGGCCATGGGAAGGACCCAGCAATACCCCTGTCCTTGGCCAGCCTTTCCCAGACGTTCCTGGCCTCTGGTGCTGCTGCCCCATGAAGGGGCAGGCTGCGGGGTGTGTGTCTAGACATGCCGGGTCGCCTCCCCAGGCTCTTACCACTAGCGCTTTTCCCCTGAGCTTGACCTAATTTAAGGCTTACTCAAAGGGGAGGTGCTGGCATGGGCTGTTTTCACACAGTCAGAGCCTGGAGCTCAGACAGCCTGGTCACAGGGAAATGCAGAGCAAGTGTCCACACACCCAGGCCAAGGCAGAATCACATGACCATGTCTCTTCCTGCCCCCTACACTGTCAGAGATCTTGGGTGAGCCAAAGTCTGTCACGCCATCTCCTGCCCAAACCCAGCAGCAGCGCCTGTGTGTGATGGGGCAGGGCCGACCTAGGGGCACAGTGGGCCACTTACTCTCCCTATTGCCCTGAGGCTGCTGGGCCAAAGAGGCCTTGGACATCGACCCCCTTGCTGGCCTCTTACCTCTGACCAGGCCATCCGGGCTCCAGGCCCTTGGAGTGTGGAGAGAGCCCCTGCCAGAAATCTCCCCTCCAACTAGGCCTCAAATGAGGCCCAGGAACCAGGGGAAAAGCACTCAGGGAAGGAGCCTGAGGAGGTGCCTCAGCATATCTGGACACACTTCCTGCAGCCTGCCCCTTCGTGGGCAGTTCCCCGGAGGCCAGGAATGTCTGGGCAAGTCTGGCCTGGGACAAGTTCCATGCTGGAATCTGCCTGTTGTCTGTGGGGCCTCTGAGCAGAACCAGCTCTTTGCCGCTGGAAGACCTCCCCGGCTGATTCAAAGGCCAGTTTGCAAGCACTCTCCCCGAGCGAGGCCCACAATTGCCGCAAGCTGCGCACTCTGCTCACAGGCCGGGAGAAAAATGCTTCGGGGTAGTCCTCTCTCAGGGCTCTTGCCCCTGAGCCTAGGGGACAGCTAGGGGCGCAACACACCCAGGCCAAGGGAGAACCACATATACACGTCCTTTCCTGCCCCCTACACCATCAGAGAGCTCGGGTGAACCAGAGTCTGTCAGGCAGCTCCTGGGCAAGCCCAGGAGCAGCGCCTGTCTGTGATGGGTCAGGGCCCACGTAGGGGACTGTGGGCTACCTGCTCAACCTGCCTCCCTGAGGCTGCTGGGAGAAACAAGCCTTGGGCATCGACCCCCTTGCTGGCCTCTTCCCTCTGACCAGGCCGTCCGGGCTCCAGGCCCTTGCAGTGTGGAGAGAGGCCCTGCCAGAAACCTCCCCTCTAATTAGGCCTCAAATGAGGCCTAGGAACCATGGGAAAGGCGCTAAGGGAATGAGACTGGGTAGGTGCCTGGGCATGTCTGGACACACACCCCGCCGCCTGTCCATTCGTGAGGCAGTACCCCCTGAGGCCAGAAAGGTCTGGTTAAGGTTGGCCTGCGGCAAGGTCCGTGCTGGGACCTGCCACTGGCCTGTGGGACCTCTGAGAAGAACCAGCACTGTGCCGCGGGAAGACCTCACCGGCAGTCTCCAAAGGTCGGTTTGCAAGCCCTCTCACTGGCTGGCCGCCTCTCCCTCACCGAGGGAGGCACGTGTTTGCCGCAAGCCGTGCACTCTGCTCCCAAGTCTGGGAGAAAAGCGCTTCGGTGTGTTCCTCTCTCAGGCCTATGCTCCTGAGCCTGGGGGACATCTAGGGGTTCCACTAACGCAGGCCAAGGCAGAACCACATGCACACGCCTCTTCCGGCCCTCTGCACCATCAGAGAGCTCGGGTGAGCCACAGTCTGTCAGACTCCTCCTGGGCAAGCCCAGCAGGAGCGCCTGTGGTTGAAGTGGCAGGGCCGATGCAGGGGAACAGTGGGCCACTTGCTCCTCCTGCTGCCCTGAGGCTGCTGGACCAAAGAGGCCTTGGGCATCGACCCCCTTGCTGGCCTCTTCCCACTGACCAGGACATCCGTGCTCCAGACCCTTGGAGTGTGGAGAGAGCCCCTGCCAGATACCTCCCCTCTAAATAGGCCTCAAATGAGGCCTAGGAATCATGGGAAAGGCGCTAAGGGAATGAGACTGGGGAGGCGCCTGGGCATGTGTGGACACACAGCATGCAGCCTGCTCCTTCGTGGGGCAGTACGACCGGAGGCCAGGAAGGTCTGGTTAAGGCTGGCCTGGGGCAGGCTACTTACTGGGACCTGCACCTGGCCTGTGGGGCCTCTGAGCAGAACCAGCACTGTGCCGTTGGAAGACCTCACCTGCTGCCTCCAAAGGTCGGTTTGAAAACACTCTCGCTGGCTGGCCGCCTCTGCCTCACCGAGGGAGGCCCACCTTTCCCGCAAGCCGCGCACTCTGTTCACAAGCCTGGGAGAAAAGCACTTTGGGGTGTTACTCTCTCATGCCTTTGCCCCTGAGCCTGGGAGACAGCTAGGGGCTCCACACACCCAGGCCAAGGCAGAACCACATGCACACGTATCTTCGAGCCCTCTGCACCGTCAGAGAGCTCGGGTGAGCCACAGTCTGTTAGGCAGCTCCTGGGCAAGGAGCAGAAGCGCCTGTGTGTGAAGGGGCAGAGCCGACCTAGGGGCACAGTGGGCCACTTGCTCTCCCTGCTGCCCTGAGGCTGCTGGACCAAAGAGGCCTTGGGCATCAACCCCCTTGCTGGCCTTTTCCCTCTGACCAGGCCATCCGGGCTACAGTCCCTTGCAGTGTGGAGAGTGCCTCTGCCAGAAACCTCCCCTCCAAGTAGGCCTCAAATGAGGCCTAGGCACCAGGGAAAAGGCGCTAATGGAATGAGCCTGGGGAGGTGCCTGAGCATGTCTGGACACACTCCATGCAGCCTGCTCCTTCGTGGGGCAGTATCCTAGAGGCCGGGAAGGTCTGGGCAAGGCTGGCCTGGGGCAGGTTCCATGCTGGGACCTGCCCCTGGCCTGTGGGGCCACAGAGCAAATCCAGCACTCTGCCGTTGGAAGACCTCCGTGGCTGGCTCCAAATGTTGGTTTGCAAGCACTCTCCCCGAGGGAGACCCGCGTTTCCCGCAAGTCACGCACTCTGCTCCCAAGCCCAGGACAGTAGTGCATTGGGTTTGTCCGCTCTAAGGCGCTTGGTCTGGTGCTTGGGGACAACTAGGGGCTCCACACACCCAGGCCAAGGGAGAACCACATGCACACGTATCTTCCTGCCCCTTGCACCGTCAGAGAGCTCAGGTGAGCCAGAGTGTGTCAGGCAGTGACTGGGCAAGCCCAGCATCCGCGGCTGTGTGTGACGGGACAGGACCGACCTAGGGGCACAGTTGGCCACTTGCTTCCCCTGCTGCCCTGAGGCTGCTAGGCCAAACAGGCCTTGGGCATCGACCCCCTTGCTGGCCTCTTCCCTCTGACCAGGCCGTACGGGCTCCAGGCCCTTGTAGTGTGGAGAGAGGCCCTGCCAGAAACCTCCCCTCCAAGTAGGCCTCAAATGAAGCCTAGGAACCATGGGAAAGGCGCTCAGGTAATGAGCTTGGGGAGGTGCCTGGGCATGTCTGGACACATGCCCCGACGCCTGCCCATTCGTGAGGCAGTTCCGCCAGAGGCCAGGAAGGTATGGAAAAGGCTCTCCTGGGCCAGTGTCCATGCTGGATCCTCCCTGTGGCCTGTGGGGCCTTTTAGCAGAACCAGCACTCTGCTGCTGGAAGACCTCCCTGGCTGCCTCCAAAGGCCAGTGTGCAAGCACCCTCCCCGAGGGTGGCCCGCGATTCCCGTAAGCTGCGCACTCTGCTCCCAAGCTCGGGAGAAAAGCGCTTCGGGGTGGTCCTCGCTCAGGGCCCTTTCCATAGAGCCTGGGGGCCAGCTAGGGACTCCACACTCCCAGGCCAAGGCAGAAGCACATGCACACGTCTTTTCCTGCCCCCTGCACCGTCAGAGAGCTCGGGTGAGCCAGAGTCTGTCAGGCAGCTCCTGGGCAGGCCCAGCAGCAACACCTGTGTGTGATGGGGCAGGGCTGACCTAGGGGCACTGAAGGCCACTTGCTCACCCTGCTGCCCTGAGGCTGCTGGGACAAAGAGGCCTTGGGCATCAACCCAATTGCTGACCTCTTCACTCTGACCAGGCCGTCCGGGCTCCAGTCCCTTGCAGTTGGAGAGAGGCCCTGCCAGAAACCGCCCCTCCAAGTAGGCCTCAAATGAGGCCTATGAACCAAGGGAAAGGCGCTCAGGGAATGAGCCTGTGGAGGACCCTGGGCATGTTATGACACATACCCCGCCGCCTGCCCCTTTGTGAGGAAGTATCTCCGGAGGCCAGGAAGGTCCGGTCAAAGCTGGCCTGGGGCAGGGTCCGTGCTGGGACCTGCCACTGGCCTGTGGAGCCTCTGAGCAGAAACAGCACTGTGGCCATGGAAGACCTCATCGGCAGCCTCCAAAGGCCGGTTTGCAAGCACTCTCGCTGTCTGGCAACCTCTCCCTCACCGAGGGAGGCCCGCGCTTCCCGCAAGCCACGCACTCTGCTCCTAAGCCCAGGAGGAAAGTGCTTGAGTGGTCCCCTCTAATGGATTTGCCCCTAGGCGTGGGGGACAGCTAGGGGCTCCAAACACCCAGGCCAAGGCAGAACCACATGCACACGAGTCTTCCTGCTCCCTGCACCATCAGAGAGCTCAGGTGAGCCAGAGTCTGTCAGGCAGCTCCTGGGCAAGCCCAACAGCAGAGCCTGTGTGTGAAGGGGCAGGGCCGACCTAGGGGCACAGTGGGCCACTTGCTTACCCTGCTGCCCTGAGGCTGCTGGGACCAAGAGGCATTGGGCATCGACCCCCTTGCTGGCCTCTTTCCTCTGACCAGGCCGTCCAGGCTCCAGTCTCTTGCAGTTTGGAGAGAGGCCCTGCCAGGAACCTCCCTTCCAAGTAGGCCTCAAATGAGGCCTAGGAATCATGGGAAAGGAGCTAAGGAAATGAGACTGGGGAGGCGCCTGGTCATGTCTGTAGACACTCCCCGCTGCCTGCCCATTCGTGAGGCTGTACCCCCGGAGGCCAGAAAGATCTGGTCAAGGCTGGCCTGGGGGAGGGTCCGTGCTGGGACCTGCCCCTGGCCTGTGGGGCCTCTGATCAGATACAGCACTGTGCCGCTGGAAGACCTCACTGGCAGCCTCCAAAGGCCGGTTTGCAAGCACTGTCCCCAAGGGAGACCCGCGTTTCTCGCAAGCCACGCACTCTGCTCCCAAGCCCAGGACAATAGCACATTAGGTTCGTCCGCTCTCATGCTCTTGACCCAGTGCCTTGGTTACAGCTAGGGGATCCCCACACCCAGGTCAAGGCAGAACCATATGCACACGTCTCTTCTGGCTCTCTGCCCTGTGAGAGAGCTCGGGTGAGCCAGTCTGTTTGGCAGCTCCTGGGCAAGCCAGCAGCAGCGCCTGTGTGTGAAGGGGCAGGGCTGACCTAGGGGCACAATGGACCACTTGCTCTCCCTGCTGCCCTAAGGCTACTGGGCCAAGGAGGCCTTGGGCATCGACCCCCTTGCTGGCCTCTTCCCTCTGACCAGGCCTTCTGGGCTCCAGGCCCTTGCAATGTGGAGAGAGCCCCCTGCCAGAAACCTCCCCTCCAAGTAGGCCTCAAATGAGGCCTAGGCACCAGGGAAAAGGCATAATGGAATGAGCCTGGGGAGGTGCCTGGGCATGTCTTGACACTGTCCCCGCTGCCTGCCCCATCGTAAGGCAGTAGCCCCAGAGGCCAGGAATGTCTGGTCAAGGCTGGCCTGAGGCAGGGTCCGTGCTGGGACCTGCCCCTGGCCTGTGGGGCCTCTGAGCAGAACCAGCACTGTGGCGATGGAAGACCTCCCCGGCAGCCTCCAAAGGCCGCTTTGCAAGCACTCTCGCCGGCAGTCCACCTCTCCCTCACCGAGGGATGATTGCGATACCCGCAAGCCATGCATTCTGTTCCCAAGCTCAAGAAAAAAGCTCTTGTGTGGTCCCCTCTCAGGGCCTTGCCCCTGAGCCTTGGAGGCAGCTAGGGGCTCCAAACTCCCAGGCCAAGGCAGAACCACGTGCACAAGAGTCTTCCTGTTCCCAGCACCGTCAGAGAGCTTGGGTGAGCCAGAGTCTGTCAGGCCGCTCCTGGGCAAGCCCAGCAGCAGCGCCTGTGTGTGATGGTGCAGGGGCGACCTAGGGGCACTGAGGGCCACTTGCTCACCCTGCTGCCCTGAGGCTGCTTGGCCAAAGAGGCCTTGGACATCGACCCCCTTGCTGGCCTTTTCCCTCTGACCAGGCCATCCGGGCTCCAGTCCTTTGCAGTGTGGAGAGAGGCCCTGCCAGAATCCTCCGCTAAAAGTAGGCCTCAAATGAGGCCTAGGAATCATGGGAAAGGCGCTAAGGGAATGAAACTGGGGAGGCTCTGGGGCATGTCTGGACACACTCCCCTCCGCCTGCCCCTTCGTGGGGCAGTACCCCCAGAGGCCAGGCAGGTCTGGTCAAGGCTGGCCTGGGCAGGGTCCATGCTGGGACCTGCCCCTGGAATGTGGGGCCTCTGAACACAACCAGCTTTCTGTTGCTGGAATATCTCACCGGCAGCCTCCAAAGGCTGGTTTGCAAGCACTCTCACAGGCTGGCGTCCTCTCCCTCACCGAGGGAGACCCGCGTTTCCCACAAGCCATGCACTCTGTTCCCAAGACCAGGAAAATAGTGCATCGTGTTCGTCCGATCTAAGGCCCTTGCCCCAGTGCCTGGGGGACAGCTACGGGCTCCACACACCCAGGCCAAGGCAGAACCACATGCACACGTCTCTTCCTGCCCCCTGCACCGTCAGAGAGCTTGGGAGAGCCAGAGTCTGTCTGTCAGCACCTGGGCAAGACCAGCAGCAGCACCTGTGTGTGATGGGGCAGGACCGACCTAGAGGCAGTGAGGGCCAGTTGCTCACCCTGTTGCCCTGAGGCTGCTGGGCCAAAGACACCTTGGACATCGACCCCATTGCTGGCCTCTTCTCTCTGACCAGGCCGTCCAGGCTCCAGTCCCTTGTAGTGTGGAGAGAGGCCCTGCCAGAAACGTCCCCTCCAAATAGACCTGAAATGAGGCCAAGGTATCTTGAGAAAGGTGCTAAGGGAATGAGACTGGGGAGGCGCCTGAGCATGTCTGGACACACTCCCTGCTGCCTGAATCTTCGTGGGGCAGTACACCCAGAGGCCAGGAAGGTCTTGGCAAGGCTGGCCTGGGGCCGGTCCTTGCTGGGGCCTGCCCCTGGCCTGTAGGGCCTCTGAGCAGAACCAGCACTGTGCCATTGGAACACCTCACCAGCAGCTGGTTTGCAAGCACTCTCACAGGCTGGCGTCCTCTCCCTAACCGAGGGAGGACCGGGTTTCCTGCAAGCCGCGCACTCTGCTTCCATGCCTGGGAGAAAAGAGCTTCGGGATGTTCCTCTCTCAGGCCTTTGGCGCTCCGCCTGGGAGACAGCTAGGGGCTCCACAATAACAGGCCAAGGCAGAACCACATGCACACGTATCTTCCGGCCCTCTGCACGGTCAGAGAGCTCGGGAGAGCCACAGGCTGTTAGACAGCTCCTGGGGAAGCCCAGTAGCAGTGCCTGTGTGTGAAGGGGCAGGGCCGACCTAGGGTCACTGAGGGCCACTTGTTCACCCTGCTGCCCTGAGTCTTCTGGGAAAAAGAGGCCTTGGGCATCGACCCCCTTGCTGGCCCCTTCCCTCTGACCAGGCTGTTCGGGCTCCAGGCCCTTGCAATGTGAAGACAGCCCCTGTTCATTCATATGTAACTCCTGTGCGTTAATTTATGAAATGAGATTTTGGTCCTAAGCACATTTCTTAGAAGTAAATAAGAAATTTAGGTAAAGATTATGAAAGTTTGTTTGAAGCTACGACTGTACTTCCTCATCTATCAATTTTAGTAGCTGTTTTTCAAACACCATTGTTTGAAGGGAGCTTTGTTTTTCTCAGCTCCATCTCCCATCTGCTACATTTATTAACAAAGCCATAATCTGGGATTTATGATATTAGTTGCTGTCGAAATTAATGTAATGCTATGCTCTCAATGTTTTACTGAGACAGCATGGATCAGTAAAAGGGTTTGAAACATAAACTATAGTAAGCATTTGAGAAAAGTGAAACATTCAATGAATGGAATCAATTTTAGAATTAATATGTGCTCACCTTTGTACTCACATACTGTTTGGTTGCAGGTACAATTTAAAGGATTAGGTGAAAGAAAATTCTGTTAAAAAGGAAACAACCTATTACTTGGGAAATGAAATTGCCAACAAAAGAAAAGATGAAGCTATTGTATTTTAAAGTGGCCTCCAATCTATGTCCCAGGATAAAATGTTTTGACAAAGATAATTAATCTCTCTTCTGCCTCAGAATACTAGATTATTAACACTTGTTTGTGTGTGTGTGTGTGTGTGTGTGTGTTAGTTTAGTATTCAGCACTAAAGGAAATAAACTACCAAATCATTAAAAGAGGGGAGGGTGAACTAGTATAGGAGGAAAGACAGAGTCCTGTTATAGAAGACTTTTCTTGCTTTAATAGTTTTCTTAAAGCCTTTTATTCCTGCAACTAGAGTGAAAGGAAGCAACGCCTCTCTTCCTTGGCATCATTCCCTTAGCCTGCCTTCCCATTCCCTCTAGTTCAAGTCGAACAAGACTGGACCTGAGCCTTCCTCCAAGCTTCTTGCCTCACGAATTTACTAAACCCTGGAAAGCAGTGAGTAGTTTACAACATTCATGTCGAATAACAATAACAAAAAAGGAAAGTCTACTCTTCTCTTGTCCTATAAGCAAAAATAGATGGTAGACATAAATGTATTATACAACTTATAAACTATAAAACTTCTAGAAGAATTCATAGGAAAACCATTTTGTGACCTTGAGTGAGGCAAGCTTTTTGATTTTTTAAATTAATTTATTTATTTTAATTGGAGGCTAATTACTTTACATTATTGTGGTGGTTTTGCCATACATTGACATGAATCAGCCTTGGGTGTACATGTGTCCCCCATCCTGAACTCCCCTCACACCTCCCTCCCCATCCCTCAGGGTCATCCCAGGGCACCAGCACTGAGCACCTTGTCTCATGCATTCATTGAACCTGGACTGGCGATCTGTTTCACGCTTGATAATATACATGTTTCAATGCTATTCTCTCAAATCATCCCACCCTCGCCCTCTCCCACAGAGTCCAAAAGACTGTTCTATACATCTCTGTCTCTTTTGCTGTCTCATATACAAGTTTATCATTACCATCTTTCTAAATTCCATATATATGCATTCATATCCTGTATTTGGTGTTTTTCTTTCTAACTTCACTCTGTATAATAGGCTCCAGTATCATCCACCTCATTAGAGCTGATTCAAATGCATTCTTTTTAATGGCTGAGTAATATTCCATTGTGTATATGTACCACAGCTTTCTTATCCTATCATCTGCTGATGGACATCTAGGTTGCTTCATGTCCTAGCTATTATAAACAGTGCTGTGATGAATATTGGGGTACATGTGTCTCTTTCAATTCTGGTTTCCTTGGTGTGTATGCCCAGGAATGGGATTGCTGGGTCATATGGCAGTCCTATTTCCAGTTTTTTAAGGAATCTCCACACTGTTATCCATAGTGGCTGTACTAGTTTGCATTCCCACCAACAGTGTAAGAGGGTTCCTTTTCTCCACACCCTCTCCAGCATTTATTGCTTGTAGACCTTTGGATAGCAGCCATCCTGATTGGTGTGTAATGATACCCCATTGTGGTTTTGATTTGCATTTCTCTGATAATGAGTGATGTTGAGCATCTTTTCATGTGTTTGTTAGCCATCTGTATGTCTTCTTTAGAGAAATGCCTGTGTAGTTCTTTGGCCCATTTTTTGATTGGGTCGTTTATTTTTCTGGAATTGAGCTGCAGGAGCTGCTTGTATATTTTTGAGATTAATTCTTTCTGAGTTGCTTCATTTGCTATTATATTCTCCCATTCTGAAGGCTGTCATTTCACCGGCAAGTTTTTTTTAGATAGAGCACCAAAAACATATTTTATTAAAAAAAAAAAAACAACATCTGATCATTTAGACTTCAAAATGTTAAACTTCTCTTCAAAAGAGACTGTTAAAATGAAAATACAAGATACGGACTGGGAGAAAGTATTTGTTAAATGCACATCAATTAAAAGATTTGTATCCAGGATATGTAAAGAATTCTCTAAACTTAAAAACAAAAGATACAAGTGCCACCATATAGTTATTAAAAGGACCAAATCTGGAGCACTGAAAACCCCAAATTTTGGCAAGGATGTAGAACAATAGGAACTGTCATTTATTCTTGATGGGAATACAAAATGGTGCAGCCACTTTGGAAGACAGCTTGGCAGGTTCCTACAAAGCTTAACATACTCTTACTATACAATCCATCAGTCATATTGGTATTTACTCAGCAGAGTTAAAAACTTAAATCCACAGAAAAATCTGCACACAGATGTTTATAGCAGTTTTATTCATAGTTGCCAAAACTTGGAAGAAACCAAGAAGTACTTCAGTAAATGAATGAATAAATTAATTGTAATAATTCATATAAAGGAATACTATTCAGCACTAAAAGAAACAAACTACCAAATCATTAACAGACACGAAAGAAACATTATGCTTATAACTAAGTAAGAGATGAGATGGTTGGATGGCATCACCAACTCAATGGACATGGGTTTGGGTGGACTCTGGCAGTTGGTGATGTACAGGGAGGCCTGGCATGCTGCGGTTCCTGGGGTTGCAAAAACTAGGACACAACTGAGAGACTGAACTGAACTGAAGTAAAAGAAGACAATCTGGAAGAGCTTCATACTATATAATTCCAGCTATATGACATTCTAGAAAAGGCAACTCTGTTGAGAAACATCATTGTTTCTTGAGGGACGGTGAGGGTGTGTGTGTGTGTGAGTCACTCAGTCATGTCCGAGTCTTTTCGACTCCATGGACTGTATAGTCTGTTTGGTTCTTCTGCCCATGGAATTTCCGAGGTGTGAATACTGGAGTGGGTAGCCAATTCCTCCTCCTGGGGATCTTCCTAACTCAGGAGTCAAACCCAGGTCTCCCACATTACAGGCAGATTCTTTACCAGCTGAGCCACCAGGACAGCCCCTGGTGGAGGTACAACCAAAGCACTGAGTTTTAATGTCCATGAAAATCCTCCGTATGATCTTCTAGTTATGGCTGTATGTCACTATACATTGATCCAAACCCACAGAATGTACAGTACCAAGAATGACCCCTAAGGTAAATGCCAACTTTGGGTGGCTGTGCTGTGTCACTGGAGATTCATACTTGGTAACAAACTTATGTAACATTTTCATGAGTGATGGTAATAATGGGCAAGATGATTCATGTAGGGAGTACTTGAGGTTATATGGGAAATCTCTGTACCGTCCTCTTAATTTTGTTGTGAGCTTAACTCTGCTCTCTAATACACCGTGTTAAGTGAAAGTAGCTAGCCTCAAAAGGCTACATACTGTATGAGTCCGTCTTAGTGTCATTCTGGAAAACAAAACAAGAGGGTAGGAAAGTGGCTAGAGATGGGGAGAGGGGTTGGTCACAAACAGGCTCAAGTGAATTTGGGGAGATGATGGAAATGTTCTATGTCTTGATTGCAGTGGTAGTTGTGTGACTGTATGCATTTATCAAAACTCATAGAACTGTACTCTATGGTGACTTTTACTGTATATAAATTATACCTTTATTTTTTTTTTAATGTGAAAAACAAGCTAAAAACCCTAAAATGACCTCTGACCGAGTGTTAGCATGGTCACTGTTGCTGAAGACTTCTGGCTCCTTAGCTCTCTAAAAATAGGGTCACCAGCTAATCCCATGAATATTTGTGACTCCAGGTCACAATAGTTGTGCAATGGTTTGTCTCTTATCTTGTAGAGAGCTGCTGACTGATGATGAAAGACAAGACAGGGAGAACTTTCTTTTTTTCTTTCTTTCTCTTCTTTTTCTTCCTCCATTTTCTGCTTTCCACTAGCTCTTTTCCTTCACTTCTTTTCCCTATTTATCAGTCTGTGTGTAGCTGAAAGGGATCTGCTAGAGGCTATGGTGAGTGGGACAAATGGAAGCATTTGCTCTGGTCAAAAGTGTATTAGTAAATGATTAACAACCAGCTTTGTGAAGCACACATATTAACACACATGCAGATTTATTTTAAACTCTACTGATATAAAGGGTATAGAACACATAGTTTGCAAATCCTAATAAAATTTACATCATTCTTTAGTGTCAATTCCATATAACCAGTTGATTTCCATCAAATGTTTCACTGATTTTTGCTGAACTTTGGTATCTGTAGGTTTCCCTAGTAGCTCACTTGGTAAAGAATCTGCCTGCAATGCAAGAGACCCTGGTTTGATTGCTGGGTCGGGAAGATCTGCTGGAGAAGGGATAGGTACCCAGTCCAGTATTCTGGCCTGGAGAATCCCATGGGGGAAATCCACGGGGCCGCAAAGAGCTGGACACGACTGAGCAACTTTCCCTTTCTTGTCTGTAGCCAACATGCCATTGTAAATAATAAACAAATGTGGTTTTGCAAGAATCTTGGCTGATATTTTCATTAACATTAATGATTGAGATGAAAGTGAAACAACAAGAGATATGTGTTGGATCCTGACTTAATCAGGTCATTAATCAGTGACCTGAGTGACTTGGATTCATTTGATGATAGTTTTTGAGTACTGGAGGAATAGTTCCTTGAACTTTGTGCTGGTCACAGTGCAACAGTTATAGACACAACATTTTAAGAATTTTATTCTACATTGTTAACATTTTCTCTGTCACTATACAATCAACAAAAATATGTGAGCCCAAATTTGGAGCTTTCTTCTGTTTCCATGATTTAAATACTCTCACCCTGAAGGATTCCAGACTACCAAGGTGAAAACACTGGATGAAGAGACGTCCTCCAGCACACCATTATACCCCATTTCTGCAATGTAGATGCAGTAGACAGAAACAGCATCAGGAACACAGACGCCAGCAAAATGTAAATGATTAAAAATGATGACTTGTATGTATTTATGACCTTTGCTTTGAATAGAATTTATTTAACTGAAAGCGTACATCCTTTAATTTTTAATAATGACTTTGTTTTAGAGCTAGCTCACAAAACTCCTGAAATTTAACAATCAGTTCTCTGGCACTTCTTTGAGTTGGCTCCAGTTCATTAAGGATTCAAGTGCAAGGCCACGAGCCCCCCGCCACCCCCCTACCACACACACACAGATTCCACAGCAGCAGAGGCAGCGTGAAGGGAGAGCGCGTGCAGACATATGTTGCTTCTCTGAGCCCTGCTACCCTCAATGTGCTGCCAGGGCTGCTCCAGCCTTATGTGATATTTTCCTGAGCTACTCAGACTGATTGTCAGGGCTAAAATATCCATTGTCATAAGCTACACTTTATATGAAAAATGGATATGAATTTCAGTGGAATAATGGTTTGACATTCTTCATTAAATTTCATCCATTAAAATATTGTGTCCTTAATGAGAACTTGTTGTTGAAGGAAAATATTGTTATTCTGAAATTCCTCTTATTTTTAAAGCCAAATCTGAAAAGATTTTCATCAAAATGTGAACAGTTATCTTGGATGGTGAGATTTTATTTTTCCTTCTTGTGATTTTCTGTAGTTTACAAATTTTCTATAATAAATATGTAACACGATGGTAATATGTAAAAAGAACTGAGACAAATCTTTGTTAACTTGATATGCTAAAGTGCATTGATGTTATCCTTTTAAAGACCAAAACAATAAATCGCATTTTCAGTAAAAAGAATGCCCTGGGAAACAGACATTACTATGTTCAGTTTCATTTGAAAGCCAGATGTCCAGGAATTGGATATGGCTAATTATCAAATTCTACCCAGATGGAGTGTTTTCTTTTCTTTTTTTTTAATCATCAGATGGAAAAGCAAGTATCTCTAGCTGCTTACTTTATTACATTTAATCACTTTAGTTGGAAAACTTTAAAGAATAGATGCAGCTTAGAAAAAGGGCAGTTTATTCTATCATGAATGAAAAGTTGAAATGGGTACAAGAAATAGAAGAAAAAGAATTAAAATGTGTAATTAGCTATGTGATAAAGAATTTTAAGCTTGTTCTTTGGCCAATTCCAGCAGTGTTAGAAATGAAATTGATCCCATCTCTTTTGGGGTTGGTCTTCCTGAATTAATCTATTGCTGTGTAACAAATTACTCTAAGACTTATCAGCTAAAAACAATAGCGATTATTTCACAACTTCTGTAGGTCAGGAAAATTATGACCAACCTAGATAGCATATTTAAAAGCAGAGACATTACTTTGCCAACAAAGGTCCGTCTAGTCAATGCTATGGTTATTCCAGTGGTCATGTACAGATGTGAGAGTTGGACAGTGAAGAAAGCTGAGCGCTGAAGAACTGATGCTTTTGAACTGTGGTGTTGGAGAAGACTCTTGAGAGCCCCTTGGACTGCAAGGAGATCCAACCAGTCCATCCTAAAGGAGATCAGTCCTGGATGTTCATTGGAAGGACTGATGCTGAAGCTGAAACTCCAGTACTTTAGCCACCTCATGCAAAGAGTTGGTTCATTGGAAAGGACCCTGATGCTGGGAGGGATTGGGGGCAGGAGGAGAAGGGGATGACAGAGGATGAGATGGCTGGATGGCATCACCAACTCGATGGACATAGGTTTGGGTAGACTCCGGGTGTTGGTGATGGACAGGGAGGCCTGGCATGCTGCGATTCATGTGGTTGCAAAGAGTTGGACATGACTGAGTGACCAAACTGAACTGAATGGAACTGATAGGTTGGGAAGTTGAGCATGGTTTATGAATTAGTTGGCTGCCTATGACTCAGGGGGCTTCCCTTGTGGCTAGCTGGTGAAGAATCTGCCTGCAATGCAGGAGACCAGGTTCGATCCCTGGGTTGGGAAAATCCCCTGGAGAAGGAAAAGGCTACCCACTCCAGTATTCTGGCCTGGAAAATTCCATGGACTGTATAGTCTATAGGGTCCCAAATAGTCAGACACGACTGAACGACTTTACTTTCACTATTATTCAGGGTCTTTCTGTGAAGACCAGGGCTGTGGTAGCATCTGAAGGCTTGATGGGAGAAGATCCATTTCCAGGCTCACTCACATGATTGCTGGAGGGATTACATTCCCTGTGACCTGTTGCACTAAGAGCCTCAGTTCTTTGCTGGCTTTGGCCAGGAGCCTCCTCTGTTCTTCGCTATACAGACCCCTGCATAGAGCCTCTCGCAGCGTGGCAGCTGGCCTCCTTGGAGCAAACAAGCCAGAGAAACGTCTAAGGCACTTGCTTCCTACCTTTCAGGCTCATTGTCCTCCACCGCCAGGTGTCCAGCACCTCAAAACAAGCGAAAGGCCAAAACCATCGCTTCACACACTTCCCCAGCTCGGGGCTGTTTAAAGCTGGAGGGTGTGCCTGCTACTTGCTACTTCATCTTATCCAGAAGTGGAAGCGTCTGAAAATCACGGATAATTCTATCATAGTTCTCCGCTAGAAACAAAGTTAATGTCTCATACTTTTATTTTCATAAGCATAAGGTAATGTTTTAAAATTATTCTTATTGATTAAAGAAAAATTACTAGCACAAAAAGTCACATTTGTTAGAAATCAATGTTGAAATGAGACAGACTGGGGACATTAACAGAGCATTAATAAATGTTAAATTATTCTTTTGCTTGGCATTCAGGGCAATGAATCTCTGAGAAATGCTTGTTCCTCTTTGGTAAAGTGGTGAGAGAGCTATTGTGAAAATAAAGTTGACCAAGAACCAGTATGTATAAGTCAGGATGCCTTCTCAGGTAAATCAGTTTTAGAGAGAAAGTCATGAAATTTGGTGATCTGAGAATCAGTTTCTTAAAACCATGCCTTACATATACTATTATTTCCCACATGTGCCATGACATAAAAATGGTTGGGGAAAAAAAAATGGTTGGGAAACACTAGTGTTGACAGTGCTGCATCTCCCATTTCTTGTAACTATGACTAGCAAACCTGTATCTTTGCTAGACTTCTCCAGGAAGCACTAGCAACTACCTCTGCTGTGATCCTTCACCGCAGTCTTCCTGTCTTTCTGTTCTGGGCTGGAGTGTTTGCTCCACCTTGTTCTTCTCTCACTTCTTGTCTTACAGGTATCTGTCAACATCTCTCACAAACTGATGGAACACTCTCCCATTCTTAACATTCATGGATGTACTCCCTTTTATGAACACTTATTGGCCCCAGGCTTTATCTAGTTGCAGTGAGCAGGGGCTCCTCTTCACGATGGTTTCTCTCTTTGCAGAGCACAGGCTCTAGGGGTCACAGGCTTCAGTAGTTCTGGCACGCAGGCTTAGTTGCTCCATACATGTGGGATCTTCCTGGACCAGGGATCGAACCTGTGTCCTCTGCATTGGCAGGCAGATTCTTAACTACTGGACCACCAAAGAAGTCTTCTCCCTTTCTTTTCCCAGGGAATTACAGTGACAAGTTCAATTTCTTCAATGGTTATAGGGCTACTCTATTTCATCTTGTTTGAGCTTTGGTAGTTTGTAGAATTGGTCTATTCTAAGTTGTTGAATTATAAGTTTATGATATTCCCTTATTAAAGATTGCAGAAATTATAATGATAAGCCATTTCATTACTGATATTGATGATTTATGTCTTTTTATTTTCTATTTTGCAGTCTTGCTAGAAGTCTATTAACTAGTGTTTTATTGCATTTGTTTGTTTTATTTTGTTTTCTAATGTCATTGATTTCTGCTCTTTTCCCCTAACTTCTTGAGGTTATTGATATGAGACTTTCCTAATGTAATATGTCACATTTTTCTGAGCAATATTTAATGTGTAAATTACCTTCTTAGTACTACTTTAGCAATAACCCAGAAATTTTGATATGTTGTATTTTTGTTTTCATTCAGTTCTGTGGGTTTTTATTTTTTGTTTATTTTTAAAAATTTTCTTTCGGTCTTCTTTGACAAGGTATATGTGTGTGTGTGTGTGTGTGTGTGTGTGTGTGTGTGTGTGTTTCGGTGTGGTTTGTGGGATCTTAATTCCCCAACCAAGGATTGCACCTAGGCCCTTGGCAGTGAAAGTGGAGTCCTAACCAAGAGACTGCCAGGAAATTCAAACAAGGTATGATTTTAAAGTGTGGTGTTTAATTTCCAAGTATTTGGAAAATTTCCAGTTGCCTTTCATTGATTTTTAATTCAATTCCATAAGGGTCAGAGAACATACTTATGTCAATTCTTAAATGTGTTAACATTTGTTTTCTGACCTAGCATTTGGTCTATTATTGGTGCTTGAAGAAAAAACATGTGCATTCTGCTGTTGTGGGTAGAGTGTTCTATAAATGTCCTTTAGATCCTACTGTTTGATTGTACTGCTTAGGTCTTCTATATCTTTGCTCATTTTATGATTTTTAGTTCTATCAGTTGCTGAGAGAGGGATTTTGAAGTCCCCAGTTATAATTTCAGGGGTCCATGCCTTATGGGAGATGAATTTTTCTGTCCCTATTAAGAGAAAAAATATAAAATGTGAATACAAATTTAAGTATGAAAGTTAAGTATTTCTTTAGAATGAGGAAAGAACCACAACAAATTACACATCTTGGAATGCTAACAGAAAATCAACAAACATCACAAAACCCAAGAAAGAACATAATAGGTTTATTATTTTACTACCTGATACAATTTCTATAATACTTTTTTCTTACACTTTTTGTCTAGATGCTCTTTTCTTTTCTTTGCATGTGACAGTTATTTTATCGTATTTGTATCAACTGAACAGATCATTCAGTTTTTCTTCAACTATGGTTGATCAAAAAAATTTTTATTGCTGATAGTTTTCATTTTTCCCCCCAGCTTGACAACTTGTAATTTTTTTTTAAGATTGTAGTCACATTTGGGGATGCTTCTATTAGGTTTCATTTATAGGAATTATAAAATTTGGAATAATTTCCCACAAATAGCTTCTGGCTCTATACATACTTCTGGTACAGATAACATAGGCTGTGTTCGTATTGCCACAGAACCTCTGGCCCTGCACCTTGGTGTTACAATCCTGGGAGAGCAGACAGTGGGCTGGAGGCAGATAGCTGGAAGCTATTCTTCTACAGCAATGGTTAACAATAAAATGCTACTTACATAAGTGACTGTGAATCATATAAATATCCTCCTACTCAATTCCAACAACTTGTATTTCAAACTAAACTTCCCTTTAACTGGAACCTCAAAATTACTCCAACCACTCTAATACTATCAGACACAAGGAGAACTGTGATAAAGGAGAACAATACAAACACATGAACATATTACTAAGGCACCTTCCAGGGCCTTGGAAAGGGCGTGTGTAAATGGGGGGCTTTGAAGCTTAACCCTCATTAGTTTCATTGAAAATTAAGCCCTGCTGCTGACATTTTACTGGGATGCATAGAGAAGGATGTAAACACTTGTACTTAGTTGGCTATCTTGAAGCAGAAGTTTCTTGGATGTCCTTTATAACACTTTTTATTATGAAAATTTCCAATTATACACCAAAGCAGTGAGAATGGTATAACAGATATTCATGGTTTACATCAAGTTCTAAAATGATCAGATTTTGCTGATCTTGTTTACTTGGGTGTGTCCAGTTCCAGAAATTTTTAGGGGATAGATACAAAGAAGAATGAGTCACAGGCTCTGCCCTCATGTATGTATCTGATGAGGAAGATGTGGCATGAGTCCAGCAAACCCTGTCACTGCCCACGGGAGACCTCGGATCTGGGAAGGAGAGAACACCCTCAACCAGGAATGACCAGTAATGGATTTGAGGAGGAAATAAGCTACTTAGCAAACAAGTACCAAGCTGAAACAGAATTGAAATATCTGAAATACATATTCTGGTTTTCACTCTACAATCTTCCTCTCAGCTTTGGAGAAAAAGTTCAATCTCTTTGCTATTTACCTAAATCTTTAATACTCAAATTTATTCAGATGTAGAACTTCCCTTTCACTTTCATCAAGAGGCTCTTAAGTTCTTCTTTGCTTTCTGCCATAAGGGTAGTGTCAACTGCATGTCTGATGTTATTGATATTTCTCCCAGCAATCTTGATTCCAGCTTGTGCTTCATCCAGCCCAGTGTTTCTCATGATGTACTGTGCATATAAGTTAAATAAGTGCAGTGACAATGTATAGCCTTGATGTATTCGTTTCACTATTTGGAATCAGTCTGTTGTTCCATGTCCAGTTCTAACTGTTGCTTCCTGACCTGCATACAGATTTCTCAACAGGCAGGTCAGGTGGTCTGGTATTCCGGTCTCTTTCAGAATTTTCCACAGTTTGTTGTGATCCACAGAGTGAAACGCTTTGTCATAGTTAATAAAGCAGAAGTAGACAATTTTCTGGTATTCTCTTGCTTTTTCGATGATCCAGTGGATGTTGGCAATTTGATCTCTGGTTCCTCTGCCATTTCTAAAATCAGCTTGAACATCTGGAAGTTCACAGTTCACATATTGTTGAAGCCTGGCTTGGAGAATTTTGAGCATTACTTTACTAACGTGTGAGATGAGTGCAATTGTGCAGTACTTTGAGCATTCTTTGGCATTGCCTTTCTTAGGGATTGGAATGAAAACTGACCTTTTCCAGTCCTGTGGCCAATGCTGAGTTTTCCAAATTTGCTGGCATATTGAGGGCAGCACTTTGACAGCATCATCTCTTAGGATTTGAAATAGCTCAACTGGAATTCCATCACCTCCACTAGCTTTGTTTGTAGTGATGCTTCCTAAGGCCCTCTTGACTTCACATTCCAGGATGTCTGGCTCTAGGTGAGTAAGCATACCATCCTGATTATCTGGGTTGTGAAAATCTTTTTTGTACAGTTCTTCTGTGTATTCTTTTTTTTTTCCTTCTGTGTATTCTTGCCACCTCTTCTTAATATCTTCTGCTTCTGTTAGGTCCATACAATTTTTCCTTTATTGTGCCCATCTTTGCAAGAAATGTTCCCTTGGTATCTCTGATTTTCTTGAACACATTTCTCGTCTTTCCCATTCTTTTGTTTTCCTCTATTTCTTTGCACTGGTCACTGAAGAAGGCTTTCTTATCTCTCCTTTATTCTTTGGAACTCTGCATTCAAATGGGTATCTCTTTCTTCTTCTTCTTTGCCTTTAGCTTCTGTTCTAGTCACAGGTATTTGTAAGGCCTCCTTGGACAACCATTTTGCCTTTTTGCATTTCCTTTTCTTGGGAATGGTCTTGCTCCCTGCCTCCTGTACAATGTCATGAACCTGTGTCCATAGTTCTTCAGGCACTCTATCAGATCTAATGCCTAGAATCTATTTCTCACTTCCACTGTATAATCGTAAGAGATTTGATTTAGGTCACAGGAGCGGCTGCAAGGAGATACACCACGTCCAGGGTCAGAGAAATCCCCATAAGACAGTAGGCGCTGGAGCGGCTATGAGGAGATACCTCACGTCGAAGGGCAAAGGAGAAGCCCTAGCAAGACAGTAGGAGGGGCAAATTCACGTTTAGAATCAAACCCCGTTCCTGCCAGAGATGCTCAGAGGGCTCAAACAAACCTTGTGCACACCAGGATACAGGGATCCCACAGAGACTGAGCCAGAACTGTGTTTGGGCGTCTCCTGTGGAGGTACGGGTCGGCAGTGATCTGCCGCAGGGACAGGGGCTCTGGGTGTGGGTGTGGTGTAAGCCCTCTTGGAGGAAGTCAGCATTGACCCCACCACAGAGCTGTCAGAACTCACACAGGACTGGGAAACAGACTCTTGGCGGGCAAAATAGAGCCTTGTGCACTAGAAACCAGGAGGAGGGAACAGTAACCCCACAGGAGACTCTCCTCTGGGTGTCCCGGAGTCTCTGACAGAGGCATGGGTTGGCGGTGGCCTGCTGCAGGGCTAGGGGCATGGACTGCAGCAGTGCATGCATGAGATTTTTTGAGGGAGGTCACCATTATCTTCATTACCTCCACCATAGTTTGGCCCCAGGTAAATAGCAGGGAGGGAACACAGCTCCACCCATCAACAGAAAATTGGATTAAAGATCTATTGAGCATGGCCCTGGCCATCAGAACAAGACCTAGCACCCTCTCAGTCAGTCTATCCCATCAGGAAGTGTTCATAAGCCTCTTATCCTTCTCCATCAGAGGGCAGAGACTGAAAACCACAATCACAGAAAACTAACTAATTTAATCACATGGACCACAGCCTTGTCTAACTCAATGAAACTATGAGCCATGCAGGACCATTCATGATGGAGAGTTCTGACAAAACGTGGTCCACTGGAGAAAGGAATGACAAACCATTTCAGTATTCCTGCCTCGAGAACCCCATGAACAGTGTGAAAAGGCAAAAAGATAGGACACTGAAAGATGAAGTCACTGAGTTGGTAGGTGCCCAATATGCTCCTGGAGATCAGTAGAGAAATAACTTCAGAAAGAATGAAGAGACGGAGCTAAAACAAAAGCAACACCCTGTTATGGATGTGACTGGTGATGGAAGCAAGGTCCGATGCTGTAAAGAGCAATATTGCATAGGAACCTGGAATCTTAGGTCCATGAATCAAGGCAAATTGGAAGTAGTCAAACAGGAGATGGCAAAACTGAACATCGACATTTTAAGAATCAGCAAACTAAAATGGACTGGAATGGGTGAATTTAACTCAGATGCCCATGATATCTACTACTGTGGGCAGGAATCCCTTAGAAGAAATGTCATAGTCAACAAAAGCACCCGAAATGTTTGGGCGCACTCTCAAAAATGACAGAATGATCTCTGTTCATTTCCAAGGCAAACCATTCAACATCACAGTAATCCAAGTCTATACCCCAACCAGGAATGCTGAAGAAGCTGAAGGTGAACGGCTCTATGAAGACCTACAAGACCTTCTAGAACTAACACCCAAAAAAGATGTCCATTTCATTATAGGGGACTGGAATGCAAAAGGAGCAAGTTACTCCAAGTTACACCTGGAGTAACAGGCAAATTTGGCCTTGGAGTACAGAATGAAGCAGGGCAAAGGTTAATAGAGATCTGCCAAGAGAAAGCACTGGTCATAGCAAACACCCTCTTCCAACAACACAAGAGGAGACTCTACACATGGACATCACCAGATAGTCAACACCGAAATCAGATTGATTATATTCTTGGCAACCAAACATGGAGAAGCTCTATACAGTTAGCAAAAACAAGACTGGGAGCTGACTGTGGCTCAGATCATGATCTCCTTATTGCCAAATTCAGACTTAAGTTGAAGGAAGTAGGGAAAATCATTAGACCATTCAGGTATGACCTAAATCAAATCGCTTATGACTATAGAGTGGATGTGAGAAATAGATTTAAGGAGCTAGATCTGACAGACAGAGTGCCTCATGAACTATGGACGGAAGTTCATGACATTGTACAGAAGACAGGGATCAAGACCATCCCCAAGAAAAAGAAATGCAAAAAGGCAAAATAGCTGTCTGAGGAGGCCTTACAAATAGCTGAGAAAAGAAGAGAAGCCACAAGCAAACAAGAAAAGGAAAGATACACCAATTTGAATGCAGAGTTCCAAAGAATAGCAAAGAGAGATAAGGCAGTCTTCCTCAATGATCAGTGCACAGAAACAGAGGGAAACAATAGAATGGGAAAGACTAGAGATGACTTCAAGAAAATCAGAGATACCAAGGGAATATTTCTTGCAAAGATGGGCTCAATAAAGGACAGAAATGGTATGGACCTAACAGAAGCAGAAGATGTTAAGAAGAGGTGGCGAGAATACACAGAAGAATTGTACAAAAAAAGATCTTCACAACACAGATAACCACCTTGGTGTGCTCACTCACCTAGAGCCAGACATCCTGGAATGTGAAGTCAAGTGGGCCTTAGGAAGCATCACTATGAACAGAGCTAGTGGAGGTGATGGAATTCCAGCTGAGCTACTTCAAATCCTAAAAGATGATGCTGTCAAAGTGTTGCACTCAGTAGGCCAGCAAATTGAGTGGCCACAGGACTGAAGAAGGTCAGTTTTCATTCCAATCCTTAAGAAAGGCAATGCCAAAGAATGCTCAAAGTACTGCACAATTGCACTCATCTCACACACTAGTAAAGTAATGCTCAAAATTCTCCAAGCCAGGCTTCAACAATATGTGAACCATGAACTTCCAGATGTTCAAGCTGGTTTTAGAAATGGCAGAGGAACCAGAGATCAAATTGCCAACATCTGCTGGATCATCACAGAAGCAAGAGGGTTCCAGAAAAACATCTATTTCTGCTCTACTGACTATGCCAAAGCCTCTGACAGTGTGGACCACAACAAACTGGAAAATTCTGAAAGAGACGGGAATGCCAGACCACTTGACTTGCCTGTTGAGAAACCTGTATGCAGGTCAGGAAGCAACAGTTAGAACTGGACATGGAACAACAGACTGGTTCCAAATAGGAATAGGAGTACGTCAAGGCTGTATCTTGTCACCCTCCTTATTTAACTTATATGCAGAGTACATCATGAGAAACCCTGGGCTAGATGAAGCATAAGCTGGAATCCAGATTCCTGGGAGAAATATCAATAACATCAGATATGCAGATGACACCCTCCTTGTGGCAGAAAGTGAAGAAGAACTAAAGAGCCTCTTGATGAAAGTGAAAGAGGAGAGTGAAAAAGGTGGCTTAATGCTCAACACTCAGAAAACAAAGTTCATGGCATCTGGTCCCATCATTTCATGGCAAACAGATGGGGAAACAGTGGAATCAGTGGTAGACTTTATTTTTCTGGGCTCCAAAATCACTGCAGATGGTGACTACAGCCAAGAAACTAAAAGATGCTTACTCCTTGGATGAAAATTATGACCAACCTAGACAGCATATTATAAAACAGAGACATTACTTTGCCAGCAAAGGTCTGTCTAGCCAAGGCTATGGTTTTCCCAGTAGTCATGTATGGATGTGAGAGTTGGACTATAAAGAAAGTTTAGCACCAAAGAATTGATGCTTTGGAACTGTGATGTTGGAGAAGACTCTTGAGAGTCACTTGGACTGCAAGGAGATCCAACTAGTCCATCCTAAAGGAAATCAGTCCTGAATATTCATTGGAAGGGCTGATGTTGAAGCTCAAACTCCAATACTTTGGCCACCTGATGTGAAGAG
This sequence comes from Muntiacus reevesi, assembly GCF_963930625.1. Taxonomy (NCBI): domain Eukaryota; kingdom Metazoa; phylum Chordata; class Mammalia; order Artiodactyla; family Cervidae; genus Muntiacus; species Muntiacus reevesi. Next base: position 2,498,257 of record NW_027078014.1, read on the forward strand.
CTGACTTATTTGAAAAGACCCTGGTGCTGGCAAAGGTTGAAGGCAGGAAGAGAAGGGGATAACAGAGTATGAGATGGTTGGATGGCATGACCGACTCAGTGGAGATGAGTTTGAGAAAACTGCAGGACTTGATGATGGACAAGCATGCTGCAGTCCATGGGGTAGCAAAGATTCAGACATGACTGAGCAACTGAATTGAACTGAACTGAGTGCTTCCTTGGTGGCTGAGATGGTAAAGAATCAGCCTGTAATGCAAGAGACCTGGGTTTGATCCCTGGGTTGGGAAGATCCCTTGGAGGAGGGCATGGCAACCCACTCCAGTAATGCATCACTAGCTGCATTTCAGCGCCACAGGCTTAAATGATATTTTGGATGCAAGTGTACCTGCTAAGTCATCACTTAGCAGACATCTCAGACGCTTTTGTACGCCATGGGCTATTGCCCATCACGCTCCTTTACCCATGGGGTTTTGCCAGAAAAAATACTGGAGTGGGCAGCCCATCCTCATCTCTTTCCTCTGCTTCAAGCACTGACAGTTTCTTTCCTTTACTTCACGGCCTCACACACACACACACACACACACACACACACACACACACACACAGACACGAAGAGAGAGTGGGGTGTATTAGACTTTAAGGCCGCTATAACAAATTGCCATGAACTGAGTAGCTTAAAACAATGGATATTTATTGTCTCACAGTTTTGGAGCCTCTACATCTGATATCAAGTTGTTGACACGACTGTGTTTCCCCTCAAATCTGTAGAGAAATCCTCAATTGCCTCTTCCTCAGTTTTGGTGGCTGGCCAGCAGTCTTTAGTGTTCCTTGGCTTGCAGGTGCACGACACCAATCTTTGCCTTTGCCAACAAACAGCCTTCTCCCCGTGTGTCTCTTCCTCCGTTTGGCTGTCTTCTTATAAGGACCCTAGTTATTGGATTAGGGGTCCACCTACTCCAGTATGGCCTCATTTGAACTTAATTACATCGGCAATGATCCTATTCCCAAATAAGCTCATATTGTTGAGTACTTGAGGTTAGGAATTCAACATATCTTCTGAGGAGTGGGAGAATATTCAACCAACAAAAGATGGTAACCATGAGGAGAGCATCCCACAGAAATCAAAGACATTGCCTTGATTCCAGAATTTATTCCAAGAAGGGGTCCTACTACAGTGGGGGTAGAAGATCGAAAAACTTTTGAAGTATGTATTCCCACCTACTATTTGGTTTGCTTATGGACTAACTGGGTTTGATTGACAGGTGTATGCTATCATGAGTTAATGATATTAAAAAAACTGAATGCCTTCATATAAAGGCTGAATGACCCTGGATACAGGATACCAGCCCTATCCTTTCTCGTAGTTTCCCCCAGCTATCCTGTTTGGAGGGAAATGATGGTGTATAATTTTGATGAGCAAATGGGAGAAGTGATTGTTGTGATGAGGCTGTCACTCTTTGCCAGAGAACTGTCTTTGATGTCTAAAGTATTACTTGGGACCTAGATGAAAGAGTCATAAAATAACAAGCCTAACCAAGGGGATGCAGCTAGCATTTAGGAAATGCACCCATTTTTCTGTATCTCCTCTTTTCCTTTGATCAAACATGTACACATTATTAATAAAAAGAAATACAAATTTTAAAAAGACATGAAGAGTGAATGGTAAAATGAACCCTGCCATAGTGCAAAAGAGAAACAAAAATCACAGCAATTTCACATCAGGCCCTCTGTTGAGATCCTATACAAGAACAGCAGGATGATTGGGATTCTTAAATGACAGTGGCTGAAATGGCTAATAAAAGCCTGCTAATGACACAGAAGCAAATCACCAAACAAACCCATCACAAAATCCAGTTTCTCTTGAAGGGAAGGGCATGAACTTTATGGTTGGCACTGTCTCTTAATGTAGGACCTTAGGCAAGTTACTTAATCTCTCTCAAGTTTGCTATGTATAAAACTAAGGATAACTACCTAGCAAGGCTGTAGTGACCATTAAGCCAAACGCAGGACACATGTAACAGGTGCTTCACTAAATCGAAGCCTTCCACCTCCCAGCCCTGCAAATATATGCAAAATACAATCTTGGCCCACTACCCCTCACCTACTCTTCATCTCATTCTCTTCCTCTCTCTCTCTCTCTCTGCCAAAGTTCTTATTTATAGTCTAGCAGAGGGTATATAAACAGGAGATGACTTGCATTTATTTTTAAAAACCAGTGTAAAACAATGTAGTATACCACTGACTACTTAAGTGCTGACAAACTCGCCATTCCTAAAAACAGCAAACACATATTGAGTGATCATTCATGCCAGGCATGGTGCTAGGCAAGGAGTATTCACTAGTAAGTGAAACATCTTCCCTCCCTGGTGGAGTTCAGTTTAGTGAACTGAATGGTGAAGAAGCAATGAATATATAATTGAAAAATATGTTCAGTGCCCATAAAGAAATGATCAGGTGCAATGATGGAGACTAATGAAAGGGCAGGTGGGATACTTAGTTTAGGAAGGATGGCCTTTCTGAGGTGACATTAAAACTGAAACCTGAAAGATGAGAAGCTAGATGTGTAAAGAACAAGAGCAAGTGTCTTCAAGACAGTGGAATCAGCATGTCCAGTGAGGCAGTCAGGAGCTAGAAGTGTTTGAGGAGGAAGATGGAGGGGCTGCCATGAGGTAAAAATCCAGTTCTTACCATGGCCTCAATGTCCCACCTAAACTGCCCCGGACCCCACCCCGCCCCCCCACATATCCTCCCCAGGTGTCCACATCACCTAGTCTTTCTGTCCTTTATGTGCTGGTCTCACTCCCACCTCAAGAATGAGAGGTTTGCTGCATTTGCTGTTCTACTGTCTAGAACGCTCTGCCTGGATGATTCTCATAGCTTCTGGCCCCCGTGGTCAGTCAGGCCTCAGATCAAGTGTCATCTCTTGAGAGAGATCACTAATTACCACCCCTCACCCAAAATTAACTTTTGGTGGGTTCTTCCTCTTCCCATCCCTCACCACTATCAAACGTTATTTCGTTGATTTTTTGAAGTTTGTTTTTTTGTTTGTTTGTTTTATACTCTCCCCTAAAATAGAAGTCCCATGAGTTTATTTTCCTTATTGCTATAACCTAGAACCATATCTAGAATATAAATGAAACTCAAATATTACTTGTTGAATTTACAATGAATGAAATAAAGCTTAAAGAGGTAAGGCAAGGTATTAGAAGAGAACTAACCATATTGTGTGAGAGTAAGGACTTCCTGGAAGAGGTATGTTTTCAGTTATTAAAATCAAAGGGGCAAGAGAGCGAAGGTGGCGTGCAGGTAACAAACAAGAATTGTGGAAATCACTCGTTCATCCCCGTCCTTTTTCACTAGATTAGGAACACCTTTAGCATTGGACGGAGAAGGTGATGGCACCCCACTCCAATACTCTCATCTGGAAACTCCCATGGACGGAGGAACCTGGTGGGCTGCAGTCCACGGTGTAGCAAAGATTCGGACATGACTGAGCAACTGAATTGAACTGAACTGAGTGCTTCCTTGGTGGCTCAGATGGTAAAGAATCCGCCTGTAATGGAAGAGACCTGGGTTTGATCCCTGGGTTGGAAGATCCCTTGGAGGAGGTCATGGCAACCCACTCCAGTAATGCATCACTAGCTGCATTTCAGCGCCACAGGCTTAAATGATATTTTGGATGCATGTGTGCCTGCTAAATCATCACTTAGCAGACATCTCAGACTCTTTGGTACCCCATGGGCTATTGGCCATCACGCTCCTTTACCCATGGGGTTTTGCCAGAAAGAATACTGGAGTGGGCAGCCCATCCCCATCTCTTTCCTCCGCTTCAAGCCCTGACAGTTTCTTTCCTTTTCTTCACATCCTCACACACACACACACACACACACACACATACACACACACACACACACACACACACACACACAAGAGGAGAGAGTGGGGGTGTATTAGATGTTAAGGCCGCTATAACAAATTGCCATGAACTGGGTAGCTTAAAACAATGGATATTTATTGTCTCACAGTTTTGGAGCCTCTACATCTGGCATCAAGTTGTTGACACGACTGTGTTTCCCCTGAAATCTGTAGAGAAATCCTCACTTGCCACTTCCTCAGTTTTGGTGGCTGGCCAGCAGTCTTTGGTGTTCCTTGGCTGCAGGTGCACGACACCAATCTTTGCCTTTGCCATCAAACAGCCTTCTCCCCGTGTGTCTCTTCCTCCATTTGGCTGACTTCTTAGAAGGACACTAGTTATTGGATTAGGGGTCCACCTACTCCTGTATGGGCTCATTTGAACTTAATTACATCGGCAATGTTCCTATTCCCAAATAAGCTCATATTGTTGAGTACTTGACGTTAGGAATTCAACATATCTTTTGAGGAGTGGGTGAATATTCAACCAACAACAGATGGTATCCATGAGGAGAGCATCCCACAGAAACCAAAGACATTGCCTTGATTAAAGAATTTATTCCAAGAAGGAGTCCTACTACAGTGATGGTAGAAGATGGAAGAATCTTTTGAAGTATGTATTCCCACCTACTATTTGGTTTGCTTATGGACTAACTGGGTTTGATCGACAGGTGTATGCTATCATGAGTTAATGATATTAAAAAATCTGAATGCCTTCATGTAAAGGCTGAATGGCCCTGGATACAGTATAGCAGCCCTATCCTTTCTCGTAGTTTCCCCCAGCTATCCCGTTTGGAGGGAAATGATGGTGTATAATTTTGATGAGCAAATGGGATAAGTGATTGTTGTGATGAGGCTGTCACTCTTTGCCAGAGAACTGTCTCTGATGTCTAATGTATTACTTGGGACCTAGATGAAAGAGTCATAAAAGAACAAGCCTAACCAAGGGGATGCAGCTAGCATTTAGGAAATGCACCCATTTTTCTGTACCTCCTCTTTTCCTTTGATCAAACGTGTACACATTATTAATAAAAAGAAATTCAAATTTTAAAAAGACATGAAGAGGGAATGGTAAAATGAATCCTGCCATAGTCCAAAAGAAAAAAAAAATGACAGCAATTTCACATCAGGCCCTTTGTTGAGATCCTATACAAGAACAGCAGTATGATTGGGATTCTTAAATGGCAGTGGCTGAAATGGCTAATAAAAGCCTGCTAATGACACAGAATCAAATCACCAAACAAACCCATCTCAAAATCCAGTTTCTCTCGAAGGGAAGGGCATGAACTTTATGGTTGGCGCTGTCTCTTAATGTAGGACCTTAGGCAAGTTACTTAATCTCTCTCTAGTTTGCTATGTATAAAACTAAGGATAACTACCTAGCAAAGCTGTAGTGACAATTAAGTCAAACGCAGGACACATGTAACAGGTGCTTCACTAAATCGACGCCTTCCACCTCCCAGCCCTGCAATTATACGCAAAATACAATCTTTGCCCACTACCCGTCACCTACTCTTCATCTCATTCAATTCCTCTCTCTCTCTCTCTGCCAAAGTTCTTATTTATAGTCTAGCAGAGTGTATATAAACAGGAGATGACTTGCATTTATTTTTAAAAACCAGTGTAAAACAGTGTAGTATACCACTGACTACTTAAGTGCTGACAAACTCGACATTCGTAAAAACAGCAAACACATATTGAGTGATCATTCATGCCAGGCATGGTGCTAGGCAAGGAGTATTCACTAGTAAGTGAAACAACTTCCCTCCCTGGTGGAGTTCAGTTTAGTGAACTTAATGGTGAAGAAGCAATGAATATATAATTGAAAAATATGTTCAGTGCCCATAAAGAAATGATCAGGTGCAATGATGGAGACTAATGAAAGGGCAGGTGGGATACTTAGTTTAGGAAGGATGGCCTTTCTGAGGTGACATTTAAACTGAAACCTGAAAGATGAGAAGCTAGATGTGTAAAGAACAAGAGCAAGTGTCTTCAAGACAGTGGAATCAGCATGTCCAGCGAGGCAGTCAGGAGCTAAAAGTGTTTGAGGAGGAGTTCTGGCAGTGTCAGCAAGATGGAGGGGCTGCCATGAGGTAAAAATCCAGTTCTTACCATGGCCTCAATGTCCCACCTAAACTGCCCCGGACCCCACCCCGCCCCTCCACATATCCTCCCCAGGTGTCCACATCACCTAGTCTTTCTGTCCTTTATGTGCTGGTCTCACTCCCACCTCAAGAATGAGAGGTTTGCTGCATTTGCTGTTCTTCTGTCTAGAACGCTCTGCCTGGATGATTCTCATAGCTTCTGGCCCCAGTGGTCAGTAAGGCCTCAGATCAAGTGTCTTCTCTGGAGAGAGATCGCTAATTACCAGCCCCTCACCCAACATTAACTTTTGGTGGGTTTTTCCTCTTCCCATCCCTCACCACTATCAAACGTTATTTTGTTGATTGTTTGAAGTTTGTTTTTTTTGTTTGTTTGCTTTATACTCTCCCCTAAAATAGAAGTCCCATGAGTTTATATTTCTTATTGCTATAACCTAGAATCATATCTAGAATATAAAGGAAACTCAAATATTACTTGTTGAATTTACAATGAATGAAATAAAGCTTAAAGAGGTAAGGCAAGGTATTAGAAAAGAACTAACCAAATTGTGTGAGAGTAAGGACTTCCTGGAAGAGGTATGTTTTCAGTTATTAAAATCAAAGGGGCAAGAGAGCGACGGTGGCGTGCAGGTAACAAACAAGAATTGTGGAAATCACTCGTTCATCCCCGTCCTTTTTCACTAGATTAGGAACACCTTTAGCACTGGACGGAGAAGGTGATGGCACCCCACTCCAATACTCTCATCTGGAAAATCCCATGGACGGAGGAACCTGGTGGGCTGCAGTCCATGGGGTAGCAAAGATTCGGACATGACTGAGCAACTGAATTGAACTGAACTGAGTGCTTCCTGGGTGGCTCAGATGGTAAAGAATCCGCCTGTAATGCAAGAGACCTGGGTTTGATCCCTGGGTTGGAAGATCCCTTGGAGGAGGTCATGGCAACCCACTCCAGTAATGCATCACTAGCTGCATTTCAGCGCCACAGGCTTAAATGATATTTTGGATGCATGTGTGCCTGCTAAATAATCACTTAGCAGACATCTCAGGCTCTTTGGTACCCCATGGGCTATTGCCCATCACGCTCCTTTGCCCATGGGATTTTGCCAGAAAGAATAGTGGAGTGGGCAGCCCATCCCCATCTCTTTCCTCTTCTTCAAGCCCTGACAGTCTCTGTCCTTTACTTCACATCCTCACACACACACACACACACACACACACACACACACACAAACACACACACACAACACACACACACAGACACACACGAGGAGAGAGTGGGGTGTATTAGATTTTAAGGCCGCTGTAACAAATTGCCATGAACTGAGTAGCTTAAAACAATGTGTATTTATTGTCTCACAGTTTTGGAGCCTCTACATCTGATATCAAGTTGTTGACACGACTGTGTTTCCCCTGAAATCTGTAGAGAAATCCTCACTTGCCTCTTCCTCAATTTTGGTGGCTGGCCAGCAGTCTTTGTTGTTCCTTGGCTTGCAGGTGCACGACACCAATCTTTGCCTTTGCCAACAAACAGCCTTCTCCCCGTGTGTCTCTTCCTCCATTTTGCTGACCTCTTAGAAGGACCCTAGTTATTGGATTAGGGGTCCACCTACTCCAGTATGGCCTCATTTGAACTTAATTACATCGGCAATGATCCTGTTCCCAAATAAGCTCATATTGTTGAGTACTTGAGGTTAGGAATTCAAAATATCTTTTGAGGAGTGGGAGAATATTCAACCAACAACAGATGGTAACCATGAGGAGAGCATCCCACAGAAACCAAAGACATTGCCTTGATTCCAGAATTTATTCCAAGAAGGAGTCCTACTACAGTGATGGTAGAAGATGGAAGAATCTTTTGAAGTATGTATTCCCACCTACTATTTGGTTTGCTTATGGACTAACTGGGTTTGATTGACAGGTGTATGCTATCATGAGTTATTGATAATAAAAAAACTGAATGCCTTCATATAAAGGCTGAATGGCCCTGGATACAGGATAGCGGCCCTATGCTTTCTCGTAGTTTCCCCCTGCTATCCGGTTTGGAGGGAAATGTTGGTGTATAATTTTGATGAGCAAATGGGATAAGTGATTGTTGTGATGAGGCTGTCACTCTTTGCCAGAGAACTGTCTTTGATGTCTAAAGGATTACTTGGGACCTAGATGAAAGAGTCATAAAATAACAAGCCTAACCAAGGGGATGCAGCTAGCATTTAGGAAATGCACCCATTTTTCTGTATCTCCTCTTTTCCTTTGATCAAATGTGTACACATTATTAATAAAAAGAAATACAAATTTTAAAAAAGACATGAAGAGGGAATGGTAAAATGAACCCTGCCATAGTGCAAAAGAGAAAAAAAAATGACAGCAATTTCACATCAGGCCCTCTGTTGAGATCCTATACAAGAACAGCAGGATGACTGGGATTCTTTAATGACAGTGGCTGAAATGGCTAATAAAAGCCTGCTAATGACACAGAAGCAAATCACCAAACAAACCCATCTCAAAATCCAGTTTCTCTCGAAGGGAAGGGCATGAACTTTATGGTTGGCACTGTCTCTTAATGTAGGACCTTAGGGAAGTTACTTAATCTCTCTCAAGTTTGCTATGTATAAAACTAAGGATAACTACCTAGCAAGGCTGTAGTGACCATTAAGCCAAACGCAGGACACATGTAACAGGTGCTTCACTAAATCGAAGCCTTCCACCTCCCAGCCCTGCAAATATATGCAAAATACAATCTTTGCCCACTACCCCTCACCTACTCTTCATCTCATTCTCTTCCTCTCTCTCTCTGCCAAAGTTCTTATTTATAGTCTAGCAGAGGGTATATAAAAAGGAAATGACTTGCATTTATTTTTAAAAACCAGTGTAAAACAATGTAGTATACCCCTGGCTACTTAAGTGCTGACAAACTCGACATTCCTAAGAACAGCAAACACATATTGAGTGATCATTCATGCCAGGCATGTTGCTAGGCATGGAGTATTCACTAGTAAGTGAAACATCTTCCCTCCCTGGTGGAGTTCAGTTTAGTGAACTGAATGGTGAAGAAGCAATGAATATATAATTGAAAAATATGTTCGGTGCCCATAAAGAAATGATCAGGTGCAATGATGGAGACTAATGAAAGGGCAGGTGGGATACTTAGTTTAGGAAGGATGGCCTTTCTGAGGTGACATTTAAACTGAAACCTGAAAGATGAGAAGCTAGATGTGTAAAGAACAAGAGCAAGTGTCTTCAAGACAGTGGAATCAGCATGTCCAGCGAGGCAGTCAGGAGCTAGAAGTGTTTGAGGAGGAGTTCTGGCAGTGTCAGCAAGATGGAGGGGCTGCCATCGGGTAAAAATCCAGTTTCTTACCATTGCCTCAATGTCCCACCTAAACTGCCCCTGTCCTCCCCCCGCCCCCCCACATATCCTCCCCAGGTGTCCACATCACCTAGTCTTTCTGTCCTTTATGTGCTGGTCTCACTGCCACCTCAAGAATGAGAGGTGTGCTGCATTTGCTGTTCTTCTGTCTAGAACGCTCTGCCTGGATGATTCTCATAGCTTCTGGCCCCCGTGGTCAGTCAGGCCTCAGATCAAGTGTCATCTCTGGAGAGAGATTGCTAATTACCACCCCTCACCCAACATTAACTTTGGTGGTATTTTCCTCTTCCCATCCCTCACCACTATCAAATGTTATTTCGTTGATTTTTTGAAGTTTGTTTTTTTTGTTTGTCTGTTTTATACTCTCCCCTAAAATAGAAGTCCCATGAGTTTATATTTCTTATTGCTATAACCTAGAATCATATCTAGAATATAAATGAAACTCAAATATTACTTGTTGAATTTACAATGAATGAAATTAAGCTTAAAGAGGTAAGGCGAGGTATTAGAAAAGAACTAACCAAATTGTGTGAGAGTAAGGACTTCCTGGAAGAGGTATGTTTTCAGTTATTAAAATCAAAGGGGCAAGAGAGCGAAGGTGGGGTGCAGATAACAAACAAGAATTGTGGAAATCACTCGTTCATCCCCGTCCTTTTTCACTAGATTAGGAACACCTTTAGCACTGGACGGAGAAGGTGATGGCACCCCACTCCAATACTCTCATCTGGAAAATCCCATGGACGGAGGAACCTGGTGGGCTGCATTGCATGGGGTTGCTAAGAGTCGAACAGGGCTGAGCGAGTTCACTTTCAGTTTCATGCATTGGAGAAGGAAATGGCAACCCACTCCAGTGTTCTTGCCTGGAGAATCCCAGGGACCGGGGAGCCTGGTGACCTGCCACCTATGGGGTGGCACAGAGTCGGACACAACTGAAGCGATTTAGCAGCAGTGGCAGTTAGCGCTGAAGCCGCGTTTTACTAATCTTTCACCAGCGCCTGTCCCGGGACCTGGCACACAGATAGGGTTTTACACAATGACTGACTGTGAGGTGCGCAGAAGGGTCTATTAACTCGGCTGCGGTGCAGTTTGTGGCTGGCCACTAAGCCTGGCAGCACCCGCGCGAGGGAGCAGACGGCTTTGCGGAAGACGGCCTCGGCGGGTGGGGGTGGGGGGTGGGGTGGGAAGCGCCCCCCGCGCCTGCGCGTTATGGCGGGGAGCCGGCAGCGTCGGCGCGCGCCTGCGCAGTGCGGTCTTTCCCGCCTCCGACAAGATGGCGGCGGCCGAGTAGCGCGGGGGCGGGTTGTGGCCGCAGGAAGCCCGGCCGCTGCAGCGGGCCGAGGCGGGATGCTGTTCCCAGGGAGCGCCGTTGGCCACCGGTGAGGAAGGTCAAGCACAGAGCTGCCTTCCCGAGCCCCCCGGCGCCCCCTACGTACACCCCCGTCTGCTCGAGTGCGGTCGCCGCTTTGCCTACTTCGCTACCGCCCTGTGCTGTCGGGTCCGGAGCTCCGGCGGCGGCAGGGGCTGTGTCCGGCAGGAGAGGAAGCGCCCGGGCTGCGTCCGTGCTTCTGTCCGCGGGGCGAGCGTCTGGCAGGTGGGTGAAGCTGCAAGCTTCGGTGTCTCCTCTTGGGGCAAGTCACCTCCCCATCTTCCTGGTCTCGACCTTTTGCTTCCTTGAGAAGTCGTTTTAACTGTCTGGAAAGCTTTCCCAGGCTTATAGACTTACAAAGAAAAGCTTGCTATCCAGACGCCAGTGGATTTTGTTCATCTTGTCGGGGGGATCCAGCCCCCAGGAGACTTTGATGGTTTTGAGGAATGGTGCCAGTGACGGCAAGTGATTCTTCATCTAAATTAATCCTTTTCTGACTACAGCGAGTCTTCGGTCTCTAAACTTTTTTTGGAGGGGGGGGGGGGCGGACGGAGGGTAATATGTATACTAGATCCAGGGAAAGAATTGAGAAGTGGTCCTGGTTTTAAAAGAAGGCTTTGTGAGGGTAAGAAATGTAATAGCCCAAGAAAGGATAAGCAATTTTAGTGATTCTTTTATTCACTGTTAGGCTAAATCGTCCGTTGAAGCTTCACAATCTTGTGTTGTCCAAGCGCTTTGTTTTATTTGGAAAGGACTGAAATGGAGAAAACGCTTTTTAAACTTGAAACTTCTCAAATTTCTTGGGTTCTCAATTGTTATTAGTACTACTTGGCAATCTTTCTTGTACTTGATATTTTCTGCAAAATTTAGATTGTGCCAGTGTCATTTCTTCTTCATTTATTACTAGGGCAAGAGTAGTCAGAATTAATGGTGTAAAAAGTGCAAACTGAAGGAGGGATGTGGTAGTGGAGGTTGCCATGTCTGATTTTTCCCAATTTTTTCCTGTAATTGGATAATGTGTCAAGAGCAGCAGAATGGTGAAAAATGAAGCTATGAGTATAAATGGTAGTGTGTCCACTGAGATTGCAATGGGTGGAGCTTTTAAAATTAAATTGAGTGATATCCTTCTTTTTGAAGCCATGCTAGGTGCTCTCCAGAGTTTCTAAAGCACAAACTGTTGTTGCCTTATTGGAAATTTATGCTAAAAGTCTTTTAACAGGTGGGTTACAATTGGCCTGAGAGATTTAACTTTTTGTTCTACCTCCTGACACACATCTGCCTTAACCTTTATTGTAGACTTTTAGCCTCTTGATGAATTTCTTAAATTTGGAGATAGAATTGTTCATTTTAAAAGGAGAGGAGATATAAGTGTTTGATTCCTGTACGGGCAGATTCATTCACTTGTTTGTTGCTGTGCTATGCTAAGTCGCTTCAGTCACGTCCATCTCCTTGCAGTCTCCACAGGACAGCCAGACTCCTCTGTCCATGGGACTTCTCCAGGCACGAATATTGGAGCAGATTGCCATTTCCTCCTCCACAGGACCTTCCCGACCTAGGGATCAGAGCCACATCTCTTCTGTCTCCTGCGTTGGCAGGTGGGTTCTTTACCATTAGCGCCACCAGGTAAGCCTGTTTGTTTCCTGCACCCGAGGACTGCGTGTTTTTACAGGCACTTGTCTCTCAATTCTGTGCTTTTAGCTGACGGGGTAGTGCTCAGCCCTAGGTAGTAGCTCATTGCCTGAGGCATTGTGTCAAGACCTGTCTGACCACAAACAAGCACTCTTCCACACTTATGGAACCTGTTTTCTCTCTCTCTTTCTTCCCCTCTTCCTGTCTTTAGGAACCCTCCCGTCTTTGTGTCTATTCATTCAATTCTTTAGCCTACTGCTCTTTTCATTTGCCTCCCCTAGTCACCAGGATCCCATGGTCATCAGTTTATACCAGCCCATCATTGATACCTTAGAATACTTAACTTTATGTCAATTTATCTTTCTAGTGCCCAGTTCTGAACAGGCCTAATCACTATCTTGATCCCTGAAGGATACAAGAGACAGTTGTGTGAGGATTTTGGATTGTTTTCATACCAGTTAGTGTTCTGTTATCCTCCAGATCTATAATGTCGATTGTGAGGGGTTTTTTTTTTGTCTTACTTCATGAAAGTGTTTATAGCAAATAACTTGATCTTTTCCTTTCCTGAGAAAAATCTCAAGCATCTGAGGTATAATCTTTTCTATCCTGATATCATTTCTTTATTTACTCTTCTCTGAAATGAAGGAATTGTCCTTCCTTTTCTTCAAGAGCAACCTTCTCCAGATGTGTCCATGATCATCCCTCTTTATCTTTCTTTCTCAGTAATTATCCATGATCACTCCTTTTTAAGTTTTGCCCTCTCTAGCCTCCATGCATGCTTAAATATACCTTTGCCAGGGCTGCCAAACACCGTGCTGTGTGCCGTGCAGCTCACAGAAGCCAGTCTGAATTTTGAGCCTGCTGTGCCACTGTATTTTTATTCTTTAATCCTAGGAGCCTGGTGTAGTTGTTGTTCAGTCGCTCAGTTGTGTCCAACTCTTTGCAACACCAAGAACTGCAGCATGGCAGGCTCCTCTGTCCTCCATTACCTCCTGGGGTTTGCTCAAATTTATGTTCATTGAGTCGGTGACACTACCTAGCCATCTCATCCTCTACCACCTCCTTCTCCTTTTGCCTTCAGTCTTTCCTAGCATCAGGGTCTTTTCCAGTGAGTTGGCTTTTCACATCAGGTGGCCAAAGTATTGGCGCTTCAGCTTCAGCATCAGTGCTTCCAGTGAATATTCAGGGTTGATTTCCTTTAGGATTGGTTGATCTTCTTGCAGTCCCAGGATGCTTAAGAGCCTTCCCCAGCACCACAATTCTCAATTCTTTGACACTCAGTCTTTATGGTCCAACTCTCACATCCATACATGACCACTGGAAAAACCATAGCCTCGACTCGACGGACCTTTGTCGGCAAAGTGATGTCTCTGCTTTTTAGTATGTTGTTGAGGTTTGTCATAGCATTTCTTCCAAGGAGCAAGCATCTTTTAATTCCATGGCTGCAGTCACCATCCACAGTGATTTTGGAGCCCCAAAAAATAAAGGCCTGACACTGTTTCCACTGTTTCCCCATCTATTTCCCATGAAGTGATGGGACCAGATGCCATGATCTTAGTTTTCTGAATGCTGAGTTTCAAGCCAACTTTGTCATGCTCTTCTTTAACCCTTATCAAAAGGCTCGTTAGTTTCTCTTCACTTTCTGCCCTTAGAGTGATATCATCTTCATATCTGAGGTTATTGATATTTCTCCCAGCAGTCTTGATTCCAGCTTGTGCTTCATCCAACCCAGTGTTTCTCATGATGTACTCTGCATAGAAGTTAAATAAGCAGGGTGACAAGATACAGCTTTATTATAACTCTTTCCCAGTCAGTTGTTCAATGTCCGATTCTAACTTGCTTCTTGACCTGCATACAGGTTTCTCAGGAGGCAGGTAAGGTGGTCTGGTACTGGTGTTTCTTTAAGAATTTTCCACAGTTTGTTATGATCCACACATTCAAAGGCTTTAGCGCAGTCAATGAAGCAGAAGCAGACGTTTTTCTGGAATTCTGTTGCTTTCTCTATAATCGAACAAATGTTGGCAGTTTGCTCCCTGGTTCCTCTGCATTTTCAAAACCTAGCTTGTACATCTGAAAGTTCTAGGTTCACATTCTTTTGAAGCCTAGCTTGAAGGATTTTGAGCGTAACCTTGTTAGCATGTGAAATGAGTGCCGTTGTATGGTAGTTTGAACATTCTTTGACATTACCTTTCTTTGGGATTGGAATGAAAACTGTGACCTTTTTCAGTCTTGTAGCCACTACTGAGTTTTCCAAATTTGTTGACATATTGAGTGCAACACTTTAACAGCATCATCCTTTAGAATTTCAAATAGCTCAACTGGGATTCCGTCACCTCCACTAGCTTTGTTGGTAGTAATGTTCCCTAAGGCCCCCTTGACTTCACGCTCCAGGATGTCTGGCTCTGGGTGAGTGACCACAGTGACTGGTGTACTGTTCTCTGTGTATTCGTGCCACCTCTTCTTGATATCTTCTCCTTCTATTAGGTGCGTACCATTTCTGTCCTTTATGGTGTCCATCCTTGCATGAAATGTTCCCTTGATGCCTCCAGTTTTCTTGAAGAGATCTCTAGTCTTTCCCATTGTGTTGTTTTCTTTGCATTGTTCACTTAAGAAGGGTTTCTTATCTCTTCTTGGTATTCTCTGGATCTCTGCACTCAGTTGAGTATATCTTTCCCTTTCTCCCTTGCCTTTCACTTCTCTCCTTTCCTCAGCTCTTTCTAATGTCTCCTCAGACAATCACTTAAGCTTCTTGCATTTCTTTTTCTTGGACTAGTTTGGTCACTGCCTCCTATACAATGTTACGAACCTCTTTCCAGTGATGAACCTCGTATATAAACTCATATAAAACATATGAATCTCTTTCAATAAACTCATATATGAACCTCTTTCAGTTTTACGAATCTGGTAGACACTTTCTCTACCAGATCTCATCTCGAATCCATTTGTCACCTCCACTGTATAATCATAAGGGATTTAATTTAGGTCGTATCTAAATGACCTAGTCGTTTTCCCTACGTTCTTCACTTTAAACCTGAATTTTGCTATTAGGAGCTCACGACCTGAGCCACAGACAGCTCCAGGTCTTCTTTTTGCTGTCTGTGTAGAGCTTTTCCATCTTCAGCTGCAAAGAACATAATCTGATTTTGGTATTGACCATCTGGTGATGTCCATGTGTATAGCTGTCTCTTGGTTGTTGGAAAAGGGTGTTTGCTATGACCAGCGTGTTCTTTTGACAAAACTCTGTTAGCCTTTGCCCTGCTTTTGCCCTCCAAGGCAAAACTTGCCTATTATTCTGGGTGTCTCTTGGCTTCCTATTTTGTATTCCAATCCCCTGTGATGAAAAGGACATCTTTTTTTTTTTTTTTTTTTTTTTGGTGTTTGTTCTAGAAGGTGTAGTTCGAGAACTACAGCAGTTCTACTTCATAGAACTGTTCAGCTTCAGCTTCTTTGGCATTAGTAGTTGGGGCAGAGACTTAAGGTAACACTGATATTGAACAGTTTGCCTTGGAAATGAACTTAGATTATTTTTTTTTTCCTGAGGTTGCACCCAAGTACTGCATTTAGAACTCTTGTTGACTATTAAGGGCTACTTCCTTTCTCCTAAGGGATTCTAGCCCACAGTAGTAGATATAACAGTCATCTGAATTAAATTCGCCCATTCTCATCCATATTAGTTCAGTGATTCCTAAGATGTTCATTCTTGCCATCTGCTTCACCACATCCGATTTGCCTTGATTCACGGACCTGCCGTTCCAGGTTCCCATGCAAAAAAAGAGCAATAGCTCTTTACAGCGTCGGACTTGACTTTAACCATCAGACACATCCACACAACTGAGCGTCATATCTGCTTTGGTCCAGCCACTTCATTCTTTCTGGAACTAACGACTGCCCTCCACTCTTCCCCAGGAGCATATTGGACACCTTTTGATTGTGGTGCTCATCTTCGGTGTCTTATTTTTCTGCCTCATGCTGTTCGTGGGGTTCTCGCAGCAGGACTGCTGGAGTGGTTTGCCGTTCCCTCCTCCAGTGGGCCACGTTTTGTCGGAACTCTTCACCAGGACCCGTCTGTCTTGGCTGGCCCTGCACGGCATGGCCCATGGCTTCACTGAGTTACACAATCCCCTTCACCACGACGAGTCTGTGATCCATGAAGGGGTATAGTAGGAAGGACATTTACTTTTAAGCTTCAAAGATCTGATTTTGAAGTCTACTGAAACCAGTTACTGTCTGTGTGGCTGTGGGCAACTTACTACTCAGGCTGTGTTCTTTGTCTGTAAAGTAGAATGTTATACGAGGAAGACATGGCAACCCAATGCAGTATTCTTGTTGGAGAGTCAGCATGGACAGAGGAGCTTGGTGGGCTATAGTCCATGGGGTCACAAAGAGTCGGACAAGACTGAGTGACTAAGGACACCACAGAATGTTATACTTACCTCACAGAGTTGTAATCGACGGAGTTTAACACACGTTACATGTCTTTCCAAGGGTTTGGTGCATTATGGAGTTCTTAAAAGTGTAAATTATTCTTTCCTTTGCACTCTGACTTCCCTTACCATCGCAGCATCGAAATTGGTTTTTAAAAAGTCATCTTGATGATCTAATTACCAAAGCTAACGGCCTTATCTCAATCATCCAGGTTTTCTTAGACCGCTTCTGAAATATACTCCATAGGAATGAAATGATCTGATTTCTTGTTTCTTGGCTTTATAGTTCCTGATTCTCTTATGTCTGAAAGTTTCTTTACATTCCCTGCAGTGTCTCGATTTTGCTGTTTCCCCTAAACATAGCTGTTTCCTGTATCAGTTAGGATGCAAATAGGATTTAAAAACAGAAGAAGTGTATTAGCTCAGGTAATTGGCAAAGGCATAGGTAGGATTAGTTTAAAGGGCAGTTTGTGCATAAGCTTGGCTTTGCTCAGTCCTCAGTCCTCAGTCAGCACAGAGGTTCTGTGTTTCCGTTTCCTCTAAACTGCCCTCCCATTTGGGTTCCTGCTCAGACTGGCTTCCCCTCTAGATTGAATCCAAGTGCTTTCCATCTTTATCTGTAGTGTGGCGACCTTTGTGCTCAGGTTTATCCTTTCATAGTTGCATGTTTCTCTTTCTGCTCCAGGCATCACATTCTGACACAACCACCAAAGACGGGAGGAAGTTTGCCCTCTCATCTCTTGATGAAGCAAGTAAACCTTTTACAGAAAGCCTGTATCAGATTTCATTTTGGCCTTATTACTTATGCCCTAGTTGCAAGGGGACTAGAAAAACCAATATCTAGCATTTCAGTCTAGGAAGAAATTAGATGAATGGCTACAGGGAAGATAACCAACATTGTCAGTGACATATATTGATAATATTGTATGGAGAAGTAAGCTTAAATGAATGAGAATTTTCAGATAGTAGTGGCATTCTTAAAGCACTGCTTATCTCAAGAGCAGGTATAAGCTGTGCTTAGGACTGAATCAGTCATTTAGATAGTCATGAATGACTAATTAAAATGGATTACTATATAAAATTAGTATATTTGAGTGGTATATCCCAGTTCTTTTAAGGTTGTTGTTAAGAACATTTACGCGTGCACTGTGAGGAATGGATACAGGTAGCAACTAACAGGGAATAGACCTGTGGTTCTTCTTGAAGATGAGTGGTGTTTGGAAATCTGTGGGTCTGGTAGAGACGAGATATACCAAGTGTCCTGTGATGTTTGCCAGCAAAACAAGAATTGTCCCTTCCAGAATACCAATAGTGCCCCTGTACACTGAAAAAACAAATGCTTTGGTTTTTTCAAAGAATTCGCTGAGATTCCTCTGTATACTTATATTGCAAGTGACAGAAAACCAAATACAGACTGGCTACACAGTAAAGGGCATGATTAGGTCTTGTCCTTGAACTTCATCTGGGGCTTCATCCAGTCTGAAATCATCAAGGACTTGGCTTAGTTTCTCTGGTCCTGCTCTGGCATTCCTCTTGTTTTGGTTTCGCTCTCAAGCGAGCTTATCTCATGGTAGCAAATTACTGTAGCACTTTCAGACTTAATACTCTCATTTCATATGTAAAGTAAAATGAAGCATATCTTTTGTTATTTGGTTTTGCAAGTGTTTGTTGAATGTCATCACTGTTGAAACTTCCCTGAACACCTGCCCCTAAAAGTGGATTACTTCCTCTGTTATGTTACAACTTCACAGAACTCTGTTGCATGCCATGTTCTATGGTTATTATGCTCATATGTCTCATGCATTAACTTGCCTTAATTGTCTGTGTGTTCTTAATGTGTAGAATACTCTCTGACTTAGTGGTACACAGTAACCATTTATGGATGAATGAGAGGAAGGAAGGATATGGAAAGGGGCAGGGAAACATAAGAAGTCCCCATTCCTTCCTGTTACTCAACCCTGAATTGTGAACGTTGTACTCCTACCACCAAAGTATGTGTGTAATGCTCTTGTGATTGAGAATGAATTCATTTGAAAGCTTTACTGAATTCTAGTAGTGTTCCATCATTATTTTCTCAGCAAAACTAAAACCAGTTACCATCTTTTGTTCTTTCAACAAGTATTTTTGAAAGCCTGCTATTGGCAGGTCATGTGACACAATGGTAAACAAAGTAGAGCTGTGCTTCCTGAGCTTAAATATCAGCGAGGGGCATAGACATTATTCATGTGTGCACACTCAGTCGCACACACACGTCAGGTAGCTCACAGGTTTTGAAGCAGAATAAGATAGATTCAGGGGATTAAAAAGTAACAGGATACTGTAACACTTCAGGTAGTTTGGTGAGAAAAGGCTTTTTGAGAAGCCCTTTTCTGAGTGAAGTGGATTAAGCCATGGAACTATCTGGAAGGAAATGTTCGGGTAGAGCAAGCAGCAGCTTCTAACGTGGAAATGTCCTTGGCATGTTGGAAGAGCAGCATGTGGGAGGCCGTGGCTGAAGCGGGGGTGGGGGGTGTGTGGCAGGGCAGGTCAGAGGGTAGGTGTGGGCAGGGTAGACCAAGGGCAGTTCTGAAGGTCATTTAAAGACTTGATTTTATTAGCTAGAAAGTCTGGAGAAGGCAATGGCACCCCACTCCATTACTCTTGCCTGGAAAATCCCATGGATGGAGGAGCCTGGTGGGCTGCAGTCCATGGGGTCGTGAAGAGTCAGACACGACTGAGCGACTGCTCTTTCACTTTTCACTTTTGTGCTTTGGAGAAGGAAATGGTAACCCACTCCAGTGTTCTTGCCTGGAGAATCCCAGGGATGGGGGAGCCTGGTGGGCTGCCGTCTATGGGGTTGCACAGAGTTGGACACGACTGAAGCGACTTAGCAGCAGCAGCAGCTAGCTAGAAAGTCACTCAGTCGTGTCTGACCTTTGTGACCCCATGGACTGTACCAGGTCTCCCACATTGCAGGCGGATTCTTTATCAGCTGAGCCACAGGGAAGCCTCAAGGGAACTTCCCTGGTGGCTCAGATGGTAAAAGCATCTTCTTGCAATGCAGGAGACCCGGCTTTGATCCCTGGGTGGGGAAGATCCTCTGGAGAAAGAAACAGCAACTCTCTCCAGTACTCGTGCCTGGAAAATTCCGTGGATGGAGGAGCCTCGTAGGCTACAGTCCATGGGGTCGCAAAGAGCTGGACACAGCTGAGGGGCTTCACTTTCACTTTTCACTTTCTAGCTAGAAAATTGGAGATGATATATCTTTGGAAATCTAATTATTATTTTTAAGTTATATTATTTTAAGTACTAATTATGATTAGAAGTTCTCTCTGTGCTAAGAAACTAGCATATGATAGACTTAACACAATTTAAATGTTAAATAATTTATCTGAATAAAATGGTACTGAGATAAAAGTTGAAATTTTAAAGTTACCCTTTGAAGGAACTTTTTAAAATATTTAGGATACTTTACTTAGGTTTGTGATTATTTTCTTCAGCTCTTATGTACCCCATTACTAAAGTTTTCTGTAGTCATTAAAGAAAATTCAGGAAATACAGAAGTACAGATGACATTCATAAGCTCAACATATGAAGAAAACCAGTTGAGTTTTCGTCTCTCCCAACCCTTCCCTCCCGCTTTCAGTACCCTCTGTCCCTCTCTTCTTCCCTCTGTCTTTCACTTTCTTCTTTGTGCCTATGACTTGTTCCCCCTGTTACAGTGTAAACATGTGTATATGTCTAATTTTTTAAAAATTAGGTTATATTCATTTCTTGGAATATTTGATAAATCTTATTTTTATTGACTGTATAATCCCATTGTAAAAATTATTTTTCTTAATTGTTTCCTGGAGTTGGTTATTTAGTTTAGGTTTTCTATTTTATCATCATGTGGGCAGTGAATGTCTTAACACATGGATTTTTTTCTCTTTGTCTTTTTCCTTAGAATGGAATGATTGGCACTGGAGTAATGTAATGGAATAAGGTTTCATCTTAGACATTGTTAAGGTTCATGATACATGTTGCCACATTGTACCATGTCTTGTAAGCCCAATAAATGTTAACTGGTTTGAAAGTAACGGTAGCTGGGTGGTGGTGGGGAGGTGAGGACCTACGGAGTTGCCAAGCTTGAGTGATAGGCTAGGTTAGCCTTTTATTTCCAAATATTTCTTTCTTTTTTATCTTTAATATATATTTCAAGGTGTATATAAAAGCACCATGGAGAACTTTACATGTTACTGCAAACACACAAACACACATGAACTTATTGCTCAGGTCAAGACGCACAGCGCTGCCGCTACCCCAGAGCTCCTGCCCTTCTGGTTCCCGGTCTCCAAGAGGAAGCTTTCAGCATTTCCCTCCAGGCCTGTTTGCTCAAGTTCGTTTTGTTTTGTTTCTGTGAAACCCTTCATCATGTTTAAAGAAGTTCCCTTCTGTACCGGTTTACTAAGAATTTTGTGTTTTGTTCGAATTTAATGCTTTTTTTGTTGTTGTTGCAGCTTTTCATTACTGTATGACTTTTCTCCTTCACTATGTTAATATATTGAATTACATATTATTTAAAATCTTAAACCTAACCTGATTTCTGAGGTAAACCTAATTTGGTTTTACAGTATTACTCTTTTTATGTATTTCTGGATTCAGTTTGATATTCTGTTAATAGTTTTGTATCAGTGAGGTGGCCTATATTGTCCTTGTCAGGATTTGAAATCAGCGGTTATCTCATACTAGCCTTATAAAATGAGCTGACCCTCATTTTCTATTCTGAAAAAGTTTAAGTAGGACTGAATTGTTCCATTAAATTTCTGTGAGAATCTGGCCGAGAAGCCATCTGGGCTGGTAATTTTCTTTGTAGAAAGATTTTTAATTACTCCTTTGATTTTTAATTTTTAACCTTCTCAGATTTTCTGTTGATTATTTTGGTAGTTTTCCCCCTAAGAAGTTGTCCTTTTCATCTAAACTTTTTAAATTTACTAGCATAAAATTATTTATAATAAATATTAGTATCCGTTTAATGGTTGCAGTAAAGAATTATCTTATTGTATCTGTTATAGGCTAAAACTACCTTCTGTTTTTCCTCATTCAGTCTCCCTGGGAATTTAGTAGTCATTCAAAGGAACCAAATTTTGAATCTTGCTGATTCCTTTTCTTTTTATTACATATTTGTTCTCTATTGCATTGATTTCCGCTCTTTATTTCCTTCCTTCTACTGTTTGGGATTTACTTTTTTGTTCTTTTGCTAACTTCTTGTAGATCACTACTTTTCAGCATTTCTCCCTTTTAAATATATGCATTTAAGGCTGAGCATTTCCCTCTAAGTACTGTTTCAGCTAGCAACATTACTCAAATTTTAATATATAGTACTTTTATAATTCACTTTAAAATGGTTTCTAATTTTCACTGGTATCTACTTTAACACTTGGATAAGTTGAATGTATTATATTTCTCGATTTCTGAACACATGGAGATTTTCTAGTTGTTTTCAAATGTCTTTTATTTCTAACAACATAAGATATGTCATCAGAGAACTCTTAACAACATAGCAATGTCATCAGAGAACAATCTCAGTGTTTCAAAGGTCTGTGATTTCAGACCTTTAACATTTGAGATCTGCACTGTGGCCCCAGTATATTATTTTTTCCCTATAGCTATTGAATGTGGTGTTCTAATATATTTACATTGGATCTTGCTGGTTAATCCCGTATTTCAAATCTTCAGGGTCATAAGTGACCTTCTGTTTGCTTGTATCAATTACACAGACAAGAGTGTATTAAAATATCCCGTTTACCACTGTAGATATTTCCCCTTGTATTCTCTCAGCTTTTGCTTTATTTATTTGAGACATTGCTAGTAGATGAACATATATATATACACTGTGCTTGGTTGCTCAGTCATGTCTGACGCTTTGCAACCCTTTAGACTGTAGCCCTCCGAACTCCCCTGTCCTTGGGATTTTTTAGGCAAGAATACTGGAGTGGGTTGCCATTTCCTTCTCCAGGGGATCTTCTCGACCCAGGGATTGAACCCACATCTCCTGTGTCTCATGCGTTGCCAGCAGATTCTTCCCCTGCTGAGCCATCAGGGAAGCCTAGTATTTGGATAGAAATGTGTAATAGTTATATCTGCTTAGTGACTTAGTGTTACGAAGTATTCCACTTTTATTCTGAAAGTGCTTTTTGCATGAAGGTCTAGTTTGTCTGGGATTGATATAACAACACCAGTTTTCTTTTTATTGTTTTCTAAGGCTGATCTACATACGTGGTTTTAAAAAATCATATTCTGCTTTTATGTTATCAAAGCCTGATTGTTTCTTGTCGTATCATCTTGGGTGTTTCTAGCACTGTAACATGTAACTTGCTTCAAAAGTAGGCACTAATAAGATACTGAGATAATGTCTTACTTGGTTGAATTTAAAAAGTAATGAGCATGATTTTGAATAAGTACTGAAGTTGTTTTAGGTTTCTCTTATTTTAAACGTTAAAAAATGTACTTTTGTCAGGAAGAGACTTAAAGATTTATATTCTTGAGCAGATATTACCGGCGTGCAGTATACATATCAAAACCTGCAAGAAAAAACGAAATGAAAATAAATATGCTGTCCCTGTCTCTTCCCTGGTGGCTTAGACGGAAAAGAACCTGCCTGCAATGCAGGAGACCCTGCTTCAGTTCCTGGGTTGGGAAGACACCCTGGAAAAGGAATGGCAACCCACTCCAGTATTCTTGTCTGGAGAATTTCCTGCACAGAGGAGTCTGGTGGGCTATAGTCCATGGGGGTCACAGAATCAGACACAACTGAATGACTCACACTTTGACTTTTCATCCCTGTCTCTTAGTTACACATGTCCCCTCCACAGAAGCAATCACTGTGTGATTAACACAGGTAACAGTGTAATCACTGTGACCAGTTTCTTGATTAGCTTTTCACACTGTAGTCTACAGAAACCCAAGTTTTGCAAATTCAGCTTGTTAGGTGGGCAAATATATACACTACTGTGGTAAACTCTAATTTGTGTCTTCATCACAAGGTAGCATTCTAGAACATGCATTTTAAATCATAATGATAACTCTCATTCAAGCTCCAGAACAGTTTTTTTTACTTGAAAAGTTACAAAGCAGATACTGGAAGAGGATAAACAGCTTTCTGCTTCAGTCTGATTAGCCAGTCCTTCAGTTTCGAAATCCTACTGGTTTGGGCTTTAACAGAAGTGGTCCCGTGGTTAAGATAATTGGGGAAATTCTGACAAGGATGGCTCATTTGCTAGTTATTCAAGGGGGTGGTTAGGAGGAATTTCTGTTATGGATTACAGTAAGGTGAAAGAATCTGTGTATTTTGCTTATTCTCTGTCTACATGAGCAAGAAGTGCTGAGTAGGGCTAGAGGATCGGCTTCCGGGGTCATTCACTCACTCATCTGGCTGGCAAGTTGGTAGTCATTGTAAGGACACTCAGGTAACCTTATGGAAAGGCCATCCTGGGACCCAAAGGTTGACCTTTCCATAAGGTTACCTGAGTGGCCTGAGTGGCCTGATAACCCAGAGGCTGGCTCCACAGTAAGCAATCCAAGGGACCAGGGTAGAAGCCACAGTGTCTTACAGTGACGTAGCCTCAGAAGTCACACGCTTCTGCAATGTTTTATTGGTCACTCATGTGTGCTTAGTCATGTTCAATTCTTTGTGACCCTGTGAACAGTAGCCCAGCAGGCTCCTTTGCTCTTGGGATTCTCCAGGCAAGAATACTGGAGTGGGTTGCCATGTCCTCTTCCAGGGGATCTTCTGACCCAGGGACTGAATTCGAGTCTCCTGCGTCTCCTGCATTGGCAGGTGGATTCTTCACCGCTGAGCCACTGGGAAGCCACTGGTCACTCAGGTCAGCTCTGTTCAGCATAGGTGAACACTGTGCTAAAGCTTGCATATCAGAATTTAAAGATTTTTAAGGATAGTCTTTGAAAGTGGCTCTGGTGCCACTCCCCATTTAAATAAGCATTGGATCAGCGATCTTACAGCTGGTGTTTTTGGTAATCTCAAGGTGAATTTATTCAAAAAAGTAATGCTTTTCGGGTGCTGCATACTTTTCTATTATGCATTGCTCAGGAAAATGCCTGTTTGATTGCCAACGTTTTCACAGTGATTTATTTTTTGTTGTATTTGATGCCTGATAAGAACAACATTCACATAATCTGGGAATATCTAAAGAATTAGTATTCTGGCATCCTCTTAGAAATTGTAGAATACATCCTCGAGCTTTAATGTGGTGCTGAGATCTTGCCTGCCTTATCTATTGATGTTACTGCTTTAATCTAGCCATTGGATCCAGGTGTCATTCAGAACCCTCACTGTATATAGGGCGTTTTTATTCAGAAAATAATGAATTCTGACTATACTCTTCACAAAATAAGGTGGTGTGAGTGGTAAAGAACCCACCTGCCAGGGCAGGATATGTAAGATACGTAGGTTCAATCCCTGGGTTGGGAAGATCCCCTGGAGGAGGACATGGCAACCCACTCCAGCATTCTTGCCTGGAGAATCCAATGGACAGAGGAGCCTGGTGGGTTACTGTCCATAGGGTCGAAAGAGTCAGATGCGACTGAAGTGACTTAGCACATACATACTCAGACTGCTGTAATAGTGTGGAAGAGCAAGGCTGCCCCTGTAAGAGAAGAAAAAAAAAATTGTCCCTGTATTCTTTGTGACAGAAATCTTCAGAGGAGTAGGTATTTGAAGATTTAAGTCTCATAGGGAGAGGGCCAGGAAATTTGTGAATCAGGTATCTGTTTATTTTAAATGTATCCAAGTGAAATATCAGATAGATAGTTGGATATTCACAGAAGAGGGTTAGGATTTAAATTCGAGATTTAATAACATCATTCAGTTCAGTTCAGTCACTCAGTCGTGTCCGACTCTTTGCGACCCCATGAACTGCAGCACGCCAGGCCTCCCTGTCCATCGCCAACTCCTGGAGTCCACCCAAACCCATGTCCATCGAGTCAGTGATGCCATCCAACCATCCCATCCTCTGTCTTCCCCTTCTCCCCCTGCCCCCAATCCCTCCCAGCATCAGGGTCTTTTCCAATGAGTCAACTCTTTGCATGAGGTGGCCAAAGTACTGGAGTTTCAACTTCAGCATCAGTCCTGCCAATGAACAGCCAGGGCTGATCTCCTTTAGGATGACCTGGTTGGATCTCCTTGCAGTCCAAGGGGCTCTTCAGGAGTCTTCTCCAACACCACAGTTCAAAAGCATCAATTTTTCGGCGCTCAGCTTGCTTTATAGTCCGACTCTCACATCCATACATGACCACTGGAGAAACCATAGCCTTGACTACGCGGACCTTTGTTGGCAAAATAATGTCTTCTTTTTAATAGGCTGTCTAGGTTGGCCATAACTTTCCTTCCAAGGCGCAAGCGTCTTTTAATTTCATGGCTGCAATCACCATCTGCAGTGATTTTGGAGCCCCCAAAAATAAAGTCAGCCACTGTTTCCACTGCTCCCCCATCTATTTGCCATGAAGTGATGGGACCAGATGCCATGATCTTAGTTTTCTGAATGTTGAGCTTTAAGCCAACTTTTTCACTTTCATCAAGAGGCTCTTTAGTTCTTCCTCACTTTCTGCCATAAGGGTGGTGTCATCTGCATGTCTGAGGTTATTGACGTTAAAGCCTTGGGAGTAGGTGAGAAAACAGGAGAGAAAGCAGTCCTGGTACAAGTCCTCAGGCACTCATGTTTTAGAAGACGCCTGAAGAGACAAAACAAACCAATAGAGGAAATCAGAGGGAGGAGGAAAGCCAGAAGAACAAGTAGAGGACAAGAGAAGACATCTACTTCAAGTAGAAGAGAGTGGTCTGCTTGGTCTAATGTTCCTGAAGAGGTTACTGTACTAAGATGAGGCAATGGAATTAGGCCGCTGGGTAGTCATTAGTGACCTTGACAATTGAGTTTCAGGAGATTGTTTAGGATTAGGGTGGGTTAAAGAGTAAATTAAAGGTGAGAAAATAGAGATAGGAAATGAAGGCCACTAGATGAAGAAGTTTTGCTGTGAGTAGAACAAAGAAATGGTCATATCTAATTGGTGGGGCGGGGGAGGTGAAGGGGAGCTGAGGTCAGGAGAGGAATTTCCTGGCCCAGAGATCGAAACCAGGTCTCCTGCATTGCAGTCAGATTCTTTACCATCTGAGCTATCGGGAAGTCCTGAGGAATTTCTTAAGATGTGTAATAATAGAGCACATTTGTTCATGATAGTGGTTCAGTAGAAGAGGAGAAACTGACTATACGGGAGAGAGAGAGGTTAGTCAGTGGTTTTCTTGCAAAGACAGGAGTAGTTGGACTCCATGCCCACGTTAGGGTATTGATCTTTGATAGAAGCAGTGCTGCTTTTTCTATTTTAATAGAAGAGAAGCAGTGTAGAAGCACTACAATTCTACCGATCTTACGGGACTTGGCAAAGAAAGTTTTTTTAAAGATTTATGAAGTAAATATAAGTTTCAGTTTTAAAAATATTTATCTATATTGAAAGAAGGAATTAAATTTGTTAGTTTGCCTTGATTTTCCTTTCTCTCTTTCACTTTTATAGTGTTAAGTGTTCGTGTTGAACTCTTACTGTGATTCATTCTCTCAACCCCTAAAATGAATCTGTGTATTAGATCTACTCTGAGTAGTGCAAGTGACCCAGAGGTTTCTGATTTGATTGACACAATCCAGTAATGCCAGGTAGATTTGGTTTTGTCATTTTACTTAAGAATAAATTTGGATTGTTTACCCTGTAATAGAAAACATTTATCTTCAGATACTCAGAAATGAAATAATTTTATAGGCTATACATTGCCTTACATGCTAAAATTCAGCATAAAGCAGGAGGGAGGGACGACATTAAAAAAAGCAGGAAATGGTAGTATAGAATTAGGCAATGCTATCTTCAGTATATCGGGTATTGAAAAGGTCATTGTTTTCTTATCCAAGGTAAGAACTTGAGGATACCGTGTAAGAATAAAAGTCTTGACCCAAGTGTTTGGTTTGAGGTTCTAATAAATACACATCATTGTTACGCCATAAATTTATTCTTGCATATACAGTAGATTTTGTCTTTAATGTCAACTTAAAAATTGGACTTTTTCTTATCAAATCAAATGTATTTCCAGGGCTCTTTTGTGTGCTATAAACTGATAAAATGATTGGCCAAGTGATCTAAGTATTTTAAATGTTAAGGTGATGGTAGTTTTAATTGTGTTTTGGAAAAAAGGCTATTTTTTAAAAACTCATTCTGTGTGCTCCTTTTTCTTGAATTCACAGTGATACCATAAACATTTGGTGCTGTTTTGGTAATTTAAGTCCCTGAACTCTTTAGTGTTGACATCTCATCTTTATGGAGGAAGGTTTCTAAGTTTGTATTGTAAATTGTACCTTTGGGAGCAGTGTTATAGCTGTTTTAGGTTTTTAGTAAAGATCAAAGCTGAAAACATTAAACAAGACAACAAGACATGATTTTAAAAAGACACATGGGGAGACATAAAATTCTGCTTTAAACATTTATTAGAAAAAAATTAATCAGAATTTGATTTTTTTTTTCCCCAGACGAAAGATTGCTTAAAACATTGGATGACCAGAAAGTGGAATTTTATCAGATTAGAGCACATTAAGAATTTAGAAAAAACGTTTCCTTTACTAACGAGGAGATGTTTGAATATTTTTTAATTTGGTAAAATGATTGTCAGAGGTGATTTTTTAGTTCTTTGTCTTATTAAAAACATAAATTAGTAAGTATGCTGTCAAAATTGTCAAAATAAGACTAATTAAAACAATTAAGTTTATTATAGAGTGTAAAATTTTGTGTTTTTTTTTCCTGTTGTTATGTTTTTCAATTGAAAAAGTCTTTGGTCATTAGTTTTAACTATAAATTAGTAGTATATGCATATAATGCTTGGTTATTTCTTCTCTAAAGTAAGAAATATCAACTGGTTCTATTAACTTTTGTAAATCTTGCCATAATCATGTATCCTTCCTTATTTGAAATGTCTGTATTTTTCATTGCCTATAAGAAGATGTCTAAAGGTTTTAGCCTACCAGACAAAATGTAAAACTGCCCTAAAATTCCTAAATATCTTTAAAGGCTACTTCTCTTGCTACTTTCTCTCTGAACTCATTCTTGATTGCCTAGCCAGAAATTATCAAATCTCTCATCCTTTGGTACAGATGTTACCTCGTATTAAAACTTTTCTTGTGCACATTTGTAAGTTGATATCTTACTCCTCTTTGTATCATCTACATTCATACATTCAGCAGTGTTATTGGATGTCTGCTGTGCCCCAAACACTGTTGTAGGTGTGAAGGCAACAGCAGTGCATGAGAATCCAGGTCCCTATCCTCATGAAATTTATGTTCTAGTTTGGGAATGATAATGAGGGAGACAAAATTAAATAAACAGATAGATGCCTAGAGCCTTTTAGATGTTAAATGTTTTGAGGAGAAAACAGTGTATATGATAGAAGGTTTAAGGACAGTACCAGTGTTGATTTGATGGCGATGGAAGATCTCTTTGAAGATGTGACATTTATGCCAAAGCTGAACGATAACAGTGGAGCAGTCATTTGAAGATTTGGGAGCAGAGTTCTCGAACTGAAAGACAGACAGTGCAAAGGCATTAGAGAGAGGAAAGAACTGGGGAGGTGGGGGAAGAGGGTGGGAATGGAAGCAGGAGGTAGGTTATACAGTCTTGTAAGCAGAGGTAAGGGATTTGAAATGTATTCTAATTTAATTTCGAAGCCTGAGAATTGTTGTTTAGTCGATAAGTTGTGTTTGACTTTGCAACCCCATAGACTGTAGCCCATCAGGCTCCTCTGTCTGTGGGATTTCCCAGGCAAGGCTACTGAAGTGGCTTGCCATTTCCTTCTCCAGGGCATCTTCCCCACACAGGGATCAAACCTGCATCTCCTACATTGGCAGGCGAGTTCTTTACTACTGAGCCACCAGGGAAGCCCCGCATTTACGGGTTCATGTGATTACATTGGGCCCACTCAGGGCCACCCTCCCCCTCCTTTATTGAGAGTGTACTATACAACCAGCACAGTACTAGGCACTGATGTGTATTGCTGAGCAAGCAAAGATTTTAATCCAAAAGCCACATAAAAACAAGACGGAAGTGACCTCCATTCTCAAGGAAAGTCCATGTCAAAATGTCCAGGACCATAGTGCTCTGGAATTGGCCTACTTGAATCATAGGAGTTTGACTGTGGTTGTAAGAGTTATTCCTTACAAGTTACAAGGTAACTTTCTCATGTCTCTCAGTTCAGCTCAGTTCAGTCACTCGGTCGTGTCTGACTCTGTGCGACCCCATGAACTGCAGCACACCAGGCCTTCCTGTCCATCCCCAAATCCCAGAGTCCATCCAAACCCATGTCCATCGAGTTGGTGATGCCATCCAACCATCTCATCCTCCATCGTCCCCTTCTCCTCCTGCCCTCAGTCTTTCCCAACATCAGGGTCTTTTCAAATGAGTCAGCTCTTCACATCAGGTGGCCAAAGTATTGGAGTTTCAGCTTCAGCATCAGTCCTTCCAATGAACACCCAGGACTGATCTCCTTTAGGATGGACTGGTTGGATCTCCTTGCAGTCCAAGGGACTCTCGAGTCTCCTCCAGTACCACAGTTCAAAAGCATCAATTCTTCGGTGCCCAGCTTGCTTTATAGTCCAACTCTCACATCCGTACATGACCACTGGAAAAACCATAGCCTTGACTAGACGGACCTTTGTTGACAAAGTAATGTCTCTGCTTTTTAATATGCTGTATAGGTTGGTCATAACTTTCCTCCCAAGGAGTGAGCGTCTTTCAATTTCATGGCTGCCATCACCATCTGCAGTGACTTTGGAGCCCAGAAAAATAAAGTCAGCCACTGTTTCCTCATCTGTTTGTCATGATGTGATGGGACCGGATGCCATGATCTTCGTTTTCTGAATGTTGAGCTTTAAGCCAGCTTTTTCACTCTCCTCTATTTCACTTTCATCAAGAGACTCTTTAGTTCTTCTTCACTTTCTGTCATAAGGGTGGTATCATCTGCATATCTGAGGTTATTGATATTTCTCCCGGCAGTCTTGATTCCAGCTTGTGCTTCCTCCAGCCCAGCATTTCTCATGATGTACTCTGCACATAAGTTAAATAAGCAGGGTGACAATGTACAGCTTTGACATACTCCTTTTCCTATTTGGAACCAGTCTGTTGTTCCATGTCCAGTTCATTTTTTGTTTGTTTGTTGTTTTTTGGTTCTTTCCATGTCCAGTTCTAACTGTTGCTTCCTGACCTGCATACAGGTTTCTCAACAGGCAGGTCAGGTGGTCTGGTATTCCCGTCTCTTTCAGAATTTTCCTGTTTGTTGTGATCCACACAGTCAAAGGCTTTGGCAAGTCAACAAAGCAGAAATAGATGTTTTTCTGGGACTCTCTTGCTTTTTCGGTGATCCAGCAGATGTTGGCAATTTGATCTCTGGTTCCTCTGCCTTTTCTAAAACCAGCTTGAACATCTGGAAGTTCACGGTTCACGTATTGCTGAAGCCTGGCTTGGAGAATTTTGAGCATTACTTTACTAGCGTGTGAGATGAGTGCAATTGTGTGGTGTTTGAGCATTCTTTGGCATTGCCTTTCTTTGGGGTTGGAATGAAAACTGACCTTTTCCAGTCCCGTGGCCACTGCTGAGTTTTCCAAATTTGCTGGCATACTGAGTGCTGCACTTTGACATCAAGCATCATCTCTTAGGATTTGGAACAGCTCAACTGGAATTCCATCACCTCCACTAGCTTTGTTCATAGTGAGACTTCCTCAGGCCCATTTGACTTCGGACTCCAGGATGTCTGGCTCTAGGTGAGTGATCACACCATCGTGATTATGTGGGTTATGAAGATCTTTTTTCTCATGTCACTACATGGTTCTTTATTGCATCCATACTGGTCTTAACTAAAGCAGATATTTTCAATGCCAGCATTGGATAAATGTCAGCCAAACAGAGCCAAAACAAACTTTGCCATTGTTCTGAGCTTTAGGGCAGGGGTCACAGTGCTCTGGGGCTCATCTTCCCCATGTAAGCTCATTCTTTAGAGTGTGTTCCTTCTTTAGGGTTGCAGGCTACCATATGGCATGCAGAGAAAGTGCCAAACGAGTGACAGTGAATCTTGTCTCCTTTTTTTAAAGTCTGCTAATTAATAACTTTAGTTACATCTGCCAAGTCCTTCTTACCATGTAATATAGCGTATTCACTACCGTAACACCAGGGAATACATGTTTGACGTCTTTAATATCATATAAGAGCAGTGAAGCAGAATTAACTCTGACAGAGTTAATTTTTGAGTCATTCCAGTTTTTAAATTTCTTTTACCTTTACTTATATGCCTGCCTTCAAGGATTACCTTGATAGTGACGCCTGATAGATTAGCCATACTCCATAAGACAACCCGAAACTGTTTATCTTTAGTTTTAGTTATTTAACTAACTGAACATAAAAATGTGGAAATGCCTCTTGCATTTAAAGAGATTTTGTTCTAGATATCTTCCAGAGAAAGCTGTGGTTACTCATTGATAAAAAGTTGTGGGTCAAGAGAATTTATTGATACTGTCTAAGCTGTTTGAGATTTTTTGTTTTCACTTATTCTGATTATTTAAGAAATGTATTCACTCAATAAATGTTTATTGAGCAGCGCTAGGTGCTAGGATGATAATAACTGAACACGTAACTTCTTTTGGTAATTAATTAATTTATTTCAATTGGAAGCTAATTACTTTACAGTGTTGTAGTGTGTTTTGCAGCACATTGACATGAATCAGTCATGGGTGTACATGTGTCCCCCATCCTGAACCCCCCTCCCACCTCCCTCCCCATCCCATCCCTCTGGGTCATCCCAGTGCACCAGCCCTGAGCACCGTGCCTCATGCATCAAGCCTGTCCGGGTGATCTGTTTCACATATGATAATATACATGTTTCAATGCTATTCTCTCAAATCATCCCACCCTCGCCTTCTCCCCCAGAGTCCAAAAGTCTGTTCTTCACACATGTGTCTCTTTGGCTGTCTCGCATATAGATAGGGTCATCGTTACCGTCTTTCTAAATTCC
The DNA here is from genome assembly GCF_963930625.1 of Muntiacus reevesi. Lineage (NCBI taxonomy): Eukaryota > Metazoa > Chordata > Mammalia > Artiodactyla > Cervidae > Muntiacus > Muntiacus reevesi. The sequence goes on from NW_027078014.1 coordinate 2,531,116, forward strand.
ATGTATATGCGTTAGTACACTGTATTGGTGTTTTTCTATCTTCACTCTGTATAAATAGGCTCCAGTTTCATCCACCTCATTAGAACTGATTCAAATGCATTCTTTTTAATGGCTGAGTAACATTCCACTGTATATATGTACCACAGCTTTCTTATCCGTTCGTCTGCCGATGGACATCTAGGTTGCTTCCATGTCCTGGCTATTGTAAACAGTGCTGCGATGAACATTGGAGTACATATGTCTCCTTCAATTCTGGTTTCCTTGGTGTGTATGCCTAGCAGTGGGATTGCTCGGTCGTATGGCAGTTCTATTTCCTGTTTTTTAAGGAATCTCCACACTGTTCTCCACGGTGGCTGTACTAGTTTGCATTCCCACCAACAGTGAAAAGACAGCCTTCAGAATGAGAGAAAATAATAGCAAACAAAGCAACTCGCAAAGAATCAATCTCAAAAACATACAAGCAACTCCTGCAGCTCAGTTCCAGAACAATAAAAGACCCAATCAATAAATGGGCCAAAGAACTAAACAGACATTTCTCCAAAGAAGACATACAGATGGCTAACAGACACATGAAAAGATGCTCAACATCACTCATTATCAGAGAAATGCAAATCAAAACCACAATGAGGTACCATGTCACGCTAGTCAGAATGGGTGCTATCCAAGAGTCTGCAGGCAATAAGTGCTGGAGAGAGTGTGGAGGAAAGGGAACCCTCTTACACTGTTGGTGGGAATGCAAACTGAACACGTAACTTTTTAGGAATCATGAGACTCTGAAGGAGAAACAAGCTGCTCTGGGAGATAACACAGTCATCGTTTAGTAACTGTGAGTGGTTGGTTCTGAGACCTTGGAGGATATCAAAACCCAGAGATGCTCAAGTCCCTTTTATTAATATAAAACAGTATAGTATTTACATATAGTCTACATATATCCCTCCCATTATACTTTAAGTCGTCTCTAGGTTTGTTATAATAACCTTGTAAGTGCTATGTAAGTAGTTGCCAGGCTGCTTGGCAAATGCAAGTTTTGTCTTTTGGAACTTTCCCCAGATCTTTTCTGTATATTTTTGACCCGTGGCTGGTTGAATCCACAGTGGTTGAATGGAGAACCCAAGGATACAGAGCACCTACTGTACGTATATCTAGGTAGGTGGTCTAGCATGATCTGCTCATGAGGATTTGACCAACACTGGCTTGCCACTTCACTGTGGGTGGACCTGAATTAACCTTGAAATTTCTCTGAGCCTCAGTTTTCTATGTATGTGAATAGTAATCTTTAATTGGAGTTCCTGTGCCCTTTTGCAGTAGCACTAGCAATTTTGAATTAATTTGTATTAAGAAAGGCTCCCCCACAATTTATATATGTACCTGAATCTGCCTTTGGCTCCCTTACTTTTCTTCTCCTTCAAATGTGATGATTTCAAATTGTGTCCAAACTAGAGGTACTTAACTTTTGGAGGAAAAAATACAGAAATAATGTGTGTTAGTTGGTAGAAGTGTTATAAAATTTAGAAAAATCACGATTTTTATCATTTCTACACCCAGGGAAGACCCTTGACATTTTAGTGATCTTTCAGTCTTCTCTGTGCACATACATAGTTCATTTAAAAAAAGACAAGGCTAGTTGGCTAGATAGTATCATATTACAAATACAGTATGTATTTAACTTTAATTCATAATTATTATGATCACTGTAATTTAATAAATTTATATAATTATTAGATTATATAAATTATACAACTATCATAATTTATATAATTTAACAAAATATTTATAGTATATGTTATCTAGTTATAAATATTTGTGTATTAATAATTTGATAATTCTGCATTTTCACTTAATGCCACATGAATTACATAATACAATTGTATCTAATTATCTTCTATGACATAATTTAATTTTGTTAAGGTTGGAATGATGCATTTCTCAAATGTTTGGTAGAAGGTGTTTATAAAGCCATTTGAATCTGGTATTTTTGTGTGTGTTGGACAGAGGAAAGGGGAAACATTTAAACTCCTCTAGCTTTCAGTAGTTGTAGAACTATTAAGATTATCTATTTCTTTCTTGAGTCAATTCCCCCCACCTTTAAACTGTGTTCACTTTATATATTTGGGATCTTGTCTGTCTCTAATATTCAATCTTTTAAAGAAACTAACCTTTTGCTCTGATCTTCAAACTTTACAAAAACGTACACAATGAAAAGGAAGGCATCTTCTCAGCAGAGCTGAGACCTTTCCAGAGGCAGTCAGTGTACTTTTTCTCAATGACATTTTTATCTTTTTACAACCCTTTTATTTTTTACTAAAACAGGATGAACAGTATGAGACGTAGTGATCTATACTCTCTTGTTTTCTCTCTTCTTTTTGTTTGTTTGTACATCAACCTCATTTTTAATGCCAGTGTAATATTCCACTTCATGGATGTATCCTGTTTAATTAAAAGTAGTTATGCTTTTTTCCCAGTAAAAACCTGTCCCATTTGTTTGATATAACCTAAGAACTTGATTTATTAACCCTATTGTAGTAATAGACATAATCATTTCAGAGGTCCAACAAGCCTTCCATGTGCCTTACCCTTTCACAAATAAGTTGAAATTAAAATGTTCGTTGCTCTATAATAGCCTCCTTGGAAGAGGGTATGTTCCATTTAAGTATTTTTAATTACAAACACAACTCTCTTCTGTAATTTAAATGCCATGTGATGTTGTTAGCACTTGAACCCCTGTTTCTTCTATAACTTACCCTAATGTGCAGTTTGAGAGATAGGTGCCGTCTTATGCTTCCTCATGGCTGCCCTGCTGCCCTTGCCACTTATTTATTTATTTATTTTTCATTTATTTTTATTAGTTGGAGGCTAATTACTTTACAGTATTGTAGTGGGTTTTGTCATACATTGACATGAATCAGCCATGGATACACATGTGTTCCCCATCTCGATCCCCCCTCCCACCTCCCTCTCCACCCGATCCCTCTGGGTCTTCCCAGTGCACCAGCCCCGAGCACTTGTCTCATGCATGCAACCTGGGCTGGTGATCTCTTTCACCATAGATAATATACATGTGTCGATGCTGTTCTCTCGAAACATCCCACCCTCGCCTTCTCCCACAGAGTCCAAAAGTCTGTTCTGTACATCTGTGTCTCTTTTTCTGTTTTGCGTATAGGGTTATCATTACCATCTTTCTAAATTCCATATATATGTGTTAGTATGCTGCAATGTTCTTTATCTCTCTGTCTTACTTCATTCTGTATAATGGGCTCCAATTTCATCCATCTCATTAGAACTGATTCAAATGAATTCTTTTTAATGGCTGAGTAATATTCCATGGTGTATATGGACCACAGCTTCCTTATCCGTTCGTCTGCTGATGGGCATCTAGGTTGCTTCCATGTCCTGGCTATTATAAACAGTGCTGCGATGAACATTGGGGTGCACGTGTCTCTTTCAGATCTGGTTTCCTCGGTGTGTATGCCCAGAAGTGGGATTGCTGGGTCATATGCTTGCCGCTTATTTCAAGTTCATCTTCTTACATGTCTTTGAGATGCTACCTTTACTATGACTAACTTTTCATATACTTCTGGAATTTAAAAAAATGTGTTCCCTTGGTTGATCTGCCAGTATCCTAGCTTTTTAAAGTCTTTTTATTTTTAAATGACTTTGTACTTATAAAAGAGAAAAATAAGAGAGTTCCTATGTACCCTTCAGTTAGTTTCTCCTAATGTTAACATCTTATATATCCATAGTATAATGATAAGAGCTAAGAAATTAGCTTACTGATACAGTACATTTGACTTCGTACTCTTTTATTTATAATGGCTTTGCAGCAATTATTTAATATGTCATAGGAATACTCTTGCTCTTCCCTTCATATTTTCCCTTTTTTTTGCTTGTTTTTTCTTTCCAGTTGTCTAGCTGTAGCAAACAAAATAAAAAAAAAATTTATATAGTATTTATTTGGGGACCATGTAAAATTAACTCAGGGAGAAAGGACATCATTATGCTACTGAATCTTTAGTACAGAAACAAGATATGTCTTTCCATTTGTTGAAATCTACCTTTGTGTCTCTCAGAAGTGTTCCATAGTTTTTCTCATACATGTTTTGAACTCTTTATTCAGTTTATGCCTGTTTTTTTAAAATTATAGATAAGATCTTTTCTTTCATTTTATCGTTTATCTGGTTTCTCTTTGTACATATAAAGGAAAGATTTCTTTATGTTTTGCACTTGACTAAACTACTAGATTATCTTGTTGTAGTAATATTTAGTTGGTTCTTTTGGATATTCTAGTTATTTAATTGTACCCCTACCAGTAGTATTCCTTTCTAATTTCATTCTCTGTGTTGACTGATAAAAATGAGTAACAGTGGTAAAAATGGGGCTTTCCCTGACTCTAGTAATATAGTATATCTAGTATTTCCTCATCGGGTGGTGCTGGCTTATTGTGGGTCTGAAATATATTGTGTTTAAAAAGTGTGCTTTTATATCCAGTATTTTCAATAAGAATGGGCATTGAGTTTTTAAGGCGTCTTTTCATCACCTTCGGCATGATAATATTTTTCTTCTATGTAGCTCTATTAATGTGTTGGGTGATATCAGTTTTACAACAGTGACTTTTGTTGTAAATTTTAGATTTTCCATCTCTTGCGGTTAGTTTTTATCAAAGTAGTTTGTATCAAAAGTACACTTTCTAGTAAATTATCTATTTCATTTGGTTTTCAAGTTTGCTTACATAGACTTGAGCAAAGTAGTCTTCTATGATTCTTTTGGTTTCTTTTTGTATTGATATTTTCTTTTTTTTTTTTTTCATTACCATCTGATAGTTCTGACAAATACATCTTTTTTAAAATTCATTAAACCAAAAGAATAAAAGCAGTTTAACTAATTTTTTTAAAATCCCAAACTTCTTAATTTATAATAAAGAATCTTTCAGATTTAATTCTAATTGTGTATCCCTTACCTACCTAAACTTTTCTGCCTCCTTGCGTTAATATCTTAGGGTCCTTGTAGATTTGTTTCTAGTGACCATTTGGATAAAAGTCTAGATAACAGTCCTTTTATAAAACTCTCTTCTCCCCTACCCTGCTCTTAAGGGGTGAGAATCCTTTTAGTGCACACCCTGTCTCCCTGGTGACTCAGAAAGAATCCAATGCTGGAGACCTGAGTTCTGTCCCTGGATCAGGAACATCCATTGAAAAAGAGATTGACTCCCTTCTCCAGTATGCTTGCCTAGAGAATTCCGTCGACAGAGGAGCCTGGCGTGCTCCAATCCATGGCGCTCAAAGAGTTGGACAGGACTGAGCAGCTAACCCTTTCGCTTACTGAGAAGCATGTTTTAAAGATTCAAAGATTTTTCCCATTTCATCAGATAAATTTTGAGGTTTTTTTTTTTTTTTTAAATGATGCTGGGTGAGTTGCATTTACGATATATTTGGTATGAAATTCTTGTGATTGTTTAAAAGGCTTTCTAAAACAAATTTATGATTTTTTAAATTTTGCATTAAGCAATTTTGACTTAGGTATGGCGGCAACATATTAAAAGGACATAAGGCAAAGTATTACCTCGAAACATCGTATTTTTCTCATAAAATTATATGAGAACATCCTGTTTTCTAAAGCAGAAATGACTTAAATGTTTTGATTCTGGAGGGAGAGAGAAAAAAAATAATGGTATGTTTTAATTGTCCACCTAAAGGGTTGAATTCTTTTTTGTTCCAGTAAAAAGCACTTTTAGTAGTCTCTTGCTCATTTTGTCCATCTGGCTCTTTTTGTGATTGTATGTGGTTATAGCCTCTGTGTCTAAACATAATTCCAGTAATTTTCTCTTTCCCTGTATTATTACTTTTTCTCTTATTTATACTATTTTAGTGGAAAATTGCCTGTTAGGATTTTATTTGGAGTGAGGAATTTTAGGTCTTATGTTACTAAATGCTGTCAGATTCCCACCTTTGTCACATGATTTTTAATGTACTGCCTCTTTGTAGGTAGAGCTGCTTCTTAGTGGTATGGTATAAAATAGATAGGGCTTCCCAGGTGGCTCAGTAGTAGAGAAACCGCTTGCCAGCACAGGAGACTGGGGTTCAATCCCTGGGTCAGGAAGATGCCCTGGAGGAGGAAATGACAACCCACACCAGTATTTTTGCCTGGATCATCCCATGGACAGAGGAGCCTGATCGGCTGCAGTCCATGGAGTTGCAAAGAGTCAAACCCAACTGAGCATGCATGCACACAAAACAGATAAGTGATCCCACCTATGAATTTCTCCTTTGTTTCTCATGTACCTTCTCAGTCCTTTTTCAAAAGAGTGAATTACTTCTTCACCTCTTGTCGATTGGTCAGAGGACTAAGGCTTTTAACAGTAGATTAACTTTAGGTCTTACTAAGGAAGTTACATAGTAAGTGTATTTTCATGATATAACTTACACAGGACTTTTATTTTTAGACCATCCTTTTGTTTCTCAATTCTAACAATATCCCTGTAAATTATATTAGAAAAGGTAGTAAATGTCCATTTTACGAATGGTGAAATGAGTTAAAATTCAGGGGCAAAGGTGAAGGCACGACCAAGACTGAAACTGAGACCCGGATCCCCAAATACTAGTCTAGCGCTCACTCTTTTCAGTCATGAAGGTTTTTGAGGGTGATCCCCACCACCCAGGACTCTTGTTTCCTTCCAGATTTATTGTCCCTAGCTGTTGGAGAACAGACGGAGACCTGTGTCACTTGATTTCCCTTGTTAGGGTATCCCTTCCAGTTGCTGAACTACAATATTGTCATGACTAGCCAGTGTTGTAATTTGTCTGCCTTATTTCGTATAGTGGATTTTTACTGCAGAAACATTTTTTTTATGTCCAGATCTATTAAGTATTGCTTGAGTACAGACTCTGTTATACTTTTTAACTCTTAAGAGATAGGTAGAATTTTATTCCATAGAAATTAAACTACAAAGAGGATCTGGGTCTTTGGAACTTCGGTAGTCTGAACATAATTTCTAACATTCTCTAATTCTTCAGGCCAAGGACCTCTTATTACCTGACTATCATCTGTATCTTTCTTTTCTCCCCTTTTCTTTCATGGTAATGTAATTAATAGCAAGGCTGTGCTTCGCTTCTCTTTGACAGTCTCTACTCCTAAAATCATCTGTTTTCTTCAAGTGTCTTTCAGCCTCAATGTGAGCACAGTGGGTCCTGTGATACGTATGCCATAACATGGCCTATTGTATTCATCCTTTTGGATAAATGTAATATAATTTATATTAGCAGTTTTTATCATCTTTCTTTCCAAAAGAGTTGAAGTCTCAATCCAATCCTCTCCCTTGTGTCTGTTTTGTTTAATGACCGCCTTTTTAATGAGGCCTTTTTGGAACTTCATATTTCCCCATGGATAATGTTTAAGACTAGCCTTTTATCAAATGAAAAGTGGTAGACTGCAATACCTAATCTCATTAATCCATTTGGGCTATAAAATTATGTGACTGTTGGGCAAAATCCAGAAATAAATTAATATGACCAATATAAATATATTTCTTATCAATAACTGCATTTCCCAAATCTTGTCTGTAAGACCATTTAAAATATCTCTGAAACCTCAAAAAAATTCTAACCTGATAGAAATCTTACCCACCTGTGAAAAGGCAGGTGTTTTTCAAACACTACTGACGTTCTCTTCTATGTTAACTCTTATTTGTCTTTCATTAAACCCCGGTATTTCGGCTTCTCAGAAAGGCCCTGCCACTCACACAGTGTTGTTTTGGTACTGAAACTGCTACATTAACACAGTTCTTGTTAAATGTCTCTGAGGTTTTATTTCTTTATCCCTTTCTTTGTAACAAGCAGCCACTCTATTTTTTCAGTAGTGAATTTCAAAATCCTTTTTAACCTTATAGGTCCAGGGGTAGCCAAGGATGGCTGCAGCTTCCTATGATCAGTTGTTAAAGCAAGTTGAGGCCCTGAAGATGGAGAACTCAAATCTTTGACAAGAGCTAGAAGATAATTTCAATCATCTTACAAAACTGGAAACTGAGGCATCTAATATGAAGGTATCAAGACTGTGACTTTAAATTGTAGTTTATCCATTTTTATTCCATGTTTCTTCCTGTAAACTTTGGGTTAGACACTTCACTTACTTAGAAGTGTATTTTTTAAGTTAAGCAGTAATCTGTAAACTCTTTCTTGCAAAAGTTAACATTGATATTTTCAGTCCAGATGTTTTTAACTCATCCAGCAAATCATATAAAGAAAATGATTATAAAACCACAGTGACTAAGTAGTTAGTCCTTAGTTATTTTTAAGCTTAAAAATGAGAGACCAACTTTACCATCACTATAGTGAGGCTGAGCATTCTATGTAATTCACAGAAACTAGCCTCACAGCTGCCAAATTTATCTTAAGGATTAAAACAAAGCATAGTCATCATCCCCAACCCCCTCAGATCTTGTCATCACTTAAGTGCTGCAGTGATAGATCGTCAAGAAATTTGGGGTGACCTAATGAGAAGAGTCCCGAAGTGAAGATTAGTACCTGATTCTATTTCTGGTTTTGCCATAAGCTGAGCTACAGACTGTCGGGTGCCCTTCTGGAATTAAATTGCTTTATTTGAAAAAGTAGTCATTGCACTAACAGAAGATGTCCACGACACTCAAGCCCTGAAATTGGTTTGCTGTATAGCATTGCAAAGCTGTGATAACCTCCATGAAAAGTTATAAAATATTCAGTGTTCACTGGGAAAATATGTTCTTATTTCAAAATAATTGCAGTCAAAACTTTAACTGTTTTAATTTCCAGTTAGGCAGATTTTCCTCTCACTGAATTTAATAGAACTGGAGGTCATCAACAAAACTGTTACCTCCTTCTCTTTTAAAAAAATCCTTCTTGCTACGTGTTTTTTCTGCGCCTTGGCCATTTTACCATCTGGGTTTCTGACCCTCTTCTTCCTGTCTGCTTACTACTCTTATTCCTTATTCATTTATTATTCTCTTCTATTTCTTTTTCCATGCATTTTGAGGTCTCTCTTATTCTTCAAGCTTCTGTGTATTACTGAACTATTGAGCTGCTCCTCTTTTGCCTTTTTATTCACTATCAAAGCAGTTTAGCCTTTTACTCATTTGAACCTTTCTTTCTTTTTCTCTCTCTCTTTCTCTTCTATGCATAAATCTTTTCTACTCTGTTGCCTATTTCTGTGGCAGTAGCAGTGACAGATCTCCAAGATACTGATCTCAGATCCTTCATAAAGAAATATTTTTTTCTATAGACTATAAAGAAGCATTTTTTTTTCTCACTGCAAACCATGAAAACAGCTGTGAATCAATTACCTACTAGGTTAAAAAAGCGTAGCTTGATATTTTAACACTGATCAGCATAATGTATCTAAAATTATTGTTCATGACACGTGGTTTTAAAAGTTTAAAGATACAAAATTTAAATTCCCCAGCAAGACTAATGGTTTATCTGCTTCAGAAGTATATTTTGTAGAGAATTCTTCCTAGCATACCTATCTGAATGTCTCTTGTGCAGAATTCTGAGTCCCTTTTTCAAGTTTTTTATTTTTATAAACTACTTGAGCAAATTGAAACTTCATTTTGGTGAAACATTTTAACATACCTTTAGATCTATCTCCATGGATGGAAATGCTGAAATGTGGAATGTCTCTCAGAGTAACACTATAAGGCAGATCCTTAAATTTCTGCAATGGAATACCAGGTTGGCCTCTTAGGAATGAGGTCATGAATATACATCATGAATATTAGTATTTAAGATATGTCTGAATTCAACCATGAATTGATTACTGCTCAGTGAGTGTTTTTACAGACATCCTTGCAAAGCCATCCACATATTTCCTCAGGATTTAGTGTATGGTATCATAGCAGTTATGCCCTTATACTGAAGTTATTTATGTATCTCCTTTCAAGAAGCTTTTTGAAAAAAAAGAAGCAGCAGCAGCTTTATAGTACTAACAGGAAACCATGCTCTGTTTATTTTGTCTTAAAATACTGATGTGTGAATGAAGACACTTGGAAACATTGGAACTTACTACATTGGATTAAAGTTAATCCGAAACAATGGTTATTTTTCAAAAAAATAACTTTTTAGACTTTGTAATACATCATATGATCTTGTATTATGTTTGCTGATCGTTCCTGTGTAATGTGTCCACCCTGTGGATGGCAAGGTGTGTCTCTTTCAACTACATTATTTCAGGATTTCTGAAATTTATACAGTAGTGCCATCTAGTGGCAAAAGAGAATACTGCTTTGTTATTGATTACATGTCATTGATAGTATAAAAATATTCTGTGTGTGTGTGACAGTCAGGGAAATATGTGTACAGCAGTTAAGGAAATGTGAGCATTGACTGTATTTGAGAATATTAAGAAAATGTTTATTTTGTAGTTCTAATGATGGCATTGTGGTTGTGTTTAGGAAGAATCCCTTTTTAAATATACATGTAGAATTTTTTTAGAGAAGAAACAGTATGATGACTGAGATTTGTTTTTCAAATAAATTTGGGTTGAGGGGGAATGGACGAAGTGGTTATAAGCATAGATGAAAGAAGCCCATGAGTTGATAATGTTTGAACTAACATGAGGATACATAGGAGTTCATTACATTATTCTCTACATTTATGGATATACTTGATGCTTCTGTGATTAAAATAAACTGCAGATTTTGTGGGATTTAGAATAAGAATGCAGCAATTATAGCTAAACTTAAGGGAAATTATATAGTATACTTCTTACTCCAGGGCAGGAAGTCAATGTGATTTACTTTAAAATGCTGAGCATCGCAGCATGATAAATATGGTGAAAAATTAAGTTAGTTGCACGGTCGTATCCGACTCTCTGTGACTCCATGGACTGCACCTGTCCCGCTCCTCTGTCCATGGAATTCTTCAGGCAGGAGGACTGGATTGGTTGCCATTTTCTTCTCCAAAATATGGTGAAGTATGAAGCATTTAAATTGAAAGATGGCATGGTGTAGAAAAATATATCTAGGTAAAATATTAACCAACCATTTATATCTCTTGTATTTTAGCAAAATGAAGTATTTATAAATTGTTTTAACTATAAAACCATGTATATGGAGAGTATCTTGTATTTTCAGAGTGTAAGAAAAAAATGAGAAGTAAAAATTCAAATTGGCACAGTTCATAATTTATTTTGAAGATTTAATTACCAAGTATACTTTTATCTAGTAATAAAAAATATCAGTAACTGTGACATAGTGAGGAAAACAGAAGTGGATCAAGTTGAAAACTCCCTTGAAATGACACAGTTACTCATTCATATTTTCTATTCACTTATATGACCACAGTATATTTGTCTGTAATAATTAATTCTCTCATGTTTCTAAAATCTTAACTTTTTAAAAATAATGTTTGATTATATGATTAATTTTTTAAAACCAAACTTCCAGAATTTATAAATACAAATGAATATTCTCTCCTTTAAAATTACATATTTATTTTAAAAACTGTCATTTCTCAAAACATTTTTTGAAATATTTTGTTTGTTTGGAATTGCTTTGTAGTTGTGCTGCATCTTTTAAAAACCTCTTTGAAATTAAGGACTTCTTTTTAGGCTGTATTAAGTATGCAACCCCAAGCAATTGATCAGCCCTACCGCAGCAATTAGAAAACACTGGATAAAAACAAAAACCATTCTTTTAAGGACATTGGAGAACTGTGAAATCATCAAGAACTATACTAACTAAAATTCCTAAGAGGAAAGAGTCCTTTCTAGATGAGCTGAGATCACCAGTAATTTTCTTCCCCAGGGGTATTTACTGATTCTGTAACACACCGATAATTAATCATTGGCACAGGCATTGAGACTCCACTGGAGGAAGGAAACCGTTGGGCAAAGACGTGGACATGTGCAAAGCATTGACATTTAGCAGGGCTCCAAGTGTATGACTAGTGTCTCACATTCTCTCCAAATGCATGGGGTGTTAGCTGAGTCTTGTTGGGGGGAAGATGCCCGGGAGGGCTAGGAAGCAGATCATTAAGAGGCAGTGTCCTGCTAAAGCAGGTCTCAGCCTCAGTGTAAGAGAAGAGATACATTCAGAGAACTCAGCAAACCAAATCAGATGTGAAAGCGAAAGTCGTTCAGTCATGTCCAACCCTTTGCAACCCCATGGACTATCCAGTCCATGGAATTCTCCAGGCCAGAATACTGGAGTGGGTAACCTTTCCCTTCTCCAGGGGATCTTCCCAACCCAGGGATCGAACCCAGGTCTCCCACATTGCAGGCAGATTCTTCACCAACTGAGCTATTAGGGAATCTCATATGAATTTCACTTAAACTGCATCTGCAACCCATTTTCAGTTATTGGTTGAAGGAAATCAGACCCCAGTGGTGGAAAGGGCAAACTCTGTAAGGGAAACTCTAATCTCAAGTCTTTCCTGCTCTTGTATGTATAATGACTGGCATACGGTTAAAAGTTACAAGAAATACAAAGAAATAGGAAAATGACTGATAACCAACAGAACAAATAGTTAATAGAAGCAAATCCCAAGATGATCCACATGTTGTAAGCAAGTAACAGTCAAGGATTTTAACATAATTATTTTAAATGTTTTGATAAAAATGATGGATTAAGTGGATAAAGAGTCAGAAAATCTCAACAGAGAATTGGAACCTATAATTAAGAAGACTCAAACTTAAACCTTGCTGGTAGGAGTATAAAATGGCACAAACACTTTGAAAAACCACTCAGCAGTTTCTTTTAATCACTGTGACTCAGGGTTTAAACCTCCAGATATATATTCAAGAGAAGTGAGTACGTGTGTCCACCTGGAGATAAGTGCAAGAACGTACATAGTAGCATTCTTCACAATAGCCTCCAAACTGGCAACAACCCAAATGCCCATCAAAAGGATAAGGGATGTATCAGTGGAGATCTATTCATACAGTGGACAACTACACAGTATTAAATAACTGATACATACAACAGCATGGATGAGTGTCATAGAGATTTTGATGAGCAAAAACCACGAGACACAAAAGGCTGTATACTGTATAATTTCATTTATATGCAATTCACAAGGAGGCCAACTAACTGATAACAAAAATCAGAGTACTGATTACTTCTGGAGAATGAATACTGATTGATAAGGGGCAAAAGGGAACCTTCTGTGATACTGGAAATGTTTTGTGTCTTCCCTGGGTGGCAATTACATGGATACTTGGATTATATAAGAAATTTAAGATTGGCGTGCTTTTCACATGTATGTTCTGTCTCAGTAAAACAGAAAAGAAGTGAGCTTAATTTTTATTATGGAATAGACACAAACTGTTCACAAGAAAATAGTAATGTAGTCATGCTGGGTGGTGTCATCTTGAGACAAAGTAACTGGATCTATAAATTAACTGCGTATTTTTGAGATTCATAACTCAGAATTTACAAGAATAATTTAAGAGAACACATTGGAATAAGTAGCTTTTCCAAGATAGATGCTTTGAAATTTTAATTTTCTAAACTTTATAAATTTCCATAATTTTATTTACTTTATGGTAATTGCTTTTATCAATAGACTTCTAGCCATATGCACAGAAACTTAAAACTTACAAGTTATGTATATTCACTATCTTTAAAATTTAGGAAATACAGACAGAAAGAGATCAAGCTCACCCATTTAAAAACATTTTTTTAATGTTGGTAACCTTTGATAATGTGTATATTTTTCTCTCTGCATTTTATGCAAGCATGCATTCAATGGGATCATATTTTGCAGCATGCTTTTTAATTTAATATAGCTATCATTTCATGTCATTAAGTATTTTATAGTATTTTCACAGATGTATAATATGCCGTTGTTCGGCTAATGCCATAAATTTATTTAATCCTTTATTGTTGTACATCGCCTTTTCATTTCTGTTGTTGGTGTTATTTTAATTTTTCCTTCTTTTTAATATGTTTTTTAAAAACCAATAATGTGCCATTAATTTTCAAAAATTAAGTATATGTCCTATGACATATATACTATGACATATAATTTTCAAAAATTAAGTATATGTCCTATGACATATACAGGGATTTCTTTTAATTGTTGCTTTTGAATTCTTAAATGCTTGTACTTTTTCTGAAAACAGTATTTGTTTTGATAATATCTGTTGTTTTAAAATGAGGAAACCAAAACCAAAAATTGCTTGTAATCCCAACTTCTATAGAATACTCACTGTTAACACCTTGATGATAGGCTGTAGAGAAGGATCATCTATAAAGAAAGACCTGATCAGAGCTGTGCTTTAAAAGTCTTATTAATCTGTTAGTTCTATGCAAGGTAGGACCATTTAGGAGATTATTTTAGTAGTTTTGGTGGGGTCAATAGTCAGGATAATGACATAAAAATAGAGAAGAGATGGCTAATAAGAGATATTAAGCCTAGAATGCATACCACTGATAGTTCCTTGAGAAAGGTAGCTGTTGAATTGTGAGCCTGCGAATTGTAAGAAATAGGATAAGATTAAAAGATCTTTGAATTACAAGCTGCAGTGGATGGAAGGAGACCCAGGATCCTGAAAACTGCAGGTAGTTTTCAGTGGTAATTCTCAAACTTTGTGGAAGAGAATTGTGTCCTGATGTTTATAGTAATCTACATTCATTCAAGAAAGACATCCCTGTGCAAATTTATTTCCTATCCCACAGTTGTGATACACTGACACAATTTCTGACTATAAATAACAGTCACCTCCACGTTCCCACATCTACTTATCTAAGCCTTTTAACTTCCAACATGGTCTTTATTTGAAGGTCAGATCATTAAGGTCACAGGCTATTTCTTATTGTTAACATAGGAATTCTTTTCTTAATGCTTCTAATGTCACTATCAAGGTAAACCACTGACATAGTCTTTACTATATTTACTCTTTTTGACAGATTTTCTTTTCAATCTATTTATGGATCCTTTTTCACATAGAGGAACACTGCCCATAGCTATAGGATTGTAACTGTTCAAATACATTGTTTTGCATTTGGAATCCTACTTGGCCAGCAAAGATTTTGCTGTGAACTAGAGTGGGATGCCTCAGAATATGTAAAATGTAAAAATATGTATAAATTATTGTTAAGGAATATAC
Source organism: Muntiacus reevesi (assembly GCF_963930625.1). Classification (NCBI taxonomy): domain Eukaryota; kingdom Metazoa; phylum Chordata; class Mammalia; order Artiodactyla; family Cervidae; genus Muntiacus; species Muntiacus reevesi. Next base: position 2,546,185 of record NW_027078014.1, read on the forward strand.
AGAAAAACTAGTAGAAAGTGAAAGTTTTTGACCTCCTCTGACAAAAATTTGTTGAGAGAAGGCTTTAGATGGGAAAGGAAGCAATGGACCAAAAGTCAGGAGACAGCATACAGTCACTTAACTGCTGAGTATAAATCAATGTAGTAGAATGTATATAAATTTAGTATATAACTGCTTGGTATTTATTGGGGTGTTAAATGTGTTAATTTGCTGTCTTTCATGGCCATGTTGGTACAAGCTTAGTTTTTCTGTCTTCAGCAAATCTTTTGAGTCTCAGTTGGTCTGTCTGAAAAATGAGAGTAATCCACCTTGTTATGTTATTTCAGAAGTTACAAATATCTTAACTATTCCGTGTATACTGTATGGAGACTATTTGTAATCACCATCACCACAAAGTATCACTGTTGTTGTTGGGCTGTAATTTATTATTTATAATTAGTAATAGGTAATATATGTAAAGTACTTTGCATTTTATATGTTTTCAGATAGATCTGAAATAACTTTTTTCCCCCAGCAGACCTAAATGCCAAGAAAGTTAAAATCATATCTTCAAAAAGTCATTTAGAATTTCGTCATATTGAGATACTGTGTTCTTTTTTACAGGAAGTACTTAAACAACTACAAGGAAGTATTGAAGATGAAGCTATGGCTTCTTCTGGACAGATTGATTTATTAGAGCGTCTTAAAGGTAAATTTTTAAAAAGTGTTTTAAAGTAATTTTTTTAAGCTCCAGTTGTCAGCTTTAGGTGTGTGTGTCCAAATACAGCTTCTCTTGATTAGAATGTTGGTGTTGGATTTTCTTAGCCTCATGCATTAGGATGTAATTTTTAAAGTACAAATACGTAAAAAGTCTATTTGCTTGTCATTTTTTCAGTTATAACATTTAACTGCCTTTAAATAAACTATTTTAGATACCTTTCTTGACAATTTTCAGCTCTTTCTAAAACGCATTGCTCTTTTGCCAGTCATTAAGTAGGCCTTTATTAAGCTTTATGCTATAGACTGGACCCATTGCTTCATTTGAAGGAGTCAGTGCCCTTCTTTGTTCCATTCAGAATAGAAGTGCTTTATCTTTGCACTTATATACACACAACACTGATTTTAAGCCATTTTAAATAGAATTTTAAAAGAATGTCTTTCTTGTTTTATCACTTAAAAATTCAAATGTCAAATCAGTAAGTTTTAATTGTAATTGAAGATGGGCAGAGAAATTACTTTTGGATCCCCAAATATATTATTACTTAGTAGGAATCTAAGAAAGCACATTCTGTCTAATTTTTCTTTAACATACTTTTTCCCCACCAGACTGACTCAAGCTATCTTGGAGGGAAAGTTTAGCTATTCTGTTCATAAATAATTGTTCATTCACTCATATACATTTGTGGCTTTCTCTGATAGAAATCTATAGTTGCAGGCCTCTAAACCAAAAGGTGAACACTTTTTATTTTTTAATGACCCAATATTTGTGTATATTGCAAGATGGTCACCACCACAAATGTACCCTTTTATAAGTGCTTTGACCTGGTGTTTTTTTTTTGTTTTTTTTTTTTTCAGGACGTTTCTGTTTTAGAACCAGTAGTCAGTGAATTTTTCTGGTCATCAGCATTTGAGATAAGGATTTCTTCTGTCCCTGTATAGATCTGCTGCTCAATAACTGCAATAATTTAGTACTCCTGCATACTTTATGTGATATATATATAATGTATTTCAATTATAAAATGGTTTAAAATTTGAGGGCTAAATGTGAACCTAAGGTTTCATTATTAAAAGATAATATAATACATTAGCAATATTTTAGATCACTTAAAGCAGTTGTTTTATAAAAACTTGTCTGTATTTTATTTAGAACTTAACTTAGATAGCAGTAATTTCCCTGGAGTGAAACTACGGTCCAAAAATGTCCCTCCATTCTTACGGAAGCCGAGAAGGATCTGTATCTAGTCGCTCAGGAGAGTGCAGTCCCGTTCCTATGGGTTCATTTCCATGAAGAGGGTTTGTAAATGGAAGCAGAGAAAATACCGGTTATTTAGAAGAACTTGAAAAAGAGAGGTAACATTTCTTCATTAAGTAGTAAACTTTTATGCTCCAATTTTTGCTAGATTTTGTCGTTTTGTGGCAATACAGAATAGGAGTTATGAAGCGTGTGTTGGAGGATCACAAGCAGCACTTAGAGAGCATTTTCCATTCATTGTCTCAGAGTGATGAATTACTGGGCGTCCTTACCTTACACCTGAAAACGTGAAGGAGGCAGCTTCTTGGGACTCCAGTGCTCAGATGCTCTGTACAGTGAATAATGTACGAATAGTATGCATAATCACAGTGGCTAAAATATGTAATGCGTTTTGATTGACTTTTTGGCTATCTTTTCAAATGAATTAAATGACTACCAGATTCAGTATAAGGTGACTGGTTTCCATTATTAAAGACCTATTTCAAGGAGTCACAAATGAAGCAGTTTATCAGTTTTGGTTTCTTAAAAAAATGTTGCCTGATAGAGAATCAGTTCTCCTTTCTAAGAGCTAGTGTGTTAATTCTTTTCTTCTTGAAGTTAAAATCATCACACTACAAGTATCAGAATATATAGTTACCAAGCACTTGGTCAAGTATTTTTGTACGTCCTATGAGATTATAAATTCCTTTTGCATGATTAATACCATATTATATTGATATTCCTAAAAGTTCTATTAGACTTTCAAGAAATACTCAAATGTATAAATGTTAATTTGCATAAATGCTCTGGGATCTTGGTCAAGTCTTTAAATTTTTGTGTCATTTCCTTCTGTAAAATAGGAATATGGTTCTACCTTGTGGAGTTATGAACAATGGATATTAACATATGGAAAATACCCAGCATATCTCATTGAGAGTCAAAAGACCTTTTACTACTTTCTCTCTGGTTTTAGATGTGTACATCTCTAAAAATAACAATAATCATGGGCCAGAAATAGTGTTAAGCTTTCTTTAATCTCTTGAGTTTCAGTGAATCTCTGTTTCATATCTTGAACCAGGACTCTTTCTGAGAGTCTAGGAAACAGTGTCCTGAAAAACCAGAAGCTAATTGGAGTGTACATTCTTCCATCGCTTTGTCCCCTTTGAACTCTGTCAAGAGGCATGTGAGCATGCCAGTTTTCCTAAGAACTTACTTTGCTTTATGTGATAAAGGCCTAATTTTATTCACAAAGAGTGTGTGTGTATGTAGTTGTCAATACCCTGTGTCCTCCTGGCTCCCACTGTTGTTTGAAGGTAGATTTAGCCCTTGTTTATGGGACAAAATCTGTGTTTTGCTCTTGTACTTGAATGATAGTTTGGCTAGGTCTAGGCTCAAACTCATTTTCCTTCTTTATAATCAGTGTCACTGATGAGAAATTGCATATCAGTCTTAATTCACGTTCCTTTGCAGGAAGTCATTTTTCTGAAGTTTTTAGAGTACCTTGATATGTGTTTTCTTGATTCATCATACTGGATACTACTCACTGTGCCCTTTTGATCTGGAAATTTATTTTCTTCAACTTTTGAAAATTCTGTTATTTCTTTGATGATTTTACCCCCTCTGTTTTTCTGTTCTTTCTTTCTAGACATCCCTTAAGTCAGAGAACTATCTCTGTATCTTTTTTTCCTTGTTCTCTGTATTACCTATAGATACAGTAAGTTTAAGTGACGTAAGTGTTAGAAAACACTCAAGCCAGAACTCAAGCCCAGATGCACACCCTTTTTTTTTTTCTTAATTTATTTTTGTTTTTGACTGTGTTGGGTATTCCTTGCTGCACAGGTGCTTTCTCTAGTTGCAGAGAATGGGGTCTTGTTCTGCCACACGGGCTCTAGGGAGCACAGGCTTCAGTGGTTGTGACGCGTGGGCTTAGTTACCCTCTGGGCATGTGGGATCTTCCAGGACCAGGGGTCAGACCTGAGTCCCTGCGCTGGCAGGAGGATTCTTAACCGCTCTGCAGCCAGGGAAGCTCCATGACCTTTTTGAACCTCAGTTTTCCAGTTAAAAGATGTTGTGAGGATGAAATTAGATATTTTTTAAAAACTCCTTAGTACTCTTGTCTGATACACCCAAATAGTTATTGTCACATTAGCCAGTAATACTTTTTAACAAATATTTAAATGCCTGATACATGTGCCATGTTCTTCTAGATGATCCTGAGTTAGCTAGAGGACTAAGAAGACATGAAATTTATGTCAGATGAGTTTATTTATCTTCCTTGGTTCTTGTCTCATTGCAGCAAAAATTTGGAGCAATGGACCAAAAGGTATAGAACATCAGGCAAGTTACAGCTCAGTTCAGCTCAAGCGGACAGACCTTTTATTAGTAAGATACTCCCAAAGGAGCCCTCCTCATCTTCCCTGTGGATCCCTCTTGGTCCTCTTTTATGTGTCCAGTCTCCTCCTTTTGGACATGCCTGGTGCAGAGTAGGGCTTGTACCCGCCACCAATCAATGAGAGGAATGCAAATGGTCAAACATTCAAGGCCGATTGACAGTTTCAAGTTATATAACAGCAGGCTGTGTTGTTTATGCCTTCCCATGTGTCTTCGCCTAATGCCATCTTATAATTAGATGTAGAATATTCATGAGCCCTTAATGGTCCCCTAACTGCCTAAAGTTACTTGGAGAAGTCCCTATGGTGGTTTTCTGTCCACTGTGTGCCCAGGGCCCATGTGTTGAAAAGTCTCTGTGGTTATTTTGTAGCATCTGTGAGCTCTCATGGGTGTGTCTGGGATGGAGGTCAGAGATCAGTTTGCATCCCTTTCAGCCAGGCCTCCCCTTGTTTATGTCTAACTTCCTAGCTAACATTTACATTTTAAAGAAGACTGTTGACAGTCACTAAATACGCCTTCAATATGCTAAACAACAAAGACCCACCAGCTTCTGAGTCTGTGCCTTGTTTCAGTTTTGAGCCTTAAATACAGTGATTTGAGTTATAAGATCAGTTCCTATCAGTTAGCCACTTGTTACCATGTTGGCTCTTGACTTTGGCTTCCCAAGAGTATTTTGCCAGAGTTCAGTCTTAAAACTTGATAGCAACAACTTGGCCCTATTCTCCTTAACGTTTTTCTCACTCCAGTACCATCACTAAAATTAGCTTATTCATTTGAGCACTTTTAGCACCAGATCTTGATTAAATAGGCCAATTTATTGAAGATTAATCAGAAGAAATAGCATCTCCCTCTGTCCCTTGTTCCCTTGCCTTGGTCCTGGTGGGTCCTGCAGGTGCTCACCAGGGATCATTAAAAAAATAGGATCAGATCTCATGTTTTTGCTAGTGGTAATACCCAGCCTGTGGAAGGGGTTCAGGATTTCTGCACTGCTTTCTCCTGCTCCTGTTGTCAAAAATGGAAGGGAGAGGGCAGCTTCTCATTGGTCAGCACCTCTGCCCCAGGTTGGCACATCGTAACCAGGAGCTGGCTTCTTCCCATGAATTCCCCCACTACTGAGGTTGCCGCAGCAAAAAGTGAAGGCTTATTCTTATTTTTTAAGTTGCTTCTCAGTAAAGAATGGAAAGTTTAGCAAGAGTAGAACCTTCCACATACATGCATACTTATTCATCAAGAAAATACAATCAAATAGAATTTTAAAGTATTAATAACAGAGTCAGAGTGGGGAATGACTCGGTAAGAGTGAAGCCCAGAAGCTGTAATAAAAAATATCCTCATATTCAAGTGAGTCACTGAGAAAATATATTTATAACTGACAGAGTACTATCATTCTTAATACAGAAGAGGTCCTATAAATAAGAAAAAGTCACAGAAAAGGAAATAAAAATGGGTTTTAAACTTGGAAAAATGCTTACACTTACCTATACTAAAAGAAATCAAATTAAAACCATAGTGAAAAAAAAAAAAAAAAACAACAAACAAACCCATAGTGATAGGGAATTCCCTTTTGGTCCAGTGGTTAGGACTCCGCACTTCTAATGCCATGAGCTGGGGTTCCATCCATGGTCTGGAAACTAAGATCCCACAAGCTGTGCAGTGTGGCTGAAAACAAGGAAGTCCATAATGATATACCATTTTTTAAACCCTAGAAATGTAAAAGAATCTAAAAGGTTTGATGAAGCATTTATATTGTCAAAGGTGGCAGAAGCATAAATTGGTACAATATCTAGTAAGGACAGTAAGTTAAAAGTTTACATATCCTAGGAATTTGTCATCTACACATGCTTGCATATTTGTACAATGAAGTTATATATAAGTATATTCAATGAAGCACTGTTTATAATAGCAAAAGATTAGAAAGACCCTAAATGCCCTCTAACATAGAACCAGTTATTATTTATTCTTTTATGGATTCATAAATATCTTTGCAGCTAGCAAAAAACCACATAGGACCTTTTTATATTCTGGTACAAGAATGATCTCCAAGATAGACTTTTAAGTGGTAAAAAGTTATAAGACAGCACAGATAATAATATGCTATTATTTATGTTTTAAAATGTACATGTACATATGTACACATATATTCTTTCATTTTTATAGAATGTCTCTGGAAATAAATATAAGAGAATAATAGTGGTCGCTTAGGGAAGGAGTCACAAAAAAGGACATAGATCATATACTTCTTGTACCTACTGATTTTTTCCTCTTAACCCTTTATTTTGCATTTATGTTTATATTGATCAGATACGGAGTATTGATATAGAATATTGATATAGGTTGTTATTGAGGACATCATCGATTGGGTTGTCAGAAATTATGTAACAAGTTCATCTTCAGATTCCAAGCCTAAGAAAATGTCTCTCTCCCTCAGAACAACCTCCTGTTACCACACAGTGATAATATATTTCTTATTTTGACTAATAAGAAGCTGAAAGCTACGTGCAATAGTTCCCTATACTCTAAATTTATTTTTTGCATAATTACTGCTTTTCTTTGCTCCTTTATTATACTTTTTATTCTTATATTTGAGTTTTTTTTTTTTTTTTTTTTTTTTTTTTTTTAATATTATTTTATTAGTTGGAGGCCAATCACTTTACAACATTTCAGTGGGTTTTGTCATACATTGACATGAATCAGCCATATAGTTACATGTATTCCCCATCCCGATCCCCCCTCCCACCTCCCTCCCCACCCGACTCCTCAGGGTCCTCCCAGTGCACCAGGCCCGAGCACCTGACTCATGTATCCCACCTGGGCTGGTGGTCCGTTTCACCATAGATAATATACATGCTGTTCTTTCAAAACATCCCACCCTCACGTTCTCCCCCAGAGTTCAAAAGTCTGTTCTGTATTTCTGTGTCTCTTTTTCTGTTTTGCATATAGGGTTATCGCCACCATCTATCTAAATTCCGTATATATGTGTTAGTATACTGTAATGTTCTTTATCTTTCTGACTTACTTCACTCTGTATAATGGGCTCCAGTTTCATCCATCTCATTAGAACTGATTCAAATGAATTCTTTTTAACGGCTGAGTAATATTCCATGGTGTATATGTACCACAGCTTCCTTATCCATTCATCTGCTGATGGGCATCTAGGTTGCTTCCATGTCCTGGCTATTATAAACAGTGCTGCGATGAACATTGGGGTGCACGTGTCTCTTTCAGATCTGGATTCCTCAGTGTGTATGCCCAGAAGTGGTATTGCTGGGTCATATGGCAGTTCTATTTCCAGTTTTTTAAGAAATCTCCACACTGTTTTCCATAGTGGCTGTACTAGTTTGCATTCCCACCAACAGTGTAAGAGGGTTCCCTTTTCTCCACACCCTCTCCAGCATTTATTGCTTGTAGACTTTTGGATAGCAGCCATCCTGACTGGCGTGTAATGGTACCTCATTGTGGTTTTGATTTGCATTTCTCTGATGATGAGTGATGTTGAGCATCTTTTCATGTGTTTGTTAGCCATCTGTATGTCTTCTTTGGAGAAATGTCTGTTTAGTTCTTTGGCCCATTTTTTGATTGGGTCGTTTATTTTTCTGGAATTGAGCTTCAGGAGTTGCTTGTATATTTTTGAGATTAATCCTTTGTCTGTTTCCTCATTTGTTATTATTTTCTCCCAATCTGAGGGCTGTCTTTTCACCTTACTTATAGTTTCCTTTGTTGTGCAAAAGCTTTTAATTTTCATTAAGTCCCATTTGTTTATTTTTGCTTTTATTTCCAATATTCTGGGAGGTGGGTCATAGAAGATCTTGCTGTGATTTATGTCGGAGAGTGTTTTGCCTATGTTCTCCTCTAGGAGTTTTATAGTTTCTGGTCTTACATTTAGATCTTTAATCCATTTTGAGTTTATTTTTGTGTATGGTGTTAGGAAGTGTTCTAGTTTCATTCTTTTACAAGTGGTTAACCAGTTTTCCCAGCACCACTTGTTAAAGAGATTGTCTTTTTTCCATTGTATATCCTTGCCTCCTTTGTCAAAGATAAGCTGTCCATAGGTTCGTGGATTTATCTCTGGGCTTTCTATTCTGTTCCATTGATCTATATTTCTGTCTTTGTGCCAGTACCATACTGTATTTGAGTTTTATTAAATCTATACTTTTAACTGTATACCAACATCAAATTCGTAGACTCTAAATGTGAAGAAAGCATTTGGTTGAAATGTAAATATTCTAGGAAGAATGGTTGCCATCTTATTTAGCTGAAAAAGTTTAAAACTTTTAATATTCAAATTTTAATGACTGTAATCTAAGTCCCACCTTCAGAAATCTAAAATTAGTCAAATTCTCACTTATTTATTATATTACTTTAAATAGAAAACATTACAGTTATAGCTTATGAGAGTTGCTGTTATGTGCTCCATATTAGCATTGTGTAAACTTAACTTTTTTTTGAAAAACAGATCATTGCTTCTTGCTGACCTTGACAAAGAAGAAAAGGAAAAAGACTGGTATTATGCTCAACTTCAGAATCTCACTAAAAGAACAGATAGCCTTCCTTTAACTGAAAATGTAAGTAACTTGACAAAATAACTTATTTTTATATCTGAAAGTGTATATAAGTTTATAACTATATAGTTATTTGTAAACTGTAATATGTTTTATCCAACTTCAACATAAATATATAGTCAATGAATTTTGTATGTAGAGATGATAAAACTAAAAGATTCAGGATTCAACTAGGTGTTTTATTATTTGACGTGTTGAATTACCAAAGATACTCTGTAGAAATGTTTACTACCATCTGTCTGTTTTTTGAACTATATTACAGGACTTGTGCCAGATGGTTTTTGCAGTGAAAGTATCTTTGAGATAACCTGAGTCCTATTCTAGTTATTGTAAATGACAGTAGCTGTTGGCACAGATGTTAGAGCTTTTTGCAAGCACTAAAAGTTGTTTGTTTTGCTAATATAACTATGTAAAAAATAACTTAATTCTGTCAGCCTCTCCCTCCCCACCCAAGCTCTCCAAGTCAACTGTTCTATTCATGGGGTGACACGTATAAGAACATTTCTGAAATACATTAATAATTTTAAATAAGACTTTATTTTAACTGTTACCCATAAATTTTAAAACAATTTTTTAGAAATAGGCCAGTTAAAATTAATCTTCAACTCTTAGCTTAGATTTTTCATTTTCTAATAGTTTTGAGAGGACATTATAAAAGAAGAAGTAACAATGAAGGAAAAACCTTTTCCAGAACACGCAGTTAATCACATTCCTGCGTGGGTGGGCATTGTCTGGCGGGAGCTAGAACTAGAAACTTCAGTGGTCAGCCTCCTGAGCACAAACTTATCCAGGTTGTGAGAGGGAAAGAATCTCCCTTCCTGACAATGTCGTTAACATCATTTTGGGAGCTAAGGAGACACCACAAGTGAAAGAACAGTTCATAGAGAGTGTGGACGTATGAGGATTAGGAACTCAGTAGGGTTTGAAGGGATCGTTGCTCTTAATATTAAAGCACTGTTTTGCTTAACATTCACTTTGGTAATTAAAATGTACAGTATTTAGAGTCTAGCTGTCTGCATGCAGTTGTGTATGAAACAGTTCAAGAGCAATTGGTTAATACCTGAAACAAAGATCAGTTGTCAGCTCATTCCCATATTAATTTACCATATAGTCAGTCACATTTATTTAAGAGGATATGTAAGACATTATAGACCATTAGGCAACATTAGCAAATGTAAATTGCTTATATTTCATAAATATTTTTAAATTCACAAAATTTTTATTTTATATTGGGAAGGCAGGTTAAGAATGCTTTCATATAGAAATACTTATCAGGTTACCAGGCATTGCTTAAAACATCAAATATAAACCACGTTATTGTAATATAATGTGTCATCTTCAACCTTTTGCGCAAGGGATTTTTGGAAGTGGAGGACAAATAAGTGTAGTTATAACATGACTCACAGCATGGAGACTATTTCAACTGTGTTGCAACACATAATGTGGATATGCCTATAGGAACGCATCCTGCATATGTCGTCTGTATATTGCAAGGGGAAAGGGTGAAAGCTTCTCTAACTTAACCTGACAACACATTTTGGGATTCTTAGGCCTACAGAATGCTCTTCTGAGTCAGACACATACACATGCAGCTTTTGTCTGTGTGAGTGTGTGTGTGTGTGTGTGTGTGTGTGTGTGTGTGTGTGTGTGTATGTAGGATCTTAGTTTCTGATCAGGGATCAGACCTTCACCCTTGACAGTGAGTGTGTGGAGTCCTAACCCCTGGACCTCCAGGGAATTGCCCACATGCAGCTTTTTATTGGACTTACAGAGCATGAAGAATCTACAGCACTTCCTTATTCCCTTCGTGGTCTGTTATAACTGTCACTCATTATTTTGTCCAGCTGTTCTTTTAGCCTTGGAGCATGTCTTTGTAAGTTTCTTTGCCTTCTCCTTTTTTCATTTTTTATACCTAGCAGTTACCACAACATCTGGAATTGTAGTTAAGAGGGCTAATAAAGTTTTGAATGCACTAACACCCACTCCATGAAGAAGTACTTTTTTTGGTTTGTTTCAACTTTGGTTCATATTTATATTTTTACCAAAAAGTTTGTGCTATCTTGCAATTTATTTTTATATAAAAGCTTTTCTTTATTCTGTCTTCTTTATTTTACATGTGGGAAAGTTCTCTCTATTTAGTCTCCATGTACATAAGAATCCTGAAGTGAGGTATAAACTTAAGGATGATGGACCTGATCCTTGATTTTTCTATTTTGTCCACATTAATATTCTAATTTTTAACAGTTCAAAGTAGTGCTTCTTCAGGGCAGAAGAATTGTAAGGTAACTGAAAATAGGCTTACCTTAACTGGATAAATATATATATTTTAAAGAGCTAGTACAATTTAATTAAAACTATTTGTGACTGTGGGGCAGTAAAAGTGTTTCAACTCTTGACTTCACATCAGAAAGCCAGGCTGAGCCTAGCAGTGATCATCAAGTTTTAGGACTTCTTAGAGTAAAAAATAACTTTCTTATGATAACTTATGTATTTGTTTATTCATTTTCTTTATGGATACTTATATGCTTTTTTATTTTTACTGATAAACACAAGATATTAACATTTCCATTTTACTTGTGGTTTTAGTTTTCCTTACAAACAGATATGACCAGAAGGCAGTTGGAATACGAGGCAAGGCAAATCAGAGTTGCAATGGAAGAACAACTAGGTAGTTGCCAGGATATGGAAAAACGAGCACAGGTAACATATTTATTATTAAACTATGAAACAGTAGTAGGTAGATTTCTATGAAGAATCTAATGAATTACAGCTCTGTTAACTTTGGTTAAGTTTTATTCTTAAAGATTTTTTAAAGTCTATCTTTACTTTGGCACTAGTTCAAAATAAGAATAGTTTACTATGGCTGCTGGGAAGCATAACCAGTATTCACATAATTCTGCCTTCATATTTCAATTCTCGGATACTGTTCTGCTATGCCTTGGAATTATAAGAGGGAAGAAGAATTCAATTCTGGTCATCTTATTAGTTGCTAGCTAACTTCAGTTATCCTTTGAGATTTTTACTTCTGTGTTTGTGTAATGAAAAAAGGAAAGTCTCATTCGAGGAGAGAAACATATAAAAAGAACCTTGGGAAGAGAAACAAATTGAATGGAGAACATTCTCATGTTTCTACCCTCAACTATGTAAAGAAAGAATATTGGCATAAGAAAGGATTTCTTAAGACATTAGACTAATTATAAAGACTGGTAAAATTCTACTATTTTAAAATTAAGAATTTATCTTATATTAGGTACCTTAAAGAAAATGAAAAGGGGAAAAAGCATGTTTGGGAATTCCCTGTCTGTCCATTTGTTTGGACTCAGTGCTGTTACTGCCAGGCCCTGAGTTCAGTCTGTGGTCAGAGAACTAAGATCCCGCAAGCCAAAATGGCACGGCCAAAAGAAGAAAATAAAAAGGTGAAAAGATAAGTTACATATTGGGAGAAGGTATTTATCACCATATAAGTGGTATGGAATCAAGAATATATAATGAATTTCCAAAGATACTTTAAATTATATGATACAATTAATACAGATTTAGTATTTGTAACAGTTGGTGTTTTCATGAAATTATTTTAAAATACCAGGCAGATTTTGTTTGTTGATAGAAAAACTATGAGAAATTTTACTCTGGTTTATATGAATTTACGTTTTTAGAATGTGAATTTATGGAATACTGTATACATGTTTTTCTATATCTGTTAATGTGTTTGCTTTTAGAGGTTCTTAAGAAATGAGATGTTGATATGAAAATGTCTGTATTAATGTATAAATATAAATAAGTATATTCCAGACAGCTTACTCTAGAACAGGTTAACTTGAGTTCTTTCTTGGCCATTTTGTCCAGATATGTGCAGATGTATTCATTTTAATTTTGTTCTGGAATATAGTGTTCTTTTGCTAGTTAATATTCTAAGGAATTTTTAGTCCATATTTTATAAATATAGCAAACATTCATTTATTCTGGAAATATATTAAGCTTAGGGCTAAAGAGATATTGTACACAAAGCAAAAATGGAAGTATTTGCAGTACATATGAGGAGTTACTATCCCTAATATACAGGGAGCACCTACAAATCAATTGAAAACAAGACAACCAAAGAGGAAAATAATCAGAAGGTATGAGTAGTCCCATCACAAAAGTACAAGTGGTTAATAAATCATTGTTAAAATATACTTAAACGTCACCAGTTATCAGGGAAAAGTAACATACAATAATGTTGTTTTTTGTTTGTGGTGGTGGTTTCTTGTTTGGTTGGTTAATTTTCTGCCTATCAGGCTGGCAAAAGCTTTAAAGTTTAGTGTCATGTAATACTGGTGAGATTTTGAGAGATTGTAATATGAAGCATCGTTGTCTGCCTGTTGTAAGAATAAACTGGTACAGTCCTGAAGGACTCTGTAGCACTACCTGTCAAAGTTAAAATGTTTGTACCCTCTGACATAGTAATTCTGTAAGACTCTCAGAATATGTCCTCCAGGAATGTCGAGTTAAAGCAGCAAGAATATAAGTATGGATTTTATGCTATTCATCACAACACTGTAAGACAGAGAGAGAGAGACGATTGCAGTGTCCACCATTTGGGTAGTTATTAAATTATTACATTAGTAGTATGCAACTCTTACAAACACTAATAATTAGGTAATGGGAATAATGAAAATAATTGTCCATAGCAATTCTCTCCCTCATAACTCTGCTTGAGTGACTCAGCACGTAAGACTAGAATGGTCAGCTAACGAACATGAAAGTGAATTCCAAGAAGGCCTGAGGCCATGAGAAAAAAATGTGTTACCTCCTTTGCAAGGAAAAGATGGATAAAAATTCCAAGTAAAATAAAAATAGAGTGAAAGTTTTTTTTAAAAACAATCATGTACCAGAAACAGAAGCCAACATTATATTAGATTGAGAAAATAGAGAAATAGATTATTACCTTTGCAGTCATTAACATGGTTTGCCGCTTGCTCTCATCACTATTACTTAACTTTGTTTGGAGGTTCCACTAATTCAGGTAGAAAGAAAACAAATTGTTTAACTACTGCACTATTTTCCAACTAGAAGGGAAGAGAGCAAATAATTGTCATTTGTAAACTACATTGTTGTCTACCTAGAAAAACCATGGTGAAGAGCCAAAAAGTTTTTCAGCTAATGAGAGAACTCAGTAGGGTGGCTGGAGTTAAGATACATTAGGGTTTCTCTATTAGCAATGACTACCATTTGGAAATGGAAATTGGGTAGAATGATCTCTTCATAATGACAGGAAATTTTAAAATACCAAACACAGACCACATGAAGAAAAATATAAAATTGCTAAAGGACACACTATGGGGCCCTAGAAGTAGAAAAGCCTGTGTGGCTCTCTGCATTGTATTTGTGTTATCTGGTTGCAGCGATGCCAGGGATATCACAGAAGAGGGGCCAACTAAGATTGTAAGGTCCTGCAGGGTATGGAGGAGTGAAGTGAGTAGTCAGACCACTCTTGCTGTCTGTACATCCTGTGAATGCCTGCTTCCCCTGCACCCTGCATACAAGCCTGACCTTCCCACACACTTGCCCCTGGCCCCAGCTATTGTCTGTGCTGATCACTGGGGCAGTGAAGGGCATTCCCCCTCTGTGGCTTTCCCTGGTAACTGATGAGCCAGCCTGACATCACTGTGTAACTGGCACTCTCCCCTTCCACCCAAGAGGGAAGCCTGCTGCGTGTCCTGCCTGCCATCCGTCACACATGGTAGGGTATCACTCCAGGACTTTGTTTCAGGTGTGTAAGATCCCCCTTCCATTAAACCACTGATGTCTCTGTTGCTAAAACTAAATAAGATCCCTGGGTGAGAAGATTTTAATATCCTAATAATGTCTTTCTTTAAAAAGTTGATATAGAAATATAATATGATTCTAGTCATAATCTTAATTTTTTTAGAGCCCGGAAAAATGATTTTTAAGTTTGTAAAGTAAGAATTTCCAAAAGTATTTAAGAAAATTATAGTGAGTGAGGATTTACCTTACCATTTGGTAAAATTTGCTGTAAAGGTGTTGCAGTAATCACAGTATGATATTAATAGCACAGGAATAGACATAGGCAAATAGAACAGAATAGAGACTAGAAAAAGATGTAAGAAAATCTGGAATCTTTTAATGATAGAAGTTGCAAGTTTGGGTGGGGGGGAATGGTAAATAACTCAGTGAGAACATAGATGATAACTGGGAACCTTTCTGGTGGTGGTTGTTTTTTAGTCACTAAGTCGTGTCCGATTCTTTCGTGACCCTGTGAACTGTAGGCCGTCAGCCTTCTCTGTCCATGGGATTTCTCAGGCAAGAATACTGGAATGGGTCGCCATTTCCTTCTCCAGGGGATCTTCCTGACCCAGGGATTGAACCCACATCTCCTTCATTGGCAGGCAGATTCTTTACCACTGAGCCACCAAGGAAGCCCTATCTAGTACATGAAGAGTTACAGGTGAGTTAAATATCTAAATGTAAAAAATAAAATTAATAGAAGAAAATATAGGACAAGAGAGATCTTAATTAAGAATGGAAACTCAAAAGCAATAGGAGGGGACAGGATTTATTTTGTAAAATTTTAAAGCATTCATCCTGCAGGAAAAAAAAATATGGGAAACTATTTGTGACACATCAAGGGGGAAAGGTTTAATATCCCTGTACTGTAAGAATTCTACAAACTAAGAAGAAAAAGACAACTTTTTATATGGGCAGAGGATGTAATCATTCAGTTTATTGAAAAGAAAATGCAGATGACCAATAAAACACATACAAATGACTGTGGAACAGTTTTGGGGAAATTGAAACAAAATCCACTCTTGCCCATGCCTATTTGAATTAGTCTCTGCCTGTCTCCATTAACAGTTTGGTTATTTATTTATTTGTTTCTTTATTTGTTCAACACAAATTTGGGCTCATAGTATGGTGCTCCCTACTCTCCTCTATGCGTGTAAGAAAAGGTTGGATAAATGTACATCAGCTTATTCATAAGAGCTTTTTCTGGGAGTTGGGGATTGGTAGAACGAAAGTTACTTATCCTTCTGTGCTGCTGTAATGTTTTATAAATACATGGATGACATAGTTCTGTGTAGCTTTACCTGTTTTCTGCTTGACATATATTTAGGTGATTTATAATTTCTCACTGTTGAAACAACTCTGATAAACATACTTATCCATATCCTATAAATGTGCACAAAAGTTTTTCTAGGTCAAGAGTCTTTTTCTTAGAGGGCTGTATGGTAAGTAGCTTAGACTTTGTCAGCCATGTGGTCTGTTGCAACTACTCAACTCTGCCTTTGTAGCAAGAAAGCAACCATAGACAACAGTATATGAGCAAATGAGCATGACTGTGTTTCAGTAAAACATGATTCATAAACAGATGACTGGCAAGCCTTAACTTGCTGGTACACATACCTGAAAGCATAATTGCTGGTCCTAAGGTAGGAGTGTTCTGAATAGTGTTGGCCAGATTGCCCTCAAAATGATTTTATCAGTTTGCGTTTCTCCCAGGAGTATATGAGAATTCTGTTTCCTTTGACTCTTGTTTTCTTTTTTTCCTTCAGAAATTGTGAGTCAAACTTTATAATTAACAATCAATGAGCATATGAAACATTATCTTGTCATTTAGTTTATACTTTCATGAGTACTACTGAAGTTGAATATCTTTTCATATATGTATTAGACTTTTAAGATTTTCTTTTTGCTGTTTTTTTCATATTGTTAGATGTCTTATTCATTTATATTTGAGAGATATTTTAATATACTCTTAATACCCATCTGTTATACATGATGTATTTCATAACTGTTCCCTGCCAAATCTGTTACCTACTTTTGCTTAATGATAACAAAAAATTATTTTTTATTGTAATGCTAAATTAGTTATATTGTCGTATTTGTGCTTTCTTCAACCTATTTTTACATCTTTTCCTATCTTTAAATATACCCTATTTTTTTCTAGTAAGTCTAATGTTTTATTTTTCAATTAGATCGTTAATTCATCTCAGATTTGCTATTATATATGTTTTAGAGGTCAGTAAGTCAGTTCAGTTGCTCAGTGATGTCCGACTCTTTGCGACCCCATGAACCGCAGCACGCCAGGCCTCCCTGTCCATCACCAACTCCCGGAGTCCACCCAAACCCATGTCCATTGAGTCGGTGATGCCATCCAGCCATCTCATCCTCTGTCATCCCCTTCTCCTCCCGCCCTCAATCTTTCCCAGCATCAGGGTCATTTCAAATGACTCATTTCTTCACATCAGGTGGCCAAAGTATTGGAGTTTCAGCTTCAATATCAGTCCTTCCAATGAATACACAGGACTGCTCTCCTTTAGGATGGACTGGTTGGATCTCCTTGCAGTCCAAGGGACTCTCAAGAGTCTTCTCCAGGGAGGTGGGAAAGGGGATCGGGATGGGGAATAAAAAAAAAAAAAAAGAGTCTTCTCTTTTGAACACCACAGTTCAAAAGCATCAATTCTTCGGCACTCAACTTTCTTTATAATCCAACAATCCATACATGACCATTGGAAAAACCATAGCCTTGACTAGACGGATGTTTGTTGGCAAAGTAATGTCTCTGCTTTTTAATATGCTGTCTAGGTTGGTCATAACTTTCCTTCTAAGGAGTAAGTGTCTTTTAATTTCATGGCTGCAATCACCATCTGCAGTGATTTTGGAGCCCAAAAAAATAAACTCAGCCACTGTTTCCCCAACTATTTTCCATGAAGTGATGGGACCAGTTGCCATGATCTTAAGTTTTCTGAATGTTAAGCTTTAAGCCAACTTTTTCACTGCCCTCTTTCACTTTCATCAAGAGGCTCTTTAGTTCTTCACTTTCTGCCATAAGGGTGCTGTCATCTGCATATCTGAGGTTATTGATATTTCTCCTGGCAGTCTTGATTCCAGCTTGTGCTTCATCCAGCCCAGCGTTTCTCATGATGTACATTAGTTACTGCACATTAGTTAATTTTAGCATATGTGCTGCCAAAGCGAGCACTGCACTTTAGTTAAATAAGTAGGGTGACAATATACAGCCTTGACGTACTCCTTTTCCTATTTGGAACCAGTCTGTTGTTCCATGTTCAGTTCTAACTGTTGTTTCCTGACCTGTATACAGGTTTCTCAAGAGGCAGGTCAGGTGGTCTGGTATTCCCATCTCTTTCAGAATTTTCCTCAGTTTGTGGTGATCTACACAGTCAGAGGCTTTGGCATAGTCAATAAAGCAGAAATAGATGATTTTCTGGAACTCTCTTGCTTTCTCGATGTTCCAGCGGATGTTGGCGATTTGATCTCTGGTTCCTCTGCCTTTTCTAAAACCAGCTTGAACATCTGGAAGTTCACAGTTTATGTATTGTTGAAGCCTGGCTTGGAGAATTTTGAGCATTACTTTACCAACGTTTGAGATGAGTGCAATTGTGAGGTAGTTTGAGCATTCTTTGGCATTGCCTTTCTTTGGGATTGGAATGAAAACTGACCTTTTCCAGTCCGATGGCCACTGCTGAGTTTTCCAGATTTGCTGACATATTGAGTGCAGCACTTTCATAGCATCATCTTTTAGTTTTAGAGGTAGGAATCTAATTTTATGTATATATATATATATAAACACTCATGCATATGATTTTTAAATGTGTGTATATAGTATATGTTATATGCAGTATAATTTCTATTCAATAATTATATAATTAGTGATATATACAGACATACAGATACACACAGATAGATATATATTTATGTTGTTAACAGAATTTTCCATTAACATTTATTGGATGCATCTCTGTTTCCCCATGGATTAGTAATGCTGTTTTGGGCATTTGAGAAGTTGTATTTGCTGAATATTTGTGAACTCTGTTCCATTAGTCTGTTTTAGCTTCTCTGGATACCACACTTGTTTTATTTGCTATAATTTTATTAATCTTAAGTCTTGTAGTATGAGTCCTACTTATTTACGTCTGTAAAAATGTGTTTATATTCTGTTTCATTACTCTTTTATTTGAAATTTAGTATCAGCTTATTTTCTTCAAGGAAAAACCTTATTGACTTTTGATTAGTTATACATTGAATTTATAAATTAATTTCAGGAGAATTTATATCTTTACAGTATGAAGATTGGATCTTGGTTGAAAGATTGGTCTCTGGATTCTAATTCCGTGTCACTTATCAGCACAGTGATCTTGTTTAAACTCTGCCTCAGTTTTCTCATTGGTAAAATGTAGAAAATGATTCCCTGTAAAAAATGTAAGGATTAAATGAGTTAATATGCATAAAACCCTTGGAGTTTAGCAAATTCCAAGTAAATATTAGGTACTGTTACTCGTTTTGTATCTCATTCATTTGGGTCTTATTTTATGCCCTTCAGAAAAGCTTTATAACATTCTTCATAAAACCCTTGTTGTTCAATTGTTAAGTCATGTCCAACTCTTTACAGCCTCATGGTCTACAGCATACCAGACTTCCCTGTCCTTCACTTTCTCCCACAGTTTGCTCAAATTCATGTCCAGTGAGTCTGTGATGCTATCCAAACATCTCATTCTCTGTAGTCCATATTCTTCATGATCCTCTTACACATCTTTTTTTTTTCATTTATTCCTAGATATCTTAGTTTTTGTTGCTATTGTGAATGGAATTTTCTCTAGTTTACATTACTAAATTTGATGTATCCAGGAGTCTTCCTGAACTCTTTTGTTAGATTGTCTCAGTAGTTTAAGATTTTCTTGGATTTTTTCATTTAGATGTTAAATTGTCTCCAAGTAATGACAGTTTTGTCTTTTCCAGTCCTTTTTTCCCTCTTTGTATTATATAAGAAATGTAATACATCTTTGAATAAAGCAATGATAATTGGTCTTCTTCATCTCACCTTGGCTTTAAAGAGAATTCTGAAATTTCACGATTAAGTATGCTGTTTACTTAAGGTTTTTGATACCATTTATCACGTTAAGGAATTTACCTTCTATTCCTAATTTCTTGAGAGCTGTCCTGAATTCATACTGAACTATTCAGTTCACTTCTGTTCAGTGGCTCAGTTATGTCGGACTCTGCAACCCCATGGACTGCAGCACACCAGGCCTCCCTGTCCATCACCAGCTCCCGGAGTTTACTCAAGCTCATGTCCATTAAGTCAGTGTTGCCATCCAACCATCTCATCCTCTGCCGTCCCCTTCTCCTCCCGCCTTCAGTCTTTCCAGCATCAGGGTCTTTAAATGAGTCCGTTCTTCGCATCAGGTGGCCAAAGTCTTGGAGTTGAATCTTCAGCGTCAGTCCTTCCAATGAATATTCAGGACTGATTTCCTTTAGGATGGACTGGTTGGATCTCCTTGCAGTCCAAGGGACTCTCAAGAGTCTTCTCCAACACCACAGTTCAAAAGCATCTATGCTTCGGCACTCAGCTTTCTTTAAGTCCTACTCTCATATCCATGCATGACTACTGGAAAAGCCATAGCTTTGACTAGACGGGCCTTTGTTGGAAAAGTGATGTTCCTGCTTTTTAATGTGCTGTCTAGGTGGGTCATAAATTTTCTTCCAAGGAGCAAGCGTCTTTCCTTTCACGGCTGCAGTCACCATCTGCAGTGATTTTGGAGTCCCAAAAAATAAAGTCTGTCACTGTTTCCATTGTTTCCCCCATCTATTTGCCATGAAGTGATGGGACCAGATGCCATGATCTTAATTTTGATGTTGAGTTTAAAGCCAACTGTCTCGCTCTCCTCTTTCACTTTTATTAACAGGCTTTTTAGTTCTTCTTCACTTTGTGCCATAAGGGTGGTGTCATCTGCATATCTGAGGTTATTGATATTTCTCCCAGCAGTCTTGATTCCAGCTTGTGCTTCATCCAGCCCAGCATTTCTCATGATGTACACTGCACATTAGTTAAATAAGCAGGGTGACAATATACAGCCTTGACGTACTCCTTTTCCTATTTGGAACCAGTCTGTTGTTCCATGTCCAGTTCTAACTGTTGCTTCCTGACCTGTATACAGATTTCTCAAGAGGCAGATCAGGTGGTCTGGTATTCCCGTCTCTTTCAGAATTTTCCACAGTTTGTTGTGATCCACACAGTCAAAGGCTTTGGCATAGTCAATAAAGCAGAAATAAATGTTTTTTTTCTGGAACTCTCTTGCTTTTTTGATGAGTCAGCAGGCGTTGGCAATTTGATCTCTGGTTCCTCTGCCTTTTCTAAATCCAGTTTGAACATCTGGAAGTTCATGGTTCACATACTGTTGAAGTCTGGTTTGGAGAATTTTGAGCATTACCTTGCTAGCATGTGAGATGAGTGCAATTGTGTGGTAGTTTGAGCATTCTTCAGCATTGCCTTTCTTTGGGATTGGAATGAAAACTGACCCTTTCCAGTCATTGCTGAGTTTTCCAAATTTGCTACCATATTGAGTGCAACACTTGCATAGCATCGTCTTTGAGGATTTGAAATAGCTTAACTGGAATTCCATCACCTCCACTAGCTTTTTTCGTAATGATGCTTCCTAGGGCCCACTTGACTTCGCATTCCAGGATGTCTGCTCTAGGTGAGTGATCATATCATTTTGATCATCTGGTTTATGAAGATCTTTTTGTACAGTTCTTCTGTGTATTCTTACCACCTCTTCTTAATACATTCTGCCTCTGTTGGTCCATACCATTTCTGTCCTTTATTGTGCCCATCTTTGCATGAAATATTCCCTTGGTATCTCTAATTTTCTTGACGAAATCTCATCTTTCCCTTTCTGTTGTTTTCCTCTATTTCTTTGCATTGGTCACTAAGGAAGGCTTTCTTATCTCTCCTTGCTATTCATTGGAACTCTGCATTCAAATGAGTGTATCTTTCCTTTTCTCCTTTGCCTTTCACTTCTCTTCACAGCTATTTGTAAGGCCTTCTCAGACAACCATTTTGCCTTTTTGCATTTCTTTTTCTTGGGGATGGTCTTGCTCCCTGTCTCCTGTATAATGTCACGAACCTCCGTCCATAGTTCCTCAGGCAGTCTTGTCTATCAGATCTAATCTCTTGAATCTATTTCTCACTTCCACTGCATCGTCATAAGGGATTTGATTTAGGTCATATCTGATTGGTCTGGTAGTTTTTCCCTACTTTCTTCAGTTTAAGTCTGAATTTGGCAATAAGGAGTTCATGATCTAAGCCACAGTCAGCTTCCGGTCTTGTTTTTGCTGACTCTATAGAGCTTCTCCATCTTTGGATGCAAAGAATATAATTAGTCTGATTTCAGTGTGGACCGTCTGGTGAAAACCATGTGTAGAGTCTTCTCTTGTGTTACTGGAAGAGGGTGTTTGCTATGACCAGTGTGTTCTCTTGGCAAAACTCTATTAGCCTTTGCCCTGCTTCATTCTGTACTCCAAGGCCAAGTTTGCCTGTTACTCCAGGTGTTTCTTGACTTCCTACTTTGCATTCTAGTCCCATGTAATGAAAAGGACATCTTTTTTTGGGTGTTAGTTCTAGAAGGTCTTGTAGGTCTTCACAGAACCGTTCAACTTCAGCTTCCTCAGCATTACCGGTCGGGGCACAAGCTTGGATTACCATGATACTGAATGGTTTGCCTTGGAAATGAACAGAGATCATTCTGTCATTTTTGAGACTGCACCCAAGCATTTCGAGTGCTTTTGTTGACTTATGACATTTCTTCTAAGGGATTCTTTCCCACAGTAGTAATAATGGTCATCTGAATGAAATTCACCCATTCCAATCCATTTTAGTTTGCTGATTCCTAAAATATTGACGTTCACTCTTGCCATCTCCTGTTTGACCACTTCCAGTTTGCCTTGATTCATGGACCTAGCATTCCTATGCAGTATTGCTCTATCAGCATTGGACTTTGCTTCCGTCACCATCACATCCACAACTGAATGTTGTTTTTGCTTGGCTCCATCTCGTCAGTCTTTGTGGAGTTATTTCCAGGAGCGTAGTGGGCACCTACCAACCCAGGGAGTGCATCTTTCAGTGCCCTGTCTTTTTGCATTTTCATGTTGTTGTTGGGGTTCTCAAGGCAAGAATAGTGAAGTGGTTTGCCTTTCCCTTCTCCAATGGGCCATGTTTTGTCAGAACTCTCCACCATGACCCATCCATCTTGGTTGACCCTACAAGGCATGCTCATAGTTAGATTGAGTTAGACAAGGCTGTGGTCCATGTGATCAGTTTGGTTAGTTTTCTGTGATTGTGGTTTTGAGTCTGTTTGCCCTCTGATGGATCAGGATAAGAGGCTTATGAAGCTTCCTGATGGGAGAGACTGACTGAGGGGGAAACTGGGTCTTGTTCTGTTTGGCGGGGCCATGCTCTGTGAACCTTTAATCCAATCCTCTGTTGAAGGGCAGGGCTATGTTCCCTCCCTGTTATTTATCTGAGGCCAAAGTATGGTGGAGGTAGTGAAGATAATGGCGACCTCGCTCAAAAGGTCACATGCCTGCACTGCTACATCCAGTGCCCCTGACCCTGCAGCAGGCCACCGCCGACCCCTGCCTCTGCCAGAGACTCCTGGACACTCATGGGCAAGTCTGGGTCAGTCTCTTGTGGGGTCACTGCTCCTTTCTCCTGGGTCCTAGTGCACACGAGGTTCTATTTGTGCCCTCCCAGAGTCTGTTTCCCCAGTCCTGTGTGAGTTCTGGCAGCTCTATGTTGGGTTAATGGTGACCTCCTCTGAGACAGCTTATGCCATACTCAGGTCTACTGTACTCAGAGCCCCTGCCTCTGCAGCAGTCCACTGCTGACCCACATGTTCACAGGAGACACCCAAACACAGTTCTGTCTCCGTCTCTGTGGAGTCTCTGGGTCCTGGTGCACATAAAGTTTGTTTGAGCCCTCTGAGTGTCTCTGGCGAGTATGGGGTTTGATTCTACATGGTATTTCAATATATATATCAAACTATATTACTAAATAATTTTTATATCAGTTTTTCAAAAGTCATACCATGTCTATATGCCTGAACAATTAAGCATGTTGCATTTTATTTAATTTCATAAATATTCAAGATTGTCATACAGAGAATGGAAAGAAGTGCTACTGACTTCTTCCATTTTATGTTGAGTAACGAAAGCACAAATGTTATTGTGGAAGCAGTCATCAAGGTGCAGACTTGATTACAGGGTCTAGTGACCTAATAGCAATACAGAAATACAGTTCTGTGAAGAGGAATGTTAGGTATATTTTCCTGTTTTCACCCTCTAAATATTAAAAATTTTGACTTGGGACTTTATTGGTGAGGGGGAGCTGGTTATATAGAGAGAGGAAAACAATGAAATATTATGAAACTAATAAGTGTAGATAGTTTTGTTGTTTCTGTAATGCCAGGATGTATTTGGTGTCTGATGTAGAAGTAATCACTCATCTCTGCAGAATCTTTAGAGAGCTACTAAAAGTATTTCTTCTTCAGCATGTTTTCATGGTGAAAATTGGACATGGTAAAATGTCTTAAATAGAAAATATTATTTACCTTCAGTTCAGTTCAGTCGCTCAGTCATGTCCAACTCTTTGCGACCCCATGAATCACAGATCACCAGGCCTTCCTGTCCATCACCAGCTCCCGGAGTTTACCCACATTCATGTCCAGCGAGTCGGTGATGCCATCCAGCCATCTCATCCTCTGTCATCCCCTTCTCCTCCTGCCCCCAATTCCTCCCAACATCAGGGTCTTTTCCAGTGAGTCAACTCTTCGCATGAGGTGGCAAAAGTATTGGAGTTTCAGCTTCAGCATCAGTCCTTCAATGAATATTCAGGACTGATCTCCTTTAGGATGGACTGGTTGGATCTCCTTGCAGTCCAAGGGACTCTCGAGTCTGCTCCAGTACCACAGTTCAAAAGCATCAATTCTTCGGTGCTCAGCTTTCTTCACAGTTCAACTCTCACATCCATACACGACCACTGGAAAAACCATAAGCTTGACTAGACGGACCTTTGTTGACAAAGTAATGTCTCTGCTTTTTAATATGCTATCTAGGTTGGTCATAACTTTCCTTCCAAGGAGTGAGCGTCTTTTAATTTCATGGCTGCAATCACCATCTGCAGTGATTTTGGAGCCCAGGAAAATAAAGTCAGCCACTGTTTTCACTGTTTCCCCATCTATTTGCCATGAAGTAATGGGACCAGATGCCATGATCTTAGTTTTCTGAATGTTGAGCTTTAAGCCAACTTTTTCACTCTCCTCTTCCACTTTCATCAAGAGGCTCTTTAGTTCTTCACTTTCTGCCGTAAGGGTGGTGTCATCTCCGTGTCTGAGGTTATTGATATTTCTCCCAGCAATCTGGATTCCCGCTTGTGATTCTTCAAGCCCAGCATTTCTCATGATGTACTCTTCATATAAGTTAAATAAGCACAGTGACAATATACAGCCTTGATGTACTCCTTTTCCTATTTGGAGCCAGTCTGTTGTTCCATGTTCAGTTCTAACTGTTGTTTCCTGACCTACATATAGGTTTCTCAAGAGGTGGGTCAGGTGGCCTGGTGTGACCATCTGTTTCAGAATTTTCCACAGTTTTTTGTGATCCACACGGTCAGAGGCTTTGGCATAGTCAATAAAGCAGAAATAGATGTTTTTCTGGAACTCTCTTGCTTTCTCGATGTTCCAGCGGATGTTGGCAGGTTGATCTCTGGTTCCTCTGCCTTTTCTGAAACCAGCTGGAACATCTGGAAGTTCACAGTTTATGTATTACTGAAGCCTGGCTTGGAGAATTTTGAGCATTACTTTACTAGCGTGAGAGAGGAGTGTGATTATTTACCTTAAGTTCACTATTTTCAGAATTGTGATAGAGAATTAGCATAGTTGTAGTGATACAACTGAGGGACTGAGAGAGGAAGTTTTCTTTTTTGGTGAGCACATCTGTTTTGAACTTTTCCAAAAAACAGCAACAATAATGATTCCTACTATGGCAATAAAATCATAAGGACATTGTATTTAAACAAAACTATGTATGATTCAAGGGTAAGTTTTGTATGTAAGCTTTTTAGCTGTATATACTTAAAGCTATTCGTTATAATACTTTAATTATCTATTGAAGTATACATGCTCAAAAATCTTTCATTGATGGGTGCATAATCATAAAAAGTTTGCAAATCACTCCATCTATTTTCTGACACTTTTTCCTCATTGAAACAATTACTCTTACAATAGAGTTTCTTATACCAATGTTACAGTGTCAACTATGGAATTCTGGCAGTTGATGATAAAATATTGGCAGTACTTATTTTTAAAACATTTCCCACATTTTTCACTTCCACATTGTTTGATCTGTAGTTACTGCTTTGTGTTCACTTGAAGATCTCAGTATATGGGGGAAGCAATAACTCCTACCATCATTGTGATCTTTAGTGTTTGGAGTAATGTTTAGCTGAAGTATTTGGGAAAGCTAACTCTGAAAGGTACTGCTGACCTGTAATAGGAATAACTTTAGGGAAGATTGTTCTTATTGTTTACGTACTGGTGCTTCTTAAAAAAAAATCAGATGCTCTTTCTCTTTACAGGATGCCATACTTTACATAAACTCATTATACTGTACTGACATCTGAATTAATATAAAAGTTTAAATTCAGATGTAATTTTCTTTTTGAAAGTTTTTGAGAACAGCTTTTATATACCAGTTTCACACTGTTATGTATCATGTGTTGTTCAGTTGCTCAGTCATGTCCAGGTCTTTGCTACTCTGTGAACTGCAGCATTGCCAGGCTTTCCTGTCCTTCACTGTCTCCCTGAGTTTGCTCAAACTCATGTCCATTGAAATCCATGATACCATCTAACCATCTTATCCTCTGTTGTCCCCTTCTCCTTCTGCCTTCAATGTTTCTCAGCATCAAGATCTTTTCCAGTGAGTTGGCTCTTCGCATCAGGTGGCCACAGTATTGGAGCTTCAGTTTCAGCATTAGTCCTTCCAGTGAATATTCAGGACTTTAGGATGGGCTGGTTGGATCTCCTTGCGGTCCACTGGACTCTCAAGAGTCTTCTCCAACACCACAGTTCAGAAGCATCAGTTCTTCAGCCCTCACCTTTCTTTATGGTCCAAGTAGATACATAACTTGCATTTGTGCAGTTTTCCTAAATTTAGGGATCTGTTTTATAAAGTTAGATATGTTAAAAAGTTGAACTGATGCACTGATGTCCTCAGTATATGAATATGTATATGTATATGTATCTAATTCTCACATAAGAATGACTTGGCATAGAAAAAAGAATGATTTGATATAATCCTACTTTTAAATGGTAACCATAGAATGGTTAATGTTAAATTAATATTAAAAACTAATGTTTTTTTTTTAATAAAAATAGATCTAACTTGGTTACTTATTTTATTTTAGCGAAGAATAACCAGAATTCAACAAATAGAAAAGGACATACTTCGTATACGACAGCTTTTACAGTCCCAAGCAACCGAAGGTTAGTGAATTGTCTCTTTTGTTTGTAGTTATAATGATAGGTGGTTGTTCTAAGAAAAGAAAATATGTATAATTAGCATGGCGTCATTGAAATAGATGCTCTAGAGAATTGAGACACTTGATAAGCTTTTTCATTAAATTAAGTATAGATTTCAAAAATCTATACTAGTATGATTTCTTCATAACTTTTATGCAATTAAAGCTTATAGAGCCATAAATAGATACCTTACTTCAGTTATCTGTTTACATATAATTTGGCTACTAACAGTTTGTAAATAAGCTATCTCCTTGTGTAATCCATAGTAAAAGTTGATCATATACATTTATCTGTGCTTACTTTACAAACTTCATTAAAATGACAGTAAAAGGGTAAAATGAAAAAGCACAAATACCAGGGAAGGTGACAATAAAATTTGGAGAACTGCAAAGCAGATAAACAAATAATTCTTCTAGATTATGGTAGAGAGCTGACCCCAGAGTGAGCAGTAGGAGGTCACAAAGCAACTCATTTTACACTGTGGAGTCCTGAAAGTTTCCAGAGTTGGTTACACTAGGTACTTCTGGAAATGAGGATTAAAAAGGGGGTTAAAACCATATTTGTCAGCTCTTCAGCTGAAATTTGGTTTTGATCACTACACAGAAGGATGGGGTATAAAAAACCATCCCTTCAGCTATCTGTTTATAGCCCCTGAATTTGGGCACTTGTCACTTTGTTTATGGGTAAATAGAAAGAAAACCTACATGGAACTTAAATGAACTATTGCTGAATAAGGAAAAATAGCATGTGGGAGGCTCAGAGAAAATAAAGTATTTCTTCTTAAGTCAACTACAGGATGACCTGTCTCTCTGCAATAAGAGCAAAAAGTGTTGAATAAAAGTCCTCATTGAACAATACAGAATTGTTGCTAGGAAAAATTGGCTCAGTATTTGGGGATATACCAATGCAAAGTTTCTAATATGCAGCCAGATTGAGACTCACATTCCAGATCATACAGGAAAAAAGAAGAGAATGCAAAGAATGAAATATCAACCTAGTGCTTTTTTCTAACTGTAATTACTAAAAACATGATGAAGTTCCTGTTGATATTTTAAAATGTTTATGAGATACAAAATAGTATGTACACTTTGATCCCATTTTTTAATATGCACAAACAGTCTTTCAGAAATAATATGAAAAGGCAGGTAACCACTGCTAATACCTCCTTGTTTTCTTAGTTTGGCCAGTTTTGTAATGTTTTTATAGTAGCTGCACAGCTTTTAGAGTGAGAGAAAACTTTTGTATGCGAAACAAATCTGACGTGTCCTTTCATCACCAGCATGCTTCCCAAGTAGCTCGATGGTAAAGAATCCGCCTGCCAGCCCAGGAGACGCAGGTTCTATCACTGGGTCGGGAAGATTCCCTGGAGAACGAAATGGCAACCCACCCCAGTAGTCTTCCCTAGTAAATCCAGTAGAAAGAGACACCTGGTGGACTACTGTCCATGGGGTTGCAAAAGAGTCGGACATGACTTGGCAAGTAAACCACAGCAACAGCACTTACTGCCAGCCCCGAGAATCTGACCGGATAATGAACAGTTCTGTTTGGAGGCAGAAACTTAGTGCAAGCCCATTTACACACAGAGAAGACAACTAATTCTAATGTCAAAAAGTATAATTTTGAAAACAGTGTCTTTTAAGACTCTGGTCATGCATGCCTTGCTTTTTAAATCTCTTAGAAGCTTTGGCTTCAGTACATTTGAATTTGAAATATGTAGAAACATGTACTTGCTAAGTAGTCAAGTTCAGTGTAATAGTCATATTGCTAAAAGTAGTTTAATCTGGATGTTTTAAGTCAGTATGAACCAAATATTTGTAATATACAGACTGTGTCCTTTTTGCAATATTAACTCTTCAGTACTGTTTTTTTCTTTCCAAAATAAAACAAAACTATCTCTTTACTCCTTTTTCAATGTCATTGGCATTGCTGTATGTGGCATTCTGGTTATTATGGCCCCTTTGGGTTTCCAGGGTAGTTTATCTGTGGTGTTTTGTTTTTTTTTCCCCTTGATCAAAATTACTATACTCTATTTTTAAAACTGTTTTTAGAGAGGCAACTTTTGTTTTTTATTGAGCAGCACTGCATTTATATTTTCTTTTTATATATATTTTTTCTGCTTTGAGTGTTTGCTGTTGTTTTTCTAGCTTCTTTAGTTATAGTCAGCTTTTATTCACCATCTTTCTTGTATTATGATTTTTACTGTTTGGCTGCATCAACAGGGTTGTTTTTTTTTTTAATTTCTAAATCAATATTTACACTTATTTTTTCTACTTGATTGACTCTTTCATGTGTGTTAAATAGCCTTCTTTGCTGTTAGTATTGCTGCACGGGGCTTCTTTTAGTCATCATTTGCCTGGTATAATATACTCACTGTCAGTACATTTCCAAACGTTACCAACATTCTGGCCTCTAGAAATTCCTAAGAAAAATTGTCATTTGTTAATAATAGTTCTCATTATCAGTACAATTATAAGTTTATTGCAGGTTGGGGGCTTGTTTGTGTTTTTTTATCTGTTCAAGATTTCATTTATATCATTGGATTTGGGACCAACTGTCTACCACCATAACCTAGTCTATTCTTGTTTCTTTTTGTTATAAAAATGGCCATATTTTTCATAGCCTTAAGTCGTTACATTTATTCAGTGAATATAAACTAAAAGAAGGTATCATGTCTTATTTAAGAAAGAAAGGTTTTTAATTTTACTGTTTGCTGTTTCTTTATTACTATCAGAAGGAGAAGCTAGAAAATGGAGAAAACTGGGGATCAGATACTCATAAATTAGTTCACATACAGTACTGAGAAGAAAAGATGTCTGCCAAATAATTTCTCCACCATGAAGCATCTTATAACACTATCTTTGCCCTACCTGCTAACAATTCTGGTTTAAGATCTAGATGCAGGATATAACTCAGATGATATAACTATTGCACTTGATTCAAATCTCAGAAGTTCCAAGAGGGTACATGAGGCAACCAGTCCTACCACTTTCTTTTGTATTCTATAGGTTATTTACTGACAACTGTATACCATTTGGGGGGGAGGGGCCCCAAAAGATGGGAGCTATAAGGAAAATTGTGGCATGATTTAATAGTCTCTAGAAAATAGCCAATGAGAAATAGTTTTTAAAATCCCATGCAGAGTACTCTTATAACTCATTAATAAAGAGACAACCCAACTTACAAATGGGCTAAAGATTTGAATACACATTTCACCAGAAAAATTCATAGGAATGGCTAATAAGCACATGAAAATAGGCTCGACATCATTGGATGTTAAGGAAGTCAAGTGAAAACCACAATGCTATATCACTCTATACTCACTAGGATGGCTGTAATCATGAGGAAAACAATAAGCATTGGTACGGATGTGGATAAATAGAAGCTGTCATATGTTGCTGATGGGAATGTAAAATGGTTCAGCCACTTGGAAAAGTTTGGCAGTTATCTAAAGTATTAAAGGTATAGTTACCATATGACCCAGCAATTCCACTTCTAGCTATCTAAGAGAAATGAGCACATATGTCCACACAGAGACTTTAATTTGAATATTCATGGAAGTATTATTCACAGTAGCCCAAAAGTAGAAAAATGCAAAAGTGTATCAACTGGTAAATCAATAAATAAAATGTATACCGTTACAATGTAATACTACTCGGCAATTAAAAGGAACAAATTGTTGACACACACTATAACTGAGGTGAACCTCAAAAACATTATACTGAGTAAAAGTAGCTAGACATGTAAGTCCGTATATTCCATTTACAATAAACGTACAGAAAAGACGAGTTTACAGAGCAGAGTCATAGTTACTTGGAGCTGTGAGTGGGAATGGGGATTACCTGTAAATGAGCATGAAGGATCTTTTTAGAATGATGAAAATGGTCTAAAACTGAAATATAGTGATTCTTGGTAAGTTTATTCAATGTCATTGAGTTGTACACTTAAAGTGGGTGAATTGTCTTAAAGGCATTTTAAATCCAACGTAACCAAAGCACAACTAATGATGGTCTCCTCCTAAGTCCTCCTTGTGACCCCCACATCCTCCAAATCCTCCTTCTCCTTTAGTATTATCTGTCTCCATGAATGGTACCACCATTATTCAGCTGTGTGAGCTAAGAAACAGAAGAGTAGTTTGTGACCCCAGATCTCTTCTTCCACTCACTGTATCCAGTCTGTCGTGCAGTCCTTCAGGTTGACCTCTGTCTCCAAGCATCAGTGCTTCCCTGGGTGTAAAGGACTGTCATCTCCCACTTACTTTAATATTTAGTCTGCAAGTTGATCTCTTGTGTTTCCCATCTTCTTAGACCATTCAAAATTTGAGTTTAAACGATCAGAATACATGCACCTTTTTCCTTTAGAGTATTGGTTATGTGGGGGCATGAGTGCCATCTGAGAATCACACTAAAATTCAACAAAATCATTAAGTTCCTTTTTTTAACCATCTCTCTGTTCTACTCTTCACACTGTAATTCTTTGATATCCTAGAGCAAACCACGTTTCTCCCATCACAGCTCCTTTGCATATGGTCTCTATTTCCCTAAATTTTTGCATGTGGTCTCTGTTTCCTTCATCCTCTGCCATATCCCGTTTCCTAGAACTCCTGTTTATATTTTAGATCTCAGTCCAAACAATACTTCCTAAGAGAGCACTTCCCCCGACTCCCACAATGTCTGATGTCCCTCTGTTATATATCCTTATAAGCAACTTGTGCTCTTTTTTCAGAGTGCTTGTCGAAGTGTTTAACTTTACTGTTGTTTCTTTCATTATTTGATAGCATCCCTGACTAGACTAAATCTGGAAGAGTGCGTTGAACGATGCCTGGGTTTGTCAGTACTGTGTTCTCCAGCCCTATTGCAAGTAACTGACATAGCACATACTCAATAATTACTTTTTTTTTTTTTTTTTTTTTTTTCAGTGTTTTGTTGTTTGTTTTTTTTTTTTCATTTATTTTTATTAGTTGGAGGCTAATTACTTTACAATATTGTAGTGGTTTTTGTCATACATTGACATGAATCAGCCATGGATTTACATGTATTCCCCATCCCGACCCCCCCCCCCCACCTCCCTCTCCACCCGATTCCTCTGGGTCTTCCCAGTGCACCAGCCCCGAGCACTTGTGTCATGCATCCAGCCTGGGCTGGTGATCTGTTTCACCCTGGATAATATACATGTTTCAATGCTGTTCTCTCGAAACATCCCACCCTCGCCTTCTCTCACAGAGTCCAAAATTCTGTTTTGTACATCTGTGTCTCTTTTTCTGTTTTGCATATAGGGTTTTTTTTTTTTTTTTTTTTTTTTTTTTTTTTAATATTATTTTATTAGTTGGAGGCCAATCACTTTACAACATTTCAGTGGGTTTTGTCATACATTGACATGAATCAGCCATATAGTTACATGTATTCCCCATCCCGATCCCCCCTCCCACCTCCCTCCCCACCCGACTCCTCAGGGTCCTCCCAGTGCACCAGGCCCGAGCACCTGACTCATGTATCCCACCTGGGCTGGTGGTCCGTTTCACCATAGATAATATACATGCTGTTCTTTCAAAACATCCCACCCTCACGTTCTCCCCCAGAGTTCAAAAGTCTGTTCTGTATTTCTGTGTCTCTTTTTCTGTTTTGCATATAGGGTTATCGCCACCATCTATCTAAATTCCGTATATATGCCATATGACCCAGCAATACCACTTCTGGGCATACACACTGAGGAAACCAGATCTGAAAGAGACACGTGCACCCCAATGTTCATCGCAGCACTGTTTATAATAGCCAGGACATGGAAGCAACCTAGATGCCCATCAGCAGATGAATGGATAAGGAAGCTGTGGTACATATACACCATGGAATATTACTCAGCCGTTAAAAAGAATTCATTTGAATCAGTTCTAATGAGATGGATGAAACTGGAGCCCATTATACAGAGTGAAGTAAGTCAGAAAGATAAAGAACATTACAGTATACTAACTCAATAATTACTTTTATATTGACATCTTCAGTGATGTCAGTGTCAAATCTTTGTAGATTTAGTGCTCGTTGATTCATTTTTTCTCTTCACTGACTTTGTATTCTCTGCTTTAGATGATTTTGTTGAATTTTATGGTATCACTTTCCCAAGGTACTGTTTTTTCTTGTTTCTGAATTATTGGGACTACTTCTCTTTTGCCTATGTATAACTTACACTTGTT
This sequence comes from Muntiacus reevesi, assembly GCF_963930625.1. NCBI lineage: Eukaryota > Metazoa > Chordata > Mammalia > Artiodactyla > Cervidae > Muntiacus > Muntiacus reevesi. The sequence goes on from NW_027078014.1 coordinate 2,579,623, forward strand.
TATTGATGGAAATAGTATATGTAAATTATTTTAAAGTCACATTTTAAATGGTCTAGGAAAGCTTTATGTTTAAATAAATTCCAGTGGAAGCCATTTTGTAACATAGTTTTCCATTATTATGTCACAATTTTTAATGTGTAATTTTTAATTTTGCCTATAATGTTCCTAGAGGAGGCACACTGGTAATTGTTTCTATAAAAGATACTTGATTATTTTCTTTCTTTGATTCTGTGGTGATAGTTTTCAAAGTGACTGCTTTGTACTAGATATAATCTGTCTTGAAATTACTGCTTTTACTGGATATAATCTTGCCCTTTCACTTTACCTAACAGATGGTGGTTACATTAGAAAAGGTTTTGGTTTTATTCATATTAGAATCTAAGAGCTTATCTGTTGGTTTCATATTACTTTTATTAGCAGATGTATATAAAAATATATGTGTGTGTAAGTATAAATATACTTACATAGAAGGTATTTATAAGCTATAGTAACTGCTATATTTGCAGCTCTATTAAATACCAGAACCATGTGACCTTGCGGAAAAGACAGTTATTTGCTCTAGTTGGGTTATGTCCCCGATAGTGATGTGAGCACAGCTGGTGGAGGATGGTGTTTCTGTGGGTCTCAGAAAACCCTTTGTCTTGTGCAGCCCTAGTGTTCGAGGGACATACTTCACTTTGCTGTGACCGAGACAGGCAGCTGACAGCCCGCTGGAGGCTATGGAGTGCAGCTCCGTGCTTTTGTGAACCTGTGTCATTGAGGCCTTCAGAGCTTTAGAGCAAGAAAGAAGGAAAGCTGTGGGCTGAGAAAGCATGCACCGTTTTTGTATGTATTGATGTTAACTCCATATTAACAGAGGTCATCTCAGAGCAAGCATGAAGCTGGCTCACATGAAGCCGAACGGCAGAATGAAGGTCAAGGAGTGGCAGAAATCAACATGGCAACTGCGGGTAGCAGTCAGGTAAATAGATTATTTTATTAATTTCTTTTCTAGTTAACTATTTAAATATTTTAAAAGAAATACTGAGTGAGATGATTCTCACATGACCTGTTTCCTTCCTAAATGGATATCTCCAGAAGAATTCAGTACTAAAATGCTATGTCATTTTTCTTTATTATATTTAACTATGAAGCTTTCAAATTTCCAAGTATATTTTATAGCTCTAAAGTATGTGTCTCTGTTTTAGCCTAAAATGATTAATGTGAGTAGAGTTTCTTTGAAAAATAAATACTAAGCTGCATTTTGGTCATATGTGATTTGACCTAGTTATTACTGCTTGCATTGAATAGATTTGCTCTTTCTCTGTGGCATTCTAAGATATTTTTGTGTTTTTTAAAAAAATCATAAAGAGTTAATATTTTCATCTTCAGTTGTATTCCAGGATTATAGAAACCTAGCATTTAAATAAACAATTCTAATGCCCATTAAAATAAAAGTAAATAAATACCCTAGTCATATTTACTATTATCATCTTTAGGAAAATTATGGAAGACAATTTTTTAAAATGTAGAACATTATCTTGTTGTGCTGCCATCAGTTTTCTATTAGAGTTTGATTGGAATGTATCCTAATGAGTATTTTTCTTTGGAGTGTTCTGTATTCTCCACATTTTTTCAAGCAATATTTTATGTTTTAAATGAATGATTTTTTAAAATACAGTTTCAACTAAGTTGATTTTAAGGAAATTTTCTTACTGTTGATATAAAATATTCCTTTAGTGCCTATAGATTACTTTTAATGATACTATTTATTTGTTCTATTAGTTCATTAAAATTTAAAGCTTAAAATGTCTCATACTTAATTTAAATATTTAAATTTACCACATTTAAACAAAAATATACTTCATTTTAATATTACTGGTCCACATTGTACTGGATAATACTCTACAGATGGTAAATTAGGGCAAAAAAAATTATATTCCAATAGTACATTTGGGTTCTTTGTCTACTACTTAGGGAGTTCTCTGGGATTATCATGTGTTCCTACACATATGTAGAAAGAAGTTCTGTCTTCTTGACAAAAATCTTTTTTTTTTTGCTTTAGGATTAAGACCCACTATTAATACTTTGGGGTCATATTTCAATTATTATATCCTTTAAAGCCTCACCTAGCCAATAAGCTCAATATTTATTTTTTTAATTGAATTCTTATCTCATTTCTTATATCAGAATTTAACTCTGAATATATTAGATTTAATGTCAAAGATGAAAACTTTAAAAAGCAGTTTACTTATTTACCTATGTTGTGTCTTAGTCGTGGCATGCGGGATCTTCTGTTACGCCGTGCAGGCCCAGAAGTCGTGGCCCTCGGACTTAGTTGCCTTGCAGTATGTGGGATCTTAGTTCCCAGACCAGGGGTCAAACTCGCATCCCCTGCATTAGAAGGCAGATTCTTAATCACTGAATCACCAGGGAAGTCCCCCAAATGAAAACTGTTAGAAATATTAAAAGTTAAGGAAATGAGCATAGAGTTTTTATAATCATGAAGTGAGTAGGAAACCATAAAAGAACCATAGGCTTCATTTAAAAATGTAAGACTTTAGTGTGCGATAAAATCATAACAAACTTACAAGACAAAAACCAAAATCACATTAATGACGCTACAGCTACTTCCAGATCTTAATGTAGATAAGAGGTGTGTCTGTGAGACTGTGATCCAGTTATGCCAAAATCCCTTTACCTGTCAGACTCTTGGGGTTTGTTCATTTCTTTTGTTATTTGCTCCAGAGACAAAACAGTTGACACTAACAAAACTGAAAATAATCTCTTTGACTTTCTCAGAATCACAGTAATATGATCCATCAAGCTCCTGCCCTAGTGCCCTTGGGGAAGGAAGTTCATTGTACCTCACCTGGTTTCCTGCCCACAGCCACTCTGCCAGAATGATCTTTCACGAGTAAATCACCCTCTTGGTAAAATCCTTTGTTGGCATCCATTGATTCTCAGAAAAAGACAAGCCTTACTACGACCTGTATAACCTGGCTCCTGCCTAAACTTGCCAGCGGTCTGTCACCCTTTGCTCTCAGCACGCCTGCCACGCTGGCCCTTCAGGACTTCCCCTTGACGGCTTCCTCTGCTGCAGCCTGCACACCATCTGCCCGTTCCCTCTTGTGCCTTCTCATCCCACTTCACTCAGTTAACAGCAGTTTGTGTGTGTCTGAACTTTAGCGTGATTTCTCTCAAGAGGCTTGAACTGTTCACATCCCATTACAGGCTGTCCTCGCTTGTTCTTCTCACCTTGAAGACCACATTTGCAGTTTTATATTTATTTATGTGGTTATTTCTGTTCTCCCTACTAAATTGTAAGCTCCAGAAAGACAAAGATTCTTTCCAGTTTTATTCATTTTTATATCCCCACAGTCCCTGATAAATAAATAGTAGATAATAGCAATGAATATATGTAGGTTGGAAGGGATAACTAACATCCCTTCTAGAAAGAGGGATTTTTGATCTGTGATTAATCTCCCTTGAATGTTAAATGAAAAGAGAAAGCTAGAAATAAATTATATGGGCTAGATCCCTACTTGCTTAGTATATAACTTTATGTGTAATTCATTTATGAATCGATCTCAGCTTTTCCATTTAATGTTTAGAACCAGATCTCTAGTGAGACAACCGGTAAGTAGTGATGAAGTTCAAACAAGACTGGGAAAGAGATGAAATGGTAGGAGAACCTTTTCCACTGCCAATAATATGTTTTTAAGCCTGTTATTATGGAAAATTTCAAATATATACAGAGGCAAACAGAGTAATAGAGTAATCTGCAGGTACCCTATATACTTTGTCCTCTGATTTTATTTTTGGAAAAGATCCCAGACATCATCATTTTTTGCTTAAATATTAAATACTTCACTGTGTATTTACAGAATATAACATTTTTTTAATTGAAATGTAGTTGATTCCTAACATTGTTAGTTTCAGGTATACAGCAAAGTGATTCAGTTATATTGTATTTTTCCAATTCTTTTCCATTTTAGGTTATTACAAGATATTGAATAAAATTCCCTAGGGCTTCCCAGGTGGTGCTAGTGGTAAAGAACTTGCCTGCCAGTGCAGGAGACAAAAGAGCTGCGGGTTTGATCCCTGGGTTGGGTAGATCTCGAGGGCATGGCAACCCACTTCAGTGTTGTTGCTTAGAGAATCCCACGGACAGAGGAGCCTGGCGGGCTATGGTCCATAGGGTCACAAAGAGTTGGATGTGACTGAAGCGACTTAGCATGCACACATGCACATACTATAAAGTAAATCCTTGTTTATTTTATATATATCAAAGTGTATGTATCTGTTAATCCCATACTCCTAATTTATCCCTCCTCCCATTTCCCCTTTAATAACTATAAGTTTGTTTTCTGTGTCTAAGAATACTTTCTTTTAAATTGAAAATACAGTTGATTTACATTATTGTGTTAGTTTTAGCTCTACAGCAAAGTGATTCAGTAACATATACATATTTTTTGGATTATTTATATCTGTTGATCCCATACCTTTAATTTGTCCTTCTCTGTCATCTGTGGTAACCGTAAGTTTGTTTTCTGTGTCTGTGAGTCTATTTCTGTTTTGTGTGTAGATATAGTTGTATTATTTTTTAGACTGTACATATAAGTGATCTCATATAATGTCTGTCTTTGTCTGACTCCCTCACTTATGCTAGAGTATGGCATTCTCTAGCTCCATCCATGGTGCTGCAAGTGGCAGTATTTCATTCTTTTTTGTGACTTCTTAAACCATTGTATCTTCTTAAAACCATCATCTGTTGATGGGTACTTGGGTTCTTTCCATGTCTTGGTTAATATAAATAGTGTTGCTGTGAACATTTGGGTGCATTTATCTTTTCAGATTAGAGTTTTCATCTTTTTTGGATTTATGCCCAGGAGTGAGATTGCTGGATCATGTGGTAACTCTATTTTTAGTTTTTTAAGAAACCTCCATACCGGTTTTCATTGTGGCTGTACCAATTTATATTCCCACGAACAGTGTAGAAGGATTTCCTTTTCTCCACATGCTCTCCAGACTTTTTGCTTTGATGGTGGCCGTTTTTAATTTGAATTTCTCAGTGATCAGTGATGTTGAGCATCTTTTCATGATTTGTTGGCTATCTGTATGCCTTTTGAAGGAATGTCTGTTTAGGTCTTCTGTCCATCCTTTGATTTTTGTTGCTTTTATTTTTTATTTTTATTTTTTTGATACTGAGTTGTATGAGCTGTTTGTACATTTTGGATATTGACTGTCAATCAAATATTTTCTCCCAGTCTGTAGGCTGTGTTTCTGTTTTGTTGATAGTTTTCTTTACTGGAAAAAAATCTTTTAAGTTTGACTAGGTCCCGTTTATTTATTTTTGCTTTTATTTGTTTTCCCTTGGGAGACTGATCTAAGAAAATATTGCTATAATTTGAGACTATGAGACTATTTTGCCTATGTTTTCTTCCAGAAGTTTTATGGTATCATGTCTTATACTTATGTCTTTAAAACAATTTGAGGGATTTTGGGGGCTTGTTTGTTTATGGTGTGAGGGTGTGTGCTGACTTCACTGATTTACATGTAGCTGTCCAGCTTTCCTAGTGTCACTGGCTGAAAAGACCGTCTCTTCTCCGTTGTGTGTTCTTATCTCCTTTGTCAAGGATTAACTGACTGTAGGTATGTGGGTTTACTTCTGGGTTCTCTATCCTGTTCTTTTGGTCTGTGTGTCTATCTGTCATGTTTCTGTACAAATGCCATGCTGTTTTGATTACTGTAGCTTGGTAGTATTGTCCGAAGTCCCAAAGCACTCTGCAGATTTAATGCAATTCCTGTCAAGATGCCTATGACATTTTTCACAGAACTAGAACAAATAATACTAAAATTTCTATGGAACTACAAAAGGCCCAGAATTGCTAAAGCAGTCCTGCAGCCAGAGGACACCTAGAATACATAACTATTATGCCATTATTACACTCCCAAAGAAACTAACAGTAGTTCCTCGGTAGCATCAGATTTCAAATTTGCAGTTGCTTCGTAAATGTCATAATTTTTAAATTTATTTGACACAAGGGCCAGATAAAGTTCATGCACAGAGATTGGTTAGTGTGTCTTTGAAGTTTCTTTTAATCTATAGATTTCTTCTTTGTCTCTTAGATTTTTGCTGTATATTTATTGAATAACCAAAGTTATTTGTCTTCTCAAGTTTTCCATAGTCTGAATTTTGCTAGGAACATCTGCATGGTGAAGTTTGACCTATCTCTCTGTCTTCTGTATTCCCTGTAAATTGGTATTGGGTCTAGCAATGTGATCAGATTTGGTCTCAGGCCCTCATTCTATGCCTGAGACTTTCATAGGTAGCATAGTGGTCTTCCACCAGAAAGCACATAACATCTTTTTGTGATATTCACAGCATTTATACTTAATGTCTACCTTTATTAATTCACTAAGGGTTGTAGAATTAGCTGTAGTACTTTAATAAAGAGAAACTTCTCATCTACTGTTGGGCCACTTCCGTGTACCATCTGTATGAAAAAAGGCAAGGTGAGGAGGGTGCTTGCTTCTTTTGCTTCTTCTCCCTCTTACACAGTTTCACAGAGAGTTGGAGACTGTTGCTACCTTTATGGTGAACTTCTTAGAGTCACTTTGTTTTGTTTTGTTTTCTCAGAAAAATACTGTTTTTTGAGTCCCTTCCTAAAGTGAGCAAGTAGATAATAGAAGAGGGATTTGTACCCAGCAAGTGTAGTTGAAATTGACTGTGTCCCAGCTGTACTGATTGAACTGCCAGGCATAGTCCTTCTTGGGCCCCTCGGCACACATTTGAGTGCCTCTGATGGCAGTGGATATTGAAAGGTGGATAAAGGAGGACCAGAAGATAGAGAAGTGCTTGATTCTAATGTGTGTTGAAAAGGAGATGCAGGTCAGAAGCAACAGTTAGAACCAGACATGAAACAACAGACTGGTTAAAAATCTAGAAAGGAGTACATCAAGGCTGTATATTGTCACCCTGCTTATTTAACTTATATGCAGAGTACATCATGAGAAATGCCAGGCTAGGAGACTCACAAGCTGGAATCAGGATTGTTGGAAGGAATATCAGCAACCTCAGATATGCAGATGATACCACTCTAATGGCTGAAAGTGAAGAGGAACTAAAGAACCGCTTGATGAGGGTGAAAGAGGAGAGTGAAAAGGCTGGCTTAAAATTCAACATTCAAAGAATGAAGATCATGGCATCCTGTCTTATCATTTCATGGCAAGTCGATGGGAAAAGTGGGAACAGTGGCAGATGTTATTTTCTTGGGTTCCAGAATCACTGCGAATGGTGACTGCAGCCATGAAATTAAAAGACACTTGCTCCTTGGGTGAAAAGCTATGACCAACCTAGACAGCATATTAAAAAGCAGAGGCGTCACTTTGCTGACAAAGGTTCATATAGTCAAAGCTATGGTTTTTCTAGTAGTCATATACGGATGAGAGATTTGGACTGTAAAGAAGGCTGAGCAGTGAAGAATTGATGCTTTTGAACTGTGGTGTTGGAGAGGACTCTTGAGAGTCCCATGGACTACAGGGAGATCAAACCAGTCAATAGTAAATGAAATCAACCCTGAATATTCATTGGAAGAACTGATCCGGAAGCTCCAGTACTTTGGCCACCTGATGCAAAGAGGCAAGTCATTGAAAAAGACCCTGATGCTGGGAAAGATTGAGCGCAAGAGGAGAAGGGGGCAAAGGAGGATGAGATTGTTGGATGGCATCACCAACTCAAAGGACATGAGTTTGAGTAAACTCCAGGAGATAGTGAAGGACAGCTTGGCATGCTGCAGTCCATGGGGTCACAGAGAGTCAGACTTGGCTTAGCGACCGAACAACGATAACCATTTCTTACAGGTTACTGCTTCTCTGGTCCCTCTGAAGGATGTTGGTGCAGACTTAATCATAATAAAAAGGCCCAGGAAAGATTCTCAAGACTCAAGTTCTGGCTTATAGGTAGTATGGGTATGGGAATGTTCTCTTGGAATCTCCTTATAATAAATCCATCTAGGTTTCTAGCTAGAGAGTTTGGGAGAGCAGAGTGGAGAGTGTCCCAAAATCAAGAATCTATATAGAAAGATACTAAGTCTGAAGCTTAAAGGTGATTGATGTCTACACTGAAATGAATGTCAGAGCATGTTTCATCGTAGACATGGGTTTTTCCTTGCTTTGTAATGTAACCTCTTGTTTCTCTTCTGTTTCAAACAATATGTTAGTTATCTATTGCTGCCTGACAAATTTAGCAGCTTAAATCAGCAACCATTTATTGTCTTTGTAGGTCAGGAATCCTGGTGCAGCTTAGCTGAGTGCCTCTGGTTCAGGGTCTCTCATAGGCTGCAGTCGCCATGTTGGCTGGGGCCACAGTCATTTCAAGATTTGATGATGGGAGGATCTGCTTCTAAACTCACCATATGACTGTTAGCAGGCCTGAGATGTCCAGGCTGTCGGCCAGTGGTATCATTTCTTGCCACCAAGGCCTCTGCAAAGAGCAGTTCATAGTGTAGTATCTGGCAATCCCTCAGAGAAGAACAAGAGAGGGTGTCCAGGATGGAAGCCACAGTTTTTGTAAACTTATCTTGAAAGTGACTTCTCATCATATCTATAGCAGTCTGTTCGCTAAAAGCCTTACACAAAATCTGGCCTACACTTAACCACAGGAGTAGTTCACAAGGTGGTGAATTCTAGAAGACAAGGCTCCTTACGGGTTGTGTTACATCCTCACTACCAGAAACAGTCAAAGTATTTAGATATCCTTAAAGACAGTATGCTTGCTTCAGCATAAGGAGTCATTCATTTCCTCCTGTAGATCAAAAGCAGCCCTTTGCCAAAATTTCCTTAAAAGTCTCCCACCTGCTCTCTTTATCTTGAGTCTTGGTCCCTCAACTCCATCCTCCTTATTGCAATCAGAAGAAGCTCTTAATCTCCAAGTGAGTCAGTTTCTCTGTGTGTGTGTGTCTTTCTCTCTCTCTCTCTCTCTCTCTCTCTCTCTCTCTCTCTCTCTCTCTCTCTCTCTCTCAGGCACACACACACGTACACATTCTTTGTGACCTGTGCTTAGGGCCTCTGCCTCATCTGAGCTGCTGTGTGGCTGACCCTCCTCTTTTTTAAGGAGACACCTCTCTGTCGTTCACAGTCAGACAGCCCTTTACTCTACAATCCCGAGCTGAGTGCCCGCCACTCCTGTCTGCACACCTGCGCTCGTCACGGCACTGTGTGTTTACATGTTGAGCAACCTGTCCAGGCTCCATATGCAGCGAGGGTGGGGGTGTCTTACTCACTTACATTCCTACAGACTAGCATTGCACCAAGAAAGGACAGAAATGGTATGGACATAACAAGCAGAAGATGCTAAGAAGAGGTGGCAAGAATACACAGAAGTGCACAAAAAAGACCTTCATGACCCAGATGACCACGATGGTGTGGTCACTCACCTAGAGCCAGACATCCTGGAGTGTGAAGTCTAGTGGGCCTTGGGAAGCATTTCATCACTCAATGGGGCTTTCTTCCAGCCAGTGTATATTTAGCTGAATATGGTTTCATGCCTTTTGATTTGGGAAAGAATATTACTCTTAGAATGTCTTCAGTGTTTGGTTTCTTCTACATTGTACTTTGTCTTTTACAACAGTTTTTTTTTTTTCCTCCTTCAGTCTTTCTAAAATTCTACTCAAGTTTATAGATAAAAATACTCATTTTGAGCAGTTATAAATGTTCACACTTTAATGGTATATTTAGCTATTTACCCTAAAGACAGTTCATTTGGAGTATCTTAGCATGAAGCTAGCTATATTTATCTATAATCTAAATTATACTGTCTATAATTTGCTTAATTTCTAGGGGTCAAGTACACGAATAGATCATGAAACAGCCAGTGTTTTGAGCTCTAGTAGCACACATTAAGCTCCTTGAAGGCTGACCAGTCATCTGGGAACCAAGGTAACGGATTATAGAGTCTTGTCGCTAGAACTCTGAGTGCTCTACTGAAACATTCTTCATGCTTCTTTTAATTTTGGCTTAAGTATTCTTTTGTTTCCATCATCGCAGTCTCTTAAAGAAATGACAGCCAGGTCTCTGCAAGCATCCTGAGGTGCAGCCCACAGCTGGCTCGCCCCCCTGAGCTCTCCCCTCCCCGTGACTTTCTGCCTGGCTGCCCTGGCTGCAGTGGTGCAGCCCTCCACTTCCCACCCTGCTGCACAGTGACCCTCAGGGTCCTCGCCAGCCTGCAGAGCTCTTCTTGGGCTTTCCTTCTTTACAGAGCGTTTTCTGACCCAGGGCCCTCGCGCCTGCCCATGCAGTCTGTGTCTGCCTCCTTTGAAGCACTACATTTGGAGCACGGGGACTATTTTTTAAACAGTATATTTTCCATTACATCTAAATACTTCCTTGTTTTCATAGCATATTCTACATACTCTTTCTTTACTTTAGTAATATAATGGCTCTGAGGAAAAGCATTACATAACTAATGTCGATATAAGAAATGAATTTTAGAGTAGCAGTGATATTATTAATATAAAACTTAATCCTTTTAGTAACTCACAATAGTTACTACCTGGGATCACTAATATGCCAGTAACTGCTAAGACTTGTACGTAAACTATCTCTGATCTTTTCCAAAACCCTTTGAATGTATTATTCTTGCCCCTCTTTTAAGTGAGAATACTAAAGCCAAAAAGATGGTAATTAAATTAGAATTCCACCCCAGTCTGTCCAACATGAGTAGTTTTTACTGTAAAGAAAACCTTTAATATATAAGAGTACTATTGCTTGAAAACTGGCAGCTTGAATACCATTTCCTTTTGGAGTGATTTTTGCATGATAATATTAAGACCTTACTACATTTTTGAATGCCAGCTACTGTCCTGTATACATGTGTGACTTTAGTTAATCTTCACAAAGAAAACCCTATTAGGTAAATTACTCTGTTTGGCAGCTGAGACAGCTGGACCTCAGAGAACTCTGGTAACTTGCTTGTGTCACACAGCTCACTTGCAAATAGTAGGACATTACCAGAAGAGTCTCAAGGTGGCTAAAGTTGCCCCTGGTTTGGAACCACTAATTTATAGATATGATGCATTTCTATAATAGCCTCAACTTTCACACAGTAGCTCTTGCTTTTAAAAAATGCGGTTGATCACAGGACAGGATGACTGGGTGCTATTTCCTGTTTCTGATCTGCTTCTGAGTAAATTCTTGGAATTTACAGGAAGGGAGTAATGATGCTTACCAGCTGCTTAAAAAAAAATTAAATAAGAATATTGACTTTGTATCTCTATATGATCAGGGATCATCCCTATATGATCCCTTTATGACAAAATACTTTTACATGTATAAGGGAGATATCATAATTTTAACAATATTATAATCTGGTGACGGTTAGCAATTGCTTAGAACCAGTACTTAGTAAATAGTAATTGCTAAAAAACATTTTCTCTTTACTGATTATGGTTGTAGATTTTAAAAAGTAAAATTTTTAATTGTGTAAAGAATTTTAGATAAACCACATTTCTTGCTCTGTATGTGTTGGTAGGTATGTGTGTGTGTGGTGGGTGGGGGAGATGTGAGAAAGAGAAAAATCAGTTGATTGTCTTTCATTATGATAACAGATTTTCACCCACTGATCCAGATAATAGCAGTTTAGGTATGCAAGAACCTACTGTCTCCTTATGACTATATACTACCGCTACTAATATTTACTCATAAAGAAGATGGTGATAATGATTATAGCAATATGGATTTTGAAATAACGCTCATTACTTCATCCTGGAAAGAGATTTTTGTTTTTGTTTCTGTTTTTGTTTGAGTTACAGCTAATATCCCATTCATCACTTCATTGGTGTTGGCTTCTGGCTATTAAAGTCATAATTTTGTTTCTAAACTCATTTGGCCCACAGGTGGAAATGGTGTATTCATTGTTGTCAATGCTTGGTACTCATGATAAGGATGATATGTCGTGAACTTTGCTAGCTATGTCTAGCTCCCAAGACAGCTGTATATCCATGCGACAGTCTGGATGTCTTCCTCTCCTCATCCAGCTTTTACATGGCAATGACAAAGACTCTGTGTTGTTGAGCAATTCCTGGGGCGGTAAAGAGGCTCTGGCCAGGGCCAGTGCAGCACTCCACAACATCATTCACTCACAGCCTGATGACAAGAGAGGCAGGCGTGAAATCCGAGTCCTTCATCTTTTGGAACAGATACGAGCTTACTGTGAAACCTGTTGGGAGTGGCAAGAAGCCCATGAACAAGGCATGGACCAGGACAAAAATCCAAGTATGTTCCATATGGTGCATGTGACAAAGCAAATGTAAAAGTTTTTGAAATGAAAAGTTTTTTAATTAGGACGGTGTCTTTATGAATCAGAGTGGGAAATTCATATTAGCCACCTGCACCGCTCACATAGTTTAAAGCTTAATTTCTCTATTTCCCTAGGAAAAAAAGTTAGCAAAGGGAAATGTTGTGTGCACTACAGTACAACCAGAAAATAACAGAAAATCAAAGTAGACTTAAACAGTCATAGCATAGTTGATCTAGAAAGAACTTGAGCGATTATGTTCTCCTTCTCTTGAGATTAAGCTCAGGAAAGTGACTTTACGTAAGTTCCTTCAGCTGTGAGTGACCAAGCCATTCTCTTATATTTGCATATCGCTTTACTCAGTGGATGCAGAGCTGTGTTATATCTGTTATTTGATCCTTAGAACAGCCTTGTGAAGTAGGAAGAGAAGATATTATCATCTTCATTTTACAGATGAAGAGACTGAGGTTCAGAGAGGCCAAAAGACTTGCCTGTGGCTTCACAGGTAGTGGGTGGGGGATCCAGGGCCAGAGGCCAGACCCCCTGACCCTCAGCCCAGTGTCCTTCCCACTTCACTGCCTGTCTTCAGGCCTTGGGGCCCCAGCTGCTGGGGTGATCAGCCACCCAGCTCTTTTCTCAGGGAGAAACCCTCTCCCCCAGGAGCAGGGATCATGGGAGTTGGGACCCTTGAGGAGATAAGTTACTTCATTCCTATAGGAAGAACCAAAAGCAGTAAGTATATAAGGGAAGACCTCCTTTCACCTGGTAAGAACCCACACATAGACATACACACAGCAAAGGACTATCGAGTCAGTATCTTGATTGGGGGAGCAGGAGAAAGACTGATGATGAGAACTTGATCTATAAAGATTTAGTAGATTTCTCTTAGGGTTAGGTATAAAGGTGAATTTATTTAAAATTAAAAAATTTTCAACAGTAAGAATATAGCAGAAATGTCCTTTCTGTTTGTCCTAGGGCTAGGGAGAATTAATAAGTTGCTTTACTGGGAGAACATTATCTTTCTGGATTGTTTCCTTTGGCTGTCCACAATTATGTAATGACTTGTATTGTGTGCTCTTAATACCTGTTCTCAGACAAGTTAAATAGAATAAATACTATTACTTCTGAAAAATAGACTTGGTTTTTCAATTTTTATTTCAAGTAACAGTTTTGAAACTTTATGTATAGCACTAAATGTGTAAGTACATTTTCTTAGACACTTTTCCTTTAAATTTTTATTTACTATCTGGTGTCTATATAATAAACTTTCTCTACTAGAGTTGCACTAGGTTTCTCTATACATTTCTATACAGCCATGTGCCTTTCAGCTTTGAAAATATAAATTATAAATAAATAGTTTTATACCAAAATGTTTTTATTATTTCAAATAACCAGTATAATTTTTAAGTTATTAGTTGAATTATAGCATAAACCTACATGGGAGTTAGTCCAGCAGACTTGGTGAAAGGCTGGTGAGGGGTAAACATTTTTACAGAACCAAGGAAAGCCCTTTACCTGTATTTTCCTTTCCATGTGTATAGTAGTTATTCATCTCTTCAGCAAATACTTGTTGATTCACTAAGCTACCATGCATGAGAAGTATATCTGCAAACTCAGTATTTTTTAGGTATAATAAACATCACTACTTTGAGAAAAGAAAGCATTATGGTTTATGTCAACTTTATTTTTCAGTGCCAGCTCCTGTTGAACATCAGATCTGTCCTGCTGTGTGTGTTCTAATGAAACTTTCATTTGATGAAGAGCATAGACATGCAATGAATGAACTCGGTAAGATAAAAATGTTTCTTAATGCCATAGAAGAATCCTGAAGATTTTTTGTCATTGTTGAATTAGGATATAAGGTCACTAACTTCTATTACCATCTGTTTCTTCCTTGTAGCAAGTGACTGGTTTCAAGAGAAGACAATGTCCTAAGTGACAGAAACTGCTACCCTTTTATAGCCTAACTTGGGTTTTTAAAATCTTAGCCAGAGATGGGTGAAAATAAATAAATAAATGGGCCACTCCTGCCAATATTGTCAAGGTAGACTCTGGGTGACAGTTGGTGGGAGGGTAATTTGAATCGTTTTGAGATGTGATGATGTGGAGCTTTGTAATTATTTTTGAACTCAGTCACTTCTGATGGACACAGGAAGGAATTATTATTAAGATTCTCATTTATCTTCATGGTCATCCGTACTTTACTGGATTTTCATGATAAGCAGTGTGTTTGGTATCTCTGAAACTCGTCAATAATGGAAAAAGCATTATTCTCTAATTTATGTTAGAAAGCATTCCATTAATTTTGGAAGGATTACTCTCAGTATGTATTCTCACATACTCTGAACCTTACAGAACCTGCCTCTGTGGCCCCCATTTTTCATGTGATGGTTTCTCTCTGGTTTCTAGGTTCATTTTGCACATGTGGTATTTGTAAGTTGCATCATGCTGAGCCATCTCATGTGAACCTGGATAGCTGTAGTCGTGCCACAAGCAAGAAGCACGCACTGAGTCTCCATCTTGGTGTAGCTGTGCCCTTGCTTTCTGTGCTGTTTATGTTACCTTTCATTCCAGGCCCCGCTTTGCATCTCTGCCACCCTTACCATTCTCATTCATCATTTATCTTAAAAGTGACAAAGTTGTGAGTTTCTTAAGACGCAGAGAACCTGAACGGCTGAGAATGAGTGCTGTCCCCTTGAGACCGTCATTTTGGGAGGCTGTGTGTACTTGGTCTCCGCCGGCCCCCAGCTGCACGTTTCTCCCCACAGGCCCTAGCCCACTTGATTCTCTTCCCTTGCTCCCCAGGTTCCTGTGAAATTGAGTATGCACTTGTGAGTTCTCCCCTCCTCAATACAATCCAGCATTGGTGAAATTTCAAGTTTGGGTGGTTTTTTTGGTTTTTTTTAACACTCATAATAATGAGAAAAATAATGAACAAACAGGAAAACTAATCCAGTTTTAAGCTCCCACAAATGTTTTCTCTAAATGTCCCTGTGTTCCAATGAACTGTAGACTAGGACTGACCCACATTAATCATCTGAATTTCCAAGTGAAATCTAGACTCAGTATTTGTTCCTCTTCCTTCTTCAGGTAGGAAGGCTACCCGGGGCATTTCATCCCAGGAGCTATGGCAGGGGCTTTCAGGTGAGGAGCAGGATGGGGCCTATGGGGGTGTTACTGTGGGGATGTAGCCACAGGGGATTACCTTCTCACTCCTAGCCTCTGACTTTGCGTTGGAGCCAAAGAAGAAACTAGGTGTGTAGACTGTGGATAGATGCAGTCAGGTAGCACAAGGGATCTGACAGTGAGGGATAGGAGGAAAGAAGTCCCAAGTAGATGAAGAAAAATTCCTAAGCCCAGTCAGCTAGGACTGTCTTTTGTAGATGCAAGAAAATTCTACAACCATTAGGGTCATTTAAGTTTGCAACTATTAGTGTTGCAAGTTTTAGACTATAATACCAGGAATGTACACATTTATTAATTTCCAACTCTGTCCTAGAAACTGTGCTAGGCACTAGATAACAAAATGAAATCCAGTAAGTGGCCCAGGTGATTCTTATGGGACTAAAAATGCCAAAGCTTCTCTCTTTCTGGCCTCTTAAAAAATACAAAGTCTTTTACACTAAATTTCATTCTGCTCAACAAAATAAATTATATGCTCTTATTCAAGTTATTTGCTTATATCCTTACCCGATTAATAGAGTCTCTGGTGCTAAATATTCAGTTTTTGTTTTACTAGATACAGAAACCTCCACCATAAACTCCTAGTTCTATTAAAACAGACACTGGCCCTGCCTATATTTCTAGATACTTTAAACAATTTTTACAATCTTTTTCTATTAAACATATTATAAGTGTTCCTTATAATCCACAGACACGAGACATAGTCGAACGAGCACCTCACACACTAAAGTTACAAATAAAAAGAACTTAAAGAAAGGGGAATACACAGGAACACTGCTGTCTTCCTTATCCAGAGCAGACTTTACTAGATTCCAACATAAGATATTTTCTCAACCCATCACTATTGTTAATACAGCTTTATTCGTTTTAAAGTTTTTAAACCTGCCACAGGGAAATATTTTAACCAGGGCAGAAAGGCATTTCGAGGAACTGAAGGACACGTCTCTTCCCCTGCCCATTTGGTACCAAGACGGGTTAATGAAACAATGGAAATCTGGGAAACTAATCTTACAGGGAAAAGGATATGCTTGTATTTCCCCAGGTGGATCCAACAAACTTTTTCCTCGGAAAATTCGACCCAAGGGGGCCCCCGACATTCAAAATGGAAACAACAAAAGCTCCAAGAGGAAGACGTTCCAATACAGGCCATGGCTGCGCTAAAGATCTCCAGAAAGCACCACCCTCAGTGACATCTGTAAGGCATAGTTCCGGCCAGGCAGAAAAGGAGAGCCGACCTCAACAGAAGTAGGTTGCCTTTGTTCAGGCAAGGAGGGGCGACAGTCGGCCTAACGACAAGGCTGAGCACCGAGAGGGATCAGGGAGGCTTCATACTTATAGGGAGGTTTGTGGAAGCAATAAGGGAAACGTCAATCAGGCGGGATATTTTAAGTATTCTTTTGTTGAGATGACACTCTATAGTTGGGCAGAGGGTGATAAGTCTTCTGGGCGGGTGTAGGGGGTGGTAGGTTTCCGGACAGGGGGTGATAAGTCCCAGATAGATGCAACTGGCCTGGAGCATCAGGATGGAACTAAAATTATGCTTTGTTTTCTCCAAAGTTAGATGATTCAGCAAGGGGCCTTTGAGACTGTTGCTCTCTTTTCTAGGCCCAAAAGACTCCTTCATTCCAGACCCTGAAATCATAAAAAAAAGGGGGGGGGGAGAAGGGCGCCTGATCTCTCTGGCTACTTCCTGCCGGATGGTGCGACGGTTTTGGGTCTGGAATGGAGGATCGTCCTAGGACCCACAGTCTCCTTTTTTCTGAGCTTGAGGTGAGGCTCTCGAGAAGAAGAAAACAGTCTTGACCTGATCTCAAGAGATGGCCCGAATCCGTTCTTGGAGAAACCTTTGAAAGAGATTAAAGAGACAGGGTCCAGATAAGAGGAATAGAATGATAAATACTAATGGCCCCAGAAAGGGAGCAGCCAAGGGAGGATCTGTGGGAACAGGTTTTGGGGAATGTAAAGGTTTTCTAACTCTTTCTGCGGCATTCAATTCTGTCTCTAAGTTCTCTGACTCGACCCTGGACTATCCCCGTTTCATTAGCAAAATAGCAGCAGTCCTCTCCTAGGAAAAGGCAGGTCCCTCCCTTTTCTGCAGTGAGAAGGTCCAGGGCTCGCCTATTTTGTAGGGCCACAGAAGCCAATGAGTTAATTTGTTTTGGGATTGAAACGAAGGACTCTACTACCTGCTCCATGTCTTCATTAAGTTCTTGGGACAGCTTGTAATAGAAATGGGCAGAGGTCGAGATGCCTCCCATCCTGGTGCCTTAGGGCTGCTGCTATCTATGCCAGTCCCAACCAGGAGGGGGGGGGGCGATGACAGCTCATCTTTTTCTGTGGGAAAGTTCCCCTTGGGGGGTAAACTCTTTGTTCTAGCTCTCCCTCTTCGAGGAATGTTAGGCCTGGGGTCAGGAAGACCAAGATGCAGGGTCCAGGGGGGTCTAAGGGGAGGCATGAATATGCATAGGTCCCACAGAGAATGAAGATTCCTGGATTGGTGCAATTGTTTGTGCTGTTCCAGAGAACCCAAGTGGAACAGAAGGAGGGAGTGGAGTTTGTAAGACCAGTGCAGTTGGGACTAGAGTAGTCAATACAGGTTAGGTTTGAAGAGGCTGAGAGTAAGGACATTGTCAGAGACTGGCCCAATGAGTTGTGTAGTTTTCTGTTGGGAAGGGGAAGTACAGTTGCCCTGTGACAGCCAGGTTGAGGGTAAGGGAATGGCTCTGTGTGGTGAGGGAGACAGTGACATGCATATCCAACACTGGGATGTGTGTGGTGTGTACTGGAAGAATTGAAAGGAAGAGTTGAGAAGGCGGGGAAGGTGTTGGTTGCCAGAGGTAGGTTTTAGGAGAGGCCGTAATTGGGAAAGGAGGTCTAGGTGTTTGTAAGGCTCAGGGGTCAACTGTAACCGGGAAATTATGTTCTTTGTAACTTGTTCTTGTTTCTTTTCCCGATTTTGATCTAGTACCCCACCCCCGTCTGAGTACCCCCAGTGGGTAATGGGATAGAAACATATGTTTCTTCCATTTGGCTTATGGCAGGTACTCATGAAACTCCCTCTCTTTTGTACTTTGACAGTGAGTAGGGATTTGGACTTCCCGCCCCTGAGGTTCATGTCATGGTGCATGGTTTTGGAGCTGTATTGTAACATGAGGAATGTACGTAGGAATAAATGTCTGAGCAGGGGCAGGGAGTAGCCAGGAGGCTGGGGAGTGCAGCAAGGATAAGGAGCAGGGGAGTCATGGGGCTGTTAGTTAGACAGTACAGAGGAAATAGCACCCTAGGAGTAGAACCCAGCTAGCAATGTAGGCGATACCCACGGAAAGATGAAGAATAGGTGGCCAGTCCTGAGGGGAGACAGTTACTAGGCCTACAGCAAGGATTAAGATTAGGAGTGCAGCTATAGTTAGAGAGACAGGGAGAGGTCAGTCAGGGTGAGGGGCAGAAGGCCCCAAGTTGGTGGTGATTTGAATCTGAGGAGGAACAGTGCTCATTAGGATGTAGAATGATGTAGAGAATGAGAGTAAAGAAATCAATTTCGTCTGGAGTCAGGTTGTAGAAGGTTCCCTGGAGCCACAGTTGAGACACCAGTGCAGTCAGGTCTTTGAAGGAAGTTCCTGTTGGGGCGCTGATCCAGAGGTCTTGTAGTAGTTGGGTCAGGAGCAGTTGTAGGTTGAAGAGAGTCCAGGTCATTCAGTGTCCTCTCCGATAGTTGGCAGGGGTTGTCGCTGGGTGAATTTTAAGGAGGTGGGTGCTGTGCGGGAGACCTGATAGGTGTCATTTAAGGAGGGCAGCGCAGGATTGGAGGTGACCCATTTTAGACGAGAGAGGTGTACCCAGGAGGCGACCTTTTTGAGTTTAGCTGCAGTTGGGGCAAGGAGGATGACTTTGAATGGTCCCTGCCACTGTGGGGTTAGGTCACCCTGGGGATGATCAGACAGATAGACCATGTCCCCAATTTGTAAAGGGGGCAGGGAGGCTTGGGGGTCAGGGGCAGGCAGATTGTGACTGATGTATTTCCAGAGGGCATTGCGGAGTTGCGTCAGCAGAGGGGGGAGTGTAGGAAGCTTGGTATGGGAGGAGGCTCAGGGGGGAGTCCAGGAGGGAGCATGGGCCTTCCATACATCACCTCAAAGGGGCTCAGCCCCAGGGGCTTTCTGGGCAAAGCCTGTATTCTGAGGAAAACAATTGGTAAAAGTTTACTCCAATTCAGATGTACCTCGAGGGTTAGTTTGGTAAGGGTTTTTTTTGATTGTTCTACTCATCCTTTCTACCTTTCCTGAGGACCAGGGAGGGTATGGAATGTGAAATTTCCAGGGTGTCTGTAAGAATTGAGGAAGTTGTTGGGTGCCCTTGGATGTAAATTCTGGGCCATTATCAGACTGTAGGGATGAAGGCAGGCCAAACCTGGGGATAATTTCTGTGAGGAGGATTTGGGCCACTGTGTGGGCTCTTTTGTCTGTAGTGGAAAATGCTTCTACCCATCCCGAAAAGGTGTCCCGCAGTAGGCTCCGAGGACCGCGGCCCCGGGCCAAAGCGACACACCTCCGGAGCCACGTGAACCCTGAGTAGCAAACGGGATGGTGGGGGGCGGTGGGGGGGGAGCGGTGCGGCGCCGCTCGCTGCCCCACCCAGCTCCCGCAGGCTCGCAAGGCCGCTCAGGTTCCCAGAAGCGCCCCGGGCCGGGCCAGGCGGGTGCTGGCTGGGGGTGGCGGTGTGCGGGGCTGGGGCGGCGTCGGCTGCTCTCCGAGCTGCAGGGCCTGGCCGGCCGGAGTCCAGTCACGGGTCGTGCGGCTGGCTCAAGTGCAGCGCGCGCCCCCCGTGGAGAGCTGCGGTTCAAGGCCCGACCAGCAGGTCAGAACAAAAAGGGAGGTGCAATGCAGGGCTCTTAGGGCGCCTGGCAGCTGCCTCGGTCTAAGGACATACCACCCTGAACGTGCCCTGTCTCCTCTGATCTGGGAAGCTGAGCAGGTTCGGGCCTGGTTAGTACTTGGATGGGAGACCGCCTAGTAGTTAGACAGTTTTTTGATTTTTCTGAATGCTTACTTCAGAAAGTTAGAATTGGATGACTGTAAACAATAAAACGAATAATATTTTCATAATGTTAAGAATACAGAGTTGGATATTCTTTTTCCTGTTCTACCACAGCTAACTGGAAGTCAGTTGTAGTAAGTGTATATATATATATATATATATATATATATATATATATGTATGTATAATTTTTCTTCTTCTCTATATGAATTTGCAAAGAGGTTTCTCTTAAAATACTGTGTTAATGTGCTATACATTTACCCCAGACTCTGTCTTCAAGTTGGTTCTGCCTAAGACTCATATTCAGACTTGACAAACTGGTATGTTTACTCATGCAAATGTTCTCTTAAGTTATGTGAATGAAAGTGTATTTGCTAGAAAACCTGCCTTTCTTCAAGATTCATGTCAATCATTTTGTGGCTGGAGACAACTCACCCGGTGCTTAGGTTTTCGCAGAGTACATGTTGTAGGTGAGGGGCCTGGTGCTATTCTCTTCAGTTTTGAGACATTTCCTTTCTCTAATTAACAGACTGCTGGTAGTTATATGACATCTGGCCAAAGACTAGCAGGGGGACACTCTTTCCGCCCCCTTCTGATCCCTATGTCAGAGGCTTTCTCTATCTCCTTTATACTTTAATAAAACCTTATTACGAATAAGTCTCGATTTGAGAACACATTACCAACATATACTGGTTTCCAAATAACTTTTCTAAAATACTGTAGAAAAATTTCATATCATTATCCTTCTGGTAAGCTGTGAAATTTCTTCAAAAACACTAGATTTATTATTTCTCGCATTATCAACTCACAGCCTATACCACAAGCTGAGGTTTTTTTATATAAATGGGACTAAAAAACGCCGAAGCTTCTTTCTGGTCTGTTGAAAAATACAAGTCTTTTACACTAAATTTCATTCTGCTCAATGAAATAAATTATATGCTCTTATTCAAGTTATTTGCCTATATCCTTACCCCATTAATATAGTCTCTGATTCTAAATATTGAGTTTTTGTATTCCTAGATACAGAAACCTCCACCATAAACTCCTAGTTCTGTTAAAACAGACACTGGCCCTGCCTATATTTCTAGATACTTTAAACAATTTTTGCAGTATTTTTCTATTAAGAAAAAACGCCTCAGGGTGGTCCTCTCTCAGGGTCCTTGCCCCTGAGCCTGGGGGCCAGCGAGGGGCTCCACACTCCCAGGCCAAGGCAGAACCACATGCACACGTCTGTTCCTGCCCCCTGCACCGTCAGAGAGCTCGGGTGAGCCAGAGTCTGTCAGGCAGCTCCTGGGCAAGCCCAGCAGCACCGCCTGTTGCCGGGAGCCAACACATGAGACCCTACCCCTAAAAAGGCCATAGGGGAGAAATCCTGACAGGCAAGGCGAATCAGGTTTCCAGGGGTTTCGAAAAAGTCAGCTCACGAAACCCTACCCCTAACAAGGCCATGAGGGAGAAAACCTGACGGGCAAGACGAATCAGGTTTTCAGGGGTTTTCGAAAAGGCTAGTTCACAAGATCCCACCCATGACAAGGTCACAAGGAGAAAGCCTGACAGGCAAGGCAGATCAGGTTTTCAGGAATTTTGAAAAGCTGCCCCCGGCTCTAACCTTAAAGATGATATCTGTCTTTCTGATGCCTGCCTCAATGGACTACTCCCTAATTTCTCTGACACAGACAGGAAGGCCTTCCCCGATCTCTTCCCAAATAAGAATCAATTTAGAACTTTAATCAATAAGTTTCCCAGGTGGTAGTTTTTTATGAGATTATTCAGGGTGAAAGGAGTGTTTTAATTCAAACACCTCTGCTGGTAGTTTTGTTAGCCAAATGCATTTATGCGCTTGGTACTAATATGCATGATTGCTTATAATATCCTAATCATAAAATAGCATGAAGAACCTGATTCTATAAAAGCCCTAATAGACATAGAGCCCTTTTAAGGGGTAAAGGAGTCCTATTAGAAAACATAAGAAAATTATTCTATAGGTGGTTATTGGGTTGTGATTTGCTTGCTGTGTTTTGCTTGCTGTATTTTTGCCTTTAATGTGCTAAGGTTGTGTTATAAAAACCATTGTTAATATAGTTAAAGATCTAGACAAATAAGAACTTAGCCCTAGTGTGGTAACAATGAGACGGTTGTTAATTGTTAGCCAGGAATACTAGGCAGAAGCTGCCTCACTGAAGCCGCAGAGTCTGTATGGGGTAAACTTCTTAGATAAACGCAACTGACAACTTTTGCAGTAAGATTAATTTTTGTATTAACAAGAATATAATTCTACTCTGTACTGTTTCCCTATGACCCTGTTACCTTTCAGTTAAGGTCACCATAAAAACGGAAAATAGGTTTACAATCACTTGACCTGCATAAAATGTTAATAGCCTCAAGGCCAGAAGATCATGTGCTAAAAATTACTATAGCATTAGAAAGCAAAAAAATCCTGCTTTTCCTAAAATTCAAAATGATGTAATGCTAATCCTGTGAAATCATGAGTAAACATCTTGTACCTTAAAAACATTCTGTGAAAGGGTATAAAACCGGTTGTCAGAAAGTAAAACACAGACTTGGGCCTATCAAGGCTAGTCTCACGTCTCTCTCTCTCTCTCGCCGACGCCGTTCATCCTGAGGGTACCCACTGGATCATGTCGAGGCTGGATCCCGGCAAGTGGCACCACGAACAGGGAACCCGAAGGTAAGCCCCCCCCCCATTGTTCAGTTTTCAGGACGGCTAGGACCCCACTAGGGTGCTGCAGGGCCCCCTGCATAAGATAGGTAGGGTGAGGAAAGTGGGTAGGCTTTAGGTTTCTTCTTTAAAACCCTACTAGGGCGCTACAGGCCCCCCTACATAAGAAAGGTAGGGTAAGAAAAGTGGGTACGTTTCAGTTTCCTTCTTCTCTAAATTAAGCCTCTTCCTTTTTTCTCTTTTTTTCTTCTTCTAATTAGCAACAAAAATGGGTAACAGTGAGTTAAAAGAAAGACAACTTTTTATTGGAATCATAATGCAACTTCTTAACTACAGAGGAATTAAAGTTAAAAAGACCAGTGTTCAGTCCTTTTCCCCCTTTGTCCAAGAGCAATGTCCTTGTTTTCCAGAAGACAGCAGTTCTCCTGGGTTCCCTTACCCTCCTGCCCTCCACCCCGGTGCTCTTTCCAATGAGATCTCTTGCTTTCTCAGCACATGTGTCTCCTCTGACAATTCATTTATAAGAGCTCAGTTACGGGCCCTAGAAGGGGTCCCCTTCCTGCAACTGGTGGGAACTCTTCTTCCCTGAGACTGACATCCTGACCACTCAGGGTACTCAGAGGCCAGCTTGCCTGCCAATGGACCAGACCCAGCGGCCGCAACTGGGACCCTTTTGTCCCTGGTCTCCTCCTGACACAGACAACTGGCCAGAGTGCCCCGACTAGTAAGGAACAAGAGACTTTATTGACCTCTTTCCCCTTCCCTCTCTCTGTCCTCTCCTTAGCCCTTCCTATCCCTCCCGTTTTTCTAATCCCCCAGTAATTTGGTCGAAGGGCCTCAGCTTGAGCTGAGGATTGGAGACTGATCACCTCCTCTTGGCAGAGAACTCGAATTCCGGTAGGGCCGAGTTCCAGTCCTCCCTTCTCTGGATGCCTGGGTACCTGCAGGTGGCAGGAGACGTCTGTAAGGCCACCCTTTTTGCCCCCCCCCCTTTCCCGCCTCCTCCTCCTTCTCCTTTTCCTTTCCTCCTTAAAATCTTTGAAGACATCTGAAGTTCTGTGTCTATCTAGAAGGTTTTCTGAGAGACTGTATTCTTGTATTTAAGGGAGTGTCTGATGAGGACTGCCAGGTTTATATGTGTGTGTTTTAACTCTGTTCTGTGTTGTGATTTATGATGGCTATTTTGCTTTTTGTTAGAACTTGATTTTCTTTCCCTGTGCCTTGAGACCAGGGAACACTTATCTAGACCATCTCTAACTCCTGAGACTGAGAGAAAAAGGGGAAAAGCCTTTAAAAATTTTTATTTATTTCAACTTTTTTATAAACTAGTAAATTTTATATTATAATATCTAATTCATCACCAAACTTAAAATATGAAGCTAGATCTCGCACTGTGTCTGTCTAAATATGTCTTGGTATATCTTTGTCTTTGGGTAGTATTTTTTAGGTTAATTTGTAAAAGAGCTCTATTTAATTGGCTTAAAAAAAAAGGTAAGTGCTTACAAATCAAATAATTCTAAATTAAACAATAAATTCCAGGTTCAGGTAAACTAAAAAATATTCAATATTAAATACCTGATATTAATGTTTGTTTGTTGACCTATCTAATATAGACATGTCTTAGAGTAATTAACATCTAGTAAAATATTTTCATTATGCCTAGGTTTATTATAAGTTAAATGTTGTTATACTGTAATATCTGTTACAAGTTTGTCAGCAAGGAAAGTACCTCAAGTAAGAAACTTAAAAAAAAAGAAGGTAAGTGAGATATGAGCTTTTAAACTTTATTAAGATTAAAAATATCTGTCTAAAACAGTTTCTCTAGGTTTTGGTAACCTAAATTTCTAAAGTTGTGCTAAACTAATAGCAGAAGTTTATTAAATAGCTTGGTCATTTCCAAATAAGATTCTGAAACATTCATTACTGAATACTAACTTACAGAGAAACTAAAGATTTTAGACTATTAATAAATAATGTTTGATGCCATCCTGAGATGTTCATTAGAAATTTTTTAGAAATTATCACTGGTATTTATGTTCACCAATCTATAGAGTGCTAATATAAAGGTAAATTCTTGGTTGCTTAAAGAAAGTAGGATGTGTGTGTTCAGTAAAAAAGGTATAAAAAATAAAGTTACATTTTATGAAGGGAAAAGAAAGTAAGTCTGACTTACAGGTGGCTGTTTCAGGATGGGAGAACAAAGTAATGGGTACAAAAAGTGTTAAGGCTTGATGGAAAGTACACTCCAAGGGAAGAGTTTTGTGCATAAATACAAGTTTTCTTGAGACGTTGAACTGCCTTTGATAATGGATTTTAAGTTTCTTTACCTCTAAAGTGGTCTGTTCTATGTTTACCTTTAAAATCTTTTTTACTTTGGCTAAGTAAATATATTATTTCACAGTGATCTATATGATTCTACCTGACAGAGTACTATAAACCCTTTTGATATTTATTGACAAAACTGCCTAAATAACTTGACTTCTAGCTGACTTTGGGATGCTTCAGAGGGCCCCTGAGACATCCCAAAGAGCTATTAAACTACCTGAGTTCATTTGACCTGTTAAATTGCATGGGAATTACTGTTGGAGGAGTGATAAATCTTCAGGTTATATTGTATGGTTGATGTTACTTATATAGATATCCTAGAAATTATGTGAAATTCATGAAAATCTGATATGTCCTGGTAAAATATTGTCAGTTATAATTTTAGCTATCACGTTAAAGTGTTAGAAGTCACAGCAATGACCAGGCTACAATTTAATTAGATTTTAAACATGCCTTGTATGGTTTCACTCTCATGCCTTTTAAAAAAATACTGCTAGTTCTTCAAGATTTATAAAAAGACTTTTCTAAGATTAACTAAAACAATTTGTTTGTTTGCTATCCAGTAAATTGGTAACAGACTGGAATTTAGTCTACTCTCTATGTTAAGAGAAAAAAGTTTTCTTAGAATGAATCTTTCAATAAATAAGTGTTATTTAAGATTATGGTACATATAAAAGCTCATTCTGCTTCTACCAAAAATAACCCCTCACTGTTAGACTTGTGCTATCTTAATGTCTTAAAACTGACAACGCCCCTGCTTACACTTCTAAACCTTTTCAAGCTTGAATATTGGGGCAACGACATTAAACCCATTCATACCCTTCGTCCCGTCACAGAACTCATCAGAGCAACCCCAAGCAGTGCAGGACTGGACCTCTGTTCCACCGTCACAACAATACTAACACCTGACTCCACCGCTGTGAAAGTTCCCACTGGTGTTCATGGCCCTTTGCCTAGAGAAACGATGGGACTATTAATAGGCAGGAGCCCCACATCCTTACATGGGATCACAGTGATTCCAGAAGTCATAGACTCAGACTATACTGGTGAAATTCAAATAATGGTGTCTCCCCCCACTAAGACTATTCAAATCTATAAAGGACAGAAAATAGCTCAGTTGCTGATGCTACCTTGTCATGCTGACACAAGAAAAGCAGCTTCAGCTGCCAAGTGTTGGGACAGGGGGTCTGATTCAAGTGATTATGCCTTTTGGGTTACACAAGTTACTCAAAAAAGACCTATGAAGACAATTCTAGTTAATGGTAAAAAGGTGACTGGCCTGCTAGACACGGGAGCAGACGTTTCCTGTATTGCGGGCAGTGACTGGCCCAGTGCTTGGCCAACTCAAACCACAGCTAATGAGTTGGTTGGCATTGGTAGAGCACCTTCAGTGACAAAGAGCTCACAAATTTTACTTTGGTATGTAGGTAAAGACTGCCAGGGACATTTTCAACCTTATGTAATTCCTTCATTGGGAGAGAGATTTTTGCTCAGATGGGAGTTTTGCTGTATTGCCCAGATGAAGAGGTGGCTGCACAGATGTCGCAGATAAGTTATAATCCTTTTATGGGTCTGAGTAAAGATCAAGAGAGACAAATTGAGCCAGTTGTCCCAAAAATAAGAAGAGAGAGACAAGGCTTAAGATATCCAAATTTATAAGAGAGGCCATTGTTCTCGCTGCTGACCCCATAGTCTGGAAATCTCCTGATCCGGTGTGGGTGGAACAATGGCCCTTAAATTCAGAAAAACTTTCAGCAGCACGACAGTTAGTGAGAGAACAATTAAAGGCTGGACATATAGAGTCTTCAAATAGTCCATGGAACATGCCAGTTTTTGTAATAAAAAAAAAATCGGGGAAATGGAGACTCTTGCAAGATCTAAGAGCAATAAATGCCACTATGTAAGATATGGGAGCCTTACAGCCTGGCCTTCCCTCCCCTGTGGCTGTTCCCCAAGGCTACAATGTTATAGTGATTGATCTTCAAGATTGCTTCTTTACTATTCCCTTAGACCCTCAAGATAAAAAGAGATTTGCCTTTAGTCTTCCCTCAGAAAATTTTAGACAACCTCATCAGAGATTTCAATGGAAGGTTCTTCCCCAGGGTATGAAAAATAGTCCCACATTGTGTCAAAAGTTTGTGGACGCTGCCCTACAAGGTATCAGGGAGAAACATCGGGATGTCTATCTAGTCCACTATATGGATGATATATTGCTAGCACACCCGGATAGGGTTTATTTACAGTAAGTTTTGATTAAATTGCAAGAGACTTTGAATCGCTGGGGCCTAAAGGTGGCCCCTGAAAAAATCCAAGTGAATATGCCTATAACATATGTGAGAAGAATCCTAAATAATGAAACAGTTACTCATGTACCTTTGCAGCTTAGAAAAGATAATTTGGTTACTTTAGATGATTATCAAAAGTTGTTAGGGGATATAAGTTGGATTCGGCCCTTTTTAAAGTTGACTACTTCTGATCTTAAGCCTTTCTTTGACATTCTTCAAGGGGATCCAGACCCCACCTCTGCTAGAATGCTGACACCTGCAGCCAGGGAAGCCTTAATGAAGGTAGAAGAAGCTTTAGATAAAAATTATATTAAGAGACTTGATTATAGTATGGCATGGCAATTTATAGTGTTGCCCACAGCTGTGGCCCCTACAGGGGTGCTTTGGCAAGAGGGTCCCCTAGAATGGTTGCATTTACCTGTCACGGCCAAAAAGGTTGTGGCCTGTTATCCAGGACTAGTGGCTACTTTAATAATTAAAGGGAGACATAGAAGCATTGAAATGTTTGGAAAAGAACCATCTGAAATCATAGTGCCTTATAATAAAGAGCAACTAAATGCCCTTCTATCATTAAATGAAGACTGGCCGATTGTCATTGGTAATTATCCAGGACAAATTTTACACCATTTACTTGCTAGTCCTTTATTAAATTTCCTCTCACGACATCCGGTGATATTTCAAGAAAGGTGTCAAGTTTCCCCTATCGAGGGGGCAATGTTGGTGTTTACAGATGGGTCTTCTAATGGAAAGGCTGCTATTGTCACCCAGACTTCAAAAAGGGTTTTAAATACTGGGGAAACATCAGCCCAGAAAGCAGAATTAACAGCCGTGATAGAGGCGTTCAAAGAGTTTTTAGACCAGGCTTTTAATTTATTTTCTGACTCACAGTATGTAGTTAGGTTGTTCCCTCAAATTGAAACGGCTGTTTTACCGGAAAATAAAACCACAATTTTTATATTGTTATCTACCCTTCAACAGCAAATTTGGAAAAGGTCAAAACAATTCTATGTTGGACATATAAGAGCTCATTCTAATTTACCTGGACCCCTCCATACGTTTAACCAAGAGGCAGATTTGCTAACCCGAACCATAGTGGCCAGTGATTTTGAAGATGCTAAAGCCTCACATGCTATGCATCATCAAAATGCAACTGCCCTTCAATACCAGTTCCACATTCCTAGGGAATCTGCACTCGAGATTGTTAGAACATGTCAACTTTGCCCTACTTCAGTTCCCGCTTTGCTTTTTGGGGTAAATCCCCGTGGCTTACTACCTAATGTGCTTTGGCAGATGGATGTAACACATGTTCCTTCTTTTGGAAAACTATCCTTTGTGTATGTTACTGTAGATACCTTCTCCCATGTCATTGTGGCTACTGCCAGAATGGGAGAAGCCTATAAAGATGTAGTTCAACATCTTTTTGCCTGTTTTTCCTATTTAGGAATGCCAAAATCAATTAAGACAGACAATGCTCCAGTTTATACATCTAAGTCCTTTAAAAATTTCTGTGCCCAATTCGGTATATCCCACTCTACAGGAATTCCTTACAATCCCCAGGGACAAGCAATTGTAGAAAGGGCACATCAGACACTTAAAACACAAATTTCTAAATTACAAGAAGGGCAGTTCAAATACAGTTCTCCACACCACGTTTTGCAGCACGCCCTCTTTGTGCTCAATAACCTTAACGCTGATCAAGCCGGTTTAACAGCTATGTTCCGTCACTGGAACCCAGAACAAAAAGATATGAAACCTTTAGTAAAGTGGAAAGACCTCCTTTCCGGACTATGGAAGGGACCTGATCCCTTGCTAACCAGTGGGCGAGGGTATGCTTGTATTTTCCCACAGGGTGCTGACTCGCCAATTTAGATCCCAGACAGACTGATTTGCCATGTCGAAGTCCCCCAGACCTCCGGTTCCCTCGCAGCCTCAGCCACAAAAGAGGAAGAGCACTCCTCTGCCCTCGCCTCGGTCACTCACCCGGGAAGTCCAGCAGACTTGGAAATGACCAGCAACAGAGATCCCGGAGGAACCAACGGCGGATCCACCCACTAAACAGATGTCATGGCTTTGCATGAAAGATGGCGCCCAACCTCCTACTCCTTCACGTCGCAGAAGACCACCAGGACGTCCTGCGCGGACAACTCAACAAGCCTCCATACCCACATGGGGACAAATTAAGTCACTCTGTCATCAAGCACAGGGAATAGCTTCCCTGCAGGGATCTTCAGCCTCTCCCGAAAGGGTTTTTATTGCTATGCTTGCTTTACTGTCTTCTCAGGCAAGTGCTACCTCCTCTACTTCAGAAAAATACTGGGCATATTTCCCTGGTCCCCTGACCTTCCAAGTAGTTACTTGGAACAGCGACCCTATACGGGTCAACACAGACCAGCCTCATCTCTTGGGAGGATCCTATAGTTCTTATGATAAAGATCATTATCCCATCAATTTTAAGTATACTTTTAGGGGATTAACAGATGACCTTCCCCTTTGCTTTAACTTCCCCCATAGTCATACAAGTGATCTCATCACTCCCTCTAAGGAGGGACGTGTTGGAGCCTCCAAAACAATTCTGACAGATTCTCCAGCATCAAAATTTTCAGACAATACAGGAGATCGGCTGGTTTGGATATTACAGGCTCATATGCCTGGGGTCCTTGACCCCTATAAATCTTTGTTCCTTAATGCTCCACCAAAATATCCAAATTGTATTGATGTTGCTCCGTCAGATGTCATATGGAAAACTATAGACAACCGCCTGGGATACCCAGTATGGAAATCTTGTACTTATAATTCAAACATAGATTATAGAATACCGGGAGGTGGAAACTATTCGGTACAAGACTGGAGCAATCCAAATCCAAGTCAGAATCTAGGAGCTGTCAGTAGGCTTAGCAATTAAAATAATGATTCCCTCCCTTGGCCATTGGTGCCCAGCAGATGGCATTATAATCAATTTGTTCCCCCCATGTTGTCCTATACAACTAAGGGTAAAACTTTTTGACAGCCAGAAATTTGGAGAGCCCTTGCTGCCACCTCCATTGTTACTTTAACTCGACCAGAAAACAATTCCACCTATTCTGTGCTGGCTTGTTTACCCTCCCCTTAGGTTTTTTTGTTTACTAATGATTCAAAAAGACTTCATATACAAATGAATCATTCAGGTGGACCAAATATAGTCTACTGTGAACAATGCATGCTTTCATCCTGTTTAACCCCTCAATGTAATATTTGTTCTTTTGTGGTACTGCAACGTCCACCTTATCTTATGGTGCCTGTCAGAGTGAACGCCTATTGGTATGACAATTGTGGTTTAGCCGTTCTGCAACACCTACAAGATTTAATGTGTTCCCAATGGTTTGTAGGACTACTTATTCTAGGGATTTCAGCTTTGATAACAGCAATTACCTCTGTCACTGTGGCAGCGATATCCTTGACTCAACAAGTACATACCACTCAATATGTCAATGATATTTCAAAAAATGTTTCCTTAACTCTAGCTATGCAAGAGATTATAGATAGGAAATTAGAAGTAAAAATAGATGCCCTGGAAGAAGCAGTCATGCATATTGGAACTGAGTTACAGGCTTTAAGGGTAAAGTTAGCGTTATCCTGTCACGCTGATTATCGGTAGATCTGTGTAATGCCCCCCAAAAGTAAATGATATGGATTACAATGGAGAAAAGATTAAAAATCATATTTCGGGTATATGGAATAGCTCCAGCATTACTTTAGATCTTGGAGAGCTTCACGGTCAGATAAAAACATTAGAACATTCCCGCCTGGACTTTATTACTACAGGAGCTGCTAACGATATTTTTCACAACTTTTCTAACTTTATTACTGAAAAAAATATCCTATCAACTATTTTCAGTTATGCAGCTGTAGCAGCACTAGTTTTACTATTCATTATAATCCTTCCTTGCATCGTCAGAACTCTCCGGCAGAGCACTCAAAAGCTTGCGACTCAGATCCATCTGGCTGTCTTAAAAAGTAAAAAAAGGGCGAGATGCCGGGAGCCAACACATGAGACCCTACCCCTAAAAAGGCCATAGGGGAGAAAACCTGATGGGCAAGGCGAATCAGGTTTTCAGGGGTTTCGAAAAAGTCAGCTCACGAAACCCTACCCCTAACAAGGCCGTAAGGGAGATAACCTGACAGGCAAGGCGAATCAGGTTTTCAGGGGTTTCGAAAAAGTCAGCTCACGAAACCCTACCCCTAACAAGGCCGTAAGGGAGAAAACCTGACGGGCAAGACGAATCAGGTTTTCAGGGGATTTTGAAAAGGCTAGCTCACGAGATCCCACCCATGACAAGGTCACGAGGAGAAAGCCTGACAGGCAAGGCAGATCAGGTTTTCAGGGATTTTGAAAAGCTGCCCCCGGCTCTAACCTTAAAGATGATATCTGTCTTTCTGATGCCTGCCTCAATGAACTACTCCCTAATTTCTCTGACACAGACAGGAAGGCCTTCCCCGATCTCTTCCCAAATAAGAATCAATTTAGAACTTTAATCAATAAGTTTCCCAGGTGGTAGTTTTTTATGAGATTATTCAGGGTGAAAGGAGTGTTTTAATTCAAACACCTCTGCTGGTAGTTTTGTTAGCCAAATGCATTTATGCGCTTGGTACTAATATGCATGATTGCTTATAATATCCTAATCATAAAATAGCATGAAGAACCTGATTCTATAAAAGCCCTAATAGACATAGAGCCCTTTTAAGGGGTAAAGGAGTCCTATTAGAAAACATAAGAAAATTATTCTATAGGTGGTTATTGGGTTGTGATTTGCTTGCTGTGTTTTGCTTGCTGTATTTTTGCCTTTAATGTGCTAAGGTTGTGTTATAAAAACCATTGTTAATATAGTTAAAGATCTAGACAAATAAGAACTTAGCCCTAGTGTGGTACCAATGAGACGGTTGTTAATTGTCAGTCAGGAGTACTAGGGCAGAAGCTGCCTCACTGAAGCCGCAGAGTCTGTAAGGGGTAAACTTCTTAGATAAACGCAACTGACAACTTTTGCGGTAAGATTAATTTTTGTATTAACAAGAATATAATTCTACTCTGTACTGTTTCCCTATGACCCTGTTACCTTTCAGTTAAGGTCACCATAAAAACGGAAAATAGGTTTACAATCACTTGACCTGCATAAAATGTTAATAGCCTCAAGGCCAGAAGATCATGTGCTAAAAACTACTATAGAATTAGAAAGCAAAAAAATCCTGCTTTTCCTAAAAATCAAAATGATGTATGCTAATCCTGTGAAATCATGAGTAAACATCTTGTACCTTAAAAACGTTCTGTGAAAGGGTATAAACCCAGTTATCAGAAAGTAAAACACAGACTTGGGCCTATCAAGTCTAGTCTCACGTCTCTTTCTCTCTCGCCAACGCGGTTCATCCTGAGGTACCCCCTGGATCATGTCGAGGCTGGACCCCGGCAGCCTCTGTGTGAAGAGGCAGGGCCGACCTAGGGGCACAGTGGGCCTCTTGCTCTCCCTGCTGCCCTGAGGCTGCTGGGCCAAAGAGGCCTTGGGCATCGACCCCCTTCCTGGCCTCTTCCCTCTGACCAGGCCGTCCAGGCTCCAGGCCCTTGCAGTGTGGAGAGAGCCCCTGCCAGAAACCTCCCCTTCAATTAGGCCTCAACTGAGGCCTAGGCACCAGGGGAAAGACGCTAATGGAAAGAGCCTGGGGAGGCGCCTGGGCATGTCTGGACACACACCCCGCAGCCTGCCCCTTCGTGAGGCAGTACCCACGGAGTCCAGAAAGGTCAGGTCAAGGCTGGCCTGGGGCAGGGTCCGAGCTGGGACCTGCCACGGTCCTGTGGGGTCTCTGAGCAGAACCAGCACTGTGCCAATGGGAGACCTCGCCGGCAGCCTCCAAAGGCCGGTTTGCAAGCACTCTCGCCGGCTGGCCACCTCTCCTTCACCGAGGGAGGCCCGCGATTCCCGCAAGCCACGCACTCTACTCACAAGCCCAGGAGAAAAGCGCTTGGGTGGTCCCGTCTCAGGGCCTTGCCCCTGAGCCTTGGGGACAGCGAGTGGCTACACAAACCCAGGCCAAGGCACAACCACATGCACACGAGTCTTCCTGCCCCCTGAACTGTCAGAGAGCTCGGGTGAGCCAGAGTCTGTCAGGCAGCTCCTGGGCAAGACCAGCAGGAGCGCCTGTGTGTGAAGGGGCAGGGCTGGCCTAGGGGCAAAGTGGGCCACTTGCTCTCCTTGCTGCCTTGAGGCTGCTGGGCCGAAGAGGCCTTGGGCATCAATACCCTTGCTGGCCTCTTTCTTCTGACCAGGCCATCCATGCTCCAGACCCTTGCAGTGTGGAGAGAGCCCCTGCCAGAACCCTCCCATCCAATTTGGCCTCAGATGAGGCCTAGGAACCTGGGAAAAGGCGCTAATGGAATGAGCCTGGGGAGGCGACTGGGCATGTATGGACACACACCCCGAGGCCTGCTCCTTCGTGTGGCAGTACCCCCGGAGTCCAGGAATGTCTGGGCAAGGCTGGCCTCGGGCAGGGTCCATGCTGGGACCTGCCCTTGGCCTGTGGGTCCACAGAGCAAATCTAGCACTCTGCCGATAGAAGACCTCACCAGCAGCCTCCAAAGGCCGGTTTGCAAGCACTTTCCCCGAGGTAGACCCGCGTTTCCCGCGATCCGCGCACTCTGCTCCCAAGACTTGGAGAAAAGCGCTTCGGGGTGTTCCTTTCTCAGGCCTTTGCCCCTGAGCCTGGGAGACACCTAGCGGCTGCACACACCCAGGCCAAGGCAGAACCACATGCACATGTCTCTTCTTGCCCCTTGCAACGTCAGAGAGCTTGGGTGAGCCAGAGTCTGTCAGGCAGCTCCTGGGCAAACCCAGCAACAGCGCCTGCGTGTGATGGCGCAGGGCCGACCTAGGGGCACTGAGGGAAACTTGCTTACCCTGCTGCCCTGAGGCTGCTGGGACGAAGAGGCCATGGACAACGACCCCCGTGCAGGCCTCTTCCTTCTGACCAGGCCGTCCGGGCTCCAGTCCCCTGCAGTGTGGAGAGAGGCCCTGCCAGAAACCTCCCCTCCTAGTAGGACTCAAATGAGGTCTAGGAATCATGGGAAGGCGCTAATGGATTGAGACTGGGGAGAGGACTGGGCATGTCTGATCACACTCCCTGCCACCTGCCCCTTCGTGGGGCAGTACCCCCGGAGGACAGGAAGGTCTGGGAAAGGCTGGCCTGGGGCAGGGTCCTTGCTGGGACCTGCCCCTGGCCTGTTGGGGCTCTGAGCAGAACCAGCATTGTGCCGTTGGAGAACCTCACCCGCAGATTCCAAATGCCGGTTTGCAAGCACTCTCGCCACCTGGCCTCTTCTCCCTCACCGAGGGAGGCCCGCGTTTCCCGCAAGCCGCGCACTCTGCTTCCAAGCCAAGGAGAATAGCAGTTCGGGGTGTTCCTCTCTCAGGCGTTTGCCCCTGAGCCTGGGAGACAACTAGGGTATCCACACACCCAGGCCAATGCAGAACCACATGCACACGTCTCTTCCGGCCCTCTGCACCGTCAGAGAGCTCGAGTGAGGCACAGTCTGTTAGGCAGCTCCTGGGCAAGCCCAGCAGCAGTGCCTGTGTGTGAAGGGGCAGGGCCGACCAAGGGGCACATTGGGCCACTTGCTCATCCTGCTGCCATGACGCTGCTGGGCCAAAGAGGCCTTGGGCATCGTCCCCCTTGCTGGCCTCTTTCCTCTGACCAAGCCCTCCGGGCTCCAGGCCCTTGCAGTGTGGGATAGCCCATGCCAGAAACCTCCCCTCCAAGTAGGCCTCAAATGAGGCCTAGGCACCAGGGAAAAAACGCTAATGGAATGAGCCTGGGAAGGTGCCTGAGCATGACTGGACACACCTCCGCAGCCTGCTCCTTCGTGGGGCAGTACCCTCGGAGGCCAGGACGGTCTGGGCAA
The DNA here is from genome assembly GCF_963930625.1 of Muntiacus reevesi. Classification (NCBI taxonomy): domain Eukaryota; kingdom Metazoa; phylum Chordata; class Mammalia; order Artiodactyla; family Cervidae; genus Muntiacus; species Muntiacus reevesi. The sequence goes on from NW_027078014.1 coordinate 2,615,328, forward strand.
GGCTCTCCTGGGGCAGGGTCCATGCTGGAACCTGCGCGTGTCCTGTGGGGCCCCAGAGCAAATCCAGCACTCTGCCGCTAGAAGACCTCCCTGGCTGCCTCCAAAGGCCAGTTTGCAAGCACTCTCCCCGAGGGAGGCCCGCGATTCCCGCAAGCTGAGCACACTGCTCCCAAGCCCGGGAGAAAAGCGCTTCGGGGTGGTCCTCTCTCAGGGCCCTTGCCCCTGAGCCTGGGAGCCAGCTAGGGGCTCCACACTCCCAGGCCAAGGCAGAACCACATGCACACGTCTTTTCCTGCCCTTTGCACCGTCAGAGAGCTCGGGTGAGCCAGAGTCTGTCAGGCAGCTCCTGGGCAAGCCCAGAAGCAGCGCCTGTGTGTGATGTGGCAGGGCCGACCTAGGGGCACTGAAGGCCACTTGCTCACCCTGCTGCCCTGAAGCTGCTGGGACAAAGAGGCCTTGGGCATCGAACCCCTTGCTGGCCTCTTCCCCCTGACCAGGCCGTCCGGCTCCAGTCCCTTTCAGTGTGCAGAGAGGCCCTGCCAGAATCCGCCCCTCCAAGTAGGCCTCAAATGAGGCATAGGAACCATGGGCAAGCCGCTCAGGGAATGAGCCTGGGGAGGTCCCTGGGCATGTCTGGACACACTACCCGTCGCCTGCCCCTTCGTGAAGCAGTATCCCCGGAGGCCAGGAAGGTCTGGTCAAGGCTGGCCTGGGGCAGGGTCGGTGCTGGGATCTGCCCCTGGCCTGTGGGGCTTCTGAGCAGAACCAGCAGTGTGCCCCTGGAAGACCTCACTGGCAGCCTCCAAAGGCTGGTTTGCAAGCACTCTCGGTGGCTAGGCACCTCTCCCTCACCTAGGAACACCCGTGATTTACGCAAGCCACACACTTTGCTCCCAAGCCCAGGAGAAAAGCGCTTTGGTTGTCCATTCTAAGGGCCTTGCCCCTGAGCCTGGGGGACAGCTAGGGGCTCCAAACTCACAGGCCAAGGCAGAGCCACATGCACACGAGTCTTCCTGCCCCCTGCATTTTCAGAGAGCTCAGGTGAGCCAGAGTCGGTTAGGCAGCACCTGGGCAAGCCCAGCAGCAGCGCCTGAGTGTGAAGGGGCAGGGGCGACCTAGGGGCACAGTGGGCCAAACCTCCCCTCCAAGTAGGCCTCAAATGAGGCCTAGGAATCATGGGAAAGGCGCTAAGTGAATGAGAATGGGGAGGCCCCTGGGCAAGTCTGGACACACTCCCTGCCACCTGCCCCTTCGTGGGGCAGTACCCAAGAGGCCAGGAAGGTCTGTTCAAGGCTGGCCTGGGGCAGGGTCCTTGCTGGGACCTGCCCCTGGCATGTGGGGCCTCTGAGCAGAACCAGCACTGTGCCGTTGGAAGACCTCACCAGCAGCCCCCAAAGGCCGGTTTGCAAGCACCTCCCAGGCTGGCCGCCTCTCCCTCACCGAGGGAAGCCCGCGTTTCCCACAAGCCGCGCACTCTGCTCCCAAGCCTGGGAGAAAAGTGCTTCGGGGTGTTCTTCTCTCAGTCCTTTGTCCCTGAGCCTGGGAGACAGCTAGGGGCTCCACACACCCAGGCCAATGCAGAGCCACATGCACACGTATTACATTGCCCCCTGCTCCGTCAGAGAGCTTGCGTGAGCCAGAGTATGTCAGGCAGCTCCTGGGAAAGCCCAGCAGCAGTGCCTGTGTGTGATGAGGCAGGGCTGACCAAGGGACACTGAAGGCCGCTTGCTCACCCTGCTGCCCTGAGACTGCTGGGAAAAATAGTTCTTGGGCATCGACCCCCTTGCTGGCCTTTTCCCTCTGACCAGGCCGTCCGTGCTCCAGACCCTTGCAGTGTGGAGAGAGGTCCTGCCAGAAACCTCCCCTACAAGTACCCTCAAATGAGGCCTAGGAACCATGGGAAAGGCGCTCAGGGATTGAACCTGGGGAGGTGCCTGGGCATGCCTGGACACACACCCCGCCGCCTGCCCCTTCGTGAGGCAGTACCCACGGAGTCCAGGAAGGTCAGGTCAAGGCTGGCCTGGGGCAGGGTCCGAGCTGGGACCTGCCACGGTCCTGTGGGGTCTCTGAGCAGAACCAGCACTGTGCCAATGGAAGACCTCGCCGGCAGCCTCCAAAGGCCGGTTTGCAAGCACTCTCTCCGGCTGGCCACCTCTCCTTCACCGAGGGAGGCCCGCGATTCCCGCAAGCCACGCACTCTACTCAAGCCCAGGAGAAAAGCGCTTGGGTGGTCCCGTCTCAGGGCCTTGCCCCTGAGCCTGGGGGACAGCGAGTGGCTACACAAACCCAGGCCAAGGCACAACCACATGCACACGAGTCTTCCTGCCCCCTGAACTGTCAGAGAGCTCGGGTGAGCCAGAGTCTGTCAGGCAGCTCCTGGGCAAGACCAGCAGGAGCGCCTGTGTATGAAGGGGCAGGGCTGGCCTAGGGGCAAAGTGGGCCACTTGCTCTTCCTGCTGCCCTCAGGCTGCTGGGCCGAAGAGGCCTTGGGCATCAATACCCTTGCTGGCCTCTTCCTTCTGACCAGGCCATCCATGCTCCAGACCCTTGCAGTGTGGAGAGAGCCCCTGCCAGAACCCTCCCCTCCAATTTGGCCTCAGATGAGGCCTAGGAACCTGGGAAAAGGCGCTAATGGAATGAGCCTGGGGAGGCGCCTGGGCATGTATGGACACACACCCCGCAGCCTGCTCCTTCGTGGGGCAGTACCCCCGGAGGACAGGAATGTCTGGGCAAGGCTGGCCTCGGGCAGGGTCCATGCTGGGACCTGCCCTTGGCCTGTGGGTCCACAGAGCAAATCTAGCACTCTGCCGATAGAAGACCTCACCAGCAGCCTCCAAAGGCCGGTTTGCAAGCACTCTCGCTGGATAGCTGCCTCACCCTCACCGAGGGAGGCCCGCGTTTCCCGCAAGCCGCGCACTCGGCTCCCAAGCCTGGAAGAAAAGCGCTTCGGGGTGTTCCTCTCTCAGACCTTTGCCCCTCATCCTGGGAGACATCTAGGGGCTCCACACACCCAGGCCAAGCCAGAACCACATGCAGACGTCTCGTCCTGCCCCTGCACCGTCAGACAGCTTGGGTGAGCCAGAGTCTGTCAGGCAGCACCTGGGCAAGTCCAGCAGCAGCGCCTGTGTGTGATGGGGCAGGGCCGAGCTAGGGGCACTGAGGGCCATTGCTCACCCTGCTGCCCTGAGGCTGCTGGGACAAAGAGGCCTTGGGCCATGACACCCTTGATGGCCTCTTCCCTCTGACCAGGCCGTCCGGGCTCCAGTCCCTTGCATAGTGGAGAAAGGCCCTGTCAGAAACTTCCCCACCAAGTAGGCCTCAAATGAGGCCTAGGAACCTTGGGAAAGGCGCTCAGGGAATGAGCCTGGAGAGGTGCCTGGGCATGTCTGGACACACTCCCTGCTGCCTGCCCCTTCGTGAGGCAGTACCCCCGGCGGCCAGAAAGGTCTGGGCAAGGCTGGCGTGGGGCAGGGTCCATGCTGGGACCTGCCCGTGGCCTGTGGGGCCTCTGAGAAGAACCAGCACTCTGCCACTGGAAGACATCCCCAGCTGCCTCCAAAGGCCAGTTTGCAAGCACTCTCCCCGAGTGAGGCCCATGATTCCCGCAAGCTGCGTGCTCTGCTCCCAAGCCCCAGAGCAAAGCTCTTCGTGGAGGTCCTCTCTCAGGATCCTTGCCCCTGAGCCTGGGGGATAGCTTGGGGTTCCACTCACCCAGGCCAAGGCAGAACCACATGAACACGTCTCTTCCGGCCCTCTTCACCATCAGAGAGCTCGGGTGAGCCACAATCTGTCAGGTTCCATCTGGGCAAGCCCAGTAATTGCGCCTGTGTGAGAAGGGCCAGGGCCGACCTAGGGGCACAGTGGCCACATGCTCTCCCTGCTGCCTTGAGGCTGCTGGGCTAAAGAGCCCTTGGAAATCGACCCACTTGCTGGCCTCTTCCTTCTGACCAGGCCGTACGTGCTCCAGTCCTTTGCAGTGTGGAGAGAGGCCCTGCCAGAAACCTCCCCTCCAAGTAGGCCTCAAATGAGGCCTAGGAATCATGGGAAAGGCGCTCAGGGAATGAGCCTGGGGAGGTCCCTGGTCATGTTATTACACACACCCCGCCGCCTGCCCCTTCCTGAGGAAGTACCCCCGGAGGCCAGGAAGGTCTGGTCAAGGCTGGCCTGGGGCAGGGTCCGAGCTGGGACCTGCCACTCTCCTGTGGGGCTTCTGAGCAGAACCAGCACTGTGGCAATGGAAGACCTCACCGGCAACCAGCAAAGGCTGGTTTGCACGCACTCTCGTTGGCTGGCTACCTATCACTCACCGAGGGAGGCCCGCGATTCCCACAAGCCATGCACTGTGCTCCCAAGCCCAGGAGAAAAGCGCTTGGGTGGTCCCCACTAAGGGTCTTGCCCCTGAGCGTGGGGGACAGCTAGGGGTTCCAAACTCCCAGGCCAAGTCAGAACCACGTGCACACGAATCTTCCTGCCCCCTGCACCATCAGAGAGCTCAGGTGAGCCAGAGTCTGTCACGCAGCTCCTGGGCAAGCCCAACATCAGAGCCTGTGTGTGAAGGGACAGGGCCGACCTAGGGGCACAGTGGGCCACTTGCTTACCCTGCTGCCCTGAGGCTGCTGGGACTAAGAGGCCTTGGGCATCCACCCCCTTGCTGGCCTCTTCCCTCTGACCAGGCCGTCAGGGCTCCAGTCCCTTGCAGTGTGGAGAGAGGCCCTGCCAGACACCTCCCCTCCAAGTAGGCCTCAAATGAGGCCTAGGAACCATGGGAAGGGCGCTAAGTGAATGAGACTGGTGAGGCATCTGGGCATGTATGGACACACTACCCACCGCCTGCCCCTCCGAGGGGGAGTACCCCCGGAGGCCAGGAAGGTCTGGGCAAGGCTGAACTGAGGCAGGGTCCTTGCTGGGGCCTGCCCCTGGCCTGTGTGCCACAGAGCAAATCCAGCACTCTGCTGCTGGAAGACCTACCCGGCTGCCTCCAAAGGCCGATTTGCTAGCACTCTCTGTGAGGGAGACCCACCTTTCCTGCAAGCCACGCACTCTGCTCCCAAGACCAGGACAATAGTGCATCGTGTTCATTCGCTCTCAGGCCCTTGCCCCAGTGCCTGGGGGAGAGCTAGGGGCTCAACACACCCAGGCCAAGGCAGAACCACATGCACACATCTCTTCCTGCCCCCTGCACTGTCAGAGAGCTTGGGTGAGCCAGAGTGTGTCAGTCAGCGCCTGGGCAAGCCCAGCAGCCGCGCCTGTGTGTGATGGGGCAGGGCCCACCTAGGGGCACTGAGGGCCAGTTGCTCACCCTGCTGCCCTGAGGCTGCTTGGCCAAAGAGGCCTTGGACATCGACCCCATTGCTGGCCTCTTCCCTCTGACGAGCCCGTCCGGGCTCCAGTCCCTTGCAGTGTGGAGAGAGGCCCTGCCAGAATCCTCCCCTCCAAGTAGGCCTCAAATGAGGCCTAGGTATCATGGGAAAGGTGCTCAGGAAATGAGACTGGGGAGGCGCCTGGGCATGTCCGGAGATACTCCCTGCAGCCTGCCTCTTCATGGGGCAGTACACCCAGAGGCCAGGATGGTCTGGTCAAGGCTGGTCTGGGGCAGGGTCCTTGCTGGGGCCTGCCCCTGTCCTGTGGGGCCTCTGAGCAGAAACAGCACTGTGCCCTTGGAAGACGTCACCAGCAGCCTCCAAAGGCTGGTTTGCAAGCATTCTCGCAGGCTGGCCGCCTCTCCCTCACCGACGGAGGCCCACATTTCCTGCATGCTGTGCACTCTGCTCCCATGCCTGGGAGAAAAGCGCTTGTGTGGTCCCATCTCAGGCCTTTGCCCATGAGCCTGGGAGACAGCTAAGGGCTCCACACACACAGGCCAAGGCAGAACCACATGCACACGTCTCCTCCGGCCCTCTGTACCGTCAGAGACCTCGGGTGAGCAAGAGTCTGTCATGCAGCTCCTGGGCAAGCCCAACAGCAGAGCTTGTGTGTGAAGGGGCAGGGCCGACCTAGGGGCACAATGGGCCACTTGCTTACCTTGCTGCCCTGAGTCTGCTGGGACCAAGAGGCCTTGGGCATCGACCCCCTTGCTGGCCTCGTTCCTCTGACCAGGCCGTCCAGGCTCCAGTCTCTTGCAATTGGAGAGAGGCCCTGCCAGGAACCTCCCTTCCAAGTAGGCCTCAAATGAGGCCTAGGAATCATGGGAAAGGGGCTAAGGAAAAGATACTGGGGTGGCGCCTGGTCATGTCTGGACACACTCCCTGCTGCCTGCCCATTCGTGAGGCTGTACCCCCGGAGGCCAGAAAGATCTGGTCAAGGCTGGCCTGGGGGAGGGTCCGTGCTGGGAACTGCCACTGGCCTGTGGGGCCTCTGATCATATACAGCACTGTGCCGCTGGAAGACCTCACTGGCAGCCTCCAAAGGCTGGTTTGCAAGGACTCTCCCCAAGAGAGACCCACGTTTCCCGCAAGCCAAGCACTCTGTTCCCAAGCCCAGGACAATAGCGCATTAGGTTCGTCCGCTCTCAGGCTCTTTCCCCAGTGCCTGGGGGACAGCTAGGGTCTACACACACCCAGGTCAAGGCAGAACCCCATGAACACGTCTCTTCCGGCCCTCTGCACTGTCAGAGAGCTCGGGTGAGCCACAGTCTGTTAGGAAGCTCCTGGGCAAGCCCAGCAGCAGCGCCTGTGTGTGAAGGGGCAGGGCTGACCTAGGGGCACAATGGACCACTTGCTCTCCCTGCTGCCCTAAGGCTGCTGGGCCAAGGAGGCCATGGGCATCGACCCCCTTGCTGGTCTCTTTCCTCTGACCAGGCCTTCAGGGCTCCAGGCCCTTGCAATGTTCAGAGAGCCCCTGCCAGAAACCTCCCCTCCAAGTAGGCCTCAAATGAGGCCTAGGCACCAGGGAAATGGCATAATGGAATGAGCCTGAGGAAGTGCCTGGGCATGTCTCGACACTGTCCCAGCCAGCTGCCCCTTCATGAGGCAGTACCCCCGGAGGCCAGGAAGGTCTGGGAAAGGCTGGCCTGGGGCAGCGTCCATGCTGGGACCTGCCCCTGGCCTGTGGGTCCTCTGAGCAGAACCAGCACTGTGGCGATGGAAGACCTCCCCGGCAGCCTCCAAAGGCCGACTTGCAAGCACTCTTGCCGGCAGTCCACCTCTCCCTCACCGACGAATGTCTGCGATTCCCGCAAGCCATGCACTCTGTTCCCAAGCCCAGGAAAAAAGCTCTTGTGTGGTCCCCTCTCAGGGCCTTGCCCCTGAAACTGGGGTCAGCTAGGGGCTCCAAACTCCCAGGCTAAGGCAGAACCACGTGCACACGAGTCTTCCTGTCCCCTGCACCGTCAGAGAAGTCGGGTGAGCCAGAGTCTGTCAGGCAGCTCCTGGGCAAGCCAAGCACCAGCGCCAGTGTGTGAAGGGTCAGGACCAACCTAGGGGCACAGTGGGCCACTTGCTCACCCTGCTGCCCTGAGGCTGCTGGGACAAAGAGGCCTTGGGCATCGACCCCCTTGCTGGCCTCTTCCCTCTGACCAGGCCGTCCGGGATCTAGGCCCTTGCAGTGTGGAGAGAGCCCGTGCCAGAAACCTCCCCTTGAAGTAGGCCTCAAATGAGGCCTAGGAACCATGGGAAAGGCGCTAAGGGAATAAGACTGGGGAGGCTTCTGGGCATGTCTTGACACACACCCCGCTGCCTGCCCCTTCGTGGGGCAGTTCCCCCGGAAGCCAGGAAGGTCTGGTCAAGCCTGGCCTTGGGCAGGGTCCATGCTGGGACCTGCCCCTGGCCTGTGGGTACTCTGAGCACAATCAGCATTGTGCCGCTGGAAGACCTCACCGGCCGCCTCCAAAGGCTGGTTTGCAAGCAGTCTCACCAGCTGGCCGCCTCTCCCTCACCGAGGGAGGCCCGTCTTTCCCGCAAGCCGCGCACTCTGTTCCCAAACCTGGGAGAAAAGCACTTTAGTGTGTTCCTCTCTCAGGCATTCGCCCCGGAGCCTGGGGACAGCTAGGTGTTCCACTCACCCAGGCCAAGGCAGAACCACATGCACACGTCTCTTCTGGCCCTCTGCACCTTTAGAGAGCTCAGGTGAGCCAGAGTCTGTCAGGCTGCCCCTGGGCAAGCCCAGCAGCAGCGCCTGTGTGTGAAGGGGCAGGGCCTACCTAGGGGCACAGTGCGCCACTTGCTCTTCCTGGTGCACTTAGGATGCTGGGCCAAAGAGGCCTTGGGAAACGACCTCCTTGCTGTCCTCTTTCCTCTGACCAGGCCATCCGTCCTCCAGACCCTTGCAGTGTGCAGAGAGCCCCTGCAAGAAACCTCCCCTAAAAGTAGGCCTCAAAAGGCCTAGGCAACAGGGAAAAGGTGCTAATGGAATGAGCCTACGGAGGCGCCTGGGCATGTATGGACACACATTCCACAGCCTGCTCCTTCATGGGGCAGTACCCCCAGAGGCCGGGAAGGTCTGAGCTTGGCTGGGCTGGAGCAGGGTCCATGCTGGGACCTGCCCCTGGCCTGTGGGGCCACAGAGCAAATCCAGCACTCTGCCGCTGGAAAACCTCCCTGGCTACCTCCAAAGGCCAGTTTGCAAGCACTCTCTCCGAGGGAGCCACGCGATTCCCACAAGCCCCGCACTCTGCTCCCACGCCCGGGAGAAAACACTTCGAGGTGGTCCTCTCTCAGAGCCATTGCCAATGAGCCTGGGGGCCAGCTCGGGGCTCAACACTCCCAGGCCAAGGCAGAACCACATGCACATGTCTTTTCCTGCCCCTTGCACCGTCAGAGAGCTTGGGTGAACAAGAGTCTGTCAGGCAGCCCCTGGGCAAGCCCTGTAGCAGCGCCTAAGTGTGATGGGGCACGGCCAACCTAGGGGCACAGTGGGACACTTGCTCTTCCTGCTGCCCTGAAGCTGCTGGGACAAAGAGGCCTTGGGCATCGACCGCCTTGCTGGCCTCTTCCCTCTGACCAGGCCATCCGGGCTCCAGTCCTTGTAGTGTGGAGAGAGGCCCTGCCAGAAACCTCCCCTCCAAGTAGGCCTCAAATGAGGCCTAGGAACCATGGGAAAGGTGCTCAGGGAATGAGCCTGGGGAGGTGCCTGTGTATGTCTGGACACATTCCCCACTGCCTGCCCCTTCGTGAGGCAGTATCCTCGGAGGCCAGGTAGGTCTGGTCAAGGCTGGCCTGGGCAGGGTCCATGCTGGGACCTGCCACTGGCCTGTGGATCCTCTGTGCAGAACCAGCACTGTGCCGCTCGCTGGAAGACATCACCGGCAGCCTCCAAAGGCCGGTTTGCAAGTACTCTCTCCAGCTGGCAACCTCTCCCTCACTGAGGGAGGCCCGCGATTCCCGCAAGCCTCCCACTCTGCTTCCAAGCCCAGGACAATAGCGCTGGGTGGTCCCCTCTCAGGGCCTTGCCCCTGAGCCTTGGAGGCAGCTAGGGGCTCCAAACTCCCAGGCCAAGGCAGAACCACATGCACACGAGTCTTCCTGCCCCCTGCACCATCAGAGAGCTCAGGTGTGCCAGAGTATATCAGGCAGCTCATGGGCAAACCCAGCAGCACGGCCTGTGCGTGAAGGGGCAGGGTCAACCTAGGGGCACAGAGGGCCACTTGCTCATCCTGCTGCCCTGAGGCTGTTGGGCCAAAGAGGCCTTGGGCATCGACCTCCTTGCTGGCCTCTTCCCTCTGACCATGGCCTCAGCGCTCCAGGCCCTAGCGCGGTGGAGAGAGCCCCTGCCAGAAACCTCCCCTCTAAATAGGCCTCAAATGCGGCCTAGGCACCAGGGGAAGAGTGCTCACGGAATGAGTCTGGGGAGGTGCATGAGCATGTCTGGACACACTTCCCACAACCTGCCCCTTCGTGGGCACTACCCCCAAAGGACAGGAAGGTCTGGTCAAGACTGGCCTGGGGCAGTGTCCATGCTGGGACCTGCCCCTGGAATGTGGGGCCTCTGAGCACAACCAGCATTCTGCTGCTGGAATACCTCACCGGCAGCCTCCAAAGGCTGGTTTGCAAGCACTCTCACAGGCTGGCGTCCTCTCCCTCACCGAGGGAGACCCGCGTTTCCCACAAGCCATGCACTCTGTTCCCAAGACCAGGAAAATAGTGCATCGTGTTCGTCCGATCTAAGGCCCTTGCCCCAGTGCCTGGGGGACAGCTACGGGCTCCACACACCCAGGCCAAGGCAGAACCACATGCACACGTCTCTTCCTGCCCCCTGCACCGTCAGAGAGCTTGGGAGAGCCAGAGTCTGTCTGTCAGCACCTGGGCAAGACCAGCAGCAGCACCTGTGTGTGATGGGGCAGGGCCGACCTAGAGGCAGTGAGGGCCAGTTGCTCACCCTGTTGCCCTGAGGCTGCTGGGCCAAAGACACCTTGGACATCGACCCCATTGCTGGCCTCTTCTCTCTGACCAGGCCGTCCAGGCTCCAGTCCCTTGTAGTGTGGAGAGAGGCCCTGCCAGAAACGTCCCCTCCAAATAGACCTGAAATGAGGCCAAGGTATCTTGAGAAAGGTGCTAAGGGAATGAGACTGGGGAGGCGCCTGAGCATGTCTGGACACACTCCCTGCTGCCTGAATCTTCGTGGGGCAGTACACCCAGAGGCCAGGAAGGTCTTGGCAAGACTGGCCTGGGGCCGGTCCTTGCTGGGGCCTGCCCCTGGCCTGTAGGGCCTCTGAGCAGAACCAGCACTGTGCCATTGGAACACCTCACCAGCAGCTGGTTTGCAAGCACTCTCACAGGCTGGCGTCCTCTCCCTAACCGAGGGAGGACCGGGTTTCCCGCAAGCCGCGCACTCTGCTTCCATGCCTGGGAGAAAAGAGCTTCGGGATGTTCCTCTCTCAGGCCTTTGGCGCTGAGCCTGGGAGACAGCAAGGGGCTCCACAATAACAGGCCAAGGCAGAACCACATGCACACGTATCTTCCGGCCCTCTGCACGGTCAGAGAGCTTGGGAGAGCCACAGGCTGTTAGGCAGCTCCTGGGGAAGCCCAGTAGCAGTGCCTGTGTGTGAAGGGGCAGGGCCGACCTAGGGTCACTGAGGGCCACTTGTTCACCCTGCTGCCCTGAGTCTTCTGGGAAAAAGAGGCCTTAGGTATCGACCCCCTTGCTGGCCTCTTCCCTCTCACCTCGCCGTCCGGGCTCGAGTCACTTGCAGTGTGGAGAGAGCCCCTGGCAGAAACCTCCCCTCCAAATAGGCCTCAAATGAGGCCTAGGAACCATGGGAAAGGCGCTCAGGGAATGATCCTGGGGAGGTGTCTGGGCATGCCTGAACAACTCGCCGCCGCCTGCCCTTTCATGAGGCAGTACCCCGGAGGCCAGGAAGGTCTGGTCATGGCTGTCCTAGGGCAGGGTCTATGCTGGAAACTGCCCGTGGCCTTTGGGGCCTTTGAGCAGAACCAGGACTCTGTCCTTGGAAGACCTCACCAGCAGCCTCCAAAGGCCTATTTGCAAGACCTCTCGTCTGCTGGCCGTAACTCCCTCACCGAGGCCCATTCTGCCCCTAGGTCGGCTCTGCCCCTTGACACACAGGCAGTACTGCTGGGGCTGCGGAGGACATGTCTGACATACTCTGGCTCAATCAAGCCCTCGGAAGGTTCAGGGGGCAGGAACAAACGTATGCATGTGATTCTGCCTCTTCCTGGCAATGTGGATGTCCAAGCTTGACTCCAAGCTCAGGGGCAAGGGCCCAGAGAGAGGACCACCCTGAAGCGCTTCTCTCCTGGGCTTCAGAGCAGGGTGTGCGACTTGCAGGAAAAGCAGGTCCCCCTCGGGCAGGGAGTGGCAGCAGTCTGGCGAGAATGCTTGCAACCGGCCCTTGGAGGCAGCCGGGGAGGTCTTCATGTGGGAAAGGGGTGGTTCTGCTGAGAGGACCCACAGGCCAGGGGCAGCACCCAGCATGGTCTCTGTCCTTGGCCAGGGTTGCCCCGACCTTCCTGGCCTCCGGGGCTGCTGCCTCATGAAGGGCAGGCTGCGGGGAGTGTGTCCAGACATGCCTGGTCACCTCCCCAGTCTCTTACCCCCTAGCGCATTTCCCCTCTGCTTCGCCTAATTTAAGGCCTACTTGGAGGGGAGGTGCTGGCATGGGCTGTTTTCACACAGCAAGAGCCTGGAGCTCAGACGGCCTGGTCACAGGGAAGTGCGGAGCCAGGATGTGGATGCCCAATTCCTCTTTGGCCCAGCAGCCTCAGCGCAGCTGGGAGAGCAAGAGGCCCACTCTCCCCCTAGGTCAGCTCTGCCCCCTGACACACAGGCAGGCCTGCTGTGCCTGCGGAGGGCATGTCTGACTGACTCTGGCTCAACCAAGTCCTCGGAAGGTGCAGGGGGCAGGAACAAATGTATGCATGTGATTCTGCCTCTTCCTGGCAATGTGGATGTCCAAGCTTGACTCGAGGCTCAGGGGCAAGGGCCCAGAGAAAGGACCACACCGAAGCGCTTTTCTCCCGGGCTTAAGAGCAGAGTGCGTGACTTGCAGGAAAAGCAGGCCTCCCTCGGCAGGGAGCGGCAGCAGTCTGTTGAGAATGCTTGCAAATCGGCCTTTGGAGGCAGTTGGGGAGGTCTTCCTGCGGGAAGGGGCCGATTCTGCTCAGAGTCCCCACAGGCCATGGGAAGGACCCAGCAATACCCCTGTCCTTGGCCAGCCTTTCCCAGACGTTCCTGGCCTCTGGTGCTGCTGCCCCATGAAGGGGCAGGCTGCGGGGTGTGTGTCTAGACATGCCGGGTCGCCTCCCCAGGCTCTTACCACTAGCGCTTTTCCCCTGAGCTTGACCTAATTTAAGGCTTACTCAAAGGGGAGGTGCTGGCATGGGCTGTTTTCACACAGTCAGAGCCTGGAGCTCAGACAGCCTGGTCACAGGGAAATGCAGAGCAAGTGTCCACACACCCAGGCCAAGGCAGAATCACATGACCATGTCTCTTCCTGCCCCCTACACTGTCAGAGATCTTGGGTGAGCCAAAGTCTGTCACGCCATCTCCTGCCCAAACCCAGCAGCAGCGCCTGTGTGTGATGGGGCAGGGCCGACCTAGGGGCACAGTGGGCCACTTACTCTCCCTACTGCCCTGAGGCTGCTGGGCCAAAGAGGCCTTGGACATCGACCCCCTTGCTGGCCTCTTACCTCTGACCAGGCCATCCGGGCTCCAGGCCCTTGGAGTGTGGAGAGAGCCCCTGCCAGAAATCTCCCCTCCAACTAGGCCTCAAATGAGGCCCAGGAACCAGGGGAAAAGCACTCAGGGAAGGAGCCTGAGGAGGTGCCTCAGCATATCTGGACACACTTCCTGCAGCCTGCCCCTTCGTGGGCAGTTCCCCGGAGGCCAGGAATGTCTGGGCAAGTCTGGCCTGGGACAGGTTCCATGCTCGAATCTGCCTGTTGTCTGTGGGGCCTCTGAGCAGAACCAGCTCTTTGCCGCTGGAAGACCTCCCCGGCTGATTCAAAGGCCAGTTTGCAAGCACTCTCCCCGAGCGAGGCCCACAATTGCCGCAAGCTGCGCACTCTGCTCACAGGCCGGGAGAAAAATGCTTCGGGGTAGTCCTCTCTCAGGGCTCTTGCCCCTGAGCCTAGGGGACAGCTAGGGGCGCAACACACCCAGGCCAAGGGAGAACCACATATACACGTCCTTTCCTGTCCCCTACACCGTCAGAGAGCTCGGGTGAACCAGAGTCTGTCAGGCAGCTCCTGGGCAAGCCCAGGAGCAGCGCCTGTCTGTGATGGGTCAGGGCCCACGTAGGGGACTGTGGGCTACCTGCTCAACCTGCCTCCCTGAGGCTGCTGGGAGAAACAAGCCTTGGGCATCGACCCCCATGCTGGCCTCTTCCCTCTGACCAGGCCGTCCGGGCTCCAGGCCCTTGCAGTGTGGAGAGAGGCCCTGCCAGAAACCTCCCCTCTAATTAGGCCTCAAATGAGGCCTAGGAACCATGGGAAAGGCGCTAAGGGAATGAGACTGGGTAGGTGCCTGGGCATGTCTGGACACACACCCCGCCGCCTGTCCATTCGTGAGGCAGTACCCCCTGAGGCCAGAAAGGTCTGGTTAAGGTTGGCCTGCGGCAAGGTCCGTGCTGGGACCTGCCACTGGCCTGTGGGACCTCTGAGAAGAACCAGCACTGTGCCGCGGGAAGACCTCACCGGCAGTCTCCAAAGGTCGGTTTGCAAGCACTCTCACTGGCTGGCCGCCTCTCCCTCACCGAGGGAGGCACGTGTTTGCCGCAAGCCGTGCACTCTGCTCCCAAGTCTGGGAGAAAAGCGCTTCGGTGTGTTCCTCTCTCAGGCCTATGCTCCTGAGCCTGGGGGACATCTAGGGGTTCCACTAACGCAGGCCAAGGCAGAACCACATGCACACGCCTCTTCCGGCCCTCTGCACCATCAGAGAGCTCGGGTGAGCCACAGTCTGTCAGACTCCTCCTGGGCAAGCCCAGCAGGAGCGCCTGTGGTTGAAGTGGCAGGGCCGATGCAGGGGAACAGTGGGCCACTTGCTCCTCCTGCTGCCCTGAGGCTGCTGGACCAAAGAGGCCTTGGGCATCGACCCCCTTGCTGGCCTCTTCCCACTGACCAGGACATCCGTGCTCCAGACCCTTGGAGTGTGGAGAGAGCCCCTGCCAGATACCTCCCCTCTAAGTAGGCCTCAAATGAGGCCTAGGAATCATGGGAAAGGCGCTAAGGGAATGAGACTGGGGAGGCGCCTGGGCATGTGTGGACACACAGCATGCAGCCTGCTCCTTCGTGGGGCAGTACGACCGGAGGCCAGGAAGGTCTGGTTAAGGCTGGCCTGGGGCAGGCTACTTGCTGGGACCTGCACCTGGCCTGTGGGGCCTCTGAGCAGAACCAGCACTGTGCCGTTGGAAGACCTCACCTGCTGCCTCCAAAGGTCGGTTTGAAAACACTCTCGCTGGCTGACCGCCTCTGCCTCACCGAGGGAGGCCCACCTTTCCCGCAAGCCGCGCACTCTGTTCACAAGCCTGGGAGAAAAGCACTTTGGGGTGTTACTCTCTCATGCCTTTGCCCCTGAGCCTGGGAGACAGCTAGGGGCTCCACACACCCAGGCCAAGGCAGAACCACATGCACACGTATCTTCGAGCCCTCTGCACCGTCAGAGAGCTCGGGTGAGCCACAGTCTGTTAGGCAGCTCCTGGGCAAGGAGCAGAAGCGCCTGTGTGTGAAGGGGCAGAGCCGACCTAGGGGCACAGTGGGCCACTTGCTCTCCCTGCTGCCCTGAGGCTGCTGGGCCAAACAGGCCTTGGGCATCAACCCCCTTGCTGGCCTTTTCCCTCTGACCAGGCCATCCGGGCTACAGTCCCTTGCAGTGTGGAGAGTGCCCCTGCCAGAAACCTCCCCTCCAAGTAGGCCTCAAATGAGGCCTAGGCACCAGGGAAAAGGCGCTAATGGAATGAGCCTGGGGAGGTGCCTGAGCATGTCTGGACACACTCCATGCAGCCTGCTCCTTCGTGGGGCAGTATCCTAGAGGCCGGGAAGGTCTGGGCAAGGCTGGCCTGGGGCAGGTTCCATGCTGGGACCTGCCCCTGGCCTGTGGGGCCACAGAGCAAATCCAGCACTCTGCCGTTGGAAGACCTCCGTGGCTGGCTCCAAATGTTGGTTTGCAAGCACTCTCCCCGAGGGAGACCCGCGTTTCCCGCAAGTCACGCACTCTGCTCCCAAGCCCAGGACAGTAGTGCATTGGGTTTGTCCGCTCTAAGGCGCTTGGTCTGGTGCTTGGGGACAACTAGGGGCTCCACACACCCAGGCCAAGGGAGAACCACATGCACACGTATCTTCCTGCCCCTTGCACCGTCAGAGAGCTCAGGTGAGCCAGAGTGTGTCAGGCAGTGACTGGGCAAGCCCAGCATCCGCGGCTGTGTGTGACGGGACAGGACCGACCTAGGGGCACAGTTGGCCACTTGCTTCCCCTGCTGCCCTGAGGCTGCTAGGCCTAACAGGCCTTGGGCATCGACCCCCTTGCTGGCCTCTTCCCTCTGACCAGGCCGTACGGGCTCCAGGCCCTTGTAGTGTGGAGAGAGGCCCTGCCAGAAACCTCCCCTCCAAGTAGGCCTCAAATGAAGCCTAGGAACCATGGGAAAGGCGCTCAGGTAATGAGCTTGGGGAGGTGCCTGGGCATGTCTGGACACATGCCCCGACGCCTGCCCATTCGTGAGGCAGTTCCGCCAGAGGCCAGGAAGGTATGGACAAGGCTCTCCTGGGCCAGTGTCCATGCTGGATCCTCCCTGTGGCCTGTGGGGCCTCTGAGCAGAACCAGTACTCTGCTGCTGGAAGACCTCCCTGGCTGCCTCCAAAGGCCAGTGTGCAAGCACCCTCCCCGAGGGTGGCCCGCGATTCCCGTAAGCTGCGCACTCTGCTCCCAAGCCCGGGAGAAAAGCACTTCGGGGTGGTGCTATCTCAGGGCCCTTGCCCCAAGCCTCGGAGCCAGCTAGGGGCTCCACACACCCAGCCAAGGAAGAAGCAAATGCACAAGTTTTTTCCTGCCCCCTGGACCGTCAGAGAGCTTGGGTGTGCAAGAGTCTGTCAGGCAGCTCCTGGGCAGGCCCAGCAGCAACACCTGTGTGTGATGGTGCAGGGCTGACCTAGGGGCACTGAGTGCCACTTGCTCCCCCTGCTGCCCTGAGGCTTCTGGGACAAAGAGGCCTTGGGCATCAACCCAATTGCTGACCTCTTCCCTCTGACCAGGCCGTCCGGGCTCCAGTCCGTTGCAGTTGGAGAGAGGCCATGCCAGAAACCTCCCCTCCAAGTAGGCCTCAAATGTGGCCTATGAAGCATGGGAAAGGCGCGAATGGAATTAGACTGGGGAGGCGCCTCGGCATGTCTGGACACACTCCCCGCCACCTGCCCCTTTGTGGGGCAGTACCCCAGAGGCCAGGAATGTCTGGTCAAGGCTGATCTGGTGCAGGGTCCTTGCTGGGAGCTGCCCCTGGCCTGCGGGTCCTCTGAGCAGAACCAGTACTGTGCCGCTGGAAGACCTCACCAGCAACCTCCAAAGTCCGGTTTGCAAGCACTCTCACCGGCTGGCTGCCTTTCCCTCACCGAGGGACGCCTGCGTTTCCCGCAAACCGCGCACTCTGCTCTGAAGCCTGGGAGAAAAGGGCTTCGGGGTGATCCTCTCTCAGGCCATTGCCCCTGAACCTGGGAGAAAGCTAAGGGCTCCACACACCCAGGCCAAGGCAGAACCACATGCACATGGCTCTTCCGGCCCTCTGCACCGTCAGAGAGCTCGGGTGAGCCACAGTCTGATAGGCAGCTCCTGGGCAAGCCCAGCAGCAGCACCTGTGTTTGAAGGGGTAGGGCCGACCTAGGGGCACAGTGGGCTACTTGCTCTCCCTGCTGCCCTGAGGCTACTGGGCCAAAGAGGCCTTGGACATTGACCCCTTTGTGGGCCTCTTCCCTCTGACCAGGGCATCCGGGCTCCATGCCCTTGCAGTGTGGAGAAGCCCCTGCCAGAAACCTCCACTCCTAGTAGGCCTCAAATGAGGCATACGCACCAGGGAAAAGGTGCTAATGGAATGAGCCTGGGAAGGTGCCTGAGCATGTTGGGACACACGCCCTGCGGCCTGCACCTTCGTGGGGCAGTATCCCCCAGAGCCCAGAAAGGGCTGGGCAAGGCTGGCCTGGGGCAGGGTCCATGCTGGAACCTGCCCGTGGCCTGTGGGGCCTCTGAGCAGAACCAGGACTCTGCTGCTGGTAGACCTCCCCGGCTGCCTCCAAAGGCCGGTTTGCAAGCACCATCCCCGAAGGAGGCCCGCGCTTCCCGCAAGCTGCGCACTCTGCTCCCAAGCCCGGGAGAAAAGCGCTTCGGGGTGGTCCTCGCTCAGGGCCCTTTCCATAGAGCCTGGGGGCCAGCTAGGGACTCCACACTCCCAGGCCAAGGCAGAAGCACATGCACACGTCTTTTCCTACCCTCTGCAACGTCAGAGAGCTCGGGTGAGCCAGAGTCTGTCAGGCAGCTCCTGGGCAATCCCAGAAGCAGCGCCTGTGTGTGATGGGGGAGGGCTGACCTAGGGGCACTGAAGGCCACTTGCTCACCCTGCTGCCCTGAGGCTGCTGGGATAAAGAGGCCTTGGGCATCGAACCCGTTCCTGGCCTCTTCACTCTGACCAGGCCGTCCGGGCTCCAGTCCCTTGCAGTGTGGAGAGAGGCCCTGCCAGAAACCGCCCCTCCAAGTAGGCCTCAAATGAGGCCTATGAACCAAGGGAAAGGCGCTCAGGGAATGAGCCTGTGGAGGACCCTGGGCATGTTATGACACATACCCCGCCGCCTGCCCCTTTGTGAGGAAGTATCTCCGGAGGCCAGGAAGGTCCAGTCAAAGCTGGCCTGGGGCAGGGTCCGTGCTGGGACCTGCCACTGGCCTGTGGGTCCTCTGAGCAGAAACAGCAGTGTGGCCATGGAAGACCTCATCGGTAGCCTCCAAAGGCCGGTTTGCAAGCACTCTCGCTGTCTGGCAACCTCTCCCTCACCGAGGGAGGCCCGCGATTCCCGCAAGCCACGCACTCTGCTCCTAAGCCCAGGAGGAAAGTGCTTGAGTGGTCCCCTCTAATGGATTTGCCCCTAGGCGTGGGGGACAGCTAGGTGCTCCAAACACCCAGGCCAAAGCAGAACCACATGCACACGAGTCTTCCTGCTCCCTGCACCATCAGAGAGCTCAGGTGAGCCAGAGTCTGTCAGGCAGCTCCTGGGCAAGCCCAACAGCAGAGCCTGTGTGTGAAGGGGCAGGGCCGACCTAGGGGCACAGTGGGCCACTTGCTTACCCTGCTGCCCTGAGGCTGCTGGGACCAAGAGGCCTTGGGCATCGACCCCCTTGCTGGCCTCTTTCCTCTGACCAGGCCGTCCAGGCTCCAGTCTCTTGCAATTTGGAGAGAGGCCCTGCCAGGAACCTCCCTTCCAAGTAGGCCTCAAATGAGGCCTAGGAATCATGGGAAAGGAGCTAAGGAAAAGAGACTGGGGAGGCGCCTGGTCATGTCTGTAGACACTCCCCGCCGCCTGCCCATTCGTGAGGCTGTACCCCCGGAGGCCAGAAAGATCTGGTCAAGGCTGGCCTGGGGGAGGGTCCGTGCTGGGACCTGCCCCTGGCCTGTGGGGCCTCTGATCAGATACAGCACTGTGCCGCTGGAAGACCTCACTGGCAGCCTCCAAAGGCCGGTTTGCAAGCACTGTCCCCAAGGGAGACCCGCGTTTCTCGCAAGCCACGCACTCTGCTCCCAAGCCCAGGACAATAGCACATTAGGTTCGTCCGCTCTCATGCTCTTGACCCAGTGCCTTGCTTACAGCTAGGGGATCCCCACACCCAGGTCAAGGCAGAACCATATGCACACGTCTCCTCTGGCCCTCTGCCCTGTGAGAGAGCTCGGGTGAGCCAGTCTGTTTGGCAGCTCCTGGGCAAGCCAGCAGCAGCGCCTGTGTGTGAAGGGGCAGGGCTGACCTAGGGGCACAATGGACCACTTGCTCTCCCTGCTGCCCTAAGGCTGCTGGGCCAAGGAGGCCTTGGGCATCGACCCCCTTGCTGGCCTCTTCCCTCTGACCAGGCCTTCTGGGCTCCAGGCCCTTGCAATGTGGAGAGAGCCCCCTGCCAGAAACCTCCCCTCCAAGTAGGCCTCAAATGAGGCCTAGGCACCAGGGAAAAGGCATAATGGAATGAGCCTGGGGAGGTGCCTGGGCATGTCTTGACACTGTCCCCGCTGCCTGCCCCATCGTAAGGCAGTAGCCCCAGAGGCCAGGAATGTCTGGTCAAGGCTGGCCTGAGGCAGGGTCCGTGCTGGGACCTGCCCCTGGCCTGTGGGGACTCTGAGCAGAACCAGCACTGTGGCGATGGAAGACCTCCCCGGCAGCCTCCAAAGGCCGGTTTGCAAGCACTCTCGCCGGCAGTCCACCTCTCCCTCACCGAGGGATGATTGCGATACCCACAAGCCATGCATTCTGTTCCCAAGCCCAAGAAAAAAGCTCTTGTGTGGTCCCCTCTCAGGGCCTTGCCCCTGAAACGGGTCAGCTAGGGGCTCCAAACTCCCAGGCCAAGGCAGAACCACGTGCACAAGAGTCTTCCTGTTCCCTGCACCGTCAGAGAGCTTGGGTGAGCCAGAGTCTGTCAGGCCGCTCCTGGGCAAGCCCAGCAGCAGCGCCTGTGTGTGATGGTGCAGGGGCGACCTAGGGGCACTGAGGGCCACTTGCTCACCCTGCTGCCCTGAGGCTGCTTGGCCAAAGAGGCCTTGGACATCGACCCCCTTCCTGGCCTTTTCCCTCTGACCAGGCCATCCGGGCTCCAGTCCTTTGCAGTGTGGAGAGAGGCCCTGCCAGAATCCTCCGCTAAAAGTAGGCCTCAAATGAGGCCTAGGAATCATGGGAAAGGCGCTAAGGGAATGAAACTGGGGAGGCTCTGGGGCATGTGTGGACACACTCCCCTCCGCCTGCCCCTTCGTGGGGCAGTACCCCCAGAGGCCAGGCAGGTCTGGTCAAGGCTGGCCTGGGGCAGGGCCCTTGCTGGGACCTGGCCCTGGCCGGTGGGTACTCTCAGCAGAACCAGCATTGTGCCGCTTGAAGACCTCACAAGCAGCCTTCAAAGGCCGCTTTGCAAGCAGTCTCACCGGGTGGCCACCTCTCCCTCACTGAGGGAGGCCCGTCTTTCCCGGAAGCCGCGCACTCTCTTCCCAAGCCTGGGAGAAAAGCGCTTCGGGGTGTTCCTCTCTCAGGCCTTTGCCCCGGAGCTTGGGGGACAGCTAGGGGTTCCACTCACCCAGGCCAAGGCAGAAACACATGCACACATCACTTCTGGCCCTATGCACCATCAGAGATCTCGGGTGAGCCAGAGTCTGTCAGGCTGCCCCTGGGCAAGCCCAGCAGCAGCGCCTGTGAGTGAAGGGGCAGGACTGACCTAGGGGCACAGTGCGCCTCTTGCTCTTCCTGATGCCCTTAGTCTGCTGGGCCAAAGACGCATTGGGAAACGACACCCTTGCTAGCCTCTTTCCTCTGACCAGGCCATCCGTCCTCCAGACCCTTGAAGTGTGGAGAGAGCCCGTGCCAGAAACCTCCCCTGCAAGTAGGCCTCAAATGAGGCGTAGGCACCAGGGAAAACGTGCTAATAAAATGAGCCTGGGGAGGCGCCTGGGCATGTATGGACACACACCCCACAGCCTGCTCCTTCATGGGGCAGTACCTCCGGAGGCCAGGAAGGTCTGGGCAAGTCTGGTCTGGAGCAGTTTCCATGCTGGGACCTGCACCAGGCCTGTGGGGCCACAGAGCAAATCCAGCACTCTGGCGCTGGAAGACCCCCCGGCTGCGTCCAAAGGCCAGTTTGCAAGCACTCTACCCGAGGGAGACCCGCATTTCCCGCAAGACACGCACTCTGCTCCCAAGCCCACGAAATTGCGCATCGGGTTCGTCCGCTCTCAGGCCCTTGGCCATTTGCCTTGGGGACAACTAGGGGATCCACACACCCAGAAAGAGGCAGAACCACATGAACATGTCTCTTCCTGCCCCTTGCACCGTCAGAGAGCTCGGGTGAGCCAGAGTGTGTCAGTCAGCGCCTGGGCAATCCCAGCAGCAGCGCCTGTGTGTGATGGGGCAGGGCCGACCTAGGGGTACTGAGGGCCAGTTGCTCACCCTGCTGCCCTGAGGCTGCTTGGCCAAAGAGGCCTTGGACATCGACCCCATTACTGGCCTCTTCCCTCTGATGAGGCCGTCCGGGCTCCAGTCCCTTGCAGTGTGGAGAGAGGCCCTGCCAGAATCCGCCCCTCCAAGTAGGCCTCAAATGAGGCCTAGGCACCAGGAAAAAGGCATAATGGAATGAGCCTGGGGAGGTGCTTGGGCAGGTCTCGACATTGTCCCCGCCGCCTGCCTCTTCGTGAGGCAGTACCCCCGGAGGCCAGGAAGGTCTGGTCAAGGTTGGCCTGGGGCAGGGTCCGTGCTGGGACCTGCCACTGCCCTGTGGGGCCTCTGAGCAGAACCAGCACTGTGGCGATGGAAGACCTCCCCGGCAGCCTCCAAAGGCCGGTTTGCAAGCACTCTCGCCGGCAGTCAACCTCTCCCTCACCAAGGGATGACTGCGATTCCCGCAAGCCATGCACTCTGTTCCCAAGCCCAGGAAAAAAGTTCTTGTGTGGTCCCCTCTCAGGGCCTTGCCCCTGAAACTGGGGTCAGCTAGGGGCTCCAAACTCCCAGGCCAAGGCAGAACCACGTGCACACGAGTCTTCCTGTCCTCTGCACCGTCAGAGAGGTTGGGTGAGCCAGAGTCTGTCAGGGAGCTCCTGGGCAAACCAAGCAGCAGTGCCAGTGTGTGAAGGGTCAGGACCGACCTAGGGGCACAGTGGGCCACTTGCTCACCCTGCTGCCCTGAGGCTCCTGGGACAATGAGGCCTTGGGAATCGACCCCCTAGCTGGCCTCTTCCCTCTGACCAGGCCGTCCGGGCTCTAGGCCCTTGCAGTGTGGAGAGAGCCCCTGCCAGAAACCTCCCCTCCAAGTAGCCCTCAAATGAGGCCTAGGAACCATGGGAAAGGCGCTAGGGAATAAGACTGGGGAGGCTTCTGGGCATGTCTTGACACACTCCCCGCCACCTGCCCGTTCGTGCGGCAGTTCCCGCGAAAGCCAGGAAGGTATGGTCAAGGCTGGCCTTGGGCAGGGTCCATGCTGGGACCTGCCCCTGGCCGGTGGGTACTCAGCAGGATCAACATTGTGCCGCTGGAAGACCTCACAGGCCGCCCCCAAAGGCAGGTTTGCAAGCAGTCTCACCAGCTGGCCGCCTCTCCCTCACCGAGGGATGCCCGTCTTTCCCGCAAGCCAAGCACTCTGTTCCCAAGTCTGGGAGAAAAGCGCTTCGGTGTGTTCCTCTCTCAGGCATTTGCCCCGGAGCCTGGGGACAGCTAGGTGTTCCACTCACCCAGGCCAAGGCAGAACCACATGCACACGTCTCTTCTGGCCCTCTGCACCATCAGAGACCTCGGGTGAGCCAGAGAATGTCAGGCTGCTCCTGGGCAAGCCCAGCAGGAGCACCTGTGTGTGAATGGGCAGGAACGACCTAGGGACACAGTGGGCCACTTGCTCTTCCTGCTGCCCTGCAGCTGCTGTGCCAAAGAGGCCTTGGTATTCAACCCCCTTGCTGGCCTCATTCCTCTGACCAGGCCATCCATGCTCCAGACCCTTGAAGTGTGGAGAGAGCCCCTGCCAGAAACCTCCCCTCCAAGTAGGCCTCAAATGAGGCCTAGGCACCAAGGAAAAGGCGCTAATGGAATGAGTCTGTGGAGGCGAATGGGCATGTATGGACACACTCCCTGCAGCCTGCCCCTTCGTGGGGCAGTTCCCCCGGAGGCCAGGAAGGTCTGGACAAGGCTGACCTGGGGCAGGGTCCATGCTGGAACCGGCCCGTGGCCTGTGGGCTTTTGAGCAGAACCAGTACTCTGCCGCTGGAAGACCTCCCCGGCTGCCTCCAAAGGCCAGTTTGCAAGCACTCTCCCCGAGAGACGCCCGCATTCCCCAGAAGCTGTGCACTCTGCTCCTAAGCCCGGGAGAAAAGCGCTTCGAGGTGGTCCTCTCTCAGGGCCATTGCCCCTGAGCCTGGGGCCAGCTAGGGGCTCCACACTCCCAGGCCAAGGCAGAACCACATGCACATGTCTTTTCCTGCCCCCTGCACCGTCAGAGAGCTTGGGTGAGCAGAGTCTTTCAGGCAGCTCCTGGGCAAGCCCAGTAGCAGCGCCTGTGTGTGATGTGGCAGGGCTGACCTAGGGGCACAGTGGGCCACTTGCTCTTCCTGCTGCCCTGAGGCTGTTGGGACAAAGAGGCCTTGGGCATTGACTCCCTTGCTGGCCTCTTCCCTCTGACCAGGCCATCCGTGCTCCAGACCCTTGAAGTGTGGAGAGAGCCCGTGCCAGAAACCTCCCCTCCAAGTAGGCCTCAAATGAGGCCTAGGCACCAGGAAAAGGCGCTAATTGTAAGAGTCTGTGGAGGCGCCTGGGCATGTATGGACACACACCCCACAGCTTGCTCCTTCATGGGGCAGTAACCCCGGAGGCCAGGAAGGTCTGAGCAAGGCTGGTCTGGAGCAGTATCCATTCTGGGACCTGCCTCAGACCTGTGGGGCCACAGAGCAAATCCAGCACTCTGGAGCTGGAAGACCTCCCCGGCTGCCTCCAAAGGCCAGTTTGCAAGCACTCTACCCGAGGGAGACCTGCATTTCCCGCAAGCCACGCCCTCTGCTCCCAAGCCCAGGACAATAGCGCATCGGGTTCGTCCGGTCTCAGGCCCTTGGCCAATTGCCTTGGGGACAAGTAGGGGATCCACACACCCAGGCAGAGGCAGAACCACATGCACATGTCTCTTCCGGCCCTCTATACCGTCAGAGAGCTCGGGTGAGCAAGAGTCTGTCAGGCAGCTCCTGGGCAAGCCCAGCAGCAGCGCCTGTGTGTGAAGGGGCAGGGCTGACCTAGGGGCACAGTTTGTCACTTGCTCACCCTGCTGCCCTGAGGCTGCTGGGACAAAGAGGCGGTGGGCATCAAACAACGTGCTGGCCTCTTCACTCTGACCAGTCCGTCCGGGCTCCAGTCCGTTGCAGTTGGAGAGAGGCCATGCCAGAAACCTCCCCTCCAAGTAGGCCTCAAATGTGGCCTATGAAGCATGGGAAAGGCGCGAATGGAATTAGACTGGGGAGGC
Source organism: Muntiacus reevesi (assembly GCF_963930625.1). NCBI lineage: Eukaryota > Metazoa > Chordata > Mammalia > Artiodactyla > Cervidae > Muntiacus > Muntiacus reevesi. The sequence continues at coordinate 2,639,919 of NW_027078014.1, forward strand.
GCCTCGGCATGTCTAGACACACTGCCCGCCACCTGCCCCTTTGTGGGGCAGTACCCCCAGAGGCCAGGAATCTCTGGTCAAGGCTGACCTGGTGCAGGGTCCTTGCTGGGACCTGCCCATGGCCTGTGGGTCCTCTGAGCAGAACCAGCACTGTGCCGCTGGAAGACCTCACCGGCAACCTCCAACAGCTGGTTTGCAAGCACTCTCACCGCATGGTTGCCTCTCCCTCACCGAGGGACGCCTGCGTTTCCCGCAAGCCGCGCACTCTGCTCCGAAGCCTGGGAGAAAAGCGCTTCAGGGTGATCCTCCCTCAGGTCATTGCCCCTGAACCTGGGAGACAGCCAGGGTCTCCACACACCCAGGCCAAGGCAGAACCACATGCACACGGCTCTTCCTGCCCTCTGCACCGACAGAGAGCTCGGGTGAGCCACAGTCTTTTAGGCAGCTCCTAGGCAAGCCCAGCAGCAGCGCCTGTGTGTGAAGGGGCAGGGCCGACCTAGGGGCACAGTGGGCCACTTGCTCTCCCTGCTGCCCTGAGGCTGCTGGGTCAAAGAGGCCTTGGGCATTGACCCCGTTGCGGGCCTCTTCCCTCTGACCAAGCCGTCCGGGCTCCAGGCCCTTGCAGTGTGAAGAGAGCCTTGCCAGAAACCTCCACTCCTAGTAGGACTCAAATGAGGCATAGGCACCAGGGAAAAGGCGCTAATGGAATGAGCCTGGGGAGGTGCCTGAGCATGTCTGGACTCATGCCCTGCTGCCTGCACCTTCCTGGGGCAGTACCCCCCAGAGGCCAGGAAGGTCTGGTCAAGGCTGGCCTGGGGCAGGGCACATGCTGGAACCTGCCCGTGGCCTGTGGGGCCTCTGAGCAGAATCAGGACTCTGCCGGTGGAAGACCTCCCCGGCTGCCTCCAAAGGCCGCTTTGCAAGCAGCCTCCTCAAAGGAGGCCCGCGCTTCCCGCAAGCTGTGCACTCTGTTCCCAAGCCCGGGAAATAAGCGCTTTGGGGTGGTTCTCTCTCAGGGCCCTTTCCATTGACCCTGGGGGCCAGCTAGGGGCTCAATACTCCCAGGCCAAGGCAGAACAACATGCACACGAGTCTTCCTGCCCCTGCACCATCAGAGAGCTCAGGTGAGCCAGAGTCTGTCAGGCAGCTCCTGGGCAAGCCCAACAGCAGAGCCTGTGTGTGAAGGGGCAGGGCCGACCTAGGGGCAAAGTGGGCCACTTGCTTACCCTGCTGCCCTGAGGCTGTTGGGACCAAGAGGCCTTGGGCATTGACCCCCTTGCTGGCCTCTTCCCTCTGACCAGGCCTTCTGTGCTCCAGGCCCTTGAAATGTGGAGAGAGCCCCTGCCAGAAACCTCCCCTGCAAGTAGGCCTCAAATGAGGCCTAGGCACCAGGAAAAAGGCATAATGGAATGAGCCTGGGGAGGTGTCTGGGCATGTCTCGACACTGTCCCCGCCGCCTGTCCCTTCGTGAGGCAGTACCCCCGGAGGCCAGGAATGTCTGGTCAAGGCTGGCCTGGGCAGGGTCCGTGCTGGGACCTGCCCCTGGCCTGTGGGGCCTCTGAGTAGAACCAGCACTGTGGCGATGGAAGACCTCCCCGGCAGCCTCCAAAGGCCGGTTTGCAAGCTCTCTCGCCGGCAGTCCACCTCTCCCTCACCGAGGGATGACTGCGATTCCCGCAAGCCATGCACTCTGTTCCCAAGCCCAGGAAAAAAGCTCTTGTGTGGTCCCCTCTCAGGGCCTTGCCCCTGAAACTGGGGTCAGCTAGGGGCTCCAAACTCCCAGGCCAAGGCAGAACCATGTGCACAGGAGTCTTTTTGTCCCCTGCACCATCAGAGAGGTCGGGTGAGCCAGAGTCTGTCAGGGAGCTCCTGGGCAAGCCAAGCAGCAGCGCCAGTGTGTGAAGTGTCAGGACCGACCAAGGGGCACAGTGGGCCACTTGCTCACCCTGCTGCCCTGAGGCTCCTGGGACAAAGAGGCCTTCGGCATCGACCCCCTTGCTGGCCTCTTCCCTCTGACCAGGCCGTCCGGGCTCTAGGCCCTTGCAGTGTGGAGAGAGCCCCTGCCACAAACCTCCCCTCCAAGTAGCCCTCAAATGAGGCCTCTGAACCATGGGAAAGGCGCTAAGGGAATGAGACTGGGGAGGCTTTTGTGCATGTCTTGACACACTCCCTGCCACCTGCCTCTTCGTGGGTCTGTTCCCGCGGAAGCCAGGAAGGTCTGGTCAAGGCTGGCCTTGGCAGGGTCCATGCTGGGACCTGCCCCTGGCTGGTGGGTACTCTGAGCAGAATCAACATTGTGCCGCTGGAAGACCTCACTGGCCGCCTCCAAAGGCCGGTTTGCATGCAGTCTCACCAGCTGGCCGCCTCTCCTCACTGAGTGAGGCCCGTCTTTCCCACAAGCCGCGCACTCTGTTCCCAAGCCTGGGAGAAAAGCGCTTCGGTGTGTTCCTCTCTCAGGCATTTGCCCCGGAGCCTGGGGACAGCTAGGTGTTCCACTCACCCAGGCCAAGGCAGAACCACATGCACACGTCTCTTCTGGCCCTCTGCACCATCAGAGAGCTCGGGTGAGCCAGATCCTGTCAGGCTGCCCCTGGGCAAGTCCAGCAGCAGCGCCTCTGTGTGAAGGGGCAGGGCCTACCTAGGGGGACAGTGCGCCACTTGCTCTTCCTGCTTCCCTGAGGCTGCTGGGACAAAGAGGCCTTGGGAAACGACCCCCTTGCTGGCCTCTTTCCACTGACCAGGCCATCTGTCCTCCAGACCCTTGCAGTGTGGAGAGAGCCCCTGCCAGAAACTTCCCCTGCAAGTAGGCCTCAAAAGGCCTAGGCAACAGGGAAAAGGAGCTAATGGAATGAGCCTAGCGAGGCGCCTGGGCATGTTTGGACACACATTCCACAGCCTGCTCCTTCATGGGGCAGTACCCCCAGAGGCCAGAAAGGTCTGGACAAGGCTCTCCTGGGGCAGTCTCCATGCTGGCACCTCCCTGTCGCCTGTGGGGCCTCTGAGCAGAACCAGCACTCTGCCGCTGGAAGACCTCCCCGGCTGCCTCCAAAGGCCAGTTTGCAAGCACCCTCCCCGAGGGTGGCCCGCAATTCCCGTAAGCTGCGCACTCTGCCCCCAAGCCCGGGAGAAAAGCGCTTCGGGGTTGCGCTCTCTCAGGGACCTTGCCCCAAGCCTGGGCGCCAGCTAGGGGCTCCACACACCCAGCCAAGGAAGAACCACATGCACAAGTATTTTCCTACCCCTGCACCGTCAGAGAGCTTGGGTGAGCAAGAGTCTGTCAGGCAGCTCCTGGGTAGGCCCAGCAGCAATGCCTGTGTGTGATGGGGCAGGGCCGACCTAGGGGCACTGAGGGCCACTTGCTCACAATGCTGCACTGACGCTTCTGGGACAAAGAGGCCTTGGGCATCGACCCCCTTGCTGGCCTCTTCCCTCTGACCAGGCCGTCCGGGCTCCAGTCCCTTGCAGTTTGGAGTGAGGCCCTGCCAGAAACCTCCCCTCCAAGCAGGCCTCAAATGAGGCCTAGGAACCATGGGAAAGGCGCTCAGGGAATGAGCCTGGGGAGGTGCCTGGGCATGTCTGGACACACTCCCCACCACCTGCCCCTTCGTGAGGCAGTATCCTCGGAGGCCAGGTAGGTCTGGACAAGGCTGGCCTGGGGCAGGGTCCGTGCTGGGACCTGCCGCGGGCCTGTGGATCCTCTGTGCAGAACCAGCACTGTGCCGCTGGAAGTCATCACCGGCAGCCTCCAAAGGCCGGTTTGCAAGTACTCTCTCCAGCTGGCAACCTCTCCCTCACCGAGGGATGCTCGCGATTCCTGCAAGCCACCCACTCTGCTTCCAAGCCCAGGGCAATAGCGCTTGGGTGGTCCCCTCTCAGGGCCTTGCCCCTGAGCCTGGGAGACATCGAGGGCTCCAAACTCCCAGGCCAAGGCAGAACCACATGCACACGAGTCTTCCTGCCCCCTGCACCGTCAGAGACCTCGGGTGAGCCAGAGTATGTCAGGCAGCTCCTGGGCATACCCAGCAGCAGGGCCTGTGTGTGAAGGGGCAGGGCCAACCTAGGGGAACAGTGGGCCACTTGCTCTTCCTGCTGTCCTGAGGCTGCTGGGCCAAAGAGGCCTTGGGCATCGACCCCCTTGCTGGCCTCTTCCCTCTGACCATGCCATCTTCGCTCATGGCCCTAGCACTGTGGAGAGAGCCCCTGCCAGAAACCTCCCCTCTAAGTAGGCCTCAAATGCGGCCTAGGAACCAGGGGAAAAGTGCTCAGGGAATGAGCCTGGGGAGGTGCCTGAGCATGTCTGGACACACTTCCCACAGCCTGCCCCTTCGTGGGGCACTACCCTCAAAGGACTGGAAGGTCTGGTAAAGACTGGCCTGGGGCAGTGTCCATGCTGGGACCTGTCCCTGGAATGTGGGGCCTCTGAGCACAACCAGCACTCTGCTGCCGGAATACCTCACCGGCAGCCTCCAAAGGCTGGTTTGCAAGCACTCTCACAGGCTGGCGTCCTGTCCCTCACCGAGGGAGGCCCGCATTTCCCGCAAGGCACGCACTCTGTTCCCAAGACCAGGAAAATAGTGCATCGGGTTCGTCTGCTCTCAGGCCCTTGCCCCAGTGCCTGGGGGACAGCTACGGGCTCCACACACCCAGCCCAAGGCAGAACCACATGCACACGTCTCTTCCTGCCCCCTGCACCGTCAGAGAGCTTGGGAGAGCCAGAATCTGTCTGTCAGCACCTGGGCAAGACCAGCAGCAGCGCCTGTGTGTGATGGGGCAGGGCCGATCTAGAGGCAGTGAGGGCCAGTTGCTCACTCTGGTGCCCAGTGTCTGCTGGGCCAAAGAAGCCTTGGACATCTACCCCATTGCTGGCCTCTTCCCTCTGACCAGGGCGTCCAGGCTCCGGTCCCTTGTAGTGTGGAGAGAGTCCCTGCCAGAAAGCTCCCCTCCAAATAGACCTCAAATGAGGCTAGGTATCTTGAGAAAGATGTTAAGGGAATGAGACAGGGGAGGCGCCTGAGCATGTCTGGACACACTCCCTGCCACCTGCATCTTCGTGGGACAGTACACCCGGAGGCCAGGAAGGTCTGCGCAAGGCTGGCCTGGGGCAGGGTCCTTGCTGGGGCCTGCCCCTGTCCTGTGGGCATCTGAGCAGAACCAGTATTATGCCACCGGAACACCTCACTGGCAGCCTCCAAAGGCCGGTTTGCACGGACTCTCGCCGGGTGGGCACCTCTCCCTCACTGAGGGAGGCCCGCGATTCCAGCAAGCCATGCACCTGCTCCCAAGCCCAGGAGAAAAGCGCTTGTGTGGTCCCATCTCAGGGCCTTGCCCCTGAGCCTGGGGGAGAGCTAGGGGCTCCAAACTCCCAGGCCAAGGCAGAACCACATGCACACGAGTCTCCCTGTCCCCTGCAACGTCAGAGAGCTCGGGTGAGCCAGAGTCTGTCAGGCAGCTCCTGGGCAAGCCCAGCAGCAGCGCCTGTGTGTTAAGGGGCAGGGCCGACCTAGGGGCACAGTGGACAACTTGCTCACCCTGCTGCCCTGAGGCTACTGGGACAAAGAGGCCTTGGGCATCGACCCCCTTGCTGGCCTCTTCCCTCCTACCAGGCCTTCTGGGCTCAAGTCCCTGGCAGTGTGGAGAGAGTCCCTGCCAGAAACCTCCCCTCCAAGTAGACCTCAAATGTGGACTATGAACCATGGGAAAGGCGCGAAGGGAATTAGACTGGAGAGGCGCCTGGGCATGTGTGGACACACTCCCCGCCACCTGCCCCTTTTGGGGCAGTACCCCCAGCGGCCAGGAAGGTCTGGTCAAGGCTGGCCTGGGGCAGGGTCCTTACTGGGATCTCCCCCTGGCCTGTGGGTCCTCTGAACTGGACCAGCAGTGTGCCGCTGGAAGACCTCACCGGCAGCCTCCAAAGCCGGTTTGCAAACACTCTCGCCAGTTGGCCACCTCTCACTCACCGAGGGAGGCCCACGTTTACGGCAAGCAGCGCATTCTGCTCCCAAGCCTGGGCAAAAAGCGCTTCAGGGTATTCCTCTCTCAGGCCTTTGCCCCTGAGCCTTAGGGACAGCTAGAGGTTCCACTCACCCAGGCCAAGGCAGAACCACATGCACACGTCTCTTCCGGCCCTCTGCACCATCAGAGAGGTCGGGTGAGCCAGAGAATGTCAGGCTGCTCCTGGCAAAGCCCAGCAGGAGCGCCTGTGTGTGAATGGGCAGGACCGACCTAGGGGCACAGTGGGCCACTTGCTCTTCCTGCTGCCCTGCGGCTGCTGGGCCAAAGAGGCCTTGGGCATAGACCCCCTTGCTGGCCTCTTCCCTCTGACCAGGCCATCCGTGCTCCACACCCTTGAAGTGTGGAGAGAGCCCCTGCCAGAAACCTCCCCTCCTAGTAGGCCTCAAATGAGGCCTAGGCACCAGGGAAAAGGCGCTAATGGAATGAGTCTGTGAAGGCGACTGGGCATGTATGGACACACTCCCCGCAGCCTGCCCCTTCGTGGGACAGTTCCCCCGGAGGCCAGGAAGGTCTGGACAAGGCTGTCTTGGGGCAGGGTCCATGCTGGAACCGGCCCGTGGCCTTTGGGGCCTTTGAGCAGAACCAGGACTCTGCCGCTGGAAAACCTCCCCGGCTGCCTCCAAAGGCCAGTTTGCAAGCACTCTCCCTGAGGGAGGCCCGCATTTCCCAGAAACTGCGCACTCTGCTCCCAAGCCCGGGAGAAAAGCGCTTCGAGGTGGTCCTCTCTCAGGGCCATTGCCCCTGAGCCTGGGGGCCAGCTAGGGGCTCCACACTCCCAGGCCAAGGCAGAACCACATGCACATGTCTTTTCCTGCCCCCTGCACCATCAGAGAGCTTGGGTGAGCAAGAGTCTGTCAGGCAGCTCCTGGGCAAGCCCAGCAGGAGCGCCTGTGTGTGAAGGGGCAGGGCCGACCTAGGGGCACAGTGGGCCACTTGCTCTTCCTGCTGCCCTGAGGCTGCTGTGACAAAGAGGCCTTAGGCATCGACCCTCTTGCTGGCCTCTTCCCTCTGACCAGGCCGTCAGGGCTCCAGTCCCTTGCAGTTTGGAAAGAGGCCCTGCCAGGAACCTCCCTTCCAAGTAGGCCTCAAATGAGGCCTAGGAACCATGGGAAAGGCGCTCAGGGAATGAGCCTGGGGAGGTGCCTGGGCATGTCTGGACACACTCCCCACCGCCTGCCCCTTCGTGAGGCAGTACCCCCGGAGGCCAGGAAGGTCTGGTCATGGCTGTCCTGGTTCAGGGTCCATGCTGTAACCTGACCATGGCCTTGGGGCCTTTGAGCAGAACCAGGACTCTGCCGTTGGAAGACCTCACCAGCAGCCTCCAAAGGCCTGTTTGCAAGACCTCTCATCTGCTGGCCACAACTCCGTCACAAAGGTCCACTCTGCCCCTAGGTCGGCTCTGCCCCTTGACACACAGGCAGTCCTGCTCGGGCTGCGGAGTACGTGTCTGACAGACTCTGGCTCAAACAATGGCGGGGAAGGTGCAGGGGGCAGGAACAAATGTATGCATGTGATTCTGCCTCTTCCTGGCAATGTGGATGTCCAAGCTTGACTCCAGGCTCAGGGGCAAGGGCCCAGAGAGAGGACCACCCCGAAGCGCTTTTCTCCCGGGCTTCGGAGCAGAGTGTGCGACTTGCGGGAAAAGCAGGCCCCCCTCGTGCAGGGAGCGGCAGCAGTCTGGCGAGAATGTTTGCAAACCGGTCTTTGGAGGCCGTCGGGGAGGTCTTCCTGCGGGAGAGGGCTGGTTCTCCTCAGAGTCCCCACAGGCCAGGGGAAACACCCAGCAAGTTTCCTGCCCTTGGTCAGCCTTGCCCAGGCCTTCCTGGCCTCTGGGGCTGCTGCCCCATGAAGGGGCAGGCTGCGGGATGTGTGTCTAGACATGCCGGGTCACCTCCCCAGTCTCTTACCCAAAGCGCATTTCCCCTGGATCTAGGCCTCTTTTGAGTCCTACTCGGAGGGGAGGTGCTGGCAGAGGCTGTCTCCACACTGCAAGGGCTTGGAGCTCAGATGGCCTGCTGAGAGGGAAGTGGGGAGCAAGGGGGTGGATGCCCAAGGCCTCTTTAGACCAGCAGCCTCAGGGCAGCTGGGAGAGCAAGAGGCCCACTCTGCCCCTTGGTCGGCTCTGCCCCTTGACACACAGGCTGTGCTGCTGGGGTGGCCGAGGAGCTGCCTGACAGACTCTGGCTCACTCGAGCTCTCGGAAGGTTCAGGGCGCAGTAACAGACATGTGCATGTGGTTCTGCCTCAGCCTGGGAGTGTGGATTCCACGCTTGACTCCAGGCTCAGGGGCAAGGGCCCAGAGAAAGGACAACCCCGATGTGCTTTTCTCCCGGCTTGGGAGCGGATTGCGCGACTTGCGGGCAAAACAAGCCTCCCTTGGGGTGGGAGGTGCGGCATCCGGCGAGAATGCTTGCAACCGGCCCTTGGAGGCAACCAGGGAGGTCTTCATGCGGGAAAGGGGTGGTTCTGCTGAGAGGACCCACAGGCCAGGGGCAGCACCCAGCATGGTCTCTGCCCTTTGCCAGGGTTGCCCAGACCTTCCGGGCCTCCAGGGCTGCTGCCCCATGAAGGGCAGGCTGCGGGGAGTGTGTCCAGACATGCCTGGTCGCCTCCCCAGTCTCTTACCCCCTAGCGCATTTCCCCTGTGCTTGGCCTAATTTAAGGCCTACTCGGAGGGGAGGTGCTGGCATGGGCTGTTTTCACACAGCAAGAGCCTGGAGCTCAGACGGCCTGGTCACAGGGAAATGCGGAGCAAGTGTGTGGATGCCCAAGGCCTCTTTGGCCCAGCAGCCTCCGGGCAGCTGGGAGAGCAAGAGGCCCACTCTGCCCCTAGATCAGCTCTGCCCCTTGACACACAGGCAGTCCTGCTGGGGCTGCGGAGGACATGTCTGACAGACTCTGGCTCAACCAAGTCCTTGGAAGGTGCAGGGGACAGGAACAAACATATGCATGTGATTCTGCCTCTTCCTGGCTATGTGGATGTCCAAGCTTGACTCCAGGCTCAGGGGCAAGGGCCCAGAGAAAGGACCACCCCGAAGCACTTTTCTCCTGGGCTTAAGAGCAGAGTGCGCGACTTGCGGGAAAAGCAGGCCTCCCTCGGCAGGGAGCGGCAGCAGTCTGGCGAGAATGCTTGCAAACCGGCCTTTGGAGGCAGTTGGGGAGGTCTTCCTGCGGGAAAGGGCAGGTTCTGCTCAGAGTCCCCACAGGCCATGGGAAGGACCCAGCAAGACCCGTGTCCTTGGCCAGCCTTGCCCAGACCTCCCTGGCCTCTGGGGCTGCTGCCCCTTGAAGGGGCAGGCTGCGGGGTGTGTGTCTAGACATACCTGATCGCCTCCCCAGTCTCTCATCCCCTAGCATATTTCCCCTGGCCTAGGCCTCTTTTGAAACCAACTCGGAGGGGAGGTGCTGGCAGAGGCTGTCTCCACACTGCAAGTGCTTGGAGCTCAGACGGCCTGGTGAGAGGGAAGTGGGGAGCAACGGGTTGGATGCCCAAAGCCTTTTTCTCCAGCAGCTTCAGGGCAGCAATGAGAGCAATAGGCCCACTGAGCCACTAGGTCACAAGCGCCGATGAGCCTGGGAATCGCCTGGGTATGTCTGGCCACAATCCCCGCAGCCTGCCCCTTCGTGGGGCAGTTTGCCCGGAGGCCAGGAAAGTCTCCGAAAGGCTGGCCTGGTGCAGGGACCATGCTGGGACCTGATCCTTGCTTGTGGGGCCTCTGAGCAGAACCGGCATTCTGTCGCTGGAAGACCTCCCCGCCTGCTTCCAAAGGCCTGGTTGCAAGCACTCTCGCCGGCTGGCTACTGCTCCCTCCCCAAGGGAGTTCCGCGTTTCCCTCAAGCCAGGCACTCTGCTCCCAAGCCCAGGAGAAAAACACTTCGTGGTGATGCTCTCTCAGGGCCCTTGCCCCTGAGCCTAGTGGCCAACTAGGGGCTCCACACTCCCAGGAAAAGGCAGAGCCACATGCACCCGTCTGTTCCTGCCCCCTGCACCGTCAGAGAGCTCGGATGAGCCAGAGTCTTTCAGGCAGCTCCTGGGCAAGCCCACCATCACCCCCTGTGTTTGAAGAGGCAGTTCCTACCTAGGGACACAGTGGGCCTCTTTCTCTCCCTGCTGAGCTGAGGCTGCTGGGCCAAAGAGGCTTTGGGCATCGACCCCCTTGCTGGCCTCTTCCCTCTGACCAGGCCGTCCGGGCTCCAGGCCCTTGCAGTGTGGAGAGAGCCCCTGCCAGAAACCTCCCCTCCAAGTAGGCCTCAAACGAGGCCTATGCTCCAGGGGAAAGGCGCTAAGGGAATGAGCCTGGGGAGGCGCCTGGGCATGTCTGGACACACTCCCCACAGCCTGCCCCTTCGTGGGGCTGTACCCCCGGAGGCCAGGAAAGTCTGGTCAAGGCTGGCCTGGGGCAGGGTCCATGCTGTGACCTGCCCCTGGCCTGTGGGTCCTCTGAGCAGAACCGGCCCTCTGCCGCTGGAAGACCTCCCCGGCTGCCTCCAAAGGCTGGTTTGCAAGCCCTCTCGCCGGCAGGCCACCGCTCCCTCCCCGAGGGAGGCCCGCGTTATCTGCAAGCCTCGCACTCTGCCTCCAAGCATGGGAGAAAAGTGCTTCGCAGTGGTCCTCTCTCAGGGCCCTTGCCCCTGAGCCTGGGGGCCAGCTAGGGGCTCCACACTCCCAGGCTAAGAACAGAACCACATGCACACGTCTGTTCCTTCCCCCTACACCGTCAGAGAGCTCGGGTGAGCCAGAGTCTGTCAGGCAGCTCCTGGGCAAGCCCAGCTGCACCGGCTGTGTGGGAAGGGGCAGGGCCAACCTAGGGGAACAGTGGGCCTCTTGCTCTCACTGCTGCCCTGAGGCTGCTGGACCAAAGAGGCCTTGGGCATTGACCCCCTTGCTGGCCCCTTCCCTCTGACCAGGCTGTTCGGGCTCCAGGCCCTTGCAATGTGAAGACAGCCCCTATTCATTCATATGTAACTCCTGTGCGTTAATTTATGAAATGAGATTTTGGTCCTAAGCACATTTCTTAGAAGTAAATAAGAAATTTAGGTAAAGATTATGAAAGTTTGTTTGAAGCTACGACTGTACTTCCTCATCTATCAATTTTAGTAGCTGTTTTTCAAACACCATTGTTTGAAGGGAGCTTTGTTTTTCTCAGCTCCATCTCCCATCTGCTACATTTATTAACAAAGCCATAATCTGGGATTTATGATATTAGTTGCTGTCGAAATTAATGTAATGCTATGCTCTCAATGTTTTACTGAGACAGCATGGATCAGTAAAAGGGTTTGAAACATAAACTATAGTAAGCATTTGAGAAAAGTGAAACATTCAATGAATGGAATCAATTTTAGAATTAATATGTGCTCACCTTTGTACTCACATACTGTTTGGTTGCAGGTACAATTTAAAGGATTAGGTGAAAGAAAATTCTGTTAAAAAGGAAACAACCTATTACTTGGGAAATGAAATTGCCAACAAAAAAAAAGATGAAGCTATTGTATTTTAAAGTGGCCTCCAATCTATGTCCCAGGATAAAATGTTTTGACAAAGATAATTAATCTCTCTTCTGCCTCAGAATACTAGATTATTAACACTTGTTTGTGTGTGTGTGTGTGTGTGTGTGTGTGTGTGTGTTAGTTTAGTATTCAGCACTAAAGGAAATAAACTACCAAATCATTAAAAGAGGGGAGGGTGAACTAGTATAGGAGGAAAGACAGAGTCCTGTTATAGAAGACTTTTCTTGCTTTAATAGTTTTCTTAAAGCCTTTTATTCCTGCAACTAGAGTGAAAGGAAGCAACGCCTCTCTTCCTTGGCATCATTCCCTTAGCCTGCCTTCCCATTCCCTCTAGTTCAAGTCGAACAAGACTGGACCTGAGCCTTCCTCCAAGCTTCTTGCCTCACGAATTTACTAAACCCTGGAAAGCAGTGAGTAGTTTACAACATTCATGTCGAATAACAATAACAAAAAAGGAAAGTCTACTCTTCTCTTGTCCTATAAGCAAAAATAGATGGTAGACATAAATGTATTATACAACTTATAAACTATAAAACTTCTAGAAGAATTCATAGGAAAACCATTTTGTGACCTTGAGTGAGGCAAGCTTTTTTATTTTTTAAATTAATTTATTTATTTTAATTGGAGGCTAATTACTTTACATTATTGTGGTGGTTTTGCCATACATTGACATGAATCAGCCTTGGGTGTACAAGTGTCCCCCATCCTGAACTCCCCTCACACCTCCCTCCCCATCCCTCAGGGTCATCCCAGGGCACCAGCACTGAGCACCTTGTCTCATGCATTCATTGAACCTGGACTGGCGATCTGTTTCACGCTTGATAATATACATGTTTCAACGCTATTCTCTCAAATCATCCCACCCTCGCCCTCTCCCACAGAGTCCAAAAGACTGTTCTATACATCTCTGTCTCTTTTGCTGTCTCATATACAAGTTTATCATTACCATCTTTCTAAATTCCATATATATGCATTAATATCCTGTATTTGGTGTTTTTCTTTCTAACTTCACTCTGTATAATAGGCTCCAGTATCATCCACCTCATTAGAGCTGATTCAAATGCATTCTTTTTAATGGCTGAGTAATATTCCATTGTGTATATGTACCATAGCTTTCTTATCCTATCATCTGCTGATGGACATCTAGGTTGCTTCATGTCCTAGCTATTATAAACAGTGCTGTGATGAATATTGGGGTACATGTGTCTCTTTCAATTCTGGTTTCCTTGGTGTGTATGCCCAGGAATGGGATTGCTGGGTCATATGGCAGTCCTATTTCCAGTTTTTTAAGGAATCTCCACACTGTTATCCATAGTGGCTGTACTAGTTTGCATTCCCACCAACAGTGTAAGAGGGTTCCTTTTCTCCACACCCTCTCCAGCATTTATTGCTTGTAGACCTTTGGATAGCAGCCATCCTGATTGGTGTGTAATGATACCCCATTGTGGTTTTGATTTGCATTTCTCTGATAATGAGTGATGTTGAGCATCTTTTCATGTGTTTGTTAGCCATCTGTATGTCTTCTTTAGAGAAATGCCTGTGTAGTTCTTTGGCCCATTTTTTGATTGGGTCGTTTATTTTTCTGGAATTGAGCTGCAGGAGCTGCTTGTATATTTTTGAGATTAATTCTTTCTGAGTTGCTTCATTTGCTATTATATTCTCCCATTCTGAAGGCTGTCATTTCACCGGCAAGTTTTTTTTAGATAGAGCACCAAAAACATATTTTATTAAAAAAAAAACCAACATCTGATCATTTAGACTTCAAAATGTTAAACTTCTCTTCAAAAGAGACTGTTAAAATGAAAATACAAGATACGGACTGGGAGAAAGTATTTGTTAAATGCACATCAATTAAAAGATTTGTATCCAGGATATGTAAAGAATTCTCTAAACTTAAAAACAAAAGATACAAGTGCCACCATATAGTTATTAAAAGGACCAAATCTGGAGCACTGAAAACCCCACATTTTGGCAAGGATGTAGAACAATAGGAACTGTCATTTATTCTTGATGGGAATACAAAATGGTGCAGCCACTTTGGAAGACAGCTTGGCAGGTTCCTACAAAGCTTAACATACTCTTACTATACAATCCATCAGTCATATTGGTATTTACTCAGCAGAGTTAAAAACTTAAATCCACAGAAAAACCTGCACACAGATGTTTATAGCAGTTTTATTCATAGTTGCCAAAACTTGGAAGAAACCAAGAAGTACTTCAGTAAATGAATGAATAAATTAATTGTAATAATTCATATAAAGGAATACTATTCAGCACTAAAAGAAACAAACTACCAAATCATTAACAGACACGAAAGAAACATTATGCTTATAACTAAGTAAGAGATGAGATGGTTGGATGGCATCACCAACTCAATGGACATGGGTTTGGGTGGACTCTGGCAGTTGGTGATGTACAGGGAGGCCTGGCATGCTGCGGTTCCTGGGGTTGCAAAAACTAGGACACAACTGAGAGACTGAACTGAACTGAAGTAAAAGAAGACAATCTGGAAGAGCTTCATACTATATAATTCCAGCTATATGACATTCTAGAAAAGGCAACTCTGTTGAGAAACATCATTGTTTCTTGAGGGACGGTGAGGGTGTGTGTGTCTGTGAGTCACTCAGTCATGTCCGAGTCTTTTCGACTCCATGGACTGTATAGTCTGTTTGGTTCTTCTGCCCATGGAATTTCCGAGGTGTGAATACTGGAGTGGGTAGCCAATTCCTCCTCCTGGGGATCTTCCTAACTCAGGAGTCAAACCCAGGTCTCCCACATTACAGGCAGATTCTTTACCAGCTGAGCCACCAGGACAGCCCCTGGTGGAGGTACAACCAAAGCACTGAGTTTTAATGTCCATGAAAATCCTCCGTATGATCTTCTAGTTATGGCTGTATGTCACTATACATTGATCCAAACCCACAGAATGTACAGTACCAAGAATGACCCCTAAGGTAAATGCCAACTTTGGGTGGCTGTGCTGTGTCACTGGAGATTCATACTTGGTAACAAACTTATGTAACATTTTCATGAGTGATGGTAATAATGGGCAAGATGATTCATGTAGGGAGTACTTGAGGTTATATGGGAAATCTCTGTACTGTCCTCTTAATTTTGTTGTGAGCTTAACTCTGCTCTCTAATACACCGTGTTAAGTGAAAGTAGCTAGCCTCAAAAGGCTACATACTGTATGAGTCCGTCTTAGTGTCATTCTGGAAAACAAAACAAGAGGGTAGGAAAGTGGCTAGAGATGGGGAGAGGGGTTGGTCACAAACAGGCTCAAGTGAATTTGGGGAGATGATGGAAATGTTCTATGTCTTGATTGCAGTGGTAGTTGTGTGACTGTATGCATTTATCAAAACTCATAGAACTGTACTCTATGGTGACTTTTACTGTATATAAATTATACCTTTATTTTTTTTTTAATGTGAAAAACAAGCTAAAAACCCTAAAATGACCTCTGACCGAGTGTTAGCATGGTCACTGTTGCTGAAGACTTCTGGCTCCTTAGCTCTCTAAAAATAGGGTCACCAGCTAATCCCATGAATATTTGTGACTCCAGGTCACAATAGTTGTGCAATGGTTTGTCTCTTATCTTGTAGAGAGCTGCTGACTGATGATGAAAGACAAGACAGGGAGAACTTTCTTTTTATCTTTCTTTCTCTTCTTTTTCTTCCTCCATTTTCTGCTTTCCACTAGCTCTTTTCCTTCACTTCTTTTCCCTATTTATCAGTCTGTGTGTAGCTGAAAGGGATCTGCTAGAGGCTATGGTGAGTGGGACAAATGGAAGCATTTGCTCTGGTCAAAAGTGTATTAGTAAATGATTAACAACCAGCTTTGTGAAGCACACATATTAACACACATGCAGATTTATTTTAAACTCTACTGATATAAAGGGTATAGAACACATAGTTTGCAAATCCTAATAAAATTTACATCATTCTTTAGTGTCAATTCCATATAACCAGTTGATTTCCATCAAATGTTTCACTGATTTTTGCTGAACTTTGGTATCTGTAGGTTTCCCTAGTAGCTCACTTGGTAAAGAATCTGCCTGCAATGCAAGAGACCCTGGTTTGATTGCTGGGTCGGGAAGATCTGTTGGAGAAGGGATAGGTACCCAGTCCAGTATTCTGGCCTGGAGAATCCCATGGGGGAAATCCACGGGGCCGCAAAGAGCTGGACACGACTGAGCAACTTTCCCTTTCTTGTCTGTAGCCAACATGCCATTGTAAATAATAAACAAATGTGGTTTTGCAAGAATCTTGGCTGATATTTTCATTAACATTAATGATTGAGATGAAAGTGAAACAACAAGAGATATGTGTTGGATCCTGACTTAATCAGGTCATTAATCAGTGACCTGAGTGACTTGAATTCATTTGATGATAGTTTTTGAGTACTGGAGGAATAGTTCCTTGAACTTTGTGCTGGTCACAGTGCAACAGTTATAGACACAACATTTTAAGAATTTTATTCTACATTGTTAACATTTTCTCTGTCACTATACAATCAACAAAAATATGTGAGCCCAAATTTGGAGCTTTCTTCTGTTTCCATGATTTAAATACTCTCACCCTGAAGGATTCCAGACTACCAAGGTGAAAACACTGGATGAAGAGACGTCCTCCAGCACACCATTATACCCCATTTCTGCAATGTAGATGCAGTAGACAGAAACAGCATCAGGAACACAGACGCCAGCAAAATGTAAATGATTAAAAATGATGACTTGTATGTATTTATGACCTTTGCTTTGAATAGAATTTATTTAACTGAAAGCGTACATCCTTTAATTTTTAATAATGACTTTGTTTTAGAGCTAGCTC
Organism: Muntiacus reevesi; assembly: GCF_963930625.1. Lineage (NCBI taxonomy): Eukaryota > Metazoa > Chordata > Mammalia > Artiodactyla > Cervidae > Muntiacus > Muntiacus reevesi. The sequence continues at coordinate 2,656,268 of NW_027078014.1, forward strand.
ACAAAACTCCTGAAATTTAACAATCAGTTCTCTGGCACTTCTTTGAGTTGGCTCCAGTTCATTAAGGATTCAAGTGCAAGGCCACGAGCCCCCCGCCACCCCCCTACCACACACACACAGATTCCACAGCAGCAGAGGCAGCGTGAAGGGAGAGCGCGTGCAGACATATGTTGCTTCTCTGAGCCCTGCTACCCTCAATGTGCTGCCAGGGCTGCTCCAGCCTTATGTGATATTTTCCTGAGCTACTCAGACTGATTGTCAGGGCTAAAATATCCATTGTCATAAGCTACACTTTATATGAAAAATGGATATGAATTTCAGTGGAATAATGGTTTGACATTCTTCATTAAATTTCATCCATTAAAATATTGTGTCCTTAATGAGAACTTGTTGTTGAAGGAAAATATTGTTATTCTGAAATTCCTCTTATTTTTAAAGCCAAATCTGAAAAGATTTTCATCAAAATGTGAACAGTTATCTTGGATGGTGAGATTTTATTTTTCCTTCTTGTAATTTTCTGTAGTTTACAAATTTTCTATAATAAATATGTAACACGATGGTAATATGTAAAAAGAACTGAGACAAATCTTTGTTAACTTGATATGCTAAAGTGCATTGATGTTATCCTTTTAAAGACCAAAACAATAAATCGCATTTTCAGTAAAAAGAATGCCCTGGGAAACAGACATTACTATGTTCAGTTTCATTTGAAAGCCAGATGTCCAGGAATTGGATATGGCTAATTATCAAATTCTACCCAGATGGAGTGTTTTCTTTTCTTTTTTTTAATCATCAGATGGAAAAGCAAGTATCTCTAGCTGCTTACTTTATTACATTTAATCACTTTAGTTGGAAAACTTTAAAGAATAGATGCAGCTTAGAAAAAGGGCAGTTTATTCTATCATGAATGAAAAGTTGAAATGGGTACAAGAAATAGAAGAAAAAGAATTAAAATGTGTAATTAGCTATGTGATAAAGAATTTTAAGCTTGTTCTTTGGCCAATTCCAGCAGTGTTAGAAATGAAATTGATCCCATCTCTTTTGGGGTTGGTCTTCCTGAATTAATCTATTGCTGTGTAACAAATTACTCTAAGACTTATCAGCTAAAAACAATAGCGATTATTTCACAACTTCTGTAGGTCAGGAAAATTATGACCAACCTAGATAGCATATTTAAAAGCAGAGACATTACTTTGCCAACAAAGGTCCGTCTAGTCAATGCTATGGTTATTCCAGTGGTCATGTACAGATGTGAGAGTTGGACAGTGAAGAAAGCTGAGCGCTGAAGAACTGATGCTTTTGAACTGTGGTGTTGGAGAAGACTCTTGAGAGTCCCTTGGACTGCAAGGAGATCCAACCAGTCCATCCTAAAGGAGATCAGTCCTGGATGTTCATTGGAAGGACTGATGCTGAAGCTGAAATTCCAGTACTTTAGCCACCTCATGCAAAGAGTTGGTTCATTGGAAAGGACCCTGATGCTGGGAGGGATTGGGGGCAGGAGGAGAAGGGGATGACAGAGGATGAGATGGCTGGATGGCATCACCAACTCGATGGACATAGGTTTGGGTAGACTCCGGGTGTTGGTGATGGACAGGGAGGCCTGGCATGCTGCGATTCATGTGGTTGCAAAGAGTTGGACATGACTGAGTGACCAAACTGAACTGAATGGAACTGATAGGTTGGGAAGTTGAGCATGGTTTATGAATTAGTTGGCTGCCTATGACTCAGGGGGCTTCCCTTGTGGCTCAGCTGGTGAAGAATCTGCCTGCAATGCAGGAGACCAGGTTCGATCCCTGGGTTGGGAAAATCCCCTGGAGAAGGAAAAGGCTACCCACTCCAGTATTCTGGCCTGGAAAATTCCATGGACTGTATAGTCTATAGGGTCCCAAATAGTCAGACACGACTGAACGACTTTACTTTCACTATTATTCAGGGTCTTTCTGTGAAGACCAGGGCTGTGGTAGCATCTGAAGGCTTGATGGGAGAAGATCCATTTCCAGGCTCACTCACATGATTGCTGGAGGGATTACATTCCCTGTGACCTGTTGCACTAAGAGCCTCAGTTCTTTGCTGGCTTTGGCCAGGAGCCTCCTCTGTTCTTCGCTATACAGACCCCTGCATAGAGCCTCTCGCAGCGTGGCAGCTGGCCTCCTTGGAGCAAACAAGCCAGAGAAACGTCTAAGGCACTTGCTTCCTACCTTTCAGGCTCATTGTCCTCCACCGCCTGGTGTCCAGCACCTCAAAACAAGCGAAAGGCCAAAACCATCGCTTCACACACTTCCCCAGCTCGGGGCTGTTTAAAGCTGGAGGGTGTGCCTGCTACTTGCTACTTCATCTTATCCAGAAGTGGAAGCGTCTGAAAATCACGGATAATTCTATCATAGTTCTCCGCTAGAAACAAAGTTAATGTCTCATACTTTTATTTTCATAAGCATAAGGTAATGTTTTAAAATTATTCTTATTGATTAAAGAAAAATAACTAGCACAAAAAGTCACATTTGTTAGAAATCAATGTTGAAATGAGACAGACTGGGGACATTAATAGAGCATTAATAAATGTTAAATTATTCTTTTGCTTGGCATTCAGGGCAATGAATCTCTGAGAAATGCTTGTTCCTCTTTGGTAAAGTGGTGAGAGAGCTATTGTGAAAATAAAGTTGACCAAGAACCAGTATGTATAAGTCAGGATGCCTTCTCAGGTAAATCAGTTTTAGAGAGAAAGTCATGAAATTTGGTGATCTGAGAATCAGTTTCTTAAAACCATGCCTTACATATACTATTATTTCCCACATGTGCCATGACATAAAAATGGTTGGGGAAAAAAAAATGGTTGGGAAACACTAGTGTTGACAGTGCTGCATCTCCCATTTCTTGTAACTATGACTAGCAAACCTGTATCTTTGCTAGACTTCTCCAGGAAGCACTAGCAACTACCTCTGCTGTGATCCTTCACTGCAGTCTTCCTGTCTTTCTGTTCTGGGCTGGAGTGTTTGCTCCACCTTGTTCTTCTCTCACTTCTTGTCTTACAGGTATCTGTCAACATCTCTCACAAACTGATGGAACACTCTCCCATTCTTAACATTCATGGATGTACTCCCTTTTATGAACACTTATTGGCCCCAGGCTTTATCTAGTTGCAGTGAGCAGGGGCTCCTCTTCACGATGGTTTCTCTCTTTGCAGAGCACAGGCTCTAGGGGTCACAGGCTTCAGTAGTTCTGGCACGCAGGCTTAGTTGCTCCATACATGTGGGATCTTCCTGGACCAGGGATCGAACCTGTGTCCTCTGCATTGGCAGGCAGATTCTTAACTACTGGACCACCAAAGAAGTCTTCTCCCTTTCTTTTCCTAGGGAATTACAGTGACAAGTTCAATTTCTTCAATGGTTATAGGGCTACTCTATTTCATCTTGTTTGAGCTTTGGTAGTTTGTAGAATTGGTCTATTCTAAGTTGTTGAATTATAAGTTTATGATATTCCCTTATTAAAGATTGCAGAAATTATAATGATAAGCCATTTCATTACTGATATTGATGATTTATGTCTTTTTATTTTCTATTTTGCAGTCTTGCTAGAAGTCTATTAACTAGTGTTTTATTGCATTTGTTTGTTTTATTTTGTTTTCTAATGTCATTGATTTCTGCTCTTTTTTCCTAACTTCTTGAGGTTATTGATATGAGACTTTCCTAATGTAATATGTCACATTTTTCTGAGCAATATTTAATGTGTAAATTAC